>NC_142348.1:46353333-47670000 GCF_054954075.1 Amborella trichopoda | reverse complement strand
GCTCTTGGTTATTGAGATGGCATGTCATCATCTTGAAATGCTCTGTGACTCCCTCCATCAACATGGTCCAATTTGCTGCAAACATGGCTTTCTTCCAAATAATTCGCCCTACTTTACGAAGCAGTGTGGTTGCCCACTGTACAACTAAATGTTAAATCTAATCCAGGATAACCCATTGAACATGAATTAAAAAAAAGTACCCAAGACCAAGTTCCTAAATAAAATAGATAGTGCAAAAGTAAATGGCTTGTTGTTACCTCAGTCCCTTTGCAAAAATAGGCGTACATTTGGAAGAATCATACCAAACTAGGGTCAAGAAACACTTAATTTGCCGAAATGTGGTCGCAAGGAAAGAAACAAGAGATGACTTCAAATAACCTAACCAGAGGGAAACATAAATGAGAAATCAAATTCACCCAAGATCGTATTAAGATCGTGGACTTTTCGTATAAAAATATGGGACTCAGGGAGGAGTTCCAACGGATCTTAGTCACCTTGTTTCATTTACATTCAGACTTGTCTGATACAATAATGAAATACCATTGAATTTTCGCTTGCTTGTCCATGAGCCATTAGTCTTTCAAAAAAAAACGATTATAAGTTTGTGATGGTTAGGATCTTGAAATTTACCAAATGAATGGTCTAGATTCATTGTTGGTGGGGACTCATTTTGACCATTTTTAGAGTTCAAATCGAACTTTTTTTTCTTAAGGGATAGATTATTGAGATGAGATGATACGATACGATCATTGCATAAAATCAATGCATATATATATGCTAGGGTGAGCCCACTAGCTCACCCAATATTATAAGTCCAATGGCCCAGATTGAACCTGGGCCGATCTGATGGCTGAGAGTATTTGAATTTTAGTTTTTTTCTACAAATCCAAATCACTTGAAATTTTAGATAAATGTTCTTGTCATCAAGCCGCACCTAATAAATATATTAAAAAAAACCAAAAAATAGAAAATGACTAAAATACCTCGAAACATTTACGAGGGGGTCATTTATTTTCATGTAAATATTCTTTTAATATTTTTGTAATATTTTTTAAATATTCACCTATTTTTTATCAACACACGTCTAAAATTTCAAGTAATTTGGATTTGTAGAAAAAAGATTAAAATTCAAAACACTATCGGGCATCCGTGATCATTAGATCGACCCAGATTCAATCTGAGCCATTGGACTCATTTTTTTCTTGTAAGCCCATTGGTTCACTGGAGCATTTTATATATATATATATATGAAAAATACTATGCAATGTTTATAGGCGAAAATGAATAGTGATTTCACCAATGCTCATCATCGTGTGTGCATCAAAAATAGGATAATATAATAAAACTATAAAAAAAAGAAATCGTAAAAAGTAAATCGATCAAAATACCCATGAAAATTTACAAAGATATTTTGGTCAATTTATATTTTACAAAATATTTTTTTCATATTTTTATTAGGTGCGACTCACTAATATGTACACACTCCAAATTTCAAATCATTCTGATATATAAAAAAAATTCAAACACTACTAGACAATCGTGACCGTACGATGAACTTTAGTTGGTGATGAGCATAGAATAAATCACTGGTCAATTTCATCTATAGGCGATGGAAAGACTTTTCCTATATATATATAGGAACAATGATTTTGCCTACCATCATCACCATCCAAACTTCATCGTACGGTCATAGTTGTTTGGTAGTGTTTCAATTTTTATTTTATTTTCTATTAATCAATACATATGTTTGTATTAAACTAGTAGCTCCTAGGCAATATCGTTGATCTCCTCTATACCTGATTGGAGATTCCAAGTTCTCTGTTGCTCCCAACTTTCCCAATGGATTACATTACTAGAAGCCCCTACCACTGTTAGAGGCTTTGTCCTATCATTTAGAAACCTCAATCTCTGATAAATTTAGTCTCCCCATCTTTTGAGGGGAACGTTTTATTATTTCTTTAAAATGAGCTCCCAAATCTGTAGGACTCACTCCCATTGTCCTTTTCGAAGCTTTGTGAAGGGTACTATGGTTTGGGAGAAGTTTATATAAAGCCGAGGCTCTAAACAATCAAATTTGAGCCTACCTCAAAATTTTCACTAGAAGAGGTTGTTTTGATACCCAAACATCCTCAAATTGATCATCTCGACATCAAGATACATGGATATGAGAAAAAAGTGGATTTCAAGTTTTGAAAATAGTGTATTTTGTAATACATTTTTTGACCATCAATTTTCAAGATTTTCAAGTTTTCATATATCTATCGATCTACACTATTTTTGAAGCTTTAAACTTTATAAATAAAGAGGAAAATATATTTTAAGACTATCACAAATATTTTCAGTATTGAAACCATATTTCTCGAAACTATTTGAAGGTAGGCTCTAATTTGATTGTTTAGAGCCTAGGCTCTATACAAACCGCACCCTTATGGTTTTCATTATTTTCGCTCTTGGTTATTGAGATGGCATGTCATCATCTAGAAATGCTCTGTGACTCCCTCCATGAACATGGTCCAATTTGCTGCAAACATGGCTTTCTTCCAAATAATTCGCCCTACTTTACGAAGCAGGGTGGTTGCCCACTGTACAACTAAATGTTAAATCTAATCCAGGATAACCCATTGAACATGAATTAAAAAAAAGTACCCAAGACCATGTTCCTAAATAAAATGGATAGTCAAAAGTAAATGGCTTGTTGTTACCTCAGTCCCTTTGCAAAAATAGGCGTACATTCGGAAGAATCATACCAAACTAGGGTCAAGAAACACTTAATTTGCCGAAATGTGATCGCAAGGAAAGAAACAAGAGATGACTCCAAATAACCTAACCAGAGGGAAACATAAATGAGAAATCAAATTCACCCAAGATCGTATTAAGATCGTGGACTTTTCGTATAAAAATATGGGACTCAGGGAGGAGTTCCAACGGATCTTAGTCACCTTGTTTCATTTACATTCAGACTTGTTTGATACAATAATGAAATACCATTGAATTTTGACTTGCTTGTCCATGAGCCATTGGTCTTCCAAAATCTCACTGATATCCCATTACCCAAGAGAATCCAACAATATCCTTTTGAATAAATATCTGCACCTGTCATGCATTATGAGATGGGTGAGGCTCTTGAGAATCAATACCTTTATCCATAACTGTGATCCACTTTCTGCACATAGTCGCCACAATTTTGTCATGGGATTGTAGAAAATGAGACCATTCACCTTTAGTACAAGGCGGTTATAATTACTTGTAACCATCTAATATGAAATCTGTTAGCTTGGGTATGTCACAATGTTTGAAAAAATTTTGTTCGAATTTTGAGCTTGATCAACAAAATAATTGTTGCTGCCTAATTTCACATCTAACTATCTTGGACTAACCAAAGTAAATAGTCTCATTATATACTTTTCTTTTTGTTACACCTCATTCATTAATCTCATACTTCTTAAACCTAGACTTCATCGTCTTTGATGCAAATAACCTTTATTCATCTCAGCAAAATAAATTTCACGGTGGACACATTACCCATGACAAATAACCCCCGTCCCCACCCCAAAAAGAAACAATAGTAAAACAACCAAAAGAAAAAAGAAGCCACCTTAGGTTCATCATTAATGATTCTCATGTGTATGTTAGGATCCTCAATAGGACTATGCAATAAATTGTAATATTAGCCAGAGTTGTGTTTTGGAAAAATTACGTAAATATTTGTTATATTTTTCGTTCTTACAAAAAATACTTGAAACTTTCCGTTATTATCTAGATGTCCGTTTTTCAACCTCATAACATTTTTTAAAAAAAAACGACACTGCCCATTTTAGGTTTTTGAAAAACCGAATTTCTGGTAAAAGCTTATGATTTTATTCAAGAGGTTTTGGTATCAAATCCTGCCCATTCCATGATGGTTTTTTTTGTTTTTTAAATAAAATAAAAAACATCTATTTTTTATTGAAAAAAATTAGATTGGGTATGGAGGGACCCCCCTTGACGTGAAAGTGTAGAAGCCTGCATGATAACCGAAAAACCACGCCCATTTCATGATGGGCCTTTTTTTTTGGCTTTTTAATAAAATAAAAACATTCATTTTTTATTAAAAAATAATATTGTATATGGGGGTACTTGAACCCTTGATGTGAAAGTGTAGAGACATGCATGATAATCAAAATGTCAATTCAACCCTACATTTAAATATTTGAGCATACATAATATTGATATTTAAAAATTTCAGTTTTCCAAAAACTGTAATCTAATCCAGGATAACCCATTGAACATGAATTAAAAAAAAGTACCCAAGACCATGTTCCTAAATAAAATGGATAGTGCAAAAGTAAATGGCTTGTTGTTACCTCAGTCCCTTCGCAAAAATAGGCGTACATTCGGAAGAATCATACCAAACTAGGGTCAAGAAACACTTAATTTGCCGAAATGTGGTCGCAAGGAAAGAAACAAGAGATGACTTCAAATAACCTAACCAGAGGGAAACATAAATGAGAAATCAAATTCACCCAAGATCGTATTAAGATCGTGGACTTTTCGTATAAAAATATGGGACTCAGGGAGGAGTTCCAACGGATCTTAGTCACCTTGTTTCATTTACATTCAGATTTGTTTGATACAATAATGAAATACCATTGAATTTTCACTTGCTTGTCCATGAGCCATTCGTCTTCCAAAATCTCACTGATATCCCATTACCCAAGAGAATCCAACAATATCCTTTTGAATAAATATCTGCACCTGTCATGCATTATGAGATGGGTGAGGCTCTTGAGAATCAATACCTTTATCCATAACTGTGATCCACTTTCTGCGCATAGACACGACAATTTTGTCATATGGATTGTAGAAAATGAGACCATTCACCTTTAATACAAGGCGGTTACAATTACTTGTAACCATCTAATATGAAATCTGTTAGCTTGGGTGTGTCACAATGTTTGAAAAAATTTTGTTTGAATTTTGATCTTGATCAACAAAATAAATGTCGCTGCCTAATTTCACATCTAACTATCTTGGACTAACCAAAGTAAATAGTCTCATTATATACTTTCCTTTTTGTTACACCTCATTCATTAATCTCAGACTTCTTAAACCTAGACTTCATCGTCACATAACCTTTATTCATCTCAGCAAAATAAATTTCACGGTGGACACATTACCCATGACAAATAACCCCCGTCCCCACCCCAAAAAGAAACAATAGTAAAACAACCAAAAGAAAAAAGAAGCCACCTTAGGTTCATCATTAATGATTCTCATGTGTATGTTAGGATCCTCAATAGGACTATGCAATAAATTTTTAATATTAGCCAGAGTTGTGTTTTGGAAAAATTACGTAAATATTTGTTATATTTTTCGTTATTACAAAAAATACTTGAAACTTTCCGTTATTATCTAGATGTCTGTTTTTCAACCTCATAACATTTTAAAAAAAAAAACGACACTGCCCATTTTAGGTTTATGAAAAACCGAATTTCTGGTAAAAGCTTATGATTTTATTCAAGAGGTTTTGGTATCAAATCCTGCCCATTCCATGATGGTTTTTTTTTTTTTTTAAATAGAATAAAAAACATCTATTTTTTATTGAAAAAAATTAGATTGGGTATGGAGGGACCCCCCTTGACGTGAAAGTGTAGAAGCATGCATGATAACCGAAAAACCACGCCCATTTCATGATGGGCCTTTTCTTTTGGCTTTTTAATAAAATAAAAACATTCATTTTTTATTAAAAATAATATTGTATATGGGGGTACTTGAACCCTTGATGTGAAAGTGTAGAGACATGCATGATAATCAAAATGCCAATTCAACCCTACATTTAAATATTTGAGCATACATAATATTGATATTTAAAAAATTCAGTTTTCCAAAAACTGAAATTTGATGCATCCTTCATACTGCTAGACCTTTGTCATAGTTGAACATGCTTACGAGGTTGCCCAACTCTTTGTTGCCCTTCCAATGCCTGTCCTTCTCCTTTTATTCCTACAATCCTCTCTGTCATCATTTAGCGTTCTTCATATAAATCATGTAAGACTTCCATTACATCAAACATCATTACAATATGTCCACCTACTCCACTAATTGAATTGCCTCCTGGGAATCAATTGCTTTGTGCTTACAACCAGACCTGAGGCCAGTGAATTAGACCTACTCTACCTTAGTTTGCACCTAAACGAGATCGAGATGAAAAATAAAGAGTAGGTCCAGTCAAATTACGGTCCGTAAAAAAACAGGTCTTTCAATTGGTATTATTATGGCACCCGTAGTATCAGCTAGAAGTGATAGTTTATAAGACATACTAGAAATTAAGAATTCTACCGCGAAGCCTGTAACTATCATGAAGAGGGCGCTTCTGCCTCAAAGAAGATGATGATTGAGACCAAACATTGGTGTATTTTAGGTTGAGTTTTGATTGATTGCTTGTCTTTGGCTAAAAGAGGGCGCATGGACCAAGAGTCTAGGGTTGCCTTTTTTCCCTTCTACAGTTAACTTCGAAGCTGATACTACAGAGGACGTTTGCCACTTAGGTTTTGCGGTTCAAAGGGTAAGCTAGGGTAGTATGTGTCTCAGATCAACTTAAGGTTTTGAGTTTCTGACCTAGGGTTAGGGTTTGAGGTCCTAGGGTTTCAAAACAATGTTATCTAAGTCGTTTCGGAGTCTTTTTCAGATTTGTGAGAAAAACGAAACAATTAGGTGCTTTGGCTGATTCGTAAGAAAGGTTCAGATTTTTTTTAATTAATATAAATAAATTAGATATTTATAAAAAAATAATAAAAAACTAAAAATAAAAATTTCAAAAAAATATTAAAATACTTTTATATGGATATTTTTTTTTGCTTCAACTGAATCAGCCCAAAGCATACCAAAGCTGATCGAAGCAAATAGAATCTGACAGCACTGTTTCCAAGGACCAGAAGGCAAGATGGTCATAAGTGCGATGGACCTAGATTTCAAAATGGAAGGGTTTCCTCAGGGTTTGAGCTAAAAAAATCATCTTCCAAGTGGGGGATATATATGGACTCCAGAGGCATAAAGGCGTACCCACCAAATAGCAATCAAATCTGAGCGGTCTAACATGTCACATGCCAGCCTTAAACACGACCCGGACCAGTTCGGGCACGATGTAACACCCCTCGCAACATTGTGATGAGTCCCGTCAGTTGTGGCATCCTGCCTCACCGTTTTTTGGTTTATTGCACGGATTCAGATGATTCCATGTCATCTTAATGATTCTCGTTTTTTATTTTTTTTACTAATTTTAAATATTGAATTTAGGGTTTTGGATCATTAAGGTGTATTAGTGGGTGATTAGGAGCCTAATGATGATGGGAGGTCTCCTAATCTATGATCTAAAGAATTTTGGAAGGTTCAAAGATGGTTTACAACCTAATTAGGCAGGTTTGAGGGGTGGGTTGTCCCAATTAGCTAAGTTTTCGTAATTGTCTAGGTTAATTAGAAAAGTTTTTCGAGGATGTTAAGTTAATTGAGTTGCTTTTGATTAAGGAAATGGGGTTTCTAATGGCTTCTTTGGTATTTTAGTTTGTGACTGGGGTACATGAAACATGGGTTGGGATTTGGAATAAACCGTGGACTATTTATCCTAGAATGATCTCTATCAGACTTTTAGGTGGGACCAAAGTATATTGGTGGGCCAAGAGCCATGCTCAAGGTTGGAGGTTAGTTTGTGATTTGGTTTTTATTTTTTGTTGTTGACAAGAGTACATTTACTTCACGAATAATTCAAAAGTGTTGGGACTTTTTAGGGAACTGTAACCTGAGGAGGTCTGTAACTTGCACAATGTCTCCATGGAAAGCTTCATCATCTTCATTGGAATGGAGGAGGGAATTTGTAAGTGGAGAGGAGGATTTTGAGGATGGTTCCCAAGTTTCCATTAGCTTTTGTTTCTTCACATTAAGGCAAACACATTTGCATCTTAGGCTTTTTGGTATGCTGATGGAAAACCTTTCCTCCCCTGCGTGTCTATTTTTAAGTCTGGAGACTTGGCTCCTTGAAACTTCTTTTTCTTCTTTTTTATTCCAAGAGCCTTTGGACACCGGATTTTTCTTCCTTTTTCTGTTATCATATGATATGCCCATGTAATTTAGCATGAAATTCAAGAAGAAGATGTCTCTCTTGAACGTACATCTATGATTGAGGGGCTTTTCTTGTATGCCTATTCTTCCATTCACCAAACATTTTATAGATAATTAAAAGATATCAAAAAAAAATAAAATAGAAACTGATCCCTCAAATATCTCCTAAATATAATATATGACAGATATATTTTACACAATTAGTTGCCCAAAAGGGTGCAGTTTGCATAGGGACGCATCCGTAGAGGTAAGGTGTAGAGGTAAGGTGCACCTTCAAATTTTATCATGGTATATAATTTTGATGTAAAATGTTCTTTAGATTATCTCAAGATCTATTTTTATATCTACTTATAAAATTTTAAATTTCCAAAATGGTTAAAATCAAGTAGATCTATAAACATATGAAAATCTTGAAAATGGACGGTGTAGATAATATATAGTAAAATGCACTATTTATGAGATTTAAAATCCTTTTATTTTTCATAGTCATACACCTCGATGTCCAGATGATCAATCAAAGGGGTTTTTCAACATTAAAACTACCTTTTCCGATGGATTTTTTTAGGGGCATCCGTAGTTCTACCTTATATAGCATCCTTGTATAAACATTTTCCTGCCCAAAATAAGGGATATGCATATATGGGTTATACACGGTGCACACGTTTGAGCATATTTGGGCCTCAACATCTTATAGTGAATTTTTGAGGTGTGCTCTAAATTGATTGTTTAGAGTCTCGACCAACGAATAAAATCATGAAAAGAAACAATTTCAAAAAGAAAAATCCTAGCAAATGATTTTTTGAGGAGAGAGAAAAGCAGAAAAAATGGTAGTCCATATTCAAAATTTGGCAATAGTGTTGGATTAAGGGTCTGAGGCGATTTGTTGGACCCTAAGATTTTCCGATTGCTTAATTGTTACTAGTGAATAATATATATATATATATATATATATATATATATATATATATATATATATATATCAAGGTAGTCATTTCATTCAATGGGTGTATAATAATATAATGCAACAATATTCAAAAACCATGTTAGGGCCATTCGTTTGATACAAATTTTAAAACATACACTCTTTTCATTCTAATGAACAATCACAAAAAGGGAAATTTTGAAAACGCAATCTCAAAAGTCTTTTTTTAGCCCAATTAACGTAGGCCGTCCATTTTGATAAGATGCTTAGATCTAAGACATAGATTTATTATCATTAGATGAACATTGTTAAAAAAAAAAAAACGATTATAAGTTTGTAATGGTTAGGATCTTGAAATTTACCAAATGAATGGTCTAGATTCATTGTTGGTGGGGACTCATTTTGACCATTTTTAGAGTTCAAATCGAACTTTTTTTTCTTAAGGGATAGATTATTGAGATGAAATGATACGATATGATCATTGCATAAAATCAATGCATATATATATGCTAGGGTGAGCCCACTAGCTCACACAATAGTATAAGTCCAATGGCCCAGATTGAATCTGGGCCGAACTGATGACTGAGAGTATTTGAATTTTAGTTTTTTTCTAGAAATCCAAATCACTTGAAATTTTAGATAAATGTTCTTGTCATCAAGCCGCACCTAATAAATATATTAAAAAAAAAACCAAAAAATAGAAAATGACTAAAATACCTCAAAACATTTACGAGGGGGTCATTTATTTTCATGTAAATATTTTTTTAATATTTTTGTAATATTTTTTAAATATTCACCTATTTTGTATCAACACACGTCTAAAATTTCAAGTAATTTGGATTTGTAGAAAAAAAATTAAAATTCAAAACACTATCAGGCATCCGTGATCATTAGATCGACCCAGATTCAATTTGAGCCATTGGGCTCATTTTTTTCTTGTAAGCCAATTGGCTCACTGAAGCATTTTCCAGATATATATATATATATATATGGAAAATACTATGCAATGTTTATAGGCGAAAATGAATAGTGATTTCACCAATGCTCATCATCGTGTGTGCATCAAAAATAGGATAATATAATAAAACTATAAAAAAAAGAAATCGTAAAAAGTAAATTGATCAAAATACCCCTGAAAATTTACAAGGATATTTTGGTCAATTTATATTTTGTAAAATATTTTTTTCATATTTTTATTAGGTGCGACTCACTAATATGTACACACTCCAAATTTCAAATCATTCTGATGTATAAAAAAAATTCAAACACTACTAGACAATCGTGACCGTGTGATGAACTTTAGTTGGTGATGAGCGTAGAATAAATCACTGGTCATTTTCACCTATAGGCGATGGAAAGACTTTTCCTATATATATATAGGAACAATAATTTTGCCTTCCATCATCACCATCCAAACTTCATCGTACAGTCATAGTTGTTTGGTAGTGTTTCAATTTTTATTTTATTTTTTATTAATCAAAATGATCTGAAATTTGGAGCATGTGTATATCTTAGTAAGACGCACTTAATAAAAATATATATAAAAACAAATTCACAAATTATAAATTGATCAAAATACCCCCATAAATTTTCGGTGGTATTTTGGTAAATTTATATTTAGATAATTATTTTTCTAAAATTTTTATTAGGTGCTTCTCACTAAGATTTACACATTCTTAAAATTTCATATAATTTCGATTTGTAGAAAAATAAATAAAAATTGAAACCATACCAAACAACTGTGACTTAAAGTTTAGATGGTAATGCGGGTAGGTAAAATCACTGTTCATATTCACATATAGGCGTGAAGAGTTTCCATATATATATATATATATATATATATATATATATATATATGAAAAAGCCTCTTATTAGCCCATTGGCTCATGTAACTGTATAAGCTCATTGGCCTAGATTGAATTTGGACCGATCTAATTATCACAATTGTATTTCGTAATTAAATTTTAATATTTCTTATAGTAATCTAAATTATTTGAAAGTAGGAGCATCTATTCTTCAAGACTAGTAAAATCTAATAAAAATATCAAAAAATTTATTTGTATAAATTAAATTGACCAAAATACCCCTAAGAAGTTATGGGGGTATTTTGGTAAATTAATTTTGCGTGAATTACTTTTTTTATATTTTTATTAGGTACTCCTTGATGATAAGAGTTTATGCTTCAAATTTCATACTATTTGGATATATATAAAAAATATTAAAATTATATTACCGATATACATCCTGACCGTTAGATTGGCCCAAATTCAATCTAGGCCATTGGACTTACACTGATCCATGAGCCCATGGGCTCACCCTAGACTCTTCCTATTTATGTATTGAATAGTATCGGTTACCATCACAGACTTGTTATGTCTGTGGTGATTTATTGAATGGAATCGCAACGGACGACACGTGGTCCTCGGCGGTTTCCGCAGATCTTTCGATCGCTAGGGGCATTCTATATCCATAGTGGTCGAAAAATTCTCACCGCCTAAAAAAAACAGATGACAATGACGCTAGGGGTGAGATCGCAGTAGGATCTTGCCCATAGGCGTTGCTTCATATATATATATATATATATATATATATATATATATATATATATATATATATATATATACAGAGAGAGAGAGAGAGAGCGCTCACTAGCTCATATGATCATATAAGCCTAATAGTCCATATTGAATCTGGGCCGATCCGACCGTCACAATTTCAATTTATATTTGAATTTTAATATTTTTTGTACAAATCCAAATGACTTGAAATTTTAGGTGTCTATTCTTCTCATAAGGCGCACCTAATAAAAATATTTAAGAAATAATTCAAAGAAAATAAATTGACCAAAATACCCTCAAAACGTTTTCGGGGTTTTTTTATTATTTTATTTCTTGGGAATTATTTTTTGGATTTTTTTATTAGATTATCCTATTTTTGAAGAACACGTCTAAAATTTCAAGTTATTTGGATTCGTAGAAAAAATTAAAATTCATACATGAAATGTAGTCTTGACCGTCAGATCGGCCCAGATTCAATCTGGGCCGTTGGGCTCATATGTTCATATGAGCTAGTGGGCTAATCTCAATATTTTCTTGCAGTGGTTTCATGCAACTATTGTATAGTAATATACTAAACAATATTTGAAAACCATTTTAGAGCCATTTTTATCCCAATTTTAAAATATACACTCTTTTCATTCTAATGAACAATCACAAAAAAAAAAAAAAAAAATTGAAAATGCCATCTAGAAAATATTTTTTTAAGCCAATTAACATAGGCCGTCCATTTGGTAAGAGGCTTAGATCTAAGCCTTGAAAGGATTTTTTCTTTTTCAATTTTTTTAGATGGCTTTATTATCATTACATTAATGTTAACAAAGAAAAACATGATTTTGAGTTGTAAAAGTTATGATCTTGATTTTCACCAAATGAATGGTCTAAATTCGTTGTTGAAGGGGCCTCATTTTAACCATTTCTAGGGTTCAAATTGAACTTCTTCTTTTTTGGGATTGATTATTGTGATGAAGAGAGTGTGTGTGAAAAAATTTAGGTTATATAAATACTACAAACGTGGTTTCCTGGGAGTGTGGTTGCATTATAATATGATAAAATTGTTGCATTAGATGATTATTGCTATATATATATATATATATATATATATATATATAAAGGAAGATACTACAAAACGCCTATACGTACAAATCAACAGTGATTTCGCTTACCCTCGTCACCATCCAAACTTCATCGCAACGTCGCAATTGTCCAGTAGTATTTCAAATTTCATTTCTTTTACTAATCGGAATGATATAAAATTTGGAGCGTGTGTACATCTTAGTGACGTGCACCTAATAAAAATATGAAAAAAATAATTTGTAAAATATAAATTTACCAAAATATTCCAAAACTTTAATGGGGGTATTTTGGCCAACTTATATTTTGCGAATTAGTTTTTTCATGTATTTATTAGGTGTGCCTCACTAAGATATACACACGCTCCAAATTTCAAGTAAATTTGATTTGAAAAAAAAAAATTAAAATTGAGACATTACCGGATAATTGTGACCGCACGATGAAGTTTGGATGGTGATGAGGGTAGGCAAAATCACTGTTCATTTTCGCCTATGGGCGTTTTGTAGTATCTTCCTATATTTATATATAATTATGTTAGGGTGCTCACACTATATATTAATTTATCATTGTACTCAACGAATTTAGACACTTATATACCCTTATTTTGTACGTGAAGTTTTTTTTTTAGTAGGGATATTTTTTGTCCTAAAGAGATGTGCGATGTCATCTATATGGGATGTGAGATCACGCACATGGAGCATTAAATGGCATTAGAATATATATATATATATGTGTGTGTGTGTGTGTGTGTGCGTGCGTGGGTGCATGCGTGTGTGTGTGTATGTGAAAAACACTACGCAACGCCTGTAGGTGAAAATGAACAGTGATTTCGCCTACCTTCATCACCGTCCAAAGTTCATCGTGCGGTCACGATTGTCCGGTAGTGTTTCATTTTTTATTTTTTTTCTACAAATCGAAATGACCTGAAATTTAGAGCGTGTATTCATAAAAAAATAGGGGAATCTTCAAAAATTATATATAAAAAAAATTTTACGTGAAAAACATTGACGTAAAATATCAATAATTGTTGGTATCTATCTATAACTGTTATTAGCCGTATATTTATACGGGTCTTGTATATTCTTTATTATCTTAATAAAAAAGAAGCTTTCTATAGTAATACAAGTTTCTAACATTTCACGTGATAAAGGCTCTCATTTTCGATGTAAATGTATCTCAAATGGGATTTTGGAGACTGAAATCTTTAATTTAAGTGTTAAGCTAATTGATACCATCGTCCTAAGCAAATGAGATAATGATGTTAAATGCACCAATTTCATAGCTTTAAAGTGATCTTTAAATGTTATTTTATTTATATATTGATTACAATTTAGAATTTGTATATTTTTAGGATTGTGACTTTCTATGATTATTAAACTTTACTTAGCTACCTATACCTTTTCTAGAAAATCCTAAGAATTACGCCTCACTATCAAGATGTGAAATCGGGAAACTCTATTGACCATGCTCACAATATAAAAAACGTCGTGAACTTTGTGTGAGAAAATAATAGGCTCCGAGCAGGCTGATCTCACATCTGACGGCTAATGTGATTGAGACCCTCATACTCCATAGGTAAACCAAGTCTATAAAATAGAAGAAGAAGGCTGGGTCATGGCGTAGTACCAACTGCAGTTAAAACGGCCTCCGTTTTCACTTAACACTTCCAAAAAGTTGATTCTTTCTTACATGAGAAGGAGTCTGCGATCCCCACTATCTACCCACCAAACAAAAGTCCATCATATTTGAACATGAGGCATCATGTTTTGTGGGGCATCCGTGTCGCATTTTATATTTAAACATTTAAAAGGTACGATTTGAGTATCTATGAATTGTTTTAGTTTAGTGTTGAATTATTGACACTCTTGGGGCCCATATGGTTAGTGGGATATCTCTCTCATGAAAGGAGATTTTCGTTGATCATACGACTTTCCTATGTTTGTTTCATGGGATATAGTTGCGGGCCCGGTTATGGAAAACGTATTCATAGCTTGCAACGCATGAAGCATATTTTTCTCAGGAAAATGTTTCAACCAGATATACCTATTCAGACACAGATTTCCTACGAGGTAACCAAGATAAACTATCAAAAATTAATTCAATTTTCTTAGAAAATCCTTATTCACGTTAGGATTTAAAAATCTTCTTAGTTGCGGAAAAAAAAATCTTAAAAGTTGGATCCTACCAAGATCATGTGCTTCTTCTACTAGAAACAAAATAGGAGAGAGCACCAGCCATAATACAAGAAATAAAACATAAAACAGAGTCACAAGAACACAAAGATTTACCTGGTTCACCCTAGAAGGGTTATATCCACGGGCATGACAAATTGAAATCCACTATACTAATTACAGTTACATTACAGAATTTGGGACAGAGAGTTACCTCTATAACCCTCGACAAAACCCAGTCGAGTAAACCATTTTAGACCTAGTCTTCCGATCGCCACTATCGTCGACCTCTCATCAATATTTCACAGTAAAACAACTGTCTAGTAGGAGATTATCTCTATTCCATTGCTAAACCAATGTTTAGAACGAGAACCTTGAAAGAAACAAAGATTTTCTCTTACTAATAGGGAAAACCACCCAAAATCTTCATAAGAACCACTTCTTTTATAAGATACCTGCCTCTCAATCTAGAGGAGGCACAACGTTCTCTCCACATGAAGCTCTCTTCTCTCTAAGGGGAGGCAATGCCTCTTTTTTCCATGTGAAGCTCTCTTCTCTCTAAAGGGAGGCAAGGCTTCTTCTTTCTATAGGAATCTCTCTTCTCTCTAAGGGAAAGTCTTGCCTCTTCTCTTCATGAGAAGCGCTCTTCTCTCTAAGGGGAGACCTTGCTTCTCTTGCACAGGAGGCCCCTGTCTCTTTTTCGTCTAGCCCCTATCTCTAGAGGAAGCAACATTTTTCATATGGTGACCCAAATAGGGACACATGGTCTTTTATCTTTCATCTCATATATATGAGGTTATGAGTTGATACCAAATAAAAAACTTCCCACAAATGTTACATATTTCTCAATAACCAAGAGATATATCTCAGACTTCTAATCATTATATGAAATTAATAGGTGTTTTCTTGGGTTTTATAGAACATTTTAGGAAATTGATAAGAAGGTTTAAGATGATTTGGGAACCAAATACATTTTTGAGGTAGAATATGTTGGCTGGTGCCATTAAATGATCATATTTTACCTTGTGAGACCTTATGATGTGATTATGTATGAGATAGAAATAAGCTTGTTTAGAACGAAGAGAGATAAAGTTGTGTGGTTTCTCTAAAAGGCTTTTGTGATAATTTGTAGGAGCGCTACACCTTTGGCCATGGCATCTTCCTATTCTTGTGGTTTATAATCTGGAGTTGTTTTGTGTGGTAGTGGGTGTATTTGCCCTCTGTCTCACACACACAAATCCTCACACAAAAGATGCATTAATAGGATTTCAATTGATTATGTTATTAAAACGGGAAAGTAGGGGATAACACCATTTGTTGTTAATGCAAAAAGATCATAATCACTATCGGCTGTGAATCTGAAATTGTGCAGCTTAGAGTCTATAGCTTACTTTGTTCAAAGTCCAAAAAAAATTTAGAGACTCGTTACAGAATTCCACATTTGATAGGCAAATTTGATTGTGACCTCCGTTTAATGTAAGGAAGTAGTTTCATATTATACAATCTCTATTTAAAAATGTAAAATAGATTTTCTATCAAATAAATTTAATTAAAATTCCTGCGTTAACAACAATATTTGTTAAACTTTTATCGTTTATTATGTTATAAAAAATATATCAGATAAAAATAATGAAAAATATAAAATAAATAAATATATATATATTTATATATATATATATATATATATATATATATATATATATATATATATATATATATATATATATATATATATATATATATATATATATATATATATATATATATATATATATAAAGAACAAAAGGGTTTAAATAATTAGGGCCGGGCCACCTGGCCCACTGCCGCCCCTCTCTATTGAAGTTAGAAGGGATCTAAAACTCTTCCAAATTTTTCATTACATTTGATATAATATTGGGCTCACACGATTAGAGCTCTCCTAATCACGTGGATGTACGTAGTTGGGGTGTGGGATTTGTAGTTGTAAGAGTGAAAAACAATTAACAAGCAAAGCACCGTGACAAAGATATAAGGTGGTTCATCTTTTTGAACTATATTCAAAGGAGAGAGGCACCAATCCAATAAACCATAGGGTCGTAAGAGATTTTAGGAAATTGATAAGAAGGTTCAGGATGTTTTGGGAACCAAAGAGATTTTGGAGGTAGAATATGTTGGCTGGTATGATTAAATGATCATAAGGACCTTGTGAAAGGACCCTCCATAAAAAAAAAAAAATGGTGTTGAGTTGAGTTGTATGAGAGAGAAATGAATTTGTATAGAAAGGAAAATAAAGATGTGTGGTGTCTTGAAAGGTTTTTGAGGTAATTTACAGGAGCTTACCTTTGGCCATGGCATCTTCCTATTCTTGTGATTTGTTATTATATTTTTTTGAGGGTGTGGTTTGTGTAAGGATGTAATTTTAAACGATCAAAGTAAGTTGCACATCCACACTTTGTCATAAGATGTAATTTTGATGATTAAAATTCTTAGGAAAGCTGGAAAACCTATTTTCATCTCTAATTACAAATTTTAAACTCTAAAAGCTAATTCAAATTAAGTAGATCTATAAATGAATGAAAATCTTAAAAAATAACGATCAAAATAATTTGTTGCAAGATATGCTATTTTCAGGACTTAATTTTTTTTCTTCTTTTTTTATTTTCTTTTATTTTTTTTAATAGACTTTGAGGTGCACCTGAACTATATAATATAAGGTCCCACAGGGTAAGGGCTCGTATCCCCACTGAGTTACCTTTCTTTCTTTTTTTTAATTGATTTGTCAAATTATTTTGGGTGGTGGGGATGTATTTGCTCTCTCCCTTTCATACACACATCTTATTATAGGAAGTTTTTTACTCGCCCTCTCTCTCATACGTATATAGTCCTATTATAGGAAGTTTTTCAGTTGAGAACAGTTCTCAGAGAAGAAGTGTAATCCGATTGTCTTCAAAACGAGTCAAACACCAAAATAAATGCTAAGTTCCTAAATGTCTTCAAAATGAGTCAAACACCAAAATGAGTACTAAGATCCTATATATACAAGAGAAAAAAATTTATGTAAGGGTGAGGCCTTAAACATCCAAATTAAGGCTCACCTCAAAAATTCATTAGAAGAGGTTGTACAATTCGATCATCTCGATCTCAAGATGACAACAAAATAGATTTCTAGTTTGGAAAAAGTGCATCTTCTAATGTAGTATCTAGACCGTCAATTTTTTAGATTTTTTGGTGTTTGTAGATCTACTTGGTTTGCACTATTGTTGAATTTTTAAATATTATAATCACATATGAAAATAATTTTTCAGGCTGTCACAAAGATTTTTGCTACTGAACCAACATGTTTTGGCACTATTTGAAGGTGCGCCTTACTTTGATTGGTTAAGACCTCACCCTTGTAAAAACCACACCCTACAATACGGAACACTAAAAAAAGAAAATGTTTATACAATGGTGATGCCCTAAACAACGAAATTAAGAAACACCTAAATATTTTACTAGAAGATGTTGTTTCGATGCCCAACAATCCTCAAATCGGTCATCTCGGCCTTTTTATTTGATGGGTTTAAAGCGTAACTTTAAATGGGAGATAACTTAAAAATATCTAGCCAATCGTGTGTGGTTGCATATATATTTAACATTACATGGACATATATTTGAAAGCCAAATGATGGTGGGAAATACTTTTCAATATCTAAATTGATTTCTTTCAATCTTGCATTATTTAGGATTTAGCTATTTCTATAATTTTTTATATTTCTTAGGTCCCTTGGGATACCTAACCTACAGTCAGGTATCGAAGGTCCCTTGGGATACCTAACCTACAGTCAGGTATCGAGAATTTGATGCTTAAAAATAATTCTTCCCAATGAGTGTTATCAAATTTTCTCCTGAATAAGTCAAACCCTAAAATAAGCGTCTTAAAAGAAAAGCTTTTTGGGACCCCAACATATATAAGTTTTATGGTACCCCATTTCTCAGTCGTTATTATTTAGGGAATTTGTTTGTCACTATCTTAAGCTTTGTGTTCTTGCGATAATTGTATCCTCATAGTTTATTTCCAATACTCATATTGGGATTTGTACTAAATATTTTTGTTTCTAGCTAATTAAGTATATGATCTTGAAGGAATTCAATATTCAGTAATCATGTTCCCGCGTATAAAAGAGCTCTTAAATCCTAACAACAATAATTATTTTTTGAAAGGCTTATAGTCAGGCATTTCTTTGAGAATTTTGCAAAAAACAAAGGGCGAGTAGAGTAATATGTCAGTGGGGATTTGGACCCCTCCCTTTTGATGAAAACAGAGTCAGAGACCTCACCATGAGGCTTGGTAATACTATCGTTAAGGCCCCTAGCCATTCTAAAAACATTCGTAAATCAATAGGGATTTGGGCCCCTACTCTTGGGTGAGAATGGAGTAAGAGACCTCACCACGAGGTTGGGCAGTACTATCGCCAAAGCCTTTGGGCATTCTCAAAAGTGGTACATCAGTGAGAATAGAGTCAGAGATCTTAACATCAGGCTCGACAATACTACTGCCAAGACCCTAGGTCATTGTCACCAACTAGAATAAGTGGGGAAACTTTGGTAAATTGCCCACTCAAAACACTTGAGTTGTAGCCTGCTTTATATATCACCTGAACTAATTAGCCAAAATACAGGGTTCTGAATAATAATTTTTTAATTAAATTTTTTTTTACTAGGTTAGGAACACCGAAAAGTTATTTGACTCAAATATGAGGGGCAAAACAACGAAAATGCTTTCACTCTTTCAGATTGAGAAGCCTAGAATAGAGGCAATTTGGATAATTTTTTAAAAAGTTTTAGAGAAAGTACTAAAATAAAAAGAATTAAGAAATCTAAACACTATTGATAAAATAATAAACTTGTTCATTTAAGTAGCTCTTTTGAGAATTATTGATATTTTAGTAAAAAGTAAAAAGGAAAAATTTCCAAGGAACCAAGGCAATAGATATTACTCCATCGGAGAATACTGTCCATTTACTCCCTCCCGCCTAGGATTAATTTCAATCCCCCAAATTTTGGATATATAACCTCTTCAAGACATAGATCAACATCAATAAAAAAATATTTTCTAATTGCACCTGCCAAGCATTTAAAAGAATTTATATCACAAGATTGAATAAAAGCTGTCCAATTTTTGAAGGGCGAGATCAAAGTTTTAGGAAACTCAATTTTTTTACTATTATTATTTTAAAAATAATAATCTAGTGATTTTTAGGTAAAAAAAAAAATCTCCCAAGTGGATCAACTAACCCAGGGAGTAGAACTAAACTAGCACCCAAGGGAGCATAGTACAGGTGCTCATAAATAAGTAAAGCAGAATCAATAGAAAGGACGTAGATGTTTAGTTGAGGGCTAGAATGACAGTACATTACAACGATACCTTTGGCAGAGACTTCATACTCCAAACTCCAAATGCTACACAAATAGGGGACACATAAGACCTTCAAGTAATTTATTACAAACAACGAGCCAGGAAGCCATTCCAAAAAAAAGACAAAATGTAGGACACTCCTGTCAATACTTTACCTAGACAAATAGGGGACACATGAGACCTTTAAATACTTTACGACAAACACGGTGGTAGGAAACCAATAAAAAAAAAAAAAAAAATTTAAAATTACATAAATATCCATTATGCTGTACTTACACGACAGAAGCATTGGACACTCCATACAGTACTTATACGACAGAAGCATTGGACCCACTGGACTAACAGCTCAAATTGGACTATTCTCTGATCTTAAAATTAGTAATTTGAATGACAGGCTTCTCCAACTTCATGAAATTGCTGAGCCTCCTGGTCATGAAGAACTCTCCCCACTTGTATGGCCTGTATTTAAGGGGATCTTGCTCATCAACCATCTCTTCAAGAGGCTGCACCAATGTATGATAGGATGGTGTAAACACAGTGATCATGGAGAACCTCTCCTGTTGAGAGTTCACCACCACCCTATGTAACAAGCTATTGTACTTTTCATTTGTCCAAACCTGCAAAATTTTCACACAACATAAGACGCATTTCCTCGTAAGAAGATTGACTCTTATTTTATTAAAAAATAAGTGTTCTTCAAGTTCAATGGTTTGATGAAACAATGGGCGAGGCTTGTATAAGGTGTAAACCTTAAACAATTGCGGTAAGGTGCATCTCAAAATCTCGTTAAAAGTCTATTTCCACCTCTATTATGAAATTGGAAGCTTCAAAAATAATGCAGATATAACAAATCTATAAACACTTGAAAATCTAAAAAATGGACAGTCCAAATAATGTGTTACAAAATGGACTATTTCTTAATAAATCATTTCATCTCATATCCATATACGTCAAGGTCATAATGATCTATTGGAGAATTTTTTAGTGATGAAACAACATTTTTCGATGCGTTTTGATGTGCAGCTCACTTCTACAGTATAAGGTTGACATCTAATATAATCTATTTTCTTAAACAATTAAGGGGGGATTTTTTTTTCAGAAATAAAAATAGTAAATACTGTTTTCATTTAACAACTAAGTGGAGTCCCTTTTTTTTATTAAAAAAAAAAGCACCATTATGATTTTAATTAATTAATTAAGAAGGATTCCTTTTTCTTATTAAAAAATTACACACCATCATAGGTTTCGAACCCGGTTTGAGCATGAGGTTCACAAATTGACAGAATGACATGCAATGGGCAGGATTTGATACCTCAACCTATTGAAAAAAAAAAAAAAGGCCCCAAAGCCTTTTACCAATAGACCACTTAAGTACTCATTATAAGCCTAGTATCTTATTATATATACCCTACTTTCTTTTGTTATTACCTATTTTTTTAACATTAATTCGGCTAAATAATTCGCCTTGACCAAGGTCCCAAGGTTCCAGTACCGAGTTGATTTTCTAAACAATGCATATTAAATATGGAAATTTTAGGGTTTTTCATTATACCTGGAAGATGTCCCCTGGCACAAAGATGAAGGAGTTGACCGTGGGCCTGACCCTGACCCACTCACCGTCGGATTTCCGCCTCACCTCGAATCCGCTAACTCCATCGGTGGTCAAGAGCGTGAAAGCACTGGCATCAACATGCGGACCCTTCCCTAATGCTAGGTCAGGAGATGGGCACGGAGGGTAGTGGTTTAAGCGAACATAGGTCATCGTCTCCTCGAAGTATCGGTTCAAGCGATCAGCAGGCAAACCTAGGCAGAGGGCAAGGATTTCTAGCAGCTTGGATGCCAGTTTTGTGGTCTCTCGACCATAATCCTCACATACTTTCCTGTAACAGAAAGACCATGATCAAAGGGTTTAGCTCTCACACGCAGGAACGTATAGGAAAGCAACTCCCTTGGGCAAAAGAGGTACTTGGAAGATTTTCTTGTCTAAAATTTTAGCATCCAGGAATCACTAAGTCGATATTTAAGAGAATATGAATTTTGGTGTTCCGATAAACTGCGATCTTGCCACCCCAAAATTGGCCTCTTCATGTTCAACCTTGGGACATCAATTTTTCAAGAATATTAGAGTGTTTGATTTATGTTTTTCTTCTTTTGATTTTTGTTCAAGAGCCCATATCAAAAGAGTCCTAAAATTAGTTTTATCTTGGGTTTTACCGGAAGGAGGAAATAAATAGTATGCTCTCGCAACCGCAATTTACCATATTGTCTAGAATGTTTTTGGCCCCAAGTATCGTGCATTTTCATTACATATAGCAATATTATTAAGGATCCAAGTAGCTAGTAAACTAGTAAAGGGGTTGGCCCAATCAAAACCATGAACTGGTTGGGCTGGAATATAATATTTTAAATATAAAATACAATAACAAATATCTAATTGTATTTAGCTGATCAAACGAACAGAAATCATTTGGTCGGACTATCAAAAATGGGGAAAATATTAATTCAACTAATTTTCAAACCAAACTCAATTTTCTAGCAAGATTTTAACCTTAGATCAAACCTAGGCACCGATTGGCTAGTGGGACCATCAATTGAGTTCGATATAGATAACTATTTTGACCATTATATAATAATTTCATGTAATAATTTTTTGCTTGGTATTAACAGGTTTATAAAAAGCGTTTTAAAGATCGTTGATTCGGATCGAAATCATTTGATCAAGATTGAGAATTATTGAAGTCGGTCCGGTTCTTGATACATGTCAAGAACCGGCCGGATCCTCTCATGAGCCGGCCAGATCTCTAACAGATCTAGCCAATTCTATTTATATATACTAATAATTTCTTTCACTAAAATTGTTGCATATAGCTTGTTTCAAAAATCAAAACAACTAAGTTCATACAAAAATAATAATAAAAAAAAATTGAATTAGAAGGATTCATTTTATTATCATGTTGTATTTAAATTTTATTGTAACTATAAAATGAATTTAATAGAAAACAAATATTCAACATGAGACAGGTTTTCAATATTTACATATTTTTTAATACAATCATAAAAAATTATAATGCAATTGCCACTATTTCTTTTAAAAACTTAAAAAACTAGATTTTTGAAAAATTATAATGATTTTTTTAATTTTTTTTGAGACTGAGACCGGCCGATTTTCTGATCCAAATCACCAATCCAATACAAATTTGGGGGTAGTTGATCCTGATCAACAATTCGTTTTCTATAACCTGGCAAAATGCTACAAAAGGTAGGCTGCAGGTGATGGAAACAAGTAGGTGTCACAATAAGCCTATCAATAGCTTCGGTGCACAACGAGGTTCGAAAAAAAAAAAAAATTGAACTCTGAGTTTGGTCAATAAAATAAATGATCTCATTATATATTTTCCGTTTTTATCATTTAAGGTATGTTCGATATTAGAAAAACAAAACCAGGGGCTCTGAGATCCGGTGCCTATTAGTACCGAACTGACTAGATCGCTTCTGCGCAGGCTCTGAATTACATATGAACATGAGATATATTAATTTTTGTAGAGAGAGAGGGAGATAGAGAGAGATCCTTACTGAAACTCCTCGGGGTTTGGAGGCCACAAATTCTTGAGCGCTACAGTTTCTTTGCAATCAGGCTCCATATTAGCAGGTATCTGAAAGCCTTCATTTACAACATAATCCAAAACCTCAGCCCAGTCCCTAGTATTCTTAGTGTGATCCTTATCGTTATAACCCCAAGGGTTCTTTAAATCTCTAGATGCCTTCTTCTTCTCCTCGTATGGCAGAGAAGAGAACTTCGCCATGGCATTCCTCACATTGTCAAAGAGCTCAGGGGCTAAGCCATGGTTCTCAATAACAAAGAAATCCCACTCTTGCAGAGATTTTCTCATCTGAGAAATGACGCTCTCTAAGTTGCCAGACTCAGGCGAATGGAGGATAGAGAAATCGATCACCGGAGTTTCCTCGAGGTGAACGACTTTGTCGGGTTTCGGCCTGAAATCGACGGGCTGAACAAGAGAAGCGTCGATGGATGGGGCCATTTTCACTCTCTCACTCCTACGAAAACAGAGCTCTACCTCGCTGAGCTAATGTGGTTTGCTGCTTGGGACTGCCATTATTTGTAGTAGCGGAGCATATCCTGTGAGGGATGTTATATTTGTTGGGGTCAATGGAAAATCGATACGGGGTCGTACAACGTGTTCTCTAATGGTGCAACGTGTTCAGCGCAGTCATAATGAACGTGAGTTTTTTTTTTGGCTCCCTCCCTCCGGTGATAATCAAAGTCCTTTTCCTTCCTTTTTGTCAATCAAAAGATACGCTGTTCACGCAGTTGCATATTGTTCGTTTGCTCCCTCAGATACGATATATATTTTAATCTTCGTGATCGACTTCAGGAGAAGAAATTTTCATATTGCATAATTATTTTCTTGAAAAACATAACATCACAAGATTGAACAAGGGCCATTCAAATTTGAAATTTAACATTTTAGTATCAATAAAATCAAAATTCATTTTTTTTTCAAAAACATACATATAATGATTCTTAGTTGGAACAGAGGTTTTTCAAAAAGGGCGATCGAGATCAGAATCGTCTGATTTGGATCGCTAATCATTAGCACTGATCCAGTTCTCACCAAATATCGAGAACTGATTGGTTGGGCCTCGATCTTGTTGGGTTATGGGACCGTGAGTAGAACCTGGATGTGGGGTCCGGCCCGCGATCTCTCTCTCAGAAACTGCAATGCATGTTGTGCGCAAGTGGGTAGGTACCAACTAACGAGAGAGAATTATAGGGTGTGAGGTGGGACCTACATCACGATGGGTTCGTGACACGCTTGGGCGTGCAGAGACACCCCCTTAAATTACGATGGAAAACCCCCTAGCCTGAAGCGGGTTCGACTTTGGCTCTTTTGCTGCACTCTACGCCTTATGAACATACATGTGTAAGATGATCAGACAAGTGGATCGAAAGACCCTGACTTGCCTTTAGATGGGCGATTTATTAAGAGTATGATGGGGGACGAATGAAGACAATTTAAGAGAGAGGGGAGATGAAGAATAAAGGACCGCTTATTAATCTGACAGCCTTTCAGCGTCATCTTAACAAATGGCCTTATGTAGTAGATATAATAATATTAATAATAATTAATGAGATATCTCACAGAAGGAGTAAAAGAGGGAGAATATGGCATGCATAAGCAAACAAAGGATAAAAAAATAAAAATGGAGGGGGAAAATGAGAGATATGGGTATAGAAGAGAAGCAAAAGATCAGAGAAGAAGAGATGAGATGAAGAAAAGATGAAAAAGAGGAAGAAATTAAAAGAGAATGTGGAAAAGAGAGAAAGAGAGAGTAACATTGAGAATGAGAGAGAAACCAAGAGTCAGAGAGAGAGAAAAATCGAGAGAGCAAGATCTAGAATGAGATAGAGTAAGACAGAGAAAGAGAGTGAGAGAGCGAGGCCGAAAACAAAAGAAAGAGCCAAAGTGAGAGACAAGAAGGGAGAAAGATCGATAATGGGAGAGAGAGTAAGAGGTACTCAGACCCACACTGAGTCCAAGCAGGACAGTGAGAGTGAGAGAAAGAGAGGAGGGAGAGAAAGAATGATAGAGACAGAGGAGAGAGAGAAAGAGAGAAAGGAAAGAATGAGAGGGGAGAGAAAGAGAGAGAAAGAGAGAGGGAAAGAAAAGAAAGAAGAGAGAAAAAAAGAGAGGGAAAGAAGAGAGGAGAGAGAGGGAGAGAAGAAAGGAGAGAGAAAGAGAAAAGAATGAGAGACAAAGAAGCTCCTCACATTGTCTGATCTGGCAGTTAGAGTAGCGAAAGGGTCGAAGATTCTAAGAAAACTGACTCAGGATGACTCCAACCCGAGTGATCGAGTGCAAGATAACCAATATTTCTTATGACTCGGATTAACTATACAGGAAGGTGGTTAGAGTAGCAATCCCAGAATTGAAACCCTAAAACACTATCTCAAGATGACCCTGAGTTTAATGTTTAGGCAATAAGGGAAGCAACCAATGAAGGGTGGGGTCGTAGAAGATTGAAGACATAAAATAAAAATATAAACGAACGTTGGAAGGGGTAAGGTTTAGAGATAAGAAGATGAAGAATGTGGGTGCAAGTGTAAAGGGGTAGTGGGGCACGTAGACGCGATGAAAAGGTCGAGGCACATAGAGGCAATGAAAAGGTACGGGCAGATAAAGGTTACGAGGTGTAATAGCGGTCAAGAATTGGCAAGGCGTAAAAGAGGGGATAGGAGGTGAATGAATGATAGGCGCGGGCAGGAGTGTACGGAGTGATAGGCATGGAAAGGAGTGTAGGGAGTGATAGGAGAGGGAAGAAAGAGGGGTGGAAGCCGGGCCCGTGCCCAGACACCGGTCCGTAATTCGATGAAAGAGAGAGAGAGAGGAAGAGAGAGAGGAAGATTGAGAAAGAGAGAGATCAAGAGTGAGGGGCAGAGAGAAAAATTGATAGGAAGGGAAGGGAGGAAAGCCGGGCCCGCGCCTAAGCGCACGTCTGTGACTTGGTGTAGGAGAGAGAGAGAGAGAGAGAGAGAGAGGGAGGCGAGAGGAGAGGAGAGGAGGAAAGTCAGGCCCTCGCCTAGATGCGGGTCTATAACTTAGTGAAAGAGAGAGACGAGAGGAAGGGAGAGGAGGAAAGCCTGGCCCATGCCTAAGCTCGGGTCCATGACCCAGTGAATGTGAGAGAGAGAGACGAGAGGAAGAGAGAGAGATGAGAGGAAGGGAGAGGAAGAAATTCGGGCCTGCACCTAGGCGGGGGTTCGTGGCTTGGTGAAAGAGAGAGGGATTAAGGCGAGAGGAAGAAAGAGGGGAAGAAGCCGGAACCACACCTAGATGCGAGTCCATGATTTTAGACGAGAGAGAGGGAATGAGTGAGTAGAGAGAGAGAGAAAGAGAGTGAGAGTTGCTTAGATCTGCCTTGAGTCCGAGCAGGAGAGAGAGAAGGAGAGAGGAGAGAGAAAGAGAGAGGAGAGAGAGAGAGAAAATTGAAAGAGAGGAAGAATAAAGAGAGCTGACTGGGGGATTAGTCCTCAATCCGAGATCGAGTGAGAGAGTGATAAGACGAGAAAGAAAGAGAGTAAGGATAATTGCCTAAGGTGGCCCTCGGGTCTGAACCGGGGGCTAGGTTGGTCTTAGCTTTCTTGATGTATTCTTGAAGGTGGGTTGAGTGCTTTGATATTGAAGTGAGGGTCTAGGGTTAAGGTTTATGAACTAGGGATTATGAAAAGTAGGAGTAAGGTGTATTGGGTAGGAACTATGGGAAATGTGACTAGAGTTTATGGGAGGAAGGACTAAGGGAGATGAAGGTAAATGGTATTAGGTTGGGTTTGGAAGTTCTAAGTTGGAAGTAGGAGATTCAAGGGGTAGTCCACAATGAGAGATAGTTTTCTCTCTCCTCTCCTTGGGCTGAAGAAGATAGAGTCAAAAAACACAAACCAAGGAAAAACTCATTGTATTGCATTAATGTTTGTACTTACATCCAACCACTACAAACTTCTTCAACTTACTTCAACTTAGAGTCACAAATGAGCATAAGGTGCTTATATAGCATCCACTTAAAACAAGAGTTGATGACTAAAAGAAAGCCAAATTCTTAAAAATTATGATTTTTATAAATTAAAATTGAATTCCGTTTTTGGGGCCTCACCCATAATCTTAAAAATGACGAGATAGTTCAAAAAAAGGCACGATAGACTATGGTGATCATTCGGGGCGTATTTCGGGCTCCTCCGACAACCTTCCAACAAAAATAACATCGTAAAAGTGATGGTCTTGGTGCAACGATCATTTTGATATATGATTTGATCCTTAAATCGAGGTTTCGAACCCTTCTTAAAATCTGACGAAAGATGAGAAACTTGCAATCTTAAACGCTTGTTCTTGTTTGTTTCTTGATGTTTTGGGTCGATCTTTCATCATAGAATGATGGGGAAGCTGTCATGATTATTTTGTGATAAAAATGGCTCGATTTAATTGTCGGAACATCATTTTCGAAATTGGAGAAGTTGCCGGAATATGAGATTCCGGTTGCCAAAAAATGTCACATGTTACAACCTCAAAATGCAGCATCTTTGGTCTTTCATCACATGTGATGTTTACTTCAAATCAAAGTCATCAACGTCATGGTCACAACAGACCCGTTTTCAAGACGATCTGAGGTCGGGGCTTCTTGATATGGCCACTTGATCAAAGGGGTCTCCATCTTGCAAAAATCTGCAACACATGAGTTTTCTTAATGCAAATTCTCTCTAGGATTTCTTCCATCTCGGGCCATGCCACGGCCTGTGCCATACATCAAAATGTGCGCGTTGACGAGACGAAGAACCTTCTAAAATTTGGGCGTTAGCTTTATTGTGCCCCTCTCTTTCTCTCTCGAAAGCTTATTCTCTCTCTAAAACCCAATCTCTCTCTAATATCAACTCTCAAGAAACCTGATATCTCTTTCTTTCTCTCAAAACTAATTCTCTCTCTCTCTCTCTCTCTCTTGAAACTCAAATAAAATAATTAGCACTTTTTTTTTCTTATAAGAAAAGTTTGAAGGGATTTTTTTAAAAAAAAATCTAAATTGGGCCGGGCCAGGCCTAATAAGCCTAATGGGCGGGCCCTAGCTTATGGGAAATTCTGGGTCTTAACGGGTCATTCCGAGCTTCCGGGCCTTTAACAGGCGAGCCTTACTGGGCAAAGTTTCATGCCAAGCATCACCGAGCCAGGCAGAATTGGGTCTGGACGTTTCTGGGCTCCGAGCTGGGCCCAGTAAGCCAAGCAGAATTGGGTATGGGCTTTTTCGAGCTCTGGGCGGAGCCCTACCCATTGGAAGCCCTAACTAAGGCTAGGCCAAATGAAAAAAAAATAAAAGAAATACAAAAAGAATAAAAGGGTCAAGTTGGCCCTGTTTTGGCATGCCCTCAGTCTAGCCCTTGCCCCGCCCTTGGGCCACAAAATGTTGCCCAGGCCCTTTTGAACAAATTTGTTGGTAATCAAGGCTATCTCGATTGCCCCTTTTGAGCAAATCATGATATCTCAAATCTGTACGTAATGTGGTAATGACCCCACAACAATGACTTCAACACTCAAATAAGATGTTCAAGACCAATAACAAGTGTAACATATTTGCAAAAAACAAATATAAATAAGAAAACAAGTAATATGAGAAATCATCTAAGAACAACACAACTAAAAGTAGAAAGGGATACACACATTTATGTGGTTCACCTAAGATGGGCTACGTCCACGGGCAAGAGGACAAGGATGTATTTACTATCAATAAGAAAAAAATTATAAGTTTGGGATTTGTAGAGTTACCTCATACAATAGCAATGAAAGCTCAAAAGGAAATATCCTACAACAATACCACCACCAATAGAGCTTCCTCTTTGTCCGATAAAGACCGTCACCTTGAAGAAATCCCGATCAAATTCACCCAATATTTTTAAGAAATCCCGATCAAATTTTGGTCAATTTATTTTATGTGAATTATGTTTTTCATATTTTTATTAGGTGCTCATTGATGATAAGAGTTTATGCTCCAAATTTCATGTTATTTGGATTTATATAAAAAAATATTAAAATTATATTACTGATATATATCCTGATCGTTAGATTGGCCCAAATTCATTCTAGGCCGTTGGATTTACACTGATCCATGAGCTCATGGGCTCACCATACCATCTTCCTATTTATGTATTGAATAGTGTTCATCATCATCACATACTTGCTATGTCTGTGGCGATTTATTAAACGGAGCCTCAATTGATGGCATGTGGTCGTTGGAGCTTTCCACAGATCTTTCGACCGCTAGGGGCATGCTATGTCTGTGGTGGTCGAAAAATCCTCACCGCTTGAAAAAACCAGATGACAATGGCACTCTGGGTAAGATCGTTATAGCATCTCACCCATAGGCATTGCGTAGATGCTTCATATATATATATATATATATATGGAGCTCACTAGCTCATATGAACATATGAACCTAACGGTCTAGATTGAATCTGAGCCGTTCTGATGGTTACGACCTAAATTCGTATATGAATTTTAGTGTTTTTTTTACAAATCCAAATAACTTGAAATTTTAGATATCCATTCTTCTCATTAGGCGCACCTAATAAAAATATTTAAAAAATCATTCACAGAAAATAAATTGACCAAAATATCCCTGAAACATTTTAGGGGCATTTTGGTTAATTTATTTCTTGAGAATTATTTTTTTTATATTTTTATTAGATTGTCCTATTTTTTAAGAACACGCCTAAAATTTAGAGTTATTTTGATTCGTAGAAAAAATTAAAATTCATACATGAAATGAGGTCTTGACCGTCATATCGGCCCAGATTCAATCTGGGCCGTTGGGCTCATAAATTTGAATGGTCTAAATTCGTGGTTGAAAGGGACTCATTTTGACCATTTCTAGGGTTCAAATTGAACTTCTTCTTTTTGGAATCGATTATTGAGATGACGAGAGTGAGTAAAAATTTTAGGTCATACAAATACCACAAACATGATTTTCTAGGAGTGTGGTTGCATTATACTATCATATGACCGTTGCATTTGATGATTATTGCCTTATATATATATATAAGATACTACAAAATGCCTATAGGCGAAAATGAACAGTGATTTCGCCTACCTTCATCACCATCCAAACTTCATCACAAAGTCACAGTTGTCAGGTAGTGTTTCAATTTTTATTTTTTTACTAATCAGAATGATCTGAAATTTGGAGCGTGTGCACATCTTAGTGAGGTACACCTAATAAAAATATGAAAAAAATAATAATTCGTAATATATAAATTTACCAAAATATCCCCAAAAATTTACAGGGGTATTTTTATCAACTTATATTTTGTGAATTATTTTTTTTATATTTTTATTAGGTGTACCTCACTAAGATATACACATTCTCTAAATTTGAAGTAATTTGGATTTGCAAAAAAAAAAAATGAAAATTGAAACACTACCGGACAACGGTGACCATGCGATGAAGTTTGGATGGTGATAAGGGTAGGCGAAATCACTGTTCATTTTCGCCTATAGGCATTTTGTAGATCTTCCTATATTTCTATATGGTTATGTTAAGGTGATCACACTATGGATTAATTTATCAATGTACACAACGAATTTGGACAATTATATACCCTTGTCTTTGTATATGAAGCTTGTTTTTTAGTAGGGGTATTTTTTGTCTTTTTGAAGGGTGTGACGTCATCTATATGGTGTGTGAGATCACTTACATAGAACATTAAATGCCATCAGCATATATATATATATATATATATATATATATATATATATATATATATATATATATATATATATATATATATATATATATATATATATATGAGAAAGAGCCTTTCAGATTTTAAGTTCTCAAATAACTAGATTTAACCTCATGTAAAATAAGTGGCATGTACTTACCTAATCCAAAAAGAGCATTTTTTAATGGTGCTGTTGGAATTTTTTGCAACCTCTCTATTTATTTATTTTTATTTTTTTATTTGAACGCTTACTTGGGACACTAATAAGAATGGAAGATGTAAAACTCTCTCTCTCTCATTTGTGTGCTGAGGAATTAGTTTATCATGGTGGAAGAAATAATTACAATAAATAAAAGTAATAAAAAGTGGGAGGATATACTTTCTTTTAATATTTTTTTACGAGATCAGCTATTTACCGAATCACCAATTCTCTACTTATAAATAAATGAGATCTCCCCTCTAAATATACTTAGAAGATAGAAAATAAATAATTAAAAAAGGGTGCGGTTTCTACAAGGTTGCAACCTTAAACAATCCAATTAAGGTGCACCTTAAAATTTTATCATAACATGTAATTTTGTTGTAAAGAATTCTTAGTATTATCTCAAAATCTATTTTCGTACCTAACTAGAAAATTTTAAATTCCAAAAATGGCTAAAATCATGTAGATCTATAAATATATGAAAATCTTGAAAATGGACGGTCTTGATAATGTGTTGCAAGATTCCCCATTTCAGGGACTCAAAAACTTTTTTTTTTCATATTCATGCATCTCGATGTCGAGATGATTGATTAGAGGGTTTTTTCAACATTAAAACAACATTTCTGGTAGATTTTTGAGGTACATATGTGATTCTACATTTTAAGGTTGCAACCTTAAATAAACTTTTATCAAATCACCTCAAAAGTCATGTCTCCCCCTCATCAAACCATATTAAGTAATTTTTATCCTAACTAAACCTAATTAACATTTATCTCTTTAAAACCAACTTAATCATTTGCCAAATATTAACCAACTACATCCCCAAAACAACTCACATAATTCCCCATTCACTAAAACAAAAATTATGGGCCAATTTGGATCTCCAATAAAAATAATTTGTTATTCATAAAAATTGCAAATTTTTCAAAGGAAAATTGAAAAAAATACAAAGCCTTTTTTCTATTCTTATAAAGTCAATTAGGTGTTACACGAGGATTTTATTTTAGCCTCCACTATGGATTTGTAATACTTTGTCACAAATCCCTCGCCTCACCAAATGGTCACTCCCTCCTCCCCTCTTACCTCCCTGAGCTCTTTTCTTTCTCTCTCTCTGTACATTTTGGATCAGTGTATTAAGCTTACTCTCGCTCCAAATGTAGGGTTTCCGTTGATTCTAATGAACCCTAAGGTTTTTTGCGAGAACTTATTCGTCTCTGTAAATTTGGGATTTGTGTTATTTTTTATGAACATTAAAGCCATCAAATCAAACAAGAAATAGCGGGAAACCCAAATCCAAAATGCGTACCTCTTGTTTTGTTACGGTGGCCACATATTATTACTTCAAATCTCTAGCCCCTCTCTTTGAGCTCTCAATTTTCTTCTTATTCGCAGTCAAAGTTCCCTTATTCAATTTATTGGGAAATGTGATCTTGGCCTATGTGGGTAATCGATTGATATAGCATTATATGGTTTGAATCACAACTTCATCATTGAAAACAAACGTTTTGTTGGCCTAGTATTTAGTGGCAATTATTGCACTTTCCTTTGAGATTAATTTATGAGATCTACTGCTTTTTATTGTTGGGTTTGTTGTGGAAAAATTTATTCTAAAATTGAAAGATGCGGTCCAAAATTTTCCATTATTTAGATGGACGACCACCAATAATTCGTCTTGCCATGCCGACCAAAGACCACAGAAGTCCAAAGTTAGCATTCAATTGGAATCTCAATGCACTAAGTAGTATTATTTTACAATTGTTTTTAGCAACATTTTACAATTCTTGGCATGTTGCTATGGTATATTTTGATGGTGGAACACATCATCTCTAATTTTTGTTAAAATTTTTTTTTTTTGATGCGGATGGTAGCGTCCACAAGCACCCTTCGGTTGCATTGAAAATCTAGTCTCATTTTCTTTTATTTAAAAATTATCTTAATCGAAAATTCAAAGTGTAAATACATTTTTATATAGCAAACCAAATAAAAATAACAAAAAATATTCCACCAAACGCATTTATTAGGGTACTCTAGTCATTGTGTTGCTGAAGATATTATTTAATTATTTTTATTTGGTGTGCTATATTAAAATACATCTGCAACCTAAATTTTAGATTAAGATAATTTTTTTTAAAAAAAATATATATATATTTTATGGGCATTGTATATACCCTTGTTCAAACTCAACCAATGGAAGGATGCTTGCGTACCTTTCCTTCTATATAACACACCAAATAAAAATAATAAAACATATTCTAAACATGTCCAAAAGATTTCTTTTGTGGGTACTCTGGTTATTGTCTTGCTCAAAATATTATTAAATTATTTTTGTTTGGTGTAATGTATTAAAATACATTTGCAACTCAAATTTTAGATAAAAAAATTTTTAAATAAAAAATAAAAATAAATTTATTTTATGGCAGTTGGACATAGCCTTGTTCAAACAATAGTTACCAGGGATCATCCAACTAGGGTGGAGCTCCTGCTCTGGAATCCAGTTTCGGCACTCTGTGGCCCGGATCTCAACCGGAACCGTTCTAATTTTTTTAGGGTCTCACTTCTATTTATATGATTCTCGATCCCATTCCTAACGAAACTTGATCCCATAATCCAACAAATCGCGATCTCAATTTCTCACGGAACACGTTCCTTTAAATTGTAGATATCGTGCCTACACTCACACGTGTGTTAGAATATCGGTTAACACCGCACAAAACGTTTGTGCTACTGATGGAGTAAATTGTTGTTTAGTGCCATCAAGTAGTAACCTGAGTTACTCTTCTATAATGAAATATAAATTTAGATTTATTGTTTATTAGAGATTAAGACGAAAGGAATAAAATTATTGGAAACATATGGTTTATTTAGTTTTTTACATAATATGGTCGTGCGGGTTCACAAAAATATATGTTTTTTAAAAATTGATAGACCAAGTTTACATTTAATGCATGTGCATTCAATGATAAATTTTTATTATTAAAATATAATCTCATTTATTTTTTATTTTTAAGATGTGCATAAATGCATATGTAATAATCAAAATTTTAATTATTAAAATATTAGATGCTCTCATTAATATGTGTGTTTTAGAATATTGAGATATTATTTTTTTCAAGTGCGGAAAGAATGTAATTTGGAAAAGCTCGTTGTTGAGGTTTTCTATTGGTTGAAGATGTTATATACTAGGGTCCTAAATTATAGGTATAGTGGCGTTTACATGAGGTAGTAAATAGACAATATACTCTTGCGATAACATGAAATCTTTTAGCTCTTTCAATATGGAAAAAAAGAACCGTGTATGGTAAATTGTGGTCCTGCACTATTGGGAAATGTTGACTGAGCCTATTGTGGCTATAATATAGCATTAATAGGAAAGGGTTTAAATAGTACCGAGGCTATAAACAATCAAATTAAAGCTTACATCAAATATTTCACCAAAAGAGATTGTTTTGCTGCGTAAATATCTTCAAATTAATCATCTCGACATCAAAATGTCAGGACATGAGAAAAAAATAGATTTCAAGTTTTGAAAATATACGTATTTTTAGACTGTCAATTTCAATATCTCCAAGTTCTCATATATATACTCGATCTAAAATATTTTTGAAATTTTAAATTTTATAATTAAAAGTAAAAATATATTTTAAAACTATCACAAAGATTTTCAGTATTAAAACTACATTTTTCGACCTTATTTGCCGGTGCGCTTTATTTCGATTCTTTAGAGCCCAGCGGTTTCAATATCACGGACTTATCTGCCTCGAGAAAAGAAAATGTGGATGTTGGCCAACACTACAGTGGCATCTGTTGCTTTCTATTGTACGGTTAATTTATGAGCCCTAATACTTTTCTGTTTTCTTATCTGCTGCTTTTTATTATTGTACCAAAAAGCATTAATGATGGGGAGAGGTCGGAGCACCAATAATTCTACTTGCCATCCACCAAAGAACAACAAAACAATAATTCATCTTGCCACACACCACAGCACAACAAAAGACCGGACCCATCATCATCGTCTCGGTTAAGATGGACCCATCATGACCGCTAAAGTGGGCCCAACTTTCTCGAGCTCCCCATCGCAGAGTATTTAGCATTGAGCGGTGATCGGCCATCATGGTTTCTGCAGTCACATAGATCATAAGGTTTGATAAATGTTTTTTTTTAGAAAGAAAGTGCACCTACCCATTCCTCTAAAATACAGAGTGAAACGTGACTCTTGCTTTCATACATAATTAACATGGGAAGCAAGCAATCTCCTGCTTTCTTTAGAGAAGATTTGTTTAACTCGATACCAATGATAGTATCAATAGTAGGCACACTTTTCTTCATGAATTTTTTGAAAGAGCCCCATTTGCTCCTGCAGGAACTATGTTGTACAATTACTCTCTCGACAGACTATAGATTATCTTTTTACTAGAAATTTTGAGAAAACACCTAAAAACCACTAAATGATTATTTTTAGGCTTTAATTAGATCTGACCTTTTAAAAATTGGATAATCTTTGTTCAATATTGAGATAGTATTTTTTTCAAGTGCGGAAAGAATGTAATTTGGAAAAGCTCTTTGTTGAGGTTTCTATTGGTTGAAGATGTTATATACTAGGGTCCTAAATTATAGGTATAGTGGCGTTTACATGAGGTAGTAAATAGACAATATACTCTTGCGATAGCATGAAATCTTTTAGCTCTATCAATATGGAAAAAGAGCACTGTGTATGGTAAATTGTGGTCCTGCACTATTGGGAAATGTTCGCTGAGCCTATTGTGGCTATAATGTAGCATTAATAGGAAAACGTTTATATAGTGCCGAGGCTATAAACAATCAAATTAGAGCTTACATCAAATATTTCACTAAAAGAGGTTGTTTTGATGCGTAAATATCCTCAAGTTGATCATCTCGACTTCAAAATGTCAGGACATGAGAGAAAAGTAGATTTCAAGTTTTGGAAATGTACGTATTTTTGGACCGTCAATTTCAATATTTTCAAGTTCTCATAGATCTGCTCAATCTTCAATATTTTTGAAGCTTTAAATTTTATAATTAAAGAGGAAAATATATTTTAAAACTATCACAAGGATTTTCAGTATTATAACTACATTTCTCGACACTATTTGCAGGTGCGCTTTATTTTGACTTTTTAGAGCCCAGCGGTTTCAATATCACTAACTTATATGGATCAATCTCAATCAATCTTACAAAATATGAGATTTCTTTATGTGGGTGATTTTAGATAGCACCAAATCTAATCTGACCGAAACAGAAGCACCACATTTTTCTTCACTTCGATTATGCTTAAAAACTAAAGGCTTCGGCCTATTTAGTCGAAGCGAAAAGAATTTGAATACTTTGGTATAGATGGTAAAATTTCATAACACGTCAATCTTATTTGTTTCGATATCTTTTTTGTTATTTTTTTTTAATTTAATCTTAGATGCAAAAGAGTTGTCCCAAATATAAATTTCTTTTCATTTTTTCAAGATATTACTTTCAATTTTTTGTTCAAATTCCCTAACCCTTAACTTTGGGTGAAGGGCTATATTGTCGATGTCCTGGTCAAATTTTTTTTGGAACACAAAAATATCGATAATCAAGCTTTTTTTTTAAGTAACTCAGTGGGAAAGACAGGCCCCTACCAATGGGAATAGTGTTGGGGCCGTGGTGGTAGCAACACATACCCTAGTCACTACGTTGTGGTTTTCATTCCTGCCACTATACCTCCCTACTAACACATTCAAAAAGCTAACTCCTAATCTACTTGATAATTAATTTATTTAGGAAAAAAAAAGCGTATTCAATGCAATATTTGCATCCCCTAAACAGATAAAAAAAATGGTGCTCCCAAAAAGGATCAAAATAGATGGTTGAGAATTATTTTTTAAAAAAGTGATTTTTTAATTTTTAAAATGTAACTATTTCGTATATTCCCAAAAATAGAAAACGGAGAGGGGAGGCACATCTACATATAAGTTGACCAACTTATATAAATTTTGTCCACTAGAAAAATAATATGTCCCTTATTTATGAATGTAGCTTCTACAAGGCCAAGGCTTTACGGAAGGAAAGTAAAGCCTTTCCTCAAATCTTCTTTCGAAAAAAACTATTTGGGTCCTAGATTGAGTCAGATCTGAGTCCATTGCCACCCTTAGTTTTGAGGTGAGGCTCTACTTGTTTTGAAAGAGTTCACATGTCCTACATAACATTGAAAAACGTCTATATAAGAGTGAGGCTCTAAACAATCAAATTAAGACACACCTCAAAAATTTCATTAGTAGATGTTGTTTTGATGCCAAATATCTTCAAATTGACCATCTCGACCTCAAGATGTATGGATATGGGAAAAATTGGATTTCAAGTTTTGGAAATAATTCATTTTGTTATGACTTTCAATTTTCTATATTTTCAAGGTTTCATAGATCTGTTCGATCTACACTATTTTTTAAGCTTCATATTTAATAATTAAAAATAAAAATAAATTTAAAAGCTATCACAAAAACTTTTAGTAATGAAATTACATTGATCGATACTATTTGAAAGTTTGCATTACTTTTAATTTTTAGAAACTCGATCTTACACAAACCGCACCCATAACATTTTCCCCTATAAAATGTAGCTTGGACATGACTTGTAGGTAAATGGGATTTGTGCCAGTCCCATGACCTGGCCCAGCCCCCAAGCCGTTCATCTTTTTTATCTTTAAATATTTTTTTTGGGTAATTCAGGGAAGATAAGCCCTACCCCATTTTTCACGTAAATTAGGAGCTAGCTAAGGGTGGTCTTAGGGCGTAGGGTGCTACCACCGGTCCTTTCACATTATGTCTGAAATCCTGGCGTGCAACCATGCTCCGTCCCTCGATTTCTTGCCTGCTGCGATGGTTTATTAGGCCTACAACCTTAAATAATTTTCTCATTTCTATGTATAAGGTAAACTTATGAATTATTGTAAACTCAATGACGAAAGGTTGGAGATCAACCTTTAATTTAGGTTTATTTAACTTTTTCAATTAATAGAGAGATTGCCAATACACGCATATTTGGTAAGAGACGAATTTGCGGTCTCGCACTATTGGGAAATGTGATCTTGGCCTATGTGGTGCTAATCGATTGATATAGCATCATATATATGGTTTGAATCACAACTGCATCATTGAAAACAAACGTTTTGTTGGCCTAGTATTTAGTGGCAATTATTGTTCTTTCCTTTGAGATTAATTTATGAGATCTACTACTTTTTTTTTGTTGGGTTTGTTGCGGAAAAATGTATTCTAAAAATGAATGATGTGGTCCAAAATTTTGCATTATTTAGATGGACGAACACCAATAATTCGTCTCGACATGCCAACCAAATACCATAGAAGTCCAAAGTTAGCATTCAATTGGAATCTCAATGCACTAAGTATTATTATTTTACAATTGTTTGTAGCAACATTTTACAAGTCTTGGCATGTTGCTATGGTATATTTTGATGGGGGAACACATCCTCTCTAACTTTTTGTTAAAAAAAAATATTTTGATGCGGATGGTAGCGTCCACAAGCACCCTTCGGTTGCATTGAAAATCTAGTCTCATTTTCTTTTATTTAAAAATTATCTTAATCCAAAACTCCAAGTGTAAATACATTTTTATATAGCAAACCAAATAAAAATAACAAAAAATATTCCACCAGACGAATTTATTAGGGTACTTTAGTCATTGTGTTTCTGAAGATATTATTAAATTATTTTTATTTGGTGTGTTATATTAAAATACATTTGCAACTTAAATTTTAGATAAAGATAATTTTTTTAAAAAAAAAAAAAAAAAATTTTATGGCCATTGTATATACCCTTGTTCAAACTCAACCAATGGAAGGATGCTTGCGTACCCTTCCATCTATATAACATACCAAATAAAAATAATATAACATATTCTAAACATGTCCAACACCAAATAAAAATAATAAAGAATATTCTAAACATGTCCAAATTTCTTTTGGGGGTACTCTGGTTATTGTCTTGCTCAAAATGTTATTAAATTATTTTTATTTGGTGTGTTGTATTAAAATACATTTGCAACTCAAATGTTAGATAAAATAGTTTTAAATAAAAAATAAAAATAAATTTATTTTATGGCCGTTGGATATAGCCTTGTTCAAACTATAGTTACCGGGGATTGTCCAACTAGGGTGGCGCTCTCGTTCCGGAATCCAGTTTCGACACTCCGTGGCCGGGATCTCAACCGAAACCGTTCTAAAATAACATTTTGATCATCTCGACATCAAAATGTCAGGACATGAGAAGAAAATAGATTTCAAGTTTTGGAAATGTACGTATTTTTTTACTATCAATTTCAATATTTTCAAGTTCTCATAAATCTGTTCAATCTATAATAGTTTTGAAACTTTAAATTTTATAAATAAAAGTAAAAATATATTTTAAAATTATCACAAGTATTTTCAATATTAAAACTATATTTTTCAACACTATTTGCCGGTGCGCTTTATTTCGATTGTTTAGAGCCCAGCGGTTTCAACATCACTGACTTATCTGCCTCGAGAAAAGAAAATGTGGTTGTTGGCCTTCACTACAGTGGCATCTGTTGCTTTCTATTGTACGGTTAATTTATGAGCCCTAATACTTTTCTGTTTTCTTATCTGCTGCTTTTTATTATTGTACCAAAAAGCATTAATGATGGGGGAGAGGTCGGAGCACCAATAATTCTACTTGCCATGCACCAAAGCACAAGAAAACAATAATTCATCTTGCCACACACCACAGCACAACAGAAGACGGGACCCATCATCATCGTCTCGGTTAAGATGGACCCATCATGACCGCTAAAGTGGGCCCAACTTTCTCGAGCTCCCCATCGCAGAGTATTTAGCATTGAGCGGTGATCGGCCATCATGGTTTCTGCAGTCACATAGATCATAAGCTTTGATAAATGTTCAATTACTTGGCTCGGGTTCGGGGCAAGGGCCTTGTTCGAGCAAAGTGACTTGGAAGAGTTCCATGTACGAGACCAAAAAGGCTTAAAATTGAAAAAAAGAGGAACAAGTTCACTTTTCCCGTGCTAAAAACATTGAAAAATAAAAAATAACTGAGCGTGATAGATTTTGTCAGATGAATAAACCATATACTTGTTTGGAATGTACATCTTACTTGAGAAAAGACAGACGCACAAGCATCTTATTTACACAATTTAATATGTTGGATGTTTGCTACTTAAAATATCATGTCCATTCATGGAGATGAAAACTTTAAATTTATCAATCATGTGATCAAAGTATTAGGCTTTTGTTTACTGTTATTAATTAAGAGAACTCCACAACTATAATCTAATAGGGTGTGGTTTGTATAATGCTGAAGCCCTAAACAGTCAAAGTAATGCGCAACTTCAAATAATATAGAAAGATGTTATTTCAGTACTAGAAATCTCTGATATGGCCTAGGAATTTATTTTTATCGCTAATTATAAAGTTTAAAGCTTCAAAAATAGTTTAGAACGAGCAGATCTACGAACACTAAAAAAATCTTAAAATTTTACAGTTCAAAAACTGCATTACATGATATACTATTTTTAAGACTTGAAATCTATTTTGTTTCTCATATCCGTATATTTTGAGGTCGAGATGATCGATTTGAGGATTTTTTGGCATCGAAACAACTTCTTCTAATGAAATTTTGAGACGCACCCTAATTTGATTATTTATGGCCTCACACTGATATAATCGTTTTCCATTCTAATATCTTCTTGAGGGAAAAAAGTTCATACAAGTTAGTAAACTTATACTATTAAAGTAAATTGCATCATACGAATCATCTAGAAGAGATTGGAGAAGCTTTTAATTGATCATTTCGACCTCGAGATATGTAGATATTAAGAACAAGAGAATTTTAGTATAAAAAATAATGCATCTTGTAAGAAGCTATCTAGACCATCGATTTTAGAGATTTTCAAGTGTTCATAGATTTGCTCGATCAAGTCTATTGTTATAATTTTAAATTTCATAACTAGAATATCATGTTTTTCAGGTAATCTCCCCTATTGTGAATTTGCGTTACCTTCATAATTGATGTATCGAGTTGAACAATATACTATCAATCCAATATATTTAGGTCACCCCCTAAATTGAACGTTGTAAACATTGTATCCCTAATATTTTTAGTATCACACTCTAAATTCAATCTTGCTTTTAGTCCCACTTAAAAAGTAAATTATTTAATGACTAAAATACCCTTCCCCTCTCTTTTCTCTCTCACTATCTACCTGCCCTTTCTCTTTCTCTCTCTATAAGCCCCTCTCTATCCGCTTGTCCTCTCTCCCACTATCCACCCTCTCTCTCCCTCTTTCTCTCTTTCTCCAAAAGCCTACTATCAGTTCGACACATTTTTGTGCCAGATCGAATTTTTTTTTTTTTCCGATCTAGCACAAAAATGTGCCCAAACCGGTCATAGGCTTATGGAAATTGAAAAGCACCATATGACGGTCCAGCATAGTTTTATGTCGAACTGAAAAAAATTTTGGTTCGATACAAAACTGTGTCGGACAATCCTATGGGGCTACTGGATTTCCAAGAGCTTGTGACCAGTCAGGCTCAAAAGTGAGCAAGACCGTCATATGCCAGTTTTTAAGCTAAGTCCAGAAAAAGAGAGAGAGAGGGTGGATAGAGAGAGAGAGGGGCATGGTAAATAGAGAACGGGTAGAGAGAGAGGGGCATGGTAAATAGAGAACGGGTAGAGAGAGAGGGGAAGGATCGTTTAGCTTTTAAATGATTTACGTTTCGATTAAAGGGTAAAATCAAGAAACAAATGTATTTGGGTTTAGAGTGTAATATCAAATATTGAGAGATAGAATGGCTACCAAATTCATTTTGAGAGTACCAACAATTTTTCTTTTAAAAAATCCCATTATTATTTTATGAATTCTTAAAGTATATAGATGTGATATAGTACACCAATGTTTGAGAGAGAGGTGGGCTCCAAATATGGTAATCCTAAACATAGTCCTGTGTGCGGTAGAGAGAGAGAGAGAGAGAGAGATGACAGTTGCTTCTTGAAAAAGATTGTCATATTAAACATGACATGACGCAGCACCGACAGAAAGAGAGAGAGAGATTACATTGAGATTCAAATATATTAATCTACACCATATATGGTAATTACATATTGGTCTTTAAATATAAGACATTTTTGCAGAGGTCTTGCACCCTGTTTTGTTTTTGTTTTAACTTTGCCCCGAATTTTTGCAGAGGTCATATTTTTTAACTTTGCCTCAAATTTTTGCAGAGGTCTTGCACCCTGTTTTATTTATTTTTTAATTTTGCCTCAAGTTCGATATTTCAAATATCAGATTATTTTTTATTTTTATTTTTTTCTTTTTGATATTTATAGTAAAAAATATCGAATAGCCACATTTCTAGTGTGGTTTGATATTGGAAATATCGAGCTGCCATACATTTCAAGTCATTCCCGTGTCTGTAGCTGTACGATGTTAGAAACATTGGACCACTCTGCATTTAAGTGTAATTTCTTTTGTTCAGTGGTATAATATTTAAAACATCAGATTGAATCATACTTGAACAACGTTTACGTTTCAAGCAGTCTAATGTTTGAAATATTGCATCATTTTTTATTTTAAATAATTTTGAAAACAAAACAAAGTATGATGTTTCAAACATTGAACTTGTATATGATATTATTTCGATACTTTGAACATGAAACCCTTTTACCTAAATTGGGGCTCAAAAGCCCCAATCCCACCTGCATTCTCATTTGCACTCAGCTCTTTCTCTCTCTACTCGCACCCTCTTTTTCTCTCTACTCTCTTGCACCTCTACCCGCACCCTCTTTTTCTCTCTACTCTCTTGCACCCTCTCTCTCTCTATAAGCCTTCTATTTTGATTTTTCCTCTATTTTTTGTTGTGGGTTTCCTTGTACTAGTTGAAAGCTTAGGCGCTAGGGTTTTAGTAGTCTTCACTTCATCACTCAAGAATTAGGGTTAGGGGTTTTTTTATAAGAGTATAGACCAATGTTGTCATATCTGCTTCAAAGTCTTTTACGATTTGATGAGAAAAATGAAACAATTCGGTGTTTCGGAAAATTCATGGGAAGACTTGAGATTTTTTTTTAATTTAATATAAATAAATTATATATTTATATATAATATACAAAACTAATAGAAAATTTTAGAATAAAAAAATAAAAAATAAAAAATAAAAAATATTTTTATATAGTTGTTTTATTTTATGACCGAAGCAGCCCGAAGCTTCAGCCGAAACAAACTCGAAGAGACACGAATATGACCGAAGCAGCCCCGAATCGTATTGTGCATGGAAGCTCTAAATCGATGAGTTGATTTTTGGCAAATAAAGGAGAAATAAAACATGATTATGGGTGGGAATGAATTACACCGATCCAGATCAAGAGAAATAAAACCTGAAATACACACCACAAGAACACAAAGATTTAAGTGGTTCACTTAAGATGTCTATATCCACTGCACGATAAACATAAATCATTATAACAATGAAAATTAGATCAAAGATTTTAGAACAAAGCTCGACAAAATATCTAAATCGAGCAACCGTTTAAACTACTCTCCCTTCCTTCTTTCTACTTCTGACAACTATTACCGACAACACTAGATAGAGACACGAGAGTAACGAGAAACTGACTTTCTTTCTAACGAAAGGGGAAAACACCCAAAATCTCAATGGGAATCGCTTCTCTATAAGTAATAAACAAGCCTGTAACAATCCTAAAATTTCAAAAAAAAAAAAAAAAAAAAAAAAAGGAGAAAATATGTTTATAAATAGGTGATGTTCTGTTTGAGTATGATGGTCTTTGGGGACCATCACTGTTTTCAAAAACTTTTGCTTTGAATTAACTTTTGCTTTGCCTTTACTTTTTTCCTTTCCCCGCTTTTGCCTCCTGCTGCTTGCAGCTGGCAGCGTCCTTTAGCGGACGTGGTTTTCGTACGATAAACGTTTGCTTTTAACGCGACACCTCAGGTATGAGGTAGAACGTAAGAAAATAATATAATAATACATTATAAGAATTTAAATAGGGGATGTGAGCACTCCCACCCTAAAACAAAACTTTGAGATCTCTCTCTGGTCGAAACACAGTGAACTTCTCTCTCGAACCGAAAATTTTTATCGGAAGCTCCCTCTCAAATAATTGTGGGTAAGTGACATCATCTTTCTGAAAAACAGTCTATTTTTAATAAATAGTGATATTTCCGTCTAGGATCTTTATTTTATCAGTTTTGTGTGTAAGTGACCTCATTGTCTCAAAAAATAATCCATTCTTTTTAAAAATAAAATAAAATAATTATTTATGCTTATTATCATGAATTTTAGGCGCGATAAATTTTATGCGCACGTGACCTCATTATCTTGAAAAATAATCTTTTTAATAAAAATTGTGATATTTTATCTATGTTAGAAATTTTGAATGCTGTAAATTAGAAAAATAAATTTATTTATTTTTCTTGTCTATTGTTAGAAATAAATGTGATATTTCTGCTTTTAGTAAAATTGTGATATTTCTTTCTACTGTTTTGAATATTTAGACATTGTAAAATTCATGTGCAAATGACTGCCTTATTATTTAAAAATTGACATTTTTGCAATTGATTATAGTATTATTGTGAAATGTTTATTTGTGAATTGATATTCCATAAATTGTGATAATTCCGTATTCTTGAATTTTTATAAGAGTTTTTCTATACATATTAAATTGGCAATTATGCTAGAATGCCTTTACAAACTGCTACCTTTCTAAATTTGAGCCCAAAATATTTGATTGGTTATTTTTGAAATGTTATAGAGAGTGACTGTTATTAATGGTTTAAGTGAAATTCATATTAATGGTTTCAGTGATATGTTGAGTATATGATATTGCTGCTTTCGAATGTTTAAAGAGATTTAGAAATAATTTAAGTATGCAAGTGGACTCATCCGGTTCGCCGGTGAGGTATAAGTGGACCTATCTGGGACGCCGGTAGGGTTTAAGTGGACTCATCCGGTACGCCGGTGAGGTATAAGTGGACCTGCAGGGATTAAGTGGACCTATCTGAGACGTCGATAGGGATTAAGTGGACCCATCAAGACGCTGATGGGGTATATATGTGACCTACTTGGGACGCCAGTAGGGTATTTTGTGAAATCCTTTGAGTTATGTACTGCCGTTAAAAGTGTTATAAGCATTTCAATTACTCGGATTATACTTAATTATGCATTTATTGAAAGTAAAACTGTTGATGCATTTTCGTTAATAGATCTCATTTTGGAAAATATTTATATCTTTCAATCATGATTATTTTTAGGATTATGATGATCACTTACTGAGTAGCCAAACTCATCAAACTATGGTAAACATTTTTTTCAGGATAACTGCGGATTCATTTTGAGTGATAGTCAAGATCAACCTTGGAAGATACTGTTGTTGTACTAGCTTTCTTTATTTACTTTGTAAGACCTCGCCACTGTAAATTTGTCCTATCAATAGATGTATATATGTTTTGTCTGTCACATCTCAAGAATAACAGTACTGTAAATTCTTGGGGTGTGACAATTATGGTATCAGAGCAATAGGTTTAAGATCCTTAAGAAATTTAAAAAAAAAAGAATATACTTAAAAATCACATTTATTGTGTGTACAGACCGGGATAAAGTCAAGATCCAGAATAGCTGAAGCCAATATGGAAGGAATTCACAAAGCCTTGGAAAATATGGTTGCTTTAATGCAACATCAGATGGAAAACAACAATCCACCCAAGCAGTTAGTTACAGGAAATGGTGGGAGCAATATCGAACAATTTAAGAAATTAAACCCACCTTCTTTTAAGGGTGCTGTAAACCCACTGGAAGCCGAGGTATGGATTATGCAATTGGAAAAAATATTCGAGGTTATGGAATGTCCTGATGATAGGAAGGTGGCCTTGGCAGTTTTTATGTTAGAAGGTGAGGCACAACACTGGTGGCGAATGGCAAAAGGAGTATTGGTCAAAGAAAATAAAACCTTGACTTCCTTGGCAGTTTTTATGTTAGAAGGTGAGGCACAACACTGGTGGCGAATGGCAAAAGGAGTATTGGTCAAAGAAAATAAAAACCTTGACCTGGGAAGTATTTCTAGAGGCATTTAATGAAAAGTATTTCCCAGATTTTATTCGAGACCAAAAAGAAATGGAATTTCAAGAATTAATCCAAGGAAATAAGACAGTAGCACAGTACGAGGCCAAATTTACTGAATTGGCCAGGTTTGCACCGCATATGATTAATAATGAGGCAAGAAAGGTGAAAAAATTTGAAAGGGGTCTCAGGCCAGCTATTAGAAGCAGAATATCAGTCTTGAAATTAAGAACTTATGCTGAAATAGTGGATCGTGCCCAAATTGTCGAAAAAGATTTTGAAGATTACCAAAAGACAAAAAATCAGAACAGTCATGTTAGTCCTACATCATCTAATCGACAACAGTTTGAAAGGCCAAACAAGAAGCCAAGGCCTTCGCCATTTCAAAACCCAATAGAACCATGTAGAAAATATGGGAAAAATTATGGATCAAGCCCTTGTTATTGGAATACCGGAGCCTGTTTTAAATGTGGAAAATTGGGACGCCAGATTAAACAATGTCCTAGCTTACAGACACAACAGCTTCCAAAGCAGGGAGAGATAGCTCCGAAGCCTCAGATGAAGGGAAGAGTATTTGCGATTACCGAGCAAGACGCTCAGGCCTCAAAATCAGTGATCCAAGGTACTCTTACTATCTTCCAAAAAGTAGCTCATGTTTTGATTGATCCTGGATCTACTCATTCATTTGTGTCACAACACTTTGCATGTCACTTAAAGGTAGAACCAGAACAATTAGAATACATTTTAGAGGTAGCCACACCGATGGGAGATTCAATTAACACCAATATAATGTACAAATCATGTGTAATAAAGATAGAAGAAAAGGAACTGTTGGTTGATTTAATACTCCTGGAAATTCAAGATTTTGATGTAATCTTAAGCATGGATTGGCTCTCTGCATACCATGCAAGTATTGATTGTTATAAGAAAATTGTTACCTTTAGTATTCCGAATCAACCAGTATTTTACTTCAATGGTGTCAAAGAAGACTCCCCATCATATTTAATCTCTTGTATTCGAGCTAATCGCCTCCTTCGAAAAGGGTGTCAAGGCTTTCTTGCCTATATCAAAGAAGATAGGAAGGAAGAAATAAATTTGGATACCACTTCGGTTATCCGAGAATTTCCCGACGTTTTTCCTGAAGAATTGCCAGGATTACCGCCTGACAGGGAAATTGAATTCTCCATTGAATTATTGCCAGGGGTAGCACCAATTTCTAAGGCACCTTACAGAATGGCTCCTGCAGAACTTAAAGAACTGAAACAACAATTGGAAGAATTATTAGATAAAGGTTTTATCAGGCCCAGTGTGTCACCTTGGGGTGCTCCAGTACTGTTTGTCAAAAAGAGAGATGGGACTATGAGATTGTGTATTGATTATAGACAGTTGAACCAAGTGACAGTGAAAAATAAGTATCCATTACCTAGGATTGATGATTTATTTGATCAATTACAAGGATCACAAGTGTTTTAAAAAAATTGATCTTAGATCTGGATACCATCAGCTTAAGATTAAAGGTGAAGATATACTCAAGACAGCTTTCAGAACAAGGTATGGCCATTATGAATTTTTAGTTATGCCTTTTGGATTAACTAATGCACCGGCTGCATTTATGGATTTGATGAACAATAAATATTGACCCTTCAAAGAAACAAGACTTAGGATTTGGTGGAGCTACCAAAAGGTAGAAAGGTCGTTAGTTGTAAATGGGTATTCAAGATAAAGAAGGGTCTTGATGGCAAGTTTAAAACATATAGGGTAAGATTGGTGGTAACAGGTTTTTTGAAAAAACAAGGCGTTTGACTTTGATAAAATTTTTGCACTGGTAGTCAAGTTGGTCTTAATTGACTTGGTGCTTGGGTTAGTTGCTATGCATGATATAAAGCTTGGGCAAATAGATGTCAAGACGATTTTTTTGCATGGAGAACTTGAAGAGAAAGTGTACATGCAACAAACGTAAGGCTTTATAGAAAAGGGCAAAGAAAGACTTGTGTACAAATTGAAGAAGTTCTTGTATGGGCTCAAGCAAGCACCAAGACAATAGCATAGAACATGTGATTTGTTCATGATGAACCTTAGGTACACAAGAAGTAAGTATGATCATTGCATCTATTTAAAGTTCTTTAATCATGATACATACTTGATTTTAGTCGTATATGTGGATGACATGCTTTTGGTGGGCAAAGATAAGATAAAAATTGATGAGCTCAAGACTTCTTTGAGCAAAAGATTTGAGATGAAGGATCTCGGATCGGCAAGGCAAATCCTTGGGATTGAAATTAAAAGGGATAGACAAAATGAAATTTTGTCATTATCTCAAACGGGTTACATGGAAAACGTGTATGAAAAATTTGGCATCAAAGATGCAAAGCCTGTGAAAACACCTCTCGCGCCTTACTTCAAATTGTTTTCAATGTAAAGTCCAAAGGCAAAAGAAGAAAGAAAAAACATGGCTAAGGTTCCTTATGCAAATATGATTGGAAGTTTAATGTTAGCATGGCATGTACAAGACTGGATATCGTGCATACGGGTGGTATTCTAAGTCGGTTTATAGAAAACCTCAGAAAGGTTAATTAGGAAGCAACAAAATGGGTGTTTTGGTACTTAGGAGACACAACTAGTTATGCAATCATATTTGCCAAGGGCTCAACCCAAATGCAATTTTTTGTAGATGCAAATTTTGCCGGTAATCTTGATAGAGGTAGGTCGATTACCGTATTTGTTTTTCTGTTTGCAAATGGACCGTTAAGTTGGATGTCAAGGCTACAAGAAATGGTAGCATTGCCCACTACCAAAGTCGAGTACATGGCTCCAATGGAGGCATCAAAAGAAGTCGTGTGGCTTCAAGGGTTGATATGTTAGATGGATGTTATGTGTAAGCCCATAAAACTATTTTATGACAATATGAGTGCTATCCATTTGACCAAAAACCAGGTTTTTCACAAGAGGTCAAGGCACATATTGCTTCAATATCACTATATACGGCAAGTCGTTGAATATGGAAGGGTTCGATTGGAAAGACAGCCTTGCGGATATGCTTACGAAGTCCATCCAAGTAAAGAAGTTAGAATAGAGTCTAACTTCTCTAGATCTCAAGAAAGGAAAGAAGTGATGGTTTGGCAAGTCAAAGATGTGATTCTACATCAAGGTGGAGATTGTTTGGATGTGATGCCAAATCACAACCCCATGGTATTTTTATTATGATGAGGGTTATTTTAGTTATAATGAAAAGGTTTTTTCTCATAAGGCTTTATAACTCATTTGAGTTGAGTGAGAAAAAGAGGTGAGAAGAAAACAAAAGATGGAAACATAGAGAGAAGGTTGGGAAGAAAATTTGGGGGTTTTTTGCTACAAAACTCTAGTGCAACCATTTCGGTTCGAGTTGAGCTATTTTATCGACATTTCTTCGCAGCATCAATGAATTGAAGAAAGGGGTCGATTGTAGGTGGTTTTGTGGTATGAAGTTCTTTTGTTTGAGTTTTTCTTGAGATTGTATGAGGTAACTCTACATAACCCCAATTTTGTAAGTTTTCCTCTTGATAGTGAATACATCTTTGCCGTCTTGCCCGGGGATGTAGCCCATCTTGGGTGAACCACGTATATGTGCGTGTCCTTCTCTACTTTCATTTGTGTTGTGCTTTCATATGTGGTGAGTGGGTTTTCAGATTAATGGTTTTATATGTGGTGAGTGGGATTTTAGATTGGTGGTTTCATATGTGGTAAGGTGGTTTGAGATGGCGGTTTGAGATGATGTAAGGTGGTTTTCAAATTGGTGGTTTCAAATATGGCGGTTTTTACTAAGGGAAGAATGGTCGAAAAAGCAATGGCCGAAAACTTTTTTTTTTTTAAAAAAAAAACGGTCAAAAAATCTGATGCATAAAAGGCGTACCAGAAATTGCGGACAATCCCAGAAAGGAAATAGCTCTGAGAAATTATTGAGAAAGAATCCCACATAGGAAAACATATTAGAGAGTCGAAACGACTCGACAGAGATCAAGAGTCGAAATACAACTTGACAAAAGTTGCACCGATTGAGTGAGCAACAAACGCGTCCTGAAAATCTGCAATGATGCTTCAACGACGAGGAATTGACACAGCTATGATGAATCTGGCTTTGATACCATGTGAAGAGTCACAGGTTTCTCTGAAGTGACTCAGTGTCCATTAATCTGGCTCTTATACCATTGAAGGGTCTCGGGTTTCTCTGAAGAGACTCAGTATCCATTAATCATATGAATATATGGACAACTTACAAATCAGAAAATATAGAAATAAATTACATATCCCTATACTATACTCAGACTTACAATAAATACCAGATATTGTATCTACCCTTCCCAAATATACAGATTACAACATACACTTTCCATATTAACCTGATAGACAATATACGTTCCTTTCATAGGTTTGATATATGCTCTCTTTAGTTTGTTGATTCATGCTTTCTTTAATTTATTAATTTACAAGCTTTATGATTTGTGGCAATATATCCTTGATTGTAGGAGTGGGTTTTGGTGGCTCTATGATTAATGGAACCTCTGGCTCTGATACCAATTAATTTAGGGAAAAGCATTAATATTTAATACCAATTGATACAGATATAATGGGAATAAAATTTAAAAAAAAGAAATAAAACTCAAGGGTTGAGAGATGATAAAAATTTAGTGAAAAGCATAGGAGAATGTTAAAAATTTATTGATTATAGAGATTGATTTACAATTGTGCTGACCTTAGAAAATCTATCCTGCAGAATTGAAAAATCAGAATCCAATAAGAATCATAGTGGTGTTATAAATTCTTTCCTTTGCCAGGTTATTTGTTATTATATTCTTCTTTCAATACATATGTTTGTCTGAAACTAGTAGCTCCTAGGCAATATCGTTGATCTCCTCTATACCTGATTGGAGATTCCAAGTTCTTTGTTGCTCCCAACTTTCCCAATGGATTACATTACTAGAAGCCCCTACCACTGTTAGAGGCTTTGTCCTATCATTTAGAAACCTCAATCTCTGATAAATTTAGTCTCCCATCTTTCGAGGGGAACGTTTCATTATTTCTTTAAAATGAGCTCCCAAATCTGTAGGACTCACTCCCATTGTCCTTTTGGAAGCTTTGTGAAGGGTATTATGGTTTGGAGAAGTTTATATAAAGCCGAGGCTCTAAACAATCAAATTTGAGCCTACCTCAAAATTTTCACTAGAAGAGGTTGTTTTGATACCCAAACATCCTCAAATTGATCATCTCGACATCAAGATACATGGATATGAGAAAAAAGTGGATTTCAAGTTTTGAAAATAGTGTATTTTGTAACACATTTTTGGACCATCAATTTTCAAGATTTTCAAGTTTTCATATATCTATCGATCTACACTATTTTTGAAGCTTTAAACTTTATAAATAAAGATGAAAATATATTTTAAGACTATCACAAATATTTTCAGTATTAAAACCATATTTCTCGATACTATTTGAAGGTAGGCTCTAATTTGATTGTTTAGAGCCTAGGCTCTATACAAACCGCACTCTTATGGTTTTCATTATTTTCGCTCTTGGTTATTGAGATGGCATGTCATCATCTTGAAATGCTCTGTGACTCCCTCCATCAACATGGTCCAATTTGCTGCAAACATGGCTTTCTTCCAAATAATTCGCCCTACTTTACGAAGCAGTGTGGTTGCCCACTGTACAACTAAATGTTAAATCTAATCCAGGATAACCCATTGAACATGAATTAAAAAAAAGTACCCAAGACCAAATTCCTAAATAAAATAGATAGTGCAAAAGTAAATGGCTTGTTGTTACCTCAGTCCCTTTGCAAAAATAGGCGTACATTTGGAAGAATCATACCAAACTAGGGTCAAGAAACACTTAATTTGCCGAAATGTGGTCGCAAGGAAAGAAACAAGAGATGACTTCAAATAACCTAACCAGAGGGAAACATAAATGAGAAATCAAATTCACCCAAGATCGTATTAAGATCGTGGACTTTTCGTATAAAAATATGGGACTCAGGGAGGAGTTCCAACGGATCTTAGTGACCTTGTTTCATTTACATTCAGACTTGTTTGATACAATAATGAAATACCATTGAATTTTCGCTTGCTTGTCCATGAGCCATTCGTCTTTCAAAAAAAAAACGATTATAAGTTTGTGATGGTTAGGATCTTGAAATTTACGAAATGAATGGTCTAGATTCATTATTGGTGGGGACTCATTTTGACCATTTTTAGAGTTCAAATCGAACTTTTTTTTCTTAAGGGATAGATTATTGAGATGAGATGATACGATACGATCATTGCATAAAATCAATGCATATATATATGCTAGGGTGAGCCCACTAGCTCACACAATATTATAAGTCCAATGGCCCAGATTGAATCTGGGCCGATCTGATGGCTGAGAGTATTTGAATTTTAGTTTTTTTCTACAAATCCAAATCACTTGAAATTTTAGATAAATGTTCTTGTCATCAAGCCGCACCTAATAAATATATTAACAAAAAACCAAAAAATAGAAAATGACTAAAATACCTCGAAACATTTAAGAGGGGGTCATTTATTTTCATGTAAATATTCTTTTAATATTTTTGTAATATTTTTTAAATATTCACCTATTTTTTATCAACACACGTCTAAAATTTCAAGTAATTTGGATTTGTAGAAAAAAAATTAAATTTCAAAACACTATCGGGCATCCGTGATCATTAGATCGACCCAGATTCAATCTGAGCCATTGGACTCATTTTTTTCTTGTAAGCCCATTGGTTCACTGGAGCATATATATATATATATATATATATATATATATATATATATATATATATATATATATATATATATATATATATATATATATATATATATATATATATATATATATATATATATATATATATGGAAAATACTATGTAATGTTTATAGGCGAAAATGAATAGTGATTTCACCAATGCTCATCATCGTGTGTGCATCAAAAATAGGATAATATAATAAAACTATAAAAAAAAGAAATCGTAAAAAGTAAATTGATCAAAATACCCCTGAAAATTTACAAAGATATTTTGGTCAATTTATATTTTACAAAATATTTTTTTCATATTTTTATTAGGTGCGACTCACTAATATGTACACACTCCAAATTTCAAATCATTCTGATGTATAAAAAAAATTCAAACACTACTAGACAATCGTGACCGTATGATGAACTTTAGTTGGTGATGAGCGTAGAATAAATCACTGGTCATTTTCACCTATAGGCGATGGAAAGACTTTTCCTATATATATATAGGAACAATGATTTTGCCTACCATCATCACCATCCAAACTTCATCGTACGGTCATAGTTGTTTGGTAGTGTTTCAATTTTTATTTTATTTTCTATTAATCAATACATATGTTTGTTTTAAACTAGTAGCTCCTAGGCAATATCGTTGATCTCCTCAATACCTGATTGGAGATTCCAAGTTCTCTGTTGCTCCCAACTTTCCCAATGGATTACATTACTAGAAGCCCCTACCACTGTTAGAGGCTTTGTCCTATCATTTAGAAACCTCAATCTCTGATAAATTTAGTCTCCCCATCTTTTGAGGGGAACGTTTTATTATTTCTTTAAAATGAGCTCCCAAATCTGTAAGACTCACTCCCATTGTCCTTTTCGAAGCTTTGTGAAGGGTATTATGGTTTGGGAGAAGTTTATATAAAGCCGAGGCTCTAAACAATCAAATTTGAGCCTACCTCAAAATTTTCACTAGAAGAGGTTGTTTTGATACCCAAACATCCTCAAATTGATCATCTCGACATCAAGATATATGGATATGAGAAAAAAGTGGATTTCAAGTTTTGAAAATAGTGTATTTTGTAATACATTTTTTTACCATCAATTTTCAAGATTTTCAAGTTTTCATGTATCTATCGATCTACACTATTTTTGAAGCTTTAAACTTTATAAATAAAGATGAAAATATATTTTAAGACTATCACAAATATTTTCAGTATTGAAACCATATTTCTCGAAACTATTTGAAGGTAGGCTCTAATTTGATTGTTTAGAGCCTAGGCTCTATAAAAACCGCACCCTTATGGTTTTCATTATTTTCGCTCTTGGTTATTGAGATGGCATGTCATCATCTAGAAATGCTCTGTGACTCCCTCCATCAACATGGTCCAATTTGCTGCAAACATGGCTTTCTTCCAAATAATTCGCCCTACTTTACGAAGCAGGGTGGTTGCCCACTGTACAACTAAATGTTAAATCTAATCCAGGATAACCCATTGAACATGAATTAAAAAAAAGTACCCAAGACCAAATTCCTAAATAAAATGGATAGTGCAAAAGTAAATGGCTTGTTGTTACCTCAGTCCCTTTGCAAAAATAGGCGTACATTCGGAAGAATAATACCAAACTAGGGTCAAGAAACACTTAATTTGCCGAAATGTGGTCGCAAGGAAAGAAACAAGAGATGACTCCAAATAACCTAACCAGAGGGAAACATAAATGAGAAATCAAATTCACCCAAGATCGTATTAAGATCGTGGACTTTTCGTATAAAATTATGGGACTCAGGGAGGAGTTCCAACGGATCTTAGTCACCTTGTTTCATTTACATTCAGACTTGTTTAATACAATAATGAAATACCATTGAATTTTCACTTGCTTGTCCATGAGCCATTCGTCTTCCAAAATCTCACTGATATCCCATTACCCAAGAGAATCCAACAATATCCTTTTGAATAAATATCTGCACCTGTCATGCATTATGAGATGGGTGAGGCTCTTGAGAATCAATACCTTTATCCATAACTGTGATCCACTTTCTGCACATAGTCACCACAATTTTGTCATGGGATTGTAGAAAATGAGACCATTCACCTTTAGTACAAGGCGGTTACAATTACTTGTAACCATCTAATATGAAATCTGTTAGCTTGGGTGTGTCACAATGTTTGAAAAAATTTTGTTCGAATTTTGAGCTTGATCAACAAAATAATTGTTGCTGCCTAATTTCACATCTAACTATCTTGGACTAACCAAAGTAAATAGTCTCATTATATACTTTTCTTTTTGTTACACCTCATTCATTAATCTCATACTTCTTAAACCTAGACTTCATCGTCTTTGATGCAAATAACCTTTATTCATCTCAGCAAAATAAATTTCACGGTGGACACATTACCCATGACAAATAACCCCCGTCCCCACCCCAAAAAGAAACAATAGTAAAACAACCAAAAGAAAAAAGAAGCCACCTTAGGTTCATCATTAATGATTCTCATGTGTATGTTAGGATCCTCAATAGGACTATGCAATAAATTGTAATATTAGCCAGAGTTGTGTTTTGGAAAAATTACGTAAATATTTGTTATATTTTTCGTTATTACAAAAAATACTTGAAACTTTCCGTTATTATCTAGATGTCCGTTTTTCAACCTCATAACATTTTTAAAAAAAAAACGACACTGCCCATTTTAGGTTTTTGAAAAACCGAATTTCTGGTAAAAGCTTATGATTTTATTCAAGAGGTTTTGGTATCAAATCCTGCCCATTCCATGATGGTTTTTTTTGTTTTTTAAATAAAATAAAAAACATCTATTTTTTATTGAAAAAAATTAGATTGGGTATGGAGGGACCCCCCTTGACGTGAAAGTGTAGAAGCCTGCATGATAACCGAAAAACCACGCCCATTTCATGATTGGCCTTTTTTTTTGGCTTTTTAATAAAATAAAAACATTCATTTTTTATTAAAAAATAATATTGTATATGGGGGTACTTGAACCCTTGATGTGAAAGTGTAGAGACATACATGATAATCAAAATGCCAATTCAACCCTACATTTAAATATTTGAGCATACATAATATTGATATTTAAAAATTTCAGTTTTCCAAAAACTGTAATCTAATCCAGGATAACCCATTGAACATGAATTAAAAAAAAGTACCCAAGAACATGTTCCTAAATAAAATGGATAGTGCAAAAGTAAATGGCTTGTTGTTACCTCAGTCCCTTTGCAAAAATAGGCGTACATTCGGAAGAATCATACCAAACTAGGGTCAAGAAACACTTAATTTGCCGAAATGTGGTCGCAAGGAAAGAAACAAGAGATGACTTCAAATAACCTAACCAGAGGGAAACATAAATGAGAAATCAAATTCACCCAAGATCGTATTAAGATCGTGGACTTTTCGTATAAAAATATGGGACTCAGGGAGGAGTTCCAACGGATCTTAGTCACCTTGTTTCATTTACATTCAGACTTGTTTGATACAATAATGAAATACCATTGAATTTTCACTTGCTTGTCCATGAGCCATTCGTCTTCCAAAATCTCACTGATATCCCATTACCCAAGAGAATCCAACAATATCCTTTTGAATAAATATCTGCACCTGCATGCATTATGAGATGGGTGAGGCTCTTGAGAATCAATACCTTTATCCATAACTGTGATCCACTTTCTGCGCATAGACACCACAATTTTGTCATAGGATTGTAGAAAATGAGACTATTCACCTTTAATACAAGGCGGTTACAATTACTTGTAACCATCTAATATGAAATCTGTTAGCTTGGGTGTGTCACAATGTTTGAAAAAATTTTGTTTGAATTTTGAGCTTGATCAACAAAATAAATGTCGCTGCCTAATTTCACATCTGATTATCTTGGACTAACCAAAGTAAATAGTCTCATTATATACTTTCGTTTTTGTTACACCTCATTCATTAATCTCAGACTTCTTAAACCTAGACTTCATCGTCTTTGATGCACATAACCTTTATTCATCTCAGCAAAATAAATTTCACGGTGGACACATTACCCATGACAAATAACCCCCGTCCCCACCCCAAAAAGAAACAATAGTAAAACAACCAAAAGAAAAAAGAAGCCACCTTAGGTTCATCATTAATGATTCTCATGTGTCTGTTAGGATCCTCAATAGGACTATGCAATAAATTTTTAATATTAGCCAGAGTTGTGTTTTGGAAAAATTACGTAAATATTTGTTATATTTTTCGTTATTACAAAAAATACTTGAAACTTTCCGTTATTATCTAGATGTCTGTTTTTCAACCTCATTACATTTTTTAAAAAAAAACGACACTGCCCATTTTAGGTTTATGAAAAACCGAATTTCTGGTAAAAGCTTATGATTTTATTCAAGAGGTTTTGGTATCAAATCCCGCCCATTCCATGATGGTTTTTTTTTCTTTTTTAATAGAATAAAAAACATCTATTTTTTATTGAAAAAAATTAGATTGGGTATGGAGGGACCCCCCTTGACGTGAAAGTGTAGAAGCATGCATGATAACCGAAAAACCACGCCCATTTCATGATGGGCCTTTTCTTTTGGCTTTTTAATAAAATAAAAACATTCATTTTTTATTAAAAATAATATTGTATATGGGGGTACTTGAACCCTTGATGTGAAAGTGTAGAGACATGCATGATAATCAAAATGCCAATTCAACCCTACATTTAAATATTTGAGCATACATAATATTGATATTTAAAAAATTCAGTTTTCCAAAAACTGAAATTTGATGCATCCTTCATACTGCTAGACCTTTGTCATAGTTGAACATGCTTACGAGGTTGCCCAACTCTTTGTTGCCCTTCCAATGCCTGTCCTTCTCCTTTTATTCCTACAATCCTCTCTGTCATCATTTAGCGTTCTTCATATAAATCATGTAAGACTTCCATTACATCAAACATCATTACAATATGTCCACCTACTCCACTAATTGAATTGCCTCCTGGGAATCAATTGCTTTGTGCTTACAACCAGACCTGAGGCCAGTGAATTAGACCTACTCTACCTTAGTTTGCACCTAAACGAGATCGAGATGAAAAATAAAGAGTAGGTCCAGTCAAATTACGGTCCGTAAAAAAACAGGTCTTTCAATTGGTATTATTATGGCACCCGTAGTATCAGCTAGAAGTGATAGTTTATAAGACATACTAGAAATTAAGAATTCTACCGCGAAGCCTGTAACTATCATGAAGAGGGCGCTTCTGCCTCAAAGAAGATGATGATTGAGACCAAACATTGGTGTATTTTAGGTTGAGTTTTGATTGATTGCTTGTCTTTGGCTAAAAGAGGGCGCATGGACCAAGAGTCTAGGGTTGCCTTTTTTCCCTTCTACAGTTAACTTCGAAGCTGATACTACAGAGGACGTTTGCCACTTAGGTTTTGCGGTTCAAAGGGTAAGCTAGGGTAGTATGTGTCTCAGATCAACTTAAGGTTTTGAGTTTCTGACCTAGGGTTAGGGTTTGAGGTCCTAGGGTTTCAAAACAATGTTATCTAAGTCGTTTCGGAGTCTTTTTCAGATTTGTGAGAAAAACGAAACAATTAGGTGCTTTGGCTGATTCGTAAGAAAGGTTCAGATTTTTTTTAATTAATATAAATAAATTAGATATTTATAAAAAAATAATAAAAAACTAAAAATAAAAATTTCAAAAAAATATTAAAATACTTTTATATGGATATTTTTTTTTGCTTCAACTGAATCAGCCCAAAGCATACCAAAGCTGATCGAAGCAAATAGAATCTGACAGCACTGTTTCCAAGGACCAGAAGGCAAGATGGTCATAAGTGCGATGGACCTAGATTTCAAAATGGAAGGGTTTCCTCAGGGTTTGAGCTAAAAAAATCATCTTCCAAGTGGGGGATATATATGGACTCCAGAGGCATAAAGGCGTACCCACCAAATAGCAATCAAATCTGAGCGGTCTAACATGTCACATGCCAGCCTTAAACACGACCCGGACCAGTTCGGGCACGATGTAACACCCCTCGCAACATTGTGATGAGTCCCGTCAGTTGTGGCATCCTGCCTCACCGTTTTTTGGTTTATTGCACGGATTCAGATGATTCCATGTCATCTTAATGATTCTCGTTTTTTATTTTTTTTACTAATTTTAAATATTGAATTTAGGGTTTTGGATCATTAAGGTGTATTAGTGGGTGATTAGGAGCCTAATGATGATGGGAGGTCTCCTAATCTATGATCTAAAGAATTTTGGAAGGTTCAAAGATGGTTTACAACCTAATTAGGCAGGTTTGAGGGGTGGGTTGTCCCAATTAGCTAAGTTTTCGTAATTGTCTAGGTTAATTAGAAAAGTTTTTCGAGGATGTTAAGTTAATTGAGTTGCTTTTGATTAAGGAAATGGGGTTTCTAATGGCTTCTTTGGTATTTTAGTTTGTGACTGGGGTACATGAAACATGGGTTGGGATTTGGAATAAACCGTGGACTATTTATCCTAGAATGATCTCTATCAGACTTTTAGGTGGGACCAAAGTATATTGGTGGGCCAAGAGCCATGCTCAAGGTTGGAGGTTAGTTTGTGATTTGGTTTTTATTTTTTGTTGTTGACAAGAGTACATTTACTTCACGAATAATTCAAAAGTGTTGGGACTTTTTAGGGAACTGTAACCTGAGGAGGTCTGTAACTTGCACAATGTCTCCATGGAAAGCTTCATCATCTTCATTGGAATGGAGGAGGGAATTTGTAAGTGGAGAGGAGGATTTTGAGGATGGTTCCCAAGTTTCCATTAGCTTTTGTTTCTTCACATTAAGGCAAACACATTTGCATCTTAGGCTTTTTGGTATGCTGATGGAAAACCTTTCCTCCCCTGCGTGTCTATTTTTAAGTCTGGAGACTTGGCTCCTTGAAACTTCTTTTTCTTCTTTTTTATTCCAAGAGCCTTTGGACACCGGATTTTTCTTCCTTTTTCTGTTATCATATGATATGCCCATGTAATTTAGCATGAAATTCAAGAAGAAGATGTCTCTCTTGAACGTACATCTATGATTGAGGGGCTTTTCTTGTATGCCTATTCTTCCATTCACCAAACATTTTATAGATAATTAAAAGATATCAAAAAAAAATAAAATAGAAACTGATCCCTCAAATATCTCCTAAATATAATATATGACAGATATATTTTACACAATTAGTTGCCCAAAAGGGTGCAGTTTGCATAGGGACGCATCCGTAGAGGTAAGGTGTAGAGGTAAGGTGCACCTTCAAATTTTATCATGGTATATAATTTTGATGTAAAATGTTCTTTAGATTATCTCAAGATCTATTTTTATATCTACTTATAAAATTTTAAATTTCCAAAATGGTTAAAATCAAGTAGATCTATAAACATATGAAAATCTTGAAAATGGACGGTGTAGATAATATATTGTAAAATGCACTATTTATGAGATTTAAAATCCTTTTATTTTTCATAGTCATACACCTCGATGTCCAGATGATCAATCAAAGGGGTTTTTCAACATTAAAACTACCTTTTCCGATGGATTTTTTTAGGGGCATCCGTAGTTCTACCTTATATAGCATCCTTGTATAAACATTTTCCTGCCCAAAATAAGGGATATGCATATATGGGTTATACACGGTGCACACTTTTGAGCATATTTGGGCCTCAACATCTTATAGTGAATTTTTGAGGTGTGTTCTAAATTGATTGTTTAGAGTCTCGACCAACGAATAAAATCATGAAAAGAAACAATTTCAAAAAGAAAAATCCTAGCAAATGATTTTTTGAGGAGAGAGAAAAGCAGAAAAAATGGTAGTCCATATTCAAAATTTGGCAATAGTGTTGGATTAAGGGTCTGAGGCGCTTTGTTGGACCCTAAGATTTTCCGATTGCTTAATTGTTACTAGTGAATAATATATATATATATATATATATATATATATATATATATATATATATATATCAAGGTAGTCATTTCATTCAATGGGTGTATAATAATATAATGAAACAATATTCAAAAACCATGTTAGGGCCATTCGTTTGATACAAATTTTAAAATATACACTCTTTTCATTCTAATGAACAATCACAAAAAGGGAAATTTTGAAAACGCAATCTCAAAAGTCTTTTTTTAGCCCAATTAACGTAGGCCGTCCATTTTGATAAGATGCTTAGATCTAAGACATAGATTTATTATCATTAGATGAACATTGTTAAAAAAAAAAAAAACGATTATAAGTTTGTAATGGTTAGGATCTTGAAATTTACCAAATGAATGGTCTAGATTCATTGTTGGTGGGGACTCATTTTGACCATTTTTAGAGTTCAAATCGAACTTTTTTTTCTTAAGGGATAGATTATTGAGATGAAATGATACGATATGATCATTGCATAAAATCAATGCATATATATATGCTAGGGTGAGTCCATTAGCTCACACAATAGTATAAGTCCAATGGCCCAGATTGAATCTGGGCCGAACTGATGACTGAGAGTATTTAAATTTTAGTTTTTTTCTAGAAATCCAAATCACTTGAAATTTTAGATAAATGTTCTTGTCATCAAGCCGCACCTAATAAATATATTAAAAAAAAAACCAAAAAATAGAAAATGACTAAAATACCTCAAAACATTTACGAGGGGGTCATTTATTTTCATGTAAATATTTTTTTAATATTTTTGTAATATTTTTTAAATATTCACCTATTTTGTATCAACACACGTCTAAAATTTCAAGTAATTTGGATTTGTAGAAAAAAAATTAAAATTCAAAACACTATCAGGCATCCGTGATCATTAGATCGACCCAGATTCAATCTGAGCCATTGGGCTCATTTTTTTCTTGTAAGCCAATTGGCTCACTGAAGCATTTTCCAGATATATATATATATATGGAAAATACTATGCAATGTTTATAGGCGAAAATGAATAGTGATTTCACTAATGCTCATCATCGTGTGTGCATCAAAAATAGGATAATATAATAAAACTATAAAAAAAAGAAATCGTAAAAAGTAAATTGATCAAAATACCCCTGAAAATTAACAAGGATATTTTGGTCAATTTATATTTTGCAAAATATTTTTTTCATATTTTTATTAGGTGCGACTCACTAATATGTACACACTCCAAATTTCAAATCATTCTGATGTATAAAAAAAATTCAAACACTATTAGACAATCGTGACCGTGTGATGAACTTTAGTTGGTGATGAGCGTAGAATAAATCACTGGTCATTTTCACCTATAGGCGATGGAAAGACTTTTCCTATATATATATAGGAACAATGATTTTGCCTACCATCATCATCATCCAAACTTCATCGTACGGTCATAGTTGTTTGGTAGTGTTTCAATTTTTATTTTATTTTTTATTAATCAAAATGATCTGAAATTTGGAGCATGTGTATATCTTAGTAAGACGCACTTAATAAAAATATATAAAAAAAAAAATTCACAAATTATAAATTGATCAAAATACCCCCATAAATTTTCGGTGGTATTTTGGTAAATTTATATTTAGATAATTATTTTTCTAATATTTTTATTAGGTGCTTCTCACTAAGATTTACACATTCTTAAAATTTCATATAATTTCGATTTGTAGAAAAATAAATAAAAATTGAAACCATACCAGACAACTGTGACCTAAAGTTTAGATGGTAATGAGGGTAGGTAAAATCACTGTTCATATTCACATATAGGCGTGAAGAGTTTCCATATATATATATATATATATATATATATATAAAAGCCTCTTATTAGCCCATTGGCTCATGTAACTGTATAAGCTCATTGGCCTAGATTGAATTTGGACCGATCTAATTATCACAATTGTATTTCGTAATTAAATTTTAATATTTCTTATAGTAATCTAAATTATTTGAAAGTAGGAGCGTCTATTCTTCAAGACTAGTAAAATCTAATAAAAATATCAAAAAATTTATTTGTATAAATTAAATTGACCAAAATACCCCTGAGAAGTTATGGGGGTATTTTGGTTAATTAATTTTACGTGAATTACTTTTTTTATATTTTTATTAGGTACTCCTTGATGATAAGAGTTTATGCTTCAAATTTCATACTATTTGGATATATATAAAAAATATTAAAATTATATTATCGATATACATTCTGACCGTTAGATTGGCCAAAATTCAATCTAGGCCATTGGACTTACACTGATCCATGAGCCCATGGGCTCACCCTAGAATCTTCCTATTTATGTATTGAATAGTATCGGTTACCATCACAGACTTGTTATGTCTGTGGTGATTTATTGAATGGAACCGCAACGGACGACACGTGGTCCTCGGCGGTTTCCGCAGATCTTTCGATCGCTAGGGGCATTCTATATCCATAGTGGTCGAAAAATTCTCACCGCCTGAAAAAAACAGATGACAATGACGCTAGGGGTGAGATCGCAGTAGGATCTTGCCCATAGGCGTTGCTTCATATATATATATATATATATATATATATATATATATATATATATATATACAGAGAGAGAGAGAGAGAGCGCTCACTAGCTCATATGATCATATAAGCCTAATAGTCCATATTGAATCTGGGCCGATCCGACCGTCACAATTTCAATTTATATTTGAATTTTAATATTTTTTGTACAAATCCAAATGACTTGAAATTTTAGGTGTCCATTCTTCTCATAAAGGCGCACCTAATAAAAATATTTAAGAAATAATTCAAAGAAAATAAATTGACCAAAATACCCTCAAAACGTTTCCGGGGTTTTTTTATTATTTTATTTCTTGGGAATTATTTTTTGGATTTTTTTATTAGATTATCCTATTTTTGAATAACACGTCTAAAATTTCAAGTTATTTGGATTCGTAGAAAAAATTAAAATTCATACATGAAATGTAGTCTTGACCGTCAGATCGGCCCATATTCAATCTGGGCCGTAGGGCTCATATGTTCATATGAGCTAGTGGGCTAATCTCAATATTTTCTTGCAGTGGTTTCATGCAACAATTGTATAGTAATATACTGAACAATATTTGAAAACCATTTTAGAGCCATTTTTATCCCAATTTTAAAATATACACTCTTTTCATTCTAATGAACAATCACAAAAAAAAAAAAAAAATTGAAAATGCCATCTAGAAAATATTTTTTTAAGCCAATTAACATAGGCCGTCCATTTGGTAAGAGGCTTAGATCTAAGCCTTGAAAGGATTTTTTCTTTTTCAATTTTTTTAGATGGCTTTATTATCATTACATTAATGTTAACAAAGAAAAACATGATTTTGAGTTGTAAAAGTTATGATCTTGATTTTCACCAAATGAATGGTCTAAATTCGTTGTTGAAGGGGCTTCATTTTAACCATTTCTAGGGTTCAAATTGAACTTCTTCTTTTTTGGGATTGATTATTGTGATGAAGAGAGTGTGTGTGAAAAAATTTAGGTTATATAAATACTACAAACGTGGTTTCCTGGGAGTGTGGTTGCATTATAATATGATAAAATTGTTGCATTAGATGATTATTGCTATATATATATATATATATATATATATATATAAAGGAAGATACTACAAAACGCCTATACGTACAAATCAACAGTGATTTCGCTTACCCTCGTCACCATCCAAACTTCATCGCAACGTCGCAATTGTCCAGTAGTATTTCAAATTTCATTTCTTTTACTAATCGGAATGATATAAAATTTGGAGCGTGTGTACATCTTAGTGACGTGCACCTAATAAAAATATGAAAAAAATAATTTGTAAAATATAAATTTACCAAAATATTCCAAAACTTTAATGGGGGTATTTTGGCCAACTTATATTTTGCGAATTAGTTTTTTCATGTATTTATTAGGTGTGCCTCACTAAGATATACACACGCTCCAAATTTCAAGTAAATTTGATTTGAAAAAAAAAAATTAAAATTGAGACATTACCGGATAATTGTGACCGCACGATGAAGTTTGGATGGTGATGAGGGTAGGCAAAATCACTGTTCATTTTCGCCTATGGGCGTTTTGTAGTATCTTCCTATATTTATATATAATTATGTTAGGGTGCTCACACTATATATTAATTTATCATTGTACTCAACGAATTTAGACACTTATATACCCTTATTTTGTACGTGAAGTTTTTTTTTTAGTAGGGATATTTTTTGTCCTAAAGAGATGTGCGATGTCATCTATATGGGATGTGAGATCACGCACATGGAGCATTAAATGGCATTAGAATATATATATATATATGTGTGTGTGTGTGTGTGTGTGCGTGCGTGGGTGCATGCGTGTGTGTGTGTATGTGAAAAACACTACGCAACGCCTGTAGGTGAAAATGAACAGTGATTTCGCCTACCTTCATCACCGTCCAAAGTTCATCGTGCGGTCACGATTGTCCGGTAGTGTTTCATTTTTTATTTTTTTTCTACAAATCGAAATGACCTGAAATTTAGAGCGTGTATTCATAAAAAAATAGGGGAATCTTCAAAAATTATATATAAAAAAAATTTTACGTGAAAAACATTGACGTAAAATATCAATAATTGTTGGTATCTATCTATAACTGTTATTAGCCGTATATTTATACGGGTCTTGTATATTCTTTATTATCTTAATAAAAAAGAAGCTTTCTATAGTAATACAAGTTTCTAACATTTCACGTGATAAAGGCTCTCATTTTCGATGTAAATGTATCTCAAATGGGATTTTGGAGACTGAAATCTTTAATTTAAGTGTTAAGCTAATTGATACCATCGTCCTAAGCAAATGAGATAATGATGTTAAATGCACCAATTTCATAGCTTTAAAGTGATCTTTAAATGTTATTTTATTTATATATTGATTACAATTTAGAATTTGTATATTTTTAGGATTGTGACTTTCTATGATTATTAAACTTTACTTAGCTACCTATACCTTTTCTAGAAAATCCTAAGAATTACGCCTCACTATCAAGATGTGAAATCGGGAAACTCTATTGACCATGCTCACAATATAAAAAACGTCGTGAACTTTGTGTGAGAAAATAATAGGCTCCGAGCAGGCTGATCTCACATCTGACGGCTAATGTGATTGAGACCCTCATACTCCATAGGTAAACCAAGTCTATAAAATAGAAGAAGAAGGCTGGGTCATGGCGTAGTACCAACTGCAGTTAAAACGGCCTCCGTTTTCACTTAACACTTCCAAAAAGTTGATTCTTTCTTACATGAGAAGGAGTCTGCGATCCCCACTATCTACCCACCAAACAAAAGTCCATCATATTTGAACATGAGGCATCATGTTTTGTGGGGCATCCGTGTCGCATTTTATATTTAAACATTTAAAAGGTACGATTTGAGTATCTATGAATTGTTTTAGTTTAGTGTTGAATTATTGACACTCTTGGGGCCCATATGGTTAGTGGGATATCTCTCTCATGAAAGGAGATTTTCGTTGATCATACGACTTTCCTATGTTTGTTTCATGGGATATAGTTGCGGGCCCGGTTATGGAAAACGTATTCATAGCTTGCAACGCATGAAGCATATTTTTCTCAGGAAAATGTTTCAACCAGATATACCTATTCAGACACAGATTTCCTACGAGGTAACCAAGATAAACTATCAAAAATTAATTCAATTTTCTTAGAAAATCCTTATTCACGTTAGGATTTAAAAATCTTCTTAGTTGCGGAAAAAAAAATCTTAAAAGTTGGATCCTACCAAGATCATGTGCTTCTTCTACTAGAAACAAAATAGGAGAGAGCACCAGCCATAATACAAGAAATAAAACATAAAACAGAGTCACAAGAACACAAAGATTTACCTGGTTCACCCTAGAAGGGTTATATCCACGGGCATGACAAATTGAAATCCACTATACTAATTACAGTTACATTACAGAATTTGGGACAGAGAGTTACCTCTATAACCCTCGACAAAACCCAGTCGAGTAAACCATTTTAGACCTAGTCTTCCGATCGCCACTATCGTCGACCTCTCATCAATATTTCACAGTAAAACAACTGTCTAGTAGGAGATTATCTCTATTCCATTGCTAAACCAATGTTTAGAACGAGAACCTTGAAAGAAACAAAGATTTTCTCTTACTAATAGGGAAAACCACCCAAAATCTTCATAAGAACCACTTCTTTTATAAGATACCTGCCTCTCAATCTAGAGGAGGCACAACGTTCTCTCCACATGAAGCTCTCTTCTCTCTAAGGGGAGGCAATGCCTCTTTTTTCCATGTGAAGCTCTCTTCTCTCTAAAGGGAGGCAAGGCTTCTTCTTTCTATAGGAATCTCTCTTCTCTCTAAGGGAAAGTCTTGCCTCTTCTCTTCATGAGAAGCGCTCTTCTCTCTAAGGGGAGACCTTGCTTCTCTTGCACAGGAGGCCCCTGTCTCTTTTTCGTCTAGCCCCTATCTCTAGAGGAAGCAACATTTTTCATATGGTGACCCAAATAGGGACACATGGTCTTTTATCTTTCATCTCATATATATGAGGTTATGAGTTGATACCAAATAAAAAACTTCCCACAAATGTTACATATTTCTCAATAACCAAGAGATATATCTCAGACTTCTAATCATTATATGAAATTAATAGGTGTTTTCTTGGGTTTTATAGAACATTTTAGGAAATTGATAAGAAGGTTTAAGATGATTTGGGAACCAAATACATTTTTGAGGTAGAATATGTTGGCTGGTGCCATTAAATGATCATATTTTACCTTGTGAGACCTTATGATGTGATTATGTATGAGATAGAAATAAGCTTGTTTAGAACGAAGAGAGATAAAGTTGTGTGGTTTCTCTAAAAGGCTTTTGTGATAATTTGTAGGAGCTCTGCACCTTTGGCCATGGCATCTTCCTATTCTTGTGGTTTATAATCTTGAGTTGTTTTGTGTGGTAGTGGGTGTATTTGCCCTCTGTCTCACACACACAAATCCTCATTATAGGAAGGTTTTTGCTTGAGAATAAGTCTTCCCCCAGAAGAAGAGTAATCCCATTGCCTCCAAAGTGAGTCAAACACCAAAAATCAGTATCATAGGATCATATATATATATATATATATAAAAGACAAAAAGGATCTTGTATGTTTATATGCGTACTGTTATAGTAAACACCCAACAATCTAGGTCGATCTGACGGTCATGACCTTATTTCATGTTTGAATTTTAAATGTTTTTTTACAACTCGAAATCACTTGAAATTATAGCCGTGTGTTCTTCAAAACTAGGTGAATCTAATAAAAAAAGTATTTTACATGAAATAAATAGACTAAAATACCCCCCAAAAGTTCCAGGGGTATTTTAGTTAATTTGTTTTTTACAAATTATTTTTGTTATATTTTTTTTTAGGTGTGCCTTGATGATAAGAACACACTCATAAAATTTCAATTGATTTTAATTTGTAGAAAAAAATTAAAGTTCAAACAAGAAATGAGGTTGTGGCCGTCTCGTGACTGTCAGATCGACCAATATTCAATCTGGGTTGTTGGACGTATTATTACTGGTATACCCGTTGGTGTACCTTAGCATCTTATATATATATATATATATATATATGGAAAAAGATGGGATTAGCCTACTAGCTCAAATGAACATATGAGCCCAATGGACCAGATTGAATCTGGACCGATCTGACGATCATAGTTGTCCGATAGTGCTTGAATTATATATTTTATATACAAATCTAAATCACTTGAAATTTTAGGTGTATGTTCTTCTCATCAAGGCGCACCTAAAAAAAAAAAAAAAAAATTATTCGTGAAAAATAAAATGACCAAAAATACCCCCCAAAAAGTTTTGAGGGTATTTTGGTCAATTTGTTTTTTGTGAAATAATTTTTTTATATTTTTCTAAGATTCCCTTATTTTTTATAAATACACATCTAAAGTTTCAAGTTATTTGAATTTGTAAAAAAATAAACTAAAATTCAAACGCTACTAGATATCCGTGATCGTCAGATTGGCTCAGATTCAATCTGGGACGTTGGGCTTATATGTTCATATGAACTAGTGGGAAAATCTTATCTTTTCCATAGATATCTATATATATAAGGAAATGGTTTAATAGAGCTCCAACCTTATCAAAATAATTAAAACCTAACCTTATAGCTCATTGAAAATTTCAATTCAAGCAATGAAAACCGTTACATTGATCATCTCGGCTTGAACACTATATTTGTGAAAAAAATAGGATTTAAAGCTCTAAAAATAATGAATATTGCAACAAATTATCTAGTCTGTCCATTTCTCCCTAAAAGTAAGTGTTCATATATATGCAAGATTTGTACAATTTTTTTAGTTTCAAATTTTATTGTTGGTATTGAAAATTGATTCTAGAGCCATTTCCATAAAAAGATTTGAGATGAAGTTTTATTTTGTTTTCATACGGCCTAGGCCTTATAGAACCTTCATCTTTATATGAATCCTGGTAATGCGTATCTTGAGATTCTATATATTTAAATCCGGGTAATGCTTATTCTAGGGTCAAAAAGATGCATTAATAGGATTTCAATTGATTATGTTATTAAAACGGGAAAGTAGGGGATAACACCATTTGTTGTTAATGCAAAAAGATCATAATCACTATCGGCTGTGAATCTGAAATTGTGCAGCTTAGAGTCTATAGCTTACTTTGTTCAAAGTCCAAAAAAAATTTAGAGACTCGTTACAGAATTCCACATTTGATAGGCAAATTTGATTGTGACCTCCGTTTAATGTAAGGAAGTAGTTTCATATTATACAATCTCTATTTAAAAATGTAAAATAGATTTTCTATCAAATAAATTTAATTAAAATTCCTGCGTTAACAACAATATTTGTTAAACTTTTATCGTTTATTATGTTATAAAAAATATATCAGATAAAAATAATGAAAAATATAAAATAAATAAATATATATATATTTATATATATATATATATATATATATATATATATATATATATATATATATATATATATATATATATATATATATATATATATATATATATATATATATATATATAAAGAACAAAAGGGTTTAAATAATTAGGGCCGGGCCACCTGGCCCACTGCCGCCCCTCTCTATCGAAGTTAGAAGGGATCTAAAACTCTTCCAAATTTTTCATTACATTTGATATAATATTGGGCTCACACGATTAGAGCTCTCCTAATCACGTGGATGTACGTAGTTGGGGTGTGGGATTTGTAGTTGTAAGAGTGAAAAACAATTAACAAGCAAAGCACCGTGACAAAGATATAAGGTGGTTCATCTTTTTGAACTATATTCAAAGGAGAGAGGCACCAATCCAATAAACCATAGGGTCGTAAGAGATTTTAGGAAATTGATAAGAAGGTTCAGGATGTTTTGGGAACCAAAGAGATTTTGGAGGTAGAATATGTTGGCTGGTATGATTAAATGATCATAAGGACCTTGTGAAAGGACCCTCCATAAAAAAAAAAAAATGGTGTTGAGTTGAGTTGTATGAGAGAGAAATGAATTTGTATAGAAAGGAAAATAAAGATGTGTGGTGTCTTGAAAGGTTTTTGAGGTAATTTACAGGAGCTTACCTTTGGCCATGGCATCTTCCTATTCTTGTGATTTGTTATTATATTTTTTTGAGGGTGTGGTTTGTGTAAGGATGTAATTTTAAACGATCAAAGTAAGTTGCACATCCACACTTTGTCATAAGATGTAATTTTGATGATTAAAATTCTTAGGAAAGCTGGAAAACCTATTTTCATCTCTAATTACAAATTTTAAACTCTAAAAGCTAATTCAAATTAAGTAGATCTATAAATGAATGAAAATCTTAAAAAATAACGGTGAAAATAATTTGTTGCAAGATATGCTATTTTCAGGACTTAATTTTTTTTCTTCTTTTTTTATTTTCTTTTATTTTTTTTAATAGACTTTGAGGTGCACCTGAACTATATAATATAAGGTCCCACAGGGTAAGGGCTCGTATCCCCACTGAGTTACCTTTCTTTCTTTTTTTTAATTGATTTGTCAAATTATTTTGGGTGGTGGGGATGTATTTGCCCTCTCCCTTTCATACACACATCTTATTATAGGAAGTTTTTTACTCGCCCTCTCTCTCATACGTATATAGTCCTATTATAGGAAGTTTTTCAGTTGAGAACAGTTCTCAGAGAAGAAGTGTAATCCGATTGTCTTCAAAACGAGTCAAACACCAAAATAAATGCTAAGTTCCTAAATGTCTTCAAAATGAGTCAAACACCAAAATGAGTACTAAGATCCTATATATACAAGAGAAAAAAATTTATATAAGGGTGAGGCCTTAAACATCCAAATTAAGGCTCACCTCAAAAATTCATTAGAAGAGGTTGTACAACTCGATCATCTCGACCTCAAGATGACAACAAAATAGATTTCTAGTTTGGAAAAAGTGCATCTTCTAATGTAGTATCTAGACCGTCAATTTTTTAGATTTTTTGGTGTTTGTAGATCTACTTGGTTTGCACTATTGTTGAATTTTTAAATATTATAATCACATATGAAAATAATTTTTCAGGCTGTCACAAGATTTTTGCTACTGAACCAACATGTTTTGGCACTATTTGACGGTGCGCCTTACTTTGATTGGTTAAGACCTCACCCTTGTAAAAACCACACCCTACAATACGGAACACTAAAAAAAGAAAACGTTTATACAACGGTGATGCCCTAAACAACGAAATTAAGAAACACCTAAATATTTTACTAGAAGATGTTGTTTCGATGCCCAACAATCCTCAAATCGGTCATCTCGGCCTTTTTATTTGATGGGTTTAAAGCGTAACTTTAAATGGGAGATAACTTAAAAATATCTAGCCAATCCTGTGTGGTTGCATATATATTTAACATTACATGTACATATATTTGAAAGCCAAATGATGGTGGGAAATACTTTTCAATATCTAAATTGATTTCTTTCAATCTTGCACTATTTAGGATTTAGCTATTTCTATAATTTTTTATATTTCTTAGGTCCCTTGGGATACCTAACCTACAGTCAGGTATCGAAGGTCCCTTGGGATACCTAACCTACAGTCAGGTATCGAGAATGTGATGCTTAAAAATAATTCTTCCCAATGAGTGTTATCAAATTTTCTCCTGAATAAGTCAAACCCTAAAATAAGCGTCTTAAAAGAAAAGCTTTTTGGGACCCCAACATATATAAGTTTTATGGTACCCCATTTCTCAGTCGTTATTATTTAGGGAATTTGTTTGTCACTATCTTAAGCTTTGTGTTCTTGCGATAATTGTATCCTCATAGTTTATTTCCAATACTCATATTGGGATTTGTACTAAATATTTTTGTTTCTAGCTAATTAAGTATATGATCTTGAAGGAATTCAATATTCAGTAATCATGTTCCCTCGTATAAAAGAGCTCTTAAATCCTAACAACAATAATTATTTTTTGAAAGGCTTATAGTCAGGCATTTCTTTGAGAATTTTGCAAAAAACAAAGGGCGAGTAGAGTAATATGTCAGTGGGGATTTGGACCCCTCCCTTTTGATGAAAATAGAGTCAGAGACCTCACCATGAGGCTTGGTAATACTATCGTTAAGGCCCCTAGCCATTCTAAAAACATTCGTAAATCAATAGGGATTTGGGCCCCTACTCTTGGGTGAGAATGGAGTAAGAGACCTCACCACGAGGCTGGGCAGTACTTTCGCCAAAGCCTTTGGGCATTCTCAAAAGTGGTACATCAGTGAGAATAGAGTCAGAGATCTTAACATCAGGCTCGGCAATACTACTGCCAAGACCCTAGGTCATTGTCACCAACTAGAATAAGTGGGGAAACTTTGGTAAATTGCCCACTCAAAACACTTGAGTTGTAGCCTGCTTTATATATCACCTGAACTAATTAGCCAAAATACAGGGTTCTGAATAATAATTTTTTAATTAAATTTTTTTTTACTAGGTTAGGAACACCGAAAAGTTATTTGACTCAAATATGAGGGGCAAAACAACGAAAATGCTTTCACTCTTTCAGATTGAGAAGCCTAGAATAGAGGCAATTTGGATAATTTTTTAAAAAGTTATAGAGAAAGTACTAAAATAAAAAGAATTAAGAAATCTAAACACTATTGATAAAATAATAAACTTGTTCATTTAAGTAGCTCTTTTGAGAATTATTGATATTTTCGTAAAAAGTAAAAAGGAAAAATTTCCAAGGAACCAAGGCAATAGATATTACTCCATCGGAGAATACTGTCCATTTACTCCCTCCCGCCTAGGATTAATTTCAATCCCCCAAATTTTGGATATATAACCTCTTCAAGACATAGATCAACATCAATAAAAAAATATTTTCTAATTGCACCTGCCAAGCATTTAAAAGAATTTATATCACAAGATTGAATAAAAGCTGTCCAATTTTTGAAGGGCGAGATCAAAGTTTTAGGAAACTCAATTTTTTTACTATTATTATTTTAAAAATAATAATCTAGTGCATTTTTAGGTAAAAAAAAAAATCTCCCAAGTGGATCAACTAACCCATGGAGTAGAACTAAACTAGCACCCAAGGGAGCATAGTACAGGTGCTCATAAATAAGTAAAGCAGAATCAATAGAAAGGACGTAGATGTTTAGTTGAGGGCTAGAATGAAAGTACATTACAACGATACCTTTGGCAGAGACTTCATACTCCAAACTCCAAATGCTACACAAATAGGGGACACATAAGACCTTCAAGTAATTTATTACAAACAACGAGCCAGGAAGCCATTCCAAAAAAAAGACAAAATGTAGGACACTCCTGTCAATACTTTACCTAGACAAATAGGGGACACATGAGACCTTTAAATACTTTACGACAAACACGGTGGTAGGAAACCAATAAAAAAAAAAAAAAAAATTTAAAATTACATAAATATCCATTATGCTGTACTTACACGACAGAAGCATTGGACACTCCATACAGTACTTATACGACAGAAGCATTGGACCCACTGGACTAACAGCTCAAATTGGACTATTCTCTGATCTTAAAATTAGTAATTTGAATGACAGGCTTCTCCAACTTCATGAAATTGCTGAGCCTCCTGGTCATGAAGAACTCTCCCCACTTGTATGGCCTGTATTTAGGGGGATCTTGCTCATCAACCATCTCTTCAAGAGGCTGCACCAATGTATGATAGGATGGTGTAAACACAGTGATCATGGAGAACCTCTCCTGTTGAGAGTTCACTACCACCCTATGTAACAAGCTATTGTACTTTTCATTTGTCCAAACCTGCAAAATTTTCACACAACATAAGACGCATTTCCTCGTAAGAAGATTGACTCTTATTTTATTAAAAAATAAGTGTTCTTCAAGTTCAATGGTTTGATGAAACAATGGGCGAGGCTTGTATAAGGTGTAAACCTTAAACAATTGCGGTAAGGTGCATCTCAAAATCTCGTTAAAAGTCTATTTCCACCTCTATTATGAAATTGGAAGCTTCAAAAATAATGCAGATATAACAAATCTATAAGCACTTGAAAATCTAAAAAATGGACAGTCCAAATAATGTGTTACAAAATGGACTATTTCTTAATAAATCATTTCGTCTCATATCCATATGCGTCAAGGTCATAATGATCTATTGGAGAATTTTTTAGTGATGAAACAACATTTTTCGATGGGTTTTGATGTGCAGCTCACTTCTACAGTATAAGGTTGACATCTGATATAATCTATTTTCTTAAACAATTAAGGGAGGATTTTTTTTTCAGAAATAAAAATAGTAAATACTGTTTTCATTTAACAACTAAGTGGAGTCCCTTTTTTTTATTAAAAAAAAAAGCACCATTATGATTTTAATTAATTAATTAAGAAGGATTCCTTTTTCTTATTAAAAAATTACACACCATCATAGGTTTCGAACCCGGTTTGAGCATGAGGTTCACAAATTGACAGAATGACATGCAATGGGCAGGATTTGATACCTCAACCTATTGAAAAAAAAAAAAAAGGCCCCAAAGCCTTTTACCAATAGACCACTTAAGTACTCATTATAAGCCTAGTATCTTATTATATATACCCTACTTTCTTTTGTTATTACCTATTTTTTTAACATTAATTCGGCTAAATAATTCGCCTTGACCAAGGTCCCAAGGTTCCAGTACCGAGTTGATTTTCTAAACAATGCATATTAAATATGGAAATTTTAGGGTTTTTCATTATACCTGGAAGATGTCCCCTGGCACAAAGATGAAGGAGTTGACCGTGGGCCTGACCCTGACCCACTCACCGTCGGATTTCCGCCTCACCTCGAATCCGCTAACTCCATCGGTGGTCAAGAGCGTGAAAGCACTGGCATCAACATGCGGACCCTTCCCTAATGCTAGGTCAGGAGATGGGCACGGAGGGTAGTGGTTTAAGCGAACATAGGTCATCGTCTCCTCGAAGTATCGGTTCAAGCGATCAGCAGGCAAACCTAGGCAGAGGGCAAGGATTTCTAGCAGCTTGGATGCCAGTTTTGTGGTCTCTCGACCATAATCCTCACATACTTTCCTGTAACAGAAAGACCATGATCAAAGGGTTTAGCTCTCACACGCAGGAACGTATAGGAAAGCAACTCCCTTGGGCAAAAGAGGTACTTGGAAGATTTTCTTGTCTAAAATTTTAGCATCCAGGAATCACTAAGTCGATATTTAAGAGAATATGAATTTTGGTGTTCCGATAAACTGCGATCTTGCCACCCCAAAATTGGCCTCTTCATGTTCAACCTTGGGACATCAATTTTTCAAGAATATTAGAGTGTTTGATTTATGTTTTTCTTCTTTTGATTTTTGTTCAAGAGCCCATATCAAAAGAGTCCTAAAATTAGTTTTATCTTGGGTTTTACCGGAAGGAGGAAATAAATAGTATGCTCTCGCAACCGCAATTTACCATATTGTCTAGAATGTTTTTGGCCCCAAGTATCGTGCATTTTCATTACATATAGCAATATTATTAAGGATCCAAGTAGCTAGTAAACTAGTAAAGGGGTTGGCCCAATCAAAACCATGAACTGGTTGGGCTGGAATATAATATTTTAAATATAAAATACAATAACAAATATCTAATTGTATTTAGCTGATCAAACGAACAGAAATCATTTGGTCGGACTATCAAAAATGGGGAAAATATTAATTCAACTAATTTTCAAACCAAACTCAATTTTCTAGCAAGATTTTAACCTTAGATCAAACCTAGGCACCGATTGGCTAGTGGGACCATCAATTGAGTTCGATATAGATAACTATTTTGACCATTATATAATAATTTCATGTAATAATTTTTTGCTTGGTATTAACAGGTTTATAAAAAGCGTTTTAAAGATCGTTGATTCGGATCGAAATCATTTGATCAAGATTGAGAATTATTGAAGTCGGTCCGGTTCTTGATACATGTCAAGAACCGGCCGGATCCTCTCATGAGCCGGCCAGATCTCTAACAGATCTAGCCAATTCTATTTATATATACTAATAATTTCTTTCACTAAAATTGTTGCGTATAGCTTGTTTCAAAAATCAAAACAACTAAGTTCATACAAAAATAATAATAAAAAAAAATTGAATTAGAAGGATTCATTTTATTATCATGTTGTATTTAAATTTTATTGTAACTATAAAATGAATTTAATGGAAAACAAATATTCAACATGAGACAGGTTTTCAATATTTACATATTTTTTAATACAATCATAAAAAATTATAATGCAATTGCCACTATTTCTTTTAAAAACTTAAAAAACTAGATTTTTGAAAAATTATAATGATTTTTTTAATTTTTTTTGAGACTGAGACCGGCCGATTTTCTTATCCAAATCACCAATCCAATACAAATTTGGGGGTAGTCGATCCTGATCAACAATTCGTTTTCTATAACCTGGCAAAATGCTACAAAAGGTAGGCTGCAGATGATGGAAACAAGTAGGTGTCACAATAAGCCTATCAATAGCTTCGGTGCACAACGAGGTTCGAAAAAAAAAAAAAATTGAACTCTGAGTTTGGTCAATAAAATAAATGATCTCATTATATATTTTCCGTTTTTATCATTTAAGGTATGTTCGATATTAGAAAAACAAAACCAGGGGCTCTGAGATCCGGTGCCTATTAGTACCGAACTGACTAGATCGCTTCTGCGCAGGCTCTGAATTACATATGAACATGAGATATATTAATTTTTGTAGAGAGAGAGGGAGATAGAGAGAGATCCTTACTGAAACTCCTCGGGGTTTGGAGGCCACAAATTCTTGAGCGCTACAGTTTCTTTGCAATCAGGCTCCATATTAGCAGGTATCTGAAAGCCTTCATTTACAACATAATCCAAAACCTCAGCCCAGTCCCTAGTATTCTTAGTGTGATCCTTATCGTTATAACCCCAAGGGTTCTTTAAATCTCTAGATGCCTTCTTCTTCTCCTCGTATGGCAGAGAAGAGAACTTCGCCATGGCATTCCTCACATTGTCAAAGAGCTCAGGGGCTAAGCCATGGTTCTCAATAACAAAGAAATCCCACTCTTGCAGAGATTTTCTCATCTGAGAAATGACGCTCTCTAAGTTGCCAGACTCAGGCGAATGGAGGATAGAGAAATCGATCACCGGAGTTTCCTCGAGGTGAACGACTTTGTCGGGTTTCGGCCTGAAATCGACGGGCTGAACAAGAGAAGCGTCGATGGATGGGGCCATTTTCACTCTCTCACTCCTACGAAAACAGAGCTCTACCTCGCTGAGCTAATGTGGTTTGCTGCTTGGGACTGCCATTATTTGTAGTAGCGGAGCATATCCTGTGAGGGATGTTATATTTGTTGGGGTCAATGGAAAATCGATACGGGGTCGTACAACGTGTTCTCTAATGGTGCAACGTGTTCAGCGCAGTCATAATGAACGTGAGTTTTTTTTTTGGCTCCCTCCCTCCGGTGATAATCAAAGTCCTTTTCCTTCCTTTTTGTCAATCAAAAGATACGCTGTTCACGCAGTTGCATATTGTTCGTTTGCTCCCTCAGATACGATATATATTTTAATCTTCGTGATCGACTTCAGGAGAAGAAATTTTCATATTGCATAATTATTTTCTTGAAAAACATAACATCACAAGATTGAACAAGGGCCATTCAAATTTGAAATTTAACATTTTAGTATCAATAAAATCAAAATTCATTTTTTTTTCAAAAACATACATATAATGATTCTTAGTTGGAACAGAGGTTTTTCAAAAAGGGCGATCGAGATCAGAATCGTCTGATTTGGATCGCTAATCATTAGCACTGATCCAGTTCTCACCAAATATCGAGAACTGATTGGTTGGGCCTCGATCTTGTTGGGTTATGGGACCGTGAGTAGAACCTGGATGTGGGGTCCGGCCCGCGATCTCTCTCTCAGAAACTGCAATGCATGTTGTGCGCAAGTGGGTAGGTACCAACTAACGAGAGAGAATTATAGGGTGTGAGGTGGGACCTACATCACGATGGGTTCGTGACACGCTTGGGCGTGCAGAGACACCCCCTTAAATTACGATGGAAAACCCCCTAGCCTGAAGCGGGTTCGACTTTGGCTCTTTTGCTGCACTCTACGCCTTATGAACATACATGTGTAAGATGATCAGACAAGTGGATCGAAAGACCCTGACTTGCCTTTAGATGGGCGATTTATTAAGAGTATGATGGGGGACGAATGAAGACAATTTAAGAGAGAGGGGAGATGAAGAATAAAGGACCGCTTATTAATCTGACAGCCTTTCAGCGTCATCTTAACAAATGGCCTTATGTAGTAGATATAATAATATTAATAATAATTAATGAGATATCTCACAGAAGGAGTAAAAGAGGGAGAATATGGCATGCATAAGCAAACAAAGGATAAAAAAATAAAAATGGAGGGGGAAAATGAGAGATATGGGTATAGAAGAGAAGCAAAAGATCAGAGAAGAAGAGATGAGATGAAGAAAAGATGAAAAAGAGGAAGAAATTAAAAGAGAATGTGGAAAAGAGAGAAAGAGAGAGTAACATTGAGAATGAGAGAGAAACCAAGAGTCAGAGAGAGAGAAAAATCGAGAGAGCAAGATCTAGAATGAGATAGAGTAAGACAGAGAAAGAGAGTGAGAGAGCGAGGCCGAAAACAAAAGAAAGAGCCAAAGTGAGAGACAAGAAGGGAGAAAGATCGATAATGGGAGAGAGAGTAAGAGGTACTCAGACCCACACTGAGTCCAAGCAGGACAGTGAGAGTGAGAGAAAGAGAGGAGGGAGAGAAAGAATGATAGAGACAGAGGAGAGAGAGAAAGAGAGAAAGGAAAGAATGAGAGGGGAGAGAAAGAGAGAGAAAGAGAGAGGGAAAGAAAAGAAAGAAGAGAGAAAAAAAGAGAGGGAAAGAAGAGAGGAGAGAGAGGGAGAGAAGAAAGGAGAGAGAAAGAGAAAAGAATGAGAGACAAAGAAGCTCCTCACATTGTCTGATCTGGCAGTTAGAGTAGCGAAAGGGTCGAAGATTCTAAGAAAACTGACTCAGGATGACTCCAACCCGAGTGATCGAGTGCAAGATAACCAATATTTCTTATGACTCGGATTAACTATACAGGAAGGTGGTTAGAGTAGCAATCCCAGAATTGAAACCCTAAAACACTATCTCAAGATGACCCTGAGTTTAATGTTTAGGCAATAAGGGAAGCAACCAATGAAGGGTGGGGTCGTAGAAGATTGAAGACATAAAATAAAAATATAAACGAACGTTGGAAGGGGTAAGGTTTAGAGATAAGAAGATGAAGAATGTGGGTGCAAGTGTAAAGGGGTAGTGGGGCACGTAGACGCGATGAAAAGGTCGAGGCACATAGAGGCAATGAAAAGGTACGGGCAGATAAAGGTTACGAGGTGTAATAGCGGTCAAGAATTGGCAAGGCGTAAAAGAGGGGATAGGAGGTGAATGAATGATAGGCGCGGGCAGGAGTGTACGGAGTGATAGGCATGGAAAGGAGTGTAGGGAGTGATAGGAGAGGGAAGAAAGAGGGGTGGAAGCCGGGCCCGTGCCCAGACACGGGTCCGTAATTCGATGAAAGAGAGAGAGAGAGAGAGAGGAAGAGAGAGAGGAAGATTGAGAAAGAGAGAGATCAAGAGTGAGGGGCAGAGAGAAAAATTGATAGGAAGGGAAGGGAGGAAAGCCGGGCCCGCGCCTAAGCGCACGTCTGTGACTTGGTGTAGGAGAGAGAGAGAGAGAGAGAGAGAGAGAGAGAGAGGGAGGCGAGAGGAGAGGAGAGGAGGAAAGCCAGGCCCTCGCCTAGATGCGGGTCTATAACTTAGTGAAAGAGAGAGACGAGAGGAAGGGAGAGGAGGAAAGCCTGGCCCATGCCTAAGCTCGGGTCCATGACCCAGTGAATGTGAGAGAGAGAGACGAGAGGAAGAGAGAGAGATGAGAGGAAGGGAGAGGAAGAAATTCGGGCCTGCACCTAGGCGCGGGTTCGTGGCTTGGTGAAAGAGAGAGGGATTAAGGCGAGAGGAAGAAAGAGGGGAAGAAGCCGGAACCACACCTAGATGCGAGTCCATGATTTTAGACGAGAGAGAGGGAACGAGTGAGTAGAGAGAGAGAGAAAGAGAGTGAGAGTTGCTTAGATCTGCCTTGAGTCCGAGCAGGAGAGAGAGAAGGAGAGAAGAGAGAGAAAGAGAGAGGAGAGAGAGAGAGAAAATTGAAAGAGAGGAAGAATAAAGAGAGCTGACTGGGGGATTAGTCCTCAATCCGAGATCGAGTGAGAGAGTGATAAGACGAGAAAGAAAGAGAGTAAGGATATTTGCCTAAGGTGGCCCTCGGGTCTGAACCGGGGGCTAGGTTGGTCTTAGCTTTCTTGATGTATTCTTGAAGGTGGGTTGAGTGCTTTGATATTGAAGTGAGGGTCTAGGGTTAAGGTTTATGAACTAGGGATTATGAAAAGTAGGAGTAAGGTGTATTGGGTAGGAACTATGGGAAATGTGACTAGAGTTTATGGGAGGAAGGACTAAGGGAGATGAAGGTAAATGGTATTAGGTTGGGTTTGGAAGTTCTAAGTTGGAAGTAGGAGATTCAAGGGGTAGTCCACAATGAGAGATAGTTTTCTCTCTCCTCTCCTTGGGCTGAAGAAGATAGAGTCAAAAAACACAAACCAAGGAAAAACTCATTGTATTGCATTAATGTTTGTACTTACATCCAACCACTACAAACTTCTTCAACTTACTTCAACTTAGAGTCACAAATGAGCATAAGGTGCTTATATAGCATCCACTTAAAACAAGAGTTGATGACTAAAAGAAAGCCAAATTCTTAAAAATTATGATTTTTATAAATTAAAATTGAATTCCGTTTTTGGGGCCTCACCCATAATCTTAAAAATGACGAGATAGTTCAAAAAAAGGCACGATAGACTATGGTGATCATTCGGGGCGTATTTCGGGCTCCTCCGACAACCTTCCAACAAAAATAACATCGTAAAAGTGATGGTCTTGGTGCAACGATCATTTTGATATATGATTTGATCCTTAAATCGAGGTTTCGAACCCTTCTTAAAATCTGACGAAAGATGAGAAACTTGCAATCTTAAACGCTTGTTCTTGTTTGTTTCTTGATGTTTTGGGTCGATCTTTCATCATAGAATGATGGGGAAGCTGTCATGATTATTTTGTGATAAAAATGGCTCGATTTAATTGTCGGAACATCATTTTCGAAATTGGAGAAGTTGCCGGAATATGAGATTCCGGTTGCCAAAAAATGTCACATGTTACAACCTCAAAATGCAGCATCTTTGGTCTTTCATCACATGTGATGTTTACTTCAAATCAAAGTCATCAACGTCATGGTCACAACAGACCCGTTTTCAAGACGATCTGAGGTCGGGGCTTCTTGATATGGCCACTTGATCAAAGGGGTCTCCATCTTGCAAAAATCTGCAACACATGAGTTTTCTTAATGCAAATTCTCTCTAGGATTTCTTCCATCTCGGGCCATGCCACGGCCTGTGCCATACATCAAAATGTGCGCGTTGACGAGACGAAGAACCTTCTAAAATTTGGGCGTTAGCTTTATTGTGCCCCTCTCTTTCTCTCTCGAAAGCTTATTCTCTCTCTAAAACCCAATCTCTCTCTAATATCAACTCTCAAGAAACCTGATATCTCTTTCTTTCTCTCAAAACTAATTCTCTCTCTCTCTCTCTCTCTTGAAACTCAAATAAAATAATTAGCACTTTTTTTTTCTTATAAGAAAAGTTTGAAGGGATTTTTTTAAAAAAAAATCTAAATTGGGCCGGGCCAGGCCTAATAAGCCTAATGGGCGGGCCCTAGCTTATGGGAAATTCTGGGTCTTAACGGGTCATTCCGAGCTTCCGGGCCTTTAACAGGCGAGCCTTACTGGGCAAAGTTTCATGCCAGGCATCACCGAGCCAGGCAGAATTGGGTCTGGACGTTTCTGGGCTCCGAGCTGGGCCCAGTAAGCCAAGCAGAATTGGGTATGGGCTTTTTCGAGCTCTGGGCGGAGCCCTACCCATTGGAAGCCCTAACTAAGGCTAGGCCAAATGAAAAAAAAATAAAAGAAATACAAAAAGAATAAAAGGGTCAAGTTGGCCCTGTTTTGGCATGCCCTCAGTCTAGCCCTTGCCCCGCCCTTGGGCCACAAAATGTTGCCCAGGCCCTTTTGAACAAATTTGTTGGTAATCAAGGCTATCTCGATTGCCCCTTTTGAGCAAATCATGATATCTCAAATCTGTACGTAATGTGGTAATGACCCCACAACAATGACTTCAACACTCAAATAAGATGTTCAAGACCAATAACAAGTGTAACATATTTGCAAAAAACAAATATAAATAAGAAAACAAGTAATATGAGAAATCATCTAAGAACAACACAACTAAAAGTAGAGAGGGATACACACATTTATGTGGTTCACCTAAGATGGGCTACGTCCACGGGCAAGAGGACAAGGATGTATTTACTATCAATAAGAAAAAAATTACAAGTTTGGGATTTGTAGAGTTACCTCATAAAATAGCAATGAAAGCTCAAAAGGAAATATCCTACAACAATACCACCACCAATCGAGCTTCCTCTTTGTCCGATAAAGACAGTCACCTTGAAGAAATCCCGATCAAATTCACCCAATATTTTTAAGAAATCCCGATCAAATTTTGGTCAATTTATTTTATGTGAATTATGTTTTTCATATTTTTATTAGGTGCTCATTGATGATAAGAGTTTATGCTCCAAATTTCATGTTATTTGGATTTATATAAAAAAATATTAAAATTATATTACTGATATATATCCTGATCGTTAGATTGGCCCAAATTCATTCTAGGCCGTTGGATTTACACTGATCCATGAGCCCATGGGCTCACCATACCATCTTCCTATTTATGTATTGAATAGTGTTCATCATCATCACATACTTGCTATGTCTGTGGCGATTTATTGAACGGAGCCTCAATTGATGGCATGTGGTCGTTGGAGCTTTCCACAGATCTTTCGACCGCTAGGGGCATGCTATGTCTGTGGTGGTCGAAAAATCCTCACCGCTTGAAAAAACCAGATGACAATGGCACTCTGGGTAAGATCGTTATAGCATCTCACCCATAGGCATTGCGTAGATGCTTCATATATATATATATATATGGAGCTCACTAGCTCATATGAACATATGAACCTAACGGTCTAGATTGAATCTGAGCCGTTCTGATGGTTACGACCTAAATTCGTATATGAATTTTAGTGTTTTTTCTACAAATCCAAATAACTTGAAATTTTAGATATCCATTCTTCTCATTAGGCGCACCTAATAAAAATATTTAAAAAATCATTCACAGAAAATAAATTGACCAAAATATCCCTGAAACATTTTAGGGGCATTTTGGTTAATTTATTTCTTGAGAATTATTTTTTTTATATTTTTATTAGATTGTCCTATTTTTTAAGAACACGCCTAAAATTTAGAGTTATTTTGATTCGTAGAAAAAATTAAAATTCATACATGAAATGAGGTCTTGACCGTCATATCGGCCCAGATTCAATCTGGGCCGTTGGGCTCATAAGTTTGAATGGTCTAAATTCGTGGTTGAAAGGGACTCATTTTGACCATTTCTAGGGTTCAAATTGAACTTCTTCTTTTTGGAATCGATTATTGAGATGACGAGAGTGAGTGAAAATTTTAGGCCATACAAATACCACAAACATGATTTTCTAGGAGTGTGGTTGCATTATACTATCATACGATCGTTGCATTTGATGATTATTGCCTTATATATATATATAAGATACTACAAAACGCCTATAGGCGAAAATGAACAGTGATTTCGCCTACCTTCATCACCATCCAAACTTCATCGCAAAGTCACAGTTGTCAGGTAGTGTTTCAATTTTTATTTTTTTACTAATCAGAATGATCTGAAATTTGGAGCGTGTGTACATCTTAGTGAGGTACACCTAATAAAAATATGAAAAAAATAATAATTCGTAATATATAAATTTACCAAAATATCCCCAAAAATTTACAGGGGTATTTTTATCAACTTATATTTTGTGAATTATTTTTTTTATATTTTTATTAGGTGTACCTCACTAAGATATACACATTCTCTAAATTTGAAGTAATTTGGATTTGCAAAAAAAAAAAATGAAAATTGAAACACTACCGGACAACGGTGACCATGCGATGAAGTTTGGATGGTGATAAGGGTAGGCGAAATCACTGTTCATTTTCGCCTATAGGCATTTTGTAGATCTTCCTATATTTCTATATGGTTATGTTAAGGTGATCACACTATGGATTAATTTATCAATGTACACAACGAATTTGGACAATTATATACCCTTGTCTTTGTATATGAAGCTTGTTTTTTAGTAGGGGTATTTTTTGTCTTTATGAAGGGTGTGACGTCATCTATATGGTGTGTGAGATCACTTACATAGAACATTAAATGCCATCAGCATATATATATATATATATATATATATATATATATATATATATATATATATATATGAGAAAGAGCCTTTCAGATTTTAAGTTCTCAAATAACTAGATTTAACCTCATGTAAAATAAGTGGCATGTACTTACCTAATCCAAAAAGAGCATTTTTTAATGGTGCTGTTGGAATTTTTTGCAACCTCTCTATTTATTTATTTTTATTTTTTTATTTTTTTATTTGAACGCTTACTTGGGACACTAATAAGAATGGAAGATGTAAAACTCTCTCTCTCTCATTTGTGTGCTGAGGAATTAGTTTATCATGGTGGAAGAAATAATTACAATAAATAAAAGTAATAAAAAGTGGGAGGATATACTTTCTTTTAATATTTTTTTACGAGATCAGCTATTTACCGAATCACCAATTCTCTACTTATAAATAAATGAGATCTCCCCTCTAAATATACTTAGAAGATAGAAAATAAATAATTAAAAAAGGGTGCGGTTTCTACAAGGTTGCAACCTTAAACAATCCAATTAAGGTGCACCTTAAAATTTTATCATAACATGTAATTTTGTTGTAAAGAATTCTTAGTATTATCTCAAAATCTATTTTCGTACCTAACTAGAAAATTTTAAATTCCAAAAATGGCTAAAATCATGTAGATCTATAAATATATGAAAATCTTGAAAATGGACGGTCTTGATAATGTGTTGCAAGATTCCCCATTTCAGGGACTCAAAAACTTTTTTTTTTCATATTCATGCATCTCGATGTCGAGATGATTGATTAGAGGGTTTTTTCAACATTAAAACAACATTTCCGGTAGATTTTTGAGGTACATATGTGATTCTACATTTTAAGGTTGCAACCTTAAATAAACTTTTATCAAATCACCTCAAAAGTCATGTCTCCCCCTCATCAAACCATATTAAGTAATTTTTATCCTAACTAAACCTAATTAACATTTATCTCTTTAAAACCAACTTAATCATTTGCCAAATATTAACCAACTACATCCCCAAAACAACTCACATAATTCCCCATTCACTAAAACAAAAATTATGGGCCAATTTGGATCTCCAATAAAAATAATTTGTTATTCATAAAAATTGCAAATTTTTCAAAGGAAAATTGAAAAAAATACAAAGCCTTTTTTCTATTCTTATAAAGTCAATTAGGTGTTACACGAGGATTTTATTTTAGCCTCCACTATGGATTTGTAATACTTTGTCACAAATCCCTCGCCTCACCAAATGGTCACTCCCTCCTCCCCTCTTACCTCCCTGAGCTCTTTTCTTTCTCTCTCTCTGTACATTTTGGATCAGTGTATTAAGCTTACTCTCGCTCCAAATGTAGGGTTTCCGTTGATTCTAATGAACCCTAGGGTTTTTTGCGAGAACTTATTCGTCTCTGTAAATTTGGGATTTGTGTTATTTTTTATGAACATTAAAGCCATCAAATCAAACAAGAAATAGCGGGAAACCCAAATCCAAAATGCGTACCTCTTGTTTTGTTACGGTGGCCACATATTATTACTTCAAATCTCTAGCCCCTCTCTTTGAGCTCTCAATTTTCTTCTTATTCGCAGTCAAAGTTCCCTTATTCAATTTATTGGGAAATGTGATCTTGGCCTATGTGGGTAATCGATTGATATAGCATTATATGGTTTGAATCACAACTTCATCATTGAAAACAAACGTTTTGTTGGCCTAGTATTTAGTGGCAATTATTGCACTTTCCTTTGAGATTAATTTATGAGATCTACTGCTTTTTATTGTTGGGTTTGTTGTGGAAAAATTTATTCTAAAATTGAAAGATGCGGTCCAAAATTTTCCATTATTTAGATGGACGACCACCAATAATTCGTCTTGCCATGCCGACCAAAGACCACAGAAGTCCAAAGTTAGCATTCAATTGGAATCTCAATGCACTAAGTAGTATTATTTTACAATTGTTTTTAGCAACATTTTACAATTCTTGGCATGTTGCTATGGTATATTTTGATGGTGGAACACATCATCTCTAATTTTTGTTAAAATTTTTTTTTTTTGATGCGGATGGTAGCGTCCACAAGCACCCTTCGGTTGCATTGAAAATCTAGTCTCATTTTCTTTTATTTAAAAATTATCTTAATCGAAAATTCAAAGTGTAAATACATTTTTATATAGCAAACCAAATAAAAATAACAAAAAATATTCCACCAAACGCATTTATTAGGGTACTCTAGTCATTGTGTTGCTGAAGATATTATTTAATTATTTTTATTTGGTGTGCTATATTAAAATACATCTGCAACCTAAATTTTAGATTAAGATAATTTTTTTTAAAAAAAATATATATATATTTTATGGGCATTGTATATACCCTTGTTCAAACTCAACCAATGGAAGGATGCTTGCGTACCTTTCCTTCTATATAACACACCAAATAAAAATAATAAAACATATTCTAAACATGTCCAAAAGATTTCTTTTGTGGGTACTCTGGTTATTGTCTTGCTCAAAATATTATTAAATTATTTTTGTTTGGTGTAATGTATTAAAATACATTTGCAACTCAAATTTTAGATAAAAAATTTTTTAAATAAAAAATAAAAATAAATTTATTTTATGGCAGTTGGACATAGCCTTGTTCAAACAATAGTTACCAGGGATCATCCAACTAGGGTGGAGCTCCTGCTCTGGAATCCAGTTTCGGCACTCTGTGGCCCGGATCCCAACCGGAACCGTTCTAATTTTTTTAGGGTCTCACTTCTATTTATATGATTCTCGATCCCATTCCTAACGAAACTTGATCCCATAATCCAACAAATCGCGATCTCAATTTCTCACAACAAATCGCGATCTCAATTTCTCACGGAACACGTTCCTTTAAATTGTAGATATCGTGCCTACACTCACACGTGTGTTAGAATATCGGTTAACACCGCACAAAACGTTTGTGCTACTGATGGAGTAAATTGTTGTTTAGTGCCATCAAGTAGTAACCTGAGTTACTCTTCTATAATGAAATATAAATTTAGATTTATTGTTTATTAGAGATTAAGACGAAAGGAATAAAATTATTGGAAACATATGGTTTATTTAGTTTTTTACATAATATGGTCGTGCGGGTTCACAAAAATATATGTTTTTTAAAAATTGATAGATCAAGTTTACATTTAATGCATGTGCATTCAATGATAAATTTTTATTATTAAAATATAATCTCATTTATTTTTTATTTTTAAGATGTGCATAAATGCATATGTAATAATCAAAATTTTAATTATTAAAATATTAGATGCTCTCATTAATATGTGTGTTTTAGAATATTGAGATATTATTTTTTTCAAGTGCGGAAAGAATGTAATTTGGAAAAGCTCGTTGTTGAGGTTTTCTATTGGTTGAAGATGTTATATACTAGGGTCCTAAATTATAGGTATAGTGGCGTTTACATGAGGTAGTAAATAGACAATATACTCTTGCGATAACATGAAATCTTTTAGCTCTTTCAATATGGAAAAAAAGAACCGTGTATGGTAAATTGTGGTCCTGCACTATTGGGAAATGTTGACTGAGCCTATTGTGGCTATAATATAGCATTAATAGGAAAGGGTTTAAATAGTACCGAGGCTATAAACAATCAAATTAAAGCTTACATCAAATATTTCACCAAAAGAGATTGTTTTGCTGCGTAAATATCTTCAAATTAATCATCTCGACATCAAAATGTCAGGACATGAGAAAAAAATAGATTTCAAGTTTTGAAAATATACGTATTTTTAGACTGTCAATTTCAATATCTCCAAGTTCTCATATATATACTCGATCTAAAATATTTTTGAAATTTTAAATTTTATAATTAAAAGTAAAAATATATTTTAAAACTATCACAAAGATTTTCAGTATTAAAACTACATTTTTCGACCTTATTTGCCGGTGCGCTTTATTTCGATTCTTTAGAGCCCAGCGGTTTCAATATCACGGACTTATCTGCCTCGAGAAAAGAAAATGTGGATGTTGGCCAACACTACAGTGGCATCTGTTGCTTTCTATTGTACGGTTAATTTATGAGCCCTAATACTTTTCTGTTTTCTTATCTGCTGCTTTTTATTATTGTACCAAAAAGCATTAATGATGGGGAGAGGTCGGAGCACCAATAATTCTACTTGCCATCCACCAAAGAACAACAAAACAATAATTCATCTTGCCACACACCACAGCACAACAAAAGACCGGACCCATCATCATCGTCTCGGTTAAGATGGACCCATCATGACCGCTAAAGTGGGCCCAACTTTCTCGAGCTCCCCATCGCAGAGTATTTAGCATTGAGCGGTGATCGGCCATCATGGTTTCTGCAGTCACATAGATCATAAGGTTTGATAAATGTTTTTTTTTAGAAAGAAAGTGCACCTACCCATTCCTCTAAAATACAGAGTGAAACGTGACTCTTGCTTTCATACATAATTAACATGGGAAGCAAGCAATCTCCTGCTTTCTTTAGAGAAGATTTGTTTAACTCGATACCAATGATAGTATCAATAGTAGGCACACTTTTCTTCATGAATTTTTTGAAAGAGCCCCATTTGCTCCTGCAGGAACTATGTTGTACAATTACTCTCTCGACAGACTATAGATTATCTTTTTACTAGAAATTTTGAGAAAACACCTAAAAACCACTAAATGATTATTTTTAGGCTTTAATTAGATCTGACCTTTTAAAAATTGGATAATCTTTGTTCAATATTGAGATAGTATTTTTTTCAAGTGCGGAAAGAATGTAATTTGGAAAAGCTCTTTGTTGAGGTTTCTATTGGTTGAAGATGTTATATACTAGGGTCCTAAATTATAGGTATAGTGGCGTTTACATGAGGTAGTAAATAGACAATATACTCTTGCGATAGCATGAAATCTTTTAGCTCTATCAATATGGAAAAAGAGCACTGTGTATGGTAAATTGTGGTCCTGCACTATTGGGAAATGTTCGCTGAGCCTATTGTGGCTATAATGTAGCATTAATAGGAAAACGTTTATATAGTGCCGAGGCTATAAACAATCAAATTAGAGCTTACATCAAATATTTCACTAAAAGAGGTTGTTTTGATGCGTAAATATCCTCAAGTTGATCATCTCGACTTCAAAATGTCAGGACATGAGAGAAAAGTAGATTTCAAGTTTTGGAAATGTACGTATTTTTGGACCGTCAATTTCAATATTTTCAAGTTCTCATAGATCTGCTCAATCTTCAATATTTTTGAAGCTTTAAATTTTATAATTAAAGAGGAAAATATATTTTAAAACTATCACAAGGATTTTCAGTATTATAACTACATTTCTCGACACTATTTGCAGGTGCGCTTTATTTTGACTTTTTAGAGCCCAGCGGTTTCAATATCACTAACTTATATGGATCAATCTCAATCAATCTTACAAAATATGAGATTTCTTTATGTGGGTGATTTTAGATAGCACCAAATCTAATCTGACCGAAACAGAAGCACCACATTTTTCTTCACTTCGATTATGCTTAAAAACTAAAGGCTTCGGCCTATTTAGTCGAAGCGAAAAGAATTTGAATACTTTGGTATAGATGGTAAAATTTCATAACACGTCAATCTTATTTGTTTCGATATCTTTTTTGTTATTTTTTTTTAATTTAATCTTAGATGCAAAAGAGTTGTCCCAAATATAAATTTCTTTTCATTTTTTCAAGATATTACTTTCAATTTTTTGTTCAAATTCCCTAACCCTTAACTTTGGGTGAAGGGCTATATTGTCGATGTCCTGGTCAAATTTTTTTTGGAACACAAAAATATCGATAATCAAGCTTTTTTTTTAAGTAACTCAGTGGGAAAGACAGGCCCCTACCAATGGGAATAGTGTTGGGGCCGTGGTGGTAGCAACACATACCCTAGTCACTACGTTGTGGTTTTCATTCCTGCCACTATACCTCCCTACTAACACATTCAAAAAGCTAACTCCTAATCTACTTGATAATTAATTTATTTAGGAAAAAAAAAGCGTATTCAATGCAATATTTGCATCCCCTAAACAGATAAAAAAAATGGTGCTCCCAAAAAGGATCAAAATAGATGGTTGAGAATTATTTTTTAAAAAAGTGATTTTTTAATTTTTAAAATGTAACTATTTCGTATATTCCCAAAAATAGAAAACGGAGAGGGGAGGCACATCTACATATAAGTTGACCAACTTATATAAATTTTGTCCACTAGAAAAATAATATGTCCCTTATTTATGAATGTAGCTTCTACAAGGCCAAGGCTTTACGGAAGGAAAGTAAAGCCTTTCCTCAAATCTTCTTTCGAAAAAAACTATTTGGGTCCTAGATTGAGTCAGATCTGAGTCCATTGCCACCCTTAGTTTTGAGGTGAGGCTCTACTTGTTTTGAAAGAGTTCACATGTCCTACATAACATTGAAAAACGTCTATATAAGAGTGAGGCTCTAAACAATCAAATTAAGACACACCTCAAAAATTTCATTAGTAGATGTTGTTTTGATGCCAAATATCTTCAAATTGACCATCTCGACCTCAAGATGTATGGATATGGGAAAAATTGGATTTCAAGTTTTGGAAATAATTCATTTTGTTATGACTTTCAATTTTCTATATTTTCAAGGTTTCATAGATCTGTTCGATCTACACTATTTTTTAAGCTTCATATTTAATAATTAAAAATAAAAATAAATTTAAAAGCTATCACAAAAACTTTTAGTAATGAAATTACATTGATCGATACTATTTGAAAGTTTGCATTACTTTTAATTTTTAGAAACTCGATCTTACACAAACCGCACCCATAACATTTTCCCCTATAAAATGTAGCTTGGACATGACTTGTAGGTAAATGGGATTTGTGCCAGTCCCATGACCTGGCCCAGCCCCCAAGCCGTTCATCTTTTTTATCTTTAAATATTTTTTTTGGGTAATTCAGGGAAGATAAGCCCTACCCCATTTTTCACGTAAATTAGGAGCTAGCTAAGGGTGGTCTTAGGGCGTAGGGTGCTACCACCGGTCCTTTCACATTATGTCTGAAATCCTGGCGTGCAACCATGCTCCGTCCCTCGATTTCTTGCCTGCTGCGATGGTTTATTAGGCCTACAACCTTAAATAATTTTCTCATTTCTATGTATAAGGTAAACTTATGAATTATTGTAAACTCAATGACGAAAGGTTGGAGATCAACCTTTAATTTAGGTTTATTTAACTTTTTCAATTAATAGAGAGATTGCCAATACACGCATATTTGGTAAGAGACGAATTTGCGGTCTCGCACTATTGGGAAATGTGATCTTGGCCTATGTGGTGCTAATCGATTGATATAGCATCATATATATGGTTTGAATCACAACTGCATCATTGAAAACAAACGTTTTGTTGGCCTAGTATTTAGTGGCAATTATTGTTCTTTCCTTTGAGATTAATTTATGAGATCTACTACTTTTTTTTTGTTGGGTTTGTTGCGGAAAAATGTATTCTAAAAATGAATGATGTGGTCCAAAATTTTGCATTATTTAGATGGACGAACACCAATAATTCGTCTCGACATGCCAACCAAATACCATAGAAGTCCAAAGTTAGCATTCAATTGGAATCTCAATGCACTAAGTATTATTATTTTACAATTGTTTGTAGCAACATTTTACAAGTCTTGGCATGTTGCTATGGTATATTTTGATGGGGGAACACATCCTCTCTAACTTTTTGTTAAAAAAAAATATTTTGATGCGGATGGTAGCGTCCACAAGCACCCTTCGGTTGCATTGAAAATCTAGTCTCATTTTCTTTTATTTAAAAATTATCTTAATCCAAAACTCCAAGTGTAAATACATTTTTATATAGCAAACCAAATAAAAATAACAAAAAATATTCCATCAGACGAATTTATTAGGGTACTTTAGTCATTGTGTTTCTGAAGATATTATTAAATTATTTTTATTTGGTGTGTTATATTAAAATACATTTGCAACTTAAATTTTAGATAAAGATAATTTTTTTAAAAAAAAAAAAAAAAAATTTTATGGCCATTGTATATACCCTTGTTCAAACTCAACCAATGGAAGGATGCTTGCGTACCCTTCCATCTATATAACATACCAAATAAAAATAATATAACATATTCTAAACATGTCCAACACCAAATAAAAATAATAAAGAATATTCTAAACATGTCCAAATTTCTTTTGGGGGTACTCTGGTTATTGTCTTGCTCAAAATGTTATTAAATTATTTTTATTTGGTGTGTTGTATTAAAATACATTTGCAACTCAAATGTTAGATAAAATAGTTTTAAATAAAAAATAAAAATAAATTTATTTTATGGCCGTTGGATATAGCCTTGTTCAAACTATAGTTACCGGGGATTGTCCAACTAGGGTGGCGCTCTCGTTCCGGAATCCAGTTTCGACACTCCGTGGCCGGGATCTCAACCGAAACCGTTCTAAAATAACATTTTGATCATCTCGACATCAAAATGTCAGGACATGAGAAGAAAATAGATTTCAAGTTTTGGAAATGTACGTATTTTTTTACTATCAATTTCAATATTTTCAAGTTCTCATAAATCTGTTCAATCTATAATAGTTTTGAAACTTTAAATTTTATAAATAAAAGTAAAAATATATTTTAAAATTATCACAAGTATTTTCAATATTAAAACTATATTTTTCAACACTATTTGCCGGTGCGCTTTATTTCGATTGTTTAGAGCCCAGCGGTTTCAACATCACTGACTTATCTGCCTCGAGAAAAGAAAATGTGGTTGTTGGCCTTCACTACAGTGGCATCTGTTGCTTTCTATTGTACGGTTAATTTATGAGCCCTAATACTTTTCTGTTTTCTTATCTGCTGCTTTTTATTATTGTACCAAAAAGCATTAATGATGGGGGAGAGGTCGGAGCACCAATAATTCTACTTGCCATGCACCAAAGCACAAGAAAACAATAATTCATCTTGCCACACACCACAGCACAACAGAAGACGGGACCCATCATCATCGTCTCGGTTAAGATGGACCCATCATGACCGCTAAAGTGGGCCCAACTTTCTCGAGCTCCCCATCGCAGAGTATTTAGCATTGAGCGGTGATCGGCCATCATGGTTTCTGCAGTCACATAGATCATAAGCTTTGATAAATGTTCAATTACTTGGCTCGGGTTCGGGGCAAGGGCCTTGTTCGAGCAAAGTGACTTGGAAGAGTTCCATGTACGAGACCAAAAAGGCTTAAAATTGAAAAAAAGAGGAACAAGTTCACTTTTCCCGTGCTAAAAACATTGAAAAATAAAAAATAACTGAGCGTGATAGATTTTGTCAGATGAATAAACCATATACTTGTTTGGAATGTACATCTTACTTGAGAAAAGACAGACGCACAAGCATCTTATTTACACAATTTAATATGTTGGATGTTTGCTACTTAAAATATCATGTCCATTCATGGAGATGAAAACTTTAAATTTATCAATCATGTGATCAAAGTATTAGGCTTTTGTTTACTGTTATTAATTAAGAGAACTCCACAACTATAATCTAATAGGGTGTGGTTTGTATAATGCTGAAGCCCTAAACAGTCAAAGTAATGCGCAACTTCAAATAATATAGAAAGATGTTATTTCAGTACTAGAAATCTCTGATATGGCCTAGGAATTTATTTTTATCGCTAATTATAAAGTTTAAAGCTTCAAAAATAGTTTAGAACGAGCAGATCTACGAACACTAAAAAAATCTTAAAATTTTACAGTTCAAAAACTGCATTACATGATATACTATTTTTAAGACTTGAAATCTATTTTGTTTCTCATATCCGTATATTTTGAGGTCGAGATGATCGATTTGAGGATTTTTTGGCATCGAAACAACTTCTTCTAATGAAATTTTGAGACGCACCCTAATTTGATTATTTATGGCCTCACACTGATATAATCGTTTTCCATTCTAATATCTTCTTGAGGGAAAAAAGTTCATACAAGTTAGTAAACTTATACTATTAAAGTAAATTGCATCATACGAATCATCTAGAAGAGATTGGAGAAGCTTTTAATTGATCATTTCGACCTCGAGATATGTAGATATTAAGAACAAGAGAATTTTAGTATAAAAAATAATGCATCTTGTAAGAAGCTATCTAGACCATCGATTTTAGAGATTTTCAAGTGTTCATAGATTTGCTCGATCAAGTCTATTGTTATAATTTTAAATTTCATAACTAGAATATCATGTTTTTCAGGTAATCTCCCCTATTGTGAATTTGCGTTACCTTCATAATTGATGTATCGAGTTGAACAATATACTATCAATCCAATATATTTAGGTCACCCCCTAAATTGAACGTTGTAAACATTGTATCCCTAATATTTTTAGTATCACACTCTAAATTCAATCTTGCTTTTAGTCCCACTTAAAAAGTAAATTATTTAATGACTAAAATACCCTTCCCCTCTCTTTTCTCTCTCACTATCTACCTGCCCTTTCTCTTTCTCTCTCTATAAGCCCCTCTCTATCCGCTTGTCCTCTCTCCCACTATCCACCCTCTCTCTCCCTCTTTCTCTCTTTCTCCAAAAGCCTACTATCAGTTCGACACATTTTTGTGCCAGATCGAATTTTTTTTTTTTTCCGATCTAGCACAAAAATGTGCCCAAACCGGTCATAGGCTTATGGAAATTGAAAAGCACCATATGACGGTCCAGCATAGTTTTATGTCGAACTGAAAAAAATTTTGGTTCGGTACAAAACTGTGTCGGACAATCCTATGGGGCTACTGGATTTCCAAGAGCTTGTGACCAGTCAGGCTCAAAAGTGAGCAAGACCGTCATATGCCAGTTTTTAAGCTAAGTCCAGAAAAAGAGAGAGAGAGGGTGGATAGAGAGAGAGAGGGGCATGGTAAATAGAGAACGGGTAGAGAGAGAGGGGCATGGTAAATAGAGAACGGGTAGAGAGAGAGGGGAAGGATCGTTTAGCTTTTAAATGATTTACGTTTCGATTAAAGGGTAAAATCAAGAAACAAATGTATTTGGGTTTAGAGTGTAATATCAAATATTGAGAGATAGAATGGCTACCAAATTCATTTTGAGAGTACCAACAATTTTTCTTTTAAAAAATCCCATTATTATTTTATGAATTCTTAAAGTATATAGATGTGATATAGTACACCAATGTTTGAGAGAGAGGTGGGCTCCAAATATGGTAATCCTAAACATAGTCCTGTGTGCGGTAGAGAGAGAGAGAGAGAGAGAGATGACAGTTGCTTCTTGAAAAAGATTGTCATATTAAACATGACATGACGCAGCACCGACAGAAAGAGAGAGAGAGATTACATTGAGATTCAAATATATTAATCTACACCATATATGGTAATTACATATTGGTCTTTAAATATAAGACATTTTTGCAGAGGTCTTGCACCCTGTTTTGTTTTTGTTTTAACTTTGCCCCGAATTTTTGCAGAGGTCATATTTTTTAACTTTGCCTCAAATTTTTGCAGAGGTCTTGCACCCTGTTTTATTTATTTTTTAATTTTGCCTCAAGTTCGATATTTCAAATATCAGATTATTTTTTATTTTTATTTTTTTCTTTTTGATATTTATAGTAAAAAATATCGAATAGCCACATTTCTAGTGTGGTTTGATATTGGAAATATCGAGCTGCCATACATTTCAAGTCATTCCCGTGTCTGTAGCTGTACGATGTTAGAAACATTGGACCACTCTGCATTTAAGTGTAATTTCTTTTGTTCAGTGGTATAATATTTAAAACATCAGATTGAATCATACTTGAACAACGTTTACGTTTCAAGCAGTCTAATGTTTGAAATATTGCATCATTTTTTATTTTAAATAATTTTGAAAACAAAACAAAGTATGATGTTTCAAACATTGAACTTGTATATGATATTATTTCGATACTTTGAACATGAAACCCTTTTACCTAAATTGGGGCTCAAAAGCCCCAATCCCACCTGCATTCTCATTTGCACTCAGCTCTTTCTCTCTCTACTCGCACCCTCTTTTTCTCTCTACTCTCTTGCACCTCTACCCGCACCCTCTTTTTCTCTCTACTCTCTTGCACCCTCTCTCTCTCTATAAGCCTTCTATTTTGATTTTTCCTCTATTTTTTGTTGTGGGTTTCCTTGTACTAGTTGAAAGCTTAGGCGCTAGGGTTTTAGTAGTCTTCACTTCATCACTCAAGAATTAGGGTTAGGGGTTTTTTTATAAGAGTATAGACCAATGTTGTCATATCTGCTTCAAAGTCTTTTACGATTTGATGAGAAAAATGAAACAATTCGGTGTTTCGGAAAATTCATGGGAAGACTTGAGATTTTTTTTTAATTTAATATAAATAAATTATATATTTATATATAATATACAAAACTAATAGAAAATTTTAGAATAAAAAAATAAAAAATAAAAAATAAAAAATATTTTTATATAGTTGTTTTATTTTATGACCGAAGCAGCCCGAAGCTTCAGCCGAAACAAACTCGAAGAGACACGAATATGACCGAAGCAGCCCCGAATCGTATTGTGCATGGAAGCTCTAAATCGATGAGTTGATTTTTGGCAAATAAAGGAGAAATAAAACATGATTATGGGTGGGAATGAATTACACCGATCCAGATCAAGAGAAATAAAACCTGAAATACACACCACAAGAACACAAAGATTTAAGTGGTTCACTTAAGATGTCAATATCCACTGCACGATAAACATAAATCATTATAACAATGAAAATTAGATCAAAGATTTTAGAACAAAGCTCGACAAAATATCTAAATCGAGCAACCGTTTAAACTACTCTCCCTTCCTTCTTTCTACTTCTGACAACTATTACCGACAACACCAGATAGAGACACGAGAGTAACGAGAAACTGACTTTCTTTCTAACGAAAGGGGAAAACACCCAAAATCTCAATGGGAATCGCTTCTCTATAAGTAATAAACAAGCCTGTAACAATCCTAAAACTTCAAAAAAAAAAAAAAAAAAAAAAAAGAGAAAATATGTTTATAAATAGGTGATGTTCTGTTTGAGTATGATGGTCTTTGGGGACCATCACTGTTTTCAAAAACTTTTGCTTTGAATTAACTTTTGCTTTGCCTTTACTTTTTTCCTTTCCCCGCTTTTGCCTCCTGCTGCTTGCAGCTGGCAGCGTCCTTTAGCGGACGTGGTTTTCGTACGATAAACGTTTGCTTTTAACGCGACACCTCAGGTATGAGGTAGAACGTAAGAAAATAATATAATAATACATTATAAGAATTTAAATAGGGGATGTGAGCACTCCCACCCTAAAACAAAACTTTGAGATCTCTCTCTGGTCGAAACACAGTGAACTTCTCTCTCGAACCGAAAATTTTTATCGGAAGCTCCCTCTCAAATAATTGTGGGTAAGTGACATCATCTTTCTGAAAAACAGTCTATTTTTAATAAATAGTGATATTTCCGTCTAGGATCTTTATTTTATCAGTTTTGTGTGTTAGTGACCTCATTGTCTCGAAAAATAATCCATTCTTTTTAAAAATAAAATAAAATAATTATTTATGCTTATTATCATGAATTTTAGGCGCGATAAATTTTATGCGCACGTGACCTCATTATCTTGAAAAATAATCTTTTTAATAAAAATTGTGATATTTTATCTATGTTAGAAATTTTGAATGCTGTAAATTAGAAAAATAAATTTATTTATTTTTCTTGTCTATTGTTAGAAATAAATGTGATATTTCTGCTTTTAGTAAAATTGTGATATTTCTTTCTACTGTTTTGAATATTTAGACATTGTAAAATTCATGTGCAAATGACTGCCTTATTATTTAAAAATTGACATTTTTGCAATTGATTATAGTATTATTGTGAAATGTTTATTTGTGAATTGATATTCCATAAATTGTGATAATTCCGTATTCTTGAATTTTTATAAGAGTTTTTCTATACATATTAAATTGGCAATTATGCTAGAATGCCTTTACAAACTGCTACCTTTCTAAATTTGAGCCCAAAATATTTGATTGGTTATTTTTGAAATGTTATAGAGAGTGACTGTTATTAATGGTTTAAGTGAAATTCATATTAATGGTTTCAGTGATATGTTGAGTACCTGATATTGCTGCTTTCGAATGTTTAAAGAGATTTAGAAATAATTTAAGTATGCAAGTGGACTCATCCGGTTCGCCGGTGAGGTATAAGTGGACCTATCTGGGACGCCGGTAGGGTTTAAGTGGACTCATCCGGTACGCCGGTGAGGTATAAGTGGACCTGCAGGGATTAAGTGGACCTATCTGAGACGTCGATAGGGATTAAGTGGACCCATCAAGACGCTGATGGGGTATATATGTGACCTACTTGGGACGCCAGTAGGGTATTTTGTGAAATCCTTTGAGTTATGTACTGCCGTTAAAAGTGTTATAAGCATTTCAATTACTCGGATTATACTTAATTATGCATTTATTGAAAGTAAAACTGTTGATGCATTTTCGTTAATAGATCTCATTTTGGAAAATATTTATATCTTTCAATCATGATTATTTTTAGGATTATGATGATCACTTACTGAGTAGCCAAACTCATCAAACTATGGTAAACATTTTTTTCAGGATAACTGCGGATTCATTTTGAGTGATAGTCAAGATCAACCTTGGAAGATACTGTTGTTGTACTAGCTTTCTTTATTTACTTTGTAAGACCTCGCCACTGTAAATTTGTTCTATCAATAGATGTATATATGTTTTGTCTGTCACATCTCAAGAATAACAGTACTGTAAATTCTTGGGGTGTGACAATTATGGTATCAGAGCAATAGGTTTAAGATCCTTAAGAAATTTAAAAAAAAAAAGAATATACTTAAAAATCACATTTATTGTGTGTACAGACCGGGATAAAGTCAAGATCCAGAATAGCTGAAGCCAATATGGAAGGAATTCACAAAGCCTTGGAAAATATGGTTGCTTTAATGCAACATCAGATGGAAAACAACAATCCACCCAAGCAGTTAGTTACAGGAAATGGTGGGAGCAATATCGAACAATTTAAAAAATTAAACCCACCTTCTTTTAAGGGTGCTGTAAACCCACTGGAAGCCGAGGTATGGATTATGCAATTGGAAAAAATATTCGAGGTTATGGAATGTCCTGATGATAGGAAGGTGGCCTTGGCAGTTTTTATGTTAGAAGGTGAGGCACAACACTGGTGGCGAATGGCAAAAGGAGTATTGGTCAAAGAAAATAAAACCTTGACTTCCTTGGTAGTTTTTATGTTAGAAGGTGAGGCACAACACTGGTGGCGAATGGCAAAAGGAGTATTGGTCAAAGAAAATAAAACCTTGACCTGGGAAGTATTTCTAGAGGCATTTAATGAAAAGTATTTCCCAGATTTTATTCGAGACCAAAAAGAAATGGAATTTCAAGAATTAATCCAAGGAAATAAGACAGTAGCACAGTACGAGGCCAAGTTTACTGAATTGGCCAGGTTTGCACCGCATATGATTAATAATGAGGCAAGAAAGGTGAAGAAATTTGAAAGGGGTCTCAGGCCAGCTATTAGAAGCAGAATATCAGTCTTGAAATTAAGAACTTATGCTGAAATAGTGGATCGTGCCCAAATTGTCGAAAAAGATTTTGAAGATTACCAAAAGATAAAAAATCAGAACAGTCATGTTAGACCTACATCATCTAATCGACAACAGTTTGAAAGGCCAAACAAGAAGCCAAGGCCTTCGCCATTTCAAAACCCAATAGAACCATGTAGAAAATATGGGAAAAATTATGGATCAAGCCCTTGTTATTGGAATACCGGAACCTGTTTTAAATGTGGAAAATTGGGACGCCAGATTAAACAATGTCCTAGCTTACAGACACAACAGCTTCCAAAGCAGGGAGAGATAGCTCCGAAGCCTCAGATGAAGGGAAGAGTATTTGCGATTACCGAGCAAGACGCTCAGGCCTCAAAATCAGTGATCCAAGGTACTCTTACTATCTTCCAAAAAGTAGCTCATGTTTTGATTGATCCTGGATCTACTCATTCATTTGTGTCACAACACTTTGCATGTCACTTAAAGGTAGAACCAGAACAATTAGAATACATTTTAGAGGTAGCCACACCGATGGGAGATTCAATTAACACCAATATAATGTACAAATCATGTGTAATAAAGATAGAAGAAAAGGAACTGTTGGTTGATTTAATACTCCTGGAAATTCAAGATTTTGATGTAATCTTAAGCATGGATTGGCTCTCTGCATACCATGCAAGTATTGATTGTTATAAGAAAATTGTTACCTTTAGTATTCCGAATCAACCAGTATTTTACTTCAATGGTGTCAAAGAAGACTCCCCATCATATTTAATCTCTTGTATTCGAGCTAATCGCCTCCTTCGAAAAGGGTGTCAAGGCTTTCTTGCCTATATCAAAGAAGATAGGAAGGAAGAAATAAATTTGGATACCACTTCGGTTATCCGAGAATTTCCCGACGTTTTTTCTGAAGAATTGCCAGGATTACCGCCTGACAGGGAAATTGAATTCTCCATTGAATTATTGCCAGGGGTAGCACCAATTTCTAAGGCACCTTACAGAATGGCTCCTGCAGAACTTAAAGAACTGAAACAACAATTGGAAGAATTATTAGATAAAGGTTTTATCAGGCCCAGTGTGTCACCTTGGGGTGCTCCAGTACTGTTTGTCAAAAAGAGAGATGGGACTATGAGATTGTGTATTGATTATAGACAGTTGAACCAAGTGACAGTGAAAAATAAGTATCCATTACCTAGGATTGATGATTTATTTGATCAATTACAAGGATCACAAGTGTTTTAAAAAATTGATCTTAGATCTGGATACCATCAGCTTAAGATTAAAGGTGAAGATATACTCAAGACAGCTTTCAGAACAAGGTATGGCCATTATGAATTTTTAGTTATGCCTTTTGGATTAACTAATGCACCGGCTGCATTTATGGATTTGATGAATTGAATCTTTAGGCCCTTTTTGGATAAATTTATTGTGGTATTCATCGATGATATTTTAATTTATTCCAAGAATTAGAAGGAACATGAGCAGCATGTAAGAATGGTATTGCAAATATTAAGAGAAAATAAATTGTATGCCAAACTTAGTAAATATGAATTTTGGCTTGAACAAGTGACATTTTTAGGACATGTCATATTAAAGGAAGGTCTATCAGTTGATCCTTCAAAGGTTGAAGCCGTTGTTAATTGGAAACAACCAAGTAATGTGACTGAAGTTCGAAGCTTTTTGGGATTGGCAGGATATTACAGAAAATTTGTAGAAGGATTTTCTCGAATCGCAATCCCATTGAGTCGATTGACACAGAAAAATGTCAAATTTGAGTGGACTAGTGAATGTGAGGAGAGTTTTCAAGAACTAAAAGTTCGATTAACTTCAGCACCTATTTTAACTATTCCTGAGGGGAGGGGGGGATTTGTGATTTATAGTGATGCTTCACATAAAGGTTTGGGCTGTGTATTAATGCAATATGGGAAAGTAGTGCCATATGCATCCAGACAGTTGAAAGAATATGAGAAAAAATATCCAATTCATGATTTGGAGCTAGCTGCAATAGTATTCGCTTTGAAAATATGGAGGCATTATCTATATGGTGAGCAATTCGTAATATACACGGATCATAAGAGTTTGAAATACCTTTTCTCTCAGAAGGATTTAAATATGCGGCAGATAAGATGGATGGATTTCTTAAAAGATTATGATTGTACAATCCATTATCATTCAGGAAAAGCTAACGTTGTGGCCGATGCTCTAAGTAGAAAATCTACAGGAGTCTTAGCTCATCTAATGATCCAAGAAATGCGATTATTAGAGGAAATAGTGGATTGGCATCCAACTCCATCCATTAATGGTGTGGTAAGTATGATTGCCAACATTAAGGCCAACAGATTCGATTGGCACAAAAGAAAGACCCTCAGCTTATAACAATTATAGAAGAGGTGAAGCAAGGAAAGAGAGATGAATTCTCTATATGTAGTGAGGATTTGTTAAGATTCAAAGGCCGGGTTTGTGTCCCGAATGATGAGAGTGTAAAGAAAGCTATCTTAGAAGAAGCACATCATTCTCGTTATACGATACATCCCGGAAGTATTAAAATGCATCAGGACCTGAAGAAAACCTTTTGGTGGAATAATATGAAAAAAGAGGTAGCACTATTTGTGTCTAAATGCTTAACATGCCAGCAAGTAAAAGCTGAACATCAAAGGCCCGCTGGGTTGTTGCAGCCTTTACCAGTGCCAGAATGGAAATGGGAGCACATCTCTATGGATTTTGTCTCTGGCTTGCCTAAAACAAATTCAAAACATGATAACATTTGGGTCATTGTGGACCGGTTAACCAAAGCTGCCCACTTTCTACCGATTCGCACGACGTACACTTTGGATCGACTGGCTCAGTTGTACATTAAGGAAATAGTGCGGTTGCATGGAGTTCCTGTCAGTATTGTATCGGACAGGGATACTCGGTTTACTTCTAAATTTTGGGCTAGACTACAGTCAGCCATGGGGACGAGACTCACCTTTAGTACTGCCTTTCACCCCCAAATTGATGGACAATCGGAGAGGACCATCCAAACCTTGGAAGATATGCTGAGGGCCTGTGTTATTGACCTTACAGGAAGCTGGGATGACCATTTACCCCTGATTGAGTTTGCTTATAATAATAGCTTCCAAGCCAGTATTCAAATGGCACCATATGAAGCCCTGTATGGAAGAAAATGCAGGTCACCCATATGTTGGGACGAGGTTGGTGAAAGAAAGCTTTTGGGGCCAGAAATTGTCCAGATAACCACAGATAAAATAACATTAATTCGTGAAAGGCTCAGGACAGCTCAGTGTCGGCAAAAGAGTTATGTCGATAACCGAAGGAGAGATCTTGAATTTGAGGAAGGTGATTGAGTTTTCCTAAAAATCTCACCAATAAAGGGCATTATGAGATTCGGCAAGAAAGGAAAGTTGAGCCCACGTTACATCAGACCATTTGAAATCCTGGAAAGAATCGGAGGTGTCGCTTATAGACTTGCCTAACCACCCGAATTGGCAAATGTCCATAATGTCTTTCATGTATCTTCACTACGAAAATATCAGCCCGACCCGTCCCATATCTTAAAATATGAACCTTTACCGATCAGGAAGGACCTATCCTTCATTGAGCAGCCAATTTTGATACTGGATAGAAGGGTGCAAGTGTTGCGTAACAAGGAGATTCCTTTAGTCCGTGTATTATGACAGTACCATTCAAGAGAAGAGTCAACTTGGGAACGAGAAAACGAAATCAGAGAAAAATACCCCTAACTTTTTCAGTAATCAGGTACACAAATTTAGAGGACTAAATTTCTTTAAGGAGGGAAGAATGTAACAATCCTAAAATTTCAAAAAAAAAAAAAAATAAAAAAAAAGAGAAAATATGTTTATAAATAGGTGATGTTCTGTTTGAGTATGATGGTCCTTGGGGACCATCACTGTTTTCAAAAACTTTTGTTTTGAATTAACTTTTGCTTTGCCTTTACTTTTTTCCTTTCCCCGCTTTTGCCTCCTGCTGCTTGCAGCTGGCAGCGTCCTTTAGCAGACGTGGTTTTCGTACGATAAACGTTTACTTTTAACGCGACACCTCAGGTATGAGGTAGAGCGTAAGAAAATAATATAATAATACGTTATAAGAATTTAAATAGGGGATGTGAGCACTCCCACCCTAAAACAAAACTTTGAGATCTCTCTCTGGTCGAAACACAGTGAACTTCTCTCTCGAACCGAAAATTTTTATCGGAAGCTCCCTCTCAAATAATTGTGGGTAAGTGACATCGTCTTTCTGAAAAACAGTCTATTTTTAATAAATAGTGATATTTCCGTCTAGGATCTTTATTTTATCAGTTTTGTGTGTAAGTGACCTCATTGTCTCGAAAAATAATCCATTCTTTTTAAAAATAAAATAAAATAATTATTTATGCTTATTATCATGAATTTTAGGCGCGATAAATTTTATGCGCACGTGACCTCATTATCTTGAAAAATAATGTTTTTAATAAAAATTGTGATATTTTATCTATGTTAGAAATTTTGAATGCTGTAAATTAGAAAAATAAATTTATTTATTTTTCTTGTCTATTGTTAGAAATAAATGTGATATTTCTTCTTTTAGTAAAATTGTGATATTTCTTTCTACTGATTTGAATATTTAGACATTGTAAAATTCATGTGCAAATGACTGCCTTATTATTTAAAAATTGACATTTTTGCAATTGATTATAGTATTATTGTGAAATGTTTATTTGTGAATTGATATTCCATAAATTGTGATAATTCCGTATTCTTGAATTTTTATAAGAGTTTTTCTATACATATTAAATTGGCAATTATGCTAGAATGCCATTACAAACTGCTACCTTTCTAAATTTGAGCCCAAAATATTTGATTGGTTATTTTTGAAATGTTATAGAGAGTGACTGTTATTAATGGTTTAAGTGAAATTCATATTAATGGTTTCAGTGATATGTTGAGTACATGATATTGCTGCTTTCGAATGTTTAAAGAGATTTAGAAATAATTTAAGTATGCAAGTGGACTCATCCGGTTCGCCGGTGAGGTATAAGTGGACCTATCTGGGACGCCGGTAGGGTTTAAGTGGACTCATCCGGTACGCCGGTGAGGTATAAGTGGACCTGCAGGGATTAAGTGGACCTATCTGAGACGTCGATAGGGATTAAGTGGACCCATCAGGACGCTGATGGGGTATATATGTGACCTACTTGGGACGCCAGTAGGGTATTTTGTGAAATCCTTTGAATTATGTACTGCCGTTAAAAGTGTTATAAGCATTTCAATTACTCGGATTATACTTAATTATGCATTTATTGAAAGTAAAACTGTTGATGCATTTCCGTTAATAGATCTCATTTTGGAAAATATTTATATCTTTCAATCATGATTATTTTTAGGATTATGATGATCACTTACTGAGTAGCCAAACTCATCAAACTATGGTGAACATTTTTTTCAGGATAACTGCGGATTCATTTTGAGTGATAGTCAAGATCAACCTTGGAAGATACTGTTGTTGTACTAGCTTTCTTTATTTACTTTGTAAGACCTCGCCACTGTAAATTTGTCCTATCAATAGATGTATATATGTTTTGTCTGTCACATCTCAAGAATAACAGTACTGTAAATTCTTGGGGTGTGACAAAGCCTTTCAATCTTCGAGAGTATAAAAGAGGCATCATCACAATGTTTCTTTCCAAATGAAGCTTTATTCTCTCTAAGAGGAAATCTCCAAACGAAGTTTTATTTTCTCTAACAGGAAATTGCATCTTATTTACAGGAGACTCTAGCTCCCTTTATCTCCAGATGAACCATTATTCCCATATGGTAACCAAAATAGGGCACTCAAATTCTCTGCACTTTCATCCCATATATAAGATTAGGATTCCATACTAAATAAAAAACTTCCTATAGTTCTTACGTACATCTCAAAACCAGGAGATAGATTTAAGAGTCCTAATCTTTTTGGATTTCTATTTTTTTAAGAAAATTTATCAATATAAACTCAATCCCAAAAAATATGAGAATATATCAATTCGACATAATATGGGAATATCTCAATCCCACATAATATAGATCAATCTCAATCAATCTTACAAAATATGGGATTTCTTTATGTGGGTGATTTTAGATAGCACCAAATCTAATCTGACCGAAACAGGAGCACCACATTTTTCTTCGCTTCGGTTTATGCTTAAAAACTGAAGGCTTCGGCCTATTCAGTCGAAGCGAAAAGAATTTGAATACATTGGTATAGATGGTAAAATTTCATAACACGTCAATGTTATTTGTTTCGATATCTTTTTTGTTATTTTTTTTTAATTTAATCATAGATGCAAAAGAGTTGTCCCAAATATAAATTTCTTTTCATTTTTTCAAGATATTACTTTCAATTTTTTGTTCAAATTCCCTAACCCTTAACTTTGGGTGAAGGGCTATATTGTCGATGTCCTGGTCAAATTCTTTTTGGAACACAAAAATATCGATAATCAAGCTTTTTTTTTAAGTAACTCAGTGGAAAAGGCAGGCCCTTACCAGTGGGAACGGTGTTGGGGCCATGGTGGTAGCAACACATACCCTAGTCACTACGTTGTAGTTTTCATTCCTACCACCATACCACCCTACTAACACATTCAAAAAGCTAACTCTTAATCTACTTGATAATTAATTTTTTTAGGAAAAAAAAAGCGTATTCAATGCAATATTTGCATCCCTTGAACATATAAAAAAAATGGTGCTCCCAAAAAGGATCAAAATAGATGGTTGAGAATTATTTTTTAAAAAAGTGAATGTAACTATTTCGTATATTCCCAAAAATAGAAAACGGAGAGAGGAGGCACATCTACGTATAAGTTGACCAACTTATATAAATTTTGTCTACTAGAAAAATAATATGACCCTTATTTATGGATGTAGTTTCTACAAGGCCAAGGCTTTACGGAAGGAAAGTAAAGCCTTTCCTCAAATCTTCTTTTGGAAAAAACTATTTGGGTCCTAGATTGGGTCAGATCTGAGTCCATTGCCACCCTTAGTTTTGAGGTGAGGCTCTACTTGTTTTGAAAGAGTTCACATGTCCTAAATAACTTTGAAAAACGTCTATATAAGAGTGAGGCTCTAAACATTCAAATTAAGACCACCTCAAACATTTCACTAGTAGATGTTGTTTTGATGCCAAATATCCTCAAATTGACCATCTCGACCTCAAGATGCATGGATATGGAAAAAAGTGAATTTCAAGTTTTAGAAATAATTCATTTTGTAATGACTTTCAATTTTCTATATTTTCAAGGTTTCATAGATCTGTTCGATCTACACTATTTTTGAAGCTTTAAATTTAATAATTAAAAATAAAAATAAATTTTAAAGCTATCACAAAAAATTTTAGTAATGAAATCACATTCATCGATACTATTTAAAAGTTTGCATTACTTTTAATTTTTAGAAACTCGATCTTACACAAACAGCACCCATAACATTTTCCCCTATAAAATTTAGCTTGGACATAACTTGTAGGTAAATGGGATTTGTGCCAGTCCCATGACTTGGCCCAGCCCCCAAGCCGTTCATCTTTTTTATCTTTAAATATTTTTTTGGGTAATTCAGGGAAGATAAGCCCTACCCCATTTTTCACGTAAATTAGGAGCTAGCTAGGGGTGGTCTCCCCAATTTTCAAGTAAATTAGGAGCTAGCTAAGGGTGGTCTTAGGGCGTAGGGTGCTACCACCGGTCCTTTCACATTCTGTCTGAAATCCTGGCGTGCAAACATGCTCCGTCCCTCGATTTCTTGCCTGATGCGATGGTTTATTAGGGCTACAACCTTAAATAATTTTCTCATTTCTATGTATTTCCTTTATATATTTCACCTTTTTCTATCTACATATTTGCTCCCTCCCCCCTCCATAAATTCTGGCTCTCAATCCCCAGGAAGACCAACCCATTTTCGCTGTGCTATCAGAGAGAGGGGTGTAGCAGTAAGCCCACCCAGAAATCATCACCAATCGATCAGGCTGAGTGCCGCGGTCGACCCCTCTTACATCCAACTGGAGCAGTACGGGGTCAAGCCCGGTTCTGTTTCGGTGGGCGAGAACACCCCGGTGATTGATTTCACTCCCCTCTCAGCCGAAAAGTCGACCCCGCCATGAAGGCTAAGCTCGCCAAAGAAGTGGGCGCAGCTTTCAGAGACTCGGGCTTCTGCCACAGCATCAACCACTGTATCCCCAAAGAGCCGACGGAGACAGTGACAGAGAATCTGAAACTCTTCTTTCACCAACCATTGGAGGAGAAGATGAAGGTGCAGCTCGACTTGACTCACCCCGTCAGTTACAATAGCAATGATTTCACCAACAATGTGAGGGATTGGGTCGAGATATACAACTACTTGCTCAAAGATAAGATCGAGGTGCCTGTAACGCATGAACTGGAGGATACCAAGATTATGCAGTTGCACAACCACGGGCCCGCCTGCCCACCGGGCTTCCAGTAAGACTTACAACTTTCTCTCTCTTTCTCTCTAACTCTCTTTCTCTCTCTAACCCAATGATTATTTGGTTTTGAACAGGGAATTGCTGGATGAGTACGGGGTACGGTTGGCTAAATTATCGTTTGAGATATTGGAGCTGACGGCCCTGAGCTTGAGTTTACCTGCGGATAGGCTCATGCCCATGTTCGCGGACCATGCAACTATTAACAGGGTTAACCACTATGAGCCATGCCCTGCCCCTGACATGGCGCTGGGAAAGGGGTGGCACGCCAATGTCAGTGCTCTCACTCTGCTGTCCCAGGGCCAGCTCAGTGGGCTCGAGATCAGGGGCCAGGACAATGAGTGGATCAAGGCCAAGTCCATTCCCCACTCCTTTACTATCCAGATTGGTGACCTCAGGGAGGTATATATTGTTATTGTATCAATCAAGATATCATATTTGCTTCTCTCTCTAAATACTCATAATAATATTTGTTTCTCACTCTAACAGCGGTACACGAACGGGCTGTACAAGAGTGTAGAGAACAGGGTGGCGGTGAAGGAGATGTATTCAGTAGCGCTGGCGTTTGTGTCAGCCATCAAGGAGACTGTGGAGCCGTAGCCTGAGCTTCTTAACGAGCAGAACCCAGCCAAGTACGAGACTTCAACTATGGCAAGTTTTATAGGGTGAGGAGGCTCAGCAACTGCGTGAAATTGGCGAGTGAGAATGACATTGTCACCATTCACACCTTCAAGAAGACTACTACTCAAACTCCCACTGCTGCTACCACTGCTACTGTTGCTGCTTAAATCTTTTCACCTCAAGCCACCCTAGTTTTTCCCTCATCTCTTAAAATTTTCTTTAAAGACTTGAGACTTCTTTCTCTCTCTTAATGTTGTCATTATGTCTCTTAATGTTGTGCTTATGTCTCTTATTGCTGTGTCACTCCTGTATTGTGTACGCGTAATCTGGATATTGAGAAATGAGTTTGGGTGGCAATAAATGAGCTTTCCGATTACACTTCCAGTCCGCAGTACTTTGTGAGGAACAAAACTCTCTCTCTCTCATTTGTGTGTTGAGGAATTAGTTTATCATGGTGGAAGAAATAATTACAATAAATAAAAATAATAAAAGGTGGGAGAATATACTCTCTTTTAATATTTTTTCATGAGATCAACTCTTTACTGAATCATCAATTCTCTACTTATAAAGAAATGAGATCTTCCCTCTAAATACACTTAGAAGATAGAAAATAAATAATTCAAAAAAGGTGTGATTTCTATAAGGTTGCAACCGTAAACAATCCAATTAAGGCACACCTTAAAATTTTATCATAATATGTAATTTTGTTGTAAAGAATTCTTCGTATTATCTTAAATTCAATTTTCATATCTAATTGGTAAATTATAAATTCTAAAAATGGTTAAAATCAAGTAGATCTATAAATATATGAAAATCTTGAAAATTGACGGTCTAGATAATGTGTTGCAAGATTTTCCATTTCCGGGACTCAAAAACTTTTCTTTTTCATATTCATGCATCTCGATGTCGAGATGATTGATTAGAGGGTTTTTTCAACATTAAAACAATATTTCCGGTAGATTTTGATTCTACATTTTTAGATTGCAACCTTATATAAACTTTTATCAAACCACCTCAAAAGTCATGTCTCCCCCTCATCAAACCATATTAAGTAATTTTTATCCTAACTAAACCTAATTAACATTTATCTTTCTAAAACCAACTTAATCAGTTGCCAAATATTAAAACCAACTACATCCCCAAAACAACTCACATACTACCCCATTCACTAAAACAAAAATTAAGGGTCAGTTTGGATGTCCAATAAAAATAATTTGTTATTCATAAAAATTGCAAGTTTTTCAAATGAAAATTGAAAAAAATACAAAGCCTTTTTTCTATTCTTATAAAGTCTATTAGGTGTTACACGAGGATTTTATTTTAGCCCCCACTATGGATTTGTAATACTTTGTCACAAATCCCTCGCCTCACCAAATGGTCACTCCCTCCTCCCCTCTTACCTTCGTGATCTCTTTCTTTCTCTCCTTCTGCATATTTTGGTTCAGTGTATTAAGCTTATCCTCGCTCCAAATGTCGGATTTCCGTTGATTCTGATGAACCCTAGGGTTTTCTGCGAGAACTTATCCGTCTCTGCAAATTTGGGGTTTGTGTTATTTTCTATGAACATTGGGGTTCTCTCTCTCTCTTTCTCTTTCCAAAAAAAGCCATCAAATCAAACAAGAAATAGAGAGAAACCCAAATCCAAAATGGGTACCTCTTGTTTTGTTACAGTGGCCACAGATTTTTACTTCAAATCTCTAGCCCCTCTGTTTGAGCTCTCAATTTTCCTCTTATTTGCAGTCAAAGTTCCCTTATTCAATTTATTGACAGAAGAAGAACCATATTTTTTTGGATTTATGAGCTTCACCTTTGATGAAACATTCCCTTTGCTTTCTGAAGCCATGACCCACAAATCCCATCTTAAATCCCTATTTTCTCTCACTACAACTTCGAGAGAGAAAGTGGATCTTAGAGAGAGAAAGTGTTGGGCTCAAATCAAAGATGTAGCTAGGCCACACCATGACCAACTTCCCCACCTTCCTTTCACAAGAGACAAGAGAGAGGATTGCAACCAGCGATCAGATATGGTAACCTTGGCTTCAACTCCTTGAGAAGTTGAGGGAGAGAAAGAGAGTTGGGTAATGGGTAAATAGCGAAAAAGCTGGGTGTGGGGTTTGCATAAGGTCGTACTTTCATCCAAAAAAAATCAAAGTCTCACTTGAATTTTTTTTAACGATAACTTTGGCCTTGATATGACAATATTTTTTCTTTCAATTAAAAAATCTAGCAAAATCATCCGGTTATTCAAATAGTTCAAAGTCGGTTTCACAAGAATTTTGGATTACAATCCAAAAATATTCCAATTTTGAGTGCATCCAAACTGTCACTAATCTATTAAAAAATAAAATAAAACTTTGATAACCCTAAATTACCATGACCACTCCCTTTCGATGGTCCTTTTTTTTTTCCTCAATTACCCGCCTATCAGAAAATTAAAACACGGGACACGAGGGAAATGCACATGTTTTGAAATATTTTTTTATACATGGAGCACTCTATGCATGTACTTTTTGGTCAAAGCACCTAGCTACATTGTTTTTTTTAGTCTAAAATTTTGTTAGCCATATACCAATTACGAGATGATTATTTAAACAAAAATAATAATTTCGAGTTTGTGGTATTTGATATATCCATTAAAAATTGGACGGTCTTTTTTTATTTTTATAGTATATACAGATTTTATTCTATTGGTTGTAAGAGTATTCCTAGCACGTATTTTACCAAAGTGAGTAAATAGATAGTCTACTCCCGCAAGAGTAAATAGCTACAAATGTTTTTTTGAAACATATGTTCTTTTGTGGGTACTCTGATTATTGTCTTGCTCAAAATATTATTAAATTATTTTTATTTGGTGTGTTGTATTAAAATACATTTGCATCTCAAATGTTAGATAAAATAGTTTTAAATAAAAAATAAAAATAAATTTATTTTATGGCCGTTGGATATAGCCTTGTTTAAACTATAGTTACCGGGGATCGTCCAACTAGGGTGGCGCTTTCGCTCCGGAATCCAGTTCCCGCACTCCGTGGCCGAGATCTCAACCGGAACCGTTCTAATTTTTTTAGGATCTCACTTCTAGTTATATGATTCTCGATCCCATTCATAACGAAACTTGATCCCACAATCCCACAAATTGCGATCTCAATTTCACACGGAACACGTTCCTTTAAATTGTAGATCTCGTGCCTACACTCAGACGTGTGTGTTAGAATATGTGTTAACACCACACAAAACGTTTGTGCTACCGATGGAGTAAATTGTTGTTTAGCGCCATCAAGGAGTAACCTGAGTTACTCTTCTATAATGAAATACAAAATTAGATTTATTGTTTATTAGAGATTATGACGAAAAGAATCAAAGTATTGGAAATATATGGTTTATTTAGTTTTTTTACATAATATGGTCATGCGGGTTCACATAAATATATGTTTTTTAAAAATTGATAGATCAAGTTTACATTTAATACATGTGCATATAATGATAAATTTTCATTATTAAAATATTATCTCATTTATTTTTTATTTTTAAGATGTTCATAAATGCACATGTAATAATCAAAATTTTAATTATTAAAATATTGGATGCCCTCATTAATATGTGTGTTTTAGAATATGTGTTAACACAACACAAAACGTTTGTACTATTGATGGAGTAAATTGTTGTTTAGCGCTATAAAAGGCAAACTTGAATTATTATTTTATAATGAAATATAAAAATAGATTTATTGTTCATTAGAGATTAAGACAAAAATAATGAAATTGTAGAAAACATTTGGTTTATTTAACTTTTACATAATATGGTCTTGCGGGTTCATAGGGAACATGAATACTTAAAGTATTTTTAATGATATCCTTTATGCGCATCATTTCCATTTCTATTTCCCGCAAGGTTTTTAATGCCTAAAATTTTATGTCATCATTTCAAAACATACATTGGTCTCGTCGGGAGAGTAAAAAGGGAGATTCGAACCATTTTTAAAAAAGTACTTTGAATAGAGCTGGATCCTTTCCAAATAGGGACGTAGTCTTTCTTAGATAGGTGCGACTCAACCTTAAATGGGATCTGGTTCCTATTGTCAATGGGAGCACGATCTTAATAAACATGGGAAAACAATCCTATTTTACATAGAACATGTTCCCATTACATAAGAATTTCGATCCCTATGTATCGGGAACTCGCTCCCGATTTAAACGGGATCTCTATCCGTATCCTCTACCCTCACTGAAACTCATTCTCCAAACTTTGGTGCTTAGGACAATCATTGATCCGACGCTCCCACTCCCAGAACCAGAGCTGTTCCCGCTCCCGCTCCTAATAACTATGGTTCAAACCATTAGAACGGTGCTTGTTCTCCCTTCCATTGCATATTTCTCCTATTTGATTTGTCGTTAGGGTTTCTTTGCATATATTTGTCCTTTCGTACACTTTTAGCACTCTCAAGTAGGAACTACTACTACACCAAATTTTGATGAAATAACGGCAATGGCAGGACTCGTAGGGGAACAATGCCAAGCATTGTACTTAGGACATGACACGGATATTTAGTTTCCCGTACAAGAGGGCTACTTTGGAGGATTCGCTGGTTTGAACGTACACTGGAAGCATAGAGAACGGAGATTATAGGAAAAGAGATGGGTCATGGTGGAGGCACAACTTTACCTAGTTACATGTTGTGGTTTCTATTTCCGCTCATACCACTTATTCACACTATCAAAACTCGAACTCATTAAGCTACATGAAAAAATTTTCAATCCTGCTGACACCACCGTCAAAAAAGCTAACTCCTTAAGCTATGTGAAAAAAATGGTAGCGAGTTTGTCTTCCCTATTGAACACCCAAAAAAAAAATGAAGGGAGCCCATGGAAAAAAAAGAGAACTGAGATTATGGATTACATAATTCTCAGCTGCCTTTTCACTTTGACTAACTTATGCTTCTTGTTTGCAATGGTGCTTCTTGGTTTGGAGAAAGAAGATTTCTTGTTGAGTAAAATTTTCTCTATTTTTATTATATTTTAAGATATTAAGTTCCTCATGACAGTATTTTTTCTTTCCTTCTGGAATATATTGATGAATGATTGAATATTGGATGTCTCGCATAAAAACATGTTTTGTAGCTTTTTTGGATACATAATTATGTTTTTTGAAAAATGGATATACAAAATAAAAAAAAAACTTGGGTTATCCAAATCTTGACTTTGTTTAAGCACGAAAGAAGGAATACAATACATTAAATTTTGTGTGAGTATACGTGTGTGTGTGAAGAAGGGGGGGGGGGGGGGGGGGGTGGGGCGGGTTCGTACTATTGGGTAAATGAGATAATGGTAATAGACACCTTCCCCCAATAGAGTTGGTATGTAATTTGCTCAAATATTTTAGAGAGAGAAATTTTTTAGAGATAAACTATCTCAAATTTTTTAGATTGGGAAACTATACCCAATTTAAGTTTTAGTGAGAGAAACGATATCAAAATTTAGTGAGAAAACTATGTCAAATTTTTCAGAGAGAGAAACAATACCAAATTTCAAGTTATAGAGAAAGGATCTTAAAATTTTAGAGAGAGAAATTAGCTAAATTTTTTTAGAGAGAGAAACTATCTAAAATTTGAAGTTTTCTAGAGGGAAAGTATCTTAAAATTTATGGGAGAAACTATATCAAATTTTGGAAAAAAAACTTACCTTAAAAATTTTAGAGATAAACAATATATCAAAATTTTAGGAGAGAGAAATTGTCAACTATCTGAAAATTCAAATTTTTAGAGAGACGAACTGTCTCAAAATTTTTAGAGAGAGAAATTATGTCAAATTTTAATTTTTTAGAGAGAGAAACTATTTAAAATTTTTAGAGAGAAACTATATCAAAATTCTAAATTTAATGTGTTCTCTCTCTATAATAGCCATCCAAATTATACAAAAAAATTGATCCAAACATGAGATTTGCTTAACATGGATACCATTCAAAGCCATCCAAACAAGTCCTACTTGAGTAACAAAATTTTAACATAATCAAAATTTGAGAAAACCAGGTTTGGATTCAAAACCTATGTTTGTTAACCCATGGAGCCAAACGAGCCCTATATTCTTGAGTGACTAGAAGTTTCTAGGGGAGTACGCTTTTTAGGAATACTTAGGTGTTCTTGAAGAAATTTAGTTAATCAAGAAAAAATCATTTAATTGATCATCTTGACATTGAAATTATGAAAAATATTTATATAAAAAAAAAAGATTTTAATACCTAAAAATGGTATATATTGTAATACATTATCTAAACTGTTTATTTTCAATATTTTCATGTATTTATACATTTGCTTGATTTGAAACATTTTTGACGTTTAAACTTTAATACTTAGATGTGACAATAGATTCTTGAGTCATTCTAAGAATTTTCCACGCTAAAATTACATCTTATGATAAAGTTTTGAAAGTCCACCTTACTTTGATTGTCCAACGTTGCAACCACATACAAAATAAACCCTAATTAAAATATTAATTTTTAAGGTCCAAATCCTATAATTATTTCAGGTTCATCATGTAGTGGTCATCATGTAGTGGTCTAAATTATTGTACTTAAACCCTCAATATTACCATGATTGGTGCGGTCACCTCCCAAGTAACAAGTGACGACTTAATGTCTTTTTATTGCACTGTTTTATACAATGGTTTAAAAAACGGATCGGTGACTCGGATCTGACTCCCAAAAAACCGATCCGGATCGGTGAATCGGCGATCCGGATCGGGAATCGGGTGAATCGGTCAGAATAAAGCTTCAAAAAAATCCGAAAAAATTATTAAAATTCATTATAAATATTGTTTTTTAGGAATTCAATAAGAAATGAGGGTACTCCATTAAGAATTTTCATGTTTTTGAATGAATATGCGAATATTGATATGTTCTTTCCCTGCATGAACCGCCATTCAACATTTAATTTACATCACACAAAAGGATAAACATAGAATTATCATGGAATAAGTATATAAATATACATGGACTACAATAAAGCATAAAATTAGTAACATACGATCTAAAAATAAAATGATAGACGACGTTGTTGTTCTTCTTGCGGTAGTTCATGTAGTCATATTCGTTGTTATTTGTTATTGCAAAATACCTTTTTTGACAATAATATTTTCGTACATATCAATTACAAACATTTAGAATAATACAAAATGCAAGCTCCAAACATGGCTACAACTCAATTATCAAGAACATACATTTTTTGCATTAAAAAATTAATAATAAAAACAATTCTTCAAAGAGCCGGCTAACATCAGTCATTCCAACTAAAAAATCCATGAACAACAGATAAAAAAAATACAGTTTTGTATTAAAAATATAATAACATGCATTTTTTTGCATAAATAATCCATCAACATACAATTTTTTCAACAAAAACTTTAACAATAAAAATTTAAAATATGGTTTAATACCTCATGATAATTAAAACCTTGTCACGATTTTCACATCTTTTCGGAAAATCATCATTTTTCAAAAAATTCGATCATGGAAAAAAAAAAATTAAATTACAGCAAACTCAAACAATAAAAATTTAAAATTGGGTTTCATACATCATGATAATCAAAAATTTATCACGATTTTCACATCTTTTCGGAAAATCATCATTTTTCAAAAAATTCGATCATGGATAAAAAGAAATAAAAAAAAAAAAGTACAGCAAATTTTCAAAAAATTCGATCATGGATTAAAAAAAAAAATTAACAAATTTTCAAAAAGTTCGATCATGGATTAAAAAAAAAAAAATCACAAATTTTCTAAAAATTCGATCATGGATTGCAAAAAAAATTTTGATCATGGATTAAAAAAAAAAATTACAAATTTTCAAAAAATTCAATCATGGATTACAAAAAATTCGATCATGGATTACAAAAAATTTGATCATGGTTTACAAAAAATTCGATCATGGATTACAAAAAATTCGATCATGGATTACATAAAATTCGATCATGGATTACATAAAATTCGATCATGGATTACAAGAAAAAAAAAAAACATAAAAAAACAAAAAATTCGATCGTGGATTACAAGAACAGAAAAAAACAATTCGATCATGGATTACAAAAAATTCAATCATGGGTTACAAAAAAAAAAAAAACAAAAAATTCGATCAAGGATTACAAGTAAATTAAACAAACATTTCGATCATGGATTACAAAAAAGTCGATCATGGATTACAGAAAATTCTATCATGGATTACAAAAAATTCGATCATGGATTACATAAAATTCGATCATGGATTACAAAAAAAAAAAACAAAAAAAAACAAAAAATTCGATCGTGGATTACAAAAAAAGAAAAAAACAATTACATCATGGATAACAAAAAATTCAATCATGGATTACAAAAAACTCTATCATGGGTTACATAAAAAACAAAAAACAAAAAATTCGACCATGGATTACAAAAAAAAACAAACATTTAGATCATGGATTACAAAACATTCGATCATGGATTACAAAAATCTCTATCATGGGTTACAAAAATAAAAAATAAAAAATAAAATTCGATCATGGATTACAAGAAAAAAAAACAAACATTTCGATCATGGATTACAAAAAATTCGATCATGGATTACAAAAAATTCTATCATGGGTTACAAACAAAAAAAAAAAAAAATTCTGTTCTTCACAGAGTCGTTTTACATAAGCGATTTTAACTCAAACATTCACCTCTAAGTGAATAAATTACATCCAATTGAGTATATTTTCTGATAAACAACAATATAAGGAATCAAAACCCTAAATTTTTAACACATTATTTCTAATATATCATGAAAACAAAATCAAAAGGCGGAACAAAAAAAAAAAAACAGCGGAATTTGGTTCCGCAGACATCTCAATGTTCATATCAAATTTCTTGCTGTAATTGACCAGATTACGTAAAATTGAAAATTTTAAATCATACTAGACACAATAAAGATTAAAAACCCTAATTATTGAACTCATTATGTTCAAAATATGCCGTGAAATAAATCAAATGGCGGAAAAAAAAAAAAACCCAAAGTTCTTACCTGATTTTGTAAACCGAAGCTTTCAATCTCCAAAAAACTCTGTTTTTCTCAACGATTATCACAAATTAGTAACAAAAGGTTTTGATTCACAGCTTTAAGATCAAAATGCCTACAAATTTTGAAAGATTCATGCCCTATTTGGCATGAAACTTTCAGAAAAGGCGGAAACCCTAGACATCAAATTTTTCGTGATCCAAAAACAACAAATTTTTCCACCATTTAATCCTTGAAAAAGCTGAATAAAGTTGTTTAGAGCCTGCAAATCAGATCACATGCCAAAAAAAACAAGAAAAATGATCAAAAAATGACAAATTTCAAAGAATCCCGTGAAGAACACTGTAACCCCCGTGTTCTTCACGGACTCGCCGATTCCGCACAGTGAATCGGCGAGTCACTGTGCGGAATCGTCCGGTTCTCTCTAGAACCGGACGATTTCCGATTTTTTAACCGATCCGGTCCCTTTTCGCGATTTTCGAGTCGAACCGGGCGAGCCCGGTTCGACTCGACGTTCTTTAAAACGCTCGTTTTATGTGTGTGTCTAGGGAGGATTCTCTCCAATTCCTCCCGAAGATATCGACCTAACTTGTCAAAGGCCTGAGGTGTGCTTCGATTCATCTCACTAAAGCTTAAATTATAGGTTACTTTTCAGCGAAAAAAACAAATAAAAACGGACTTCACGTGTTGGATCCTTTCGCCCCTTCGCTTCAATTATCATTACCTACCCAAAAAAATATTCTAATTGCCTGTCTTTTGAGAAACGAAACCTTTTCTCTCTAGTGAGCCATTCTCATTTGTTTTAAATGTTTTGGACTCATTTCTCATCTTATCACCGTCATCTGCAGTCGCTCACGCTTCTATATAAATATAATTTGCAGACGCTCTCGCTCTCACATACTCTCTCTCAGAGAGAGAGAGAGTCTCATATATATATATATATATATATATATATATATATATATATATATATATATATATATATATATATATATATATATAATTTGCAGTCATTCTCGCTCTCTCAGAGAGAGAGGTTAGCTCACGAGCCCAAATCACTTAAAATTTGGAGTGTCTAGTATAAAGAAATAGGCGAATCTAATAAACTATCAAATAATAATAATTTAGACAAATCAAATGGACTAAAATACTCCTAAAAGTTTTTGAGGTATTTTGGTTAATTTACATTTTTTAATATTTTTAAATATTTTAATTAGATGCACCTTTTATGGAATTGCAATATTTGCTATTTAACGTCGTGTTGTGTAATATGTGATTTAATTTCATTAAGTTTTTTATTAAATTTTTGCATGCTTATTTCACACATATGCCAAGTTTATTTGTGAAATATTTTGAATTAAAAATCCTTATCCATATGAGATATTTTGGCACGTCTGAATCTCTCATGTGACTTTGTCCTATAGGGCTGAGCCTTGTGAAGAATGTTGGCTGTTGAAATTCCATTGGATGTGTCATAAAATATTATTTCGCACATGTGGGTTTTCATTTACTAAAAAGACACACCCTTGTCTATATAGTACTCTATTGATTTTATTAAAACCTAAGGGCTTTTATGGAATCTTTACAATAGACTTAAGTGAAAATTTTTATAGGACAAGGACCACAACGTAAAAGGTTCAACCTAGGGTTTAAAGGGGGTGATAATGGTGTCAAAATCTCATCTCTACATCTTGATAGTTGGATTGAGATGAGTGGATAGGATCATAGCCTCTCATGTGCCATAGATAAAGAGCACCAATGGCTAAGATCACTTTACAACTTATCACTTAATATAAGTGCAACATAAGGATCATTCTAACTTAAAAGATCATCTTATGAACTTAGATAGAGAAAGAGACCGACCATTGGGTGGATATTGGTCTTGAAGTGTTTGATGTAATTCATAAATGATAAGAAAGTTTGAGTATGTGGTAATTCATACGTGATGAGAAATTTTCAGTATATATCTTATATAGTGTTATATACATGAGGAGTTGACTATTTGAGAATTGTGTTATGTTTGGCTATAGTTCAAGTTTGGGATTTGTAAAAGGACCAATTAGAATTGCATTTTGTTTTAAAACAGTGTGAAGCCAAGTTTGGTGGCTAGTAATCATGTATATTAGTCAGTTCATATGAAGACTTTATGTATTTTTCAAAACCTCATTGTTTCACATTGGCAAAAAAAAATTTAAATAAGTTGGAGTTGGCTGGATACACCAACATGTAGCACTCCCATGCAGAAATCGTTTCACCAAAATTTTGATGAAATTTCAATAATGGCGAGAATTGTCGAGGGAACAATGCAAGCATTTACTAACCTGTTGATTGATTAATAGAAATATTCAAATACTGTCAAAAAAAAAAAAGACAATGCAAGCATTGTACTAAGGGGATGACACTATATTTACTCTTCCATGCAAAATACTTATTTAGTAGAATTTGGAGAATATGGATGAACACAATTCTCAACGACCTTTTCTTATAGTTTGACTTAACTCTTCTTTGCAATAGTGCTCTTAGTTTCGAGAATTGATCCAAAAAGCAGCCCACATAGGGCTTAGGCAACCTTAGGGGGCCTGGGAGGACCAACTAGGCAGGTTGTCCTTAGGCGCCCGTTAGTACACTGCCTAGGCAGCCCCAGCCAATTGCACCCTCCTAGGTGCAAATATACCCAGGGATTGGGGTAGTTTTTGTATTTTTTAATTTGGAGTATAAAATATGTATGAATATACATTTTTAATACAAAATCTGGAGGTAAAACAAGATTGGTGAACACCTCCCTTTCCCTTATTGAACCTAGGCTGCCCAGGCATTGGATGGTCTAGACCCCTTGGGCCGCTTAGGCATCGGCCGGCATTTTTAAGAACACTAGTTTATAGGGAGAAAAGTCCTTATTGGTTGAATCTACTGTATCTGGCTTTTGGTTTGGGTACGGGCCAGGCCATTAGCGGCCATTATGTTTTGAGCCAGGTCGTGCAAAATAGGCTCGTAATCGGCCTGAAAGCTTGAAGATAGCCCTCTCTCTCTCTCGCTAAAATCCAATCTCTTTCTCTATTAAACTTCCCTCTCTATTAAACCTCCTAATTTCTTTGCACCCACGATCTACTCTCCCTCTCCCTCTCTTGCCTCCATCTTCTCTCTCTTATCCAAACTTCCATAATCTCTCTCACAGAGAGAATCCACTGGTTGGTGCCGTGGATCCCTATTGATTATGGATTCAAAGAGAAGTTAAAATAATGAGAAAGAAAGAGAGAGAAAGCAGAGCAACAAAGTTTGATTTCCAAACTTGATTTACAAAACACCAACTGCGACTCAACATTTTCTTATTTATTATCTCTAGCTCCCCCACTTTAAAACTTCTCTCTTTCTCTCTCATTTTCTCATTTTTCTTCTTTTTCATCTGCTAATTTTTGTTATTCTGCTAGTATTCTTTATCTGGTATTAGAAAAATAAATCTCGACACACCATTTTGCACGAGAAGCTCCACTGGAAAGCTAAGAAGAAAGTAGTGATTCTCAATGCTTCACATGCAATCAACCGAGCTTTAAGAGCTTCTCTCCCTTTTGTATATAAAACCAAATTGAGCTCTGCACTGATCACAAAAAACAGAGGTAGTGAGAGAGAGAAAACATAAATTATGGGGTTGGTGCTGGTACCAGGTGTGTTACTCTTGGTGAGATAAAGGTTCATGGTAAGAAGTGTTGGGATATGGATATCTTGGGTTCATATTGATATATAGATGTATATATATATATACCTCTTGATAAGATTAGGTTAGATATCTAGAAGATAGAGACCAAGTTACTTGGTCATCAAGTTATCATACAATATTTATCTCATGTAATCGTGTGATTGTCCTCTATATATAGAGGAACTTATTGATGTAAACAATCATCCAAAATTATGAAAATGTAGCCAGTTGGGCTTTGGATTCGTAGATGTAAGGCTTCGGTATGAACTACATAAATGTTGTGTTTTCTCTTCTTATCTCTCCATTCAATATCTGTACATGTATTCTCTAACAATTTCTAACATGGTATCAGAGCGACAAAGATCTGATCATAATGTCACCTCCTCAACATAACATAGTATCAGAGCCATAGACTCCTCGGCTCAGATTTAAGGTTGGTCGGGAAATTTGAAGACCAGTTTCTTGACCCAAGATACGGCTTAGATCTGAGGTTGGTCAGCTTAGATCTGAGGTTGGTCAAGAAATTTCAAGACCAATTTTTTGACCCAGGATATGCGACCAGAAGGTACACCACCGATCTCCATGTCGAAAAACACCTTAGGTTGGGTCTGTGCAAGCATGTAGGAAAGTGCCACCATCCTGTACCTTTAGGCCTCAAATCTTACTTTCACGAGTAGAGCAACCATGCCTCTTTCATGTTTGGTCTTTGAGCACTAGCAGGGAAACCGTGCGTCTTTCATGTTTGGCTAAAGACGACAGCGTTGCCGACAACAGTGGCGGAAGCAATGAACACAACCTTTGTTTTACAAGAGAGACATCCGCTCAATGCCAAATCGATTTGCAGAGTCAATACCTTTGCTTTGCAACAGTGGTCCACTCAATAGTTTGCAACAAAGAATGAAAAATCAGTCTTCACGATGTGCAAAATCAGTTTGCTACAAAAAATCAATCTTCACGAATCCAGTTGATAGGTTAGTTCGTATATCCGTTTCCGTTTGTGGTGGTTTTTAGAGAGAGAGACAGATTGACTTGGGATTTTATGGTTAAAAGAAAAATATATATATATTGAAGAAGTAGAGAAGAAAAATAAAATGTGGCTAGTGTTTTGCGGTGGTGAAAGAAAAAAAAAATATGTATTTTGCAAGTTGGGTATTTCTTCGCATCCACACCCAACTTGAGGGAGAGAGTATAGGAGATATGGAGATGAGATGAGTAGAGATGAAGTCAACATCGACAAGAAAATCTAGATACTAGATCAGTCCAAGTACTGTGCAAAGGGAAGTTATGGTTGATTATAAAGAGTTATGTCTTCAGAGGAGGAGATGAAGATGATCGAATTTTTCGATCTTGGTTGATGATCAAGAGTTTCTTCTCCAGATGAGGAGATGAAGATGATTGAATTTCTCGATCATGGTTGATGATCAAGTTTTCCATTACTTGATCACATTTGATGATGGCTTTTTCAATTGCTCCATCCTGTGTGATGATCGAGTTTACTCGATCATGTTTGTTCCAATGCGTATGTTTCAATGATTAACTTTTTAGTTACTCAATCCTATTGGATCATAGAGTTTTATGTTGCTCCATCCTGTGTGATGATCTTTTTCTTTTAGAGAGAGAAAGCCTCTAGAAAGAAAAGAAGCCTCTGAGAGAGATAGGATCCTCAGAGAAGAAGACCCTAGAGAAAGAAAGTCTCTAGAAGAAAGTAGAGAGCCCAAGAAAAGAGCGTTCTTATAAGATCCTAAAGAGAGAAAGTCTCTAAAAGAAAATAAAGAGCTCAAGAATAGTTGTTTCTTGAAAAACTATGGTAACCTGCGAACATGGACTTGATCACAACTCGTTTTTTTTGGCAACTTAGTATTTTTCAAACTCCAGCTGTTTTGTGTCAAAACATCTTGAGTTTGAGGGGGAGTGTTGGGATATGGATATCTTGGATTCATATTGATATATATCATTATGGATGTATATGTATATACCTCGTGATAGGATTAGGTTAGGTATCTAGACGATAGAGACCAAGTTACTTGGTCATCAAGTTATCATACAATATTTATCTCATGTAATCGTGTTATTGTTCTCTATATATAGAGGAACTTATTAATGTAAACAATCGTCCAAAATTATAAAGATGTAGCCAGTTGGGCTTTGGATCCTTGGATGTAAAGCTTCAGCCTAAACTACGTAAATGTTGTGTTCTCTCTTTTTATCGTTCCATTCAATGTCTGTACATGTATGCTCCCACGAATTCTAACAAGAAGAAAGAAATAAGAGACTTGAGATGAAGAGAGAGAGGAAAGGGGCTGGGGGCTCAAACCATGGGGGGGCATGTAATGGTTGGGTGACTACCTCCAACATACTCCCCAATGCCTTTTTAGGTTTCCAAAAAGTATTTTTCGAGAGACGAAAGTGATGGGCATTTAGTGGTTGCAAACCACGTGATTCCAAACTTTTCGGAAGCTTTTTTTATATTTTCGAAAATCAAATTTTTTGTTATATGTTAGGGAAAATTATGGATACCTTACAAACCGAACTTCATAGACATTCTAACCCCAATACTTTTGGTAACACACCCATGACCCAATTATTATTTTTTTCTTACTTTTTTCCATCAATTAAAAAAGACATTGTTTTAAAGACTAAACTATCATATCTTTCCTTTACCCTACTCATTAAATCTCTCTCTCTTCTCTCTCTCTTTCTCCCACTACCCGATAGAAAGAGATAGAAAGAGAGGGTAGAGAGAATGAGGAGAGGGCATGTAGAGAGAGAGATTTAATGGGTAGGCAACGATTTTTTGATAAGAGGATAAAACCAAGAAAAAACAGTACCTAGATCATGGGTGTGATACTAAAACTATAGGGGTTTAGCATGTCTATAAAATTCATTTTCGAGGGAGGTATCTATATTTGACCCTAGATTTTATTAGGGTTTGATACTCTTAAAGAGAACTCTTGGAAAAAAAATACTTTGATATAATGTTTTTCATTGAAAATCACTTTTTTTTGTGAGGGGAAAATTTCAAGAGAGAAATCTTACCCTTAACACACGCACACACTAATATATATATAAATATATATATATATATATATATATATATATATATATATATATATATATATATATATATATATATATATATATATGGGCAATGTCATTTAGGAAAAAAATTTAGTGCTCCTAAATGAGCACATTTAGGAAAAAAAGTTTGTTCTCTACAATTATTTTCGGGCCAATGGCGGCCAGGGCCGGACTTAAAAAAAATATTTCTGGTCCAAGCCATATCATGGCCCAAAATATGATTTCCGAGCTAGACCGTTTCCAGCATGCCAAAATTTTCAGGCTTTTTTAGGGCAGGTCTTGGTCAAACACGACCCGATGGCAGCCCTAAATTTGATCGTCGTATATTCCGTTCAAATCATAACCCTAGCACGTGTTACACGTCCAAGTAATTAAAAACGACACCGAGGGCACGTGTTACGTTTCCAAGTGGTAAAAAGAGAGCCTGAGAGACTATAAAGAGGTGAGCCGGGTTCGCCATGAATCAAGAGACCGAGCATCAAGATAAAATGGCTCCCTCTATTGATCCATCTCAAATTCAACCCGTAGAGACTCGTCCATCCATGGGTTCAATCAAATACTTAGAAAATGTCCCAATAATCGACCTAGCACCACTTCAATTGCCCCAGAATTCCTCCACGGATGAGGCCAAGGCTAGCATTGCAAAGCAAGTGCACAATGCGTTCAAAGAGTGGGGCTTCTTAGTCGCAGTTAACCATGGTGTGTCGCCTGATCTCTGGTCTAATCTGAAGAAGGCTATGGCTGGTTTCTCAGCTTTGCCATATGAGGAGAAGAAGAAGGCGGCTAGAGATGTAAAGAACCCTTGGGGTTACCATGATGAAGACTTCACCAAGAATATCAGAGATTGGTGTGAAGTGTTCGACTATATGGCAGAAAGAGACGAGCTCGAGTTACCAGAGAACCCGGATGCAGACTGCAAGGAGACCAGGATTATAAAAAACATGTGGCCGGAAAAGCCAGAGGATTACAAGTAATGGATTCTCTCTCTCTCTCTCTCTCTCTCTCTCTCTCTGATATGCTCATCCTCTCACTTTCTCTTAGATTTTCGACTCCATTGTCGCTCTCCCTCTAGGTTGTCTGTGCTTTCTTGTAAGCTAGAACATTTTAATTGTGCTTCTCTCTTTCCCATATCCTCTTGGTGTCAATGCTTATTGTGCACTTGTACTGCTAGATCACCAAAAGCTTCAGAGCAAAAGAGGAGATTTCTCTCTTTTTTATTTTCCAAGGACTCGGATCTCATCCTCTTTTGGGGGAGGGGGGTTGGATTTTTTTTGTTTTGGGTCCCTAAAAAAGAGAAAAGATAGAGGAGATTTCACTCACTAGCCCTATCACTTATTCCCTCTCCCACAGGAAAATATGCCACGACTTCGCCCAAGGGTGCTTAAAGTTGATGTCTCAATTGATGGAAGTCATTTCTCTCAGCTTGGGTCTCCCATCTCATCGATTGCACCCTTATTTCGAAGAGAGCTTAAGCTATGTTCGCACTAATCACTACTAATCGTGCAATAACCCAGAGTTGGTTTTAGGCAAAGGAGCTCACAGAGATCCAAGTGCATTTACCCTTTTAACCACTGATGAGGTCGGTGGATTGGAGGCTCAACGAAAATCGGACGGTCAGTGGCTAAGGCTCAGGCCCATACCCAACTCTTACATTATTGTTGCCGGTGACGTGCTTCAGGTATGGATGCAGTTTCTATAAGGCCTTCAAGGAAAGCCTCACCAACTTTGCACAAGGGAAATTTCTATGATTACTCTAAAACCAAGCTCCACTACCGATTATGAAAATTGTAGCTCAAAAATAGTGCAGATCTTGCAGATTTATGAGCACTTAATTAGACTTTGTATTAACTATTTTTAGGGTTTGAAATAAATTTTTTTTTCATGGCCATAATGGTCATGCCGGAGATGATTGACTTGAAGCTTATCTGACGCTAGAAACTTTCCATGAGTTTTGAGTGCAGGTTTTTGCATACCATGCTTTTAAGTGAGCATATCCTATAAACTTTCTCTGCTAGGTAGGAATTTTTTTTTTTTTTTTTTTTATAATATGAAGTTTTCAGAACCATCTAATAATTACTAGATAATTATTTCAAAAGAAAAAAATTATTAATTTCCAGTTCACTAACACCTTGATCTCACCTTCAAAGAAATGGATAGTTTATATTTCATTTTCAAACATTACTTTTTTCAAGGCCACCAATAGTGTTATTTAAATTTTTTTTGTTTTTTTTTTTTTAATTGAGGTTAACCTAAGAGACTTACATCCCCAAATTTGGATTTGTACTAGTAGTGCTTTTAGATTGAGTTTAACTCGAGAGAGTAAATAAACAATATACTCCCACTGGAGCATGAAATCTTTTGGCAACAACATATCATTTACTCGTAGAGAGATGTCAAGATGTTGAGAGAGAGAGAGAACGGGGTCAAAAAGAAGACGATATAGGTCTAGAGAGAGAGAAGAAAAACTAGACGATAGGGTCTATAGAGGAGATGTAGCATGCTTATTTATTTTCCTTTACATCTCTTTGTGGGAGTGATAATGTTTTATGACCTTCACAGGTATTGAGCAACGACATTTATGATAGCTTAGTCCACAGAGTTGTGGTGAACTCTCAAGTCGAGAGGTTCTCAGCCATCCTTGGGGTTGTGCCTTCCTACAATGCCGTTGTGAAACCATTAGAAGAGCTGGTTGATGAAGACAAAAACCCTGCACATTATGGTGAATACAAATGGGGTGAATACTTTGTGTCAAGGAGGACCAGCAATTTCATGAAGTTGGACAAGCCTGTGATTGAGGTTGCAGACTTCAAAAAATCCAAATAAGCTACTCTCATTGTGGCAAATTTGCAATGCTTTGTGCCCTTGCTTGGTCTTGCTTTCCTTTCTGTCTTTCTAGTACTATGCTCTATCTCTAATGTTTGTTCGAATAAGTGGCGTTTGGTCCACAAACTACGTACCTGATAACGCCCAGCTATTATTCAAGTGTTATGTAGTATGGTTTGTGTCATCCTATTGCATTAAGGTTGATATGTTTGCTGTACTTATAATCTCCTTATCGTTTCATCTTCTGGTTATACGTAGGCATCTCTCTCTCACGTACACAAGATGCATCTCTCTCCTCTCTGTTATATCGGGCTGCAATGGTTGAGATTGAACCACATACATCCAATGGTTCAAAAAGAGTTTCACATTTTATTTTTTATTTTTGTTTATAAATGATACTTGTTGAGAATTTAGATATGAACTTATTTCTATACGGAGAACCTAATTAAAAGAATGAAAAATATTTTGAACAAAAAATGACCAACACACACTCTAAAATAATTTAAGTGTGTTTTAAACACTTAGCACATAGAAATACATCAACAAATAAAATTTTAAATGAATATTATTCTTAAATAAAAATAAAATATGGAATACGAAACTCTGTTATGCCCATTGGATGTGGCTATGTTTAATCTAAACCATTGGTCATCCATATTATGTGGAGGGGAGGATTTCTCATATATCTAATGTGTTGCAAGATGCACTAATTGCAGTATTTTCAAAAAGTTTTTCACATCCATGCACATTCAGATTAATACAATGATTTTATAGTATCAAAACAATCTTCTTGATTGAACAATTAAATGAAGTTTTTTCCAATAAATGAAAAGAGTGTACATTTAAAAAATCATGTCAAACGAATGTCTTTAACATGGTTTTTGAAGATGATTGTATTATACTACTATACAACCGTTGCATGAAATCATTCACATATACTTCTGCTAGATCCCACAAGTCCTTTCACGCCCTTCCACCGTTTATATTATGCGAGATACACTACTTCTAGTATTTTCAAAAAAATATTTCAATCCTCGTACTTGGAGGAGGTTAAGATTATGATTTTCTAGTATGAAAACAATCTTCTCGACTAAAATATTTGATGAAGTTTTTCTTTATAAATGGACTTGAAAATCACAATACTTTTTTAATGGGTAATTCAATAAGGATGACGAGCCCTTACACATTTTTTAAATCGTTAGCAATTTTGAATGCTTACGGTGAAAATAGAAACCTAGACTTTTAACTTTACACAAGTGGTGTTACCCTCTATACCTAAAACTTTCTTAAAACAATTTTTTAATCACACTCAGCTCACTCATGCATGCTGCGCATTGATCACACCCGTGCTGCTCTACGCGTCTAGCTCATAATTCTTTTTTTTGGGGTTAGTGTATATCACCATGTGGGAGCAAGCAATTCCACGGGACAAGATTTTTTGAAAGTCGAATGAATTTGAACCTATCTCTTCTCACTATGAGCCATGCCTTGCCCCTGACATGGTGCTGGGAAAGGGGTGGCACGCTGATATCAGTGCTCTCACTCTGCTGGCCCAAATCCAGCCCAGTGGGCTCGAGATCAGGGGCCAGGACAATGAGTGGATCAAGGCCAAGTCCATTCCCCACTCCTTTACTATCCAGATTGGTGACCTCATGGAGGTATCTATTGCTAGTGTATCAATCAAGATATCATATTTGCTTCTCTCTCTAAATACTCATAATAATATTTGTTTCTCTCTCTTACAGGGGTACACGAACGGGCTGTACAAGAGTGTAGAGAACAGGGTGGTGGTGAGTGGAAAGAAGGAGATGTATTCAGTAGCGCTGGCGTTTGTGTCGGCCATCGAGGCGACTGTGCAGCCGTTGCCTGATCTTGTTAACGAGCAGAACCCAGCCAAGTACGAGCCTTTCAACTATGGCAACTTTTATAGGGTGAGGAGGCTCAGCAACTGTGTGAAATTGGCGAGTGAGAATGACATTGTCACCATTCACACCTTCAAGAAGCCTACTACTCCTGCTCCCACTGCTGCTGCTACTGTTGCTGCTTAAATCTTTTCACCTCAAGCCACCCTAGTTTATCTCTCTATCTCTTAAAATTTGCTTTAAAGATTTGAGCCTTCTTTCTCTCTCTTAATGTTGTCATTATGTCTCTTAATGTTGTGCTTATGTCGCTTATTGCTGTGTCACTCCTGTATTATGTACGCGTAATCTGGATGTTGAGAAATGAGTTTGGGTAGCAATACATGAGCTTTCCGATTACACTTCTTTATTTGCCTTTGTTTTTTAATGATACCATTTTTTTTTATTATGAAATAAAGAGTCCTTAGAAAAGTTTATTGTTTTGTTTTAGCTAAATGATAAAGTAAAATCAATGAAAGTGCCCCACTAATGCAAGTGGCTTGTGAAGTGCAATGCATGGAAATGTCACTAAGTTTATGGTGCACATAATACAATTAAAAAGCTTAACTTACATAAACCTAAATATTCTCAACCCTTTTTTCATTGAAAACCGGCAGTGGATTAAGTTTCGGACTCTATTCTTACCCTTCTGTAATTACCCAGGAAAAAAGAACAGGCAGTGGATGCCCTAACTTTGTAAGGTAGGCTTTTCCTTAAACAATAAGGTGAGACATATGCCTTCAATTATGCTCCAAGATCCTAATATCAAGTTCCCAATATTTATTGAGAAAATGGGCAGCCACTTTAATGTGGATACCAATTGAAAGCCCTTTTGCGGTGGAGAGAGTGAAGAAGTGGAGAGTGGATTATATCATTATTTATTTGTTGAGAATCGAAACTGACGGAAGCATTGCTACATGAGTAGAGTGAGAGGAAAACCTAAAGTTTCTATGTGCTATGGGAGTGACGCACATTATTCATGTCATTATTGAAAGAGAATGGAAACAAGGTTGGTACATTAAAAAATAGGAAATGATGTTGGCATGAAGGGGTAAACTTTTGGAAATGGAAGGATGAAATACAAAGTAAATTTACATATATTTTGGGAACACCTTGAAGAACATGAGTTCTCTCTGTTTTTCTTTGTTTTAGCCACAAACAATCGTTCTTTCAAGACAATATTGGCTCTTATGATGTGCATTTAACTTCTTTAGTCGAATTTGTCCTTGAGATAGGACTATTTATCTTATCTAGAGATATGTATATAAGTAAGAAAATATCTAAAGTACCAAAGTAGCCTTTTATTAGAGAAAGAAAGTAAGAAAAAGTACTTACATCAAAAGTGAGAGCTATCTTTAATTTATAGAGAGAGTCTCCTTTTAGTTTGGAAAAATATATAATGAGACCATTTATCTTTGGTACAAGAAAGTTACAATTAATCTTGACCATTGGAGGTAAAATTAGATGGTTTCATTTATTTCGAACTAACTCAAACTTCAAAAGAAATTTTTTCGAACTTTGTGACACACCCAAGCTATCAGATTTCACGTCAAATGGTTGTAAATAATTGTGACATCCTTATATCAAAGGTAAATGGTCTCATTGTATACAATCCCAGTTAGTTTTGGTAATTTATTTATTTATTTATTTATTTGAATAATGTTTTGATAATTGTTTCATGCTGTAGTTATTGTAAGTTGAGGGGCTCTGAGCCTCTGACTCTTGGTTTCTTAACTTTTTTTTTTTGTTTGTTTGTTTTTTTGGGTAGATCAATGGGGAATACATGCCCCTACCTTTTTTTAGAAATAATTAGCGGTTTTCGAATATGTTAGTGGAAATGAAAACCTATAGCTTATGCCCAAATGGCGCTACCACCATGATATCTTATAATGGCTCATCAATTACGCCTTATGATGGAATTGGATACCCATACACCAAAAGAGCATTGCACACCAAAAGAATAGTATCTCATTTGAGGTCACACTCCTTGAGAATCCACAGCAACGTGGTGATCGATAAACATAGTTGCTACTAGCCCAAGCCCGATCGCCACTTGTGCACAAGTTTCTTACTCTCTCACGTGTGTGCATAGCATGCTTTGGATCTCTGCATAGACCTAGTCTACCCTAGCAACTTAGAACACAATAGTATATGATATTCCCACATTCAAGCATTACTTATACTTTTCTATTCTTCAACGTGGGACTAAAATATTGTAATTCTTTTTTTTTGTGATAATACATAATTCCACACTATAATGTAAAAATAAATTATTTTATAACTCCTACTATTAAGGAAAATTTGAACAAAAATATTGTCTAAACTCTTAAGTAATAAAAAAAAGATTGATATCCCTTCAATGAGCTCAAAGGCCTTTGGCCTTTTGCCCTTTGTATGGCCAACTAGGGGAAGAGCATGTGGATGCATGATTCTTAGAGAGAGTATAAATGAATGATACCAACTACGAAATTTAATGTAAGAGGGGTGAGGAGAGAGAGTGACACGTGATAAATTAGTGTGATGGTGAAAGAAATTGCATATTGCACGTGAGAGGCACAAAAATGGCACAATGGGCAGCAAAATTATTTAGGGGATATGCGGCATCGTGCCGTAGCGTTTCTCTCTCCCTCTCCATTATTTTGTTCCAATCTTTGAACCAACTTCCAGGCTAATGCCCCACGTGTAGAGGCTACTCTCCGTTATATAACCCGATGTGAGGCTTGGATGCTTGTTTCTTCTTAGGCAAATTTACATATGAATGATATTTCCACACGCTTTACGGCTCTTTTTTTTCCACAACTGCCCACCTGTCCAGCAATTACAACACGGGAGAAATACATATGTTTTCAAATGTTCCTTATAGCTATGTACTATTACTGGAGTATACCATCTATTTATCCCCTCGGCCAAAATTGTTAGGCATACCTTTTACATCTCTAATTTTGAGGATATATGCTCTTACAACCCGTAAAATAATCTTAGCCAAAAGATTTCAGAAAGAAAATCTCTATGTACTAGAAAAAAATAATGCCTCGAGATTAAGTAGAGACTGCCCATGTTTTGAATGGCTAGATCTAAGTGACACAGAACTCAAAGGAAAACAAATAAAATAAAATAAAATAATCATTTAGTAATTGGTATATAGTTCAAACAAATTTAGACTAAAAAAACAATGTAGCTAGTGTTTTGATGGAGGAAGTAGAAGCACAGTGTGCTTTGCGTATAAAAAAACTTTTGAAAACATGTGTATTTCTCTGATTGCCGGATAGGCGGGCAGTTGTGTGAAAAAATAAAAGGGGCCATCGACTGGGGAGGGGGGACGAGAGGGGCGTTCATGGTAATTTATAGAAAATAATGTACCCATTTGTTAATAAACGGTTGAAAATAGTGTCCATATGTAAATGTCTCAACTTCTTATTTAATGTTAACTCGAAACTTTTCATTAATCTTGTTTGGTAGCAATTGGGTTGGGTCGACTCGCTTACCAGACAGGTTGACACGTCGTAGATCCAGGTCTGGATGTAAACATTGGACTTAGTGGGTCAGGTTGGTGTCAAAATGGCCTGGACCTGACCTGGGTTGTGTTTGGATCCATCCTTGACCTTATTAAGTTGGGCTTGGATCAAGGTCAATCTGACCCAACTGAATATAAAATATTTTTTGTATATATGCATCATCATTGGTGCATTATGAAATATTTATCATAAAATCTTTTTTTTTTTTTTCTAGACCTGACCAGACATGTTGCACTAGGCCTATTAAGATCGACTTGACAGACGTCTATGATGTATATGGATCCAACTAAGAACTGGGGTGGGTCGATGTCAACACGAACTAAACCAAACCCATTAATACCCCTAATAAGGTTGTCCTAGGGATTGCAGTGTACATTTCGTTCTCAAGCTAAATTGTCTAGGTTTGGAATGAGATTTTTTAAAAAGTACCTCTGATTTACCAAGTGATTAATTTCCAAAAAAATAATAATTTCGAATTCCAATAAGGAAAAAGTCTATATTAGGCTGCAACCTTAAAATGTAGAATTAACGTGCACCTCAAAAGTCCATCATAAAAGGTTGCGCTTTGATGTTAGAAAACTGTGGAATTGATCATCTAAAAATCAAGATGTATGAATATGAAAGGAAAAAAAGATTTTGAGTCCAAAAAATAGTGTATATTGCAACACATTATCTGGAATATCCATTTTCAAAATTTTCAAGTGTTTATAAATTTACTTGATTTGAACCACTTTTGGAGTTTAAAAATTTTATAAATAGAGATGAAAATAGATTCTCGACGATCCTAAGAAATTTTTACACCAAAATTATATTTAAAATAAAATTTGGAGGTACACCTTAATTTGATTGTTTAAGGTTACAACCTTACACACTAGTAATAATCCTTAACATCATCAAATAGTCCAAATCTACATTTTTGAGATTCAATCCACTTTTGTTTGACAAAATGCAATACCTAATCCAAACCAGGCAAGTCTCTCTAAATTGTGTAGATTCCTGGTTTCGAAACAGAGCCAAGGTGGTTCCCTTTTTATGATTTGGATCAACGATCCCTGATACAGATCAATGATTTTTAAATCAGTACTACAAACATTGTATGGGTGCTTATATAGGACACGTAGTAGGTTTAAAGGTACGACGATTCGGATCTAAAATGGCTAACCTTGATGAGAATAAGAAATAGTAAGTGAAAAGCTCATTTATCTTCAATGGATTGATTTCTGTTTTACTGAATAGGGTAGAGCACGAGTTGTTTTGGTGATAGGGTAGTGTGTGAATTATTTTGAAGATATAGTTGGTTTTAATATTAAACAAATGATTAAATTGGCTTAAAGAAGTAAATATTAATTAGGTTTAGTTAGGAAAATATTTACTTGATATGGTTTAAAAAGGGAGACTTGAGTTTTGAGGTGGTTTTTGACTTTTATTTTCTTTTTTATTTTTTTATTTTCTAAATGTATCTAAAGTGGAGGTATCTTTGTTTGTAAAAAAAGAATTGTTCAATCAATAAAGAGTTAAAAAGATCTTTGGAGGTAGGTTCTCTTAGAGAATATTCTCTCACTCATTATTATTTTTATTTTTATTATTTCTTCTCTCTATTCGGCAGCATCACAAACTTATTCCTCAACATATCATGAATGAGAGAGAGAGAGAGAGAGGGAGTTTTGTTCGTCACATGGTACTACACACCAGAGATAGTAAGGGAAAAGCTCATTTATTGCACCCAAACTTATTCCTCAACACCCAGATTACGCGTACAAAATACAGGAGTGGCACAGCAATAAGAGACATAAGCACAAAATTAAGAAATATAACCACAACATTAAGAGAGAGAAAGAAAGTTCAAATCTTTTAAGCGATTTTTAAGAGATAGAGAGAGAAACTAGGGTGGCTTGAGGAGAAAAGATTTAAGCAGCAACAGTAGCAGCAGCAGTGGGAGCAGGAGTAGTAGGCTTCTTGAAGGTGTGAATGGTGACAATGTCATTCTCACTCGCCAATTTCACGCAGTTGCTGAGTCTCCGCACCCTATAAAACTTGCCATAGTTGAAAGGCTCGTAGTTGGCTGGGTTCAGCTCGTTAACAAGCTCAGGCAACGGCTCCACAGTCGCCTCGATGGCCGGCACAAACGCCAGCGCTACCGAATACATCTCCTTCTCTCCACTCACCACCACCCTGTGCTCTACGCTCTTGTACAGCCCGTTCGTGTACCCCTGTTAGAGAGAGAAACAAATATTATTATGAGTAGTTAGAGAGAGAAGAAAATATGATATCTTGATTGATACAATAGCAATAGATACCTCCATGAGGTCACCAATCTGGATAGTAAAGGAGTGGGGAATGGACTTGGCCTTGATCCACTCATTGTCCTGGCCCCTGATCTCGAGCCCACTGGGCTGGCCCTGGGCCAGCAGAGTGAGAGCACTGATATCAGCGTGCCACCCCTTTCCCAGCACCATGTCAGGGGCAGGGCATGGCTCATAGTGGTTCACCCTGTTAATAGTTGCATGGTCCGCGAACATGGGCATGAACCTATCCCCAGGTAAGCCCAAGCTCAGGGCCGTCAGCTCCAATATCTCAAATGATAGTTTAGCCAACCATACCCCGTACTCATCCAGCAATTCCCTGTTCAAAACCAAATAATCATTGGGTTAGAGAGAGAGAAAGAGAGTTAGAGAGAGAGCGAGAAAGTTGTAAGTCATACTGGAAGCCCGGTGGGTAGGCGGGCCTGTGGTTGTGCAACTGCATAATCCTGGTATCCTCCAGTTCATGCGTTACAGGCACCTCGATCTTATCTTTGAGCATGTAGTCGTATATCTCGACCCAATCCCTCACATTGTTAGTGAAATCATTGTTATTGTAACCGACGGGGTGAGTCAAATCGAGCTTCACCTTCATCTTCTCCTCCAATGGTTGGTGAAAGAAGAGTTTCAGGTTCTCTGTCACTGTGTCCATCAGCTCTTTGGGGATGCAGTGGTTGATGCAGTGAAAAAAACCCCAGTCTCTGAAAGCTGCGCCCACCTCTTTGGCGAGCTTAGCCCTCACGGCAGGGTCAACTTTTTCGGCCGAGAGGGGAGTGAAATCAATCACTGGTGTGTTCTCGCCCACTGGAACAGAACCGGGCTTGACCCGGTACTGCTCCAGTTGAATGTAAGAGGGGTCGACCGAGGTACTCATCCTGATCGATTGGTGACGATTTCTGCGAGGGCTTACTGCTACACCCCTCTCTCTCTCTCTCTCTGATAGCACAGCAAGATTGGGTTGGTCTTCTAGGGGGTTGAGAGCCAGAATTTATAGAGGGGGAGGGAGCAAATATGTAGAGTGATAAAGGTGAAACACGTGAAGGAAATATATAGAAATGAGAAAAATATTTAACGTTGTCGCCCTAAGAAACAATAGCATCAGACAAAAAGTCCAGGGGCATAGCATCGTTGCACGCCAAGGATTTCTCTAATTTAGACACCGAAGGAGAAAGAGGATGGGTATCGGTGGTAGCACCCATCTATCACGACTCACCTCAAAACTAGGAATGGCAATGGAGCCGGAGCTGATCAGGACCGGCCGACTGGACCCGATCGGGTGTGGGTCCAAAATTTGGACTCGGCGGGTCGGGTTAGGTCTTTGAATTTGGGTTCGGGTCCGGGTCCACGTGGACCCGACCCAAATAATGTTATTACAAACATATTATATATATTATAATAATATTTAATTAATACTTAAATAAATTTACGTATATTTTTTGAGTTATAATATTTAAAATATATTTTTACTTTATTTTTGGGTTGGGTCCAATCGATTGTAAGTTTGGATCTGGGTCCAGTCGGTACTTTTGGGGTCGAAGTCCACGTCTAGGTCTGATGACTTTGAGTCCGGGTCAGACTCCTGGTCCCATATTTTTTTTCGGGTCTAGGTCCAGGTCCAGTTGGACTCGGGCTTGACCTGTTGCCACCCCTACTCAAAACACTCCCAAAATTACAGTTTTGGTGTCAAATTTTTTTTAAATCGATTGTCTTGGCCTTGATTATTATGCTCGTGAAAAAAATTAAGATTTATAGCCTTAAAAATAGTATATATTATAATACATTTTCTTGACCGTCCATTTTGCCATAAAAATAAGCTCTTATAGATCCACAAGATCTGTACACTTTTTAAGCTTCAAATCATCTAGTCCATCCATTTCCCTCAAAAAAAATTAGGATTTCAAGTTTAAAAAATAATGTATATTGCAACAAATCATCTAGATCATCCATTTCCCTCTAAAAAAATAGGATTTCAAGTTTTAAAAATAATGTATATTGCAACAAATCATCTAGACGATCCATTTACCTCTAAACCTAAGTGTTAAATGATCGGCAAGATCTGTATCATTTTTTGAATTTCAAAATTTATTGTTAGTGTTGAAAATTAGTTTTAGAGCCATCATAAAGATTTCTGATGCCCAAAGTGCTCTCCTGAGGTGGATTTGAGGTGAAGCTTTATTTTGTTTTCTTAATGCCTGACCCTATAGAAACTTTAACTCTTATTAAAATATAAATTATGTTATGGTAAGCTTTCTATGCTTCCCATAGTGCATAAAACTTCTATGCTTCCCCTCATCCAACTGTCCATTCATATTTTATATAAATGGAAATCATTTCCCACTTCAGGATTAACTTTGGCCCACTTATTTGGTGATGATTAGATGTAGGATTATAAGAACTCGAAATCAATGTTAATTGGAAATTATGTAGAGAATGAATCAATATTTTTACATAGCGGTCCAAAAGTATAAAGCGTCTATCTTAAAGATGAACACAATTATGTGGTCGTCTAAAAACAATTGAAACTAATTGTTTAAATATTTTCTTAATCAAAATATTATTTCTAGTTTTTAAAAATTATTTATTTTTTTATATTCATGATCTCTATGTTAGAGACTACATCTCCTTAAAAATTAAGTCCAAAATCCATCTCAAAAATAAATTATCTCGACTGGCAATGTATGGATATATTCTTAAAAAATTTCAAACATAACAAATAGTTTATTTTTTAACAAATTATTTGAATTTTTTTAAAAAATTAAAATTTTATCATTAGAGTTGAATATAGATTTTCAAACCATCGTAAACTTTTTTATACTTTTTTATACTAAAATCATGTGGGTCTTATCAATTTTGGGGAGAGAGAGAGAGCCAAAATTTGCAAACCGGATGCCACATTCCCTGAGTAATTCTGCTGGCCATTGTGGCTTTTCTGTGCATGTAATATGCAATTTGTATCTCCATCAGCCTAATCAAGTCTTCATTTATTGGAATGGATGCCTTAACATAAGGTTTCAATAGCGATGGCAATAGATCGGGTCAATCTCGATATGAACCCAGTCCTGTAACCGACCCGATTAGGCTTTACATGGACTTGAACCTGACGACCTGGGTCAGGTCCAATTCATTTGGACCAAACTTGGGTCAGGTCCAACTCATTTCGATCCGGACCCAACCTAGATTCGGGTCTAGATATTAAAAAAGTTTAATTTATGTACTATCTAATATATATTTCGGAACAGTTGAGCCCACTGACTCACCAACATCTAACTTTAAGATCGATGTTGTAAAAAAACTCATGGGCTCATACGGTGTAAAGTGTAAATTTTTAGTTTCAAAAAATTAACATTCTAGATTTCAATTTTTTTTTTTTTTTTTTTTTCATATTTATCTTCATCTTAACCTATATCACCAATTCCAAAAATTTTGGATTAAAAATCCATATTTAAGATGGTTTAAGAGGGGGGCTGTATATTTACAGTATAAGTCGTCCGACTCATAGAAACCCCATCCATATATTTCCTATATTTTTTTATAATTTTATACCGAGTCACTGCGACTCAACCTGGATCCAACCGAACCCGATAGAGTCTATGCAAGACCCAAGCCCAGTCCCGACCCCAGTTGAATCCAAGCATTTAGACCTATAACTAGACCTGGACATAGTTTGGGTCAACCCACCTGGTCCTAATCCGATTGCGACCCCATGCTCTACACTCCAATCCCACCATTCACATATAAAAAAAAGGGCAAGCTTTGTATGCTTCCCCTACATCATAGAAGTTTTATCCTCCCCCTTATCCAACCGTACATTCTGAATGGAGGGCTAAGATTACCCCAATCACAATGTCACGTCTCCACATTATTTTATTTTAAATTTTTTTCTCTAAACTATTTTGACACCAAAATTTGGATGTCCATTCGTCTATTAGACTTGCACTCGCGAAACATATAAAAAAAATATTTCCAATAAAATAAGATGATCAAAATACCCCTGAAAGTTTTAAAGGGTATTTTGGTCATTATATTTTGTCAAAAATTTATTTTTAATATTTTTTTATAGGTGTGCCCCAATGAGAAGATGACACTACCAAATTTCATATTAATACAATTTGTATAAAAAAAATTAAATATAAAATACTTTGAGACATCAGATCGAAGATCAAATGGTGAGTGGCACTCTTGATCAGAATTACATGGCTGGTTGATAGGAGAAAGATAGAACTTCTATGCCATAAAGAAAGCAGGAAAACCTTTTCCTAATCGAAAAGGTTTATTTTATTTTATTTAAAAATTATCTTAATCGAAAATTCAAAGTGTAAATACATTTTTATATAGCAAACCAAATAAAAATAACAAAAAATATTCCACCAGACGCATTTATTAGGGTACTCTAGTCATTGTGTTGCTGAAGATATTATTTAACTATTTTTATTTGGTGTGCTATATTAAAATACATCTGCAACCTAAATTTTAGATTAAGATAATTTTCTAAAAAATAAAAATAAAAATATTTCATGGGCATTGTATATACCCTTGTTCAAACTCAACCAATGGAAGGATGCTGTGTACCCTTCCATCTATATAACACACCAAATAAAAATAATAAAACATATTCTAAACATGTCTAAAAGATTTCTTTTGTGGGTACTCTGGTTAATGTCTTGCTCAAAATATTATTAAATTATTTTTGTTTGGTGTGCTGTATTAAAATACATTTGCAACTCAAATTTTAGATAAAAAAGGTTTTAAATAAAAAATAAAAATAAATTTATTTTATGGCAGTTGGACATAGCCTTGTTCAAACTATAGTTAACGGGGATCATCCAACTAGGGTGGCGCTCCCGCTCCAGAATCCAGTTCCGGCACTCCGTGGCCCGGATCTCAACCGGAACCGTTCTAATTTTTTTAGGGTCTCACTTCTATTTATATGATTCTCGATCCCATTCATAACGAAACTTGATCCCATAATCCCACAATTCGCGATCTCAATTTCACACGAAACACGTTCCTTTAAATTGCTGATCTCGTGCCTTCACTCACACGTGTGTGTTAGAATATGGGTTAACACCACACAAAACGTTTGTGCTACTGATGGAGTAAATTGTTGTTTAGTGCCATCAAGTAGTAACCTGAGTTACTCTTCTATAATGAAATATAAAATTAGATTTATTGTTTATTAGAAATTAAGACGAAAAAAATAAAATTATTGGAAACATATGGTTTATTTAATTTTTTACATAATATGGTCGTGCGGGTTCACAGAAATATATGTTTTTTAAAAATTGATAGATCAAGTTTACATTTAATGCATGTGGATATAATGATAAATTTTTATTATTAAAATATTATCTCATTTATTTTTTATTTTTAAGATGTGCATAAATGCACATGTAATAATCAAAATTTTAATTATTAAAATATTGGATGCCCTCAATAATATTTGTGTTTTAGAATATTGAGATATTATTTTTTCAAGTGCGGAAAGAATGTAATTTGGAAATGCTCGTTGTTGAGGTTTTCTGTTGGTTGAAGATGTTATATACTAGGGTCCTAAATTATAGGTATAGTGGGGTTTACATGAGGTAGTAAATAGACAATATACTCTTGCGATAGCATGAAATCTTTTAGCTCTATCAATATGGAAAAAGAGAACTGTGTATGGTAAGTTGTGGTCCTGCACTATTGGGAAATGTTGACTAAGCCTATTGTGGCTATAATATAGCATTAATAGGAAAACGTTTATATAGTGCCGAGGCTATAAACAATCAAATTAGAGCTTACATCAAATATTTCATTAAAAGAGGTTGTTTTGATGCGTAAATATCCTCAAATTGATCATCTCGACATCAAAATGTGAGGAGAGAGAAAAATAGATTTCAAGTTTTGGAAATGTACGTATTTTTGGACCGTCAATTTCAATATTTTTAAGTTCTCATAGATCTGCTTGATCTATAATATTTTTGAAGCTTTAAATTTTATAATTAAAGATGAAAATATATTTTAAAACTATCACAAGGATTTTCAGTATTAAAACTACATTTCTCGACACTATTTGCAGGTGCGCTTTATTTTGATTTTTTAGAGCCCAGCGGTTTCAATATCACTAACTTATCTGCCTCGAGAAAAGAAAATGCGATTGTTGGCCTACACCACAGTGGCATCTGTTGCTTTCTATTGTAAGGTTAATTTATGAGACTTAGTACTTTTCTGTTTTCTTATTTACTGCTTTTTATTATTGTACCAAAAAAAATGAATGATGGGGTCCAAAATTTTCCATTATTGAGAGGTAGGAGCACCAATAATTCGTCTTGCCATGCACCAAAGAACAAGAAAACAATAATTCATCTTGCCATACAACAAAGCACAACAGAAGATGGGACCCATCATCGTCGTCTCGGTTAAGATGGACCCATCATGACCGCTAAAGTGGGCCCAACTTTCTCAAGCTCCCCATCGCAGAGTATTTAGCATTGAGCGGTGATCGGCCATCATGGTTTCTACAGTCACATAGATCATAAGGTTTGATAAATGTTTTTTTTTAGAAAGAAAGTGCACCTACCCATTCCTCTAAAATATGCACCTACCCATTCCTCTAAAATACAGAGTGAAACGTGACTCTTGCTTTCATACATAATTAACGTGTGATCTAGGTCTGGATCTAGACCTGATCGGATCAAAAAAATTATTTTATAAATTAGTTTACATATATAAAATAATATATAATAAAATAAGCAGATCCGGATCAAATCAGCTTGTAAACTTGGAACTGATCCGAATTATTACTCAGATCCAAATTTTGGATCTAGATCCGACCCATTGGATCCAAATCTTGGATCGACGCCTGGATTAGAATAGGATATAGGTTTCAGATCCAAACCGGATAAATTATCATCCCTGTCAAAAACTATCGAAGCCCATTGCTACGTTTTATGAGTCTCATCCTTTTCTACGGCCTAAATTCTTCACATGAGTGCAAATAGGAAAATGAAAATCAGTGTTAGAAAAAAAAAAAAAAACAAAAAAATTCGATCATGGATTACAAGAAAAAAAAACATACATTTCGATCATGGATTATAAAAAATTCGATCATGGATTACAAAAAATTCTATCATGGGTTACAAAAAAAAAAAAAAGAAAAAAATTCGATCATGGATTACAAAAAAAAAAAAACAATTCGATCATGGATTACAAAAAATTTGATCAAGTATTACAAAACAATCTATCATATATTACAAAACAAAAAAAAAAAAAAAAAAAAAAATATTCCGTATGGGACTCGCCGATTTACTGAACGGACTCGCCGATTCCGTACAGTGAATCGGCGAGTCACTGTACAGAATCATCCGGTTCTCTATAGAACCGGACGATTCCCATTTTTTTCGCCCATTCGATCCGTCCATGGCGATTCCCGAATCGAACCGGGTGAGTCCGGTTCGACTCGACGTTTTTTTAAACACTGCTTAGAAGACAAATTATGTACTACCAAGATAAGAGAATCTGCGATTCAATTATTACCATGAAACGTGTTTTTTTTGTTTGAATTTATTGCAAAAATATACTACAAGAGCAATCCTTGTACAACGATAGGGAAGGGGAGATTGGCCATAACAGCTATATATATAAAAAAAAGTTAAGAAAAAGTTCATGTAGAGCCGAGGCTCTAAACAATCAAATTAGAGCATACTTCAAAAATTTCATTAAAAGAGGTTGTTTTGATGCCCAAATATCCACAAATTGATTATCTCGACATCAAGATGTATAGACATACGAAAAAAATGAATTTCAAGTTTTGAAAATAGTGCATCTTGTAACGTATTTTTGGACCATCAAGTTTTAAGGTTTTCAAGTTAAGGGTGCATTTCCCACCTGAAATCTATTTTTTTCTCATGTCTATGCATCTTGATGTCGAGATGACCAATTTGAAGATAGAGAACAACCTCTTCCAGAGAATTTTTTGAAGTGGGCTCTAATTTGATTGCTTAGAACCTTTGGCTCTATGTAAATTTACTTCTTTTATTCTCACAGCGATAAGATCTTACCATCCTAGCTACATGTTTGGACAAATTTTTAAAATATGCATGTAGGCCCCCTCCCCCTATAATAAAAGAAAGAAACAAAAAAAAAACTATGGACAAAAAGAAAATCAATAAAAAATGAGCCTCTCATTTTCTGCTCTCCACATCACCATTATTGAATCTAAATTAGTATGTGCCCGTTTTAAAACGATAAGATCCTATGCTTAAAAGTATGCAATTATAATATAATACTTGAACCGTGCCAATTTTTTATCACATCATTTTTTTTTCTTGACGTTTGTTCCGTTGTTTTCTTGGTTAGTGCCATTATCACTCTGCTCTCTCTCACATGGGACATTGTTGTGAAGTATACGCGAATTCTCATCAAGAAATTACTCAGCCAACAAGACATTTTGCGAATCGAAAGACAAAAGCGGCAAAATCTATAGCCTAGGGCTGAGAATGGGACGGATTGGGTACGGATCCACTAAGATCTGGATTCAGATTCGAACAAGTTATATGGGATTTGGATCTAGATCTGTATCCAATCGGATCCATAATATTTGGATTCGGATACAAAGTGTACATTGGATTTAGATCAGGATCCGCATCAGTTTTGGATCCACTAGGATCCGGTTTCAGATCTAAATATTATACTTGGGAATTGGATTCGAGATACTCGGATCCAAATTTGAAATGTATACGTGGGATTTAGGTCTAGATCTAGACCTGATCGGATCAAAAAAATTATTTTATAAATTAGTTTACATATGTAAAATAATATATAATAAAATAAGCAGATCCTGATCAAATCCACTTGTAAACTTGGATCTGATCCGAATTATTACTCAGATCCAAATTTTGGATCTAGATCCGACCCATTGGATCCAAATCTTGGATCGACACCTGGATTAGAATAGGATATAGGTTTCAGATCCGAACCGGATAAATTATCATCCCTGTCAAAAACTATCGAAGCCCATTGCTATGTTTTATGAGTCTCATCCTTTTCTACGGCCTACATTCTTCACATGAGTGCAAATAAGAAAATGAAAATCAGTGTTGGAAAAATAAAAAAAAATAAAAAAAATTGGATCATGGATTACAAGAAAAAAAAACATACATTTCGATCATGGACTACAAAAAATTCTATCATGGATTACAAAAAATTCTATCATGGGTTACAAAAAAAAAAAAAAACAAAAAATTCGATCATGGATTACAAAAAAAAAAAAACAATTCGATCATGGATTACAAAAAAATCGATCAAGTATTACAAAACAATCTATCATGAATTACTAAACAAAAAAAAAAAAAAAAAAAATTTCGTACGGGACTCGCCGATTCACTGAACGTACTCGCCGATTCCGTACAGTGAATCGGCGTGTCACTGTATAGAATCATCCGGTTCTCTCTAGAACCGGACGATTCCCGTTTTTTTCGCCGATTCGATCTGTACATGGCCAGTCCCGAGTCGAACCGGGCGAGTCCGGTTCGACTCGGCGTTTTTTTAAACACTGCTTAGAAGGCAAATTATGTACTACCAAGATAAGGGAATTATGTACTACCAAGATAAGGGAATCTGCGATTCAATTATTACCATGAAACGTGTTTTTTTTGTTCTAATTTATTAAAAAAATATACTACATGACCAATCCTTGTACAACGATAGGGAAGGGGAGAATGGCCATAACAGATATATATAAAAAAAAAAGTTAAAAAACAGTTCATGTAGAGCCGAGGCTCTAAATAATAATATTAGAGCATACTTCAAAAATTTCATTAAAAGAGGTTGTTTTGATGCCTAAATATCCACAAATTGATTATCTCGACATCAAGATGTATAGACTTACGAAAAAAATGAATTTCAAGTTTTGAAAATAGTGCATCTTGTAACGTATTTTTGGACCATCAAGTTTTAAGGTTTTCAAGTTAAGGGTGCATTTCCCACCTGAAATCTATTTTTTTCTCATGTCTATGCATCTTGATGTCGAGATGACCAATTTAAAGATAGAGAACAACCTCTTCCAGAGAATTTTTTGAAGTGGGCTCTAATTTGATTGCTTAGAACCTTTGGCTCTATGTAAATTTACTTCTTTTATTCTCACAGCGATAAGACCTTACCATCCTAGCTACATGTTTGGACAAATTTTTAAAATATGCATGTTGGCCCCCTCCCCCTATAATAAAAGAAAGAAACAAAAAAAAAATTATGGACAAAAAAAAAATCAATAAAAAATGAGCCTCTCATTTTCTGCTCTCCACATCACCATTATTGAATCTAAATTAGTATGTGCACGTTTTAAAACGATAAGATCCTATCCTTAAAAGTATGCAATTATAATATAATACTTGAACCGTGCCAATTTTTTATCACATCATTTTTTTTTCTTGACGTTTGTTCCGTTGTTTTCTTGGTTAGTGCCATTATCACTCTGCTCTCTCTCACATGGGACATTGTTGTGAAGTATACGCGAATTCTCATCAAGAAATTACTCAGCCAACAAGACATTTTGCGAATCGAAAGACAAAAGCGGCTAAATCTATAGCCTAGGGCTGAGAATGGGACGGATTGGGTACGGATCCACTAAGATCTGGATTCAGATTCGAACAAGTTATATGGGATTTGGATCTAGATCTGTATCCAATCGGATCCATAATATTTGGATTCGGATACAAAGTGTACATTGGATTTAGATCAGGATCCGCATCAGTTTTGGATCCACTAAGATCCGGTTTCAGATCTAAATATTATACTTGGGAATTGGATTCGAGATACTCGGATCCGAATTTGAAATGTATACGTGGGATCTAGGTCTAGATCTAGACCTGATCGGATCAAAAAAATTATTTTATAAATTAGTTTACATATATAAAATAATATACAATAAAATAAGCAGATCCTGATCAAATCCACTTGTAAACTTGGATCTGATCCGAATTATTACTCAGATCCAAATTTTGGATCTAGATCCGACCCATTGGATCCAAATCTTGGATCGACACCTGGATTAGAATAGGATATAGGTTTCAGATCCGAACCGGATAAATTATCATCCCTGTCAAAAACTATCGAAGCCCATTGCTATGTTTTATGAGTCTCATCCTTTTCTACGGCCTACATTCTTCACATGAGTGCAAATAAGAAAATGAAAATCAGTGTTGGAAAAATAAAAAAAAATAAAAAAAATTCGATCATGGATTACAAGAAAAAAAAACATACATTTCGATCATGGACTACAAAAAATTCTATCATGGATTACAAAAAATTCTATCATGGGTTACAAAAAAAAAAAAAAACAAAAAATTCGATCATGGATTACAAAAAAAAAAAAACAATTCGATCATGGATTACTAAAAAATCGATCAAGTATTACAAAACAATCTATCATGAATTACTAAACAAAAAAAAAAAAAAAAAAATTCCGTACGGGACTCGATGATTCACTGAACAGACTCGCCGATTCCGTACAGTGAATCGGCGAGTCACTGTACAGAATCGTCCGGTTCTCTCTAGAACCGGACGATTCCCGTTTTTTTAGCCGATTCGATCCGTACATGGCGATTCCCGAGTCGAACCGGGCGAGTCCGGTTCGACTCGACGTTTTTTTAAACACTGCTTAGAAGGCAAATTATGTACTACCAAGATAAAGGAATTATGTACTACTAAGATAAGGGAATCTGCGATTCAATTATTACCATGAAACGTGTTTTTTTTGTTTGAATTTATTAATAAAATTTACTACATGAGCAATCCTTGTACAACGATAGGGAAGGGGAGAATGGCCATAACAGATATATATATAAAAAAAAGTTAAAAAACAGTTCATGTAGAGCCGAGGCTCTAAATAATAATATTAGAGCATACTTCAAAAATTTCATTAAAAGAGGTTGTTTTGATGCCCAAATATCCACAAATTGATTATCTCGACATCAAGATGTATAGACATACGAAAAAAATGAATTTCAAGTTTTGAAAATAGTGCATCTTGTAACGTATTTTTGGACCATCAAGTTTTAAGGTTTTCAAGTTAAGGGTGCATTTCCCACTTGAAATCTATTTTTTTCTCATGTCTATGCATCTTGATGTCGAGATGACCAATTTGAAGATAGAGAACAACCTCTTCCAGAGAATTTTTTGAAGTGGGCTCTAATTTGATTGTTTAGAACCTTTGGCTCTATGTAAATTTACTTCTTTTATTCTCACAGCGATAAGATCTTACCATCCTAGCTACATGTTTGGACAAATTTTTAAAATATGCATGTAGGCCCCCTCCCCCTATAATAAAAGAAAGAAACCAAAAAGAAATTATGGACAAAAAGAAAATCAATAAAAAATGAGCCTCTCATTTTCTGCTCTCCACATCACCATTATTGAATCTAAATTAGTATGTGCACATTTTAAAACGATAAGATCCTATCCTTAAAAGTACGCAATTATAATATAATACTTGAACCGTGCCAATTTTTTATCACATCATTTTTTTTTCTTGACGTTTGTTCCGTTGTTTTCTTGGTTAGTGCCATTATCACTCTGCTCTCTCTCACATGGGACATTGTTGTGAAGTATACGCGAATTCGCATCAAGAAATTACCCAGCCAACAAGACATTTTGCGAATCGAAAGACAAAAGCGGCAAAATCTAAAGCCTAGGGCTGAGAATGGGACGGATTGGGTCCGGATCCACTAAGATCTGGATTCAGATTCGAACAAGTTATATAGGATTTGGATCTAGATCTGTATCCAATCAGATCCATAATATTTGGATTCGGATACAAAGTGTACATTGGATTTAGATCAGGATCCGCATCAGTGTTGGATCCACTAGGATCCGGTTTCAGATCTAAATATTATACAAGGGAGTTGGATCCGAGATACTCGGATCCGAATTTGAAATGTATACGTGAGATCTAGGTCTGGATCTAGACTTGATCGGAGCAAAAAAATTATTTTATAAATTAGTTTACATATATAAAATAATATATAATAAAATAAGCAGATCCGGATCAAATCCACTTGTAAACTTGGATCTGATCCGAATTATTACTCAGATCCAAATTTTGGATCTAGATCCGACCCATTGGATCCAAATCTTGGATCGACACTTGGATTAGAATAGGATATAGGTTTCAAATCGAAACCGGATAAATTATCATCCCTGTCAAAGTCTATCAAAGCCCATTGTTATCTTTTATGAGTCTCATCCTTTGCTACGGCCTACATTCTTCACATGAGTGCAAATAAGAAAATGAAAATCAATGTTGGAAAAATATAAAAAATTAAAAAAAATTCGATCATGGATTACAAGAAAAAAAAACAAGCATTTCAATCATGGATTACAAAAAATTCGATCATGGATTACAAAAAATTCTATCATGGGTTACAAAAAAAGAAAAAAACAAAAAATTCGATCATGGATTACAAAAAAAAAAAAACAATTCGATCATGGATTACAAAAAAATCGATCAAGTATTACAAAAAAATCTATCATGGATTACAAAACAAAAAAAAAAAAAAATTCCCTACGGGATTCGCTGATTCACTGAACGGACTCGCCGATTCCGTACAATGAATCGGCGAGTCACTGTACAGAATCGTCCGGTTGTCTCTAGAACCGGACGATTCCCGTTTTTTTTGCCAATTCGATCCGTCCATGGCGATTCCCGAGTCAAACCGGGCTAGTCCGGTTCGACTCGGTGTTTTTATAAACGCTGCTTAGAAGACAAATTATGTACTACAAAGATAAGGGAATTATGTACTACCAAGATAAGGGAATCTGCGATTCAATTATTACCATGAAACGTGTTTTTTTGGTTTGAATTTATTAAAAAAATATACTACATGAGCAATCCTTGTACAACGATAGGGAAGGGGAGATTGGCCATAACAGATACATATATAAAAAAAAGTTAAAAAACAGTTCATGCAGAGCCGAGGCTCTAAATAATAATATTAGAGCGTACTTCAAAAATTTCATTAAAAGAGGTTGTTTTGATGCCCAAATATCCAAAAATTGACTATCTCGACATCAAGATGTATAGACATACGAAAAAAATGAATTTCAAGTTTTGAAAATAGTGCATCTTGTAACGTATTTTTGGACCATCAAGTTTTAAGGTTTTCAAGTTAAGGGTGCATTTCCCACTTGAAATCTATTTTTTGCTCATGTCTATGCATCTTGATGTCGAGATGACCAATTTGAAGATAGAGAACAACCTCTTCCAGAGAATTTTTTGAAGTGGGCTCTAATTTGATTGTTTAGAACCTTTGGCTCTATGTAAATTTACTTCTTTTATTCTCACAGCGATAAGATCTTACCATCCTAGCTACATGTTTGGACAAATTTTTAAAATATGCATGTAGGCCCCCTCCCCCTATAATAAAAGAAAGAAACCAAAAAAAAATTATGGACAAAAAGAAAATCAATAAAAAATGAGCCTCTCAATTAGTATGTGCACTTTTTAAAACGATAAGATCCTATCCTTAAAAGTACGCAATTATAATATAATACTTGAACCGTGCCAATTTTTTATCACATCATTTTTTTTTCTTGACGTTTGTTCCGTTGTTTTCTTGGTTAGTGCCATTATCACTCTGCTCTCTCTCACATGGGACATTGTTGTGAAGTATACGCGAATTCGCATCAAGAAATTACCCAGCCAACAAGACATTTTGCGAATCGAAAGACAAAAGCGGCAAAATCTAAAGCCTAGGGCTGAGAATGGGACGGATTGGGTCCGGATCCACTAAGATCTGGATTCAGATTCGAACAAGTTATATAGGATTTGGATCTAGATCTGTATCCAATCGGATCCATAATATTTGGATTCGGATACAAAGTGTACATTGGATTTAGATCAGGATCAGCATCAGTGTTGGATCCACTAGGATCCGGTTTCAGATCTAAATATTATACATGGGAGTTGGATCAGAGATACTCGGATCCGAATTTGAAATGTATACGTGGGATCTAGGTCTGGATCTAGACCTGATCGGATCAAAAAAATTATTTTATAAATTAGTTTACATATATAAAATAATATATAATAAAATAAGCAGATCCGGATCAAATCCACTTGTAAACTTGGATCTGATCTGAATTATTACTCAGATCCACATTTTGGATCTAGATCCGACCCATTGGATCCAAATCTTGGATCGACACCTGAATTAGAATAGGATATAGGCTTCAGATCCAAACCGGATAAATTATCATCCCTGTCAAAAACTATCGAAGCCCATTGCTATGTTTTATGAGTCTCATCCTTTTCTACGGCCTACATTCTTCACATGAGTGCAAATAAGAAAATGAAAATCAGTGTTGGAAAAAAAAAAAAAAAAACAAAAAAATTCGATCATGGATTACAAGAAAAAAAAACATACATTTCGATCATGGATTATAAAAAATTCGATCATGGATTACAAAAAATTCTATCATGGGTTACAAAAAAAAAAAAAGAAAAAAATTCGATCATGGATTACAAAAAAAAAAAAACAATTCGATCATGGATTACAAAAAAATCGATCATGTATTACAAAACAATCTATCATGGATTACAAAAAAAAAAAAAAAAAAATTTCGTGCGGTTTTCCCTGATTCCGTACAATGAATCGGCGAGTCACTGTACATAATCGTCCGTTTCTCTCTAGAACCGGACGAATCCCGTTTTTTTCGCCGATTCGATCGATCCATTGCGATTCCCGAATCGAACCGGGCGAGTCCGGTTCGACTCGACGTTTTTTTAAACACTGCTTAGAAGACAAATTATGTACTACCAAGATAAGGGAATCTGCAATTCAATTATTACCATGAAACGTGTTTTTTTTGTTTGAATTTATTGCAAAAATATACTACAAGAGCAATCCTTGTACAACGATAGGGAAGGGGAGATTGGCCATAACAGCTATATATATAAAAAAAAGTTAAGAAAAAGTTCATGTAGAGCCGAGGCTCTAAACAATCAAATTAGAGCATACTTCAAAATTTCAATAAAAGAGGTTGTTTTGATGCCCAAATATCCACAAATTGATTATCTCGACATCAAGATGTATAGACATACGAAAAAAATGAATTTCAAGTTTTGAAAATAGTGCATCTTGTGACGTATTTTTGGACCATCAAGTTTTAAGGTTTTCAAGTTAAGGGTGCATTTCCCACCTAAAATCTATTTTTTGCTCATGTCTATGCATCTTGATGTCGAGATGACCAATTTGAAGATAGAGAACAACCTCTTCCAGAGAATTTTTTGAAGTGGGCTCTAATTTGATTGTTTAGAACATTTGGCTCTATGTAAATTTACTTCTTTTATTCTCACAGCGATAAGATCTTACCATCCTAGCTACATGTTCGGACAAATTTTTAAAATATGCATGTAGGCCCCCTCCCCCTATAATAAAAGAAAGAAACAAAAAAAAAATTATGGACAAAAAGAAAATCAATAAAAAATGAGCCTCTCATTTTCTGCTCTCCACATCACCATTATTGAATCTAAATTAGTATGTGCACATTTTAAAACGATAAGATCCTATCCTTAAAAGTACGCAATTATAATATAATACTTGAACCGTGCCAATTTTTTATCACATCATTTGTCATTCTTGACTTTTGTTTTGTTGTTTTCTTGGTTAGTGCCATTATCACTCTGCTCTCTCTCACATGGGACATTGTTGTGAAGTATACGCGAATTCTTATCAAGAAATTACCCAGCCAACAAGACATTTTGCGAATCGAAAGACAAAAGCGGCAAAATCTATAGCCTAGGGCTGAGAATGGGACGGATTGGGTACGGATCCACTAAGATCTGGATTCAGATTCGAACAAGTTATATGGGATTTGGATCTAGATCTGTATCCAATCGGATCCATAATATTTGGATTCGGATACAAAGTGTACATTGGATTTAGATCAGGATCCGCATCAGTTTTGGATCCACTAGGATCCGGTTTCAGATCTAAATATTATACTTGGGAATTGGATTCGAGATACTCGGATCCGAATTTGAAATGTATACGTGGGATCTAGGTCAGGATCTAGACCTGATCGGATCAAAAAAATTATTTTATAAATTAGTTTACATATATAAAATAATATATAATAAAATAAGCAGATCCTGATCAAATCCACTTGTAAACTTGGATCTAATCCGAATTATTACTCAGATCCAAATTTTGGATCCAGATCCGACCCATTGGATCCAAATCTTGGATCGACACCTGGATTAGAATAGGATATAGGTTTCAGATCCAAACCGGATAAATTATCATCCCTGTCAAAAACTATCGTAGCCCATTGCTATGTTTTATGAGTCTCATCCTTTTCTACGGCCTACATTCTTCACATGAGTGCAAATAAGAAAATGAAAATCAGTGTTGGCAAAATAAAAAAAAATAAAAAAAAATAAAAAAAATTCGATCATGGATTACAAGAAAAAAAAACAAACATTTCGATCATGGATTACAAAAAATTCGATCATGGATTACAAAAAATTCTATCATGGGTTTCAAAAAAAAAAAAAAAAAAAAAATTCGATCATGGATTACAAAAAAAAAAATTAATTCGATCATGGATTGTAAAAAAATCGATCAATTATTATAAAAACAATCTATCATGGATTACTAAAAAAAAAAGTAAAAAAATAAAAAAAATAAAAAATAAAAAAAAAATAAAAATAAATAAATAAATAAATTGTACGGAATTCGCCGATTGTACGGAATTCGCCGATTCCGTACGGGACTCTCTCCAATGGTTGGTGAAAGAAGAGTTTCAGGTTCTCTGTCACTGTGTCCATCAGCTTTTTTGGGATGCAGTGGTTGATGCAGTGAAAGAAACCCGAGTCTCTGAAAGCTGCGCCCACCTCTTTGGCGAGCTTAGCCCTCACGGCAGGGTCAACTTTTTCGGCCGAGAGGGGAGTGAAATCAATCACTGGTGTGTTCTCGCCCACTGGAACAGAACCGGGCTTGACCCGGTACTGCTCCAGTTGAATGTAAGAGGGGTCGACCGGGGTACTCATCCTGATCGATTGGTTACGATTTCTGCGAGGGCTTACTGCTACACCCCTCTCTCTCTCTCTCTGATAGCACAGCAAGAATGGGTTGGTCTTCTAGGGGGTTGAGAGCCAGAATTTATAGAGGGGGAGGGAGCAAATATGTAGAGAGATAAAGGTGAAACACGTGAAGGAAATATATAGAAATGAGAAAAATATTTAACGTTGTCGCCCTAAGAAACAATAGCATCAGACAAAAAGTCCAGGGGCATAGCATCGTTGCACGCCAGGGATATCTCTAATTTAGACACCGAAGGAGAAAGAGGATGGGTCTCGGTGGTAGCACCCATCTATCACGACTCACCTCAAAACTAGGAATGGCAATGGAGCCGGAGCTGATAAGGACCGGCCGACTGAACCCGATCGAGTGTGGGTCCAAAATTATGGACAAGATTTTGCATTTAATTTGGCTTTATCTTTCTGTGACAAAAGTAAGACATGACATTTCAAAAGTGGATGTGAGGAGAAATCTGTCAAATCTTTTTCAGATGGGTTTCATTAAATGCAGACCTAAAAGAAGATAGGTTGCACCTTTGATGGGGTTTTTAAGCTCAACTTTGATGGTAGGCTTTAGAAGTATGGTTAGAGACGGGAATGATAGTATTATCTTTACTTATATTGGTTCTCTTGGTGAAATAACTGTTAATTATGCAAAGATTTATGCACTTCTTCATGGTATAAATTTTTTTGTGGCTAGGAATCTAGGTCATTACCCTATCATTAAAGGGGATTCTCTAAACGTCATCAATTGGTGCAACAGAAAGCAAAAGTCTCCTTGGGAGTTCAGATCGGTGCTGCTACAAATTTGGGACATTGCTAGTTGTTTTGTGTTCTCCTTTGTGCATGTTTATTGGGAAGCTAATGGACTCATAGATTTTCTTGCAAAAAGGGGTACCTTTTTATTTGAGACTTTGGTCTCTGACTGTGTAATCTCTTTTTACATCTTTAATATAATATCTAATTTTTGTCAAAAAAAAAAAAAAGGTATTTATAGATCGGCAAGATATGTACTATTTTTTTAGCTTGAAATTTTAAAGTTGGAATTGAAAATTGATTTCAGAGCCATCATAGAGATTTCAATGCCCAAAGTGCTATTCAGAAGAAGATTCGAGATGAGGCTTAACTTTGTTTTCATAGTACCTAGGCCTTATAAAAATCCTATCCTGTTTTTTACTAGTATTTTCTTTTTAATTGAATTTTCTATTATAGAATGCCATGTTTTTATGTTATTCAAATAACTAATGGAAAGCCCATTGTCTTTTGTATCTACTTCCCTCACCTAAGCAATCTTTGAAATTAAAGAAAGAATCGATACCACTTGATTTCTTTTTTTTATCTTTAGAAAATTTAGAAACGACGTCATTTCTGTGTTTTCTATTATTTGGAAAATTTAGAAACCACCGAATTCCTGTTTTTTTCTTTTGGAAACTTTCGAAACCACTTTCTTTCAATGTTGTTCGTTTTGTCCCAAGTATCTTTCTTTTTGTTTTATATAAAAATAGAGAAAGTGGGCTCAAAAATAGAAATCACTTCCCCTTTACGATTAAATCTGGATCTTTTATTTGGTGATGATTAGATGTAGGATTATAAGAAGGAAAAAGTTTATAGAAGGCTGCAAATTTGAAATGTAGAACTACGGATGCACCTCAAAAATCTATTGGAAAAGGTTGTTTTAATGTTGAAAAACCGTCTAATTGATAAACTCAACATTGTGATGTATGAATATGAAAGAGAAAAATATTTTGAGTCCCAAAAATAGTGCATCTTACAACACATTATCTAGACTGTCCATTTTCAACATTTTCATATGTTTATAGATCTACTTGATTTTAACTATTTTTATAGTTTAAAATTTTATAATTAGATACGAAATTAGATTTTGAGATAATCTTAAGAATACTTTACATCGAAATTATATGTTATGATAAAACTTGAAGGTGTGCCTTAATTGGATTGTTTAAGGTTGCAACCTTATGGAAACGACACCGTTATAAGAATTCGGAATCAATTTTATTTGGAAATTAAGTAGAGGACGAATTAGAGATGTTTTCAAAAAAATTCACGCTAAAAACAAGTTAGATGGTTCACCGCCAGACCAAATCCACAGTATGATCGCAGGAGCTACAATGAGCATAGCTCTATTGACGAGTACGTTTTTTTTTTTTTTTGAGTAATTTAGTGGGGATGAAGAGCCCCCGTCCGTTTTCTTAAATCGTAAGTGGTTTCTAAATGTGCGTTAGCTGAGAATAGAAGCCTAGACTACTGGGCAAATGGTGCTACCACCACAACCCTAACAAATAAGTCTACAATCTACGTCTTACATATTGTATATCCTACAATAAGATTAATGAAAGTTTATTGTTAATATTTAAAAAGAAAAAAAAAATCCTCTTTACACCACCGTTCAAGCATCACATGAGGTTATTTAATGGAGGTCAGTCTTTATGAGTGGGGCGTGAGGAGTGGAGTAGGCAGTAATTCATAGAAAAAGTTTAGACTTCAATAAGGTGCACCTAAAAATCTAGTAGAAAAGAATGTTGTTAAGTTGGAAAACCTTCTAAGTAATCATCTTGATCTTGAGATGCATGAATATATAAAGAAAAAATAATTTTAAGTTTAAAAAATAGCTTATGTTGTAACAAGTTATTTGGACCGTCTATTTTTAAAAAACTTTAAATTTCATAATTAAAATTGAATATGGAATTTCAAACAATCGTAAGTAATTCTGTTGGCCATTGTGCCTGTCATTTGCAATTTGTATCTCCATCAGGCTAATCATCGCGTGTAGCACCAATTAGGCACACACTCTCCCTTCCCCCTCTCTCTTTCAAAAAAGGTTTTTGTAGGAAGAGTCATTATTTATAGGAATGGGATCGAGACATGGGTAGTTAAGGGGGTGGATGCTTTCACTAGGGGTGGCAATAGATTGGGTAAATCTGGATGTGAACCCAGACCAAGATCTAACTCGATTAGGTTTTATATGGACCTGAACCTGACAATCGGATCGGGTCCAAGTCGTTTGTACCCACACTTGGGTCGGTTCCAAGTCATTTGGATACGAACCCAACCTAGATTCGTGTCTAGAATTTTATAAAAAACAAAAAATTAAGTTATGTATTAGCTAATATATATTTTGAAAAAGTTGCTCGTGAGTCAAGGGTTGCAAGAGCCCAAGAACTAACCAACGTCCAACTTTAAGATGGACGGAGTAAAAATCTCATGGCGCTTATATGACTTAATTTTTTTTCTCAAAAAATTCACATTTTAGATATTAAGATTTTTATTTTATTTTTCATAGTTGTCATCATCTATTATGAATCCTAAAAATTTTGGATAAAAAATCCATCTTTAAGATGGTTTAAGAGGGGGCCTGCATACGTACAACATGAGTCGTTTGATGAACCCCATCCATATATTTCATATAACATTTTTATATATTTTATAGTGGGTCCATCAACCGAAACCTTGACCCAAGCCTACCCGATAGGTTCCATGCCGGACCCAGATTCAAACCCAATCATGTTGAATCCAACATTTAGACTTCGAACTGGACCCAGACTCAAACCCACCGGGTCCACGGGCCATGACCCGATTGTCACCATCCCCCAGCATTCACATGTTAGAAAAAAAGAAAAAAAAAGAGAGTTATTTAATCTTTGTCTTTTTGTAGGAACCATGTATTCGTGGGCTCTCTCGCTCTAGTTGGTAGTTGATGCGAACACTTCTTTATAATCAAGTGTCCTCATAAATTTGTGTATACAAACAAAATTCTCTCTCTCATACAAGTGGGGACGCAAATTATTAAGAGGACATAATCATTGTCTCCTTTTTACAAGGATTGAGGGTTGTGATGGGTTTGGTGATAGCTAAATCACCGTACCCATATTTTCTTCTAAAGATTAGGCTAGTATGAGAAATAGAAAATTGACTTTTTTAATAAGTAAGAAAGTGATATCTTTATAAGAGAGTGAATGAAGACATAATACCCATCTTTTGAGAGTCACCCCTTTGAGGGTTATGGGAATGGATCTCCAATATGGAGATGGGTCTCCAAGAGAAACATGACCTCCGAGAGAGAGACGGTATTCCTATGAGTTTTGGGTTGGTTAACTTCCACTTCTAAAGAGATAAAATCTCTATATTGCTCTTGATGTTATCTTTTCGATAGCGGTATTGCAGTAGGAAAGAGGATGTTGATCGATGGTATTGTTCGGTCTAGTGAGCGGGTTTAAAAGAGAAGATCGGTGATGGTCTTTTATCGATGTTTAGATATATGTATTATCTCTTATAACCCAAAGCTATAATTTCCATTGTGATAGTGAATTTTTAGTTACCGAGGCTATAGATGTAGTCCGATGGGGTGAACTACATAAATCATGTGTTGTTGTGGTGTGTTTTTTATGTTTGTTTTATTCTTGTACTCGATTGCTAATTATATTCATCTACTTCATATTTGGCCAATTAAGTACACGATCTTGGGTGGGATCTCGGTATTTGAGATTCCCGGTTGCCCAAGCTAAGGAGTTTACGAGAATCCTACTGTTGATATTAGAGCACAATATGTGTACGGGGCTAAGGTTTATATTAAGGAAAAGAGGACTGACGAAGTTTTATGGATACATAGTTTGACGTGGAGAAATATGAAGGTAAAGTATTTGTGAAAATTCCACAATGGAGGCAAGTGAGAAGAAATCAAGAAATATCTATGGTTTGCGGTGGAGAAATATAAAGGCAAAGTGTTTGTGAAAATTCCACAATGGAGACAAGTATGAAGAAATCAAAAACTCTATTCAATGAAGGTTATTAAGGCAATTATGATATTTTTGCTATCAAGGTAGTGATTATTGGGTTTGGTGATAACTAAAACACCATACCCATATTTTCTTCTAAAGATTAGGGTATTATGAGAAATAAAAAATTGACTTTCTTGGGAAGCAAGAAAGTGATATCTTTATAAGAGAGTGCAGGATGACATAATACTCATCCTTTGAGGGTCACCTCTTTGAGGGTTATGCGAATGGATCTCCAATATGGAGATGGGTCTCCAAGAGAGACATGGCCTCCGAGAGAGAGGTGGTATTCTCATGAGTTTTGAGTTGGTTAACTTCTACTTCTAGAGAGAAAAAATCTTTATATTGTTCTCGACGTTATCTTGTAGTAGCGATATTGCAGTGGGAAAGAAGATGTTGATCGACGATGTTGCTCGATTTGGAGAGCAAGTTTAGAAAGGAAGATTGGTGATGGCCTTTTACCAATGTTTAGAGATAAGTATTATCTCTTGTAACCCAAATTGTAATTTTAATTGTGATAGTGGATTTCTAGTTGTCGAGGCTGTGGATATAGCCCTATGGGGTGAACTATGTAAATCGTATGTTGTTGTGGCGCGTTTTTTGTGTTTGCTTTATTTCTCGCACTCGATTTATAGTTGTATTCATCTACTTTGCATTTGGCCAATTGAGTACACGATCTTGGGTGGGATTCCAGTATTTGGGATTCCCAGTTCCACAAGCTAAGGGGTTCACGAGAATCCTACAGGTTGCATAATGGTGCAATCTTAAACGATTGAAATGAGGTGCACCTCCAAACTTTAATATAAGTTGCAATTTTAGTGTAAACATTGTTTAGGATGATCTGATAATCTATTTTCATATCTGATGCTAAAATTTTAAACTTCAAAAACAGTTCAAATCAAGTAGATCTATAAACGTAAGAAAATCTTAAAAATGAACGGTCTAGATATGTGTTGCAAGATGTATTGTTTTTAAGAGTTAAAAGGTTTGCTTTTTAATTGTTTAAAGTTGCTTCCATATATAAACTGTGTCCTATAAAGAAGGAAAATAGTTTGATAAAGCTGCAACCCTATCAAACAAGTAAAGTCTCACCTCATAATAAATTAAAATTGCAATTCAAGTGTTGAAGACCTTTAAATCGATCATCTCATTTTGAACATTATGGTTGTGAAAAAGAATTAGGATTTCAAGTTCTAAAAATAATGTGTATTGCAACTGACCATCCATTTCGCCCTAAAAGTAAGGGTTCGCAGATCCACAAAATTTGTTTTGGGTTTTACATTTTATGTCGGTGAGTGCTTTTTGTTGTAGAATCGAGATAACCCAATCACCTCTTTCGAGCAAATCGGGATGTCTCAAATCCCACTAGATGTGGTTTACACTCCATCACAATGATTTCAACACTCAAATAACATGCTCAAGATACAATAACAAGTGAAATATAATTGGGAAAAATATAAGAATAATAAACCAAGCAATATAGGAAATCTTAAAAGCACAATACAAATGAAAATAGAAAGGGACACGTACATACACGTGGTTCACCCAAAATAGGCTACGTCTATGAGCAAGACAGCAAATATGTATTCACTATTTAGAGGGAAAAATTACAAGATTGATGTTATATAGAGTTACCTCATACAATCTCAAGGAATGCTCAAACAAATAACTTCCTACCATAAAACCACCTACAATCGACTCCTTTCTTTAATTCACAGATGTCGCGAAGAAATGCCGACAAAATAGCCCAAGATGAGTCCCAAATGGTGGTGTTAGGGTTTTGTTGCAAAACCCCCAATTTCTAACCCCAAGCTTCTCTCTCTACAAGTTTCCTTCCTTCCCACATTCACCCACGTTTTTCTCTCTCTATATAACCCTTTCAAAAAGCCTTTACCAAAAAACATATTTTCTTGACAAAAATGCCCTTCATCAAAAGGGTGAATACCATAAGGGGGTGATTTAGCATCACGCCCCAACAATCTCCACTTTGATGTAAAATCACACCTTGCCTTGCCAATTCATCACTTCCTTTCTTTCTAGAAACCTAGAGAAGTTAGACTCGCTTCTAACTTCTCTACTTGGATGGGCTTTGTAAGCATATCCGCAAGGTTGTCTTCGATCTTGATCTTGACCAATCGAACTCTTTCTTCTTCAACAACTTTACAGACATAGTGATATTAAACCAATATGTGCCTTGAACTCTTTTGGTGAATCGGGTTCTTGGCCAAATGGATAACACTCATATTGTCACAAAATAGTTCCATGGGTGTGCACATAATTCCCATCTCACCTATTAACCCTTGAAGCTATATAACTTATTTTGATGTTTCCGGTGTCGCCATGTACTCGGCCTTGGTAGTTGACAATGCTACCGTGTCTAAGAGCCTTAACATCCAACTTACCAATCCATTTGCAAACCGAAAAATAAACGCGGTAGTCAACGTACCTCTATCAAGATCACTGGCAAAATTTGCATCCACAAAGCCTTGCATTAGAATTGAACCCTTATCAAATGTAAATCTATAACTAGTTGTACCTTTAAGTACCGAAACACCCATTTTGTTGCTTCCCAATGAACCTTTAGAGGTTTGCCATAAACCGACTTAGAACACCAACCACATGCGCGATATCCGGTCTTGTACATACCATGACAAATATTAAACTTCCAATCGCATTTGCATAAGGAACCTTAGTCATGCTCCTTCTTTCTTCTTCCATCTTCGGACTTTACATTGAAGACAATTTAAAGTGAGGCTCTAAAGGTGTCTTCACTGGCTTTGCATCTTTCATGCACGATTTTTCAAGCACCATTTCTCTGTAACCCTTTTGAGATAGTGACAAAATTCCATTTTGTCTATCTCTTTCAATTTCAATCCCAAGGATTTTTCTTGCCGACCCGAGATATTTCATCTCAAATGTTTTGCTCAAAGAAGTATTGAGCTCATCAATTTTTGTCTTATCTTTGTACACCAAAAACATGTCATCCACATATAAGACTAAAATCAAGTATGTACCATCATCAAATAACTTTAAATAGATGCAATGATCATACTTACTTCTTGTGTACCTAAGGCTCAACATGAACATATCAAATGTTCTATATCATTGTCTTGATGCTTGCTTGAGCCCATACAAGGACTTCTTCAAGTTACACAGAAGTCTTTCTTTGCCCTTCTCTATGAAGCCTTCCAGTTGTTGCATGTACACTTCATCTTTAAGTTCTCCATGCAAAAAAGTTGTCTTCACATTCATTTTCTTAAGCTCTAAATCATGCATAGCAACTAACCCAAGCACCAAGCGAATTGAGACCAACTTGACTACCGGTGTAAAAATCTCATCAAAGTCAATCCCTTCCTTTTGCGAAAAACTTTTTGCCACCAATCTCGCTTTATATCTTTCAAGCTTTCCATCATGCCCCTTCTTTATCTTGAACACCCATTTGCAACCAACAGCCTTTCTACCTTTTAGTAGCTCCACAAAATCTCAAGTCTTGTTTCTTCGAAGGGCTAATATCTCTTCTTTCATAGCTCTTTTCCAATGCTCAGTACCGTTGCTATCAATGGCTTCACGAAATGATGTTGGCTTTTCATTTTCGGCTATCAAAGCATGCAGAGTATTTGGATCCGCATAATCTTTGTGCCACCCAGGTGCACGAGTTTCTCTAGTAACGAGCATTTGTGCCAAAGGCACAACTTCATCATGATGGCCATGTGTTTCTTCATCTTGACTTCTTTGTTATTCATGTTCTTCACCATGATCAATGGGTATATTCTCATAAGGCATACTTGTACTTGGTAGAAGTATACCGGGGTCACCTTAAAATAATTGGCTCTGTTGTTGTACTTCTTGACCATTGTCATTTATCATCATCCCCTTTGCCAATACCTTGTATTCATCAAATGCACATCACGGCTAGTGATTATTTTCGGGGTACTTGGATCCCATAACCGGTACCCCTTCACACCTTTGTTATAACCCACAAAGCTGCACTTCTTTGACCTTGGATCCAATTTGTTCCTTTGGCAACTTGGAATGAATGCATAAGCAGCACAACCAAAAAAATTTAAATCGAAGTAGTCACTTGGAGTTTCATACCATACCTCATTAGGACTTTTACTTCCCAATACTATCAAAGGTGATCGGTTGATAAGATAACAAGTCATTGATATGGCTTCTACTCATAAGTCTTGCTCTAGGCCGACATTGCTTAACATGCACCTCACATGCTCCATCACAGTGTGATTCATCCTCTCAGACATGTCATTTTGGTGAGGATTGTCGGCATTTGTGTAATGCCTAGTAATTCCCTAGGCCTTGTAAACATTTTTGAACTCCCTTGATTCAAACTCTCTACCATTATCGAATCAAAGAACTTTTATGTGATGCCCCGTAGATTTTTCAACTTTGGCTTTAAAACTCTTGAATGCATCAAACACATCACTTTTGGATTTGAGAGTTTTGATCCATACCTTTCTTGAGAAGTCATCAACAAGTGAAACAAAGTATAATGCACCACCATAAGATGTAGTTGGTGAAGGGCCCCATACATCCCAGTGAATGTAATCAAGCTTGCACTTGCTTGTATGTTTTCCGGGCTTGAAAGGTTGTATATGTTGTTTATCATAGATACAATGCTCACAAAATTCAAATGCATCAATTTTAAGTGTAGAAATAAAATTCCTCTTCATCAAGTCCTCCATACCTTTATCACTCAAATGCCCTAATCTTCTATGCCATAGGCAATATGGAACTTCCTCACCTTCAACCATGGAATTCACTTCATCATTTGTTATTATGCTCCCTAATAACTTGTACAAGCTCTCAACTAGGGCTTTTTTCATCACAATTAGAGCCTCTTTTGATACTTTGATAACTCTACCTTGATCGGTGAATTTTAACCTTCCAAATCTAGATAAAAAAGGGAAATCAAACTCTTTTTTAGTTCCGGCACATGCTTAACATCCTTAATTGCCCGAATAGACTCATCAAACATCTTTAGGCAAACCGAACCCATTCCAACCACCTTGCTACTGGAATTATTTCCCATGGATACCGATCATCCTTCACATGACTCATATAAGTCAAACTATGATCTATGAGGGCACATATGATGGGTCACTCCACTATCAAGTATCCAATTTTGATAGAACATTGAATTATATGCCACCATCAATACTTCATCTTCAATGAAACCGGATGTAGACTCTTCAACTTGATTTGCTTTATTTTTGGATTCACTTGACTTTTCACCTCTCACATTAGAAGCTTTGGAAGAATTCACTCAATTTTTTTTAAAATAATTCTTCCGTATATGACCGGGCTTCCCACAATGCCAACACACATTCTTGTTATTGGGCCCTTTAGATTTTGATCAAAATCTTGAATTACTTCTTGAATGATTCCTTGATGAATCAACCCGTTCATTCGATCGACCTCTTGCCACAAAAGCTTCCGTCTTCGATTCTACCGAACTCTCGAAAGATGCTTTCTTTCGAAGTTCATCAGCAAGTAGGGCACTACACACCGAGCCCAAATCAAGAGAATCCTCTTTACTACAACTCAATGTAGTAACAAGGTTATCATAGGATTCTGACAATGAACAAAGCAAGGTGACTGCCTTATCTTCATCATCTATTCTCATACCACTACTCTCAAGTTGACAAATGAAACTATTAAGCCATTCAAGTGTTGTGACACATTTACACATTCTTTCATTATCAAGATATACGATTTCCACAAATCTTTTGCCGTCTTTTAGCCAACAAAATATGAAACAAACTCTCATTCGCTAAATACAAGTGAATAGTAGCCCGTGCTTCATATCGAGTTCATCCCAATCATCATCAGTCATATTTACCGGTTTCTTATCTTTTCTAAGTAATGTTTTGTGTTGCCTTTGCCCTTGATGTACCAATAAATCTTGCATTTTTAATTTCCTAATTTCAAAATTATATTTCTCATTAAACTTCTCAACCTCAAACTTGTGAGATGCCATTTTTCCAAAACTACTACACTAACTCCTTGAGCTCTGATACTACTTGTTGTAAAATCGAGATAACCCAATCACCTCTTTTGAGCAAATCTAGATATCTCAAATCCTACTAGATATGGTTTACACTCCACCACAATGATTTCAACAGTCAAATAACATGCCCAAGATGCAATACCAAGTGAAATATAATTGAAAAAAATATAAGAACAATAAAACAAGCAATATGGGAATCTTCAAAGCACAACACAAATGAAAATAGAGAGGGACATGCACATATACATGGTTCACCCAAAATGGGCTATGTCTAAGGGCAAGACGGCAAAGGTGTATTCACTATCAAGAGGGAAAAATTACAAGATTGAGGTTATACAGAGTTACCTCATAAAATCTCAATGAATGCTCAAACAAAGAACTTCCTACCATAAAACCACCTATAATCAACTCATTTCTTCGATTCACCGATGCCACGAAGAAATGCCGACAAAATGGCCAAATATGAAGCCCAAATGGTGGTGCTAGGGTTTTGTTGCACAACCTCTAATTTTCAACCCCAAGCTTCTCTCTTTACAAGTTTCCTTCCTTCCCACATTCACGCATGTTTTTCTCTCTCTATATAACCCTTTCAAAAAGCCTTTACCAAAGAACATATTTTCTTAATGAGAATGCCCTTTATCAAAAGGGTGAATACCATAAAAGGGTGATTTAGCATCACGTCCCAACACTTTTTGAATGAAGATTTGAGGTGAAGCTTTATCATATTTTCATAAAGCCTAGACCCTGTAATAAATTGATCTGTAAAGAAAAAAGATGTATAATAGTACTCTTAATCAAATTTCTTTGGTTTTTCTAAGCACATAATAATAGTGTAGGGCATGTGATTTTAACATGTGTGACTCCAATAGTGGTTTTTTTAGAAAGAAAGCGCACCTACCCATTCCTCTAAAATACAGACTGAAACGTGACTCTTGCTTTCATACATAATTAACATGGGAAGCAAGCAATCTCCTGATTTCTTTAGAGAAGATTTGTTTAACTCGATATCAATGATAGTATCAATAGTAGGCCCACTTTTCTTCATAAATTATTTGAAAGAGCCCATTTGCTCCTGCAGGAACTATGTTGTACAATTACTCTCTCGACAGACTAAAGATTATCTTTTTACTAGAAATTTTGAGAAACACCTAAAAACCACTAAATGATTAATTTTAGGTTTTAATTAGATCTGAGCTTTTAGTAATTGGATAATCTTTGTTCAATATTGAGATATTATTTTTTTCAAGTGCGAAAAGAACGTAATTTGGAAAAGCTGTTTGTTGAGGTTTTCTATTGGTTGAAGATGTTATATACTAGGGTCCTAAATTATAAGTATAGTGGCGTTTACATGAGGTAGTAAATAGACAATATACTCTTGCGATAGCATGAAATCTTTTAGCTCTATCAATATGGAAAGAGAGCACTACGTATAGTAAATTGTGGTCCTGCACTATTGGGAAATGTTGGCTGAGCCTATTGTGGCTATAATATAGCATTAATAGGAAAACGTTTATATAGTGCTGAGGCTATAAACAATCAAATTAGAACTTACATCAAATATTTCACTAAAAGAGGTTGTTTTGATGCGTAAATATCTTCAAATTGATCATCTCGATATTAAAATGTCAGGACACGGAGAGAAAAATAGATTTCAAGTTTTGGAAATTTACGTATTTTTGGACCATCAAATTCAATATTTTCAAGTTCTTTTATTTTGAATATTTTCAAGTTCAATATTTGGAAGCTTTAAATTTTATAATTAAAGATGAAAATATATTTTAAAACTATCACAAGGATTTTCAGTATTAAAACTATATTTCTCGACACTATTTGCAGGTGCGCTTTATTTTGATTGTTTGGAGCCCAGCGGTTTTAATATCACTAACTTATCTGCCTCGAGAAAAGAAAATGTGGTTGTTGGCCTACACCACAGTAGCATCTGTTGCTTTCTATTGTAAGGTTAATTTATGAGACCTAGTACTTTTCTGTTTTGTTATCTACTCCTTTTTATTATTGTTTTAATGCAGAAGAACTTACCAAAAAAAAATGAATGATGGGGTCCAAAATTTTCCATGATTGAGATGGAGGAGCACCAATAATTCGTCTTGCCATGCACCAAAGAACAAGAAAACAATAATTCATCTTGCCATACACCAAAGCACAACAGAAGATGGGACCCATCATCATCGTCTCGGTTAAGATGGACCCATCATGACCGCTAAAGTGGGCCCAACTTTCTCGAGCTCCCCATCGCAGAGTATTTAGCATTTGAGCGGTGATCGGCCATCATGGTTTCTGCAGTCACGTAGATCATAAGGTTTGATAAATGTTCAATTACTTTGCTCGGGCTCGGGGCACGGGCCTTGTTGGAGCAAAGTTACTTGGAAGAGTTCCATGTACGAGACCAAAAAGGCTTAAAATTGAAAAAAAGAGGAACAAGTTCACTTTTGCCTTGCTAAAGACATTGAAAAATAAAAGAAAACTGAGCGTGATAGATTTTGTCAGATGAATAAACCAGATACTTGTTTGGAATGAACATCTTACTTGAGAAAAGACAGACGCACAAGCATCTTATTTACACAATTTAAAATGTTGGATGTTTGCCACTTAAAATATCATGTCCATTCATGGAGATGAAAACTTTAAATTTATCAATCATGTGATCAAAGTATTAGGCTTTTGTTTACTGTTATTAATTAAGATAACTCCACAACTATATTCTACTCGGGTGTGGTTTTTATAATGCTGAAGCCCTAAACAGTCAAAGTAATGCGCAACTTCAAATAATATAGAAAGATGTTATTTCAGTACTAAAAATCTCTAATATGGCTTAAGAACTTATTTTTATCTGTAATTATAAAGTTCAAAGCTTCAAAAATAGTTTAGAACGGGCAGATCTACGAACACTAAAAAAATCTTAAAATTTGACGGCTCAAAAACTGCATAACATGATACACTATTTTTAAGACTTGAAATCTATTTTTTTTCTCATATGCATATATTTTGAGGTCGAGATGATCGATTTGAGGATTTTTTGACATCGAAACAACTTCTTCTAATGAAATCTTGAGATGCACCTTAATTTGATTATTTATGGCCTCACACTTATATAATCGTTTTCCATTCTAATATCTTCTTGAGGGAAAAAAGTTTATACAAGTTAGTAAACTTATACTATTAAAGTAAGGTGCATCATACGAATCATCTAGAAGAGATTGGAGAAGCTTTCAATTGATCATTTCGACCTCGAGATATATAGATATTAAGACAATTTTAGTATAAAAAATAGCACATCTTGTAAGAAGCTATCAAGACCATCGATTTTAGAGATTTTCAAGTGTTCATAGATTTGCGATGAAGTCTATTGTTATAATTTTAAATTTCATAACTAGAATATCATGTTTTTCAGGTAATCTCCCCTATTGTGAATTTGCGTTACCCTCATAGTTGATGTATCGAGTTAAATAATATACTATCAATCCAATATATTTAGGTCACCCCCTAAAATGAACATTGTAAACATTGTATCCCTAATATTTTTAGTATCACACTCTAAACTCAATCTTGATTTTAATCCCACTTAAAAAGTAAATCATTTAAAGACTAAAATACGCTTCCCCTCTCTCTTTCTCTCTCACTGTCTACCTGCCCTCTCTCTTTCTCTCTCACTCTCTACCTGCCCTCTCTCTTTCTCTCTCTATCAGCCCCTCTCTATCCGCTTGTCCTCTCTCCCACTATCCACCCTCTCTCTCTCTCTTTCTCTCTCTCTCCAAAAGCCTGCGATCAGTTCGACACATTTTTTTGCCAGACCGAATTTTTTTTTTGCGGTCTAGCACAAAAATGTGCCGAAACCGGTCATAGGCTTATGGAAATCAAAAAGCCCCATATGACGGTCCGGCATAGTTTTATGTCAAACTGAAAAAAATTTCGGTTCGGTACAAAACTGTGTCGGACAATCTTATGGGGCTACTGGATTTCCAAGAGCTTGTGACCAGTCAGGCTCAAAAGTGAGCCAGACCGTCTTATGCCAGTTTTTAAGCTAAGTCTAGAGAAAGAGAGAGAGAGGGTGGGTAGAGAGAGAGAGAGGGGCATGGTAAATAGAGAACGGGTAGAGAGAGAGGGGAAGGGTCGCTTAGCTTTTAAATGACTTACGTTTTGATTAAGGGGTAAAATCAAGAAACAAATGCATTTCGGTTTAGATTGTAATATCAAATATTGAGGGATACAATGGGTACAAAATTCATTTTGAGAGTATCAACAATTTTCCTTTTAAAAAATCCCGTTATTATTTTATGAATTCTTAAAGTATATAGCTGTGATATAGTACACCAATGTTTGAGAGAGAAGTGAGCTCCAAATATGGTAATCCTAAACATGGTCCTGTGCGCCGTAGAGAGAGAGAGAGAGAGAGAGAGAGATGAGAGATGAGAGTTGCTTCTTTAAAAAGATTGTCATATTAAACATGACATGACGCAGCACAGAGAGAAAGAGAGAGAGAGATTACATTGAGATTCAAATATATTAATCTACACCATATATGGTAATTACATATTGGTCTTTAAATATAAGACATTTTTGCAGAGGTCTTGCACCCTGTTTTATTTTTGTTTTAACTTTGCCTCGAATTTTTGCAGAGGTCATATTTGTTAACTTTGCCTCAAATTTTTGCAGAGGTCTTGTACCCTGTTTTATTTATTTTTTAATTTTGCCTCAATTCGATATTTCAAATATCAGATTATTTATTAATTTTATTTTTTATTTTTTGATATTTATAGTAAAAAATATCGAATAGCCACATTTCTAGTGTGGTTTGATATTTGAAATATCGAGCTGCCCTACATTTCAAGTCATTCCTGTGTCTGTAGCTGTACGATGTTAGAAATATTGGACCGCTCTGCATTTAAGTGTAATTTCTTTTGTTCAGTGGTATAATATTTAAAACATCAGATTGAATCATACTTGAACAACGTTTACGTTTCAAGCAGTCTAATGTTTGAAACATTGCATCATTTTTTATTCTAAATAATTTTGAGAACAAAAAACGATATGATGTTTCAAACATTGAACTGGTATATGATATAATTGCGATACTTTGAACATGGAACCCTTTTACCTAAATTGGGGCTTAAAAGCCCCAATCCCACATCCATTCCCATTTGCACTCAGCTCTTTCTCTCTACTCGCACCCTCTTTTTCTCTCTACTCTCTTGTACCCTCTCTCTCTCTCTCTATAAGCCTTCTATTTTCATTTTTCCTCTATTTTTTATTGTGGGTTTCCTTGTACTAGTCGAACGCTTAGGCGCTAGGGTTTTAGTAGTCGTCACTTCATCACTCAAGAATTAGGTTTAGGCGTTTTTTTATATAAGTATAGACCAATGTTGTCATATCTGCTTTAGAGTCTTTTACGATTTGATGAGAAAAATGAAGCAATTCGGTATTTCAGCTAATTCATGGGAAGACTTAGGATTTTTTTTTTAATTTAATATAAATAAATTATATATTTATATATAATATACAAAACTAATAGAAAATTTTAGAATAAAAAATAAAAAATATTTTTATATAGTTGTTTTATTTTATGACCGAAGCAGCCCAAAGCTTCAGCTGAAACAAACTCGAAGAGACCCGAATATGACCGAAGCAGCCTCGAATCGTATTGTGCATGGAAGCTCTAAATCGATGAGTTTATTTTTGGCAAATAAAAAAGAAATAAAACAAGATTATGGGTGGGAATGAATTACACCAATCTAGATCGAGAGAAATAAAACCTGAAATACACACCACAAGAACACAAAGATTTAAGTGGTTCACCTAAGAGGGCTATATCCACAGCACGGCAAACATAAATCATTATACCAATGAAAATTACATCAAAGATTTTAGAGCAAAGCTCAACAAAATATCTAAGTCGAGCAAACCCGTTTAAACCACTCTCCCTGCCTTCTTTTTACTTCTGACAACCATTACCGACAACGCCAGATATAGATGCGAGAGTAACGAGAAACTGACTTTGTTTTTAACGAAAGGGGAAACCACCCAAAATCTCAATGGGAACCGCTTCTCTATAAGAAATAAACAAGCCTCTCAATCTTCGGAAGTATAAAAGAGGCATCATCACAATGTTTCTCTCCAAATGAAGCTTTATTCTCTCTAAGAGGAAATCTCCAAATGAAGTTTTATTCTCTCTAAGAGGAAATTGCATCTTATTTACAGGAAACTCTAGCTCCCTTTATCCCCAGATGAACCACTATTCCCATATGGTAACCAAAATAGGGCACTCAAATTCTCTGCACTTTCATCCCATATATAAGATTAGGATTCCATACTAAATAAGAAACTTCTTGTGGATCTTACATACATCTCAAAACCAGGAGATAGATTTAAGAGTCCTAATCTTTTTGGATTTCTATTTGTTTTAGGAAACTTATCAATATAATTCTCAATCCCAAAAAATATGAGAATATATCAATCCCACATAATATGGGAATATCTCAATCCCACATAATATGGATCAATCTCAATCAATCTTACAAAATATGAGATTTCTTTACGTGGGTGATTTTGGATAACACCAAATCTAATCTGATCGAAACAGGAGCACCACATTTTTCTTCGCTTCGGTTTATGCTTAAAAACTGAAGGCTTCGGCCTGTTCAGTAGAAGCGAAAAGAATTTGAATAAATTGGTATAGATGGTAAAATTTCATAACACGTCAATGTTATTTGTTTCGATATCTTTTTGTTATTTTTTTAATTTAATCTTAGAAGCAAAAGAGTTGTCCCAAATATAAATTTCCTTTCATTTTTTCAAGATATTACTTTCAAGTTTTTGTTCAAATTCCCTAACCCTTAACTTTGGGTGAAGGGCTATATTGTCGATGTCCTAGTCAAATTTTTTTTGGAACACAAAAATATTGATAATCAAGCTTTTTTTTTTAGTAACTCAGTGGAAAAGACAGGCTCCTACCAGTGGGAACGGTGTTGGGGCCGTCGTGGTAGCAACCCATACCCTAGTCACCACGTTGTGGTTTTCATTCCTACCACTATACCACCCTACTAACACATTCATAAAGCTAACTCCTAATCTACTTGATAATTAATTTTTTTAGGAAAGGAAAAGCGTATTCAATGCAATATTTGCGTCCCCTAAACAGATAAAAAAAAATGGTGCTCCCAAAAAGGATCAAAATAGATGGTTGAGAATTATTCTTTAAAAAAGGTGATTTTTTAATTTTTAAAATGTAACTATTTCGTATATTCCCAAAAATAGAAAACGGAGAGAGGAGGCACATCTACATATAAGTTGACCAACTCATATAAATTTTGTCCACTAGAAAAATAATATGTCCCTTATTTATGGATGTAGTTTCTGCAAGGCCAAGGCTTTACGGAAGAAAAGTAAAGCCTTTCCTCAAAACTTCTTTCGGAAAGAAACATTTGGGTCCTAGATTGGGTCAGATTTGAGTCCATTGCCACCCTTAGTTTTGAGGTGAGGCTCTACTTGTTTTGAAAGAGTTCACATGTCCTACATAACATTGAAAAACGTCTATATAAGAGTGAGGCTCTAAACAATCAAATTAAGACACACCTAAAAAATTTCAATGGTAGATGTTGTTTTGATGCCAAATATCCTCAAATTGACCATCTCGACCTCAAGATGCATGGATATGAGAAAAAATGGATTTCAAATTTTGGAAATAATTCATTTTGTAATGACTTTTAATTTTCGATATTTTCAAGGTTTCATAGATCTGTTCGATCTACACTGTTTTTGAAGCTTCAAATTTAATAATTAAAAATAAAAATAAATTTTAAAACTCTCACGAAAACTTTTAGTAATGAAATCACATTCATCGATACTATTTGAAAGTTTTCTTTACTTTTAATTTTTGGAAACTCGATCTTACACAAACCGCACCCATAACAATTTCCCCTCTAAAATTTTTGCTAGGGCTGGTCTTAGGGCGTAGGGTGCTACCACCGGTCCTTTCACATTCTGTCCGAAATCCTTGGCAAGCAACCATGCTCCGTCCCTCGATTTCTTGCCTGATGCGATGGTTTATTAGGGCTACAACCTTAAATAATTTTCTCATTTCTATGTATTTCCTTCATGTATTTCACCTTTATCTCTCTACACATTTGCTCCCTCCCCCTCCATAAATTCTGGCTCTTAATCCCCAGGAAGACCAACCCGTTCTCGCTCTGCTATCAGAGAGAAGAGTGTAGCAGTAAGCCCACCCAGAAATCATCACCAATCGATCAGGATGAGTGCCTTGGTCGACCCCTCTTACATCCAACCGGAGCAGTACCGGGTCAAGCCCGGTTCTGTTCCGGTGGTCCGGTGGGCGAGAACACCCCGGTGATTGATTTCACTCCCCTCTCAGCCGAAAAGTCGACCCTGCCATGAAGGCTAAGCTCGCCAAAGAGGTGGGCGCAGCTTTCAGAGACTGGGGCTTCTTCCACTGCATCAACCACTGCATCCCCAAAAAGCTGACGGACACAGTGACTGAGAATCTGAAACTCTTCTTTCACCAACCATTGGAGGAGAAGATGAAGGTGCAGCTCGACTTGACTCACCCCGTCAGTTACAATAACAATTATTTCACCAGCAATGTGAGGGATTGGGTCGAGATATACGACTACATCCTCAAAGATAAGATCGAGGTGCCTGTAACGCATGAACAGGAGGATACCATGATTATGCAGTTGCACAACCACAGGCCCGCCTACCCGCCGGGCTTCCAGTAAGACTTACAACTTTCTCTCTAACTCTCTTTCTCTCTCTAACCCAATGATTATTTGGTTTTGAACAGGGAATTGCTGGATGAGTAAGGGGTATGGATGGCTAAATTATCGTTTGAGATATTGGAGCTGACGGCCCTGAGCTTGAGCTTACCTGCGAATAGGTTCAGGCCCATGTTCGCGGACCATGCAACTATTAACAGGGTAAACCACTATGAGCCATGCCCTGCCCCTGACATGGTGCTGGGAAAGGGGTGGCAGGCCGATATCAGTGCTCTCACTCTGCTGTCCCAGGGCCAGCCCAGTGGGATCAAGATCAGGGGCCAGGACAATGACTGGATCAAGGCCAAGTTCATTCCCCACTCCTTTACTATCCAGATTGGTGACCTCATGGAGGTATATATTGCTATTGTATCAATATCATATTTGCTTCTCTCTCAAAATACTCATAATAATATTTGTTTCTCTCTCTAACAGGGGTACACATACGGGCTGTACAAGAGTGTAGAGAACAGGGTGGTGGTGAGTGGAGAGAAGGAGATGTATTCAGTAGCGCTGGCGTTTGTGCCGGCCATCCTTTGCCTGAGCTTGTTAACGAGCAGAACCCAGCAAAGTACGAGCCTTTCAACTATGGCAAGTTTTATAGGGTGAGGAGGCTCAGCAACTGGGTGAATTTGGCGAGTGAGAATGACATTGTCACCATTCACACCTTCAAGAAGCCTACTACTCAAACTCCCACTGCTGCTACTACTGCTACTGTTGCTGCTTAAATCTTTTCACCTCAAGCCACCCTATTTTCTCCCTCATCTCTTAAAATTTGCTTTAAAGATTTGAGCCTTCTTTCTCTCTCTTAATGTTGTCATTATGTCTCTTAATGTTGTGCTTATGTCTCTTATTGTTGTGTCACTCCTGTAATCTAGATGTTGAGAAATGAGTTTGGGTAGCAATAAATGAGCTTTCCGTTTACACTTCCAGTCTGCAGTACTTTGTGAGGAACAAAACTCTCTCTGTCTCTCATTTGTGTGTTGAGGAATTAGTTTATCTTGGTGGAAGAAATAATTACAATAAATAAAAATAATAAAAGGTAGGAGAATATACTCTCTTTTAATATTTTTTTACGAGATCAACTCTTTACCGAATCACCAATTCTCTACTTATAAAGAAATGAGATCTCCCCTCTAAATACACTTAGAAGATAGAAAATAAATAATTCAAAAAGGGCGCGGTTTCTCTAAGGTTGCAACCTTAAACAATCCAATTAAGGCGCACCTTAAAATTTTATCATAACATGTAATTTTGTTGTAAATAATTTTTAGTATTATCTTAAAATCTATTTTTATACCTAATTGGAAAATTTTTAATTCCAAAAATGGTTAAAATCAAGTAGATCTATAAATATATGAAAATCTTGAAAATTGACGGTCTAGATAATGTGTTGCAAGATTCCCCATTTCCGAGACTCAAAAACTTTTTTTTTCTATATTCATACATCTCGATGTCGAGATGATTGATTAGAGGGTTTTTTCAACATTAAAACAAGATTTCCGATAGATTTTTTAGGTGCATATATGATTCTACATTTTAAGGTTGCAACCTTATATAAACTTTTATCAAACCACCAAAAAAGTCATGTCTCCCCCTCATCAAACCATATTAAGTAAGTTTTATCCTAACTAAACCTAATTAAAATTTATCTTTTTAAAACCAACTTAATCATTTTCCAAATATTAAAACCAACTACATCCCCAAAACAACTCACATTCTACCCCATTCACTAAAACAAAAATTATGGCCCAGTTTGGATCTCCAATAAAAATAATTTGTTATTCATAAAAATTGCAAGTTTTTAAAATGAAAATTGAAAAGCCTTTTTTCTATTCTTATAAAGTCTATTAGGTGTTACACGATGATTTTATTTTAGTCCCCACTATGGATTTGTAATACTTGTCACAAATCCCTAGCTTCACCAAATGGTCACTCCCTCCTCCCCTCTTACCTCCCCTGATCACTTTTCTTTCTCTCTCTCTGCATATTTTGGATCAATGTATTAACCGTACCCTCGCTCCAAATGTCGGGTTTCCGTTGATTCTGATGAACCCTAGGGTTTTCTGCGAAAACTTATCCGTCTCCACAAATTTAAGGTTTGTGTTATTTTTTAGAAACATTGGGGTTCTCTCTCTCTTTCCAAAAAAAAGCCATCAAATCAAACAAAAAATAAAGAGAAACCCAAATCCAAAATGGGTACCTCTTGTTTTGTTACAGTGGCCTCAGATTTTTACTTCAAATCTCTAGCCCCTCTGTTTGAGCTCTCAATTTTCTTCTTAGTCGCAGTCAAAGTTCCCTTATTCAATTTATTGGGAAATGTGATCTTGGCCTATGTGGTGGTAATCGATTGATATAGCATCATATATATGGTTTGAATCACAACTTCATCATTGAAAGCAAACGTTTTGTTGGCCAAGTATTTAGGGGCAATTATTGCTCTTTCCTCTGAGATTAATTTATGAGATGTACTACTTTTTTTTGTTGGGTTTGTTGTGGAAAAATTTATTCTAAAAATGAATGATGCGGTCCAAAATTTTCCATTATTTAGATGGACGAGCACCAATAATTCGTCTTGCCATGCCGACAATAGACCATAGAAGTCCAAAGTTAGCATTCAATTGGAATCTTAATGCACTAAGTATTATTATTTTACAATTGTTTTTAGCAACATTTTACAATTCTTGGCATGTTGCTATGGTATATTTTGATGGGGGAACACATCCTCTCTAACTTTTTGTTAAAAAAAAAATATTTTGATGCGGATGGTAGCGTCCACAAGCACCCTTCGGTTGCATTGAAAATCTAGTCTCATTTTCTTTTATTTAAAAATTATCTTAATCAAAAATTCAAAGTGTAAATACATTTTTATATGGCAAACCAAATAAAAGAAACAAAAAATATTCCACCAGACGAATTTATTAGGGTACTCTAGTCATTGTGTTGCTGAAGATATTAGTAAATTATTTTTTATTTGGTGTGCTATATTAAAATACATCTGCAATCTCAATTTTAGTTAAAGATAATTTTTAAAAAAAATAAAAAAAAATAATTTTATCGCCATTGTATATACCCTTGTTCAAACTCAACCAATGGAAGGATGCTTACGTACCCTGCCATCTATATAACACACCAACTAAAAAAAATAAAAAATATTCTAAACATGTCCAAAAGATTTCTTTTGTGGGTACTCTGAATATTGTCTTGCTCAAAATATTATTAAGTTATTTTTATTTGGTGTGTTGTATTAAAATACATTTGCAACTCAAATTTTAGATAAAATAGTTTTTAAATAAAAAATAAAAATAAATTTATTTTATGGCAGTTGGACATAACCTTTTTCAAACTATAGTTACTGGGGATCGTCCAACTAGGGTGGCGCTCCCGTTCCGGAATCTAGTTCCAGCACTCCGTGGCTCGGATCTCAACCGGAACCGTTCTAATTTTTTTAGGATCTGACTTCTATTTATATGATTCTCGATCCCATTCATAACGAAACTTGATCCCACAATCCCACAAATCGAGATCTCAATTTCACACGGAACACATTTCTTTAAATTGTAGATCTCGTGCCCTTCACTCACACGTGTGTGTTAGAATATGTGTTAACACCACACAAAACGTTTGTGCTACCGATGGAGTAAATTGTTGTTTAGTGCCATCAAGGAGTAACCTGAGTTATGGGAGTAACCTGAGTTAAATTTGAAGTTTTATAGAGGGAAAGTATCTTAAAATTTATGGGAGAAACCATATCGAATTTTGGAAAAAAATCTACCTGAAAAATTTTAGAGATAGAAAATATATAAAAATTTTAGGAGAGAGAAATTGTCAACTATCTGAAAATTCAAATTTTTAAAGAGAGGAACTGTGTCAAAATTTTTGGAGAGAGAAACTATGTCAAATTTTAATTTTTTAGATAAATAAACTATTTAAAATTTTTAAAGAGAAACTATATCAAAATTCTAAATTTAATGTGATCTCTCCCTATAATAGCCATCCAAATTATACAAAAAAAATGATCCAAACATGAGATTTGCTTAACATGGATACCATTCAAAGCCATCCAAACAAGTCCTACTTGTGTAACAAAATTTTAACATAATCAAAATTTGAGATAACCAGGTTTTGATTCAAAACCTATGTTTGTTAACCCATGGAGCCAAACGAGCCCTATATTCTTGAGTGACTAGAAGTTTATAGGGGAGTACGCTTTTTCGGAATACTTAGGTGTTCTTGAAGAAATTTAGTTAATCAAGAATCTTGAATTAATGCTACCTTTTGTAAGCTTATCACAAATCTAATATTCAAAGATATCAAAAAAGTGATGAAAATGAAGGAGATGAAACAAGGATAAAGTTTATTTACATCACTTTCTTTCTTTCTTATTTTTTTATTTTTTTATTTTTATTTTTTCACTCGTATTTGGCAAGGGTATGAGATTTTATCGATAAAAGATCAAATATATTACAAAGTATCTAAATCAAAGACTCTGAAATTACAATGTCCTCTATCACTGCACACCTTGCTTAGCCCAACAATCAGCCACTTCATTGGCCTCCCTATAAATTTGAACAAAAGAGACAGTCCAAGACTTTGTGATATCCATGACCTGCATCCATAATGATCTTAGTGGCTAAGGAGAACTGAACATCTGATTACACCAATTAATCAGATTAAGTGAACCCCCTGAACGATCAAGCATCCTCCAATATGCCTCTCCATGATTAATCTCACTCCCTGTAATAAATTCATCATTTCAGCATGGTTTGTAGTCACACATCCACATGGACTTGTATAACAAACAATAACGTTCCCCATACCATCCCTACAAAGACCTCCCACACCAACCTGAGCGGGGTTGCCCAACGATGAACCGTCAAAGTTTATATTCACATATCCTCTCACAAGCGGTTGCCAGATGCATCATGGCCTAACCTTAATCACATTATAAGATTAGCCAGATTTAATTCAAGTTTTTTTTACAACATTTCGAAACAAACAAATTTGAGTTATTGAAGATCTTTTAGAAAAGGAGAAAGTTTATATAAGGTTGCAACCTTCTACAATAGAAAAAAGTAATAACTCAAAAATCAAATAGAAAAGAGTGTTACATAGTTAGAAAACCTTCATCTCGACATCAAGACGTAAGGATATAATGAGAGAGAAGAACTTTAATTCTTAAAAATAAAGGATCTTGTAACAAGTTTTTTGGACTGTCTATTTTTAAAATTCTTTTTTATTTATACAGCTACTCTATCTACACCATATTTGAAATTTTTGATTTCATATTTAAGGTTAGAAATAGATTTCAGGCCATTGTAATGTTTCAGACATCGGAACTATATCTTCCGACAAAATTTAGAGGTGCATCTTACTTGTATAGTATAAGGTGGGCTCCTCAAACCAACCTCACCTTTTAGAAAGAATACAATTTGTACAAGGGCAAACCTTAAAAAATCAAAGTATGGTGCAATTTCAAATTGTACCAAAAGATGCAATTTCATTACCGAAAATCCCTTTGATTGTCAAAGAATCTATGTGAAATTTAAATAGTACATATCAAATAGATCTATAAACATATCATAGTCTGGAAAATGGACGGCTCAAATAATACATTATAAGGTGCACTATTTCAATAACTAGAAATCAATTTTTTTTTTTTTTTCACATCCAAACATCTTAAGGTTGAGATGTTCAATTAGAGGGTGTTCCAACGTTGAAACAACTTTTTCCAGACAAATTTTGAAGCACACGTTACTTTTTATAATATATGATTGACACCTTATATAAACTTTTTTCTTTAGGAAGCCGATCTATAAAACCGTTTTTCAAGATTTTCTAGAAATTTATATTTTAATCAAATACTTGCTCACATCATGGATTCATGATCTCTCTTTCTACTGGTCATGCATTGCATTGATACTCTCTTTCTCTAGGAAAATTATTTCATGCGGGATAAACCGCATTTCTACATATGCAGTCCAGAAAGTGTATAGTAACCATGTTAAAGATGGATGCAACTAGGTCTTTTATCTAAAAACAATGGAAAGTAACGATCCAAATGTTTTCTTCCTAGAATTATTATTTCTTGTTTTTGGAATTTATTTATTTTTTTATATTCATGATCCTCATATCAGAGATTACATGTCCTTAAAAATCAAGTCTTCAAATCCGTTCAAAAATAGATTTATTAAGAGGCCCGCATTTCTACATATGCGGGCTTGGCCCATAGAAACTGGGTCCCTTTTTCTAGTCCAGCCATGCATTAGACAATATTCCCCCTCCACACCAACAATGTTTACTTACTCTAAAAATGTGCCAACTCTCAAATCACATAGATTTGTTGTATAGCTCTAACCATATAAAGAGTATTCCTTCTTCTTCTTTTTTTGAGAAATTCACATAAGAATAGTTCCTTCGGCTTCGTTTCTCACCAATCGTATTATCTATTTTTACTTTCTCTTCCCGCTTGCTTCCATTGCGATAATTTCTTTATCACAGTATCTCTCTAACCATTACCACACAAATATCTTTATCGACTATCTCTCTCTGTCTACTCTTTATCACGTTATAATAGCTGTCAAATTTTACCGTATTTTTTGTCTAAAACCCAAGTGCAAAATGCCTTTCATGTGGCTTAAGGGTAGCAAAATGCCTTTCATGTGCAAAATGCCTTTCATGGAGATCATAAATATGAAAAAGTAAATAAATTTTAAACACTATAAATAATAATTCTAATAAACAAATATTTATACGGTTAGCATCCATCTTTAATATGGATGCTTTACACTTTTTGGACCATATGTGTAGAAATGCCATCCAACCTGAGGGAAAGAGTTTTCCAAAAAATATATATTTATACATGTGCTGAATCCAAAAATAATCACGCGTATATTTCATCTGTTAAGCTTTGACCCTCACAAAGATCATAAAGACGCTGAGAACCTCCCCTGTTCTTCTATAACTGATGTTAGCTCTCAAAGCCGAGAGAGAGAGAGAGAGTCTTTGTTGTTAGAGAGAGAGAGAGAAAGAGAGAGAGTGAAATGGCCCCTTCCTTTGAAGCAGAGCATGTTCTTCCCGTCGATTTTAGGCCAAAGCTGGAGAAAGTCATTCACCTCGAAGAAACTCCGGTGATCGACTTCTCCGTCATCCATTCGCCAGAATGTGGCAACCTAGAGAGCCTTCTTTCTCAAGTGAGAAAAGCATGGAAAGAGTGGGATTTCTTTGTTATTGTTAACCATGGCTTACCTCCTGAGCTATATGAAAATCTGAAGAAAGTAATGACAAAGTTTTCAGCTTTGCCATATGAGGAGAAGAAGAAGACAGCCAGAGATGTAGATAACCCTCTGGGATATCACGATAAGGACCACACTAAGAAAACCAGGGATTGGGTTGAGGTTTTTGATTATGTTGTGAAGGAGGGTATTGACATTCCTGCAAATCTGGAGCCTGATTGCAAGGAAACTGTGGCCCTGAAGAATCTGTGGCCTCAAAACCCCGAGGAGTTTCAGTAAGAATCTCTCTCTCTCTCTCTCTCTCTCTCTCTCTCTCTGCCCGAAGTTTAAGAATTAAGCATTATTCAAAGTTCTAACCAGTTCTGAAAACACTTTCCCATTTGGGTAAGGCTGATCCGGTTCAGACTTCTCAAGGGATTGTTCCATTTTTTGGCCGATCCATCTTTTAAAACATTGATTAAAAGTGGGGATGAAGTTTTGATTGATTCAGAGCATAAAAATGGGGCAATCCCTTGAGCATTGGGGGAGATTTTTTTTCTTTTCCTATTTTTAATGGTGGCTAGAGTGGAGTGGAGTCAGTGAATTCTGAAGGAATTTTGATGATTCGTCCTTCGAAATCACCTTGGTGGAGTGGAGTCGAACCTAATCCAATCTTAGTCCTCGTTTAAGATTATGAAGCTTTCATCTAAATAACCTTCTTTTTCTCCGTTACAGGAAAGCATGCGAGGCCTACGGTCGAGAAACAACGAAACTGGCATTCAAGGTGCTAGAGACCATTGCTCTGGCTCTTGGATTGCCGGCCGATCGCTTTGATCCATACTTTGAAGAGACAATGACCATTGTTCGCTTAAACCACTACCCTCCTTGCCCCTCACCTGAGCTAGCCTTGGGTAAAGGTCCGCATGTTGATACCAGCGCTTTCACCCTACTCTCCACTGATGAGGTTAGCGGATTAGAAGTGAGGCGTAAATCCGATGGCGAGTGGCTTCGGGTCAGCCCCACACCCAACTCCTTCATCTTTGTGCCAGGAGACGCCTTCCAGGTATAATGAAAAACCCCAAGTTTCTTTTTTACTTTTTTTTTTGTTTTTTGGGTAATTTGATGATAGGAATCGAACTTGAGACGTATCATTGTTAGACATTAACTGCTGATTTCTCAAGCCCGAGACCGAGACCAACTCCTGTCGTCGTTCGAATTCACCCACTTGTTTTTAAACTTGGAATTCATTTCAATCTTTTTGGGTACGTTTGTTTTGTGGGAAAAAACTTTGTGAGGAAAGTCTCTCTTGGATGACTACTGCTTTCCCATGTTTATTTTCTAGGAAAGCAGTGTATAATATAATCGCTGATAAAGCATTTTCGAAGCTTCTGCTACTATTTGTAAGATAGATTTTGCAACTATGCTGTTCCCAAGTTGATGAGAAAGCACTTTTCCGTTAAAATATTTTCCCAAGGTGATGGGAAAGCTCCTTTTGGATAAAAAACGCACCACTCGAAAAAAAATGATTCTATGACTTTCCAGGTTTTGTTGCAGTCTTCTTAAAACAAAACTCAAAATGCCTTGTTGGGATTTCCAGCCTTTTGCTCTTTAGTCAATGTTCTGACAAGCAAATGGCTGTGGTGTGTGAAAATTTTTGCAGGTTTGGACAAATGACCAGTATAATGGGTTGTTGCATCGGGTGGTGGTGAACTCCCAACAGGAGAGGTTCTCCTTTATCACTTTGTTTACACCATCCTATCATGCAATTGTGGAGCCTCTTGAAGGACTGGTTCATGAGGAAGATCCCCCCAAGTATAGGCCATTCAAGTGGGGAGAGTATCTCATCACTAGGAGTCTCAACAATTACATGAAGTTGGACAAGCCTGTTCTTCAAATAAGTGACTACAAGATTAGAGATTAGCCCACTTTCCCCTATGAATCAATTACGAGTCCGAATCTATCTCTAGTGTCCGAATCTATGGAGTATCGATTAATGATGTGTCCTATCGTACTCGCCTACGGTCTTAAATAACATAATGGTGATTTCTATTTTTCTGCTTTATTTCATTGTGTTTTTTCTTCTAGCCCTGTGTTTGGAAGAAGTTTATATAAGGTGTCTACTTTTTAGATAAAAGTAAGGCCCACCTCAAAATCCATCGGGAAATGCTATTTCAACATTGGAAAGCCTTTCAGCTGATCATCTTAATATCAAGATCTATGGATATAAAAAAAAAGAAATTTTTTTTTTTTCAACTCTTAAAAACATTACATCACAACATATTATATAGACAATCTATTTTCAAGATTTTTTTCAAGTGTTTTTAGATTGTCATGATCCACACTATTTTTTAAGCTTTTAAATTTAATAATTAGGTGTGGAAACAAATTTTTTCATGCCATCATAAAATTTTCTGGTAGAACTACATCTTCTAGGCGGTTTAGAAAGTACACCTTACTTTAATTGGTTACGATGGAGACCTTATATATATGTTATTGTATAGATATGTATCATTCCATATTATCCATACAATACATATCCATACGCTAACAATATAAACTACACCCTGCCATTACGCTTCATTGTAAGTGCAAGGACTCAACAACGCATTGACAATGCTAACTAAAGGTTAATAATCCAAGGGAGCAAAATTTCTCCAAAATATACGAATTTAAAAAGGAAAGAGTTAGCGAGGCCCAGGCATTCCGATAACATGTAAAGAGTCACTCCATATCCCATTAGAAAATTTAGCTTGGACATATCGAAAGTCTCAAATTGATTATTTCAACCTCAATTGTTATGTATGTGGAATCTATGGATTTCAAATCTAGGTATATTTTATCTAAACTCTACATTTTCAAGTGTTTTCAGATCTTTGAGATCTACACCATGTTTGGAGCTTCAACTTTTTGTAAACCGGACGTTTTCAAGCCATTATAAGGTTTTCCAACAAAGGATCTACATTTTTTAGGAGGTTTTGAGGTGTGGTTTTACTTTTTTATCACAAAACCTAGCCCTCATATTATCCTAATGTATACAAATAAAAATTAATATTTAACAATCTTAATTTTGTTCTTCAAAAGTCAACAATATTAAGATTTGGTTTTTGAATGCATGTATCCACTTTCCTCCCTAGTTTTGTTAAGAGACTGAATACCATGAAACCATTTATCTTTATTACAAGAAAGTCACAATTGCTCTTATCTATTAGATGTCAAATTAGATGATTCGGAGTGTGTCACGCATAGAGGATAAAAAAACAAGGTTTGAGAAAAATAACAAAAAAAAAATAGTACAGAAAATTAAAAGAGCATGACACAATGAGTTATATGGTTCGGCAAAATTGCCTACGCGGTAGCAAGATTCTCTTTAAGTAATAAAAAAAATACTATGCAAGCATGAAGAATACAAAGATTTACAAACTCTCCCAATGCCCTAAAACAGAGTTTTTATCTCATCAAAACACCCACCCAAAGGTTTAAGGAACTTACCCTCTTTTGTTGCATCTTATTTTCTCCGTCTACAATACTACTTTTCTATCTACAAAACCACATTTATAAAGAAGAAAATCCCATGAAACTACCACACAAGGTCCCATTCTCTTTTGATTGGTTTTTGTAAATAATAGGCTCTAGGGTTTCCACAAAATAGAACTCTTATTTTTTTTTTTTTTTGCTCAAAACAAATCACGTGATTTCCTACTTCAAGTGGAATCACACCCCATAAAAATAGAAAACTCTATTTTAGGAAATGTGGCTACGTCACGTTAACATCACAAAGTTAGAGGAGTTTTTTTTGGAACTTTGAATTTAGTTAATGTACACTACAACCCCACAACCACCCGATTTAAAATGTAACGGATAAGAATGATTGTAATGTTTTGTACCAAAAACAAATGGTCACTTTGTATTTCTTATGTTAAAGATAACTAAATTACTAAGTGAAAAATATTTAATGAATTTTGCAATGTCGTTCAAAACAAATATTTTTCTAATGTAATAAAATGTTTTACCATGCTCATTTATTTAGGAGTGTATCAATTAATTTATGGTATGGTTTGCATAAGGCGTCCTTATCAAACAACCAAAGAGAAGGCACCACCAAACCTGCCAGAAGATATACTTCCAGTGCCGTAAATTCTTAGAATATTTTGAAAATCTATTTTCACTCCTGACTGTGAAAAATCATTATTTATTTTATTTTATAATTTTTTTTTTAAAAAAAGATTTAATAAAAAATATTTTTTTGGCTATGTAATATTAAAATTAAAAAAAGACGTACAAGCATGCTTTCCACATAATTCCAGGGGCCCACTTTGGGACTTTCAGGTAGACAGAATTTTTGGTTCCGAGCTTGAATACAGCCCCTGAATAGGTTTTAGGGGTTGCTTTTAGGTGGTTATTGGTGGAGACTGAGTTTGATAGGCCTTGGTGGATGCTAAAATGTTTACATCCAAAATTACGGCTAGAAAGAACATATCTTCCTCCACCTTAGTATGCGAAGAATTAAATTAGTAGGATAAGATAGATATAGGGTCCACATCAAATTATAGACCCTAAGGGGTTGCATTTGACCTTCTTTCTACAGTTCACTGGCCGAACTGGCTAAAGTTTCACCAAAAATTGAAAAGAAAATGTAGAAATAGTTTAAAAATTGGGGGCAAGAGTTTTGGAAGACATTGGAAATGGAGAAAGGTTAGAAAATGAAACAAATAAAAGGATAAAGAAGAGAAATGTGGGTTTAGTAAACCCAGCCCACCAGTTCGACACCTAAAGTTGGGGCCTCAGAAAGACGCAGTACGAGGTAACTGCTCCCATAGTCTTCCACAATCCTTGAGCCAGGAAGGCTTCCTGTTGGAGTTGGAATGGGATTGAAAATGGCTCGGAGGCTTGAGTACCTTAGTCTAGTGTCCATGTAATGGTACACCATAGACTCAACTGGAGGGATTTTTGAGTTGCTAATATTTTAGAGGTATCTAGGACTTCAGGGTTTTAGGGGTAAAATGATGAACGACGTTGCGAAACCCTAGAATTCTAACCATAAAATTGAGGTTTGAAGTGGTATCTATAGTGTCTAGGGCTTCTATCTGACTCATTCTCACCTAATACATTTAAAAACCCCACAAAAAAATTCTCACCTAATACATTTAAAAACCCCACAAAAAAAGCCTGTGTTTGACTTGACCAAGTGGTAGCTCAATCCGAGCCATCCATATACCTATGATGTGAATCACATACTTGACGATGAGCTTTGTGTCTCTAACAGTGCGCTATGCTGGAGAATGGGGGTAAGGTCGTGGTGGTAGCACCTATACTTTAGTCATCACGTTGTGGTTTTCATTCCTACTACTATCACCACCTTATTAACTCCTTCAAAAATCTAATCCCTAATCTACTTGAAAAAATGGGTAAGGGCCTGTCTTTCCAACTAAATTACCCCAAAAAAAAAATTACGCTTTGCGTTGTTCACGGGTGGTGGGCCCGGATTGAGATGGTTCCTTCTCCTACTTCTTTTTTGGTTGTTTCTTGGGGTTTTGAGGCATTTTTTTGGGTTTTTGGTACTTGTTTATTATATTATTTTATTTTAAGAGCTTTTTGATTATTATATTTTTTATTCATTTTAAAAGAGTTACCAGGTCAAACATAGGGTTTGTGCAATTAGGAGAGTGGCTAAATCGTGATCATGTTGGAGGTCTCCTAATTTATGTTTGGCTTATGTTTAGAAGGTTTAGAGTTGGTTACTAGGAAGTTCTTTAACCTAATTTCAGAAGTTTTTACTAATGAACTGGGCTAATTTTGAAAGTTTATGTCCACTAAGTCGGTTTAAGGCTATCTAATTAGGGTTTTACTAAGGGTCTTCTTATTGTATTTTTAGTTATTTTTTAGAGGGCACGGAGTATGGGATGTAGTGCTGTGTGGATTAATAGGCTTGTATGGTCAGTTTAGGGTAGGAAAAGGATATTTAGGTCGACAAAAGGCGAGTTTTAGGTCCCAGGTAGGTCTAGGAATGCGGCTAGGTGTGAACCCTAGAGCTTCCGGTTGTGGTTACCTAGAAACTCCCTTAGCCAAAGTAGGGTGTCTAAATAGGCACATCCAAAGTGCAAAACATTTTCCAATTTGAATGTATAAGTAGTTGTGAAAACATAAACTTTTTGTTTTCGGCTTCTTCATAGAGAAACAGTTGTCATGGATTTTATGGAAGTGTTCTGAGACTTGGGCATAGCCACTCTGACTCGGGCAAGTAGTTTTGGGGGAGTAGGCTGCACGACAGTTTTTCAAAGTTTAATTATATTAATACGTCAAGTTTAAATCAAATGTCCTTGAATGGCTTTACAACTAGTCCTCCTGCTTTTATTCTAATGTAGTCAGTGCTCAAATCCAATTTTTTTATATGATGGGAACAACATTCGAATCCCATTGGTAATGGGAACAAAATTCGAATTCCACTGGAGAACGAAATGTAGGCCCGCTAAGAATGGAACTCATAACCTCTTGTAAAGAAGTCCACTTGCTGCTTGCTTCATTAAAGTGGTGCTCATATTATATTTTTTCTCTTTATTTCCTTTAAAAGAAAAGATGAACAGGACTCAGACGAGTTATTTAGACTCACCCAAGTAACTCGTCTTGGCTAAGGTCCCAGTGCCTTGGCCGAATCGATTTTCTATACCCTGCTTTATGATTTATTTCTTCTACGCATCAAAAGTAATGCAAACAGTTCAAAAGAGAAGGGTAGATATAACCTGTAGCAACTTAAGCGATGAAAGTTTCATATTCAATACTCAAGCCGATGAGTGTGTGGATGGCCAAATGTTCATTTGGAACTGGATCTTGTGCTTCTGCAAGTGCAACTGCAATAGATTTGACTTGTTTTAGATAATAACTCATGGATTGTTCATAGCTTGTAGCTCATAATGAAGTTGGAGAATATGTGTCTTTGGGTGGTGATGATAAAAAACAGTTTAGTGTGTTCTATAATTTTTTCACAGAGGACAACCCAACAACTTGTGCCAAGACAGGGTCCATTAAGGTTGAGTTAAGCCCACGCAAAACGAACTGATTAGTTGAAAGCCAAGTTAAGTAATCTGGATTGATTTTTAGTTTCTATTATACTCTTCGCATTTGAGAAGCTTCATCGAGCCGGGTGAGAGTCGTATACAAATTTGTGGAGATTCTGACTACTTAGGATAGGCATAATCTGAGGTTTCCATAGCGGAAATAGTGAACTTCGCTGATAAAAGATAACCTGTGAATTGAAGCTACCTCCGATCGTGGATGAAGGAACAAGGCCCTTATTGCTCTGATACCATACCAGAAAAATATCTTGTGTTCCTTCTTGAACATATGAAGCTTTCATTAAACAGAAGTGTCCCTATGACTCTTACATGTGGTTGTGATTAATGGTTACAATGGATGAGCCATGAGGATGTTACAGCTTCTTTCAGGACATCTTTATTTCTTACATTATTTTGGTTTTTCTATCTACAGTTAGAGAACAAAACCAATATATAATCCTGTCCGGATGGAACACAACTCAAGGGCACACACAAGTATAGCTCAGCTCAAGGTTAATTCAAGGTTTTGGGCATCCAAAAGAACTCTATAACTACTGCTAACCGCCCCAAAAATGAGAAATGCATAATGCCATGAGGTAACATGAAAGAAATAAGAGATAAGGAAGTACTTCAAAATACATTGGAAATCTATTTCAGAGCAACTCAAAAGTTACAATAAGAACAAAGCACACAGTTCCAGGCTCCTTATTTATGATGCAACCAACACAACACACAGTTGCAGACTCCTTATGTAGAATCAATCTATCTGATAGGAGGAAACAAAGCGGACTTAGGACCGAAATATTTGAACATATTAAGAGGAAGACTGAAAAGATACCAACAACCATCGAGGGATTTCATGTTTTGAATCTTGTAACAACCTCAATGTTTACTCCTTAGACATGAGGCTTGCGCTCCTCTCCTAACTTGAAGTCAGTTATTTGAATTGCAGTCTTTGTCTTGTCAAGATTGCTGACCCTCCTCGACATGAAGAAATCTCCCCACTTGTATTCTTTGAATTTAGAGGGGTTTTCTTCAGTTACAAGCTCCTCAATAGGCTTAACCATCACATGATATGAAGGTGAAGCTACAGTGACCATCGAGAACCTCTCGTTCTCTGAGTTTACGACAACTCTATGCACGATGCACTCATATTCGTCGTTGCTCCAAACCTGTTAAAATGTATATAAGATCAGTGTAATTTTGTAGTGCAAACACAATGAAAATAGTTGAAGAAAACTCATTGGCATAATTTAGAGGTGGGAAAATATAAAAGGAAAAGTATATAATTCCAAACAATCCTTAACATGTTTTTATGTTTAAGTGTTAATTGTGTATATTTATAGATAAAAAATACCCACATGTATATGTTATACATAGAGATGGGATATGTTTGATTATTCCTTCGTAAGGAGTATTGTCTTAAATTACTCAACACTCATGGGACATTTACTCTTTTTTTGTGATACAAAAGATTTTCAAGTAAGGGCACTTATTTTCATTAGTAAGGGGTAAAATAAATATTTTTTTATGAATAGAATAACATTTTATCATAATCAGACCAATTAACATTTTATGTGAGTAACATCGCAATTATTGCAGCTGTTATGCATCCCATGTGGGGGTGCTGTCCAGCATAGTTAATAAAACAACTCCGTACCACAAGACTTTCTTCTTACCCTTAATTAGTTACCTAAAACACTACTAAATTAAATTTGTTCTATTGTACATTAAGATATCAAGTGCCCAAAATATTGAATAGGCTAAGAATAAACTCCATAAAAGGGAACAACCAAACAAGATCCAAAATAGATATTCACATATATTTATAAGAGCTACTTCTATAATTATGTTAATTTCACGCTTAAAGTATAGTTTTACATGTAAGGATTATATTAGGGTACTTATACATATTTACTTAATCTATTCACTATTTTTGACACTCAATACTCTTACTCCACATAGTAACCTTTTTGCCTAGGGGTATTTTAGGTTATTAAACATAAGTAAAATTGAAATTCTTGATAAAAATAAGAGCATTTATTACTGATAGTGCAAGATGACATCACCCACACGGAGCAATGATTGTTTTTTTACCAACAGTAAATGCTATTACTTTTTAATAGAAATATTTATCGTACTATTCCGAATACTGAAAAATGCCCTTACTAAAAAAAATTTGTGCCATAAAATAAGGGTATATGAGTGTCCAAAATAGTTGAACCTTCATAGAGTAAGTTACATGTTTGCAACCATGAAAACCTCGATGTAAACCCTGATCCAATATATTCAGGTACTAAATGGATAGTGGGTTCATTTTAATCTTAAGGAACAATTTGGTAATTATGAGAGTGTGTAATGATCTCATAATAAACAAACAAAATTTTAACAACTCTTTTTATAATTTATAACCGATTCATCCATTGTCCCATTCTTCATTTTTGGGAAAGGCTAGAATTTTGTTTTGGTGAAGGGGGACGGGGTTGGGTCAGATCATAGGGGAAAAATTCACTACTCATGGCAGGAATGAAACATAAGATTTCATGCTGTGGCACCAATTACCCTGACCGCTATGCTTGGTGTCCATTCCTATTTACTGAGGGCTAGATTAGTTTTAACCTTTGGATGTTGTGTTATGCATTTACTCCCAAACCACTAAAGGAAGGTCGAGCTAACTACACATGTATTTTTTGTCTAATACCTGTAGAACACCTGCCATGATGACCACCACTGAATCAGGAATGGGTCTCAGTCGGAGCCATTCACCGTCCGATTTTCGCTTCAACTCGAGCCCACTGACTTCATTTGTGGTCAGGAGGGTCAAGATAGCATGGTCCTTGTGAGCTCCTTTGCCTAGAACCAATTCGGGAGTAGGGCATATTGGAAAATAGTTGATTCTAGCGTAGTTCATGTGGTTCTCAAGGTAACGGTTGAAGCGATCAGCTGGTAAGCCTAGGCTGAGTGCGATGAGCTCTAGCAATTGGCACATCAATTTTGAAGCAGCCTGTGTAAATTCCTCGCAGACTTTCCTGTCATGGAAAAATTCAAAATTTATGCTATTTATGGAGAAATAGGTGTAAAACCTTATGAGGTTCTTGGGTATTTTAAGGAAAAAAAAGGAAGGAGAGAAAAAAATAGATGTCCTGGTTGTGTGACAAAACTTAGATAATAGCTTTCTCTACTAATTCGATTGACCGGAAATATTAAAGGTGCTTGTGCGCCCCTTAGGCTCAACTAAAAAATATAAAATTATTTTAAAAATAAAAATTGATCAAACTATCTTTGAAACATTTAAGAGTATTTTGGTCAAATTTTAAGTGTTCCTTAATGAGCCTCGTAGTTCCATTGAATTCAAATTAAACATAATTGCAGAATAATTATGACTGTCCATTTTCTTTTTTTTTCTTTTTTTAATATAAAATGCTTTTTTTAATATGAAATGCTGGGAGAGTTGTATGTACCCTTTAAATGTTCAGGATACTATACTTTCCATCTAATTTATTAAAGGAAAAAGTTTGTATAAGGTTGCAATCTTAAAATGTAGAATTAAAGATGTACCTCAAAAATCCATCGGAAAATGTTCTTTTAATGTTGAAAAACCCTCAAATCGATCATCTCGACATCGAGATGCATTATTATGAAAAAAAAAAAAAAAATATTTTGAGTCCTAAAAATAGTGCATCTTGCAACACATTATTTAGACCGTCCATTTTCAAGATTTTCATATATTTATAGATCTACTTGATTTTAACATTTTTGGTATTTAAAATTTTATAATTAGATATGAAAATAGATTTTCAGATAATCCTAAGACTTTTTTACATAAAAATATCATATTACAATAAAATTTGGAGTTGCGCCTTAATTGGATCATTGAAGGTTGCAAATTTATAGAAACCACATCCTTAATGAAAAACAGAAAAGAAAATGTGCACAAATTTATACCGTAAAGGACCTGGAATTCATTTTAAAAAAAAGGAAAAAATATTTTTAAACTCAAATAAAAGACAAAATTAGCAATCCCAAAATCACATATGATAAAAATGTCAAAACTCGCCAATATGGAACATCATCGATCAAATCCAATATCTATATAAGTTATAAGAACGAAAACCAAAACTAGTCTATGGGCAAGCTTGGTTCGTAGGAAATCTCTATTTGAAAGAGAATCCCGGCAGACCACTGCTTTCGCATGTTTGATTCATAGGAAAGCCGACCGCTCAAGGGAAAATTCTTTCTCTAGTATGGGAAAAAGCACCGGACTTCTCAATCCTAGGTAAGAGACTTGGACGTTGCTGCAACTATTAGATAGCCCAAAGACAAAGATTTGGAGATGTCGAATATCACAAGCGTTGAAAACAACGTATGCTGTTGCAAATATCAAATAGCCCAAAGGCAAAGATTTGGAGATATCCAATATCACAAATGTTGAACACAACGTATGTTTTAGGATGGTCCAACATCATCAATATTGAATAGACTAAGAAATAAGGGTACAATGATATTTAACGGGCCATGAAAATAAAAAAAGAATTAAAAAACCAATTTCCCATCTATTCGATGTTGGAAATATTGGATGCGGGGTAAAACTATAAAAAATTTAAAAAGGCGAACAGTCGACGGGAGCAGGGGAGCTCCATGTAAGTTTGGAATAAATGTGGAGCATATTGTAATAAACGGGAAAAAAACTGATCCCCACATAGATGTTTCATTTCATAATTCATAGTAGGAATAAATTTTCAAAGAATCTGGGACCAAAACTGCTTTTGCTCTTACTTTGGTTGTTTAAGGTTGATACCTTGTATAAACTGCACCCAAACTTCTTCTATGGTAATGAGAGAGGGCAATAAAAAGTTAGTCAATACTCGATACTTTTAAGAAGAGAATTCTTCCTAAGAAAAAAGCACATATGAGCCAATCTCCATGAAAAGGAAAAAATAAAGAGAAAATAAAGAGAGAGGATACGGGGTCACATCACTCTTTAAATCAAATATCCTTTCTCTGTCGATCCACAAACACACAATCAGGCAGTTAGTATGCAGCATAGATGAGCTCTTTATTAGAGTTTTACAGCTGATCTTAATGTTCGTATATAAGTTGCCTCCATTTCGAATGCTCAAAAAAAAGTTGCCTCCATTTTGTGGAACATTTGAATCCTATTTTATCCTAAACAAAAAATCCTAGTCATCCTACAAAATGAAGCTTAAATTTTTAATAGAACCTTCGGTTATAAAGATGGTAGGATAGATGATGGAATTGAGGAAGAGATAAGGAGTTTTGTATATGTTCTTGTGTGGAAGTGTGTGTGGGGGTGTGTGTGAGAGAGATGGGGCCTCTCAGATACCGAAAATCTGCCGGGTTTTCTGGCCACTGGTTGTGGAGAGTAGATGTCTCTTGGCAATCTGGCTCCAACGATGCTGGGATCGAAAGTTCTTTATTCAACATGAAGTCGAAAACCTCGGCCCAGTCCCGTATGTTGTTCGTGTGGTCACTTTCATTGTAACCCCATGGCATGTTCGGGTTTCTGGCAACCTTTCGCTTCTCCTCAAAAGAAAGTTTTGAAAACTCAGACATAACTCTTATAACTTCGGGCCAAAGGCCTGGCGCCACTCCGTGGTTTACAACCACAAAGAAGCCCCATTCCTTTAAAGATATGTGTACTTGAGCGACGATGTCCGCCAAGTCATGAGAATTTGGCGTCTGGAGTGGTGAAAGGTCAATTACAGGAACGTCTTCTAAGTATTTTACAGTGTCGGGCTTTGGCCGGAGGTGAGGTGGTACCATGGTAGAGGCCTCAATGGGTGGTGGGAGCATGACGGTTGAGTCTACCGCTGTAGGCATCTTCTCTTTCTTCCTAAGGTGTTTTCTCTCTCTGGATTTTTTCTAACAACTTTTTATTACTAGAAATTAGTCCTAATAGATTTTTTTTTAATAATATCTTGCCCAATAAGCTAATTTCTATTAAAAAGCAGCCTGCATTGCACGTTTGGTGTTTTAGGACAAGTTATAAGGTTTCGAACCCTAGACTTTCTTCACACAAACCCGAGATATCTACCACTAAGCAGCAGATACACGAAATGCCTACCACTAAGCTGAAGCCTAAAGGACTGAAGATAAAAAGAGGGAAAAGATAAAAGATGAGAAAAAAAAATAAGAACTTCACGTTCAAGAAACTTCTCACAAGCACTTGAAAGTATTCTCTCAGTAGCTCTTTACTGAAGCACTGGTTTCCTATGATCAAGATGTACATTTTGTCCATTGCGTCCTCCTTTTATAAGTGGATAGTAAGGTGCAAAGTCCAGGAGGTTCATTATTAAAATTGAGATAATGAAAAATCATTTCATTTTTTTATTCGGAACCTTAGCCTGTTCTCGAAGAAAGATAGCAAAAAAAATTATGCCTAAAGTCGATACCAACAGGATTTTATACACCAATGCTTCCATAGATTCGTTCGTGGTTTACAACAAAATTAAATATCGCTTCCATACCTGTTCATTTGTTACCTTGCTTCGTTTTTTTTTGTTTCATTCAAAATTCTCCAGATTTGGTGGAGTATCTGAGATACAAGATGACAATTTCTAGTGAAGATATTGCCTTCTTAGCATATACGATTGTACAGTATTTTTGGAAAAGGTATTGGTTGAGTCGGGCAACACATTCATGTGCTCTGATTGTCAAGGTTTTAGACTTGAAACATTTCTCAAATTCTCATGGATGAATTTGGAGCTTGAAAAGCAGTGCAAATATGATATCTTTTCAGGAGCTTGAAAGGCAGTGCAAATATGATATCTTTTCAGTAAAGATGAACCATCTAGAAGAAACAACAAAAGTAGATAAGGGAGAGCCTTTTATGTAACGCCACCCACATAAACTATATATGTGACTCCTGATCTTAGCCGTCACAATTGAGTAAATGGTTGAGATGGCTTGAATCACAATGTCACAAATTGGGTCGTAACGATCGTACCTTGATTGGACAGCTCATAGTTTTTTATTTTTTAATTTTTATTCTACAAATAATTTTGAAACAAAATTTGGGGCATGCATAGATGTGACAGGGATGCACATGATAAATACTATAAAAAAAATATTTTTGGTGGAAAAACATTACTAGAATACCCCTGAAAATTTCATGGGCATTTTTGTCATTTAGTTTTATAGAAAATATTGTCTTTTTATTTTTTCAGGTTCACCCTAATTTTATGATGGAACACCCAAAATTTTATCTAAAAATGTTCTGTAAAAAAAAAAGAAAAATTATGCGTAACATTATGGCATGAACAATCGTAGCTGTTGATTTTGAATCGAAATGCTAAAAAGTGGGGTCATATATAACTTAAGACAAGATTTCTATGCTTCCCCTACAACATAAAACTTATATACTTCCCCTTATCCAACCATCTATTTTGAATGGATGGCTAAGATTGCCCCAACACAATGACACGTCTCTACACTGTTTTATTTTTATTTTTTTTGTTATAAACTATTTTGACACCAAAATCTGGACATCCACTTTCCTATTAAACTTGCACTAGCAAAAAATATAAAAAAAAATATTTTCAATAAAATAAAATAATCAAAATACCCTTGAAAGTTTCAAGGGGTATTTTTGTCATTATATTTTATCGAAAAAATATTTGTAATATTTTTTTTATAGGTGTGCCCTAATTAGAAGTTGGCACGTACCAAATTTCATATTCATATAATTTGTATTAAAAAAACTAAAAATAAAATACTGTGAGACGTCAGATCTAAGATCAAACGGTGAGTGGATCTCTTGATCAAAATTGGACGGCTGGATGGTAGGTTAAGTATGGAACTTCTATGCTGTAGGGGAAGTATAGAAACCTTTCCTATAACTTATACGTTGTTGGGGTCACATAGAAATATTTTCCATCCATAAAATATAGGGAAGTTTATGCCCATTCTTTTCCAAACTAAAAATCCATGGCCATTGTAATTTATGCTCATTTCCTTGTTTTCATTTTTTTTTTTCACCCAAAATGCTATTGGTTCATAATTTCAAAATCCGAACCAAAACTACTAACATGTCAGTTTGGAAATTGAAAATCCGTATGGGTTTTTTTGTAAACCTACTAGCATTCATATTTTGAAAATCTGGTGGAGAAAGAATTGAGTTAAGTAGGAGAGGATGGGGAGTCGGATTTTTAAAATCCGAATCCGAAACTCACAAAAACCGTTAACATTATGAAAATCTGAACTGGTAGTTTCACTAAATTCATTTGGAATTTCAATTTCTCAAACGATATGTTAATGGTTTTGGTTAGGATTTGAAAGTCTCAACCTATGGTATTCTGGGGAAAATAAAAAAATAAAGACAGGGAAATGAGCGTAAATTAAGACACTTTGGGGATAGATTTTTACTGCCTAAAAACATACAAAATATTAGCATAAACTTCCCTCACATTTATTATAACGTTATAACCTCCTACAAACCAAACCCAACTTAGAATATTCTCTTTTAAGTATTATAATTATGTCAGGTTCATGGTTTAGTGGTCCAAATTATTTTACTGAAACCCTAACCTTTATCTAATCAATACTTGCATTATTGATACGGTCATCGCCCAAAAAACAAGTGACGACTTAATGTCCTCTTGATGCACTGTTTTATATTTGTGTCAAGGTAGGATTCCCTCCAATTTCTCCCGAAGATATGAACCTCACTCTTCATAGATTCACTAAATTCATTTGGAATTTCAATTTTTGAAACGATATGTTAATAACTTTGGTTAGGATTTTTAAAGTCTCAACCTATGGCATTTTGGGGGAAAAAAAAAAAGATAAAAAAAAGGAGGATATGAGCATAAATTAAGACACTTGGGTCCTGAAAAACATACAGAATATTAGCCTAAACTCCCCTTAAATTTATTATAGAATTGTGGAGTTTGAGATTCCATTACTAAATATTTTTCAGCGGCGACTCACTACAATAGACGCACCTAAACCTTTAGTTTACTCATTGGGAGACACTTACATGAGGTCATATCTAAATGTGGATCATCAACATCAACGTCGCTTTTTTCCAATTAATTAGGGTTTGCTACGCGAATTCTGATCCGTCATTTTAGTTATTAAAGGTCATGGCCTTAGTGAGGCCATCAATCCCTATATCTTTTCGGATTATTTCGAACTACGTCCTTTTGAGTCTATCCCTTACCCTTTTCTGTCTTTTCGTTTTAACTAATTCGCACCTCCTTACAGGTGTTGTACTTGGTCAGTGCCATACATGGCCCATCCACTTAAATCTACTATCTCTTATCTTATCGCCTATTAGTATCATACCTAAATTCTTCCGAATGGATTTATTTGAAATTCTATTCCTTCTTGTCTTGTCACTCATCTATCTCAACATTCGCATCTCTGTTACTCTCATTCTATGGGTATAATGTTTTTCGTCCGCCTGACATACTATCCTATATGAACAAAGCTGGTCTTACCGCTGTCTTATAGAACTTGCTTTTCAGTTTTATTTGTTTGCAGCAATCATAAAAAATTCCAATTACACATCTCCATTTTACTTACCTAGCTCTAATTCTTTGTGGAACATCTACCTCAATTTCTCCATTTTCATTAATTATCTACCCAAGTTAACAAAAGTACAGTCTCTTTTGTAGTTCCTGACCGTCAATCTTAACTACTTTCTCGCTTCTACTCCTATATTTATTAAACTTGCATTCCATATACTTTGTCTTAATCTGGGTAATTTTGAAACCTTTGGATTCTAGAGCATCTCTCCAAAGTTCTAACATTCGATTGACATCGTTTCGGGTCTCATTGACCAAAACTATTATCTACGAATAACATGCATCATGGTACCTTATCCTGTAAGTGCCTAGTTAGGTCATCCCATAACTAAGACGAAGAGGTACATGCTCGATGTTGGTCCTTGATGTATATCTATTTTCACTGAAAACTTACTCGTCTCTCCACTAATTATTTATACACTAGTTAGCCCTCCACTTATTATCGCTGAAAACTCACTCATCCCTCCACTAATTGTTCATACACTAGTTAGCGCTCCATCATACATATCTCTCATGATGTAGTGTCTGGAGACTCATTTCTTTTTCAAAACCTGCCAAATCAAATAAAGAGGAACTCTATCATAAGAATTTTTTAGATCAACAATGACTATTTGGATATCTTTTCCCTTTGCCCTAAACCTTTTAGTAAGTAGCCTAAGTAGGAAAATATCCTCGTTATTGACCTTCCTAGCATAAAACAAAATTGGTTTCCAAATGCACTCGTTTCATGCCTTAGTCGTTGCTCAGTCACTCTCTCTCAAAGCATCATACTATGGCTCATAAGCTTGATCCCTTGATAGTTCGCATAATTATGTATCATTTGTTTTTGTAAATAGACAATATTTTCCTCCATTCGTCTGGCATTTTCTTTGTTCTCAACATCTTGTTGAACAACATCGTCAGCCAACCAATGTCAGTCCCCCATGCACTTTCAAACCTCTATCGGGATACCATCTAGTCCTTAAGCCTTTCGTATCTTTATCCTTTTCAAAGCTTCTTTTCGCTATCATAATCCTAAGAATGTATCTATGACCTCCACTCTTATTCGTACCAATAGTTCATTCTATTGCTAGGTTCCTATTGTATTTGTCATTTCATAATTTTTGAAAATAAACTCTCCACCTTTCGTTGAAGTCGTCATCCTTCACTAAAATCGTTTGATCATCACTCTTAATGCATTTAATATTGTTTAGATTCCTACACTTTTTCTCTTTTATTTTTTCGAATTTAAAGCATTTTTCACCTTCTCTTGTTCTCAGTTTATTGTATAGATTACTTCTCTTGTTCTCAGTTTATTGTATAGATTATCATAAGCCTTAAGTTTACCTTTACTTTGTATTTGTTTAGTATTTTTTTTAGCATTTTTATATTTTTATAAGTTTTTATCGTTTCTGTTACACTACTAACTTCTATAACTTGATCGTTTTTTTCTAATGACTTTTTGAACCTTCATCATTCCACCAACAAGTTTTTTTATCAGAGTTTCTTTTTCCTCTAAATTCTCCTAAAATTTCTTTTGTCACTTTCTTGATACAGTCAGTCATCTCATTCCATATTACATTGACATCATTTTCAAAGTTCTATTTTCCTTATTCAACTATTTTTTCCGTAAATAATTATATTTTCTCATTTTTTAAATTCCACCACCTTGTTCTGAGATGCCTAACATTGCCCCTTATTTTCCATTTCTGTATGCAAACGTCCATGACCACAAGCCTACGTTAAGTAGTAAAACTCACTCCTGGGATAAGCTTACAGTCTTTACACGATGAACAATCTACCTTCTTAATTAGGAAGAGGTTTATCAGGGTTTTATGTGATCCACTTTTATAAGTTATTAAATGTTCATGTCACTTTTTAAGGTAAGTATTTGCTATTGCTAAGTCGTAGGCCTTAGCAAAATCTAAAATAGTCTCACCCATCACAATTTTTTTCCCAAACCCATATACCCCATGTACCCTTCATATCTTTTACTATCCTTTCCTACATGACTATTTAAGTCCCCTCCTAAAAAGTTCATCTCTCCATTTGGTATATCTTGGACTATTCTATCTATGTCTTCCCTAAATTTTCTCTTAATTCTATCATGTAATCGTACTTGTAGTCCGTAAGTACTAATTATATTAATTATCTCTTCCTCTAATACAAATTTAATTAATAAAACCCAATCACCGATTCTTTTGACATTAACTTCTTTTTTCTTTTAAACCTTTGTCTACTATTTTGCCTCCTCCATTTCTATTATTATCCTTTCTTGTCCACCAGAGTTTATACACATCTACTTATTTAGCATTTTCTCCTTTCCATTTAGTTTTTTGTAGACAGACTATGTTTACTCTCATTCGTCACATTGTATCCACTTATTCCATACCTGTAAGTGTTCTTACATTCCATGTGGCTAGACGAATCCTATTCTCTTGGACTAGCTTCTTTACTCGTACTCTTTCATGATGTCGCAGTAACCCTTATCTATTTTTCATGCTTTACAAAATTCATCTTAGGGATAGATTAGGATGTGAAATGCACCTTAAATAACTGCAGATGCATTTCCACTTTAGTTCAATTATTTGTAGCTCAAAAATAGATGTGATGCTAGTACAAAACCAATATAAACCGTCTAAAAACAAAACTTAAAAGGACAAGTTTTCATAAGGTTGACGGTTTAAATTATAAAATTAAGATGTGCCTAAAAAATCCATCAAAAAGGTTATTTTGATGTTGGAAAATCATCTAATTGATTATCTTGACATTAAAATTATGAAAAATATTGATATAAAAAAAACAGATTTTAATACCTAAAAATGGTATATATTGTAATACATTATCTGAACTGTTTATTTTCAATATTTTCATGTATTTATACATTTCCTTGATTTGAAACATTTTTGAAGTTTAAAACTTAATACTTCGACGTGACAATAGATTCTTGAGTCAGTCTAAGAATTTTCAACACTAAAATTTCATTTTATGACAAAGTTTGGAAATGCACCTTACTTTGATTGTCCAACGTTGCAACCACATACAAACCAAACCCAAATTAAAATATTATTTTTTAAGGTCCAAGTCCTATAATTATTTCAGGTTCATCATGTAGTGGTCTAAATTGTTGTACTTTAACCCTCAATATTTCTATGATTGGTGAGATCATCTCCCAACTAACAAGTGACGAGTTAATGTCATTTTGTTGCACTGTTTTATGTGTGTGTCTAGGTAGGATTCTCTCCAATTCCCCCCGAAGATATCGACCTAACTTGTCATAGACCTGAGGTGTGCTTCGATTCATCTCACTAAAGCTTAAATTATAGGTTACCTTTCAACGAAAAAAACAAAGAAAAAAAACAAATAGAAACGGACCTCAAGTGTTGGATCCTTTCGCGTCTTCGCTTCAATTATCATTACCTACCCAAAAAAATATTATAATTGCATGTCTTTTGAGAAACGAAACCTTGTCTCTCTAGTGAGCCATTCTCATTTGTCTTAAATGTATTGGACTCATTCCCTTCTATATAATATAAGAGTTTTTCTCTAAAAGAGAGAGAGTCTCTTTTATATATATATATATATATATATATATATAGAATTTGCAGTTACTCTTGCTCTCTCATAAAGAGATGTTAGCTCACTAGCTAGCGCTATAGTGTTAGCTTAACGTCCCAAATTGAATTTAGGCCGATTGTATTTCGTATTTGAGTTTTTTTTTTTTTTACAAATCCAAATCAATTAAAATTTTGAGTGCCTATTATCTAAAAATTGGAGAATCTAATAAAAATGTCAAAAAATCGATTCACAAAAAATAAATTGATCAAACTACTCCAGATACGTTTTAGAGGTATTTTGATCAATTTATATTTTATGAATTTTTTTTGTAATATTTCTATTGGATGTGCCTTAATGAGAAAAATGGATGCTAGATTTGTAGAAAAAATATTAAATTATATTGCAAAATGAGGTCGGGACCATGAGATCAGCCCAGATTTAAACTAGGTCGTTGGGCTAACATTGTAGTTGTTAGCTAGTGGGCTAAACTTAGCTTTTCCTTATAGTGTTACCTCAATCAAATGGTAATGATTGTATTTTGTATTTTGAATTTTACTTTTTTGTCTACTTTTCCAAATCACTATAAATTATGAGTGCTTATTATCTAAAAATAGGATAATCTAATAAAAATATAGAAAAAATAAATCACAAAAAATAAATTTATCAAAATACCTCAGAAACTTTTTTGTTTGTATACTATGAGACCATTTATCTTTGTTACAAGGAGATCACAATTACTCATAGCCATTAGATGCCTATGGGTTGTCACGAAGTTGGAAAAAAATTTCTCTGAACTTTGAGTCTTGTCAATGACACACTCAAAACAACTCATTTTGAATTAACTGACATCAATACTTAGGACCTCCTCGTACTAAAATTAAATGGTATCTTCGTTTATATTTCCTATAAAATTAGATGGTGTCTTTGACTGACATCAATTATTTATGGTATCAGAGAATGATTGATCCTTTCCGCATTGGACCTTGAAGTCATTGCTCAATCTAAGTAAGTTATTCTCTCTATACACAAATCTCTCTCTTCATAAATAGTCCTTATATACCCAAAATCTCTAAACCCACTCGCTCTTACCCTCTCAAATCAAATAGCTCTTCGCTGGAATGGATGCTTCATCCTCATCAAATACAAACCCTATCCTTCCACACTTAGTGTAGGAAATTTTGGGTCTATTAATTGACACAAAACAACTATTTGTTATAAGAAATCCAAATTCTCTCGTTGATTGGGAGTCATAAACTTATTGGATTTATTAATGGTGATTGCATTGTACCAAGTCAAAAGCTTTCTTATCCTAAATGTAAGAGTGAAATCGAAAAGATTTCCTCTTCTTAAAGCTTGGCTCATAGGGATACTATAAAAATAGCATCTCAACCATGTTGCTAGCCTTAAGATTTCTGCAGAAGTTTGGAAATGGCTATAGAATACATGTGCAAGTAATTATAATGGTAGGGGGTTCCAACTTGCCCAACAACTTTAACTCTGAAAGAAACTCTATTACAATACATGTGCAGATCAAGGGTATTTGTGATGATTTGGCGGCTCTAGCAAAACATGTACTAAGTGAAAATAAAGCATTTTGGATTCTTAATGGACTTGGACCAAAATATGATAGTTTTAACCTTGTCGAACAACACATAAATTTTGGACCAAACAAAACTATTAGGAATTACAGAGGAAGAGGCTAAGACAACTTTGGTGGTTAATAGTTTTTCAACTCTCAAGGATATCTGTTCGTTCGAATAGGCTACAACGATAATGGGGGACATGGTATACTCCAAATAAACCAAGGAGGTGATGGTGCACCTTGCAATCAAGGTTGAAAGTAAGATTCCCAAATGCAACAATCATCTTAAAAGCTCTGGGAAAATGTCAAATTTTGGGGAAATTTGGATATGCTGCAGTAAAGTGTTAGCATCAATCAACTCAATCATACTACCAAGTAGAAGACATTCCTCAAGGTCTTGCTGTAGTGACTATAACTAATTCTTAAGACTCTGAAAGGTTCCTGAGTACTAGTGCGTAACTCATATGATAGGAGAACCAGGTAAGCTGCTCAACGTTCATCATTATAGTGCAATAGATGTAGTCATGATTGTAAATGTTAAAAAATTGACTATTTCACATATTGGTGATGTAAATGTTCACATTGGGTCTAAAAACTTTAATATTTCTAATGTACTTTTGGTATCTGAGAATAAAAGGAGTCTATTATCCGTTAGGTAGTTTATAACAAATATTCCTTGTATTGTCGAGTTCTCCAAAATGATTTTTTGATTAAGGAAATGGGCACATGGAGAATTGTGGCGAGCGGGAGTAGAAAGGGTAGATTGTACACACTTAAGGATGTGCAACAAGCTTTATTTTCTAATCAAAATAAAAGAACATCAAAAGGTGTGGGATATCAATGGCATGAATATCCTCAAAATAATAATTTGCTTCTTAAAATCTAAACAGTTGATTAATGTTGACATATGAAATAAATCATATTCTGTGTGTGCTAGTTGTTAGATAGGAAGAAGTTGTTAACTCTCATTTAGTAGTACTGAGAGACCACTAATTATTTTTTTTTTTAAAGATTCATTCAGGCTTATGACGTCCTACTTCAATTTTTTCTAATCAAAGATATTACTTTTATGTAGTGTTTCTAGATGATTAAACTCGTTTTTCTTGGATTTAGCCAAAAAAAAGAATTTTTCCCAATTGTTTGAGCACAATTCCGAGCCCGATCAAACAATCAAAGTTCAATCTATCTAAGATCGTATCCAAACTTAATAATTGAATAGTTGAAAGATGTTGGTTACGTCAAATTTAGATCTATGAAGAGATCAACCTTAAGGAAACCTATTCTTCACAAATCTACCGTCCAACTGGCTTAGCTAATGTGAAATTCGAAAGAAATAGAAATAAATAGTAAAGAATAATATAAATCTGTTAAAAAAGATGGATGACATTGAAAATAAAGATAGAAACTATGAAAAATGATGAAACAAAGAAAGAATAAAAGATATACTAAGAAAATGAAAGTAATAACTTAAGGACATAACAAAACATAGCAAATAAAAGAAAATAAAATAGAAAAGAAATAAAGAACCTGAAAGGCTGGGCCCGGAGTTGGGATCAGATCAATCATGAACATGGAGCCCTTACCATTGATCTTTGAAACTGCAGATTCAATTGAATGAAAATACCTCGAGAAAAGAGAGCGATGCTTAGGAATTTTACATCTAAGGCTTTGAGTGATTGAAAATGGTTATTTTTTGTCCATAAAGTTGCTAGAGCAGGATCCTAAAACTAGGGTTTAGTTTTGAAGGACTAGAATTAAGGTTAGGGTTTCATACCATAGATGGCCGAAAATCGTTTTGAAAAGGCTCAATTTATGTAGAGCAATCATTCAAAACAGGAAGGTAGTTCATCCAAACTAACTTGAGGCTGCCACTTGGCAGCATTGGGATATGCGTCACAGGGCCTTCTATTCCTATTGACTTGACCCATGTCTGATAGTTGTTGCCCACAATCAAATGCAGAAAATCTTTAGATTTTCTGTTTTGAAATATTTTATTGCTAATTTAGGTTTGAAAATATCGGAGTAATGGATCTTAATGTAGTTCCTCTAATTTGAGTAGGAACCTGTTTATTTTAGGTGATTTGGTTTTTTAAATCAAGGATTTGGAATTTCTAATAATATTTGGCTTCCTAAAGCAGGACTTTAGAATCTCAGGAATATCTAGGCAAGATTTAGGGAATATTTAGTTTCCTAAGATTGAATATTTGGCATATCTAGTGATATTTGGGATGATTTAACTTCCTAAGTAAGATATTTAGGGAATATTCTAGGGTCGACTATGGTCTTGATATGGACAATGGCTAAATGTATCCTACGGTGTACTAGGAAAGTATGTTTTAGAGTTCAAGAATTTGGAAATAAAATTGTATTTAGAGGGCTGTCTAAACCTTCATTTATGAAATTTCATTATATGGTTGAAAAGCAATTTGTGTGATGGAGGTGGTGAGTTTGCTAAGAAAGAACTTAATTGCTAATCTTAGTGGTAATGGAATTATGTAACATATATCATATCTAGGAATCCTCGAACAAAATTGAATAGCTGAAAGGAAACATAAAAATACTATAGAATTAGGTCTTACAATAATATTTTATGAGAAATTCCTAAACGATTTTGGGTTGAAGCTTTTAATACTGCAGCATTTGTTATAAACATGATTACCTTAGCCAATTAAAAATGGATGCACCATACCCTTTGTTGTTTGGCCACTTACTATACTATTCTTTGATATGGATTTTGGGTATCAGTATTTTGCATACCATCGATATTATGTTGCAGATAAATTTAGTCATTGTTCTCTTCTATATGCATTTTTAGGATTTATTATTCAGCATAAAGGCCATAGATATCTGCATCTACCCATAGGATAAGTCTATATCTCTAGACATGTTATATTCGATGAAAATATTTATCCATATGGTAACTCAAATTCTTTGTTTGATGGCGCTCAAGTTCATAGGGATATGTCTACTTCTGTAGAATGGTTTGAGTGCTATGAACCTAACTTGGAGACTTCTTTCTCTTCTAATTCTTCTGCTCCACATAAACCACCCATATGGGATGCCTTATATGTGTTTGCTCCTCTAGATCTTGCTTTGCCCTTCAACACTGGTAACTCTCCAACTTCCCTTATAGAGGAAGATATCACCTCTATAACACCAATGTAAGATATCCAAGATAATGTATATGTGCTCATGGTGATGAAAACCTTCTTCCCAAGAAACCAGCCAATCTAACTTTTCAAGAGCCCTTGAGTACCCATGTCGTCACATAGTAATAAGAACTCGGGATGGTACTCAAATACATCGTATTCTCCTGTTCAAGGTGGCAATCTCAGATGCTCCTACATTTTCTATCCGTACTGAACCTAAGTCCATCATGGGAACCTTGGTTAATCCCAATTAGCGTCGTGCAATGCAAGAAAAAATTGAAGTGCTACATGTTAATTCCACTTGGCAGCTACTTCAGCGCATTCTACATATGAACGTTGCTAGTTGTTATTGGGTATATAATATAAACTAAAGTTCGATGGCGATCTACAAATACTTAAGGCTAGACAGGTTGTTAAAGGATTTAATCAGGTGATAGGAGTTAATTTCTTTGAGACATTTAGTCGGGTTATTAAGCTTGTAGTGTTCTATATTATATTTGCGATAACTATTGTGTATCACTGGACTATCAAAGAACTTGATACGAAAAATGTTTTTTTGCATGACTTTCTTAAGGGAGCTGTATTTATGGAGTAAGCTTCTGGCTTTATCATTTCAAAGTATTCAAATCACATTTTCAAATTAAAAAGGGCTTTATATGGTCTCAAGAAAGTACCTTTTGATCAAATTAGTGCCTACCTATTAATACTGGGTTTTTCTTACAATATCGTTAATTCATCTATATTTGTTTGTCACTGTCCTTAATGCATTGTTATACTTCTCCTCTACATTGATGATATTGCTGTTACTGGTGATAATTTAGATATTCTAGAAGTATATTTATCAACTCGGAAGGGAATTTGTAGTAAAAGATCTAGGACCTCTTCACTACTTTCTTAGTATGGAGGTATCTTATTTTCTGGGTGAAATTTTTATGTAGAAACCCAAATATGTCTAGCCTCTTCTTGATCCTGCTTAGAGAATGATGTTCATGAATCCTTTTCCTAATCCATCTCTTTGTTGATTCATTCCAATATATTACCATGACATATCCTAATATTTCCCATTGTGTTGATACAATATGTTCTTCCTTCTCTAATGCAAAGTGGGCAGGCTGTCTAAACACTCAATATTCAACCACTAGTTTTTGCACCCATCTTAGTTCCAACTGCATATCTTAGAGTGTTTAAAAACAACTGATTGTGGTTTATTCAAGTGCTGAGCTCAATATTGATATGTGGCATCTACTGTTGCAAAATTTACTAGGCTTTCTTTAATTCTTTGAGATATTGGGGCACCTCTTTCTCAACCACCAACACTTTTATTTCACAATATTAACGCTCTGTATATGACAATTAATCTTTTTTTGATGCCCGGATAAAGTATATTGAGTTAAACCATCATTTTGTGTCTGAAAAGTTTGCTCTTGGATTACTTGACTCTCATTTTTTTCTCTCTTAATCTTGATTTTGCATTCGAGTTCAAAGAGTGGTATTTCACGTACTGCAATAGGTGTGTCTTCTTCTTCATAATTGATTATCGGATTTTTTTGTACTTTTGGATTGTTGTCAACATGTTTTATACTAAGGTTTACCTCGTCATCATAACTGATAAATTCAAGTTATTCTTTAATCGATCTTGAAAATGAAGATTTGATGGTAGATCTATGTGGTTGCAAGCAGCCTCAACTTGATAAACAATATTTTCTACTATTGCAACTGCTGATTTATTTTGTCGATCTCTTCTCGAATTCTATGGATCTCACCTTGAATATATGTCATGGTTTTGTGAAGAGTCTCAGGTTTCTCTGAAGAGACTTAGTGTCCATTCATCATATGAATATATAAATTTATCTTTTATATACAAATTACAAATCAGAAAATATAGAAACAAGTCGCATATTCATATGATATACCAAGACTTACCATAAATACAGGATATGGTATCTAACCTTCCCAAATATACAGATTACGATATACACCATTCATATTAACCTGATAGACAATATATACTTTCCTTTCACACTCCTCCTCAAGTTTAAGATGCTATGAGAGCGAGCAACTGGAGTTTGAATACTAGATGCAGAAACTAGCAGGATTTTCAGGTGTAAAGCATGACTAGTAGAAACATTGGTTGTCATGCTCATATTGCTTGATTAACAACTACATAAGGTAGTGGCGGATCAACAAGCCTCAGGACCAGATAAATTTTAGATCTTCACCAATAGAAAAATAATGGAGACAACCGAGAAAACAAAATGGCACTTGGAAGAGCCAACAGATTAAGCAGCTTGCAGACCAGAGTAGATAGGATCAAGTAATAGAGCAAACAATCTAGATCATACAACAAATTTTTAGAGGTTTTTTTTTTTTGGGTCAAGTTTCAAATCGTAAAAAAAACAGGATCGTTAATAGAATAACATACTTTATCATACAAATAGAATAGACTGAGCAAAGATGAATTGAGAAAATTTAGTTTTTTTAATCTTTTTTTTTCTTTTTTTTTTTGACAAATTTTTAGAGGGGTTTCCTAACAGATTTGGCTAGGACTGGATGAATAGTTGATTTTCAAAGACATAAGGGTTGTTTTTCAAACGGACATGCACTTCTTGTTTTTTTTAATAATAAAGAAAATTGGTCGCCATAATTTACAAAAGTGATCCGTCACAATTTCCACAATAAACTGGCACAAGCCTACAAATATTCGGACTTTTCCATTGGGTCGAACAAGAAATACTATGAATCTATCAACAGTTGTAAGACCAAATAAATAAAGTGCGCCACGAAGAACTAATGGGACCACCAACTTTTTTTCTTTAAAATTTCAACGAAGCCTCTTTATCTTTTAGTGAGAGAAACGAATACACGAGGAAGCAATGGAAAGTTGAATAAACCAGAAGCTCGATCACAATGACAAAGCAATGGACAATGGCTGAAAGGTTGAATAAACTAGAAGCTCGATCACAATGACAAAGCAATGGACGGTCGAATATGTTGGGATGTGAAGCCAAATCACAACCCCATGGTATTTCCATTATGATGAGGTTTATTTTAGATGTAATGAAAATGTTCTTTCTCATAAGGCTTTATAACTCATTTGAGTTGAGTGAGAAAAAGAGGTGAGAAGAAAACAAAAGATGGAAACGTAGAGAGAAGCTTAGGGAGAAATTTTAGGGGTTTTTTGCTAAAACACCCTAACGCCACCATTTGGGTTCAAGTTGAGCCATTTTATCGGCATTTCTTCACGACATTGGTGAATCGAAGAGGAATCGATTGTAGGTGGTTTTGTAGTAAGAAGTTCTTTTGTTTGAGCTTGCATTGAGATTGTATGAGGTTACTCTACATAACCCCAATATTGTAAGTTTTCCTCTTGATAGTGAATACATCTTTGTAGTCTTACCCGTGAACATAGCTCATCTTCAGTGAACCACATATATGTGTGTGTCCCTCTCTACTATCATTTGTGTTGTGCTTTGATGATTTCCCATATTGTTTGTTTTAATGTTTTTATATTTTTCTCAATTATATTGCACTTGTTATTGCATCTTGGGCGTGTTATTTGAGTGTTGAAATCATTGTGGTGTAGTACTTTTCACATCTAATGGGATTTGAGATATTACAATTTACTCAAAATGGGTGATTGCGTTATCCCGATTTTACAATAAGTGGTATCAGAGCTCAAGGAATTAGTGTAATAGTTTTTGGAAAAATGACATCTCACAAGTTTGAGGTGGAGAAATTTAATGGGAAAGATAATTTTGAAATTTGGAAATTAAAAATGCATGATTTATTGGTACATCAAGGGTAACACAAAACATTACTTGGAAAAGATAAGAAACCAGTAAATATGACCAATGATAATTAGGACGAACTCGATATGAAGGCATGGGCTATTATTCGCTTGTGTTTAATGAATGAAGTTTTGTTTAATATTGTTGGCGAAAAGACGGAAAAAGATTTGTGGTAAAAATTGAAAAGTTTGTATCAAACAGAATCTCTCACAAACCGAATTTTCTTAAAAAGAAAATTGTATTCTTTGAGAATGAAAGAATGTGTAAATGTGTCGGAAAAATTAATGAGTTTAATAACATATTTATCAACTTGAGAGTAATGGTGCAAGAATGGATGATGAAGATAAAGCGGTCACCTTGCTTTGTTCATTGCCAAAATCTTATGATAACATTGTTACAACATTGAGTTGTAATAAAGAAGACTCTCTTGATTTGGACCCGGTGTGTCGTATCTTACTTGTTGATGAACTTCAAAAGAATACATCTTTGGGAAGTTAGGTAGAATCAAAGACGGAAGCTCTTGTGCAAAGAGATTGATCGAATGAACGGGGTAATTTATTAAGGAATCATTCAAGAAGTAATTCAATATTTTGATCAAAATCTAGAGGCCCCAATAACAAGAAGATGGGTTGGAATTGTGGGAAGCCCGGTCATATAAGAAAGAATTGTTTTAAAAGAAATGGAGTGAATTCTTTCAAAGCTCCTAATACGGGAGGTGAAAAGCCAAGTGAATCTAAGAATGAAGTAAATCACGTTGAAGTGTCTATATCCGGGTTCATTGAAGATGAAGTATTGATGGTGACATATAATTCACTATTCTATCAAAATTGGATACTTGATAATAGAGCCACCCATCACATGTGCCAACATAGATCATGGTTTGACTCATATGAGTCATGTAAAGGAGGATCAATATCTATGGGTAATAATTTCACTAGATCTGATGGAGGTGCATTATATTTTGTTTCATTTGTTGATGACTTCTCAAGAAAAGTATGGATCAAAACTCTCAAGTCAAAAAGTGATGTGTTTTGTGCATTCAAGAATTTTAAAGCCGAAGTTGAAAAATCTACGATGCATCACATCAAAGTTCTTCAGACAGATAATAGTGAAGAGTTTGTATCAAAGGAGTTCGAAAATTTTTGTAAGGCTGAGGGAATTACTAAGCATTATACAAATGCCTACAATCTTCAACAAAATGATGTGGCTGAGAGGACGAATCACACTTTGATAGAGCATACGAAATGCATGTTAAGAAATGCCGGCCTAGAATAAGAATTATGAGCAAAAGTCATATCAATGACTTATTATTATCTTATCAACCGATCACCTTCGGTAGCATTGGGAAAGAAGCATTGGGAAAGAAAATTCCTAATGAGGTATGGAATGGAACTCCGAGTGACTACTTCGATTTAAATTATTTTGATGTAATGCATATGCACTTATTCCAAGTTGCCAAATAAACAAATGGGATCTAAGGTCAAAGAAGTGCATCTTTGTGGGTTATAGCAACGGTGTGAAGGGGTACCGATTATAGGATCCAAGTACTTGAAAAATAATCACTAGCCGTGATATGCATTTTGAAGAATCCAAGGTATTGGCAAAAGGGATGATGATGAATGACAAAGGTCAAGAAGTGCAATAAAAGAACGAAGAATTTGAAAGCAACCTCGAGATACTTCCACCAAGTGCAACTATACCTTATGAGAATATACTAATTGATCATAGTGAAGAGCATGAAGAACTAGGAACTCAAGATGAAGAACCACATGGTCATCATGATGAAGTTGTGCCTTTGAAACATAGGCGCTCTACTAGAGAAACTCGTGCACTCGAGTGGCACAAAGATTATGTGGATCCCAATACTTTGCAAGTTTTGATAGTCGAAAATTAAGGGCCAACATCATTCAATGAAGCCATTGAGAGCAATGGTACCGAGCATTGGAAAAGAGCTATGGAACAATAAATATTGACCCTTCAAAGAAACAAGACTTAGGATTTGGTGGAGCTACCAAAAGGTAGAAAGGTCGTTAGTTGTAAATGGGTATTCAAGATAAAGAAGGGTCTCGATGGCAAGTTTAAAAGATATAGGGTAAGATTGGTGGTAACAGGTTTTTTGAAAAAACAAAGCGTTGACTTTGATAAAATTTTTGCATTAGTAGTCAAGTTGGTCTTAATTGACTTGGTGCTTGGGTTAGTTGCTATGCATGATTTAAAGCTTGAGCAAATAGATGTCAAGACGATTTTTTTGCATGGAGAACTTGAAGAGGAAGTGTACATGCAACAACCGTAAGGCTTTATAGAAAAGGGCAAAGAAAGACTTGTGTACAAATTGAAGAAGTCCTTGTATGGGCTCAAGCAAGCACCAAGACAATAGCATAGAACATTTGATTTGTTCATGATGAACCTTAGGTACACAAGAAGTAAGTATGATCATTGCATCTATTTAAAGTTCTTTAATCATGATACATACTTGATTTTAGTCGTATATGTGGATGACATGCTTTTGGTGGGCAAAGATAAGATAAAAATTGATGAGCTCAAGACTTCTTTGAGCAAAAGATTTGAGATGAAGGATCTCGGATCGGCAAGGCAAATCCTTGGGATTGAAATTAAAAGGGCTAGACAAAATGAAATTTTGTCATTATCTCAAACGGGTTACATGGAAAGCGTGTTTGAAAAATTTGGCATCAAAGATGCAAAGCCTATGAAAACACCTCTAGCGCCTTACTTCAAATTGTTTTCAATGTAAAGTCCAAAGACAAAAGAAGAAAGAAAAAACATGGCTAAGGTTCCTTATGCAAATATGATTGGAAGTTTAATGTTTAGCATGGCATGTACAAGACTGGATATCATGCATACGGGTGGTATTCTAAGTCAATTTATAGAAAACCTCGGAAAGGTTAATTAGGAAGCAACAAAATGGGTGTTTTGGTACTTAGGAGACACAACTAGTTATGCAATCATATTTTCCAAGGGCTCAACCCAAATGCAATTTTTTGTGGATGCAAATTTTGTCGGTAATCTTGATAGAGGTAGGTCGATTACCGTATTTGTTTTTCGATTTGCAAATGGACCACTAAGTTGGATGTCAATGCTACAAGAAATGGTAGCATTGCCCACTACCAAAGTCGAGTACATGGCGCCAATGGAGGCATCAAAAGAAGTCGTGTGGCTTCAAGGGTTGATATGTTAAATGGATGTTATGTGTAAGCCCATAAAACTATTTTGTGATAATATGAGTGCTATCCATTTGACCAAAAACCAGGTTTTTTACAAGAGGTCAAGGCACATATTGCTTCAATATCACTATATACGGCAAGTCGTTGAATATGGAAGGGTTTAATTGGTCAAGATCAAGACCGAAGACAGCCTTGCGGATATGCTTACGAAGTCCATCCAAGTAAAGAAGTTAGAATAGAGTCTAACTTCTCTAGATCTCAAGAAAGGAAAGAAGTGATGGTTTGGCAAGGCAAAGGTGTGATTCTACATCAAGGTGGAGATTGTTTGGATGTGATGCCAAATCACAACCCCATGGTATTTTTATTATGATGAGGGTTATTTTAGTTATAATGAAAAGGTTTTTTCTCATAAGGCTTTATAACTCATTTGAGTTGAGTGAGAAAAAGAGGTGAGAAGAAAACAAAAGATGGAAACATAGAGAGAAGGTTGGGAAGAAAATTTGGGGGTTTTTTGCTACAAAACTCTAGTGCAACCATTTCGGTTCAAGTTGAGCTATTTTATCGACATTTCTTCGCAGCATCAATGAATTGAAGAAAGGAGTCGATTGTAGGTGGTTTTGTGGTATGAAGTTCTTTTGTTTGAGTTTTTCTTGAGATTGTATGAGGTAACTCTACATAACCCCAATTTGTTAGTTTTCCTCTTGATAGTGAATACATCTTTGCCGTCTTGCCCGGGGATGTAGCCCATCTTGGGTGAACCACGTATATGTGCGTGTTCTTCTCTACTTTCATTTGTGTTGTGCTTTCATATGTGGTGAGTGGGTTTTCAGATTTATGGTTTTATATGTGGTGAGTGGGATTTTAGATTGGTGGTTTCATATGTGGTAAGGTGGTTTGAGATGGCGGTTTGAGATGATGTAAGGTGGTTTTCAAATTGGTGGTTTCAAATATGGCAGTTTTTACTAAGGGAAGAATGGTCGAAAAAGCAATGGCCGAAATTTTTTTTTTTTTTAAAAAAAAAAGGTCAAAAAATCTGATGCACAAAAGGCGTACCAGAAATTGCAGACAATCTCAGAAAGGAAATAGCTCTGAGAAATTATTGAGAAAGAATCCCACATAGAAAAACATATTAGAGAGTCGAAACGACTCGACAGAGATCAAGAGTCGAAATACAACTTGACAAAAGTTGCACCGATTGAGTGAGCAACAAACGCGTCCTAAAAATCTGCAACAATGCTTCAACGACGAGGAATTGACACAGCTATGATGAATCTGGCTTTGATACCATGTGAAGAGTCACAGGTTTCTCTGAAGTGACTCAGTGTCCATTAATCTAGCTCTTATACCATTGAAGGGTCTCAGGTTTCTCTGAAGAGACTCAGTATCCATTAATCGTATGAATATATAGACAACGTACAAATCAGAAAATATAGAAATAAATTACATATCCCTATACTATACTCAGACTTACAATAAATACTAGAAATTGTATCTACCCTTCCCAAATATACAGATTACAACATACACTTTCCATATTAACCTGATAGACAATATACTTTCCTTTCATAGGTTTGATATATGCTCTCTTTAGTTTGTTGATTCATGCTTTCTTTAATTTATTAATTTACAAGCTTTATGATTTGTGGCAATATTTCCTTGATTGTAGGAGTGGGTTTTGGTGGCTCTATGATTAATGGAACCTCGGGCACTGATACCAATTAATATAGGGAAAAGCATTAATATTTAATACCAATTGATACAGATAAGATGGGAATAAAATTAAAAAATAAAAAATAAAACTCAAGCGTTGAGAGATGATAAAAATTTAGTGAAAAGCATAGGAGAATGTTAAAAATTTATTGATTATAGAGATTGATTTAAAATTGTGCTGACCTTAGAAAATCTATCCTGCAGAATTGAAAAATCAGAATCCAATAAGAATCATAGTGGTGTTATAAATTCTTTCCTTTGCCAGGTCATTTGTTATTATATTCTTCTTTCAATACATATGTTTGTATGAAACTAGTAGCTCCAAGGCAATATCGTTGATCTCCTCTATACCTGATTGGAAATTCCAAGTTCTCTGTTGCTCCCAACTTTCCCAATGGATTACATTACTAGAAGCCCCTACCACTGTTAGAGGCTTTGTCCTATCATTTAGAAACCTCAATCTCTGATAAATTTAGTCTCCCCATCTTTTGAGGGGAACGTTTTATTATTTCTTTAAAATGAGCTCCCAAATCTGTAGGACTCACTCCCATTGTCCTTTTGGAAGCTTTGTGAAGGGTATTATGGTTTGGGAGAAGTTTATATAAAGCCGAGGCTCTAAACAATCAAATTTGAGCCTACCTCAAAATTTTCACTAGAAGAGGTTGTTTTGATACCCAAACATCCTCAAATTGATCATCTCGACATCAAGATGCATGGATATGAGAAAAAAGTGGATTTCAAGTTCTGAAAATAGTGTATTTTGGACCATCAATTTTCAAGATTTTCAAGTTTTCATATATCTATCGATCTACACTATTTTTGAAGCTTTAAACTTTATAAATAAAGATGAAAATATATTTTAAGACTATCACAAATATTTTCAGTATTGAAACCATATTTCTCGACACTATTTGAAGGTAGGCTCTAATTTGATTGTTTAGAGCCTAGGCTCTATACAAACCGCACCCTTATGGTTTTCATTATTTTCGCTCTTGGTTATTGAGATGGCATGTCATCATCTTGAAATGCTCTGTGACTCCCTCCATCAACATGGTCCAATTTGCTGCAAACATGGCTTTCTTCCAAATAATTCGCCCTACTTTACGAAGCAGGGTGGTTGCCCACTGTACAACTAAATGTTAAATCTAATCCAGGATAACCCATTGAACATGAATTAAAAAAAAGTACCCAAGACCACGTTCCTAAATAAAATGGATAGTGCAAAAGTAAATGGCTTGTTGTTACCTCAGTCCCTTTGCAAAAATAGGCGTACATTTGGAAGAATCATACCAAACTAGGGTCAAGAAACACTTAATTTGCCGAAATGTGGTCGCAAGGAAAGAAACAAGAGATGACTCCAAATAACCTAACCAGAGGGAAACATAAATGAAAAGTCAAATTCACCCAAGATCGTATTAAGATCGTGGACTTTTCGTAAAAAAATATGGGACTCAGGGAGAAGTTCCAACGGATCTTAGTCACCTTGTTTCATTTACATTCAGACTTGTTGATACAATAATGAAATACCATTGAATTTTCACTTGCTTGTCCATGAGCCATTCGTCTTCCAAAATCTCACTGACATCCCATTACCCAAGAGAATCCAACAATATCCTTTTGAATAAATATCTGCACCTGTCATGCATTATGAGATGGGTGAGGCTCTTGAGAATCAATACCTTTATCCATAACTGTGATCCACTTTCTGCGCATAGTCACCACAATTTTGTCATGAGAATGTAGAAAATGAGACCATTCACCTTTAGCACAAGGCGGTTACAATTACTTATAACCATCTAATATGAAATCTGTTGGCTTGGGTGTGTCACAATGTTTGAGAAAATTTTGTTTGAATTTTGAGCTTGATCAACAAAATAAATGTTGCTGCCTAATTTCACATCTGATTATCTTGGACTAACCAAAATAAATAATCTCATTATATACTTTCCTTTTTGTTACACCTCATTCATTAATCTTAGACTTCTTAAACCTAGACTTCATCGTCTTTGATGCACATAACATTTATTCATCTCAGCAAAATAAATTTCACGGTGGACACATTACCCATGACAAATAACTCCCGTCCCCATCCCAAAAAGAAACAATAGTAAAACAACCAAAAGAAAAAAGAAGCCACCTTAGGTTCATCATTAATGATTCTCATGTGTATGTTAGGATCCTCAATAGGACTATGCAATAAATTGTAATATTAGCCAGAGTTGTGTTTTGGAAAAATTACGTAAATATTTGTTATATTTTTCGTTATTACAAAAAATACTTGAAACTTTCCGTTATTATCTAGATGTCCGTTTTCAACCTCATAACATTTTTTAAAAAAAAACGACACTGCCCATTTTAGGTTTTTGAAAAACCGAATTTCTGGTAAAAGCTTATGATTTTATTCAAGAGGTTTTGGTATCAAATCCTGCCTATTCCATGATGGTTTTTTTTTTTTTTTTAAATAGAATAAAAAACATCTATTTTTTATTGAAAAAAATTAGATTGGGTATGGAGGGACCCCCCTTGACGTGAAAGTGTAGAAGCATGCATGATAACCGAAAAACCACGCCTATTTCATGATGGGCCTTTTTTTTTGGCTTTTTAATAAAATAAAAACATTCATTTTTTATTAAAAAATAATATTGTATATGGGGGTACTTGAACCCTTGATGTGAAAGTGTAGAGACATGCATGATAATCAAAATACCAATTCAACCCTATATTTAAATATTTGAGCATACATAATATTGATATTTAAATAATTCAGTTTTCCAAAAACTGAAATTTGATGCATCCTTCATACTGCTAGACCTTTGTCATAGTTGAACATGCTTACGAGGTTGCCCAATTCTTTGTTGCCCTTCCAATGCCTGTCCTTCTCCTTTTATTCCTACAATCCTCTCTGTCATCATTTAGCGTTCTTCATATAAATCATGTAAGACTTCCATTGCATCAAACATCATTACAATATGTCCACCTACTCCACTAATTGAATTGCCTCCTGGGAATCAATTGCTTTGTGCTTACAACCAGACCTGAGGCCAGTGAATTAGACCTACTCTACCTTAGTTTGCACCTAAACGAGATCGAGATGAAAAATAAAGAGTAGGTCCAATCAAATTACGGTCCGTAAAAAAACAGGTCTTTCAATTGGTATTATTATGGCACCCGTAGTATCAGCTAGAAGTGATATTTTATAAGACATACTAGAAATTAAGAATTCTACCGCGAAGCCTGTAACTATCATGAAGAGGGCGCTTCTGCCTCAAAGAAGATGATGATTGAGACCAAACTTTGGTGTATTTTAGGTTGAGTTTTGATTGATTGCTTGTCTTTAGCTAAAAGAGGGCGCATGGACCAAGAGTCTAGGGTTGCCTTTTTTCCCTTCTACAGTTAACTTCTAAGCTGATACTACAGAGGACGTTTGCCACGTAGGTTTTGCGGTTCAAAGGGTAAGCTAGGGTAGTATGTGTCTCAGATCAGCTTAAGGTTTTGAGTTTCTGACCTAGGGTTAGGGTTTGAGGTCCTAGGGTTTCAAAACAATGTTATCTAAGTCATTTCGGAGTTTTTTTCAGATTGGTGAGAAAAATGAAACAAGTAGGTGCTATGGCTGATTCGTAAGAAAGGTTCAGATTTTTTTTAATTAATATAAATAACTTAGATATTTATATAAAAATAATAAAAAATTAAAAATAAAAATTTCAAAAAAATATTAAAATACTTTTATATGGATATTTTCTTTGCGTCAGCTGAATCAGCCCAAAGCATACCAAAGCTGATCGAAGAAAATCAAATCTGACAGCACTGTTTCCAAGGACCAGAAGGCAAGATGGTCATAAGTGCGATGGACCTAGATTTCAAAATGGAAGGGTTTCCTCAGGGTTTGAGCTAAAAAAATCATCTTCCAAGTGGAGGATATATATGGACTCCAGAGGCATAAAGGCGTACCCACCAAATAGCAATCAAATCTGGGCGGTCTAACATGTCACATGCCAGCCTTAAACACGACCCGGACCAGTTCGGGCACGATGTAACACCCCTCGCAACATTGTGATGAGTCCCGTTAGTTGTGGCATCCTGCCTCACCGTTTTTTGGTTTATTGCACGGATTCAGATGATTCCATGTCATCTTAATGATTCTCTTTTTTTATTTTTTTTACTAATTTTAAATATTGAATTTAGGGTTTTCGATCATTAAGGTGTATTAGTGGGTGATTAGGAGCCTAATGATGATGGGAGGTCTCCTAATCTATGATCTAAAGAATTTTGGAAGGTTCAAAGATGGTTTACAACCTAATTAGGCAGGTTTGAGGGGTGGGTTGTCCCAATTAGCTAAGTTTTCGTAATTGTCAAGGTTAATTAGAAAAGTTTTTCTAGGATGTTAAGTTAATTGAGTTGCTTTTGATTAAGGAAGTGAGGTTTCTAATGGTGGGGGCTTCTTTGGTATTTTAGTTTGTGACTGGGGTACATGAAACATGGGTTGGCATTTGGGATAAACCATGGACTATTTATCCTAGAATGATCTCTATCAGACTTTTAGGTGGGACCAAAGTATATTGGTGGGCCAAGAGCCATGCTCAAGGTTGGAGGTTAGTTTGTGATTTGGTTTTTATTTTTTGTTGTTGACAAGAGTACATTTACTTCACGAATAATTCAAAAGTGTTGGGACTTTTTAGGGAACTGTAACCTGAGGAGGTCTGTAACTTGCACAATGTCTCCATGGAAAGCTTCATCATCTTCATTGGAATGGAGGAGGGAATTTGTAAGTGGAGAGGAGGATTTTGAGGATGGTTCCCAAGGTGCCATTAGCTTTTGTTTCTTCACATTAAGGCAAACACATTTGCATCTTAGGCTTTTTGGTATGCTGATGGAAAACCTTTCCTCCCCTGTGTGTCTATTTTTAAGTCTGGAGACTTGGCTACTTGAAACTTCTTTTTCTTCTTTTTTATTCCAAGAGCCTTTGGACACCGGATTTTTCTTCCTTTTTCTGTTATCATATGATATGCCCATGTAATTTAGCATGAAATTCAAGAAGAAGATGTCTCTCTTGATTGAGGGGCTTTTCTTGTATGCCTATTCTTCCATTCACCAAACATTTTATAGATAATTACAAGATATCAAAAAAAATAAAATAGAAACTGATCCCTCAAATATCTCCTAAATATAATATATGACAGATATATTTTACACAATTAGTTGCCCAAAAGGGTGCAGTTTGCATACGGACGCATCCGTAGGTGTAGAGGTAAGGTGCACCTTCAAATTTTATCATGGTATATAATTTTGATGTAAAATGTTCTTTAGATTATCTCAAAATCTATTTTTATATCTACTTATAAAATTTTAAATTTCCAAAATGGTTAAAATCAAGTAGATCTATAAACATATGAAAATCTTGAAAATGGACGGTGTAGATAATATATTGTAAAATGTACTATTTATGAGATTTAAAATCTTTTTATTTTTCATAGTCATACACCTCGATGTCCAGATGATCAATCAAAGGGTTTTTCAACATTAAAACTACCTTTTTCGATGGATTTTTTTAGGGGCATTCGTAGTTCTACCTTATATAGCATCCTTGTATAAACATTTTCCTGCCCAAAATAAGGGATATGCAGATATGGGTTATACACGGTGCACACGTTTGAGCATATTTGGGCCTCAAAACATCTTATAGTGAATTTTTGAGGTGTGTTCTAAATTGATTGTTTAGAGTCTCGACCAGCGAATAAAATCATGAAAAGAAACAATTTCAAAAAGAAAAATCCTAGCAAATGATTTTTTGAGGAGAGAGAAAATCAGAAAAAATGGTAGTCCATATTCAAAATTTGGCAATAGAGTTGGATTAAGGGTATGAGGCGATTTGTTGGACCCTAAGATTTTCCGATTGCTTAATTGTTACTAGTGAATAATATATATATATATATATATCAAGGTAGTCATTTCATTCAAGGGGTGTATAATAATATAATGCAACAATATTCAAAAAACCATGTTAGGGCCATTCGTTTGATACAAATTTTAAAATATACACTCTTTTCATTCTAATGATCAATCACAAAAAGGGAAATTTTGAAAACGCAATCTCGAAAATCTTTTATTAGCCCAATTAACGTAGGCCGTCCATTTTGATAAGATGCTTAGATCTAGGACATAGATTTATTATCATTAGATGAACATTGTTAAAAAAAAAACAATTATAAGTTTGTAATGGTTAGGATCTTGAAATTTACCAAATGAATGGTCTAGATTCATTGTTGGTGGGGACTCATTTTGACCATTTTTAGAGTTCAAATCGAACTTTTTTTTCTTAAGGGATAGATTATTGAGATGAGATGATACGATCATTGCATAAAATCAATGCATATATATATGCTAGGGTGAGCCCATTAGCTCACAGAATAGTATAAGTCCAATAGCCCAGATTGAATCTGGGCCGATCTGATGGCTGAGAGTATTTGAATTTAAGTTTTTTTCTACAAATCCAAATCACTTGAAATTTTAGATAAATGTTCTTGTCATCAAGCCGCACCTAATAAATATATTTTAAAAAAAATATTTATTTTCATGTAAATATTTTTTTAATATTTTGTAATATTTTTTAAATATTCTCCTATTTTTTATCAACACACGTCTAAAATTTCAAGTAATTTGGATTTGTAGAAAATAAAATAAAATTTAAAACACTATCGGCCATCCGTGATCATTAGATCAACCCAGATTCCATCTGAGCCATTGGGCTCATTTTTTTCTTGTAAGCCCATTGGCTCACTGAAGCATTTTCCAGATATATATATATATATATATATATATATATATATATATATATATATATATATATATATATATATATATATATATATATATATATATATATATCTGGAAAATACTATGCAATGTTTATAGGTGAAAATGAATAGTGATTTCACCAATGCTCATCATCTTGTGTGCATCAAAAATAGGATAATATAATAAAACTAGAAAAAAAAAATCGTAAAAAGTAAATTGACCAAAATACCCCTGAAAATTTACAAGGATATTTTGGTCAATTTATATTTTACAAAATATTTTTTTCATATTTTTATTAGGTGCGACTCATTAATATGTACACACTCCAAATTTCAAATCATTCTGATGTATAAAAAAAATTCAAACACTACTAGACAATCGTGACCGTACGATGAACTTTAATTGGTGATGAGCGTACAAGAAATCACTGGTCATTTTCACCTATAGGCGATGGAAAGACTTTTCCTATATATATATAGGAACAATGATTTTACCTACCATCATCACCATCCAAACTTCATCGTACGGTCATAGTTGTTTGGTAGTGTTTCAATTTTTATTTTATCTTTTATTAATCAAAATGATCTGAAATTTGGAGCATGTGTACATCTTAGTGAGACGCACTTAATAAAAATATATAAAAAAAAAAATTCGCAAAATATAAATTGATCAAAATACCCCCATAAATTTTTGGAGGTATTTTGGTAAATTTATATTTAGATAATTATTTTTCTAATATTTATATTAAGTGCTTCTCACTAAGATATACACATGCTTAAAATTTCATGTAATTTCGATTTGTAGAAAAATAAATAAAAATTGAAACCATACCAGACAACTGTGACCTAAAGTTTAGATGGTGATGCAGGTAGGTGAAATCACTGTTCATATTCACATATAGGCGTGAAGAGTTTCCATATATATATATATGAAAAAGCCTCTTATTAGCCCATTGGCTCATGTAACTGTATAAGCCCATTGGCTTAGATTGAATCTGGACCGATCTAATTATCACAATTGTATTTTGTAATTAAATTTTAATATTTCTTATAGTAATCTAAATTATTTGAATCTAATAAAAATATTAAAAAAATTATTTGTATAAATTAAATTGACCAAAATACCCCTGAGAAGTTATGGGGGTATTTTGGTCAATTAATTTTATGTGAATTACTTTTTTTATATTTTTATTAGGTACTCCTTGATGATAAGAGTTTATGCTCCAAATTTCATACTATTTGGATATATATAAAAAATATTAAAATTATATTACCGATATACATCCTGACCGTTAGATTGGCCCAAATTCAATCTGGGCCATTGGACTTACACTGATCCATGAGCCCATGGGCTCACCCTAGAATCTTCCTATTTATGTATTGAATAGTATCGGTTACCATCACAGACTTGTTATGTCTATGGTGATTTATATAATGGAACCGCAACGGACGACGCGTGGTCCTTGGCGGTTTCTGCAAATCTTTCGATCGCTAGGGGCATTCTATATCCATAGTGGTCGAAAAATTCTCACCGCCTGAAAAAAACAGATGACAATGACGCTATGGGTGAGATCGCAGTAGGATCTTGCCCATAAGCGTTGCTTCATATATATATATATATATATATATATATATATATATATATATATATATATATATATATATATATATAGAGAGAGAGAGAGAGAGAGAGAGAGAGAGAGAGAGCTCACTAGCTCATGTGATCATATGAGCCTAATAGTCCATATTGAATATGGGCCGATCCGACAATCACAATTTCAATTTATATCTGAATTTTAATATTTTTTCTACAAATCCAAATAACTTGAAATTTTAGGTGTCTATTCTTCTCATAAAGGCGCACCTAATAAAAATATTTAAGAAATAATTCACAGAAAATAAATTGACCAAAATACCCTCAAAACGTTTCAGGGGTTTTTTGATTATTTTATTTCCTGGGAATTATTTTTTGGATTTTTTTATTAGATTATCCTATTTTTGAAGAACACGTCTAAAATTTCAAGTTATTTGGATTCGTAGAAAAAATTAAAATTCATACATGAAATGTAGTCTTGACCGTCAGATCGGCCCAAATTCAATCTGGGCCGTTGGGCTCATATGTTCATATGAGCTAGTGGGCTAATCTCAGTATTTTCCTGCAGTGGTTTCATGCAACAATTGTATAGTAATATAATGCAACAATATTTGAAAACCATTTTAGAGCCATTTTTAGCCCAATTTTAAAATATACACTCTTTTCATTCTAATGAACAATCACAAAAAAAAAAAAAATGAAAATGCCATCTAGAAAATATTTTTTTAAGCCAATTAACATTGGCCGTCCATTTGGTAAAAGGCTTAGATCTAAGCCTTGAAAGGAATTTTTCTTTTTCAATTCTTTTAGATGCCTTTATTATCATTACATTAATGTTAACAAAGAAAAACATGATTTTGAGTTGTAAAAGTTATGATCTTGATTTTCACCAAATGAATGGTCAAAATTCGTTGTTGAAGGGGCCTCATTTTAACCATTTCTAGGGTTCAAATTGAACTTCTTCTTTTTTGGGATCGGTTATTGTGATGAAGAGAGTGTGTGTGAAAAAATTTTGGTTATATAAATACTACAAACGTGGTTTTCTGAGAGTGTGGTTGCATTATACTATGATAAAACTGTTGCATTAGATGATTATTGCTATATATATATATATATATATATATATATATATAAAGGAAGATACTACAAAACGCCTATAAGTACAAATCAACAGTGATTTCGCTTACCCTTGTCACCATCCAAACTTCATCGCAACGTCGCAATTGTCCAGTAGTATTTCAAATTTCATTTTTTTTACTAATCGGAATGATATGAAATTTGGAGCGTGTGTACATCTTAGTGACGTGCACTTAATAAAAATATGAAAAAAATAATTTGTAAAATATAAATTTACCAAAATATCCCAAAACTTTAATGGGGGTATTTTGGCCAACTTATATTTTGCGAATTAGTTTTTTCATGTATTTATTAGGTGTGTCTCACTAAGATATACACACGTTCCAAATTTCAAGTAAATTTGCTTTGAAAAAAAAAATTTAAAATTGAGACATTACCGGATAATTGTGACCGCACGATGAAGTTTGGATGGTGATGAGGGTAGGAAAACATCACTGTTCATTTTCGCCTATGGGCTTTTTATAGTATCTTCCTATATTTATATATAATTATGTTAGGGTGCTCACACTATATATTAATTTATCATTGTACTCAATGAATTTCAAAACATATATACCCTTATTTTGTACGTGAAGTTTTTTTTTTAGTAGGGATAATTTTTGTCCTTAAGAGATGTGCGATGTCATCTATATGGGGTGTGAGATCACGCACATAGAGCATTAAATGGCATTAGAATATTTTGTGGGGCATCCGTGTCGCATTTTATATTTAAACATTTAAAAGGTAAGATTTGAGTATCTATGAATTGTTTTAGTTTAGTGTTGAATTATTGACACTCTTGGGGCCCATATGGTTAGTGGGATATCTCTCTCATGAAACGAGATTTTCGTTGATCATACGACTTTCCTATGTTTGTTTCATGGGATATAGTTGCGGGCCCGGTTATAGAAAACGTATTCATAGCTTGCAACGCATGAAGCATATTTTTCTCAAGAAAATGTTTCAACCAGATATACCTATTCAGACACAGATTTCCTACGAGCTAACCAAGATAAACTATCAAAAATTAATTCAGTTTTCTTAGAAAATCCTTATTCACGTTAGGATTTAAAAATCCTCTTAGATGCAGAAAAAAAAATCTTAAAAGTTGGATCCTACCAAGATCATGTGCTTCTTCTACTAGAAACAAAATAGGAGAGAGCACCAGCCATAATACAAGAAATTAAACATAAAACAAAGTCACAAGAACACAATGATTTACCTGGTTCACCCTAGAAGGGTTATATCTACGGGCATGACAAATTGAAATCCACTATACTAATTAAAGTTACATTACATATTTTGGGACAGAGAGTTACCTCTATAACCCTCGACAAAACCCAGTCGAGTAAACCATTTTAGACCCAGTCTCCCGATCGCCACTATCGTCGACCTCTCATCAATATTTCACAGTAAAACAACTGTCCAGTAGGAGATTATCTCTATTCCATTGCTAAACCAATGTTTAGAACGAGAACCTTGAAAGAAACAAAGATTTTCTCTTACTAATAGGGAAAACCACCCAAAATCTTCATAGGAACCACTTCTTTTATAGGATACCTGCCTCTCAATCTACAGGAGGCACAACGTTCTCTCTACATGAAGCTCTCTTCTCTCTAAGGGGAGGCAATGCCTCTTTTTTCCATATGAAGCTCTCTTCTCTTTAAAGGGAGGCAAGGCTTCTTCTTTCCATAGGAAGCTCTCTTCTCTCTAAGGGAAAGTCTTGCCTCTTCTCCTCATGAGAAGCTCTCTTCTCTCTAAGGGGAGACCTTGCCTCTCTTGCACAGGAGGCCCCTGCCCCTTTTTCGTCTAGCCCCTATCTCTAGAGGAAGCAACACTTTTCATATGGTGACCCAAATAGGGACACATGGTCTTTTATCTTTCATCTCATATATATGAGGTTATGAGTTGATACCAAATAGAAAACTTCCTACAAATGTTACATATTTCTCACGATGAAGTTTGGATGGTGATGAGGGTAGGCAAAATCACTGTTCATTTTCGCCTATGGGTGTTTTGTAGTATCTTCCTATATTTATATATAATTATGTTAGGGTGCTCACACTATATATTAATTTATCATTGTACTCAACGAATTTAGAAACTTATATACCCTTATTTTGTACGTGAAGTTTTTTTTTTAGTAGGGATAATTTTTGTCCTTAAGAGATGTGCGATGTCATCTATATGGGGTGTGAGATCACGCACATGGAGCATTAAATGGCATTAGAATATATATATATATATATATATATATATATATATATATATATATATATATATATATATATATATATATATGTGTGTGTGTGTGTGTGTGTGTGTGTGTGTGTGTGTGTGTGTGTGTGTGTGTGTGTGTGTGTGTGTGGTGTGTGTGTGTGTGTGTGTGTGTGTGAAAAACACTACGCAACGCCTGTAGGTGAAAATGAACAGTGATTTCGCCTACCTTCATCGCCGTCCAAAGTTCATCGTGCGGTCACGATTGTCCGGTAGTGTTTTATTTTTTATTTTTTTCTACAAATCGAAATGACCTGAAATTTAGAGCGTGTATTCATAAAAAAAATAGGGTAATCTTCAAAAATTATATATAAAAAAAATTTTACGTGAAAAACATTGACGTAAAATATCAATAATTGTTGGTATCTATCTATAACTATTATTAGCCATATATTTATACGGGTATTGTATATTCTTTATTATCTTAATAAAAAACAAGTTTTCTATAGTAATACAAGTTTCTAACATTTCACGTGATAAAGGCTCTCATTTTCGATGTAAATGTATCTCAAATGGGATTTTGGAGACTGAAATCTTTAATTTAAGTGTTAAACTAATTGATACCATCGTCCTAAGCAAATGAGATAATGATGTTAAATGCACCAATTTCATAGCTTTAAAGTGATCTTTAAATGTTATTTTATTTATATATTGATTACAATTTAGAATTTGTATTTCTAGGATTGTGACTTTCTTTGATTATTAAACTTTACTTAGCTACCTATACCTTTTCTAGAAAATCCTAAGAATTACGCCTCACTATCAAGATGTGAAATCGGAAAACTCTATTGACCATGCTCACAATATAAAAAATGTCGTGAACTTTGTGTGAGAAAATAGGAAAACTCTATTGACCATGCTCACAATATAAAAAATGTCGTGAACTTTGTGTGAGAAAATAATAGGCTCCGAGCAGGCTGATCTCACATCTGACGGCTAATGTGATTGAGACCCTCATACTCATAGTCCATAGGTAAACAGTCTTATAGTATACAAGTCTATAAAATAGAAGAAGAAGGCTGGGTCATGGCGTAGTACCAAGTGCAGTTAAAACGGCCTCCGATTTCACTTAACACTTCCAAAAAGTTGATTCTTTCTTACATGAGAAGGAATCTGCGATCCCCACTATCTACCCACTAAACAAAAGTCCATCATATTTGAACATGAGGCATCATGTTTTGTGGGGCATCCGTGTCGCATTTTATATTTAAACATTTAAAAGGTAAGATTGAGTATCTATGAATTGTTTTAGTTTAGTGTTGAATTATTGACACTCTTGGGGCCCATATGGTTAGTGGGATATCTCTCTCATGAAACGAGATTTTCGTTGATCATACGACTTTCCTATGTTTGTTTCATGGGATATAGTTGCGGGCCCGGCTATGGAAAACGTATTCATAGCTTGCAACGCATGAAGCATATTTTTCTCAAGAAAATGTTTCAACCAGATATACCTATTCAGACACAGATTTCCTACGAGCTAACCAAGATAAACTATCAAAAATTAATTCAGTTTTCTTAGAAAATCCTTATTCACGTTAGGATTTAAAAATCCTCTTAGATGCGGAAAAAAAAATCTTAAACGTTGGATCCTACCAAGATCATGTGCTTCTTCTACTAGAAACAAAATAGGAGAGAGCACCAGCCATAATACAAGAAATAAAACATAAAACAGAGTCACAAGAACACAATGATTTACCTGGTTCACCCTAGAAGGGTTATCTCCACGGGCATGACAAATTGAAATCCACTATACTAATTAAAGTTACATTACAGATTTTGGAACAGAGAGTTACCTCTATAACCCTCGACAAAACCCAGTCGAGTAAACCATTTTAGACCCAGTCTCCCGATCGCCACTATCGTCGACCTCTCATCAATATTTCACAGTAAAACAACTGTCTAGTAGGAGATTATCTCTATTCCATTGCTAAACCAATGTTTAGAACGAGAACCTTGAAAGAAACAAAGATTTTCTCTTACTAATAGGGAAAACCACCCAAAATCTTCATAGGAACCACTTCTTTTATAAGATATCTGCCTCTCAATCTACAGGAGGCACAACGTTCTCTCCACATGAAGCTCTCTTCTCTCTAAGGGGAGGCAATGCCTCTTTTTTCCATATGAAGCTCTCTTCTCTCTAAAGGGAGGCAAAGCTTCTTCTTTCCATAAGAAGCTCTCTTCTCTCTAAGGAAAAGTCTTGCCTCTTCTCTTCATGAGGAGCTCTCTTCTCTCTAAGGGGAGACCTTGCCTCTCTTGCACAGGAGGCCCCTGCCTCTTTTTCGTCTAGCCCCATCTCTAGAGGAAGCAACATTTTTTATATGGTGACCCAAATAGGGATACATGGTCTTTTATATTTCATCTCATATATATGAGGTTATGAGTTGATACCAAATAGAAAACTTCCTACAGATGTTACATATTTCTCAATAACCAAGAGATATATCTCAAAGTTCTAATCTTTTATAGATTTTTATTTCTTTTTGAAAATTTTATCAATATCAAATTCAATCCCACATAATACAAGATTTATTTACGCTGGATGATTTTGGATGATCACCATATTCAACACTTCAGTTTAATAATTGAAAGCAATACTCTTTATCATTATATGAAATTAATAGGGGTTTTCTTGGGTTTTATAGAATATTTTAGGAAATTGATAAGAAGGTTTAAGATGATTTGGGAACCAAAGACATTTTTGAGGTAGAATATGTTGGCCGGTGCCATTAAATGATCATATTTTACCTTGTGATAAGACCTTATGATGTGATTATGTATGAGATAGAAATAAGCTTGTTTAGAACGAAGAGAGATAAAGTTGTGTGGTGTCTCTAAAAGGCTTTTGTGATAATTTGTAGGAGCTCTGCACCTTTGGCCATGGCATCTTCCTATTCTTGTGGTTTATAATTTTGAGTTGTTTTGTGTGGTACTGGATGTATTTGCCCTCTGTCTCACACACACAAATCCTCATTATAGGAAGGTTTTTGCCTGAGAATAAGTCTTCCCCCAGAAGAAGAGTAATCCCACTGCCTCCAAAGTGAGTCAAACACCAAAAATCAGTATCATAGGATCATATATATATATAAAAGACAAAAAGGATCTTGTATGTTCATGTGCATACTGCTATAGTAAACGCCCAACAATCTAGGTCGATCTAACGGTCATGACCTTATTTCATGTTTGAATTTTAAATGTTTTTTTACAACTCGAAATCACTTGAAATTATAGCCGTGTGTTCTTCAAAAATAGGTGAATCTAATAAAAAAAGTATTTTACATGAAATAAATAGACTAAAATACCCCCCAAAAGTTCCAGGGGTATTTTAGTTAATTTGTTTTTTACAAATTATTTTTGTTATATATTTTTTTAGGTGTGCCTTGATGATAAGAACACACTCATAAAATTTCAATTGATTTTAATTTGTAAAAAAAAATTAAAATTCAAACAAGAAATGAGGTCGTGGCCGTCTCGTGACTGTCAGATCGACCAATATTCAATCTGGGCTGTTGGACGTATTATTACAGGTATACCCGTTGGTGTACCTTAGCATCTTATATATATATATATATATATATATATATATATATATATATATATATATATATATATATATATATATATGGGAAAAGATGGGATTAGCCTACTAGCTCAAATGAACATATGAGCCCAATGGACCAAATTGAATCTGGACCGATCTGACGATCATAGATGTCCGATAGTGCTTGAATTTTATATTTTTTATACAAATCTAAATCACTTGAAATTTTAGGTATATGTTCTTCTCATCAAGGCGCACCTAATAAAATATAAAAAAAATTTATTCGTGAAAAATAAAATGACCAAAAATACCCCCCAAAAAGTTTTGAGGGTATTTTGGTCAGTTTATTTTTTGTGAAATAATTTGTTTATGTTTTTCGAAGATTCCCTTATTTTTTATAAATACACATCTAAAATTTCAAGTGATTTGAATTTGTAAAAAATAAACTAAAATTCAAACGCTGTTGGATATCCATGATCGTCAGATTGGCTCAGATTCAATATGGGACGTTGGGCTTATATGTTCATATGAACTAGTGGGAAAATCTTATCTTTTCCATATATATCTATATATATAAGGAAATGGTTTAATAGAGCTCCAACCTTATCAAAATAAATAAAACCTAACCTTATAGCTCACTGAAAATTTCAATTCAAGCAATGAAAACGTTTACATTGATCATCTCGGCTTGAACACTATATTTGTGAAAAAAATAGAATTTAAAGCTCTAAAAATAATGAATATTGCAACAAATTATCTAGTCTGTCCATTTCTCCCTAAAAGTAAGTGTTCATATATATGCAAGATTTGTACCATTTTTTTATTTTCAAATTTTATTGTTGGTATTGAAAATTGATTCTAGAGCAAATTTGCTACTTTGTAACGAGGCTGGCTTGGCCATGGACCGTGCTAGCCTTAGCCCTCGCCCAGCCGTGATCCTTATATGGAATGTCTAGCCGTGACATGGCCAAAGGGACCCTAGCGTTTACCCTATCACGCCCAAGCCTGGGCAAATAAAAAAAAATGAAAAATATAAAATAAATATATATATATATATATATAAAGAACAAAAGGGTTTAAATAATTTGGGCCGGGCCACCTGGCCCACTGCCGCCCCTATCTATTGAAGTTAGAAGGGATCTAAAACTCTTCCAAATTTTTCATTACATTTGATATATTATTGGGCTCACACGATTAGAGCTCTCCTAATCACGTGGATGGACGTAGTTGGGGTGTGGGATTTGTAGTTGTAAGAGTGAAAAACAATTAACAAGCAAAGCACCGTGACAAAGATATAAGGTGGTTCATCTTTTTGAACTATATTCAAAAGAGAGAGGCACCAATCCAATAAACCACAGGGTCGTAAGAGATTTTAGGAAATTGATAAGAAGGTTCAGGATGTTTTGGGAACCAAAGAGATTTTGGAGGTAGAATATGTTGGCTGGTATGATTAAATGATCATAAGGACCTTGTGAAAGGACCCTCCATAAAAAAAAAAAAATGGTGTTGAGTTGAATTGTATGAGAGAGAAATGAATTTGTATAGAAAGGAAAATAAAGACGTGTGGTGTCTTGAAAGGTTTTTGAGGTAATTTTCTTTTATTTTTTTTATAGACTTTGAGGTGCACCTGAACTATATAATACAAGGTCCCACGGGGTAGGGGCTCATATCCCCACTGAGTTACCTTTCTTTCTTTTTTTTAATTGATTTGTCAAATTATTTTGGGTGGTGGGGATGTATTTGCCCTCTCCCTTTCATACACACATCTTATTATAGGAAGTTTTTTACTCGCCCTCTCTCTCATACGTATATAGTCCTATTATAGGAAGTTTTTCAGTTGAGAACAGTTCTCAGAGAAGAAGTGTAATCCGATTGTCTTCAAAACGAGTCAAACACCAAAATAAATGCTAAGTTCCTATATGTCTTCAAAATGAGTCAAACACCAAAATGAGTACTAAGATCCTATATATACAAGAGAAAAAAATTTATATAAGGGTGAGGCCTTAAACATCCAAATTAAGGCTCACCTCAAAAATTCATTAGAAGAGGTTGTTTCAATGTTGAAATACTCTCAATTCGATCATCTCGACCTCAAGATGACAACAAAATAGATTTTTAGTTTGGAAAAAGTGCATCTTCTAATGGAGTATCTAGACCGTCAATTTTTTAGATTTTTTGGTGTTTGTAGATCTACTCGGTTTGCACTATTGTTGAATTTTTAAATATTATAATCACATATGAAAATAATTTTTCAGGCTGTCACAAAGATTTTTGCTACTGAACCAACATGTTTTGGCACTATTTGAAGGTGCGCCTTACTCACCCTTGTCAAAACCACACCCTTGTAAAAACCACACCCTACAATATGGAAATAACCCACTAAAAAAAGAAAACGTTTATACAAGGGTGATGCCCTAAACAACGAAATTAAGACCCTTGTAAAAACCACACCCTACAATATGGAAATAACCCACTAAAAAATGAAAACGTTTATACAAGGGTGATGCCCTAAACAACGAAATTAAGAAACACCTAAATATTTTACTAGAAGATGTTGTTTCGATGCCCAACAATCCTCAAATCGGTCATCTCGACCTTTTTATTTGATGGGTTTAAAGCGAAACTTTGAATGGGAGATAACTTAAAAATATCTAGCCAATCGTGTGTGGTTGCATATATATTTAACATTACATGTACATATATTTGAAAGCCAAATGATGGTGGGAAATACTTTTCAATATCTAAATTGATTTCTTTCAATCTTGCATTATTTAGGATTTAGCTATTTCTATAATTTTTTATATTTCTGAGGTCCCTTGGGATACCTAACCTACAGTCAGGTATCGAGAATGTGATGCTTAAAAATAATTCTTCCCAATGAGTGTTATCAAATTTTCTCCTGACTAAGTCAAACCCTAAAATAACCGTCTTAAAAGAAAAGCTTTGTGGGACCCCAACATATATAAGTTTTATGGTACCCCATTTCTCAGTCGTTATTATTTAGGGAATTTGTTTGTCACTATCTTAAGCTTTGTGTTCTTGTCATAATTGTATCCTCATAGTTTATTTCCAATACTCATATTGGGATTTGTACTAAATATTTTTGTTTCTAGTTAATTAAGTACATGATCTTGAAGGAATTCAATATTCAGTAATCATGTTCCCGCGTATAAAAGAGCTCTTAAATCCTAACAACAATAATTATTTTTTGAAAGGCTTATAGTCAGGCATTTCTTTGAGAGTTTTGCAAAAAACAAAAAGGCAAGTAGAGTAGTATGTCAGTGGGGATTTGGACCCCTTCCTTTTGATGAAAATAGAGTCAGAGACCTCACCATGAGGCTTGGCAATACTACCGTTAAGGCCCCTAGCCATTCTAAAAACATTAGTAAATCAATAGGGATTTGGGCCCCTACCCTTGGGCGAGAATGGAGTAAGAAACCTCACCACGAGGCTGGGCAGTACTATCGCCAAAGCCCTTGGGCATTCTCAAAAGTGGTATGTTAGTGAGAATGGAGTCAGAGATCTCAACATCAGGCTCGGCAATACTATTGCCAAGACCCTAGGTCATTGTCACCAAAAGGATTGTACACTAGAATAAGTGGGGGAACTTTGGTAAATTGCCCACTCAAAACACTTGAGTTGTAGCCTGCTTTATATATCACCTGAACTAATTAGCCAAAATACAGGGTTCTGAATAATAATTTTTTAATTAAATTTTTTTTTTCGAGGTTTCACTCTTTCAGATTGAGAAGCCTAGAATAGAGGCAATTTCGATAATTTTTTAAAAAGTTATAGAGAAAGTACTAAAATAAAAAGAATTAAGAAATCTAACCACTATTGATAAAATAATAAACTTGTTCATTTAAGTAGCTCTTTTGAGAATTATTGATATTTTCGTACAAAGTAAAAAGGAAAAAATTCCAAGGAACCAAGGGCAATAGATATTACTCCATCGGAGAATACTGTCCATTTACTCCCTCCCACCTAGGATTAATTTCAATCCCCCAAATTTTGGATATAACCTCTTCAAGACATAGATCAACATCAATAAAAAAATATTTTCTAATTGCACTCGCCAAGCATTTAAAAGAATTTATATCGCAAGATTGAATAAAAGCTGTCCAATTTTTGAAGGGCGAGATCAAAGTTTTAGGAAACTCAATTTTTTTACTATTATTATTTTAAAAATAATAATCTAATGATTTTTAGGTAAAAAAAAAATCTCCCAAGTGGATCAACTAACCCAGGGAGTAGAACTAAACTAGCACCCAAGGGAGCATAGTACAGGTGCTCATAAATAAGTAAAGCAGAATCAATAGAAAGGACGTAGATGTTTAGTTGAGGGCTAGAATGAAAGTACATTACAACGATACCTTTGGCAGAGACTTCATACTCCAAACTCCAAATGCTACACAAATAGGGGACACATAAGACCTTCAAGTAATTTATTACAAACAACGAGCCAGGAAGCCATTCCAAAAAAAAGACAAAATGTAGGACACTCCTGTCAATACTTTACCTAGACAAATAGGGGACACATGAGACCTTTAAATACTTTACGACAAACACGGTGGTAGGAAACCAATAAAAAAAAAAAAAAAAATTTAAAATTACATAAATATCCATTATGCTGTACTTACACGACAGAAGCATTGGACACTCCATACAGTACTTATACGACAGAAGCATTGGACCCACTGGACTAACAGCTCAAATTGGACTATTCTCTGATCTTAAAATTAGTAATTTGAATGACAGGCTTCTCCAACTTCATGAAATTGCTGAGCCTCCTGGTCATGAAGAACTCTCCCCACTTGTATGGCCTGTATTTAGGGGGATCTTGCTCATCAACCATCTCTTCAAGAGGCTGCACCAATGTATGATAGGATGGTGTAAACACAGTGATCATGGAGAACCTCTCCTGTTGAGAGTTCACCACCACCCTATGTAACAAGCTATTGTACTTTTCATTTGTCCAAACCTGCAAAATTTTCACACAACATAAGAACCATTTCCTCGTAAGAAGATTGACTCTTATTTTATTAAAAAATAAGTGTTCTTCAAGTTCAATGGTTTGATGAAACAATGGGCGAGGCTTGTATAAGGTGTAAACCTTAAACAATTGCGGTAAGGTGCATCTCAAAATCTCGTTAAAAGTCTATTTCCACCTCTATTATGAAATTGGAAGCTTCAAAAATAATGTAGATATAACAAATCTATAAGCACTTGAAAATCTAAAAAATGGACAGTCCAAATAATGTGTTACAAAATGGACTATTTCTAAATAAATCATTTCGTCTCATATCATATACATCAAGGTCATGATGATCTATTGGAGAATTTTCTAGTAATGAAACAACATTCTTCGATGGGTTTTGATGTGCATCTCACTTCTACAGTATGAGGTTGACATCTAATATAATCTATTTTCTTAAACAATTAAGGGGGGATTTTTTTTTCAGAAATAAAAATAGTAAATACTGTTTTCAGTTAACAACTAAGTGGAGTACCTTTTTTTTATTAAAAAAAAAAGCACCATTATGATTTTAATTAATTAATTAAGAAGGATTCCTTTTTCTTATTAAAAAATTACACACCATCATAGGTTTCGAACCCGGTTTGAGCATGAGGTTCACAAATTCACAGAATGACATGCAATGGGCAGGATTTGATACCTCAACCTATTGAAAAAAAAAAAGGCCCCAAAGGCTTTTACCAATAGACCACTTAAGTACTCATTATAAGCCTAGTATCTTATTATATATACCCTACTTTCTTTTGTTATTACCTATTTTTTTAACATTAATTCGGCTAAATAACTCGCCTTGACCAAGGTCCCAAAGTTCCAGTACCTTGACCGAGTTGATTTTCTAAACAATGCATATTAAACATGGAAATTTTAGGGTTTTTCATTATACCTGGAAGATGTCCCCTGGCACAAAGATGAAGGAGTTGACCGTGGGCCTGACCCTAACCCACTCACCGTCGGATTTCCGCCTCACCTCGAATCCGCTAACTCCATCGGTGGTCAAGAGCGTGAAAGCACTGGCATCAACATGCGGACCCTTCCCTAATGCTAGGTCAGGAGATGGGCATGGAGGGTAGTGGTTTAAGCGAACATAGGTCATCGTCTCCTCGAAGTATCGGTTCAAGCGATCAGCAGGCAAACCTAGGCAGAGGGCAAGGATTTCTAGCAGCTTGGATGCCAGTTTTGTGGTCTCTCGACCATAATCCTCACATACTTTCCTGTAACAGAGAAGACCATGATCAAAGGGTTTAGCTCTCACACGCAGGAACGTATAGGAAAGCAACTCCCTTGGGCAAAAGAGGTACTTGGAAGATTTTCTTGTCCAAAATTTTAGCATCCAGGAATCACTAAGTCGATATTTAAAGAGAATATAAATTTTGGTGTTCAGATAAACTGAGATCTTGCCACCCCAAAATTGGCCTCTTCATGTTCAACCTTGGGACATCAAATTTTCAAGAATATTAGAGTGTTTGATTTATGTTTTTCTTCTTTTGATTTTTGTTCAAGAGCCCATATCTCAAAAGAGTCCTAAAATTACTTTTATCTTGGGTTTTACCGGAAGGAGGAAATAAATAGTATGCTCTCGCAACCGCAATTTACCAGATTATCTAAAATGTTTTTGGGCCCAAGTATCGTGCATTTTCATTACATATAGCAATATTATTAAGGATCCAAGTAGCTAGTAAACTAGTAAAGGGGTTGGCCCAATCAAAACCATGAACTGGTTGGGCTGGAATATAATATTTTAAATATAAAATACAATAACAAATATCTAATTGTATTTAGCTGATCAAACGAACAGAAATCATTTGGTCGGACTATCAAAAATGGGGAAAATATTAATTCAACTAATTTTTCAAACCAAACTCAATTTTCTAGCAAGATTTTAACCTTAGATCAAACCTAGGCACCGATTGGCTAGTGGGACCATCAATTGAGTTCGATATAGATAACTATTTTGACAATTATATAATAATTTCATGTAATAATTTTTTGCTTGGTATTAACAGGTTTATAAAAAGCGTTATAAAAATCGTTGATTCGGATCGAAATCATTTGATCAAGATTGAGAATTATTGAAGTCGGTACGGTTCTTGATACATATCAGGAACCGGCCGGATCCTCTCATGAGCCAGCCAGATCTCTAACAGATCTAGCCAATTCTATTTATATATACTAATAATTTCTTTCACTAAAATTGTTGCATATAGCTTGTTTCAAAAATCAAAACAACTAAGTTCATACAAAAATAATAATAAAAAAAAAATTGAATTAGAAGGATTCATTTTGTTATCATGTTGTATTTAAATTTTATTGTAACTATAAAATGAATTTAATAGAAAACAAATATTCAACATGAGACAGGTTCTCAATATTTACATATTTTTTAATACAATCATAAAAAATTATAATGCAATTGCCACTATTTTTTAAAAAAACTTAAAAAACTAGATTTTAAAGAAATTATAATGATTTTTTTAATATTTTTTGAGACTGAGACCGGCCGATTCTCTGATCCAAATCACCAATCCAATACAAATTTGGGGGTAGTCGATCCTGATCAACAATTCGTTTTCTATAACCTGGCAAAATGCTACAAAAGGTAGGCTGCAGGTGATGGAAACAAGTAGGTGTCACAATAAGCCTATCAATAGCTTCGGTGCACAACGAGGTTCGAAAAAAAAAAAAAATTGAACTCTGAGTTTGGTCAATAAAATAAATGATCTCATTATATATTTTCCGTTTTTATCATTTAAGGTATGTTCGATATTAGAAAAACAAAACCAGGGGCTGTGAGATCCGGTGCCTATTAGTACCGAACTGACTAGATCGCTTCTGCGCAGGCTCTGGATTACATATGAGCATGAGATATATTAATTTTTATAGAGAGAGAGGGAGATAGAGAGAGATCCTTACTGAAACTCCTCGGGGTTTGGAGGCCACAAATTCTTGAGCGCTACAGTTTCTTTGCAATCAGGCTCCATATTAGCAGGAATCTGAAAGCCTTCATTTACAACATAATCCAAAACCTCAGCCCAGTCCCTAGTATTCTTAGTGTGGTCCTTATCGTTATAACCCCAAGGGTTCTTTAAATCTCTAGATGCCTTCTTCTTCTCCTCGTATGGCAGAGAAGAGAACTTCGCCATGGCATTCCTCACATTGTCAAAGAGCTCAGGGGCTAAGCCATGGTTCTCAATAACAAAGAAATCCCACTCTTGCAGAGATTTTCTCATCTGAGAAATGACGCTCTCTAAGTTGCCAGACTGAGGCGAATGGAGTATAGAGAAATCGATCACCGGAGTTTCCTCGAGGTGAACAACTTTGTCGGGTTTCGGCCTGAAATCGACGGGCTGAACAAGAGAAGCGTCGATGGATGGGGCCATTTTCACTCTCTCACTCCTAGAAAACAGAGCTCTACCTCGCTGAGCTAATGTGGTTTGCTGCTTGGGACTGCCATTATTTATAGTAGCGGAGCAGATCCTGTGAGGGATTGTTATATTTGTTGGGGTCAATGGAAAATCGATACGAGGTAGTACAACGTGTTCCCTAATGGTGCATCGTGTTCACCGCAGTGATAATGAACGTGAGTTTTTGTTTTTTTCGCTCCTTCCCGCTGGTGATAATGAAACTCCTTTTCCTTCCTTTTTGTCAATCAAAAGATACGCTGTTCACACAGTTGCACATTGTTCGTTTGCTCCCTCAGATACGATATATATTTTAAGCTTCGTGATCGACTTCAGGAGAAGAAATTTTCATATTGCATAATTATTTTCTTGAAAAAAATAAAATCTCAAGATTGAACAAGGGCCATTCAAATTTGAAATTTAACATTTTAGTATCTATAAAATCAAAATTCATTTTTTTTTCAAAAACATACATATAATGATTCTTAGTTGGAATAGAGGTTTTTAAGAAAGGGCGATCGAGATCAGAATCGTCTGATCTGAATCGCTAATCATCGGCACTGATCCAGTTCTCACCAAATATCGAGAACTGATTGGTTGGGCCTCGATCTTGTTGGGTTAAGGGACCGTGAGTAGGACCTGGATGTGGGGTCCGGCCCGCGATCGCTCTCTCGGAAAATGCAATGCATGTTGTGCGCAAGTGGGTAGGTACCAACTAACGAGAGAGAATTATAGGGTGTGAGGTGGGACCTACCTCACGATGGGTTCGTGACACGCTTGGGCGTGTGGAGACCCCCTTAAATTACGACGAAAAACCACCTAGCTTGAAGCTGGTTCGACTTTAGCTCCCGTGCTGCACTCTGCGCCTTATGAACACACATGTCTAAGATGACCAGACAAGTGGATCGAAAGACCCTGACTTGCCTTTAGATGGGCGATTTATTAAGAGTATGATGGGGGAAGAATGAAGACAATTTAAGAGAGAGGGGAGTTGAAGAATAAAGGACCACTTATTAATCTGACAGCCTTTCAGAGTCATCTTAACAAATGGCCTTATAGCAGTGGACATAATAATATTAATAATAATAATTAATGAGATATCTTACAGAAGAAGTAAAAGAGGGAGAAGATGGCATGCATAAGCAAAAGAAGGATAAAATAATAAAATGAGGGGGAAAATGAGAGATATGGGTATAGAAGAGAAGCAGAAGACGAGAGAAGAAGAGATGAGATGAGATGAAGAAAAGATGAAAAAGATGAAGAAATTAAAAGAGAATGTGGAAAAGAGAAAAAGAGAGAGTAACATTGAGAAGGAGAGAGAAATCGAGAGTCAGAGAGAGAGAAAAATCGAGAGAGTAAGATCTAGAATGGCAGAGTAAGACAGAGAAAGAGAGAGAGAGAAAGATCGAGAGAGAGAGAGAGAGAGAGGCCGAAAACAAAAGAAAGAGCTAGAGTGAGAGACAAGAAGGGAGAAAGATCAATAATGGGAGAGAGAGTAAGAGGCACTCGGACCCACACTGAGTGCAAGTAGGACAGTGAGAGTGAGAGAAAGAGAGAAAGAAAGATAAAGAGAGAGAAGAGAGAGAGAAAGAGAGAAAAGAAGGAATGAGAGAGGAGAGAAAGAGAGAGAGAGAGAGAGAGAGAGAGAGAGAGGGAGGGAAAGAAAGGAAAGAAGAGAGAAAAAAAAGAGAGTGAGAGAAGAGAGGAGGGAGAAGGAGAGAGAAAGAGAAAAGAGTGAGAGAGAAAGAAGCCCTTCACATTGTCTGATCTGGCAATTAGAGTAGCGAAAGGGTCAAAGATCCTAAGAAAACTGACTTAGGATTACCCCAACATGAGTGATCGAGTGCAAGATAACCAATATTTCTTATGACTCGGATTCACTCTACAGGAAGGTGTTAGAGTAGCAATCCCAGAATTGGAACCCAAAAACACTATCTTAAGATGACCCCGAGTCAAATGTTTATGCAATAAGGGAAGAAACCAAGGAAGAGTGGGGGGGTAGAAGAATGAAGAAATAAAATAAAAATATAAACGAACGTTGGAAGGGGTAAGGTTTAAAGATAAGAGGATGAAGAATGTGGGTGCAAGTGTAAAGGGGTGTTTGTGGGGCACATAGAGGCAATGAAAAGGCAGGGGCACATAGAGGCAATGAAAAGGTAGGGGAAGATAAAGGTTATGAGGTTTAACCGCGGTCAAGATTTGATAAGGCGTAAAAGGGGGGAAAGGAGGTGAATGAATGATCGGCACAGGCAAGAGTATAGGGAGTGATAGGCATGCACAGGAGTGTAGGGAGTGATAGGAGAAGGAAGAAAGAGGGGAGGAAGCCGGGTCCATGCCCAGACACGGGTCCGTAATTCGATGAAAAAGAAAGAGAGAGAGAGAGAGAGAGAGAGGATGACTGAGAAAGAGAGAGATCGAGAGTGAGAGGCAGAGAGAAAAATTGATAGGAAGGGAGAAGAGGAAAGCCGGGCCCGCGCCTAAGCGTAGGTATGTGACTTGGTGTAGGAGAGAGACAGAGAGAGAGAGAGAGAGAGGGAGGCAAGTGGAAAGGAGAGGAGGAAAGCTGCGCCCTCGCCTAGATGTGGATTTGTAACTCAGTGAAAGAGAGAGACGAGAGGAAGGGAGAGCAGGAAAGCCGGGCCCACGCCTAGGCACGGGTCCATGACTCAGTGAAAGTGAGAGAGAGAGAGAGAGAGAGAGAGAGATGAGAGGAATGGAGAGGAAGAAAGCCAGGCCAGCACCTAGGCGCGGGTCCATGGCTTGATGCAAGAGAGAGGGATTAAGGCTAGAGGAAGAAAGATGGGAAGAAGCCGGGACCACACCTAGATGCGGGTCCATGATTTTAGACAAGAGAGAGGGAACGAGTGAGTAGAGAGAGAGAGAGAGGCTGAGAGAGAGATCGAGAGAGAGAGAGAGAGCTAGAGAGGCCGAAAACGAAAGAAAGAGCTAGAGTGAGAAACAAGAAAGAAGAAAGATTGATAATGGGAGAGAGAGTAAGAGGTACTCGAACCCACATTGAGTCCTAACAGGATAGTGAGAGTAAGAAAAAGAGAGGAGGGAGAGAAAGAAAGATAAAGAGAGAGAGGAGAGAGAGAAAGAGAGAAAAGAAAGAATGAGAGAGGAGAGAAAGAGAGAGAAAGAGAGAGGGAAAGAAAGGAAAGAAGAGAGAAAAAAAAAGAGAGTGAGAGAAGAAAGGAGAGAGAAAGAGAAAAGATTGAGAGAGAAAGAAGCCCCTCACATTATCTAATATGGCAGTTAGAGTAGCGAAAGGATCAAAGTTCCTAAGAAAGCTGACTCAGGATGACCCCAACCCGAGTGATCGAGTGCAAGAGAACCAATATTTCTTATGACCCAAATTCATTGTACAGAAAGCTGGTTAGAGTAGCAATCCCAGAATTGGAACCCTAAAACACTATAGATGACCCCGAGTTGAATGTTTAGGCAATAAGGGAAGCAATCAATGAAGAGTGGGGGCGTAGAAGATTGAAGAAATAAACTAAAATATAAACGAACAATGGAAGGGGTAAGGTTTAGAGAGAAGAGGATGAAGAATGTGGGTGCAAGTGTAAAGGGGTAGCGGGGCACTTAGAGGCAAGGAAAAGGTAGGGGCACATAGATGCAATGAGAAGGTAGGGGTAGATAAAGGCTATGAGGTGCAACCACGGTCAAGATTTGGCAAGGCGTAAAAGGGGGGACAGGAGGTGAATGAATGATATGCGCGGGCAGAAGTGTAGGGAGTGATAGGCGTGGACAGGAGTGTAGGGAGTGACAGTAGAGGGAAAAAAGAGGGGAGGAAGCCGGGCCCGCGCCCAGACATGGATCTATAATTCGATCAAAGAGAGAGAGAGAGAAAGAGAGAGGAAGACTGAGAAAGAGAGAGATCAAGAGTGAGGGGTAGAGAGAAAAATTGATAGGAAGGGAGGGGAGGAAAGCCAGGCCTGCGCCTAAGCGCAGGTCCGTGACTTGGTGTAGGAGAGAGAGAGAGAGAGAGAGAGAGAGAGAGAGAGGGAGACGAGAGGAAAGGAGAGGAGGAAAGCCAGGCCCTCGCCTAGATGCAGGTCTGTAACTTAGTGAAAGAGAGAGACGAGAGGAAGGAGAGGAGGAAAGCCGGGACCACGCCTAGGCGCGGGTCCATGACCTAGTGAAAGTGAGAGAGAGAGAGAGAGAGAGAGAGAGAGAGAGAGAGTCGAGAGGAAGGGAGAGGAAGAAAGCTGGGCCTGCATCAGGCTTGCGTCCGTAGCTTGGTGAAAGAGAGAGGGATTAATGCGAGAGGAAGAAAGAGGGGAAGAAGCTGGGACCACACCTAGATGCGAGTCCATGATTTTATACGAGAGAGAGGGAACGAGTGAGTAGAGAGAGAGAGAGAAAGAGAATGAGAGTTAATTGAATCTGCCTTGAGTCCGAGCAGGAGAGAGAGGAGAGAAGAGAGAGAAAGAGAGAGAAGAGAGACAGAGAGACAGAGAAAATTGAGAGAGAAGAAGAATAAAGAGAGGGGACTGGGGGATTAACCCTCAGTTCGAGATCGAGTGAGAGAGAGATACGAAGAGAAAGAAAGAGAGTAAGGATAATTTCCTAAGGTGGCCCTCGGGTCTGAACCGGGGGCTAGGTTGGTCTTAGCTTTCTTGATGTATTCTTGAAATTGGGTTGAGTGCTTTGATATTGAGATGAGGGTCTAGGGTTAAGGCTTATGAACTAGGGACTATGAAAAGTAGGCGTAAGGTGTATTGGGTAGGAACTATGGGAAATGTGACTAAAGAGTATGGGAGTAGGGACTAAGGGAGATGAAAGTAAATGGTTCTAGGTTGGAAGTGGAAAGTTCTAAGTTGGAAGTAGGAAATTCTAAGGGTAGTCCACAAATGAGAGAAAGTTTTCTCTCTCCTCTCTTTGGGCTGAAGAAGATAGAGTCAAAAATCACAAACCAAGGAAAAACTCATTGTATTGCATTAACGTTTGTACTTACATCCAACCACTACAAACTTCTTCAACTTACTTCAACTTAGAGTTACAAATGAGCATAAGGTGCTTATATAGCATCCACTTAAAACAAGAGTTGATGACTAAAAGAAAGCCAAATTCTTAAAAATTACAATTTTTATAAATTAAAATTGAATCCCGTTTTTGGGGCCCCACCCATAATCTTAAAAATGACGAGATAGTTCAAAAAAAGGCACGATAGACAATGGTGATTATTCGGGGCCTATTTCGGGCTCCTCCGACAACCTTCCAACAAAAATAACATCGTAAAAGTGATGGTCTTGGTGTGACGATCATTTTGATATATGATTTGATCCTTAAATCGAGGTTTCGGACCCTTCTTAAAATCCGACGAAAGATGAGAAACTTGCAATCTTGAACGCTTGGTCTTGTTTGTTTCTTGATGTTTTGGGTCGATCTTTCATCATAGAATGATGGGGAAGCTGTCATGATTATTTTGTGATAAATATGGCTCGATTTGGTTGTCGAAACATCATTTTTCGAATTGGAGAAGTTGCTGGAATATGAGATTCTGGTTGCCAAAAAATGTCACATGTTACAACCTCAAAATGCAGCATCTTTGGTCTTTCATCACATGTGATGTTTACTTCAAATCGAAGTCATCGACTTCATGGTCATAACAGACCCGTTTTCAAGACGATCTGAGGTCGGGGCTTCTTGATACGGCCACTTGATCAAAGGGGTCTCCATCTTGCAAAAATCTGCAACACATGAGTTTTCTTAATGCAACTTCTCTCTAGGATATCTTCCATCTCGGGCCATGCCACAGCCTGTGCCATACATCAAAATGTGCACATTGACGAGATGAAGAACCTCCTGAAATTTGGGCTTTAGCTTTATTGTGCCCCTCTCTTTCTCTCTCTAAAACTTATTCTCTCTCTAAAACCCAATCTCTCTCTAAAATCAACACTCTAGAAACCTGATATCTCTTTCTCTCTCTCAAAACTAATTCTCTCTCTCTCTCTCTCTCTCTCTCTCTCTCTCTCTCTTTAGAAACCCAAATAAAATAATTAGCACTTTTTTTTTGTTATGAGAAAAGTTTGAAGAGATTTGTTTTAAAAAAAATCTAAATTGGGCCAGGCCAGGCCCAATAAGCCTAATGGGCGAGGCCGAGCATATGGGAAATTATGGGTCTTAACAGCTCACGCAGAGCTTTCGGGCCTTTAACGGGCGAGCCTTATTGAGCATAGTTTCATGTTAGGCATCACCGAGCCAAGCAAAATTGGGTCTAGGCTTTTCCAGGCTCCGAGCTGGGCCCATCGAGCCAGGAAGAATTGGGTATGGGCTTTTTCGGGCTCCGAGCTGAGCCCTACCCATTTGCAGCCCTAACTAAGGCTACGCCAAATGAAAAAAAAATAAAAGAAATACATAAAGAATAAAAAGGGTCAGGTTGGCCCTGTCTTGGCGTGGCCTCAGTCTAACCCTTGACCCCGCCCTTGGGCCAAGCCCGCCCTTGGGCCAACCCCGCCCTTGGGCCACAAAATGTTGCCCTTTATAACAAATTTGTTGGCAATCAAGGCTATCCTGATTACCCCTTTTGAAAAAATCATGATATCTCAAATCTGTACGTGATGTGGTGATGACCCCACAACAATGACTTCAACACTCAAATAAGATGTCCAAGAACAATAACAAGTGCAATATATTTGGAAAAAAAATATACGAATAAGAAAACAAGTAATATGAGAAATCATCTAAGAACAACACAACTAAAAGTAGAGAGGAATACACACAGTTACGTGGTTCACCTAAGATGGGCTACCTCCATGGGCAAGAGGGCAAGGATGTATTCACTATCAAGAAGAAGAAATTACAAGTTTGGGGTTTGCAGAGTTACCTCAACAATTTTATAGTAATATAATGTAACAATATTTAAAAACCATTTTATAGCCATTTTTTATCTAATTTTTAAAATATATACTCTTTTCATTCTAATGAACAATCACATAAAAAAAATAAAAAAAAAATGAAAATGCAATCTAGAAAATATTGTTTTAGGCCAATTAAACATAGGCCGTCCATTTTGGTAAGAAGCTTAAATCTAAGTCTTCAAAGGAGTTTTTCTTTATCAATTTTTTTAGATGGCTTTTTTATCATTAGATTAACAATGTTAAAAAATAAAATCATGATTTTGAGTTGTAAAGGTTATGATCTTACTTTTCACCAAATGAATGGTCTAAATTCGTTGTTGAAGGGGACTCATTTTGACCATTTCTATGGTTGAAATTGAACTTCTTCTTTTTTGGGATCGATTATTGAGATGAAGAGAGTGTGTGTGAAAAATTTTAGGTCATACAAATACCACAAACATGATTTTCTAGGAGTGTGGTTAGATGATTATTGCCGTACATTATACCGTTGCATTAGATAATTATTGCCCTACATATATATATATATATATATATATATATATATATATATATATATATATATATCTTCCATCAAAAACTTATCTTCAAATTTTATAATTTTAAAACTTTATATTTTAAATTACATTTATGATTAATTTTAGATTTTTCATTAAATTTTTAAGTTATTACTTTTGGATGTTGAAAAAGAAAGGAGTTTCCAGGTACTCTATTGATTTGGTGAGAGATATTTATGAGGGAGTGCAAACTAGTGGAAAGACGAGTGAGTTTATAGTGACAACAAGTCTACATCAGGGGGTAAGCATGAGCCATACCTCTTTGTATTAATTATTGATGATTTAACTCAGCACCTACAAAATGAGGTATCATAGTTTATGTTATTTACGGACGACATAGTTTTGATCGATGAGACCTGAAACGACACCAACACAAAGTTAGAACATTGGTGGGATGCTCTAGAATCTAAATTTTTTAAAATTAGCCAGACTAAGCTGAGTATATGAAATACAAATTTAGAAATGGTAGGAGTGTGGACGAGGAATTAGTTAAGGTTCACATTTAAGAAATACCAAAAATAGCACATTTTCAATATTTTGGGTCGATAATCTAGGAAAATGAAGAGTTTGAGGAAGTTGTCACATTTAGAATTAGAGTTGGATGGGCGAGGTGGATATATGCAACCAGAGTTTTATGTGAACACTGCATATCAATGAAGCTAGATGAGATGTTCTACAGGCAGTTGTGAGACCAACTTTGCTTTATGGGGTGAAATGTTGGGCGGTCAAGAAATAACATGCCCATAGGGTAAATATAGCTGAGATGAGGATGTTCAGATGGATAAGTAGCAAGCCCAGAAGAGATAGAACTAAAAATGAATACATTTTAGAGAACTTAGGTATGGCTCCAATAAGCGAAACGATGAACGAAAATAGACTTAAGTAGGTTATTTATGTCTAGCACAGACCCAATATGGCACTTATGGAGATGAGAGTTGGTTAGAAGTAGTAATAAAAGATATTGCAACTTATGGCCTCACTGAAAATATGACTCTTGATAGAGGAAAATGGTAGACCAAGATTTGTGTAGTTTAACCCAATAGTTAGAGAAAAAGGCTCTAATGATGATGATGAATTTATTACTTTTATTATATTCAAACATTTCTTATTATTTTCTACATATTTCATGTAAATGACATCAATTATTATACTTTTGCATGATTTTTAATAATGTAAAAACAATAATGGACATTGTAAGCTCGGCCTAGGAAAATGGTAGACCAAGATTTGTGTAGTTTAACCCAATAGTTAGAGAAAAAGGCTCTAATGATGAAGATGAATTTATTACTTTTATTATATTCAAACATTTCTTATTATTTTCTACATATTTCATGTAAATGACATCAATTATTATACTTTTGCATGATTTTTAATAATGTAAAAACAACAATGGACATTGTAAGCTCGGCCTAACACTATGGAGTTCAAAGTTTGTTATTGATTTCTTTTGCTTTTAAATATTATATTATTATTCTTTTTCTTATTATATTTTTACACACGGAGCACATAGTTCTACTAGCCTCATCATCATCGTCAAAGCCTTTTGCCAACTAATTATGATCAGCTACACAAGTCTCGGTTCGTCATTCTTCTATATTAAAGGTCACACTCTCAGTGAGGCTATAAGTCCCTATATCTTTTTTTACTACTTTCAATAATGTCCTTTTAGGCCTACCCTTTACCTTTTTTTAGCCTTTCACTTGAAATAACTCTCACCTCCTAACTGGTGTTGTACTAGGTTTGCACGACACATTCCCAACCCACCATCATCTTATTGCCTATTAGTGCGACACCTTAATTTTCTCGAATGCATTCATTTTGAATTCCATTCCTTCTTGTCTTGCCACTCATCCATATCAACATCCTTATCTCCATTACACTCATTCTATGGGTATTATTTTTTGACCACCCAAGATTTCACCCATAGAGCAAAGCTGGTTTCGTAGCTGTCTTATAGAACTTGCCCCTTAGTTTCATTGGTATGCGGCAATCGCATAAAGCTCAACATCTCTGTTTCGTCCACCCAACTCTAATTCTATGCGCGACATCTTCCTCAATCTCTGTATTTTCCTAAATTATCGGCTCAATATATTAAAAGTGCTCTCTTTTTGGTATTTCCTGAACATCAATATTAACTACTTGTCTCTATTGTTAACTTGCATTCCATATACTCTGTCTTAGTCCAGCTAGTTTTAAAACATTTAGATTCTAGAGAATCCCTCAAAAGTTCTGATCAAAACCATGTCATCTTCGAATAATATGCACCATGATACCTATTGTCACTTAAAACTCACTCGTCTCTGAGACAAAAACGTATGGGCTCAAGGCTGACCCTTGACGTAGACCTGATTATGTCGGCCACAACTAAGACAAAGAGGTATGGGCTCAATGTTGACCCTTGATGTAGACATATTGTCATTGAAAACTTACTCATCTCTCTACTAGTTGCTCATACACTAGTTAACACTCCACTATACATATCTCCCACCAAGTCGATGTGGAGTCTAGATACTCTTTTCTTTCCAACAACCACCAAATCAAATCTTGAGGTTCTCTATCATAAGTTTTCTCTAGATCAATAAAGACTATATTGCAGTCTTTTCTCTTTGCCTTAAACTTCTCAATTAGTTGTCTAAGTAGAAAAATAATCTAAGTTGTTGACTTTTCTGCATAGAAACCGAATTAGTTTTCTTATACACTCGTTTCAATTACTCTCTCCTAGAGTTTCATATTGTGACAAATAAGTTTGATCCCACAATAGTTCGCACAATTCAACATGTCTCCTTTGTTCTTGTAAATAGATATCACAATTCTTTTCCTCCATTCGTCAGATATTTTTTTTGTTCTTATCACCTTGTTGAATAGATTGGTCAGCTAGTCAATATCAATCTCCCTAGGCACATCCAAATCTCTATCGGGATACCATCTAGTCCTACGAATATATATATGACCTCCACCCTCATTTATGTTAATGGTTCCCTTTATCGCTATGTTCCTGTTGTTTTCATCATTTAATAATTTTTTAAAATAAACTCTCCAACATTCATCGACCTCATCATCATCACTCTTAATGTATTAAATATGGTCTGGATCTCTACATTTTTTCTCTGTCATTTGAAGACATCTTTTTCACATTTTCTTTTTCTCAGTTTATTATATGGATCATGATATGTCTTAAGTTTAGCCTTACTTACTATTTGTTTAACCTTTCTACATTCTTCTAAGTTTTGATCATTTCTATTACACTGTCAAATTGTATAACATGATTGTTTCTCAATAATGGCTTTCTGAATCTCATCACTCGAACATCAAATTTCCTAATCGAAATTCATTTTTCCTCTAGATTCTCCTAAAACTTCTTTTATCACTTTTTTAATACAATCAACCATCTCATTCCACATAATATTGACATCATGTTCATAGTTTCATTTCCCTTCTTTTACTAATTTATCCCTAAATAAGTCTATTTTATCATTTTTCAATTTCACAACCTTGTTCTTGGACATCTATTAATTTAACCCCTTCTCTTCCATGTCTTTATGCAGACATCCATAACCGCAAGCCTATGTCGAGTAGTCAAAATTCTCTCTTGGGATACCTTTGTACCCTTTACATGATGGTTGATCTACCTTATTAACTAGGAAGAAGTTTATATGGTTTTTATGTGATCCAATTTTATAGGTTATTAAATGTTTATCTCGCCTTTTTAAGTAAGTGTTTGCTATTGCTAGGCTATGAGCCATAGCAAAATCTAGAATAGCATCGTCCCTCTAATTTCTTTCCCCAACCCATATCCACCATGTACGCCTTCATATCCTCTCAAAATTATCTCTTACTTCTATCATCTAGTCTTACTTGTAGTGCATAAGCACTAATTACGTTAACTATCTCTTCCTCTAATACAAGTTTAATTAACAGGAGCCTATCACCTATTCTTTTGATATTAACCATTTTATCTTTTAGATCCTTATCTACTATTATGCATACATCATTTCTATTATTGTCCTTTCCTATATACTGAAGCTTATACTCATCTATTTCTTTAGCTTTTTCTTCATTCTATTTAGTTTCCTATAGACAGGCTATGTTCAATCTTCTTCGTTTCATAGTTCCATAGTCTATACTATATTATTAAATGGAAGTTAAGGGACGGGCACGTGTTGCAAGAATAACAAAGGACCCTATGGTGAGAGAGATACAAGGAAGGTAGGGAGTCCTAGAATTAGGGTGTAGGACTTAAGAACTAGGATATAGTGCAGCCGACTTCAATTAGTTGTAAAAAGACTATGATGATCATGATGACGACTTAAGAACTAAAATAGAGAAAGAGATAAAGAGGTATGTGTAAAATCAATAGAGATTATATGGTTTCTATCATTTCTAGGAAGAGTTATAGAACTTCCAAATTTTAGGAATTTAAATAAGAGTTAGTTAATTTGGTAAAACCAAGATAGAGAGACTGAAGGTGATGAAGAGCGAGAGATATAATACGGTCTCTTTGATGTATTAAGAGTGATAAACCTAGAGACATATATTTATATGATATCATTTCCTAAAAAGAATATAACGAGAGATTGGAAAATACATAACGATAAATGCAATGACACAAATTTTGAAATTTCGAAAGTTAAATTTTCAACTCTTCCAATATTATTTTATGATACCCAATGAAAATTCCTAATATCCTCCCACCTATCATTCTCATATCTCTCCTCTAAATCTCTCTCATAATCGTTTCCAGATTTCTCTCCTTAAAACTCTCTCTTGTATACCTCTTCTAATGAGATCTAGGGTCATCTCTCTATTTAGATATTTATCTCCATTAAGTAACTTCAACAAACAAGTTCATCCATAAAGGTGTGTTGTTCGTATTGGGAGCCGTTTGGGTACCTGGAAATCTATTACAAGACAATAGATTATAAGGAAATATGACATTTCCACTGTTTGGGTAAACTTTTTTAGTAAGGAAATGGAAATAGATTACACGAGATTACCCGAGATTTCCCCAAAAATTAAGAAAATGATTACGCACAGTGAGGGGTGTGCCTTGACAGGTAATATTTGGGAAATCTTTCTTTCGCGTCTCTGTTTGCCCTATCCCCTGCTTAAAAAAATGCCCACCCGCTATTTTCGCTCTTTTAACCAAGAACTTACCAAAGCAATGCTTCTCTCTTCACTGGTAACCGCTACTCTCTCTCTTCTTCAGCAAAAATAGCTGTTTTACATAGGTGTTCCCTCTCTCTAAGCCCGCCCCCTCTCTTGAGCCCTAGTAACTGGTTTGCATAAGGTGCTCCCTCTCTCTTTAACAAGTTATTTTAGTATGGGTAAGCCCTCAAAGTGGATACAAAGACTAGAGCAAATTTTCAAGCCAAAATACAAGGCAAAATGGACACCTTCAATAAGCTACTTGCTAAAAACCAAGCTAAGTGAATAAGTCACAATCTTTTTACATAACAATTACAACCATTTTTAGCCTTGTATAACCACTGTAAATAAACTCAAATACCAACCCCTTATGGGGCAATTACATATAAAGCAAGACTAGCATATGAATTACACATTCATGGTACAAATTACATAAGTTATGTCCCAAATCTTAAATACATCATGCGACTAATCTAAACAAAATTATAATGAATAAAATCAACTAAACAGGGGATTAGAATGTAAAATTAAAATAAGGAAGCCATATTTCAAACCCTTTGTGACGGGGCTACGCAATCGGGCCCTATAAGGACTTAATTTTGTCCCTTCGGATTGTACAAAAATGGTTCAATCTCACAAGAGTATCCAATCCAAATGGGAAGAAATTACAATCCTTAAAATCACTTTTTAAGATCTCAACACACTGCATTATCATCCAAAACAGAATGAAAAAGGTTTGAATCGAATAGGATAAAGAACAAGAGAGTTATGGCCAAACTGCACACAATAGTCCCTCAAACCACCAAAACAGTCTTGTATGGAAAGATTATGAACCCCCATAGGTAAAAACATGATGAAAATTTTTTGAAAATGACATGACATACTGAGACTAAATTATTTGATGGGTTTGAAGAAAAGTAATTAATTGATACTATGCATGATCATGGATTCTCATGCATATAGGCTATAACTTGTGAAGGAAAACACTATGAATAAGCATGATGAAAAAGATAATCAAATAGAAATACTAAGATCTATGAAACTTTTCTAAATTCAAAACTCCAGCAACAATAGATGTCAAGGATATGATCTTATGAGAAAAAAAAATTCAATGGAGTTTACCTTGATAAATACACACTATGGACTTAAGCATAAGAAAGGATGGCCATCATCAAGATCATCATTAATGGAAATCTAAAAACTCTCTCTCTTCAATTTTCTCTCACAAAACCTTAGAAGAAGGAGGGGAGCAACTATTTTCCAAAATGGTTCAGCAATTGAGATAGTTATTGTTTGAGATCTCATGATGTGCTTTCATAACATGGGTGTAACTTGGATTCAATCAACATCATTGATGAACTAATCCAAAGACACATGAGAGGCTAATGTACCTAGCCACCCATCCTCATCCAACCACTAGGATGAAGGGATGGGATTATACACTATTATCACTCACCCTAATCCTAAGTTATGCCACTTTACCATTTTATCCTTGAGCCATGTTTTTGTTCCAATTATATCCAATATGGCCTTACAAAAATATCCTTGGTTTTTTTTTAATAATGTATTAGACTAGATAACCCCAAAAGCTAAAAGACAAATAAGTAATTGGCAAAGCTCACACATGTGGAGATATTCTACTTTTTCAAAGCCAATCACTTTGTATCTAAAATTTCAAACCAATCAATTTAAAGATAATGTCCCCTTCATATATGTGTGTGAAGATATTTTTCCACTCAAATTTGAAAATGTATTTTCTCCTTAATATCAAATAAATAAATAAATTAAACTTCACACATACCATGTATGACCCATGTGTGAGTTAATTAAGACATGTGATAAAAAGGGGGTCGTACTTGTTCACATTATAAAACAGTATATAACATAACTCTTTATAAAACATGCAACCAAATGCCAATCTAGTCCCCCGCCTAGGGATCAGTGCCCAGCTAGACGGTGATCTTAGAGTGAGGTGTTGGGTGCCATGTGGCAGCCCTATGGCCACTCAGATGCCACATGGCACTACCAGGTCATGACTAAGGTAGAATTTGAGCCAATCAAGTTGAAGACCCTTCTTTTTGTTTTAGCAAATAAAATTTCAAAAAATTCTCTAAAATTTACAATAAATATTTAAAGTATTTTTGAGTAATTATAAGGTTTTTCTCATCATTATAAAAAAAAAAAAAAGGGTATAGTGAGATCTCAGGCTAATAACTATAGGTATCGGAGCACTCTATTGGGCTAGTCTCGAATGATATTCCACCGATCTTAGATCGACCCAATAAACCTATGTTCCACAGTCTAAAGCAAGGACACATAATTGGTCATATCAAAGCCGTTGAGCCAGAACTTTCGATCATTCGGCTCTCAATGGGTTACAGGTGTACCCTATGGGACATGATCCAACTCAATTACAGGGGTCCTCCCAAAGCACAGGTGCACTGGCTCTTCCAAACTCATATAATGTATTTGGAAGAGTGGCTTCCCGTATGAAATGAAAATGCACATGCCATGCAATGGTCTCGTGTCAGGATACGGACTTATGTCCCCTAAGTCTTAACCATTTCAGTCTTAACCATTTCATACAGGGCGAATACTCAATAAGTACTCGGGTTTTATTTTTCTCATTTGGATTGTCCAAGCCCTGACCGATTGCAGCTAAACATGAGGCTAACCTATAAAATCCTAACTAGGAGGTGACCCTCATACCTCTTTGAAAAATTATTTTTTCAACCCGTGAACTCTCAATACCTCATGCATACTTGGGGTAAAAGAATCTGGGTTCCATTTCACAAGACGTCAAGATTTCAATCTCTCAATCGCTCTCATTGAATGACAAACTGCTAGAATTTAAGCCTTGATAGGCCATATTTCCAACATTGTCCCACTTGGCCTCTTGAGGCAGGCCTGAATTCGTATATCTCTTTCTCTCATTATCATTCACAATAAATCAAAGCACGCATACTTATCCATTGATTTATCATTTATGATTAATAGACAAAGTAATAACAACTATGTGAACCTCCTAAAACCCATCCCAATGACATGCCTCATAAAATCATTTGCTCCCAAGCCTTTGGTTAATGGATCTGTATGCATAGCCTCAGATGGAATGTAACCCACTTCTACTTCACCAGCTGTTATCTTTTCTCTTACTTTATGATATTAAGCTTTAATGTACCTTGATTTGCTGTGGAACCTTGGTTCAACTGTCACTGCTATTGCAGCTTGATTGTCACACATGATTCTAATAGTTCCATGTTTTAGAGGGTTGAAGTTAAGATGATTCAAAAACTTCTTAATCCAAATAGCTTCTAAAGTTGCGGAGCTTACAGCCATATACTCGGCTTCCAAGGAAGATAGGGCTACAGTGTCTTGCTTCTTGGTGCGCCAAGAAATGACACTACCCTCATAAAGAAATAGATAACCCAAAGTGAATCTTGAGTCATCCGGGTCTCCTTGATAGTCAGAGTCCGTGTATCCCAAAACTTTAAACTCACTCACATTGCCATAGGTTAATCCATAATCAAATGTTCCTTTCAAATACCTCATGATTCTTTTCATGGCTTTCCAATATTCTAATCCAGGATCACTTTGGAATCGACCAATCAAGCTTTGAGCAAAAGCTAGATCAGGTCTAGTTCCCATGGTTAAATATATTAGTGATCCTACGGCACTCCTATACAGGATCCTTTCCATCTCATTTATCTCAAGATCATTGTTTGGTTTCATATTGACATTTAATTTTCCTCTCCTTTCCACAAGTGTACAGTCATACCAAATCTCTCAAGAACTTTCTTGCAATATGTAGATTGAGATAATTGAATAGTGCGGGCTGCTCTATCTCTTATAATATGAATCCCTAATACATATGAAGCCTCTCCTATATCTTTCATACCAGAATTACTTGATAACATTGCCTTTATGTCCCTTATATGGTCTAGGGTGCTTTTAGCTATTAGAATGTCATCCACATATAAAGTAATGAAAAGTAATGCTAGTCCCATTGGTCTTATGGTATACACAATGATCATCCTCATTTGGTTTGAATTCGTATCTAATCATGGTTTGGTGAAACTTAAAGAACCATCTTCTTGAAGCTTGTTTGAGACCATAAAGTGATTTGTTAAGCTTGTACACGAACTTTTCCTTTCTTTTCACAACAAAACTTTAGGGTTGGTTCATATATATATCCTCTTCTAGGTCACCATTTAAGAAGGTGGTTTCACATCCATTTGATGCAATTCTAGGTCAAGGTAGGCTGTTATGGATATGATCATCCTAATTTAAGGCATTTTGACAATTGGTGAGTAGGTGTCAAAATAATATACCCCTTCCTTACGAGTAAAATCTTTTGCTACGTGTCTTGCCATGTATTTTTCAATATGCCCTTCGAAGTTAAGCTTTTTTTTAATATTCACTTATATCCAATGGATCTAAGGTTAGGAGGTAATCGGACTAACTCCCATACATGGTTCTTTATGATTGAATTCATCTCATCTTACATGGCTTCTTTCCATAACTTATTATCTGGACAAGACATAGCATGTAGGTAAGAATAAGGTTCATCATCGGGTTCTTCACTAATCCTATCATAGTCCTCCCCATGGTAAGTAAAAAAGGTAGGTGGTCTCTTTATTCTCTCACTTTGCCTAAGTGGGATGGTTTCAATTTCTTTGTTAGGCTGAAGCTCATGGAAGTCTACCCTCTTTTGGGTTGATTCTCTCTCAAGAAATTTATCTTCAAGGAAATGGGCATCAAGGCTTTCAATCACATTACGATTCAAAAGGTTGTAAAACCTAAAACCCTTCCCATGATTTGGGTATCCTATGAAAACACATTTTATGGTTTTAAGCTCAAATTTGGACCTATTTTGGGATGGTATGAGAATATGAGCTGAACATCCCTAAACCTTGAGGTGCTTTATTGTGGGAGGTCGGGCCATGAAGAGTTGGTAACGAGTTGATTGTTTTCTTTGGTGGGGGTCCGATTAAGGACATATGTGGTGGTTAGAATTGCCTCCTTCCAAAACTCTAATTCTATATTAGCAGTACTCATCATACTTCGCACCATCTCAACTAGGGTCCTATTCCTTCTCTCGGCAACTCCATTTTGTTCAAGTGAGTAAAGCATGGTGGTTTGGTGGATAATTTCATATTGGACACAAAGATCTTGGAAGGCTTGGGAGGTGTATTCCCCACCCCTATCTGATCTAAGGTTTTTGATGGTTTGACCTAATCGGTTTTCAACTTCCACTTTATATTTTTGGAATTTGGTTATGGCGATATTTTTGTTTCTCATGAGATAGGTGTGACCAAAACGGGAATGGTCATCAATGAATGTTATGAAGTACCTCATGTGCCCCATGGTAGGCACACTCATAGGTCCACACACATCCCATTGAATTAGTTCTAAAAGACTAGAGACCCTTTCGACCTTTTGATAGGATTTCTTTGCCATCTTTCCTTTAAGGCAAGCCTCGCATCTAGTATGAGAATCAATATTCATGTTATCAAGCAATCCTTCTTTCATCATAATATGCATTCTCGATGGATTAATGTGACCTAACCTTAAAAGTCATAAAGTAAAATTTTGTAAATCATCACCCATGTAAGCAAACTCTTTTTTCATTTTGATTTCATAAAGCCCTTGAACCAAGTGGGCTACAAAAACACGGTCTCCATTAATAGAGTCATCATACACATAGACATTTTCCTCCTTGAATAAGAGCACAAACCTAGCTTTACTCATCTTGGAAATCGAGATGAGATTCTTCTTCATCCCGGGTGCATAGAGGGTGTCCTTAAGCATGAGACTCTCACCATTAGTGAGCTCTAACACATAGTCTCATTTTCCTAAGACCCTTTCCATTTGATTTCCACCCATATAAAGATTATGGGTACCGGGTTTGCATCATAAAACCTTGTAAAGCCCTTCATAGAATTTGTCACATGGATAGTAGCCCCCGAGTCAAGAACTCACACATCCGCCTCCTCATTGGGAATCAGAGTCTCATGGACCACGTAAACTCTCTCTTTCCTTAGTCCTCCACCGGTATTAGCTTGAGGCTTACCGGTATTGGGCTTAGGAGCAAAATGAGGGTTTTGTGGAGGCAGAGGGTACCTACAAAACTTTTGGGTATGCCTGTATTTCTTGCATCTAAAGCATTGCACCTTCGAATAATCTTAGCTTGAGGGTCAAACCGACCTCCCACCTACCATCATGGGTGTGGGTGGTGGTTTAGGCCTAAAAGGCATGGGGCTAGCATGGCTTGGTGGGTAGGCATGGGTTTTAGGAGGGTAAGGGCCAAATGGATAAGGGGAGTAAGATTTTCCCTTTTGCTTCCCCTGCCCTTTCCATTTGCCTTTTCCCTTTCTTTTCAAGTTCTTAGCATTATCACTCCCACTCACTCCCACATTACATGTATTCACCATAGAAGAGTTAGAAAGAGAAAAAGAGATAGGAGTAATGAGTAAGGGAGTAGAAGAAGATGAGGGTTGGTGAGATTTTACCATATGGACCATGGAAGATGGTCCATCTATTGTCATCCTTCTTTGTTCTTCCCCTTCCATGAAAAATGCAATCTCCTCTACTGTTGTAGGCGTATCTTTGATCATCAAATTGGCCACAAAGGTCTCCCATGAGGGAGAGATCGAAACCACAAACATCGTCTGTTGTGTCACCTTATCATATGAGTGATCGGCTCTCTCACTCTCTTTTATACAACTCTTAAACTCTCTTAGATGATCACCCACTTTGATGTGATCATCCATTTTGCAACACATGAGATTCCTCATTCTAATGATCCTTTGAGCATCATTTGGTGTGTCGTATTTCTTTTTCATGCTCTCCATAATATCTTTGACACATATAGAATTCACATACTCCTTAACAAAGGAATCACTCATGGTTGCAAAAATAATATTCAAGACACTTTGGTTTTTGTTATGCCATGTCTCATATGCATCCTTAACAACTTGAGGAGTATTGATTGCGGGCGGATTAGGTGGTCTAGAAGTCAATAATAGCAATAGACCTTCTTCATAAAACACATAACAAATTTTCCTTCTCCATTCGGAGAAGTTGGTTCCATTGAACCTCTCCTCCTAAAGCAATTCGATGATTATTGAGGCTGTCGTGGGTTCCTATTTGGAACTCTAAAATCCCTCTAAAGAACCTTAAAGAGGTTGTAATCAATCTAGCTCTGATACCAATTGAAAGTGGATACAAAGACTAAAACAAATTTTCAAGCCAAAAAACAAGGCAAAATGAATACCTTCAACAAGCCACTTGCTAAAGACCAAGCTAAGTGAATAAGTTACAATCATTTTACATAAAAATTAAAACCATTTCTAGCCTTGTATAACCACTGTAAATAAACTCAAATACCAATCCTTTATGGGGCAATTACATATAAAGCAAGACTAGCGTATGAATTACACATTCATAGTACAAATTACATAAGTTATGTCCCAAATCTTAAATACATCATGCGACTAATCTAAACAAAATTATAAAGAATAAAATCAACTAAATAGGGAATTAGAATGCAAAATTAAAATAAGGAAGCCATAGTTCAAACCCTTTGTGACGGGGCTACGCAATCGGGCCCTATAAGGACTTAATTTTGTCCCTTCGGATTGTACAAAAGTGGTTCAATCTCACAAAAGTGTCCAATCCAAATGGAAAAAAATTACATACCTTAAAATTACTTTTTAAGATCTCAACACACTGCATTATCATCCAAAACATAATGAAAAAGGTTTGAATCGAATAGGATAAAGAACAAGAGAGTTATGGTCAAACTGCGCACAATAGTCCCTCGAACCACCAAAACAGTCTTGTATGGAAAGATTATGAACCCCCATAGGTAAAAACGTGATGAAAAAGTTCTGAAAATGAAATGACACACTGAGACTAAATTATTTGATTGGTTTGAAGAAAAGTAATTAATTGATACTATGCATGATCATGGATTCTCATGCATATAGGCTATAACTTATGAAGGAAAACACTATGAATAACCATAATGAAAAAGATAATCAAATAGAAATTCTAAGATCAATGAAACTTTCCTAAATTCAAAACTCCAGCAACAATAGATATCAAGGATATGATCTTATGAGAAAAAAAAAAATTCAATGGAGTTTACCTTGATAAATGCACACTATGGACTTAAGCATAAGAAAGGATGGCCATCATCAAGATCATCATTAATGGAACTCTAAAAACTCTCTCTCTTCAATTTTCTCTCACAAAACCTTAGAAGAAGGAGGGGAGCAGCTATTTTCCAAAATGGTTCAGCAATTGAGATAGTTATTGTTTGAGATCCCATGATGTGCTTTCATAACATGGGTGTAACTTGGATTCAATCAACATCATTGATGCACTAATCCAAAGGCACATGAGAGGTTAATGTACCTAGCCACCCATCCTCATCCAACCTCTAAAATTCACAATAAATATTTAAAGTATTTTGGAGAAATTATTAGGTTTTTCTCATCATTATAAAATCTGACAAAAGGTATAGTGAGATCTCAGGCTAATAACTATATGTATCGGGGTACTCCATTTGGCTAGTCTCGAATGATGTTCCTCCGAGTCTTAAATCGACCCAATAGACCTATGTTCCACAGTCTAAAGCAGGGACACATAATTTTTCATATCAAAGCCGTTGAGCTAGAACTTCCGATCATTCGGCTCTCAATGGATTACAGGTGAACCCCTGTGGGACATGATCCAAGTTAATTACAAGGGTCCTCTCAAAGCACATGTACACTGGCTCTTCCAAACTCGGGTAATGTATTTGGAAGAGTGGCTTCCTGTACGAAATAAAAATGTACATGCCATGCAATGGTCTCGTGTCAGGATACAAACTTATGTCCCATAAATCTTGACCATTCCATACAGGGCGAATACTCAATAAGTACTCGAGTTCTATTTTTCTCATTTGGATTGTTCAAGCCCTAGCCGATTGCAACTAAACATGAGGCTAACCTATAAAATCCTGACTATAAGGTGACCCTCACACGTCCTTGAGAAATTACTTTCTCAACACGTGAACTCTCAATGCCTCATGCGTACTCGGGGTAAAAGAATCTGGGCTCCATTTCGCAAGACGCCAAGATTTCAATATCTTAATCGCTCCCACTGAATGAGAGACTATTGGAATTTAGGCCTTGATAAACCATATTTCTAAATTTCCAACAAACCCTACCTCTATGCTCTCCTCGAATGCCTCAAAAAAATTTCTACTGCAATTTCCAAACCTTCTAGTCTACTTATCATACTTCTTCCCATTTTTTAACTTGTATCATAAAGATTTTGAATTTGGTATCATAAATTTATTGCTTATTTGAAATTATATAGAGACATTTGAAAGACTTCTATAAAAAATCAATAAAAATAAGGCCTATCACAATAAAAATGTGTTATTCCAATCATATTATTCTAATTACTTATTATATTGAAACCAAAGTCTAATCATGTTAGGCGACATGTGACTCCATGTAAGTGTCAAAGGCATGCAAAATAAGTAAGAAATGGTGTGAGGATGACTTTAGAATGGTACAAATTATTATTAAAAAATCTATTTAAAATGGTGATGATGTTATTATTAGAAAATATTTTTGGAATTGTGTGATGATGACTTTAATTCCATATTTCAGAGGAATTTTGTGACAAAAAAGAAAGAAATAATAGTTTATAGTCAAGTGCTGGTAAAATGTTGGTAATGCATTTCCCATATTTCTTCTAGACATAGTCAAACAGTAGAGATGTATTTCCCAGGGTGCATCAAAATACTACCCAAACAGTAACAATCCATTTGCAGGTAATGTATTACGCTAGTAATATATTTCACAGGCAATATATTTTCAGGTATCCAAACGGCCCCTAAGACAATATCAATGATACTAAACGCCAAAACTACAGTAGCAAACAATAAAAACAGTAGCCCAAGATATAGGATCATTGTTCAAAGAAAAAAAAAATGACCCTTAATAAAATAGCAGTCCATCCAATTTGAAAAAATGACCCTTAATAAATAGTAGTCAATCCAAATAATTTTTTCATATACACTAATGAAATCTAAAAAGAAAATTTCAAAATGTGAAAATAATCAAATTTCTATATACATAAAGAATACAACACAATGTCAAATCTAAATATTTGAAACTCATCCTGATTTCCTATCTACCTAAATCTTTAGTTTTTACTGAATCTATCTCTCTCTCATGTCTCTCTATGTTTAGAGAAGAAACAGATTTTTCATTGGGTAACTCTTTTCCTAACTCTAACTATTATTTTGATATATAAAGTTGTGTTGATAGATTATTCTTTGGAGACAATATTGTAATTTTTAAGGGAATATATTGAAAAAACATTTTATGGAAATTTTTATTAATTCAATATACTTAATTTACTCCCACTTTTAATATGTTTTTCGCTAAATCAAAATTCAATGATAATAATTCAATTAAGATATAAAGTTGTATGGAGGAAATTTTTTTAAAAAAGATAAAATGTGGATTTATATCAGTCTAATGAAAAACACCTTATTTTTTGAAGATCATTTGAAAAATATAGAGTCCTTACTGGATTTCAAAACATGAAATATTTTTTGAAAAACTCTTCTTTTAATTTGAGACTTGCTAACTATGGTAAGGACCTGATTGTTGACCTACCACTGCAAGTATGATTTCAGTTGGACCGGAAGAACTGGAGCATTAAACTGGTAGAAGCGGTCCAAGAAATTAAATAATCAATAAATAAGAGTAAAATAAGGAAGAAAATAGATAAAATTATAGAAATATGAAAAATATATATAAAAAAAGAAAATAATCATTAGTAATACAATAACTCAAATTTGTTAAAAGACTATTCATGAACCACGATGATAAATATGGAAAAAATAAGAACACTGCTACAATTTATTTCAAAAAAACTTTTGATATCATAGAAGAAAAATTATTCTACATTTTTCTAACTCTTTTATTTTTCACTTTTTTTTTGTTTTTCAAAAAAATTTAAAAACAAAAATGTCCTAGACAGACTTCTTTTCTTTTTGCATTTTCGGTTCTTTTTCCAAAAGATTTTACAAAATTTGAAAGCCCTTGCAAGTTGCAATTAAAAAAAAAAAAAAAAATTGTAATTTGGTGTTAAATAAATTTCTTTCTTTCTTTTTAAACTTTTTTATTTATTTATAAAAAAAAATTATTTTAAAATATCTTGCAAATTACAATATAAAATTTTAAAAATTTCAAATGTATATGTAAAAAAAAAAATATTAGGTTTTTTTTTTCCTTTTTTTTATATTTTTGGGTAATATGAGAAGAAAAAAACCAAAAAATATTAAGAGGCTTTTATAAATTGTAAAATCCGTTCAAAAGAACCTAAATTACATCTGAAAATGAAAAATACCTCCAATATTGGAAAACTATAATTCTGAATTTCCTAAACTCAATAAGGAAACATAATTTTTATTTATTTTTGCATTTTCTAAAAAAAAATAGTAAATATTAAATAACATCATGTTGAAGCTGGATGGAATGTCAAGGAATTTGGCCGAAAATCTCACTACGTTGCTTGAGGCTTGACCGCTTGAGAGTTGAGCAAAAGAGAGTGAGTATTGAATAAACCGTTTTCTCTCACTTAATTTCTCTTTTATAGAAGACTTGAAGTTTTGTTTTCCCCTTTTTCTTCGTACTGTATATCCAAGGGTGCGGTTTGTATAGAGCCTAGGCTCTAACAATCAAATTAGAGCTTACCTTCAAAAGTATCAAGAAATGTGGTTTCAATACTAGAAATCTTTGTGCTAGTCTTAAAATATATTTTCATATTTATTTATAAAGTTTAAAGCTTCAAAAATAGTGTAGATCGATAGATCCATGAAAACTTGAATATCTTAAAAATTGACAGTCCAAAAATGCATTATAAAATACCCCATTTTCAAAAACTTGAAATCCATTTTTTTACATGTACCTGCATCTTGATGTCGAGGTGAACAATTTGAGGATATTTGAGCATCAAAACAACCTCTTCTAGTGAAATTTTTAAGAGATATAAAATTTTCCCTATATCTAATAAGACCATAACAACCTCTTCTCAAGTAAGGGATAGAAAATGTCCTTTTTATCCCACATTTGGACCAGCTAGTTCACTTTTACGCGGGTGGACCTGCTTTGGATCAGCCACAACTAAAGCCTTTATTGGCTTATTAGGTGGACGGGACAGGAAGAGATACCAATTCATCGGATCATTGGTCGAACTAGCCAGTCTGGTCTGATTCTCACAACATTATGGTTGACTTATGCAAATAAACCTTGGGGCTCAAAGGTCCTCTCCATCTCTCTTCTCTCGCTCACACTTTACTTTCATGTTACTATTTTATTTTTTAAAAAAAATTATAAAAAAACTCTCAAGAGCACACTTTTTATGCAATTTCCCTCCAATCAAACTTTATTTCTCACTTTTTTTCCCAAAACAAACTTTCTATACAAATACTCTTTAAAAGAAAAAATTTTTTTTTTTTATATGGAAATGTCTTTCCAGTACACAAAAATCATTTTGGCTAGATTTGCGGTTAGCTTTTGGACCCCAATTGCACATTGTCGGAGAGCATCATCATATTGCTGGAGCACACAAGTATTGAACTGCCCTAAGACAACTACCGGACTGAAACTAAGTGTTGTCGGACCACCCTTTACATAGTGCCAGAACCCTGACTCTAGTAACATCTACTGTCGGACTACCCTTTGCAACTGTCGGACCACACTTACACAATATCGGAACGCTACTGCCAGATTGCACTCTACACAGTATCGAAGCCCTAATGCCGGACCACATTCTATACAATGTTAGTGCTTTACTGCCAGATTGCACTCTACACAGTATCGAAGCCCTAATGCCGGACCACATTCTATACAATGTTAGTGCTTTACTGCCAAATCGTACTTACACATTACTAGATCCCTTATTTTGGTGAGATAGAGGAGAGAGAGGTTTGGGTAAGGTAAAAGTAAGGAAGGGTAATTTAGACAATTTTTTTTTTTTTTTGGTTGGGCGTATTTGCAAACAAAGAGTATTTCGAAAAAAAAGGTGGGAGAAAAAGTTAGTAAATTGTATAGAAAGTGTAGTCTTGAGAGTTTTTTTGTAATTTTTCCTATTTTTTTCTTAATTTTCTTTTGTTCTCCAACCTTACTTTTCTTCTTTTCACCTTGTTAAATACCTTAAACAGTGAACATCCATCTTTTTCCATGGAGTCCAAAAACAGCACACAACGTGTTATCTTTTTGCTTCTTGATGGGAAGAATTATGGTTTGTGTGGTCTTTCTAGATGTGATACTTTTTTATGGAAAGAAATTTACGGGCCTATATCAATGGATCTGTACCGGGACCGACGTATGAGAACATACATGATGATTGGCTTGTTATGAATAGTTGCATTATTACATTGATTTTGAATTCGATTGAGCAAACGTTTTTTTTCAAGTCTAGTTTACCAGCTATCAATTTTGTGGCTTGAGCCATTCCAAATGGACCTAACAAGGCTGCAATTTTATTTGTATCTCTATTGTCGTATGTCGCCATTATATATTCCAATATGGTTAGTTTGGTCTAAACAAATATATATATCGTAAATTGATTCACCAAAAGGTTCCTTTGCTTTGTTTCTCTCTCTCTCTAACGCTCACTTCTTCGAAATTTAACCCCAACATTAGAATTTCTTAACTCATTAACCCCCCTAGCGTTTCTATTACACCCCATACATTTTTTTACAAAAACAATTACACCCTATACGTCATTATTATTTTCTTTTGCATTTACCCTCTTGGATGAATTTTTGGAATATTTAGGATAAAAATGCCCCTCATAATAAGAAGCCTGGTAATTAGTTTAAATCTTCTTTCTCTTTTTTTTTTTTTTTCTTCCAATGGTCAGTTTTGAACCCACCTTGGTTCATAAAACAGAAAACGAGAATAAAGGCATCAAAGTAATTTTTATTTGTAGATTGGGAGGGTCATTTTTGTCCCAACAAATTCACCTAGTCGATGCAAAGCAAAACTCCTAGGCTGTAATAATAAAATTGGTATATATATATATTTTGGGTAATTCAGTGGAAAAGACAAGCTCCTGCCGATTTTTTTAATAGATCGGGAGTTTAATAGATTGAGAGTTATATTTTGAAGGTATTAATTGAAAAGTACAACAGTAAAAATGAATACGATAACTAGATGTAAGGATGATTCCGCCACGACCCCACCCCTTTCCTAATTTGGAGCTTTTTACTCTTTAGTATAAGGAAATTAGTAATTGCAATTTTTAATGAGAGAAAAAAGGTAAACAGGGGATCCAATTATATTTTTGTCAAAGGTTTAATGCCGCCGGGAGTAGAATCATAAAAAAGTGGCCATCGTGAAATTACAAAAATAAAATAAAAATCAATTGGAAAATAAGGTGGGTCCATGCCTTAGGAGCCAATAAATGTGAGGTGGGTCTAAGAAGTTTTGTAGCCTCTCAATAAAAACTGAAATTGTAATGGCAAGCAGCCAAAAGAGAGTACTCATGCCCAAAACACTTTCCATTGCCAAAATGATAAAAAAAAAATTCAAAAACGCAATACAAATCAATCCCGTAGTTTTTGAGATTTTATATAAAGTCTCTTGAATTTTTTTTTAAAATACCCAGCCCAACCACCAATACTGCCCAAGGAGATGGGCCCATGTCCGGTTTTTGGTTCCAATTAGACTGGCCTAGTTTGGTTAACACCGGAAGCTACAATTGTTTTTGTTTTTTTAAGTAATTCAATGAGATGACGAGCTTTTACCCATTTTTTAAAATATTAGTGGTTTTTTGAATGAGTCAAGTGAGCCTAGACCTTAGCTAAAGTACAGTCGGTGTTGCTACGACGAACCAACCCATTCGCACACTGGATACTACATTTGCACAAAACAAAAAGCAACGAGAGAGTGGGGTACCTTTATTCGAAGGTCACGGTTTCCTATAAAGTTGCAATTTTAAACAATCCAATTAAAGTGTACTTTCAATTTTTTTATAATATATAATTTTGATGTAAAATATTTTAGAGTTATTTAAAAATCTATTATTATATTTAATTATAAAGTTTTAAATTTTTAAAATATTTAAAATCAAATAGATTTATAAATATATAAAAATATTAAAAATAGAGGGTCTAAATAATATGTGGTAAGATGCATGACACAAAATTTATTTATTTTGCATAATCATGCATGTCGATGTCGATGTCAAGACGATCAACGAAAGGATTTTGCAACATTAAAACAACTTTTTCCGGGGAACCGCATATAAGCTTTTTCCTTACTCAAAAGAGCAAACAAGATAAACTTCGAAGTCCAAACTGAAACAGTAAGCTACTTGTTTGGGAGCCAAGCAACTGTCTTTTTATATGCAGTGGGAAAACGAAACTTTTTCCAGTTAATGGTGATCGGGGATTTCTCATTTCCTGTTTCTTGAGGTTGTTTTGGGTTTTCTTTCAGTTTCTTCTGGTTCTGAAAAGTTTAGTTTCCTTTTAACTACCATTATTTGCAGTTCTGGTAATGCAAAATTTACTTTTTTTTTTACCTAGGGCTTTCTTTATTCTCTCTGGGGTTGTGTTTCTTGATCTCGTTCTTCTGTATGGTTAGAAAAATGTTTATGCAACGTCTTCATGTAATGTATTGCAGGGCTTTTCTGTTTAACTATAGTTTACAGGTTGATGAATATGCCTTGTTTACTCTTGATTTCGGGTCCTGATAACGCAAATTCATATTTGGGGTCTGCTTCATTACTGCTGCTAGTTCATGTTACTTGTTGAAGAAGCATTGGTGTTTTGTATTCTGGGTTCATTTGTCGGAATTTTGGCTTTTAAATCTTGATTTTGGTGTTTCGATCATGCGCCTTTTGTTCTGCATCTGATACTCCCAATTCCATACTTGGATATGGGTGTGATTCTTATATTTTTCTTTTTTTAATTGATCGTTTCTTTTTTCTTGCTGACTCAAGCTTAGCTGTCATTGTTGCTTAATGTGATATTTTGATTGTCGATCGCCCAAAATTTGCTTCTGCATTGGTTGGTTTTCCATTATTTTCATATTCTGCACATAGTTCTATTTGCATTATGTTTTGAAATTCAGAAGAAGCAAATATCCTTTGATTACTTTACCAAGAAATGAAGTGTTTTATGTTGTGGATAGATGAGCTATTCACTTGGAATCATTCGGTAAATTTTGCTCCATCTCAGTTGATGACCTGAAATGTAGTTTCTTCGTTTATTTCTCATATCTGAAGTCCTTTTAATGTTGTTTAGTGAGTGCTTTCTATGGGGAGGTTTGTTAGATTATGGAAAAGTATATGAGATGCAGCCCGTGTTGGTACATATTACAGTAAGGGCATCCAATGTCCAATATCAATGACAGTGAGTGGGGATTGAGTTTTTGCTGTTGTATAAGAACATTCATCGCATAAGAACAGAGGATGGATGAGTACAAAGATCTTTAACTCCATATAGTGATTATACTTTGTGTTGCATCTGTTGCAGTTTTAGCCTATTTGATCAACTTTGGTTTTGTTCAAGATGCCTCAAAGGAGGGTACCCAAAGTGGACAGTGGGGAATCACCACCAGAAGCCCCAAAAGTTACTGAGATAAGCAATTCACAACAATTAGTACATGTGCCACGTGCTCATTCAGGTCCATCTGAAACACGACCGTTGGAGGCCCATCTCTATTGGTCTCAAGCTCTATTGGTTCTACTGCTAGGGAACCAAGATTTTCAAATAGGCATGGTCTCCCCAACCTGCGCCAAGCAGTCGCTTAAAAAGCGGACCACCCAGCAAACCTGCCTAGGTGCCCGCTTGAACCCGCTAAGTGGCCGACTGGCGGCCACCCAAGTTGGTCATTTTTTTAATTCAAAAGGGGCAAAATTGTGGGGTTTTAGGTTCATTTGAAACCAGTGTTTTAAAATGCAGCCGCATCATGCAAGATGCGCTCGCATCCACCTCAAAAACAGGCGCATATGCGCTTTTGACAGATGCGGCCACATATGCGCCGCATCAGACCTCATCGTAGCCGCATCCTGCATAGGCCACATTCGCACCGCATCCCACTGCAACAGTATCTGCCGAATTTATTTTTTGTTTTGCCCCTCGGGGAGGAGCAAAATAGCCTTTTTGACCATCCAAATGTTAGGAAAACTGTTTGGGGGATATTAGGGGCCCTAAATGAAGATTTTCAGCCACTTTTGTGGCTTTTTTTTAATTAAATAGAGGTAAAAAAAAAAATAGGCGGAATTTTTCTTTTTCATTGAAATCTTCGATTTGGCGGTTGTTTGATACTTGGATGTTCATTGGATGCCTTTGATTGTTGATTTGGAGATGTTAGGGTGAGTTTGTGATAAAAAAATCGAGGGTTTCAAAGGTCGTAAAGAAATCGAGCAGTACTTCACAGAGTCGGTAAAACTTTTTTTCCTTCTTATACAGTATTAATATTATACATATTTTTGGGACAATGTCTTCTTCCCAATCTTCTAGTAATAAGGATCCGCCTTAGAAATATGCTAAACTAAAAAATCTCAAAGATAAAAATTGTGTGATATGCTTGCTTTGTAGAAATACTTATATGGGTGGATAACTAGATACAGAATCTTCGACAGCTAATAGTTTTGAAGTTAATCATTAAACTAAAATACCTACTATCATATATATCATCTTCATATTTTTTTCTATGCATTAACTTATTTTTAAAAAAAAAATTGAATTTTTTTACATTTATTGACCGCATCATCGCGATGCACCCGCATCCAGACCACATCGAGCCACATCGTCGCATCGGCCCCCCACCTCATCAAGGCCGCATCCTTCATTTTAAAACACTGTTTGAAACCTAAAACCCATTAGAGCCTATTTTAGAGCGAGAAAAACCCCAAAAAAAATTTCTTTTTACTGGGCCGCAGCGGTTCTGAGCGCTCACCTAGGTGCTGGGCGGCTTAGACCCCTGGCCGCCTAGCGCCTTTTGAAACACTGATGCTAAGTGATGCAGCACCTTCAAAGGCCTGATGTTCCCTACCTGCACCAAGCGATTCAGCCCTCCAGAGGACCTCGCGTCCCAGATCTGCACCAAGCGATTCAGACCTCCTGTCCTCAAGCTGAACCTAGCGATTCAGCCCTCTATGGGGCCTTCTGTTTATAACCTACACAAGGTTATTCAGCCATGTCCTAGAGCAATTGTTGCTTCGCCAATTATAGCACCACCAGCTCTCCTTCAGGATTGAGTTCTCTGCCTATTGCTGGGGTCGCACCTCATGTACAAGAGCAAGCACCTCCTGTACAGTCTCTCTACTTGAAAGAAACAGCAAGTGTTTTCCCAAGCTCGTAAAGCCATTATATCTCCTAGTGGTCTTCACTGCCCAAGCAAAGGCATCACGTTTCCTCGGAGGCCTGGGTATGGAGAGGCTGGTCGGTTGATAAAGTTGAAGGCAAATTTCTTCCATTTGGAGTTGCCCCAAAAAGATGTTTACCACTATAATGTGAGTTAGGTTCTTTCTCAAGCTTTGTGATGCATGTGCGTCACTTATTGCATGTTGGGCTTGTAGATCTAATTTATGAGTATCGTCTATGAGAAACATCAAATGATTTGTTTAACTCGTAATGTGTTAATATGGGGGAATCTAATTGCGACTAGTTTGTTACAAATAATGTGTAAGTATTTAGGTTTAACAGCATCTCATTTGCAATGGTTGATCCCGAGGCTGACTTGGTGCCTGAGCGTCACTTTAATCTGGGATATTGTTGGGCTGCCTTGGCACCTGAGCTTAGATTTTGAAGGAGACTTTGTCCACATCCATACATTTTTCAGTTTCTATCTTTCCTGAAAGCCTTGTTATCCTTCTCTTATGATATTTCTTTTGTCCTCACTTTTGAAGATCCCAACTCTCCTTTATGTAATGTGAGCTTACTTTAAACTTTTTAAAGTTTGGAGCATTTTAAACTGTATTGAGGTTGTAGATGGCAGATGTGGGGGAAGCTAATAGATTATATACTTATATTAATTTACTTTTTTTCCTTAATCTTCGTAATCAAAGTAAGTTATTGCCTTGTAGGTTTTAGCTTTTTTGAGAACGTTCCTAGTTGACTTGTCCTAGGTGGTCATCCTTTTCTCTGATGAGCTGACGATCCGATTGTCCAACCGGGAAAATGTGTAAGGGCGACTTGAGAGGGCTCCCGATTGCCTAGTGCTTTTGAATGTTGTGGTGCTAGATTTAATCATTCAGCATATCAAAATATTTCTATAACATACAAACGAGAGGCTTAGGTACATACACGCACATATGGAGAAGTGTATGATGGTAGCAATTGCCCTACTCTTCAGAATGCACATCAACTATCCATTGTGAACAGAAAATGGTTGATGTATTTTGTTTCAATGCATAAGTCTGTCATGCCCAGAGAAAATGGCTGATATAAACACAAATGCATTTGTAGGGTACGACCTCCAAATGTTGTGTTCAACAGAGAATCTAGCCAAATCAGCCATCTTATCTGAATAATATAACGCAACCTCCCAAATGTTGTCCTCAACAGATAACCTAGCCAAATTAGCCATCTTATCTGAATAATATAAAATGCATATATGATACGCTATACCATTCGGCCAATCTGGATACCGATTCAGATAATTTGGATCGGTATTAGTGGGTAGGGGCTCCAGCCTACTGATCCATTTTTTGAAAGTGTACAATGAATGTCAGGAATTTACAAACACATCACTAATAGTTTGCATTTTTTAATGTCATTGCACATGCTTATAGTTGTGTTTGCTTCCAGGTAACCATTTCTCCCAAGTACCATCAAGGCACACTAATCATGCAGTTATCTCTGAACTCAGAGAAATTCATGGAGATAAGGAACTGAGCAATTGTTAGCCTGTCTATGATGTTAAAAAAAAAATATTGCTGGAAAATTACCACTTTCATCAAAGAAGTTTACAATAAGATTAACCCAGGAAGAAAGGTTAGGCTCTTGAAATTGAATGAAGTGCATTAAAAGTGATCGTGAAATCATGTGGTAATGTGTAAAATGCAGCCATTGTAGTTATTAGTTTATATTTTGTCATACTTTATTATGCATGTGTACTGGAAAATAATTTAGGATAAGGTACATCGGCTTCATACCGCTGAGCCTCAAAACCCTGCTGGAAAGCTCAGATACCCTGTGAGAAACAATGTGATGACCTACAAATCCATTTTTGCCTGTGGCTGTAGAATTTGGAGCTTCCATAATGGTGCAAACTAGCTATTTATGAAGAGTTGAAATGTGTGGTCTAAAAAAAGTGTTGTAAGATAGACCACTTTATGGGCTTGCAAACGCTTTTTTTCAGATCCATGTTCATTGAGGTGGAGATGATGGATTTTCAGAATTATGGTGCCAAGACTGGTTTTTACAGTCGCAGCCTTAAAGCATAGTCTTCCAGTCATTTATTTAGTTTTATATCTGACATCTATTTGATCAAGTGAACCATGTGAACGTCTCTACAGAATGGAAAGGGAACAAAATGCAAAAAAATAGAAAGAAAAAAACTCACACAATACGAATGGACTTCCCAATCTCTAGCAAGTCTATGCGAGCACCTTCTTTTTTATTTACACAATAGGAGAGGACTTCCTGAGCACCAGCAAGTCCCTGCTTCACTCTCTAGGAGTCGCCATATTGTCTTCCAATCTTAACAATGGTCTCAAGCTCTGAATTGTCTAAACTCTTGCAGAGGCTTCCAAGACATCTAAGAGTTAATTCTCTCACTGATTTCATTACTAGGGATGGATAACTGTATAAATATTTTATCATTAGTCTTCTAGATGTCCCCAAAAAGGGAAAAGTCAAACTGTTTGACTGTATATATTAGCTTGTCTAAACTCTTTGTAGCCTCCTTCTTTATCCTCCTAAATAGAAATATTCTGAGTTCCTAGTGATGCCCTCCAGTTTTCACCCCAATGTCTTTTCCACGGCCATCATGAGATCAGCCTAGAATTGATCCCCATAATCCAGCTTTTGTTGGCATTTACTTTCCGACCTGTGGCAATTCAGACATGCCACCGTATGAAGTTTCTCTACTTGCTCCAACAGACGTAGTAAAACTAAGGGGCATTGTCAACAATTTGAAGGTTGGTAGGAACCTCACTTCCATGGATAGCTTAAAGATTGCCACTAGCCCCGTCTCAGGGCCCCTGTCTATCATCCTACCGAGATTCACAGATCAAGGTGGAGGAACATGTCTAGGGGCTCACCTTACCGGAACCCTCTTTAAATTTTGAAGAATTCCCTGTTGATTGTAAATAAGGGCATGTTACTGTGCAGATGCACTCAGTGAGCCAAGACCCTCATCTGGTTAAAAAGGACCATAGTGCACAGCCATTTGAGTCAGATCCAGTTCAGCATGGTCAAAGGCTGTCTCCAAGTTGACCTTTACAAAGAATCCCAGTCTTCCATCTTACTCTATGGATTTAATGCATTCTCTTGCAACCTATGTTTATCGAAAATTTCTTTCTTCTTATAAATGCACCTTGCAGTGGGTAAATAATGGCCTCAAGAGTGAGCCATGATGTGGTAAGTAACATCCTAACTAAAACTTTGGGGGTACACTGCCTCAAGACTGATAGGCCAGAGAGCTTGATGTCTGCTCTTTCCACTTTGGGGAGAAGTGCCGTGAGAGTTGATTTCATTCCTAGGTTCAGCTTGTTGTTACCTAGAGATTCAAACTTTGCAAACTGATCCCAAAAATTTTACAAATGCATTTTGGAAACATTATTGGTGAGACGAGTGCCTACGAAACATGTGTCAATCTGCATCGCTAAATCAATCTGCATCGCTAAACATATTCCAACCTAGACTTAGAATAGCTTCGACGTTTAGAACTTACAGCATACAGTAAAAATACCTTTAATGTTTACACTTACTAGATTTGCATCCCAACAAGTTTAGAAAAGGGTCCCGCCTTGAGAGAGACCTATTCCCTCGAGGTAGATCTTTTTGTTTTTCTTTCTCTTGTGTTTGTGTGTATGTGTGTGTGTTTATGTGTGTGTGAGAGAGAGACAGAGAGAGATTCGGACTGCTCTCTCTCTACTCCAGAGAGAGAGAGGGAGGGAGGGAGGGAGGTAGCTTTGGAGTGCTCTGTCTATGTCTACTCCATTTGATGGTTACTGTCTTTTAAGCATCAGGGATGTGTGGTCACATGAACGTAGAGAAAGTGAGACCCCTACTCTGGAGGGAGCCATTTATAGCCAAAGAGAGCTGTATATGCCAATCAATCATACTGTCTTCTGGGTTTATGCTTGTAATATTAATCTCGTTACGGGTAAAGTTGGCTATCCTTTTATAAAATGTTCGCTCTTAATATATGAAAAAGGAACATTGAAACGTATGTTTCTAACAAAAACTTATTACCCAAAACTTCTCAATTGCAACTAGATTGGCCTTCCCCTATTACCTTCTATCCTATTGTCACCAAATGCAATGTCCCAGTGTAGAAGTGGTTGATTAAATCAACAGTTGCAAAACTCTTTGAAATGATCCTGGATTTGTAAGCAGTTTTCCACTGAAGTAAGATAGATATTACTTCTTCTTGAAGATCTCCTTGCAAGAAACTATTTTCCTTTTCCTTTTTATTTTTAACATCCAACTGAATGAATAGAGCCATTAGAACTGCCAAAAGATCATGAGAATAGAGTAAATTTAGCTCCTGGTGCATTGTTACTTATATCCAATTCCATATTCTTTTTATTGCTTTTCTTACACCATCACTTACATCGCTTTTTCATATAGCATCCACCGACATTGCTTTTAATTTTCGATCATATTGTTCAGATTAGACAATCCTACGTCATCTAAATTTTTATACAAATCTTCTCCATTATCATCTATTCCTCCAATAATTGTTCTTCCTTTCATCTCTTGATTGAGAAACCTTTTGGTCTCGGGACTTTCTTTGACTTGAATCATTTCAATTGTATTACGATATACAACTGAACTTTCAAGTATATCATACCATTCTTTTGAGATTAAATTAACCCATTTTTTAGGTGCAGTAATTGTTTTTTTTTTATTATTTTATAGATATTGAAAAATCCTTCTGCCCTGGCGTTCTATATACTCTTCTCATTATAGAATAGGCCTCTTGAGTTTGGAAATGGAAGCACTCTCCTCCCTCATTAATGATGACTACGTGGTGAGCTGCATATAACGTTTCCTGATAAATTTCTGGTAATGCATTACCGCAGGTCACAAAGAGTGGCTTCGATAATCTTTTAAGGGAACTCGACAAAACATTAGGATTTTCTGCTTGCCATATTCAATATAAACTAAGAGTTAAACCCATCGTTTTTAATAATTCTTCTTTTTCTCCCTGATGATGTGTAATGGAATGGAGGCCTATCTCTCTAAATAATTATTTTTCCTTGATAATACATTTCATTTTGAAAATGTTTCTGGATCTATGCAAGGAATTCTTATTGTGTTTTTTTACTTATTTATTCATAAATATCGGTTGGTAGCTCGATAGCATAATGAGAACTTGCTCCTTTTTCTTTCTTTTTTTCTTGCGTTGACTTGCAGTTTCTATCACTTATTTTTCTTCCTTTTATCCAAACTTCTCGCACTTACTTCTGTTGGCGGCCACCCTAACAAATCTGCAAGATGTTCTAAAGCTTGGACAATAAAAATTCTTGTTAGTAAAATATTATCATAACTTTATTGGAATTCATATGAGAGAATGGCCTCAGCAAGTTCCTCTACAAATCTTCTTACTTTTCCAAGTATCTAGTTCTTCAATAATTTTTTGTGTTGACAAAGGTCCTTATGAGAACGTTATTGAATTTGGTTTATTAAATTTATTAATAGCTCATAATATTTTGACTTAAGAGATTCCTTAGCCAAATTTTTCAGGTACTCTATCTTCGGTTTGCTTGGCAACTCATGTGAATCCATGGAGCTATTCTTCAACATAAAACATAACTCTCTGGTTAATGCATCTGGTAGGTAATTATTTTCTCCTCAAATATGTTCAACTGTAGAGGAAAATTGATTAAACCATGTCTGCCATTTCAATAATCGTCCTCTAACCAAACATTTGTCTAACTTATTTTTAAGAAAGGAAGAAAAATTCTTATTATCTGTTCTTACCAAGAATTCTTTAGGTGCTAAGAATAGTTCAAACGTTTTTATACCATGTTTAACAGTTAAATATTTGTTGTCATTAATATGGTAATTTTGTTCTGCATTTTTTTAAGTTCCTTATGTATATTTACATAACTCTTCTCTAGTACTTTATTCTGGTCTACATTTTACTATGGCACTCCAATATTGGTCTGAAGCGTCAGTTTCCAATATCAAAAAGTCTTCTTCCTGAGGGAGTTTTAATTTTTCTATATTTTTCATTTTTGCATTTATTAATTTTACTTGTTTTACATCTTCTCCACTAAATTCCCATTTGGTAGTCTTTTTTTAATTTTTTCTGTAATGAATTTCTTAGCTCAGCTAGTTCGGGTATAAAAGATTCAGCATAATTTAAGCATCATAATAATCTTTGTAATTGTTTTTAATGTTCTAACTTATCTGGAAATTGATCTATTCTTTCTAGTATATGAGGCTGTAATTTTATACTTCCCCTATCTATTTGTATTCCTAAGAAGTCTATTTCTTGCTTTTCTAACTCCATTTTCTTTTCACCTAACACTATTCGATGGTCTTTTAATTCTCTACCTAATGCTTGTAGATGGAACCTATGCTCTTCTTTTGTTTTACTAAATACTAAGTTGTCATCTGCTTATACTAGACAGTATTTCCTATGTTTCTTAAAATTCTCATCCATGTTCTTTGGAATATTTTTAGTGCGTTTTTTTATTCTAAAGGGCATAACCATCCACTCGTACTGACCTTAGGGGAGCACTAAAGGCACTATAAGGAATACTGGCTTCTTCCATTTTTATTTGCCAATATCCTGATTTATAATCAAATTTACTAAATAGTTTTTTATTAAGAATAAAATATGTATCATATTTGGTATTATCTTTTAATATTTTATAATTAATTACCATTCTAGCTTTTCCTCTTTTAATTTTTGCATGATAACTAACTAGGTAGGCTGGTAAACTATGTGGACTACTACTAGGTCTTATTAATTGTCATCTAGTGATTCTTTTAATTGTATTTCAAATTCGTTTCTATCTTGCGGGGTGTATGGCATAGGTTTTGCTCTAATTATTTTTGTTTCGTCTAACATTTTTAGTTCATGTTTTACTTTTCACTAAAATTTTCTTTGACTATTTCTTGTTTCTTATAGTTCTGGTATTTTTTGTTTGGTTGTTTTAATATTATGATAATAATTACTTATTTCGTCTATCCAATATATTAGTTCTTTTTCTTCATGTTTTCTAAGGACCTTCAGGTTTTGGAGTTTTCGTATTATTCTCAATACGCTGCGCTGCAATTTTCCGTGTATAAGGAAGGTGTAAAACCATCTATAATTGCTTCAATGAGGATGGGGTTGATGACTATATTTCCTGAAATAGTGGGTAACGCTATAGAATCCTTTTGTTGTATAAAGTGACTAGTAGCTTTTAAGAAGTCATTATCTAATAGAATATCACAATCATGCCCTTCTGATTGCCATATTCTTTCTATAATGAATTTTACTCCTCCTATTAAATTGAACATTTTTTGCAATTTTATTTTATCTTATAATAGTTCCATCAGCGATCTGAGCTTGCATTACTGTTCTGCTAGTTATCCAATATCCTTAGGTATTGCATTTTTCTTAGCCAAGCACATTCCTACTCCAGTATCAATATAGGCATGCTAATGATATTTTTTATATTCAGGAAATTTGAATTCTATTTTTATATAAGTACTATTTGGGCTAATGGTTATTTTTTCAGTATTTTCTTCGAATGTTTTTATTTCTTCATTTTTTTTTTTTATCTCATATTTCAAATAAAAGGCTTATAGAAGTTTATTATTTCTTGATAACTTTTTCCATACGAGAAAGGTTTGTCACTATATATTTCTTTATTCTTTTCTATCTAGAATGTTCTTTTATCCTATTAGCTTGTCTGATTAGGCTATAATCAGTTTCTTCTGTCTTCCCATTTCTAATTTTTTACTTGTAACATCATTGACATTTCTTCCTCTTCTTCAGGTTCATTTGTATTTGATAATTCTGAGTTTATACTTTCTTCATCTGATGTCTCTTTTTCAAATATTGTCTCTTAGTTTTCTCCTTCATCTACTTCAACTTTTATAAAAAAAAAAAATTTTAAACATTATGTGGCAATATGTCCTAATTCATTAAACAACTGAAATCTACATTGAGATTTAGGTTTTCCTATGGACACGGAGGCTCATTTCATTGTTTTCTATGGTATCTTTTTCTTTTTGGGAAAAACTTTTCTTCTTCTATAAGTGGTAGTTTTCTTAAAAAACTTTCTTACCATTTTTATAATTTATTCTAGGACTACATAGTACATTATCACAATAATTCCACAATTCTCCACCTTTCTTATGCTGGTAATTAGCTTGTTTTTCTCTATTATGTTGTAGACAAGCTTTTCGAAATTCTTCCTTAATGAATGAGGTCTTATTGATAAAATGGTGGTGGCGTAGTTTATGTTTCAAGGACCAGCTTTGTTGCAAGGTCTTAACTGCAAAATATGGTGTGGATAACTATGGTATATGGATTGGAGGTAGTAGAAGAAGTAAATTGATGTCTGTTTTTTGGAAGGATATATTTTTGTTCAAAGCCTATCTCCATAGAGACATTCGATGGTGTATGGGGAATGGAGCCCAAATTCCATTTTGGCATCATAAGTGGCTTGGGGATAGTCTTTTGAAGATCGCTTTCCCTGAATTATTCGCTAAGACTTATTATCCTAATGCTTTGATAAGTGATACTTATCAGGTGGTATGGGATATTCAGTTTCCTTATAACCATGTAAATGATAATATGGTGGCACATATCACGGGCTTGTTAGCACATTTATAGGAAGTGTGTATATCCAATTATATTGGTGATGAGTTGGTTTGGGAGCACAGTAAGGATGGTCTTTTTTCGGTAAAAACAATATACTCTCTTTTTTCATGATCGCTACAGATGGTCTTCCCAAATATGTAAGTGGTCTATTTCTCACAACGTTCAGTGTTTTATGTGGTTGGCTGGGCAAAATAAAGTTCTTACCCTTGATAATCTCATTAAATGAAGAAAGATCTTACCCAATGTATGCTTAATGTGTAAAGAGGACGGGGAGTCGTTTTCATATCTATTTCTTCGTTGTCGCCTTGCCATAGGTATTTGAAACTATTTCTTTGGTTTGATTAGCTTTATGATGACTCTACCTCAAAGTGGTTTGGGTATCATCTCACAATTGATGTTTTCGGCTCTACTTAAAGCGGGGTCTATGATTTGGCAAATTGTAAGAGGTATTATGTGTTGGGAAATTTGGAAAGAGAGGAATAGACGTACTTAAAAATGTCAAGGGCTTTCTGATGATGATCTTCTACAGCGTATACTTCATACTATATGGAGTCGGGTATCTATCACCAAAGATGGAAGAGGGATTACTGAGATCGATGTGCGTTTAAATTTGGCCAATCTTGCTTTTCTAATAGGACAAGGCCAAGAATGAACGGTAGATGGATACCCCCTGTACTAGGTTGTTTGAAACTAAATTTTGATGGTAGTTCTATGGGTAATCCTGAGAATGCAAGGGTTGGAGGTGTAGTGCAAGATTGGACTGGGTCAATTATTCTCTCTTATGCTGGAACTATTGAGTGGGCAATGGCGAACATGGCAAAATTCACAGCGTTGCTTAAAGGATTGTTGTTTATTAAAGCCTTGAATTTGGGCCATTGCATTGTTGTGGAAGGTCATTATTTAAATATGATAAAGTGGTGCAACAAGCAACTTCATGTTCCTTGGATGTTGCAATCAATTTGGGGCCAAGTTTTGGACTTAGAAGGGGTATTATCTTTATCCTTCTAGCATGTGTTCAGAGAATATAATGGTATTATTGATGGATTGGCTAAGAGAGGGGTGTCGATAGATTCTATTTCGATTTTGAATGATGTAACTACTGAGTGATGTGAGTGCTGAGAGTTGTAATCATGGTTTAGCTGGTAATAAAATTTGATAACATTTGTCAAAAAAAAGTATTACTAGACATCTGAAACAATCTATTGAGTTTTAACTTTGGGTGTCGTTTGTATATGGCCAAGGCTCTAAATAATCAAAGTAAAAGGGCACCTTCAAATAGTGTCGAGAAATGTGGTTTCAATACTAGAAATCTTTGTGATAACTTTAAAATATAGTTTCATCTCTAATTATAAAGTTTAAAGCTTCAAAAATAGTGTAGATCGAGCACATTTATGAAATCTTGAAAATTGACGATCCAAAAATGCATTACAAGATGCACTATTTCTAAAACTTGAAATCCATTTTTTTTTTTCATGTCCATGTATCTTGAGGTCAATATGATCAGTTTGAGGATATTTGGGCATCAAAACAACCTCTTCTAAAATACATTTTGAGGTGCGCCCTAATTTGATTGTTTTGAGCCTCGCACTTGTATAAACTTTTTTTTTTTACTTTTCATGGCGCATTTTTTTGGGCTTAGATATCATAGTGATAAGTGAAAGACTTGTTTGGATGTCTTAGTATTTACACTAAATGTCTTAGTATTTACATTAAATAAATAGAGCCATAGTTACCTTTATGGCGTGTTTGTTTTGCATGAAAATATTTCTTTAAAAATATTTTCATGTGAAAGAATTCTCTCAAGTGGTTAATTGTAGGAATATTTTCGCACCACACGAACCAAACATATGCCCAAGCAATCCCATAAATCCATAGACTTCGCAGTCATGGTCTCTTCTCAAAGTTTTTAAAACAATGGAATTGTAGATATAGTCCAAAAGGTTCAACTATGTACATAAAAACCCAACAAATAGAGAACCAAAAAGCAATCTTTTATTGTCATCAAATTTGTCGGTCCTTAATGTACAACATAAAAATTAAAAAGGAAAATTTATCAAATTATTTATACTTGATTAATAATTTAATACTTTACTCGTATATTTTAATTTAATTTTAAAATATCTATAAAAAAATAAATGGTCTTGAATAGTTCCAAATAGGTAAATTGTTAAATAGTTCATCTCTTATAGATATCTTGATAAATTTCTAATTAAAATAACATTATATACCAAATTTGGAGGTGCTCCTAAAATCTTTTATCTTCCTACGTTAAAATAGCTTTTCTCAATGGATCTTTTAGGTGCACCTTAATTCTAAGTTTAAATTTGCAGCCTTATATATAGGGACAGGGACCCAGCTAGCCCAGAAAATCAGGGGCAATCCCAAATAGACAATATAAGGGACAGGGACCCAGCTAGCCCAGAAAATCAAGGGCAATCCCAAATAGACAATATATTAAATATGAATAATCAGAATAAAGGAAAAGGAAAGATGAAAATTGTTCTATTCGAATCTCCTGGCTCACCTCTTATGTGTTACCCTCCTTCACCTAACCCAAATAGGCCTATAATAAAGTATCCTGAACATCCTAGCCCATATTCTATGATTCCTAGCCCATATTCTATGATTCCTGACCTGACTCCTGACCCAAATAAAATTCTTTCCTCAGAAAAATCACAGTTCATAGAAACTACTTTTGTGATAGATACTATCATAGAAGATGAACATGCATTTCTTTATCCCAAACTTGTTGCTAATTATTATCTACTCAACAATATGAATCCTTCGAATGGAAATAAAACAAGAGAATGGTTTGAAGCCATTCTGCTGGAGACAGGCTCAATGTCTCTGGTACACTTTTACCAGAGAAATACTAATTAGTAGCTTACTCAAAGCTCCAAATTCGAAAACTAATATCATACAAAGAATTGGGCTTAGACCCTACCAAAAGCATAAAATTATAGGCCCTTGAATTTTCTAACGAATGTTTTAAATATTCAGAATATAAAGAGGCCTGGCATAAAATATTTGCAATCCAAAATAATTATAATTCATACACTTGGTTTATTCAATTCAAAATGCCAGTCCTTGAGGCATTTCCTAATTGGTTCCGAGATTGGTTCATCATTTGGGGATCTGATTCACAGATTTTCCCTCTCAAGGTGCAGCATTCTCAGCAACAGTTTGTCGAATATAATAATAAAGATCCTAATATTGACCATCACTTATATTTTATGTCCCTATATCAAATTCCTTGGACTGTAAAATGGGAATATGCAATATCAGAAAATACAACAAATGATTGGGAATACATTCCCAGGCTTGGAAAGAAAATATTCATAAAATGGTGGGACGTGTTTGATTCTTAAGTCCCTTGACCAAGAGAAAATCAAAATGAAGAAAATTCCAAACCAAATACCAAATGAGCATCCAAATAGCTTTGCATAATATGTCAACAAAATGAAAAAGCAAAATCCTCAAGCTACTAAAGAAGAACTCAAAAAGCAGCTGTTACAGATACTCGAAGAAGAAAGTGAAACAACTTCATCTCAGAATGAAGAGGAAGACAATGAAGAATTTTCCCAAATACCATGACCCGATGAGCTCTATGACCCGATAAGTAATTGACCCGATAAGCAAATATCATCAGGCCACTTGTCCAATTATGATTTACTACCGAAAAAAATTATTGTCTTATTACCTAAGCAACAACTGTTGAAGATTCGCCATCTGTCCACCTACTGTTGAAGATTCGCCAGTTGTCCACCTTTATGCTCCACCGACGCAAGAAGACAACCCACCGACATCCAGCTGTCCACCTTTATGCACCACCGACGCAAGACGACAATCCACCGACATCCACCTGTCCTCTTTAAAGATTCTCTGCACCACACGACAAGCCACCTGTCCTTCTACATTTCGCAATACCGAGTCAATGGCCGACAACAATCTATATCAACCACGGGCATACCTTTTGAGTCAGCATGCAACAATGAAGCCCAGCTTTGCTCTGCCTATAAAAGGAAGGAGCCTCTCCTCAATGCAGCATCCGGAAAATCAGACAGAAAAGCCTGATCTCTCTCTCTCTCTCTCTCTCTCTCTCTCTCTCTCTCTCTCTCTCTCTCTCTCTCTCTCTCTCTCTCTCTCTCTCTCTCTCTCTCTCTCTCTCTCTCTCTCTGCCCTCTATCTCTTCTAAATACTCCACTCAAAGGTTCCAACCACGGGTTCGTCTTTATTGAAAACCAGTACTACTCCTACCTTAGTCTTTCCGAGTAAAGTTTGTAATATTCCTCTTCAGTAGACCTCTCTGAAGCCTAAATCTCCTTTTCTTTGAATTCTACTTTCTGTTGGTTTTTCATCTTCTCTGCTAGTTTCTCTATGTTAAAATTGTAAAATCCAGTCTCTCTACTTCTTTACTGTTATCAACCATGTATATTGGGTGGTGTGTTATAAACCACTCCATGTGTGATTGTAATTTTGCTAGTCTATCGAGTTTTTGTCCTGATGAATGGAAGCTATTCACTAACTTCTGCATCTGTAAATTGTAAGTTAGTTTGTTTCTGTAAATTTGCATCTGTAAATTGTAAGTTAGTTTGTTTCTATAAATTGATTAATAATACACTTGTATTTGTATCATGCAAATAAAGTTTATAGTGTCTCTAACAGTTAGAAATCTTACCTATAATAATTGGCTTGTTTTAGATATATCTCCTTTTTTTTTGTTTATCCTGATTATTGTATGTTTGTACTTTGGAATAATTAGATTGATAGTTTAAATTTTTAAAATCATAAACTTTAGATCATTAATATTTAGCTTAATAAAAGCTGAGAAAAATCTGAGAAATAGGTCTTGTGTCAATGGGTATTAGAGCCACCTCAGTTTTTATCTAAAGTTTATTATTCTAAGGTACAAAAATTTTAGAGTACAAGGTACTTGATAAAATATTTCATTAAGAGGTTAGTCCGAGAGTTGAGACGTTGTCGCCCAGAACCCGTTTTACCATTTTAGGCTAGGAAGAGCCACTTAGGTACCAGGGACGTAAGAGGTTGACTAAAGTCATCATCCGTACCCTAATGGAAAATTTTATCAGGACTTTGTCCAATAAAACTTTAGCCCCTTCTAATAGCATACTTAGGATAAAAAACAGAGAAGAGATAATAATTGATAATATAGAAAAACAGATACAAATTTGGGATATACCAAAAGTACTTATAACAGATAGTTATAAAAAAGGTACATTTGAATTCAAAACTGGATACGCAATAAAAACAGTAGAACAGAGTCTATCTGTTAACAGTGAACAATAAAACTTCCAATTATTATTTGATAAAATGATCCAATCTCATAAAAATAAGAATTATAAGTTTTTGCATATAGGGCTTATACAAATAGCAGTCAAGCCTCTTGCAAGACTTGGATTAAATAATTCAATACTGCTATGCCTTAGGGATAGCAGACATAACAAATTTACAGATTCCTTACTAGGCGTCGTTGAATCTAGTCTTTGTAGTGGCCCTGTATATTTTAATTGTTTTTCTAATTTTTCTGTATCTTTAAGTGATCCTAATTTTCTCAAAGTCTTAACGCTCAATCTTAAAACCCAAGGATTCGATATGAATCCTGGATCCCAAAACATAGCATTAGTATGCAGAATTTGTTATAAAGTTATGAGTACATTATGCCCAAACGTCCTACAAATTGATACTAAAGGTCAAACAGTATTTTTCCAGACTAATATAGAAAAATCAAATACTGTTGTCCCAAAATCCATAAATTGGTCACAAATAAGCCTCCCAGAAAATTGATCAATTCAGATTGAAAACCAGACTTATAGGACTCCTGTTAGTCATAACCCAGATCAGATAATTGAACATCCAAACGGTGAAATAGAAATACAATTTAGTTCAAATAGAAAAACTAGATTAAATATAACAGATGATATTATCCTAAGATCCTCCTCTAACATTCCTGTACCGTCCAGACACTCTACCTCATCTTCTGTAAAAAGTGAACCTATAATCCAAGGTGTAAGTAGAAGTACTAGTAATATTCAAAGACCTATTTATAAACCAATAAATCATAATTCCTTTAAAACGGAATCTAGTAGTTCTGAATGACTTCCAAATATTGACTCTCCAAACAAGAGAAAAGGTTAATATAGAATTTTAAAAAAATGATTATTTATAGGATGAAAATACCAAAATAAGATATTGGTATTTAAAAGAATTTTTTCAAGAATAATAGATGCTTTTCATAAAAGATATAATAAATTCCTAAAAAAGAATAAGCAAACTATAGGATTCTTCACATGGTTAATGATTATTTTAAAAGAAATAGATATTCCTGTACCTAATTTTGAACTTAATACTTTAGAATCCCAGTCTCAGACATAATATACTAGTGAGGGAAAACAAATACAAAGTATTCATCCTCCTAAGCAAAATCTACAAATAAAAGGACCAAATAAAGAAAGTCCAGAAACTAGGGCATCCCCCTTTAAAATAATCCCAACAGAACATACTCATAAAATAGAAATGATTCCCCATATGATAAAACAGAATAATTATACAAATTTATATTTACAATCTTTAAGAAAACAAGCTACTAGAATAGAAAATGTAATAAGAAAACCTCAAGAAATTACGACAGAACAAAAACAGAATGTTTTGTTCAAACCACCTCCTGAGATTAATGAAGAAAGATTCCATTTTAGAGGAATGAGAAAGAAAGAAGGAAATAAATAATTATTGGATGAATTGGTAAAAAAGTTGGCACAATTAAATATTCAAGATAAAAAAGCAAAAGGAAAAATGATAGAATCGAAAGCAATGGTCCTTCAAGAAGAAATAATTTCCATGGAACATATAGAAAAAATAGAAGGAGCTTTTAAAAATAGCTAGCTAAACAATATGGAAAAAGATTTCGCAAAATACTGACCTAAACATAATAGATTATGGTAAAAAATGGAGACCAACTACACAAACAAGAATGTACCATCCAAAACCTACTCCCGTAGACATACAATTCGAAGAAGATCTCATCTCCCATACAGTTTCATATTCGGGTCGCACAATTGCCAACTGGAATATTGATGGCATGTCTGACCATCAGATCCTTGATACAATGAAGCATATTACTATGTATGCTACTGCTTGCAAACTGGCAGGTAATCATGATCAAGAAGTCGCCAAAGCCATTGTCTATAGATTTACATAATGGTTAAGGGGATGGTGGGATTTTGACATGAGTAAAGCCACCAAGCATCAAATATTGAATGCTACTAAACAATGGATAGTAAAAAATGAACAAAATTAAAAAATTACCCCACAGTGAGAGTGATGTTGTTAATACTCTTATATACACCATAACTCTTCATTTCGGAGGAAGTACATCCCTGTTGGAAGCCCGATATGAGGATCTCCTTTTTAATTTGAGATGTCACACTCTATCACACTATAAATGGTATAAGGATGTTTTCTTTTCAATACTATTATCCGGGGAAGATAATAGTGCTGACCAATGGAAAGAAAACTTTTTAGCAGGACTACCACATCTCTTTGGAGAAAAAGTAAAAACTAGACTAAAAAATAAAAATGGAGGTATTATCCCATATTCTCTATATACTCTAGGAGAATTATCATCAGAAATTTGTGCAGAAGGCTTAGCTCTATGCACCAATTTAAAATTAAAAAGACAACTTGATAAACAAAGAACGACAGGGAAAAAAGAGTTAGGTGATTTCTTTGAACAATTTGGATATAATACAATACTTTTAACTGAGAAAGGATATAGGAAAAAACATAAGAATAAAAAACCTAAATTTGAAAGAAATAATAAAGCTAAAGATAAATTCATTAAAAAATTTGCGCCTAGATCTAAAATTAATAAAGGAAAAGAAAAATGCCTATTTGTTATAAATATGGAAAAGTTGGACATTATAAAAATAATTGCAAAATAAATAAGAAGATAAATGTTTTAAATTTAGACGATGGTATAAGAAAACAAATTTATAATCTTATCCATATAGAAGAAGAATCTGAATCTGATACTTCTAGTGAAAACTCTCTAATAGGGAAAATAGAAGATGAAGAATTTAAATTTACTAGTTCTGATTCAGAATCAAACTCATAATCAGACATGGAAATAGAAGAATGTATCTGTAAATCTGTTAATACCTTAACCAATGAAGAAAATCTAATCATAGACCTAATAGATAAATTAACAGATCCAGAAAATAAAAAGGAATGCCTTAACACAATATATCCATATTGCTAAAACAAAAAATAAACCAGTTTCTATTATTAGGCCACATGAGGAATATAGTCTAAATGAAATACTTAAGCGGATTAATAAGAAAAATCCTTAAAGAGAGCCAACTATTTCTGAATTAAAGCATGAGATTAATGAAGTAAAAATAGAAATTAAACAATTAAAGAATAGAATTAGAATGATAGAAATGGAAAATGATGTTTATGAGTCAGATATAGATACTAATAATGAATTAGAATTTGATAATTTGTTAAAAAACTATAAGACTATTACTTTAGAAGAATCACCAAAGGATGAAGTCCCCGAAACTTCTGATAAAGACTTACAAGAACATAATTATGTAAATATATTAAATAGAGTAATAACTCAAAAATGGTTTGTGTTAGTCAGAATAATTGTAAATAAAGAATATAACTTTCAATCTCTTGCTTTAATAGATTCAGGAGCTAATTTGAACTGTATAAATGAAGGACTTGTCCCTACAAAATAATTTTAAAAAACTACTCAAATATTAAATACAGCTGATGGTACTAGTAAATTTAAATTCTTCATCTTCTATTTTCCCTATTAGAGAGTTTTCACTAGAAGTATCAGATTCAGAATCTTCTTCTATATGGTTAAGATTATAAATTTGTTTTCTTATACCACGTCTAAATTTAAAACATTTATCTTCTTATTTATTTTGCAATTATTTTTATAATGTCCAACTTTTCCACATTTATAACAAATAGGTTTTTTTTTTTTTTCTTTTATTAATTTTAGATCTAGGCGCAAATTTTTTAATGAATTTATCTTTAGCTTTATTATTTCTTTCAAATTTGAGTTTTTTATTCTTATGTTTTTTCTTATATCCTTTCTCTGTTAAAAGTATTGTATTATATTCAAATTGTTCACAGAAATTACCTAACTCTTTTTCCCTGTCATTCTTTGTTTATCAAGTTGTCTTTTTAATTTTAAATCGGTACATAGAGCTAAGCCTTCTACACAAATTTCTGCTGATAATTCTCATAGAGTATATAGAGAATATGGGATAATACCTCTATTTTTACTTTTTAGTCTAGTTTTTACTTTTTCTCCAAAGAGATGTGGTAGTTCTGCTAAAAAATTTTCTTTCCAATGGTCAGTACTATTATGTAATAGTCTTGAAAAGAAAACATCCTTATACCATTTATAGTGTGATAGAGTGGGACATCTCAAATTAAAAAGGAGATCCTCAGATCAGGCTTCCAACAGGGATGTACTTCCTATGAAATGAAGAGTTATGGTGTATATAAAAGTATTAACAACATCACTCTCACTGTGGGGTATTTCTTGATTTTGTTCATTTTTTACTATCCATTGTTTAGTAGCATTCAATATTTGATGCTTGGTGGCTTCACTCATGTGAAAATCCCACCATCCCCTTAACCATACTGTAAATCTACAAACAATGGCTTTGGCGACTTTTTGATCATGATTACCTGCCAGTTTGCAGGCAGTAGCATACATAGTAATATGCTTCATTATATCAAGGATCTGATGGTCAGACATGCCATCAATATTCCAGTTGACAATTGTGCGACCAGAATATGAAACTGTATGGGAGATGAGATCTTCTTCGAATTGTATGTCTACGGGAGTAGGTTTTGGATGGTACATTCTTGTTTGTGCAATTGGTCTCCATTTTTTACCATAATCTATTCTGTTTAGGTTAGTATTTTGCAAATCTTTTTCCATATTGTTTAGCTGGCTATTTTTAAAAGCTTCTTCTATGTTGTCTATATTTTCCATGGAAATTATTTCTTCCTGAAGGACCATTGCTTCCGATTCTATCATTTTTCCTTTTGCTTTTTTATCTTGAATATTTAATTGTGCCAACATTTTTACCAATTCATCCAATAATTCTTTATTTCCTTCTTTCTTTCTCATTCCTCTTAAATGGAATCTTTCTTCATTAATCTCAGGAGGTGGTTTGAACAAAACATTGTTTTTTTGTTTTGTCGTAATTTCCTGAGGTTTTCTTATTATATTTTCTATTCTAATAGCTTGTTTTCCTAAATATTGTAAATATAAATTTGTATAATTATTATGTTCTATCATATGGGGAATCATTTCTATTTTATGAGTATGTTCTGTTGGGATTATTTTAAAGGGGGATGCCCTAGTTTCTGGACTTTCTTTATTTGGTCCTTTTATTTGTAGATTTTACTTAAGAGGATGAATACGTTGTATTTGTTTTCCCTCACTAGTATAGTATCTCTGATATTGGGATTCTAAAGAATAAGCAAACTATAGGATTCTTCACATGGTTAATGATTATTTTAAAAGAAAAAGATATTCCTCTACCTAATTTCTTTTGTTCCTTCCGCACTTATGGTATCAGAGCCAAGTTTACATTACAATGGTTTAACTGTACAGAACAGAATAATTATACAAATATTTTCCACCAGACAATAGGAAAACAAACTACAAGAATAGAAAATGCAGTAAATAAGTTAAATCCAACTGCAGAAACTAAAAGGATTGGTAAGCAAAAAGAAGCTGTCCTGTTCAAACCGCCTCCAACTATTAAGACAGGAAAGTTTAGCTTACAAGGAATAAAGAAAAAAGAGAAAAATAGTGAATTAATAGATGAATTGATTAAAAGATTAAAAAAGTTAAATATCAATGAAAAAGACCAGCCTTCCAAAACCAAGGAAGGAGATGTTCAAGTTCTGCAAAAAGCACCTAACAAAAAAATTTCTGATATGGAAAAAGCTTTTAAAACTAAAAGCTTAGACATCAATAGAATTGATTATGGAAGAAAAGTAAGATAAGTGTCTTAAACCAGAATGTACTATCCTAGACCTACCTCAGTAGATCTACAGAGAGAAAAAGATCTAATCTCTACCTTAGTCTCCTATTCAAGAAAATCCATAGTAAACTGGAACATAGATGGTATGACTGAAAATCAGATCTTAGAGCTTATGAAACACATGACCATGTATGTCATTGCCTGTAAGGCAAGTGGGAATCAATACCATGAATAGCCAAAGCCATAATATATGGATTCACATGATGGCTAAGAGGCTGGTGGGATTTTCATATGGATGAGGAATCAAAAAATCAAATATTAAATGCCTCAAAACAATGGATAGTCAAAAGTGAAAACAGCCAAGACAATATAATACAATAAGGAGATGTAGTCAATACGCTAATATATACTATCACCCTCCATTTTGTAGGAAGTACTGCTTTGTTGGCAGCAAGCTCTGAAAATTTGTTATCGAATCTAAGATGTCCAACACTCTCCCATGATGTCCAACACTCTCCTATTATAAATGGTACAAAGATGTATTTTTCTCAAGACTACTATCAAGAGAAGGTAGTAAGTCAAACCATTGGAAATAAAAGTTTACAGCCGGGCTACCACACCGTTTTGCAGAAAAGGTAAAAACAAGGCTTAAAAATAAGCATGGCGGAATTATTCCTTATTCTCTATATACACTAGGTGAATTATCAGCCGAAATCTGTGCTGAAGGTTTGGCTTTATGTACAGATTTAAAACTTCGGAGACAGTTTTATATACCAGCTTGGTGAAAGTAATTGAAATTTATCCTGAGTTTCTATAACATAAATACTTTTTTCAATGGTTTTCATGGAAAAACTACTTTTGAAATCAAAAGTTCCCTTACTATAAACATCAGTTGTAGGTACCTTAGGTATATTCCAATTTTGGATCTATTTTTCTATATTATCTATTATTACTTCTTCTCTATTATTAACACGTAAGGTATTACTAGTAGTAGCTGACCTATTAGATAATGTTCTGATGAAATTTGCCATTGTAGCTCAAGTCAACTGGAAACAGTCCCTACACTTTTCTGGCTCTTCCTGGCCTTAGTGATCTTTGGGTCACAGCGACTTTGAACTTATTATTGCATATTTTTCATAATCTTATTTAATTGTTCCGTTTTCTACTAGAAATACAGTTAAACCACTGTAATGTAAACTTGGCTCTGATACCATAAGTGAGGAAGGAACAAAAGAAACAAATTAAATGAGAAACATATAACAACGGAAGAGATAAAAACAATAAATTTAAACGAAACAACAAACTTACATTTCAAAGATACATAAGCTGGTGAACAATTTCAGCTGCTCAGGGATATATTTTGGAACTTCCTTCCAGAAACAGTCACACATGCCAATTTCACACCTTTACAAAGAAACTTAGATGAAAAGAAGAAACTGGATGGCTAGATATACCACGAGATATATAGAGAGAGAGAGAGAGGACTGTATGAGAGAGAGAGAGAGAGAACTGTATAAGAGAGACGAGAGCACACTACTTAAAACTCTGAAAACTCCAGATGCTCAAATGAGGGGAGCCTTCCTTCTTTTATAGCCTTCAAAGTAAAACGGATTTGAAAGTTATTTGAAATCCGCACCGACAGCTTTTCAAAGATGCTTATCTTCAGTGAAAAGTAGATTATGTCGGTAGTGGCTACGGTGACTTTGTCGGTAGTAGCTACAGTGACTTTGTCGGTAGTGGCTACAGTGGATTGTCGGTAGTGGCTACAGTGAATTGGGACACGTGTCCTTGATACAATAGAGTTGTTCTGGTCCTCCCATGAATTTTCTTTATTTTGAAAAAAATTCAATTCCTGCACAATCATCACCGTTCATTGGAGTAAAGTCTTCATGTTCGTCACTCTGAGTGGAGGTGGACATTTTTTCAACATTATCTTCTATTGCACTTCAGTGCTTCCTTTTAAGATCTTCTTTGGATAGGTTGGGGTTTTGTTGCTGTATATTGCAACATATTCTGATATTTCTATTTTTTGCTTTTGAAGTGAAACTGAAGGTATAAGTTTCATTTTTATTTTGTCTAGATTTAGGGATTCATTTTTATATAACTGTCCCACCATTTGATATGGATTTGTCTTCTTAATTCGGAAATATAATCCCACATTTCCATGCATCTTCTGAGACTTGATAATTCCATTTTAAAATCCACGGGACTTAATATAAGGTCATAAAATATATATGGTAGTCTCTCTTAAGACTGTCTGTTATACTCAGAGAATTTTCTCTGTGAAATTTGTAGCTCTTTTGGTAGAATCTCGTTTGTTGATCCCCATATAGAGAACCAATTTTTAAACTAATTTGTGAATTCATTTGTCTCAGTTATTTTGAACTAAATATACCAGCTATGGGAATTTTTTGTATTCTGGTATGAGAAGACTTCATTCTGAGCCTTTATGTATTCAAAGTAGTTATAGGATTTGATTTTAAATCATTTCGTATTGATGATCCTTGGTTTTAAAGGATCTAGTCCCCATTTTTTGTAAAAAATAACTTTTTTTATTTGAAATTTTGAATATGTTATTTATGTATCATTTTTTCTATAATGGTGAACTATGAAAATCAACCATGTTTCTATAAGGATACTTTCGTACCATTCTCTACATTTGTCACCCATATTAGGATGCATATGCTGCCTGAGGTATAAAGCAGTTATTTCAGTTGGATTTTTTGACTGATGATCATTTTCTATAATCAGCAAAGGAATATATGTTGTTTCTAAATATATGGTTTTAGTACTACGAGTTTGAGTGCTTATTGGTGTTTGAATGAGAGAGAATTCAATATCTTATATTTGCTTTCTTATTAAAGCATTTGGTGGTAATGGTGATGCCAAGGATGATCTTAGACTAGGGATTATTTCCATCATCCTCTTTTGTTGGCTCTTTTTGCCCTCCCTACAAAAATTCTCGTGTTAAAAAATCAGGCAAATAATTAGTATTACCATTAATATGTTCCATAGTGAATTCAAAGGCAGAGAGAATACCTTGCCATCTTGCAAAAATTTGCTTTGAGACGAGATTTTTTACATATTCCTGAATGACGTCCTTGGCTGTTTTACAGTCGGTTCTTATAAGAAATGATTGATTAAGCAGGTCACTTTGAAATTTTGTGACAGCATGGACAATAGCAAGTATCTCCTTTTTTACTGTCGAATAATTTTGTTGTGCTGGATTCCAGGTTTTAGAGGTAAACAGGACCAATTGCTCTTGATTATTCAGTTTTTGTTTTAAAACAGCACCAAGTCTTTGTTCTAAGGCATATGTTTCTACTATTTTAAACGTTGTAGGACTCATGTTTTAATTTTTCTGCCTGCTTTGGTGTGTTCTTCAGTCCATTCTGGAGGATGCTCTTTTAATAAACGTTTTGCATCTAATGCCAAATCTTTATAGAAGTCAGAAATATAATATAAACAACCAAGGAATCTTTGTAATTCAGTTTTTCCTGTAATCACATCTTGAAATTTGGATGCGAATTCTATTGCTCTATCCATGGGAGTAATCCCTCCCTAGAAAATATTGTATCCTAAAAAACTTATTTTTGTCTGGCATAGATTTATTTTTCTCGCAGAAACTACTAAGCCAGTATTTTTTTTTGTTTTTACAAATATACTTTAGTGTTTCCAAGGTTGATCAATTAATTTTGAGAAAACAAGTACATCATCAATATAAACAATCATGAATTTGGTATAGGGATTAAAATTTTCATTCATAATATTTTGAAATTCGGATGGTGCATTTTTTAATCCGAAAGGCATAACGTTCCATTCAAATTGTCCAAATGGAACATTAAATGCAATTTCATATTTATCTTTTTCTGCAATCAAGATTTGCCAGTAACCTGATTTAAGATCAAATTTTGAAAATATACAAGCGTTTGTTAGTCTGTCAAGGAGATCTCTTTTGTTTGGGATCGGATATCTGATCCATCTTAAAACTTTGTTGAGTGGTTTATAAGTATTCTACGATTTATTCAGGGTCTCTTTTTTTAGGATTTTTAACCTGGGATTCAGATTGTAAAGACCATCACTCCGGTAGTTTTACCTGAGACCATGCTACTGACTTTGGTATAACTAAGTTTGATTTTTCCATGTTTGTCTAGAAAAATATGGTTTGTCCTTTTAGATCCATTTACCTAGCATTTGGACACAAATTATTCATTACTTTGTAACACATTCTGTAAACAAATGCCAAGTTTTGAGAACCTGGGTCCATATCAAAACCTTGAGTTTTAAGGTTTAAGGTCAAGACCTTTAATAAATTTGGGTCTGTTAAGGCCACCGAGAAGTTTGGAAAACAGTCAAAATAGATGGGGCCATTACAGAGACTGGATTCAACTATTCCTAACAAGGAATCAGTGAATTTTTTGTGTCTGATGTCTCTTAAACAGAGTAGGATAGAATTATTTAATCTTGTCCTTGTTAATGGTTTGACAGTTATTTGTACCAAATCAATATGCAAATATTTGTAATCTTTCTTTTTATGATCTTCAATCATCCTTGGTGAAAGTAATTGAAATTTATCTTGAGTTTTCATAACATAAATACTTTTTTCAATGGTTTTCATAGAAAAACTACTTTTGAAATCAAAAGTTCCCTTACTATAAACATCAGTTGTAGGTACCTTAGGTATATTCCAATTTTGGATCTGCTTTTCTATATTATCTATTATTACTTCTTCTCTATTATTAACACGTAGGGTATTATCAGTAGTAGCTGGCCTATTAGATAATGTTCTAATGAAATTTGCCATTGTAGTTCGAGTCAACTGGAAATAGTCCCTACACTTTTCTGGCTCTTTCTGGCCTTAGTGATCTTTAGGTCACAGCGATTTTGAACTTACTATTGCAGATTATTCAGAATCTTATTTAATAGTTCAGTTTTCTATTAGAAATACAGTTAAACCACTGTAATGTAAACTTGGCTCTGATACCATAAGTGCGGGAGGAGCAAAAGAAACAAATTAAATGAGAAACATATAACAACGGAAGAGATAAAAACAATAAATTTAAACGAAACAACAAACTTACATTTCACAGATACAGAAATTGGTGAATAATTTCAGCTGCTCAGGGATATATTCAGGAACTTCCTTCCAGAAACAGTCACACATGCCAATTTCACACCTTTATAGAAGAAACTTAGATGAAGAGAAGAAACTGGATGGCTAGATACACCACCAGATATACAGAGAGAGAGAGGATTGTATGAGAGAGAGAGAACTATATATATATATATATATATATATATATATATATATATATATATATATATATATATATATATATATATATATATATATATATATATATATCACAAGGTACAGTTGTCCAATAGTGTTTCAATTTTCATTTTTTTTCTACAAATCGGAATGTTCTGAAATTTGGTGATGTATTCATCAAAAATAGGAGAATCTAATAAAAATATGAAAAAAAATAATTGGTAAATTAAAAATTGACCAAAATACCCTTGAAAATGTATGGGGCTATTTTGGTCAATTTATATTTTGTGAAATATTTTTTTCATATTTTTATTAGATACACCTCACTAAGATGTATGCAGCTTTAAATTTCATCTCATTCTTATTTATGGAAAAAAAAATGAATATTGAAATACTACCGGACAATCGTGACCATACGATGAACTTTGGATGGTGATTAGCATAGGTGAAATCACTATTCGTATTCGCTTATAGTCATTGGGAAGATATGTTATCCATTACAAGTATGGGACAAAAGTATATGGGACAAAAGTACATTTGTAGAGTTAAAATAAGTTTATATTACAATGGTTTAACTGTATTTCTAGTAGAAAACTGAACTATTAAATAAGATTTTGAAAAATCTGCAATAGTAAGTTCAAAGTCGTTGTGACCCAAAGGCCACTAAGGCCAAGAAGAGCTAGAAAAGTGTAGGGACTATTTTCAGTTGACTTGAACTATAATGACAAATTTCATTAGCACATTATCTAATAGGTCGGCTACTACTGGTAATACACTACGTGTTAATAATAGAAAAGAAGTAATAATAGATAATATAGAAAAGCATATCCAAAATTGGAATATATCTAGGGTACCTACAACTGATGTTTATAATAAGGGAACTTTTGATTTCAAAAGTAGTTTTTCCATCAAAACCATTGAAAAAAGTATTTCTATTATGGAAACTCAGGAAAAATTTCAATTACTCTCACCAAGAATGATCGAAGATCATAAAAGGAAAGATTACAAATATTTGCATATTGCTTTAGTACAAATAGTTGTCAAACCATTAACAAAGAAATAATTAAATAATTATGTTCTACTCTGTTTAAGAGACAACAGGCACAAAAGATTCACTGATTCCTTGTGAAATAGTTGAATCCAGTCTCTGTTATGGCTCCATCTATTTTAATTATTTTCCGAACTTCTCGGTGGCCTTAACAGACCTAAATTTATTAAAAGTCTTGACCCTAAACCTTAAAACTCAAGGTTTTGATATGGACCCAGGTTCTCAAAACTTGGCATTTGTTTATAGAATATATTACAAAGTAATGAATACTTTGTGTCCAAATGCTAGGCACATGGATCTAGAAGGACAAACCATATTTTTTCAGACAAACATGGAAAAATCAAATTTAGTTATACCAAAGTCTATGGCATGGTCTCAGGTAAAATTACCACTCCTTGGAGTTGTTCAGCATTCTATGTAGAAAAGGCTTCGGAGATAGAACGAGGAGCTCCACATTTAGTTATTAATTATAAGCCGCTCAATAACGCCTTAAGATGGGTAAGGTACCCCATTCCTAATAAAAGAGATATGTTGGATAGACTTGTTAATGCTTGTATTTTTTTAAATTTGATTTAAAGTCTGGCTATTGGTAAATTCAAATTGCTGAAAAGGATCGATATAAAACCGCTTTTAATGTTTCTTTTAGGCAAGATGAATGGAATGTTATGCCTTTTGGACTAAATAATGCTCCGTCAAAATTTCAAAATATTGAGAATGATATCTTCAATATTTATACTAGATTCATGATTGTTTATACTGATGATGTCCTAGTATTTTTTGAAAATCTGGAACAACATTTTAAACATCTAAATATTTTTGTCAAAGCAATCAAAGTGGCTGGTTTAGTAGTTTCTGCTAAAAAGATTAGTCTTTGTTAGACAAAAATAAAATTTCTAGAATACAATATTTTCCAAGGAAAAATAATTTCCATTGATAGAGCCATTGATTTCGCCGATAAATTTCCAGATGTAATTAAAGACAAAATTGAGCTCCAGAGATTTCTTGGTTGTCTCAATTATATTTCTGATTTTTATAAAGATTTAGCTATTGATGCTAAACCCTTATTTCAACAATTAAAAACGAATCCTCCTGAATAGAAGAACGAACACACTTCAGCAATACGGAAAATAAAAATAAAGGCTAAAGAATTACCCTGCCTTACACTATCTGACCCTACTGCTTTCAAAATTATTGAATGTGATGCTTCAGAAAAGGGGTTGGGAGGAATATTAAAACAAAAAATTGCCAATACTGAACAACTGGATCGTTTTACTTCCCGAGCTTGGAATCCGACCCAACAAAATTACTCTACTGTTAAAAAGGAACTTCTGGCTATTGTCCACTGTGTTACAAAATTCCAAGGTAATTTACTCAATCAAAAATTCTTAATTCGCACAGATTGCAAAGCTGTAAAGGACATACTCCACAAAGATGTCAAAAATCTTATCTTAAACAGATTTTTGCTAGATGGCAAGGTATACTCTCCTCCTTTGAATTTGAGATTGAACATATCAAAGGCACCACTAATTACCTTCCTGATTTTTTAACCCGTGAGTTTTTGCAGGGGGACAAGAGGAGTGTAGCAAAAAAGGGAAAAATGGAAATAGTTCTTGTGCCAAGTAAAACCGTGGCAACATCATCATCCCCAATAACTCCAAAACAAATAATCAAAAAACAAGCTCAGGAAATAACATTTTCTCCTTAACCTATACCAATAGCTATAAATAAGACTGGAGAAAAGAATAGATTCATAGAAAACTCTGTTATAACTATTACTATAATAGAAGATAACCATAAGACCAAAGACCCATAAGAAATAGCTGATATATCTATCTAAATAAACATTTACATCCTAATAATGGAGATAAGAGCCGAGAATGGTATGAGGCCATTCTGCTTGAAACAGGATCCATTACTTTAGTCCATTTTTATAAAAAGAATACTAATATGATAGCATATTCCAAATTTCAGATACGAAAAATAATTTCATACAAAGAATGGGGTATGGACCCCTTGAAACATAGAAAATTGCAAACGGAAGGTTTCAACAATAATTATTTTCAATACTTTGAATATATCAAAGCATGACATGAGGTCTTTGCTTTCCAAAACAATATAAATTCCCATACGTGGTTTATACAAATAAAAATACCAATAATAAGAGAAATCCCGAATTGGTTCAAGCACTGGTTTCAATTACAGGAATCCGGAACATAAATACTTCCACCAAATATTCAAACATCTCAAAGAAAGTTCATAGATCATAATAATAACAACCCTAAAATAGACCTCCATATGTATTTTATGGCTTTATTTCAAGTTCCAAGGATTATTAAATGGTCGTCTCATATATCAGAAGACTATACAAATAACTGGGAATATATTCCCGAACTAGGTAAACAAATATATATAAAATGGTGAGATATGTACGAAAATGAAGCCTTAAGCCCTGAAAAGATTGTCCTAAAAAAAGTACCATTTTCACCCCCTAAAGAAGTTAATATAACGGATTATGTGAATAAAATTCGCCAACAAAACCCTAATGCCACTAGGGAAGAGCTCAAAAAGAAATTACTACAAATATTCGATGAAGAAGAAGATGCCATGTCTATATCCACTCAGAATGAGGAAAACTATGAGCAAGAAATGAAGATATGGATTTCGGGATATCACAATAAAGAAAGAAATATCACAAAACAAAGGACGGGTCGACTGCAAATTCAAAAGCACACGAGTCCTAAAGCTGTCGACAAAATAGTGACCGGCACCATCTTTTACTTTTTATGACAGCATCTGTCACCTTTTTCTTTTACTTTTTATGCCGACAGGAACATTAAAAACAGTCTTATATCAATCCTTTTCAGCAATTTGAATTTCCCAGACTTTAAATCAAATTTAGAAAAAATACAAGCATTAACAAGTCTATCCAACAGATCTCTTTATTAGGAATGGGGTACCTTATCCATCTTAAGGCTTTATTGAGCGGCTTATAATTAATAACCAAACGTGGAGCTCCTCGTTCTATCTCCGAAGCCTTTTCTACATAGAATGCTGAACAGCTCCAAGGAGAAGAGCTTTTCCTAATTAGTTTTTTTTGAAGCAAATCAACAATTTCTTTTTTACAAATTTCCAAGAGTCTGGGATTCATCTGAATTGGTCTAGCTTTGGTAGGAATTTTTTCTTCATGGAAATTAATTTCATAAGGTAGGCAAGCAATATGTTTTTGCCTATCCCAAAAAGCGTTTGGGAGTTCAGCACATATTTCTTTTTCAATATTTTTTCTGAGGTTTTCTATTTCCTTTTATTCTCAGGAAGAAGGAGCTTGGTTTCTATTGTTTTATATTTTATTTCTTCTTTAAGGTAGTATAGGAACTTTTCTTTATTAGAAATCTTTTCTTTTATATTATTGATTTCTCGAATTTTAGGTTTTTCAAAAAACTCAAATTTCACATTATGTCCTTCTATATTGGCTTCAATTCCGGTATTATCATTTTTTATTGGGTAAAGCATATTTAGAAATGGAGTTCCCAAAATTACAGATTGGCTTAATCCTTTTACCATAATAAAGGGGAACTCAAAGCAGTTACCATTATTGCAAACCGCAGCATTTGAAAGTTTATAGTTTATAATCATTTTACTGTCATCTGCCATGTTTAAGACTTGTGTGGTCTTACTAAAATATTTAGTAGAGACCAAACCTTCATTTATGCAATTCAAATCTGCTCTTAAGTCTATTAGAGCAAGAGTTTGAAAACTATATTCTTTATAAACGATTATCTTTATCATGGTGAACCATTTTTGCGTAATTACTTTATCAAGAAGACAAAAAAAAAGACAATCTTGTGTTTTATGAGAAGATTCTGATTCATCATTAACTATCTTAGGGAGAAATTCTTCTCTCTTAGGGGGTAGAGGATTTCTATAATTATTTATAATATTATTAAATTCTATTTCATCATCTGTATTTACAAGACCTTCTTCTACAGGGTTAGAGGCTAACTCTATAATCTGTACTCTATTTTTTAGGCTTATTGTTTCATTACGAACTTCATTAATTTCTTGCCTTAACTCAGAGATAGAAGGTTCCTTGTGATTATTATTTTTATCTTTGACTCTCCTAAAGATTTTAGCAAAACTATAATCTTCTTGAGTGCGAACTAAAGGTGGAGAGGGTTTTTTATCCATCTTGGCTATATTTATATACTGGACCAAAGCTTCTCGCTTAGTCTCAGGATCAGTTATCTTATCGATTATATCTATAATTAAATTTTCCTCTTTGGTAAGAGTATTACAAAAGCAAATAATATCAAGATTATTATGGTCTGAATCTGAACTGCTAAATATTATATCTTCGTCTTCTATTTCTCTGGTGAGCATTTCTAATTTAGTATCAGAAGAATTTTCAAAAGATTTTTCCTCAATTTGTAGTGTATTAAACAGTTGTTCTTTAATAGTATCATCTATTTGTAAAGCATCTATTTTTTTCTTGATCTTGCACTTATTCTTATAATGTCCTACTTTACCGCAATTGTAGCAAACAAGAATTCTTCTTTTCCCATTGATTTTCTTAAAAAAGGTATTTCTGGGAGAAAATTTCTTAGAAAATTTTTCTTTAATAAAATTTTTATTGGATTCTGCCTTATATTTTTATTTTTATATCTTTTCTTATTAGGATCTTTAGAAGAAGGTAGAGTATTAAATCCAAACTGTTCACAAAAATCTTCTAACTCTTTTCTTCCCGCCATCCTTTGTTTTTCGAGCTGTCTCTTCAGCTTGAGGTCTGTACAAAGAGCAAGGCCTTTTGCACAAATTTCGTCTGACAATTCTCCTAATGTATGTAGAGAGTATGGGATTATTCCTCCATATTTATTCTTTAATCAGGTCTTGACCTTTTCGGCAAAAAAATGGGGTAAACCTGAAATAAATTTTTCTTTTTAGTGATCCGATTTACTATCTTCTCTAGAAAGAAGTCTGGAGAAAAACACATCCTTGTACCACTTATAATGGGATAGTGTTGGACATCTGAGATTAGAAAGTAGGTCTTCTGATCTAGCATCGAGCAGTGCAGTACTTCCCAAAAAGTGGAGAGTAATTGTATATATTAAAGTATTAACTGCATCGCTTTCATTATTTATTATCTCTTGGCCAAACTCATTTTTAACTGCCCATTGCTCGGTGGCAGTTAGTATTTCATTTTTTGTATTCTCATCCATGTAGAAAACCCACTATCCCCTTAGCTATCCCGTAAATCCACAAATGAGGCTTTAGCTATTTCTTAGTATTGATTTCCACTTATTTTGCACGCAGTCACATACATGGTCATATGCTTCATTAGATCAAGAATCTGATTTTCTGATATTCCATCAATATTCCAGTTTACAATGGATCTTTCAGAATAAGATATAGAACTTGTGATTAGATCTTCTTCAAACTGGAGATCTACAGGAGTAGGCCTAGGATAATACATTCTTGTTTGAGAAGTAGGCCTAACCTTTCTTCCATAGTCTATTTTATTTATCTCAATGCCTTCTAACTTGAAGGCTTGCTCTATTTTATTAATTTCGTTATTAGAAAAGGGTTCTTCCTGAAGGACCATAGCTCCTTGATCAGAAACAGTTTTAGAATTTTCTCCCTTTTCTTTTATTTTCAATTTTGCTAATTTTTTAATTAGCTCATCCACCAATTCTTTATTATTGTCTTTCTTCGTTATTCCTTGAAGGCTAAACTGTTCTTTATTTATAGCTGGAGGAAGTCTAAATAGTAAAGCTCTCTTTCCTTTAAATTCTTCAAGTTTATGATCCATCATCAGGGGTTTATTGTTTATATTCTCAATTCTAGTTGCATGTCTCCCAATGGTTTGTAAATAGAGATGAGTATAATTATTTTGTTCAATTATGTGTGGGATTGCATCTATCTTATGGATATGGTGATCATTGTCTTTTGGGGTAATTTTATAAGGTGAAGCCTTAACCTCGAGTTTATCTTCAGATTTTCCTTTTATCTGAAGGTTTCTTTTAGGGGGATGAATGGAGTTCAGTTCTTCCCCTTGCATAGTATGAAATGTTTGATACTAATTTTCTATAGTATTGAGATCAAATTCTTGAATTTTGATCTCCTTTTCCTTTAGGATGTACCTTAACCAATCGAAAAACTTTATATTCTTTTTATGTTTTGATATAAATTTATTAAATTTTTTGTGTAGAGCATCCAATAATTCTTGAAAAAATTTCGCTAAATACCAATTTCGGATTCTCTTATTTTCATCGGACAAGAAATCCTGTTTTATCCATGGTTTATCTACTTTAAACCTTTCTTCCTTCTGTAGTGTGAGGATATTAAAATCTAAGTCAGAAGGTGTTGGTTCTTTATCTGGGGAACTTGGTTCAAATATTCAATAAACCGGCTGTTAGACTTGGCTATTAGTTCTGATTAACCCATCAACTATGGGTCTTCTAAAATTTTGCTCATGGTGGGGCTGTGGAATAGAGGAAGTAGAATGTCTAGAAGGCATTCTAGACGATCCTTTTGAAATATTTAGTTGAGTCCTTCTAGTTGTTCCATCCGAGTATTCTATTATTTGTTCCGGTTCTCTATTCATAAGGGTTCTAGACTGTTGGTTTTCACAGTGTAAGGACCATTTTTCAAGAAGTTTTATTTGCGACCGGGCTATAGACCTTGGTATAATAGTATTAGATTTTTTCATATTGGTCTGGAAGAACACTGTCTGTCCTTTAGTATCTATTTGAAGTGCGTTTGGATATAAAGTGTTCATCACTTTATAACATATCATATAAACTAGAGCAATATTTTGAGATCCCGCATCCATATCTAATCCTTGGGTTTTTATATTTAGGGTAAGAACCTTTAGAAGGTTAGGATCTGTTAAGGCCACGGGATAATTGGGAAAGCAATTGAAGTATATAGGACCGTTGCACAGACTTGATTCTACTATTCCCAATAGAGAATCAGATAATCTATTATGTCGTTCGTTCCGTAAACAAAGGAGAACGGAGTTATTTAAACCAATCCGAGTAAGTGGTTTTATAGCAATTTGGACTAGTCCTATATGTAAATATTTGTAATTTTTATTCTTATGATCTTGTATCATACGATTTGAGAGGAGTTGGAAACTATTCTGCTCACTGATAATGGAAATACTTCGTTCTACAGTTTTAATAGAAAAACTAGTTTTAAATTCAAAAATTCCTTTTCTATACACATCTGAGGCTGGAACTTTGGGGATATTCCAATTTTGAATTTGTCTTTCTATGTTGTCTATAGTTATCTCAATAAATAACTTGACGGACTCAACTAAATAAAAAATTACTGTACATATTGATAGAAAATATATATATATATATATATATATATATATGGAGTGGATTATGTCAGCCCAAGGGCTGACTGCTATAGTGTCAATCAATGGTCCGGATTCAATCTAGTCTGATCTGACGATTACAATCTCAATTCATATTTGAATTTTCATTTTTTTTCTACAAATCCAAATCACTTGAAACTTTAGGAGTTCATTCTTTTCATCAAGGCGCACCTAATAAAAATATAAAAAAATAATTCGTAAAATATAAATTCACCAAAATACCATTGAAATTTTTTGGGGTATTTTGGTCAATTTATATTACGAATTATTTTTTTATATTTTTATTAGATTCTTCTATTTTTGAAGAATAGATGCTTTAAATTTCAAGTAATTTGGATTTGTAGAAAAAAATGAAAATTCAAACACGAAATGAAGTCGTGACTGTCAGATCAACCCAGATTCAATTTGGGCCATTGGCTGACACAGTAGCTATCAACTCATGGACAGACAGGATCTTTCTCATATATATATATATATATATATATATATATATATATATATATATATATATAATGTTGAGATTGGCCCACTAGCTCAGATTGAATCTAAGCCGATCTGGCGGTAATGACCTCATTTAAATTTTAGACGTTCATTCTTCTCATCAAGGAGCACCTAATAAAAATATTTTAAAAATAATTCACAAAGTTTAAATTGATCAAAATACCCTCGAAATGTTTCAGGGGTATTTTGATCAATTTATTTCTTGAAAACTATTATTTTGATATTTTTATTAGATTCTACTATTTTTGAAGAATACACACCTAAAATTTCAAATTATTTGAATCCATAGAAAAAACTAAAATTCAAATACGAAATGAAGTCGTGATCGTTAGATCGGCCTAGATTTAATCTGGGCCGTTGGGTTCATATGATCACATATATTCATATGAGCTAGTGAGCTAATCTCAGCATTTATATATATATATATATATATATATATATCTTAAAGATAAGAATAGAGCAATTGGGAATCTTAAAGATAAAAAGAGACCAAGTCAAATTCTTTGGTCATCAAGTTTGTTATTGATGATAAAGCCTCTTACGATTTACTTTTATTTCCAAGATTCATTGTGATTGTTCTTTATATATAGAGGCACATATTTTTGTAATCTTTATAGCTAATGGGCCTTGGATCCGTGGGCATAAAACCTCCGGCATGCCGTACCATACAAAAGAAAACCTCCGGCCTCAAGTGTTGTGCCGCGCGCCGCAAAAGAAAACCTCCGGCCTCAAGTTTTGTGCCGCGCAAAAGAAAACCTCCTGCCTCTTTGGCCTCAAGTGGTGTTGTGCCGCGCGCCGCAAAAGAAAACCTCCGGCCTCAAGTTTTGTGCCGCGCAAAAGAAAACCTCTGGCCTCTCTGGCCTCAAGTGCTGTGCCGCGCAAAAGAAAACCTTGCCGCGTAGTGCCGCGCATTCGTTCGAAAGAGCCAAGCAAAAAAAACTTTCCAAATCCAATTTCAGTTTGGCCCACTCAAAAGAGTGGAGCAAAATATCCCTTCAGTTCCAATTTTTTGCCCGCTTGAAGGAGCCAAGCAAAAATCACTCCAGTTCCAAGTTCAGTTTCCCAAAATTTCACAAATTTCAATTTAGGAAGTTGGGCACTTCGCTCCACTTCATTCACTAACTTGAAGGGGAGTCTTAATGATAAGAATATAACAATTGGGAGTCTTGAGATAAGAAAAGATCAAGTCAATTACTTTGTCATCAAGTTTGTTATTGGTGACAAAGCGTTCGGTCATTAAGTTTGTTATTGGTGATAAAGCTTTTTACAATTTGCTTTTATCTCCAATATTTGATTGTTTTTTATATATATAGGCACATGTAATATTTATCCAAATAGTGAAGATGTAGCTATTGGGCTTTGGATTCGTGGACGTAAGGTTTCGGCCTGAACCACGTAAATCTTGTGTTATTCTTCTCTCTCCATTATCTTGTGTTATCTCTTTTCTCTCTCCATTTTCCATTCTCATGTTTGCTCGCTCAACTCTTAACAACAAATATATATATATATATAGGCTCAAAGTAATTTGTACCCAAAAAAAATATTTCTACCCCTCCCTCTGCATAGCCCATTTGGACTTGGCCAAATTACTCGAACTCACCCGCTTGGGGAGCCCAATTACTCCGCATTCCCCTCTAACTCAGTGTACTAAAAAAGTATCAGAGTTTTCGCTATCATTCCCAAATATTCATTGAAATCAATCTTTCTTCGATTGATTTGGATCAGATCTTGTGATTTAGGGATTTATTCGTCCATTTTTTGGTAAAAAAAAACTGCTTTTGAATAAATCCTTCCAAACATTGATTTCTCTCTCATTTTTTCATTCAAATCTATTGGCACGTATAGTTAGATTTGTTCTTGAATTATCCCTCCACAAGACGCCTCCCTATACTTATTTGTTGGATCAAAGGCTATTGATTTCCCCTTCGTTTTTTTGCCAATTCTATTGAAACTTAATTCTATTTTATCGTAATTCAAACATCTTCAATAACTAATTTTTCGATTAATGGCTGGAAATTAGATTTTTCGCTTGAAAGTTTGTGGTTTTTTTGTTAACGATATTTTCCATACCTACAATTTTTTTTGTAGCCAATAAACATCTTTTGTCAAAAAAATTTAATATTTTCTATTAATCTCAATTTTTCTGATATTTCCAACTTTTTTTTTTTTTTGGTATTTTCCTCCTGCCTTAATGATATTGCCCTGAGCTCCGAGTCAATTCCCATGTCCTAACACAATGATACACATAGCTACACCCCTCTCTCTCTCTCTCTCTCTCTCTCTCTCTCTCTCTCTCTCTCTCTCTCTCTCTAAAAGCATATGATCCATCTCTGTAGGGGTGGCAATGGACCGGACTCGATCTGGGACCTAAGATCAGATCTAACCTTTGGTCTGGGTCCATGTGGACACAATCCGACTCGAATAGTATTATTATTTAAATAAATTTTAGTATATAATATTCAAATAATATTTAAATAAATATAACTAGTTATAATATTTAAATAATATAGATATGAATGTAACATAATACTTAGATATATAGAAATATATTTTTTTTATCTTTGGGTTGGGTCTGGTCTAGATCCGGCCCGACCCGTTGCTTATGACTCCCTATTTTCTCCCTACTACGGGAAAATGTTTCTATGTGGCCCCAACAACATATAAGTTATATGTAACCCTATTTCTCAGTTGTTCGATCTGAATCGAACGGTTATGATCATTCACACCCCAATGTCACACCAAACACTATTTTATTTTTCATTTTTTTCTACAAAATATTTTTGGAAGAAATTTTGGGCATCCCATCATAAAAATAGGGCGAACTTGGGGAAAATAAAAAATAAATATTTTTTGTAAAACGATAAAAATGCCCCTACAATTTTCAAAAGGTATTTTGGTAATTATTCATTAGCAAAATATTTTATTATTATTTTTGTCATGTGCACCCTGTCAAATCTATGTATGCATGTCCCAAACTTTCCTTTAAAATGATTTATAAAATAAAAATTAAAAACTCTAAATTATCCGATCAATATCTGATGATTAAAAGCCAATTTGACTTGTGACTTAGTCATCTACTTAAATCTTATGGCCGATACTAGGAGTAAAATATTCCTCTCTCTAAAACCCGTTTTGTACATATAGTGGGGTCACATCGAAAGCCTTCCCCTCTCTAAAACAGGTATGTGGTTTTGTACATCTCTCCTATTTTCCCTCAAATATAAAAGACAACATGCTTCGTACTTAGTAATCCCTACGCGGGAGTACAAAAAACACTGATCCTTAACCTTGTCACAATAATATATAACATTTGCCTCATAAACAAAGAGTTTTAAATTCAACTGTATTTCTTCAAGAGTACATCCCTCTATAGGACATCTTCAGCGCTTATATATAATAAATGTTGAATATTGCATCACAAAATTGAGATTTAGGTATTGACTGCAATATTGTATACCGTTAATTTCAGTTGGATAATATAATTTAGATGAACTTATCTTTTAAAATAGTGACAAATCTATAAATAGTGACAAATCTATATACCGTTCAAATAAAATAAACAGTATAAATTACTTGAGACTTGCTTCTACAAGTTAGGTTGACACATCGTACAAACTTTGTCATTCAATGGGCCCTTTTAACTTCTCAAATTCAAATATGACTTAAAAAAAAAACTCTTCTAATCAAAACATCTTATTATCTCATCTATGCTCTCCCTCACGTAAAATCTTTTTTGAAAAAATCAACCTCCTTATAATATATATAAGTTGTCTTTGGTTACCCCGAAAAGAAATAACATCTTATATAAATTTTTGCAAATTCTATTTTACCAGTTACGGATTCCTTTCGTGTCAATATTTACAAAATATAAATTTTGTTACAATAAGTTGGAAGTCTATGAACTATCTATCATATTTGATTCCTACGCTCACTTTCCTAATATAAAAAATGGAAAATATATCAAATGGGCATTATATTTTCTTTTATATATATATATATATATATACCAAAATTGATAAGGTTACGAAAATGTCATCACGCTAGGTATCATAGGGCAATCATTTCACTAACCAGTGTGCGGCCTTGACTCTTAGGCCGGCAGCGAAGGGTCAATTCAACATATCTCTATATAAGCATCTCTATATAAGCACCTCAGTCTAGAAAAAATCGAACCGGAACGGTTAACCGTATATGGCCCGAAAGCAGTTCAACCGGCCTAACTAGTAAACCGGTCGATTCGGTCGTTCTAATCGAGCAAATCTCGAGCCATCAAAAAAAGTGTTAAACAATTCAAAAAAATACAAATAAAAAACTCATAAAATGTGAAAAGTATATTTAAACAATGATTAAACAAAGCACATGAAGTTAAAAACTAATGAAAAAAATAGATTTTAAAGAATGGATTTGTGTTCAAAAGTATTTTTTAAATTTTTTAAAAAGATAATAAAATGTAAAAAAAAATTTAATAGTCAAAACAATTTTTAATCTTTATTATAATAATAATAAAAATATTATAAATAAAATATCTTTATTTGTTGGGATTTTATATATTTTTAAAAGAAAATAAAAATACCGAACCGGTCACCAAAAGCAAAACTAGCCCTGGCCGGTTTCAATCTAACCAGACAGTTACTCATTAGACGGCCCGTTTTTTCTTTAAAAACAGACGCCCGCTCACACGCACCACACGCCAGCACGCACGAGTGAAAAAGAAGTGATGGGAATCAGTTAGTACGAAAATTTCGGGGGTTTTTTTAGTGCACTTCTCAAAATTATGTTGAAAAGCGTTTAAAAAATTGGGGGCTACAGTTATAGGAACCGAAACTCAACTTCCTTAGTGCCTTCGGGGCGAAGCAACTCCATTTGTATATAGAGAGAAGAAACCAGTGATTACTCATTGTTAATGGTGATTTACGGTTTCGTGGTGATCAAGGTTTCAGTTTCAGGAAAAGGTTTGTTTCCTTTCAATCATCAAGCATTTTGGTTTTGTTAATGGTTCAAACAGGGTTTCTTCTTACAGTAAGAATTGGTTCTTTTTTTCTTCAGTTTTTTTTTCAGTTTTGGGTTTGTTTTGCATCTGTAGATTTACGGCTTTGCTTCTGATTTTCTTGATTGTTGCGGAGATTTTTCTGTGATGTTTTATGTTTATTTTATTGTTATTTTTTAATACTGGAATGGCATCCATTGAAGTGTTAAGTATTAATTTGGAGTTCATCACTCGAAATACAGTTTAGAATTTTATTTATTTCTTTTTATCGGAATTCTGACTCTTATTCCTAACTCCTTATAGTGCCGGTTTGTTGAATTGTATTTTAGAATTTTAACTGTCAAAGAGAAGTAGCAGTTTACTAAAATACTGAGTTCGAATTGTCAAGACTTAATAATTGTGTTAAATTTCAATCCTGATCTTAGTTTTTTGATATTTTAACCGCCTGTTGGAGAGTGTTACTTACTCAGCCCAGCCGAGGTGGAGTTGAAGCAAGTTCCAAGGCTATTAAAAAATATAAAAAATAAAAATTCGAAGAAAGGGGAAACTCCACTGTATTGATTAAGACTTAGGATTAAGGTTCTGATAATATTGATAGTTTTTCAGAATATTTGGGAACTTCCTTATTTTTAAAAATTTTCTGAAATATTCAAATTCTACATCAAATTCTTGAATAATCCATCTTTTATATAATTTTTTTCATATTTTAATCTTCCAATGATTCCTATTATCTCTTTTATTTATTTTTCTTATTCTAAAAACTTTTACGCGTTACTCTCCTCGGTCACGAGCCGAGTACCTCGGCCAAGGCGATTTCCAAATTATTGACTTGTTTTGTGCTTGGAATGGGTTTGATTGTTGTCCTTTGCTCTTTGCACATTTTTGCTTCTGAGTTGAGTCATGATTATTGCTATTTTTCCTTGTTTAAGTTTTATTTTGATTTTTTCTTTTGATATTTGAAGATCATCAGACTTTCTAATTAGAAAAATGTCAAAAACTTTTCTTCTGGTGAGTATTCTAAAAAAACTTTTATTCTTCAAATTGACACTGAATCAGTATGGTGCTCTTTGTCTTGCCTTCAGGGTTTCTGTGTATATGTTTTTCGGGGGCTTAGTCTTCCACATATCAACTAAAAATTGACTGTGTAACTTTGTTGAATTAGTTTAGTCAGAATCTAACGCTTCTAGCTCTTGATTTGCATCAGGTGATGCTATTACATGGAGTATTTTATATCTAGACTTCAATTTTGATTTTTTTTTTCTTTTTAGTTAGTAAAATTACTCAGTTTAGTCTGTTAAGTTTTCTCCTAATTAGTGAATCTAAGGTCTCTAGCACTTGATTTGCCTCAGGTGATGCCATTACATGGAGTGTTAAAATTTCAATTTTGATTTATTTTTTTATTTCAGGCAGTAAAATTACTCAATATCTGCTGATGACCTGAGATGTGTGATCCCTTTGGTTTTCTCTCATTTTTTAACTACTTTCTATGTTTTCTAGCAATTTTTATACCTGTGATGTTTTGTTGATGTATGTGATCCCTTTGCTTATCTCTCATTTTTTAACTACTTTGTATGTTTTTCTAGCAAATTTTTATACCTGTGATTTTTTGTTGAGATATGGCAAGGCGTGCCATGCACAGCCTGACTGATATAAGTACACTGCTAAGTGCCCAATGATGATATTGCAGCCATGTCTACAATTTTCTAGGTAGTATTTTACATTTCTTAACCTCTAAAAATGATTCTCACCTTCATTGTCTCCCTTGCAGGCTTATTTTGCTTTGAACTAGCTTGGTTTTTCCTCATGCCTAGAAAGAGAAGAACACCAAAAGAGGGCAGTGGGGAGTCTTCTTCACAGGCCTCAAATGTCTCGAACATAGGCAATATTCAGCAATCAGTACATGCGCCTGCTTCTCATTCAGGCCCATCTCAAACCCCACCTCCCACTATAAGGAGGCCTGTCTTGTCTAGTCCCAGTGCTAGAGCAGGTCCTTCGAGTAGGAGTGATGTCCCCGACCTGCCCCAAGCTGTTCAGGCCTCTGTAGGTCCTCAAGTTCCTGGTGCTCCTCCAAGCTCAAGCAAGGCCATTACATTTCCTCGGAGGCCAGGGCTTGGAAAACTTGGTCGGCAAATAATGTTAAAAGCAAACTTCTTTCTTTTGAAGTTCCCTCACGAGGATATTTTCCATTATGATGTGAGTTAGTTTACTATTTTACCTTTTTTACGTATATGCATGAACTTTTCTTATGCTTTTGAGTTTTGGATGTAATTTCTTGGTATAACATATAAGAACTTCTATTAGTTAAAATCCTTACATGCATTTTGCGGTTTCTAGCTTTTCTGAAAGATTTTTTTTTTGTACCATTTGATATTTTTATTTTTTGTATGATTTTAACTTCGAAATTCCATTAATTTGGAAACAGCTCTAGTTTTAGGCATCATGCATGTAGAAAAGTTTACGATGCTTACATGCCTCCACACCCAAGACTATTAGACTGTTTCCTATGGCACTTGTGAGACTGGATGTCGAATGTTGTCATCTGAAGGCTAAACTCTTAACTTTTCGTTGTTCTTTGTGATCAATCTAAGTACTTGAACCAATATTGTATGTTTCAGTTTTTCCTTTCATATGGAGCTCTAACATTGTTTCTTACTTTTCGTTGTTTTTGTGATCAATCTAAGTATTTGAACCAATATTGTATGCTTCAGTTTTTCCTTTCATATTGAGCTCTAACATTGTTTTGTGGAACACAACAAAATAAACTAGATAGAAATTTAGATCCAGTGAAGGAATAAAACATATCAAAATTTAGATCCAGTGAAGGAATAAAACATATCTTGAATGTTGATTTATGGGCTAATGTTTGTCTTTATCTTTACTTTTCAGGTGACCATTTCTCCACAAGTACCATCAAAGAACTCTTGTCGTACAATTATCACAGACCTCTCAAATGCCCATGGAGGTCAGGAACTGGGCAACCATTTAGCTGTCTATGATGGTAGAAAGAGTATGTATACAGCTGGACGTTTTCCATTTTCATCAAAGGAATTCACAATAAAAGTGGCTGAAGAAGATGTCAAATCACAGACACAGAGGTGAAGCTCTCTTTTTTTCAGCCTACTTAGGTGAAGCTCTATTTTTTTCAGGCTACTTTATATTAGTTTAATAAGGCCAGATGAGGCCTTGGCATTGAACAAGTGCAATAAAACTGTTTTCCTTAATTCATATTCTCTCCATGTTTTTTTCTTAGTTGCCTCCTCAAATACTCTGTTTATGGATGTAATAAGAAAGACTTACTTACATATTGTTGATTAAGAATAGTGTCGTATCATGTTGGACTTTTTTCAAGCGAATATATATAGGAGGAGAGAAAAATTTGCAAAAAGTAAAAGCTATTAGTTAATCATGCAATAGGAAAGGGATTCTTAAAGAGCTAGCAAGTCTCTACGTATCTTGATCCAGCATTTTGGTGTTTACATTCACTTTTCACATAGGATGATGAATTAGGCTTAGCCCCACAGGCTTAGAACCATTAATGAAAAATAATTTACCAGCCTCTGAGGTCCTTAGTTTTCGCTGAGGAATGAGAGGACTAAATGCTGATGGTGGGGCTACCATGAGGCTATTACGTAGGAATGAGAGGACTAAATGCTGATGGTGGGGCTACCATGAGGCTATTACGTAGGAATGAGAGGACTAAATGCTGATGGTGGGGCTACCATGAGGCTATTGCGTAGAGTGATCCATATCGTCACCATATTATCCATCAATAAGAAATTAAATTGAAGTCTGTTACCCTTCCACTGACTTAGGAATTGCTTTAAGAATCTTCCATTTCTCTTTTCAGATGCCTTAAAAAATTGATGAGTGATATATTGCATTGTCTAAACTCTGTGGGGGCGCATTGTCTAAACTCTGTGGGGGCTCTTCCAACCTATCAAAAAAAGAAAAAGGAAACTTTAGAAGACTCTTCTTTTGGCCTTCCTAAACGGTGAGGGATCCATAGTATTTCCAGTGAGCCTCTCTACTTCATCCCAATGTCTCTGCCAACCCCTCGTGAGATCCTCCTATGTCTCTGCCGACCCTTCATCAAGGTGGGTGATGGCATCAATTCCAAAGCTAGATTTAAAGCCTTGAACTGGCCCAATCTCAATCTACTGCTTACCTTCAAGGTCCTCCTTAATGTCATCTCTAGGCACGGAAATAATACCATGAAAAGTGAGCCATAATCTGGATAGAGATAATTTGGGAATAAGTGCAGTGCAGCAGTAGTCTAGTTCACTGCAATGTTTTGATGGTTGCTATGTAGAGACCAGGTTTGGGAGTGAGCATCTCGTAATAGAATCTCAGAAACCAACAACCATTTTGGAGATAATTTTGGGAAAAGTAGACTAAATTCCATGATACATGGAGCAATGTTCACTGAAATATATTTTGACCTATGTCAAAGGTTTCATCTTCCCATCGATTGATTTGCATCCCTATCAATATAGAATTCAGTGCTGCCTTGAGGGAGATACATGAAAAAAACTAATGATTACATATAATGTGACATCTTTATGAACAGCTCCATACTACATATCTAACAAAAAATGCCCATAACTTTGTTTTATGGGATTTTTTACTTGTCCTGACACACACAGAGTTCATGGAGATGGATACAAGGAGCCACTATACAATTCGGCATTTCCTGAAATCCAGGACATAAATTCAACTATCACATTCAACTCAATCATTCATACATATTATAGCTCATATATAGCATAAATATACATATTTGGCACATTGATACATGTGGAAGCCATATTGTAATACATAATTTGTATTTTATCCATTCTATACTTTGCATAGGTATGTTATTTATATTTAAAAGTATCCTCAAAGTATCATGTCATGTCCTGTCTATACCAGTATGCTGGGTATGCACAAATAGCACATATTTATAGGTATTTTACTGGGAATGCCATATTAAAGACTCTGTTTTATTTTTTATTTTTTGTTATTAACTTCTCTGTTTTGTCTTTAATACTTTTTATTCAAGGCTTTAAAGTATATTTTTGAATTTGCAGACGAGAGAAACAATACAAAGTGGTGATTAAATTCGCATCACAGTTAAGTATGCATCGCCTGGAGCAGTTCCTGAGTGGTGACCAAACAGAGCTTCCACAAGATGTGTTACAAGCACTCGATGTTGTGCTGCGTGAGTCACCTTCAAGGAGGTTGTGAGCTTGTTTCTTTGGGTTTCTTTTTCTCTTTGGATTTGTTTGATTGTTTCATCAGCTTTGGACGTAAGGGATAAGTGTTTTCTGTCAAATTGAGTTGTGGACTTTATGGAATTAGGTTTTCTTCTATTGGCCATTCCTTTTTCTCTGGGACATTTGGTAGAAAAATTTTAACAGAGGGATTGGAAGCTGTGAAGGGTTTCTTCCAGAGCGCCAGACCTACACAATCTGGTTTAGCATTAAATATTGGTTGGTATCTTGACGTTAACATGTGGCTAAAGATGCCATGGGTCTCATTTTCAGACAAATCCATTTCTTCCTTTAGTTCTTGTTCAATGCTATATTTTCTGATAAACCATTCACCCAATTGGTGTAGACATGTCAGCCACAACATTTATAAAAGAGCAAGAAGTGATAGCCTATGTTGCGGATATTTTACGCAAGGATTTGAGGAGGCCTTTGGTTGATGCAGATCTTGTGAAGGTATAATTTTATTAGGATAGAGATGTAATCACATTTGTAAATATATCCTTGTTCCAGAGCCAAGATTTTTTAACTCCTTGAAGTGATATTCGAGTATCATCAAGCAGAACTTATTATATACCTCATGCAATTATACAATTGCAAAATGCATCCAAGATGATGGGGAATGAACCGAGTCTCCATTGTGTTTGAATTGCATTATTGAGTTTTAGTACATTTGAATTGCGTTGTTGAGTTTTAAGACATGTTTAATTTGATTTGAATTGTTGAGTTTCCTAACTTGATTAGAAGACTCCTTTGGTTGATTGTGTGAGTCTTCAGGTTATTTCCATTTTGCTTTTATGATAGGTAAAGACAGCTTTAAAGGGCCTCAGAATTGAGGTCACACATCGGGGAAATATGCGGAGGAAGTATCGTATAGTGGGTTTGTCCTCTCAATCTTCAAGGGAAACAATGTAAATAACTCTATTTTTTCTTGGTTTTAGTGGAAGCTATTTATTTGGTAGTCATAAAAACTTTTATGCATAGTATTTTCATGATTAATTGATCAGTGCATCATTTTCCTTTGTTGAGAGTCAATAATCTGGTAATCTTTTCTGAACATTTATTTTCGTAACTAAAAATTTAAGGAGATGATATTACAACGTTCAGAGGAGTAAAGAGAATCCTGAATCCTGAATCCTTCAAAAAGTTATGATGGCATGAAATCCAATTCGCAGCAAATCCCTCTCGAATGAAATTTTACGCCATTTGGTTTTTCTGCCCATCAATTCATTTTGATGAACCACGAGCATCAACTCTATGGAGGAGACTCCACCAAATCCATCTCGAACCAAAATTTGTATATGAAAAAGTATGTATGCTTCACACATTGAACAACTAAGCCAGTTAGCCTTGACAATATCCCCATATATGATCTTGTTCCACCTCTCTAATAAGCATGACATTGATCCTTGTTTCATAAACCAATACTTGTGCTTTGTCCACACCCCATTGGGGAACAACAAACTTGTGCTCACTTAACTTATGAGCACATTGCACTTTAAGTGTGGATTTGAGGCAGATTACAAGATGCAGGATACAAAAGTTTTAAGGAATATGGGGAATCAACATGCTTCCTAAAAAAAAGGTTCCTAAACATGAAGAGCAACTACTACTTGCCTGTCCATTTTAGATTTGGCGAGCTAGACATAGCTGAAATCTCCCTCCATCATGCATGATTTTATCGTACTTCTCATTATACAAGTTCAGTACCCTCCATCATGCTGTGATTTTATCATACTTCTCATTATACAAGTTCAGTACCCTCCATCATGTTGTGATTTTATCGTACTTCTCATGATACAAGTTCGGTATAGCATGTTGGGTAAGGTCCTCACATATGAGAATAAATAATATTTTGCTGAAGTTGCTAATTGTCATATCAAGTGACAGAACTAACTTGCTTAGTAGCCATCTATCAGGAGATTTAACACTTTTGTTTTTTAACTTTGTTCACATATAACAATTGTTATTGACTTTCCTTCAAATCTTGTGATGCATTGTTGCAGTTTTACTGTGGAGAGAAATGGAACATCAAAGAGGGTTTCTGTGTACGGTTACTTTTATGAAGTTTATAATATGAAATTGGTGTATCCACTCTTGCCTTGTCTCCAAGTTGGAAGCCTTGAGAGGCCGAGTTACATTCCAATGGAGGTTCTCTCCTATGACCCATTCTATGATTTTTTTCTAGGTGGTATTTCTTCAATAAGCATCATATAAATTCATCAAACTACTTTATTTACAAACTGTTACGTTATTCCCAGGTCTGCAAAATTGTGAAGGGTCAGCGGTATTTGAAGTCTCTAAACCAGAGACAGACCACAGAGATGCTGACTTTCACTTGTCAAGACCCTCGTAATAGGGAAACGGACATCCTGAAGGTAGACCTCATTAACTTTTAGAGTCAGCTATCTGAGGTGCTCCTGTGGAAGCATTATGAATATTAGATTTAAACTGGTTCACCTGCAGGCTGTTGTGGAAAATAAGTACAATACGAGTCCTTATGTGAATGAGTTTGGAATAGAAGTCAGTGAAACATTAGTCCCTGTTCACGCGAGACTTTTAGCTTGTCCAAAGGTACGTCATTAGCTTGTCCAAAGGTACGTCATTAACATATTGTTAGTGTCAAAGTTTTACGTCATTAGCTTGTCCAAAGGTATGCCATTAATATATTGTTAGTGTCAAAGTTTTGATTTGTTTCTAATTTTTTCTTGACATGGTTGTTATATCTAATTGAATGCAGCTTAAGTATTGTAATGACAGGGGAAGAGAAATATCTTATACCCCTGAATTGGGATACTGGAATATGAGAGATAAGGTACTCGCCAGGTTATTGTAATTGATTCTCACTCGGTTGTACCCTACCTATAGATGCATTATACTGATTGTGTAATTTTCTAGTGCTCATCCATGACTAGTCTTATCATTGGTGTTGGTTTTGTTGTCTTAGTGAACACCATATTCACTTTGTAACTGTATACCTGATAAGTAGCGGGACTTGGTCACTGAATTTATGCATGGTACTTTCAAATGATGATTTATAAACATGTCTTAATTCTGTAATTTGTGTGTTTGTGTTGGGTTGCTTATGCACTAACCTCTCATTTTCAGCCACCCTCACAACTCAACTCTGGTTTTTACTTTTCCATTTATGCATGGTACTTTCCAATGATTATTTATAAGCATGTCTTAAATTTTTAATTTGTGTGTTTATTTGGGTCTGCTTATGCACTAACTTTGATTATTTATAAATATGTCTTCATTCTATAATTTGTGTGTTTATATTGGGGCTGCTTATGCACGAACTTGTGTACTTTCAGCCCCCCTCTCAAGTCTGGTTTAGATATTTGTGGTGTTTTACTTTTCCATTTTTTTGTCTTCCCTATTTTAATTTACAAATTGTCCCATTTCTTTTGAAACAGAGATTTCTAAATGGGGGTCGTTTGAACAATTGGACTTGTGTGAACTTTTCATCAAGTGACATCTCTGTGGCAGTTGCAATGACCTTTTATCAGCAACTTTTTGGAGTTTGCAGAACATTGGGGATGGTAAGTCATAAGTGTTTTCTTTAAGCTAGTTCTTGTGCATGAAATATCTCGTTTTCCTAATTTATTGCATGACTGTTCTGTAGACATGCAATTTGAATCCCATATTGAGGATTTGTGAGGCTCAATCAGATAGTTTGGACCAAGTACTAAATGGTATTCAGACAGAATTGACTGCCTCTGGAAAGACATTGGACCTTTTATTTGTTATTCTACCTAACAATGGGCCTTTATATGGTATGTGTACTTGTTTCTTGCCACAAGGAAGATCAAGTTATATAAATTAGTATTGTATACTGCTATACATTGTGTTTCACACTTGAATCCAAACTTATACTTGTCTTACATAGACTGATCTTTTACTGTAGTAGTTAGGATGCGAAATAGATGAGTTTTAATGCTGGTTTTGCCAATGCATCTGTCCTTATCTCATCTCTAGCAAAGCAACTCAAGCCAAGCACGAAGGGACTTTTTAACTGATGGCATTCAAGTAAAACGACTAGGCCAACAAATTTAAAGATACCAACTCTTGCAACAAAAACAGGAACTTCCCCAAAGCAAAAAAGCCCATGAGTTCTTTTGAATAAGTCTGTATTGGCTTGTTAATCTTTAATGGACCCGATTCTAGGCATCTTTCCAGAGCATTCCGTCTCTGTACTAAAGAGTGTGTCGTTCATGTTGAATTTATTTTCTTATCCTCTCGTCTAAAAAATGCTATTGCCATCAGCTTGATGTTCAGTGTATCTGTCATTATTTACTGCAATATATATGTAGCCATGTGGCATCGATAAATCAATTTTAGATATTTATCAAGTTTCAGGATCGAAACCATAATTGTTGGACTCTCCTATTTTTGGTGGAAATCCCACTCCAGGATTTTGGTCTGGCTCTATAGAAAAGGGATCTACAAGGAATCTTGACTTTAAATTTTGAAATCTTAAAGTCCCTGCTGTTAGGGATCTTGATCCCCATTTTTAGAAATCACGAACCCAAGTTTTAAGACCAAGGTAATGACCAAGCTGATGAATTTCTTTGTTTATAACCAGGTTTAATAATTGTGTTGCTTGTTAGCTATAAATAAATAAAAAACTCTTAGTTCAAAAGATCGGGATTGAGATCTCAAAAGGTCGAGATCGAGATTCCCAAAAGATTGGGATTCCCAAAAAGATTGGGATTCCCAAAAGATTGGGATTCCCAAAAGATTGGGATTCCCAAAAGATTGGGATTCCCAAAAGATTGGGATTCCCAAAAGATTGGGATCAATATCCTTGATATTTGGAGATCTCAATCCAAACATCTGCATTGTATGGGCTACACTCCCAATCATGGGCTTCTTCTAGCTTTTCATGATCACCCACTCTAATTCCGACAATATGAACGAAACACTTGTTTATTTTATATTGAGGGTCATTTTTTGGATTTCTTTGAAATTGGCACCAAATGAATGCAAAGGAAGGATTGGACTTGTTTTTTGATGTTGTAAGCATCTTCGGCTCTTGGTGGAAAGGTGCAATTGCTGAGCATCTTTCTCAAGCATTTTTTGAATTGTTACCAAGAAAGGTATGGTTCTCATTGAATATGTTCCTTGTTTCATCATTTCATCATCGGCTCGATTTTCTTTGGTGTTCATAACATTATTCACAGTGATTTATGTCGTATATACGCTGATAATCAATTGGGCAAATCCGTGAGAGCATGTAGCATGTAGCACTGATAAACGATTGTTAGATATTATATGTTGCATCAAATGACCAATATAAAATTGTCTTCATGAAAATTGGTAACATATTATGCATAGTACAAATTTGTTTATGAGACTGTAAATATTCTCTTTCTTAAAATAGGGGATTTGAAGTACAAGTGTGAAACTGAATATGGATGGGTTTCCCAATGCTGTCTAAGGAAAACTATCATGGAACCCAAACCACAACTCTTAGGAAATTTGGCACTTAAAGTCAACGTAAAGGTGAGATTGGTAAACTTTTTCTATGTAAAGGTTATGTAAAGGTGAGATAGTTTTTTTTAAGTAAACCTTAGCATTACATAAGCATGCAAGAGCCCTACTAATTACTTTGTGATATTTTAGCAAAAGCCATCTTCACTGTGCAGAGTAATAATTCACAATATTAATATTTTAGCAAAAGACATTTTCATTGTGCACAGTAATAATTCACAATATTAATTACTTTGCATGATCCATGTCTCTTTAGGAAATGGATATACTATATTGTTTTAGCCGCCTCTTAAGCTACCCTTCTGTTTATATGTGCTATAAGTGTCCCCTTGAAAATCGAATTTAAAATATTCTTGAATAAAGAATGTTGATCTGGATCGAAAATTGCTGAGACAGATCCAGTTCCCACCATTTAGCAGGAACCGGCCTATTCTTTCAAGATTCGAGCTAGACAACATGGTTCCCAATTTTTTATTTATTTTTATTTCTTAGAGGTATTGGTTTTGTTTTTATTTCTTACAAATTCTGTTTATTGGAATTTTTTTATTCAGAAAGGGATGGCTAAATGGCCCACCCCTCTCTTTCCAATTGGCAGCCACGTATGTTTGGGCTGCCCAAACCCCAGATGATGTGGAATAAATATATCTAGTAATGTCCCCTTTATTGGAAAATAAATCACAGGTAAACCTTCAAACGCTCATTGGAAGCTTTGACCCTAACAAATTGGAATCTATGAGAGAGATAACTGAATATAGTTAGACAAATAACTTTCTGGTTTGGAAAGTGAATGTCCTCTCACCATGCTTACACTATTCTAGAAGGTGAAGTTGTACTGCTGTGATCTTGATAAAGTAGTCTGTATCTGAAAGAAAAGAAAAGAATTAATTGACTAAATGATCTGTTTTAAAGGAGTAACAATGACGTGGGCATAATGTCATAAGAACTAATTGATTAAATGATATGTTGCAACAATGACATTGGCATAATGTCATATGAAAATGAAGCCTAGGTTCGCATGATAATCTAAACAGGTATGTGCTTAACATGGATAGATACTGATTGTAGACATTGGTCCCCTCTGAAAGGTGGGTGGAAGAAATACAGCTCTTGCAGATCCTATACCTCACAACATACCTCAGTTCAGTAATGCGCCCTTTATTGTTTTCGGAGCTGATGTTACTCATCCTCGTCCAGGAGATGACGCTTCTCCATCCATTGCTGCAGTAAGACTCAATGCTTCAAATGCGGGTCATTGATGTTTCTTCCTTTCGTGTATGTGAAAGTATATTGTGATTCAATGGAGTTTTGAAAGAATGCTCCTAATGGACATCCACCACCTATTTCCTATGAGGAACAATGGAGATTGGCTGCAATGGGACTTCTGGAATGATCCTGTAGGTACAGTTGATCTCCAATGTTCACCATTGAGAAGAGGATTTTACAGTTGATCTCCAATAGCGTACTCCTATGGATTATGATTTACTTTAACTTTATATTAAATTGGATTATGATTTACTGTAACTTTGTATTAAATTTTTTCATGTTAAAAAATTAGCACACTCCTTGGCATGATTCATTTATTCTACTTTTTATCTGACTGTTGGTTCAAATTTTTAATTTGTATAGGTGGTTGCTTCTCGAGACTGGCCTCAGGCCACACAGTATGCAGCAATCATTAGTGGTCAAGGCCACAGAAAGGAAATTATTGAAGCCTTGTACACAGAGACACATGATCCTGAACATGGTTTTCAGGCTGGCGGCATGATAAGGCAATGCTATGTAGAGTGTGTTTCTTGATTAAAGCGTGGCAGCTCTCTCTCTTTCTTTAGATCTCACTCGATCGTATTTTTTAACAGGGAACATCTATTGTCATTCAAAGCTGCGACAAATAGAGAGCCTGCACATATCTTATTTTTCAGGTATGCTAAGATAGGCAATTTAGAGGAATAAAAAGAAAAATGAAACTTGATTTGGTAATATGTTCTTGCCTGATGGAAGGAATTTAAGTGAATTGTAGAGAATAGAAAGATTAATAAAAAGAAAAATGAAATTTTTTTGGTTAAAACGGAATTGTAGCTTCTTATCGTTTAGAAACTAATTTTCTGGGGATGGCATGAGCAAGAGGAGACACTAAACTGGCCAAAATTAGCCCTTCTCTAGTTAAGGTGATGATTTTGTCATTTTTACATGATTTGCACAATTTTCTCTCAGGGATGGTGTTAGCGAGGGGCAGTTTTCACAGGTTGTCAGAGATGAACTTACTGCTATCAACAAAGTCAGTTTTGAGCTTTCACAACCTCCTCTTTTCTTTTTCTTTATCTCAAAAAGTTTGACATAATCCAATGAGGTATGTATGGGCACTCATAGGAGCATCCAACATCCGTTCCTGACAACAGAGAATGAGATCAATTGTCATCCACCTTGTATATGGAATTGGATAACATCCATCATCAGTAATGGATGGTGGATGCCCCTGGAGTACCATATGCAATGCCAGTCTTCCTCTTAATATGTGGAGGGCTAATCATTATATCTCTTAATGATATTCAAAGAAAATTGTTATGGTTCTTATTGCTATCCATCATCTCTCAGGGTTGCAAGTCCCTTGGAGCAAACTATGAGCCTCGTATTACATTTGTAGTGGTGCAGAAGCGACATCACACCAAGTTCTTCCCTCAGACATATGGGGATGACAAAACTTCTGATAAGAAAGGAAATCTATTACCTGGTGAGTAAGACCTTTGAAAACACTTGAAAATTCGTGAATGGTTTATTGGGAACCTAAATAATTTTTGTGCTTCTTTTCCAGGCACAGTGGTTGACAGAGATATATGCCATCCTGCTGAAAATGATTTTTACCTCTGTAGCCATGGTGGTCTCAAGGTTGTTTAACTTACCTCAAATTATATACAATATTAAATAAACTCTCTCTCTCTCTCTCTCTCTCTCTCTCTCTCTCTCTCTCTCTCTCTCTCTCTCTCTCTCTCTCAGTGTGCTTGTACATTTCCAGAACAAACTTAGGAGAATCCTACACACCAATTCATGAAATTTAACTCTTTGAAGTTGTAGACACTGTTGCCATGTAGATAAGTGAGTCAGATGACAGAAATAAGATCCATGTAGGCACACATTCATTTATAAGCTTGTATAATTCCATAACAAACTTAGGAGAATCCTACACAACTCCTACACCAATTCATGAATTTTAACTCCAGAACAAACTTAGGAGAATCATACACAACTCCTACACCAATTCATGAATTTTAACTCTTTGAAGTTCATATAGACACATTCAATTATAAGAGGCATGTCCATTTTGTAGGAAACTACCCACACAAATGGATGATTTGGATGTCCGTTTGATAAGAGACATGTCCATTTTGCAGGACACGTGTCTGAACAAATGAGTACACATGTTTATGATTTGGACCAGCCTGTCTTTGATTTGGACCTACATGTTTTATTGTATTAAGGTGATCATCTTAGTAAAAACTTACAAATATTATCGCATGAAAATAAGTATAGACTTTATTGTATTAACGTTAAGGTGATCTTCTATTGTATTATTAAGGTGATCTTCTTAGTAAAAACTCACAAATTATTATTGCATGAAAATAAATATAGACATATAACAATAGATTTAGACATGTAAGCATAGCATGGACTTAGGTAGGTGAGTCCGATTTTTCCAATGTGTGTGTGTGACTCTCTCCCTCTTTAATCTCTGTCTGTAATGGGATCTCTCTCTCTCTCTCTCTCTCTTTCTCTCTCATCTCTGTCTACAGGGGACAAGTCGTCCTGCTCATTATCATGTCCTTCACGATGATAACAAGCTCACAGCAGATCAGCTCCAGAGTTTGATATATAATATGTGCTACACGTAAGTTAACCCATTTCACATGGAATATGCAACGTTGAATGTGATATATTGGAAAAAAGTTGGCATTCATTTTTCTTAATATCATTTTTTTTTTTTTTTTCGTCCAAATTCTTCATTTAGTATTGTTAATAAATGCATTACACTAATTTTGAGCAATGTTTTGTAGGTATGTTCGCTGCAACCGTTCTGTCTCAATAAGTAAAAACTTGATCTTTTAAATCGGTGCTTGTATAATCATCTTTCCATTTCTAGTTATTCTTAGCCTTTATTGAATGAGGAGTTGTCCTCTCTCTTAATGGGTTTTGCAGTTCTAAATTAAATTCTTAATGGGTTTTGCAGTTTTAAATTAAATTCTAGCTAGAATTGCTTGTACAACTAATATCTTATTTCTTAGTTACTGTTAAACGTTGCTAAATAAGGTGTTGTCCTTTCTGTCAATGGATTTTGCAGTTCCAGCTGCATATTATGCTGATCTTGCTGCATTTCGCGGTCGCCACTACCGTGATCATGTGGAGAGATCAGAGAGTGGCCGGGGAAGTGTTCCCATTCGAGTCATTCCATCTGTGAAAGACAGGGTAAAGAGGTTCATGTTCTATTGTTGAGGTCGCGTGGTTGAGACATTAGACCAACAAATAGGAGTCCAGCTTTGGCTTTCAAGGCTAGTGGGCTTATGAATATGTGCATGGGGAAGCGGTGCTTGTTTTCTTTTCTTAATTGGGCTGTCTAAGAACCATACGCTAAATATTAGCAAACTTTATAAATGTGCGTGCTTAAGAACCAGGTGATGCTAGCTTTTTTCGTTTCCTTATCTCTCTCCATCTCTCTCTCATTTATCTGATTCACAAGCTTGCTTACTATGGTGCTCAGTGTGGATTTATACACAAGAGAAAAGTCAAGCTTTGTTATTATGGTGCTCAATTTGTTACTATGGTGCTCAATGTGGATTTATACACGAGAAAAGTCGATGTGGATTTATACACAAGAGATATGGTGCTCAATGTGGATCTCAATTTGGATTTATACACGAGAAAAATCAAATAATTGGTTGCCAAGTTTCTATAAGGCCCAGCCCTTATTAAAGAAAGTAAAGCCTCATCTTGAAGGACGTGGTTGGTATGCGGCCCCATGTATTGTAGAAATGCGGGCTTGATAATAAATATATTTTTAAATATAATATGATCTTAATTTTTAGATAATATATAATCTTTAATATGGAGATCATGAATATGAAAAATTAAATAAATTTTAAAAATTAAAAATAATAATTATATTAAGAAAACATTTGGACTGTTAGTTATAATTGTTCTATTAAATCGCTTGTTATCTTCTGGAAGGAGGCCAACCAAGTCACCGACAATCTATCTAAACTATGAGCCTCGTTGCCATCATAACCGCTGCATCTAGGATTTTCTTTTTCTTTCATGTTATCCCAACCAATGTACTGAATTTGATTATATAATTTCCTCTTTTTGGGTTTGTGCAACACAATTACTTACAACCATCCGATGTGAAATTTGATAGATCCCAAAATTTGAGAAAATTTCTTTTGAAGTTTGAGCTTGATCAATGGAATAAATACAGCTATCAAATATCACATTCAATGGTTAAGATTAATTGTGACCACTTTGTACCAAAGATAGATGGTCTCATTATATGCTTTTTCTTATTATAATGTGTTACAATATGTACTATTTTTAAAGCTTGTATTTATTTTTTTTCACAACCATAATGATCAAGGTTGCCTTATTTTAACTTTTTCTTTTAATTATTTTAAAAAATTAGCAAAAATTAAAATGACCAAAATGCCTCTAATATTTAAGAATTTTAGCTCAATTGAATAACAATTTTAAAAAATTAGCAAAAACTAAAATGACCAAAATGCCGTTAATATTTAAGAATTTTAGCTAAATCGAATATGTAATAAAATTGTTGGAATACTATGACATGCTCTCAAAAGTTCAACAAAGAGCACGAATGTCATGCTCCCCCGGGAAACCCCTCAGGTACAAGAGATATTTTGCAACATTATGTTTTTTTAAGTTTTTGAGTCCATTGATTATTTTCAAACAAAAAATCTGGATTTTGAGTTCTTCAATATGAAAATTGGACGTCCCTATTTCATTCTCGGGATACTTGAGATGTGCCCGAGGGAGCAAATGGATAATATGCTCCCGTTGGGCAACATATCTTAGGCTTAAATAAATTGAAATGTCCAACATGCTCTCAAAACCGAAATACTCCATGTTTGGAAACCTCAATTTATCAAAATCCGCTACAAATTATGGACAAGTTATCAAAAGCACAGCATTTTATACATATTTAAATACAAATCTCAAATAAATTGAAATAATCAGGTATGCACTCAAACCTGAAATACTTCACATTATTTTATACATATTTCTAGATTCCAGAATTCCTGGTTTTCCAGCTTCAACACACCCTTCATCTTGTGCAATGATAAATAGACTAGAGCAATAATCCTATGAGACCCTCCTACACCCATGTGTGTAGAACCCTAAATGATCACCATTAAATTTGGCATAAACCTTTAGAAAAGTTATCACATGGGTGTAGGATTTACTCAATAGACAAATAACAAAAGAGAAAGTATGGTCCAACAGGCTACGGAAATTGTAGGGGACAACAAGCAGGCCTGCAAGAACCAAATGGTATGCATGCATCACCATCCATGTTCGCATCAGACAATTATGATGCCAATGGATTAGTCATCACCTTTCCCCCTAAAACAAACAAATCATCCTACCACTTGACATCCAATGTGAGGGCCTCAGAAGGAACATGGCTGGATGGGAATCTTGCCAAGGAGGTGTTCCCCATGAGGTTACTCCATGCACGGGAATCAGCTCTTACAAATGGCCTCAACCTCTTCAAAATCAAGGGTTTCAATTGCTCCCCACGTTCCGCTCTCGCCACTATCTCAAACCAAGCTCGCTCTAGTGTTGGCCTGGTTCTCCATGCCATTGAAGCATCCACATCCGAAAGCTCTTCTCTCATATCCCTCTTCAATTCCAGTTGAAACCTCACCAATGTAGAAGCAATGATTCTCACTCTAGATATCCTTAGCTTCCCCATTTTGTAAATACGTTCACCCAATAATCTCTTTAGCAATTCCCTTAGTTGATCCAACTTTGAATTAAGAGGAAGGAACCCTGGATCAAGAGAGACAATCGGTTGTCGCATGGTGCTCTTTGACCAATGAAGTATACCGTTTTCCAGCATCAATGTGAGAGTATCATTGGAAGGAAATGCCATGTTCATGTGAGCTTGGGCATTGCGGATCCCATATGCAATTAAAGAAATGGGCTCTGAGATTCGCACCAGGAGCCGTGGCATGCATGAATAATACATAACAGCCAAAGGAGTAGTCTTGCAAACATTGATTGAGGTCCTATTTATGAATGAATCAGATATGGAAGGGTGAATCAGCGTGATTTGTTGGGCACCTTTTACTCTTATCGTAATTCCTTCACCAACAAGAACTCGTTTTGGAGCTATAAGAGTAGGATTTAGCTGCACAAAAATATCACTAACGGTATCATATATAAATCCAGTATAAGTGTAGATACATTAGTTTATTCCAGGACCTTACGCAGCAAGAGAGAGAGATGGATACCCTGAAGATACTATGCCATTCAAGTTGGGCATGAACCACTGAAGATACTATGGCATTCAAGTCGGAAATGAAACACAATCTTTATACTTTACCTCCCCCACCTTAGTTTTGTTTCGTGACTTTCATTCTTTACGGTGTTCTTATTTCATGCTTTTCATTCCTTTCTGTGGTTTTTTCCTTACCTCCCTCACTTTAGTTTTGTTTCGTAACTTTCATTCTTTACTGTTTTCTTATTTCGTGCCTTTCACTCCTTTCTGTGGGTTTTTGCCTTTTTAAAATATTCAAGGTTTTTCCCAGTCAATCAGAAATAATACTTTTAACATTCCAAGGTCTCTATCTATAAAATGGTTGGACATCTAGCTATGCCTTTCATATTCCAGTGCATGCCTTTCATTCCTTTCTGTGGTTTTTTACCTTTTTAAAATATTCAAGGCTTTTTCCCAGTCAATCAGAAATAATAATTTCGACATTGTAAGGTCTCTATCTATAAAATGGTTGGACATCTAGCTATGCCTTTCACATTCCCAGCGCATCAGAAAATTGTCCAAGAAGCATGCACAAGTATAAATCATGAAGAAAATGCTTGTTATGATGGTCCTGGATAGCAGAACACTATCTTTGATACATTTTATCAAACGTGTCCCTCTCCCATCCTATCGAACCTGTGGAATGTGCACTAATCACAAGTTCATAGTAAGCTTTCTCCCAAGTCCACCTCCATTGTAACAACTATACTACTAGGTCAATGATTCAATAGACTATTGAACAGTGTATTTAATAGACTGGTGATGCTTTAATAGTCTGATAGGTCAACAATATTTGATATCTTATGCTTTTTTAGCTCTAGACAAATCGATGCAACATCAAACACAAAAACCATTATCACTTCTATTATATAATTAAAACACCATTACTTTACACACAACTTCGAGGAACTATGCAGCAGTTTCCTCCGTAGAATCCCTCCAAGAAGAAAGATTACGGGAAACGTTTGGAAACCCAGGACCCTATCGTTCATGAATATGAAGGACCCTGATTCCAAAGCAACCACACATCAGACCTGTCCCTCTAGGGACTAAGAATACATGGCTTATAAGACTGCTCCAATATTGAAATATGGCATATGAGCTCTACAAGAGGCCCGCTGTTCATATATAGCTTTTAAAATAATTTACTCTGTCAATCCATTTACTATCAGCAAACCACTACCCAGTTCCCTTTTCATTGAAAATTAACTTTCAATCAGAAGCCATTTGGTGCATTCAGTGCCATGACATTTGTTTTAACCAGTTGGAGCCAGTCAAGAACGATTTCCATTGACATGACCCAAAAGATCACCAAATCTAGCATTGACTTGAGCTATAATTAGGCCTGATCAGGCCTAGTTTATTCCAGTTCAGCCAAATGACCTATTTTAGGTATAGATAATCTCTAAACATAGTCTCAACAAGAGGGGAGAGGGCACTCCTTGAAATTGAAAATGCAGTTTCAAATTGCTCTTTAGTGAATAGATTATAGATGCATTACAAAAAGTAAAAGAACAACATATGAACATGTCTCTTACCAAAGCATCCTTGATTCTCACCGAACACTCTCTTCTAATCTATTGAGGTGTTTTATCTACTCTACTTTTGCTCTTCACTTACTTGAACTAGGCTTTTGTGCCTTACAATCTTTCTTCATGTAGCTTAATTTTTCATAGCCTCAACACAACACTTTCTTCCTACATTTCGACTTGGATATGTTGGTTTTGGAAGGGTGAAATGGGGGCAATATGGAAAATTTAACAAACACTTTCTTGAACATTGAAGAACATGAAATATTTCTATTTCTAGGTGCAAACCCTCACTTTCTCAATATAATAATTGCCTCTTACTGATGTAAATTAGTGCGCATCTAATTCTCCAAGCAAACTTGTGCTTGAGATACAACTAAGTGACTATCTCATGCTATAGTCCCACATTCATAGTTAGATGGGTCATTGTTATAGGTTAATGTCTCTAGTTCTTGCAAAATAAGAAGTTTTTAATGTTAACTTCACTCTCCAGTTCTTGAAAAATAAGAAGTTTGTAATGTTAACTTCAGAAGTGAGCAAATTTAACCCAACTTGCCCAGCAAAAAGTGCCCTAGAAACATCCACCCAGAACTTCAACAGTTTCTATTGAAAGGATGACAATATTTATCGACATGCTTTTTTATCGACATTGCTTTATAAAGCAAAGTAATAAAGTAGCCTACAACTTACAAAGATACAAAAGATCTCCCAGAACAAATAGCGCATTCTTAGAAAGGATATGCTTCAGCAAAGCATTAAATTCTCTCCGTCGATGAACTCTAATTAAGAAAAGCATGCCTTGAACATTTCCAAATGGCATATCTTCGTAAATTGCAGAACTTTACATTCTTTTTGTTTACGAACACTAGATCATTTCAAATGCGATGTTCAAGGCTCTCTAGACATATAATCGACTATGCTTAAACTTAAAGAACAATGAGAACAATATCAAAGCAACATCAAGATAAAATTTATAAAGGCAAATTAAGAGTTCAAACTCCAAACAGAGAACTTCAATAAATAAAAAGCAATCTTGAAGGAGGAAAGAAGATGAGAAAACATACTGGAAGAATCAATTGTGGCTCCCCACTCCCATGGATGTGCATTTCAAGTGGACCTTCCAACTTAAATGGTTTAAGGGAAGGTCTTCTTTGCATAATTTTAACCATTTGGGGTTCAAAAATATCACTTCCTTTCGAAGCTTGTTTGCTCTTTCGATGTAATTTTTCCCATGAAAGTCTCTCATCATTGAATTTCAGTGCCAAAGAATTCCCCCCAATTTGAAGAATGAATTCATATCTTTGGGCAGCAGAAATCTTCGCATTTTTTACATCTAAGCTCGACAATCTTACTCGATCCAATCTCCACTGTTCTATATCAGAAATTTTCCTCAAAATATCCTATTTAAGAAAGAACAAGGTTAGGATTCCGATGTTTTTAAATAAACCCAACCTTTGAAATCCTAATTATCAAATCAGAAGTAAAACCAATCATCTGTTTATCAACAAAAAAAAAAAGTAAGCCAAAATTTCAAATTATGGGGAAGAACAACCAACCTTTCAAAAATGAAAATGTCGTAGGAGTATTAAAAGAAAAAGATTCAGAAAAAGATAGTAGTTGGCTAGTTGGGTAGCTCCCTTTCACTGAAATTTATTCTGGGGAGATTTCTTATAAACTCATCGGACTTTAAGTCCAAAAAAAAAAAGAACAACACCAACAGACTATAATCATGAGTTTCTGGTGTTGAAGATTAAATAGAATAAAAATGATGAGAGATTAAATTGTAGAGTGAGAAAGTGAGTACCTGTAAGAAGAAGTAATCGTAGGAGGGGGGGCTCTCAGTCTCAGGTGACTGCGCATTGGTGGTTAGGAGGAGGAAAAATGCAGCCCAACGAATCATCGCCTTTCCTCTTCTTTTTCTTCACTGCTCAGCAGCGGCTGCATTCATTTACTATATACATCTTTGCACGTGTGGGACAACTTGCATCACCGAAAACTTTTTCTTTTTAAGAAAGGAAAATACTGTGGTGATGGGGCTGTAAATCCTTATCTCCTAACTCGTTAAAAAAAAAAATAAGATTTCAACTCTAAAAATAATGTACAGTATAATAAATTATCAAGATTTTTTATTTTGCTTTAAAAATAAATGTTTATGTATCCGCAAGATCTATAGCATTTATTGAGTTTCAAATTTTATTGTCGGTATTGGAAATTGATTTTAGAGCTGGCCAAAATTACTTTCCAAATTAAGATTTGAGATGAAGTTTTATTTCGTTTTTCATAAAACCTAAGCCTTGTAGAAACCTCATCCTTTAAAAAAGCCTAATTTTTGGGAATTAGTAAAAATTACCGAGTCACCATCAATTTGGATGACAGATAGTATCTTCCTCTAAACTCTCTCCCTAATGCCGCGTTTAAATTTTGGAACACCTCTTCAAGGCACCTTCCTTTCCTTTGGTAATGGATGGATAGGTACTACTCGAAAACAGATATTGGAGTATCACTTGTTGAAAAATTGACAATATAACCTATAGTATTATGTTATTTTTAATGTTGAAAAATTGACAATATAACCTATAGCATTACGTTATTTTTAATGTTGAAAAAGTAGACTATAGAACCTATCGTATCCAATCTCTTCCAAGACTGTCTTCCAAAATTTAAACGCACCCAAAGTAAACTCCCTCTACCTCGACAGATGTACCTTAATAAGGTACCTGCATCACGCTCTAGGCCCTCATCAAATTGCACATGTCGCCCCCAATTTTTTAAAACTCCGCGATTTTTGAGCCTGACCGCCGATTCGAAAGGGCATCGGTTGAAATCGAATTGGTCCTAGAATGGGATAGGTCCTAACCTGGTTTCTTTTAAAATTTCCCCTCTTTGTTTTCTTTTTTTCTTGTTCTTTTTCTTGTTGCTTGTATAATCTTTTTTTAGGGAAAAATTAGTAAAGCCTTACCTAACTCATCAAAAATTGCAATTCAAGTGTCGAAAAACCTTTAAATTAAGGTTGTGATTTGTATAAGGGTGAGGCCCTAAACAACTTCAAATAATACCGAAATATGTTGTTTCACTTTCAAATATCTCTATGATGGCGTGAAAATTTATTTTCATCTCTAATTATAAATTTAAAAGTCCAAAAATTGTAAATCAAGTAAATCTATGAACAATTGAAAATTTTGAAAATTGACGGTCTAGATAATACATTACAAGATGCACTATTTTTAAAACTTGATATTTATTTTTTTCTCATATCCATACATCTTAAAATTGTGATGATCGAATTTAGGATTTTCCAATATCAAATCAATTTTTTTTTTTAATGAATTTTTTAAGTGTGTCTTAATTTGATTGTTTAAGGCCTCACCCTTATATAAATTTTTTTTAAAATCAATCATCTCAACTTGAGCATTAGTTGTGAAAAAAAGTTAAGATTTCAAGTTCTAAAACTAGTGTACTTTACAACGAATCATCTAGACTATCCATTTCACCCTAAAAATAAATGTTCATAGATCTACAAGATCTGTACCATTTTTTTAATTTTAAATCTTATTGTCGGTATTAGAAATTGATTTTAGAACCACATGAAGATTTATGATGCCCGAAGTGCTTTACGGGTGAAGATTTGAGGTGAACTTTACTTTGTTTTCATAAAGCCTAAAGCCTAGACCCTATAGAAACTTCGTTCTTTCTTACGTCCCTTTTAATCCCCCACAACATAAACCCCTCGTTTTCATTTCATTTTATTTATTTTTAATATTTTTTGGATCACTAATTCTAACCGAACCAAACCCATCCAGATGTCCAATCCAATGATCTAAGAGTGGGTAAACAATCCTTCCCACTAATCCGGGTTTCAAAACACTGATCCTACCGTTAAGTGTAACTTAACATACATATAGCAATGATATCAAATATTTTTTCCAAGTGATCAAAGACTTTGAATCCAAAAATGACCAAACTACCCTGGTGCTTAAATTACTTAAAAAGAAAAACGAGTACTTCTCAAAATCACAACAATAGATCATTGATTTGCTGTTAAATTGGCTGGTTCTCAAGATTTTCAAGGAATCGTTGCTCATGCACAAATATTTCAGCTACATCTGAAAATGGAAAAGCTACTTTGGGTCTCAAATTTTTCTGAGGAATTATGTGAACAAGAGAAGAAAAAGAAACACAAACAGGCTACTCGGTTCCTTCAATTCTACCAAATTCTCATCTCCTTGACAACTACCAACCCAATGATGGATGAACATCGTTCTCCATTGATTTTCATATATTTTTGTCACTTGGACCATTAAAAAGATGGCACAAGCAGAGATGACCAGCTAAATAGAACTTTGAAAATCACCATTTGTAATGTACAGCGTACGGTAAGCCAGGGCCTACTCCATGATCAAATAACTGTACAAAAATAAGATAAGAAATAGGATTACATATGCGACGCATGTCTTCATTCCATTCATGAGATAGCTCGCAAATCAGCCTCCCATTTTGTTATTGACAACCCCTGAAACATAGAGAAAGAATTTTGTTATTGACAAACAACCCCTGAAACATGAGAAAGAAGGGTGCCAAAGTTCAACAAATAACCAATTTCGCTGCTATAAAGAAAATGAATTATTTGATGCGACTTATCTATGTTTGTGAGGCATATTAATTGAAAAACAATTGGGGTAAGCAAAAGATCATAAGAGAAACCTTTTGGATACTAGTTTAAAGCAATTAACTGAGCATGGTTGGATGCCCTGTCTGAAGCATTCGCTTGATCATGTCCATGCCAAAGGAAGAGTCTGATGAGCTGCAGTAATTGAAAAGCATGTCAATGCGTAATATTTATCAAGTCTTAAATCAAGGACTCAATACCAACTAATTGAACAAGTAAGTTGCATTCGGACCTAAAGTGCGACCAATAAAGCAATAAGCTGCTAGGTAAATATCAGAATGCCAGGTATTGTACTAGAAAGAAGCAGAAGTAGTTGATTCTTGCAAGATAACTCTCAACTTTCTTTCACTAATTTGACATGAAATATGCAACTCTTTCAAGCTGAATCAGAGATCATGTTCATTTTAAGTATGAGATAAATAACTCACAAATTTCTTTCACTAATTTGTCATGAAATATGCAACTCTTTCAAGCTGAACCAGAGATCATGTTCATTTTGAGTTTGATCACTAACCAATTAGTGCATATCTATGGATTCTGAACAAAGGAAGACAATGTCATTAACAAGTGAGACAGTGGTAGGTGTTCGTGACCACAAGAATATAGTACTTTGATTACATATATGGACAAACCAAAACAAAATAGTCAACTAAGACGTTAGCCTCATACTATGCATTCCAAATGTCTATAACTGTAACCCATATCTCATTGAATTCAATTTCTGATAGCACAAAAACCATAATGTCGTAGATATAAATGGGACTCATTCCCTATAGCTTCAAAAAGAAAGAGGAACTATGAAGGGGAGAATGCAACTGAAAGAGCAACCAATCATTAACCAGGAAATATTTCGATATTATGAACAACTACTTGGCGGATAGGAGACTTGTTATGAGGAAAGTTTCTCCGTATATAGAAAATCATGGGCTAGCAACCCAGGAATACAAATTCCATGTCCTTCCTAATCCAGAGACCTTTCAATTGATAAATACATCAAAGATCATGTTTTAATGCAGTTAGGTCAGCAGTAGCCATATGCATTTGAAAATATCAGAAAAGAACAGTAATAATCAAATTAAATGAGATAAAGAGTGTTTGGCTGTAAGCCCTTCAAACTAACATTCCAAAGATATAGAATAAGAAGTTAGGTTAGCTATAATCTACTAAAGCAATTTCTCTTCATCCAAGATTAGCAAATTAGATAGGAACCTGGGGATTGTGATTTCATATGGGAAAGAAACAACATCCTGATTCTGTACAGGAGGAATGTGGTCCTTCTTTTCATTAACAAGCGTTATGATTTTAAACAACACTTCACGGAGTGACTTCTCCAAAGAAGCACGATGCGCACTCATTTCCTCTACCGCCGTCTCTGTAACAAATCAAACAGCAAACAATTTGGAAAAACCAAAATACAATTCATCTTTCCAAAGTATTACTCAGTAAAATGTGGAAATAATATCGATTCAATATCCAATGATGCAACATACCTGACGGATCTACAGCCAAAGGTTTCAGATGATGAGATTTTCCAGTGGGTGATTTTGAGGAAACTACACTTAGATTAATGAACCATTGCTCCCAGCACAAGCGCTCAGTTTTATTAGTAAACCATGCTGCCTGCTTGTTCTTTATCTCATAAAAGGATATGCACATCTGCATCGTTCAATATTTCCTCAGTGCATTAATGCACAAATGGCTCTATATATGACCATTGGTAATATAAATAAAACAAGTTGTGGCACTATGAGGGAACAACCAGCATATAAAAGAAAAGGGATCCTACAACAATGGCAACTATATTACTGCTCTAAGAAGTCTAGCAGTACTTGGAACTTACCCCTCAAGGGCTACACTGCAGAATAAAACAGAAAAAATTGGGCTAAAATTCATCCATTGGATTTGTCCTCAAGATTGTTTATCAAAAAAAATAATAAATCAAGTGTTATTCAAGTTTTCCACTGAACAATTGACTACTATGAGAAGTGAGGAATCAGTAAACAAGCCTAAACGTGTGCCATTAGCATGCACTAGGGGATTGGATCAGAAGAGCTCCAAAGCTAAGCAGTTCTAATATTGATTGGAAAGCCTCTTCATGAAAGGCCCTTATGAAGCAATCGATTACATATAAATCACACCAAACTTTCTGCCATAGTTACACGATGGGTAAAATGTTCCAACACATCTATGCATCCATACAATGGCAAAAAGAAGGTCAAAGCTAGATCATGAAAATTTACTTTGTGCCCATCAGAAAAACAATCTGCTTTGTTTCTAAATTTCAACCATTTCAAGCACTATTGATGGTTGCACTTTCTAAAAAACTGAATAATTTATTGACTGAAGTAACAGCAGTCAAGTAATTCCATCTCTTGGCTCGGTGGTTGGGGTGGTGAAAACGCAATGTAATGCCAACGGTTCCAATCCCATCACTTAATGCCCCTCCCCCAATAAAAAGTATTTATTAGAAATGTTTCGTCATGTTGGAAACTACAGAGTGATGATTACCCGAAAAAATTAACAGCAAACACGGGCTACAGGGGAAATTTTTTTAAAATGAACACAAACCTGGCTTTTCTTGTTCGGATGCTTTTCAACCCAAGCAATGAACTGATCAATTTTTTCCTCTAATTTCTTTTCTACATCAGGGTCTCCACATTGAACCTACAGGCACAAATCAGCTCAATACAAATAATATAATATCATCTGATATGAATCTGGTATCTGTTTAAGTTTTAGATTTTTTGCTGTCCAAACATGCATAAAGTGCTTCTAGCTTTTCCCCCTTCCAACTATGCATAATATTTCCAAATATTGCTGCTATAAACACCACAGAATAGCTACACCTCGAAATTTAACAATAAAAGAAAGTTGGTCACATTTACTTTCATATATTGCACATGTTTTAACACTCTTCCTGGAACGCTCATAATAATTGGTGGCTTTGCAAATAAAACTTGGGGCAAGATGAAATGTGACACAGATGGTGTATGAGATTCTGACAACTTTGAATGCCTCATGTGCCAGAGAAAGGAGCTTCCCACCAATGAAATGAACACATTTTCTAGTTCCTAGAATTTTATAAGCCCACAAAACATCTTTTATTTATGTAATCAGTTAATAGATCTACCCTGAGTTTTCCCAGATTTTCATCTCCTCTAGATTCCACAAATGAATTTGAAAATTGCTATGATTAAAGGCAAATCCATGTTATGGCTTAAAACCAGTTCTTCTAATTTCCATTAGAAAACTTCATCACGAATAAGAACCTCTAGATCGAATGGGGTCCTAATGAAAATGCTCTTTTGAGAGCATTGAAGACCGGTCTTAGCAGATAACATTTAAATCTCAAAACATAAGAGTTAATCATTACTAGAATACTTAGGTAATACTCCACAAATGACGCAAATGCAAATGGTTTCTTTGTTCAATTAAATGCACTGTCTTGATCAACCAGAATATGTTTACCACACCAGTTTCGTATCATGGTCCTCAATGAATGTTTTCCAACAAAAACAAGACCAATGGAGCAACATGCTCAATGCTCAAGAGTTTGAAGTATAAAAAATGTTGAAACAAAACAGTGCATATATGTGACATAGTAACTTACATAAGTTATATCAAACAGCTCAGAATCAATGTCTCTAGGTCGAACAAGGCCTAACGCTCTGTGAAACACAATTGTATGCAGAATACCTGTATCCAGGTAAATCAATGTAAAAGGACGCCCAACAACCACTGAAATATGATTGTCAATACAATAACTGCATACCAATAACTTGCAAATAACACAGGCACAATGAACAGATAAACTTGCAGAAAATAATAAACATTTATCGGATGTACAACATTGATAGCAAAGCAAAATCGCGCAACTATTATAGCAGTCGACAGGCAAAAGTTTCAGCTTGTATCCATTAAAGAACCACTTCATAGCTTTCTTTTTTATTATAGAACTTCAATTTAATCAAATGGAGGAGAACCCATCAAAACGCATCAGAATGGAACCAATGCGAGGGCTTAAAAATGCTCAAATTATTTTGGCATCAAGGATTTGCTGAATTTTCCTTAGCATATATGCTGATTCTTTTGGTAATAACGCATATTTTAATGAAAGCATTTATGCTGAAATTCAGAGGGAGTCCAATGACCACATCATGCTATTTATCTATGAATGAATTTCTGACAAATCAAATCGATTCATATATAGATTTAAAAGGTGTTGTCTCGATCCCAGATTCATAGAGCGCATAAAATAATATTGCATACATGGCACTCAATAGTAGGAATGTTTGCATGCATTCAAATTTTTCATGCACATAATCCTTTCTTTTTCATTTTATTTTTGATAAATAAACGATATGAGGGAAACAAACGGCACATGGGTAACAAAAGAAAAGGAAGCATGCAATAGATGACGAGGAAGCATCTCCTGAAAACCTGACTGGGTGATGACAAAGATAAATATCCTATCAACCCACTGCATCACTCTAACATTGATCAGAGTGACACACTAAGAACAGAGATCTTAAGGTCTACATTTCACTACCTAAATTTCATGCTTTATTTTTTTTGAGAATGTTAACTTGTAGTAAGTATATCGAACTTTACAAAAATTGCTCCCCACAAAGGGTTGTTATACAAATCAGCCCCGAGGGGCAAAGAATGGATTACAAGAGCAGCAAAATAATAAAAGGCTAGACTAATGATGGCTAGGCTAGGCTGGACTGAGCCCCCTCCTTAGCCAGGGCATCAGCGGTGAAATTGGATTCCGTGAATATGTGATTCCAGGATATGTGGAGATTCCAGGAGATTTGGGTTATCTCCTTGAATATGTGGTTGAGTCTCCATGGGCAAGAGGAGGGGTTGGAAGCCCATAAAATGATGTTCCTTGAGTCTCCTTCCACAGTAAGCAGAGAACTCCAAAAAGGGTTAAACTTGTGAAGGCCTTCTAGCTAAATTTCATGTTCAGTCAAGAGAAAGCAAAAAAGAACATGTCTTGGGATTCACATTAATCTATTTTTCTGAGAATCTCTTGAATAATACAAAGATGTTCATATCGATAATTCTAAGATGTTCATGTCAATAACCAATTACCATCTGGATAACACTAAGATGTATAGTTATTAACACACTAACCCACATCCAAAATCAAAATGACACAAAATTCCAATAGGACTCACAAGATCCACAGATGTCAAACCCTGTGACAAGTTATGCAATTTAATCACTTACACCCAAAACGATGTACATTTTCATCTCAACACAATTTAACCACCCAAAGAAAATATTAAAAAATTTAATCACGACAATTAAAATATCTCCAGATAACTTATGTGCAAGATCCAATCATGGGGAAGATACAAAAAATCAATGACAAAAAGACCACAAAGATTATTTCTAGCAAGTGACACATGGATTTAGAAACTTCTAAATCAAAAGTCTATACTCCATAAAATGAGAAAAGAAAATTCTATTATCTATACAATCAAATTAGAAAATATAAGCAAAATGTTTCTCAAAAGATAAGCGAGCGTACAGCGTAGTACTTCTTGTATCTCAAAGTTCTCCACCTCCTGAAAAAAAAAAACATGTTCAATCCAATAACTTCTAGGACACATGCGAACAGGGACTTACAGAAGTCATAAGTTACCAGAATTTATGATACAATTATACCATACACCAGCCATGTATGGTAGATTATGCACCATGTGCTGTTCAACTCCTGTTCCGAATAATGGACGGTGAAGAAAATTCATAGTTCAAAACGGCCAGCATTCACCTGGGTAGTAAACCCTACCATCCATCATCGGAGAGAAGCAATGGATGTCCACATGGCGCAGCATATAGCATACAGCACTTTGTACGGCATGCTTCTTTCACACTCACCAGTTCATTAAGAGTGAAAACCTCATGATTCATGATGCCTTTTCAGCACATCCACCGATAACTTTAACTCCTCGAAAACCCTAAAACACATTCAAAAGAATAAGGAGATAAAAATTCTTCTTACTTAGCACTGAAAACTCCTTGTCCCTTAATACTTAGATTCCTTGTTCCTTTCAGACAAACAATAAAGAAAACTGAACATTAAAATTTCACAAAAAGGATAATCAATATTGTAAATATGCATGGATAAGGGCATAGAGAAAAAGGAAAATATAGCTTAATTCCATCAGAAAAGTTCATAACTGCCAATTAGTGAGAATCCAAAGTTAGAGCATCATGAACCTAGGGTACAAGGCATCAAGGTGATCTCAGATAAATAAATTGCAAAAATATCCTCAAACAAAATCAGCAGTATTGAATCACAAAAAGAAAAAAAAAATCTTCCAAAGACTGCTTAGTCCCAGTAAATTCTACTTCACCAAAACCAACAGTTCATCAATTATTGGGACAAAAAAATAGCATCTAAAGCAGTAATTTACACCAAAAAGAAGCAGAAATCGCACAAAAAAGAAGAAAAATTTACGATAAAACGTTTTACAAAGAAAACATCATCCTCTGGTCAATCCAACCACTGTAATTCATGAAAAAAATCAAAATAATCGAGGACTTAAGAGCAACTTTATGTTTACTTGGATCCAATGAACCCTTTCCGCGACGTTCAGTGCTGAACTCCTGGTAAAGTAGTGAATTTGTAATCAACTGCATTTTAATTTAATTAAAAACCCATTAAGTTACGGTAGATTGTACACGCAGGTTTTTGGTGATACCACCCTTGCCGAGACGTTTTATTAAGGGAAAATAAAAAAAAAACGAAAAAACAAAAATAAAAAAACAAACCCCAGTCCACACTTTCTATGCAACTTACCCAATACAATTTTTTATCTAACTTTTTTTTCTAAAACAAACTTTTATGCAAATACTTCTTAAAGAAAAAAAAAAAAAAATTTTAAACAAAAATATCCTTCCCATACACAAAAATGAGTTTGACCAAATTTGAGGTTGACTTTCAGCCTCAGTAGTATATTGTCAGGGCACACCATCGTATTGTCGAACCCATTATTCCATAAACTTAAGTGCTGAACTGCCCTAAGACAACTACTGGACCAAAACTTAATATTATTGGGCCACAACTTAATATTATTGGGCCACTTTTTATATAGTGTCGGACCCTTCGAATCCACGGTTGGAATCCAGTAACATCTACTGCTGGACTGCCCTTTGCAACTGCCGGATCACTGTAACTCCAGAATTTTTACTGCCGGCCCTCACTTACATAGTGCCCGAGCCTTATCATAAGTATCTACTATCAAACCGTCCTTTGCAACTGCCCTAATTCCAAAAAATTTACTGTCGGACAGTACTTACACAATGTTGGAGCCCTGTGATTCTAGAGTATTCTACTGTCGAACTGCACTTGTACAGTGTCAGAGCCCTGTGGCTCCAAAGTATTATACTGTTGGACATACTTACACAGTATCAAAGCCTTATTTTGGTGGGATAAAGGAGAGAGAGGCATGAGTAAAGGTAAAAGTAAGGGACCGTAGTTTAAGCACTTTTTATCTTTTATTTAATTGGGGGAGTATTTGCCTAGCAAGTGTATTTTAGGGGGGAAAATGAGAGAAGTAAATAGTTTGGAAGGTAAGTTGCATACAAAGTGTAGTTTGGGGGGTTTTTGTAATTTTTGCTTTTATTAATAAAAAAATATAACCCATGGGATTGTCTTAAAAAAGACCTTTATCTTTGGGTGCAGTTTGTATAGAGGCAAGGCTCTTAGCAATCAAAGTAAAGCGCAAATTCAAATAGTATCGAGAAATATAGTTTTAATACTGAAAATATTTGTGATAGTTTAAAATATATTTTCATCTTTAATTATAAAATTTAAACTTTAAAAATATCTGACTGATCTATAAAAATTTGAAAATCTTGAAAATTGATGGTAAAAAAATGCATTACAAGATGCGCTATTTCCAAAACTTGAAATCCATTGCTTTCTCATGTTCATTCCTCTTCCTGCCCAAATGGTCAATTTGAGGATATTTGGGCATCAAAACAACCTCTTTTAGTGAAATTTTTTAGGTGGGTTTTAATTTGATTGTTTAGAGTCTTGGATCTATGTAAATTTTTTCTTTTATCTTTTATACATGGAGGTCACCATCATTATTGTTCCTTAAATTTCAAAATAGGTGGTTATAAGAGTACCATTGAAAAGACAAAAAGTTGAAAAAAAAAATCGAACTTCATGACTCACCCCGAGCCATCCAATTTGACATCTAATTAGTGATAATGATTGTGACGTCCATTACAAAAGGTAAATGGTCTCTTTGTACACATTTCCATAACCTATATATATATATATATATATATATATATATATATATATATATATATATATATATATATATATATATATATATAAACATTTTCCAACGCCTATAGGCTAAAATGAACAGTGATTTCGCTTACTCTCATCACCATCCAAATTTCATCACAAGGTCACAGTTTTTTGTAGTGTTTCAATTTTCATTTTTTTTCTACAAATCAAAATTACTTGAAATTTAGAGCGTGCGTACATCTTAGTGAGGTGTACCTAATAAAAATATGAAAAAGATAATTCCTAATGTATAAATTAATCAAAATACCCTCAAAAATTTATAAAGGTATTTTAGTCAATTTATATTTTATGAATTATTTTTTCATATTTTTATTAGATGCGTCTCACTAAGATGTACACACTCTCCAAATTTCAGATCATTCTGATTAGTAAAAATCAAATGAAAATTGAAACACTACCAGATAATTGTGACCGTACGATGAAGTTTGGATAGTGATGAAGGTAGGCGAAATCACTATTCATTTTCGCCAATAGGCATTTTGTAGTATTTTCTATATATATATAGGGAAAATATGGGATTAGCCCATTAACTCATATGAACATATGAATCCAATGGCCCAGATTGAATCTGATATATATATGTATAAGGATTCTATACATTGAGACCATTTACCTTTGATACAAGGTGGTCACAATTACTTACGACCATTTGCTGTAAAGTTTGATAGCTTGGATGTGTCACAAAGTTCGAGGTATTTTTTTTTTAAGTTTGAGCTGGTTAATAGAATAATTGCAGTCACCCAATTTCACATTCAACAGTCAAGATTAATGTCTCATGTACCAAAGGTAAATGATTTCAATATATATATATATATATATATATATATATATATATATATATATATATATATATATATATATATGGGGATTTTCATTTAAGACAATACCCCGGATTGAATCTATAGTGTCGGCCAGCGTCCTAGATTGAATGTAAGCCTGATCCAATGGCCATGACCTCATTTCATATTTAAATTTTTATTTTTTTTCTACAAATCCGAATCATTTAAAATTTTGAACGTTTGTTATACAAAAATAAGAAAATCTAATATATATATATATATATATATATAAGATTTGCAAGATATAAATTGATCAAAGTCATTTTCTAATTTTTTTATTTCTTAGATAGTTAACCACTGTTGTTTTCTAGTTTCAAAGCCAAAACAATAGTAGTTAATTGTCGAAATTTAACTGAAGAACTAATACTACAGTAAGGCTTCAGAGTCGCAGTGACAAGATAATCCCTCTAAGGCCAGGAATTTGTGATAAGGGGTAGGGATTGTTTCTTGTTAACTAGGAACTAAGTTGTGATATTGGATCTAATTGAAATTTTTTTCAAGACCTTATCTTATAGATCGTCTACTACCATCTCTAGTTTTAGCAGTAATGTTTTACGTGTTAATAATAAATATAAAATAATTATTGATAATATAGAAAAACAAATACAAACTGAAACATCCCTAATGTCCCAGTTCATGATGTTTATAAAAAAAAAAAAATTTATTTTAAAAGTGATTTATCAATTAAGGCAATTGAAAGAACAATTTATGTCATGGAAACTCAAGATAGTTTCCAGCTCCTATCTAACAGAATGATAGAAGAACATAAAAGGAAAACTTTCAATTATCTGCATGTTAGATTGGTTTAAGTGGCAATTAAGCCCTTAATCAGGTCCGGGTTAAACAACTCTATTTTACTTTATATTAGATATAACAGACATAGGTGGTTCACTGATTCTCTGTTGGGAATTATTGAATCAAGTTTATGCAATGGCCCTATTTATTTTAACTGCTTTCCATACTTTTTTGTGACCCTTTTGGACCCAAATCTTTTTAAAGGTTTTAACTTTAAATCTAAAAGCCAAGGTTTGATATGGATCCAGGATCCCAAAACCTTGCTTTTGTTTATAAAATATGCTACAAGGTGATTAATACCTTATGCCCTAATGCTAAGTAGATAGTTACTAAAGGTGAAACTGTATTTTTTCATAAACAATGTTGAAAAATCTAATCTTGTGTACCTAAAACGGTATCCTGGAATCAAATTACCTTATTAGAAAGGTCGCCTCTCCATTTTGAAACTCAACCAAAAGTTTTTGAAAATATAGAACTTGAACAAATTGTTGAATACCCTGATGGTGAGATTGAAATATAGTTTCTATCATAAAGAACGACGAGACAAAATATAGCTAATCCTCATCCTAGGGAACCTTCTAGGGTCTCTACCTCATACGTCCCTCAAGCAGATTACAAACGATCCTATAATGAAAGGATTGTTCTTGATGGTTTAAAATAAACCTCTGATCAGGTTCAACAACCTATGTATAGAGTTGATACTCTTGATTTCTCATCTCAACAAAAGATTGAGCAAGAGGAGCCTACTTTCTTAAACTTTGAGTTGGGAACTTATGTTATTAAAAAACAAGATGAATTTAAGATTGATAAAGAATGGATGAAAAAGGATTTTTACTCTGATGAAAATAAAAAAAATCAGAGAATGGTTTTTTAAAGAATTCAAAGAAAACCTCCAAAATGCTTTTCATGAAAATTTCAATAGATTCATATTAAAATATAAGAATGTTAAGTTTTTCAAATGGCTCGGTATGTCCTCAAGCAAAGGGGAATATCTGCTCCAACTTTTCTAACTTTTCATACTAGTGATGGTAAAACCATCGAGGCCATACATCCTCCTTAAACTGCTTTGTAGCACAGGGGAGAAAAGATTGAAACTAAGGCATCACCCTTTAAATTAGGACCTAAAGAGAGTGATGACCAAATGGCAAAATTAGATGGCATACCTCATATCATTGAACATAACAATTATACAAACCTCTTTCTACAAACTTTAGGCAGACATGCTACTAGGATGGAAAATACCCTAAATAGCTTTAAAGATACCCTGAAAGAGAAAAAGAAAAAAAAACCTAGGGAAGCTTTGCTATTTAAATCTCCACCTACCGTAGAAACATGAAAATTCAGCATGTAATAAATGAAAGGGAACAACCAAGAACTTGTAGATGAGTTGGTTAAGAGACTCTCCAAATTAAGTATTACAGAAAAGGGATTTAGGACATAAAGTCTAGAACTTAATAGAATTAATTATGCAAGAAAAAGTAGGCATGTAACTCAAATTAGGATGTATGACCCTAGGCCCCTAGGCCTGCCCCTGTAGATGTTCAAATAGAAGAAGATCTTATAACAAGTTCAGTTTTATATTCGAATAGATCAATTGTTAACTAGAGCATAGATGGAATATATGAAAACTAAATTATTGATTTAATGAAACATATGGCCATATATGCATGTAAAACCAGTGGTAATAAAGACCACGAGATTGGATAGACATATCCCAAATAGTCACCAAATGCATGTGTTTAGAAATCCCTTCAAATTGGGACCAGATGATATTGGCGTGCCATGAAATTTAAAGCAAAATGTTTGTAAGGACTAATCTACCCTCTGACTGAGTTTCGGCTTTGGACACCGTTTGTAAGCAGCCGCTTTGTAAATCGGCCAACTTTTTAAGGCACCTATCTATGAATAGTGCCATGTTGGTGGCTCCGACTTTGGAACCCCATAATATTGAAATGCCCTAGTTTTTTGTAGGGTGCCTTCAAGACCTCTTGGATTAAACTTCTAACTCATTTTGATTATCCCATCTGATTGGGGTTCAACTCTTATTTTTTGAACAAAGGATTGATGTTCAACTCATCTCCCTTATTTACTGTCTATGTGCAAGTTCAATGTCAAGGAATATGAACCATCCTGTCCTGCCTAAAAGTGTACTTAAGAGATTTTGAATCAAAATATGGCTCCAATCAAATAAAACTAGATAATTACACTCATTGTTAAATAAAAATCGATTAGCTTTTCAGTAAAATATGGGTTCGGGAAAGAGTTACAAGTGCTCATAAATAAGTTATTTCATTCGCATTCAATTTTTACACAAAAGAAAGAAACAACTTCTAGTTGTGATTACAAAGACTGAAGAAATTAAAGAAGAAATAAAATTTAAACGTGTCAATCCCCGGATTGTATAGATTTCATATACGTTACGTATAGAAGAGGGGATGAAACTACTGCTTTCTCTCTCTAGAATGCCTTAAACTTCTTTACCTTGAAGTCCCTGGTTTGATTATCTCAATCTCTATGGAAAATATTAGGATCCATATACTCCAAAAGCTTTATCACTGTCTTTGCTATATGCCTCAAAGCATCAAAATAGTAGGATAGCCAAGATTGAATCATGGAGGGGAGGGGAGGGGAGAGAGAGAGAGAGAGCCTTTGATGCCATCATCATTGATAGTTTGAGGGGATATGTTAATGTGCCAGTACAAACACTTGACATGCAACCATTAACCATTACAAGGGATGTTCTCTTCCATTAATTACGCTCCTAGTAAAATTTGGAAAGTTTTTGAACTGTTGTAGAAGAGTTTAAAAAAAAACTCTTAATTAGTGTTATAAGATTTGATCGACCACTGAATTGGTAAAGAGTCTTGTTTAGTCAAAATTAGTTTGACTGTCAGCCAAATTGGTCAGATTAGATGTTACAAATATTAAAAAAATATATGAATTTAAATATATTGTAAAAAAGTTGTTCAATTTTGTTTCATTGTTCGAGTAAGTTTTGTCGATTGAGTAAGTCAAAACCAGTTTATCAAACCAACCAAATTCGGTTAGAAACATATTTTAATTGACATTCAATCTAATATAATTTTTATTTTAGATCAACCCAACCTAGATACTAATTGATGCTTTGATTCTTTGAAAAGCGTGAGTAAAAGGGTACTTTTGTAAATACATTCTAGAACAAGGAGAATCTATACGAAAATTTGAAATTTAAAATACGTTCCTTTCCAACGTCAAAGAATGCCGTTGAGTTGGTGTGGACCTCCTTTGCTAATTATCCCTCATTATTACTTCACCAAAATGGCAAAAGATTACGAGTATACTCCCCTGCAGGAGCATAATCTGTATTTAATCCCGCGGGCGAAAACTCTCATTTCAGAGTATTTAGAGGACTTAAAAAATTATCAATTTAACAGAAAAAAAGAATTTTTTAAGCACTCTAAATGTTCATAAGAAAACATGAGATTAGATGGAGAGGATCGAAATTATGGACAGCAAATGGAAGTGTTAAAGATTCAAAATCAAATTTTTTTTTAAAGCGTATTAAATAATGTACATAAAATTTATATAAAAAAATCGCATTAAAAGGTATTCTTTCCAGAGGGATAAAGTGTACAAGGTGCTCCCGCGAGAGTACGCTCTCCTAAACTATACTGTTGCTCTTTAAACAAACGCGGAAATTCCAATCTCAGTCCTGCCATTTGAAAACGGATATATTGGGCGCCGAAATCTAAGCCGCCCGAAAATTTCAAACTTCAACAAATCTCAGCCGTCCATTCTCCTCTGCTCAGTGATGGCTCAGTCTCCTAAATGCAAACTTCAAGTGTAGAAGAAACTCAGTGAGAGCAACGCCAGAAAGAAAACACTAGAAAATTCCATTTTTTTGAGCGCCATTAAAACCTAGAAATAAACACTAGGGATAGAAGAAACCCTAGTAACTCATGGGTTTTTCACACATTGATTTCAACATGGTCATGCTCCAGAGGTTTATTTGTTTGTGCTCCGGGGTTCAGATCCTCTATGTATTTCTCTCCGAGAGAATCGCTGGTGGATCTGAGGATTAGGGTGTTCATTCTGAGATTTTTGTCAAATACTCATTGGCTCTATCTTATTGATTCTATTCCTCAGATTTCAGGTATGAGTATTTATCTCAAGTTGTTGATTCTATTCCTCAGATTTCAGGTATGAGCATTTATATCAAGTCGTGATTTTTATGATTGATTGTTGGAATTAATTGATTATTTCAAAGTTTAATTTTGGATGTATTTTGTTCAATCGATTGGAGTCTAATGTGAGATTTCATTGCTGTCATGGACTCACAATGTTTTTTGGGTTGATTTGGATTGGTAAGGTAATCATCTTGGTTTTCGCTTCTCTTTTCGAGTTTTTAAGGGTTTGAGTTGCATTTGCATTCCATTATGCTCTTATACGGGTGATATTGGTCAATCACTACTATATTGATCATCTTTATATTTTCATTTTTAAAATTTTGTTTTTAATATTTGCAAAGAAAATATTTTACTGCATTTATATAGAAGGTATCTGCTTAGTTCCTTTCATATTTCTTTCTAATTTGTGGCTCCATATGTTTGATTTGGTTTTCTTGCGTGAGGCAGTGAATACTGGAATGAATTATTTGTACGCAGTTATTGTTTCCCTTGAGTTTCCTGTATGAGTCCTTTGACTCTGCATTTTTTGTCTTTTTTTGACCGTTCGCTTGGACTTTCTACTGAATCCTCCGAATACTATCTTTTCTATACATTTGTTCCCAACCACCATTTCAATTGTAAGATCGTTTTGTTCATCATCATATAGGACGTTCTATTCCAGGTCTTTTTCTGAGTTTCTCTCTTTTAATTGGGTGTTTATCTCGAAATATCTAACTCCATAATGCTATTTTCCCCAACAAATTTATTTCATGATATTCATTTTTACATTTCCTTATTTCATGATATTCATATCTACATTTCCTGTGTATCAGGATGCTTCGTGATGTATCTTCACTTAGATTCTTCCGACGCAATTCTGGGAAGAATGCTCAGCCAGAGTCTGACGAGAACAAACCTGGGAATTCAATAGATCCTTCACCCTCCTCATTAGTACAAGAGGCATCAAGGCCACCTTTAAATGTAATCCAAGAGACCTGCCAATTACCTAAATCTGCATCGGATCAAGAATTGACCCATCGGACAAAGATAGAGAGAACTCCCTCCAAGAACAAGGCCAAAAGCTCTCTAGAACCACATGCACCTTTTACTACACCAGACAAACATGGGGTTTCTTCTATTCAAGGAAGAAACAGGTTTGGATGGGCAAGCAAGAACGAGTTGGTGAACGGAAGGAAATCTCCTGCTCCACTAGAGAAACGAAATGAGGTCAAGGATGAGGTGCATTCAAACCAGGGGTCTGCAGGATATATAGAAGGTAGCCATGGATTGACACAATTGCCTCCATCTAACAGAGGGGCAAGTTCTGTCCTTTCGACCCCACACTCAACTAGAACTCTTGGAAAGTGGGGATCTTGTAATTCTTCAGAAAGTGGATCTACCCAAAGTACCCCTGCAAAGAGTGGGTCTAAGGCCACTAACCAGGGTGTGGGCTACCGTCCTCCTGTTGGTGTCTCGTTGCGAGCAGGGAATGCAGCTTTGATGTCCAAAGGGCTCTCAATTGCAATGTCTTCACCATCACCATCTGTTATCAACACAATTGAGGTGCCTCATTTTGAGCTTAGAGAGGACATATCATTCTGGATGGATCACAATGTACAGGTACACCTATTAGGCAAAAAGTATTCAGAGATTTTAAATTTGGGGAAATGCAATATAGTGTAATGGCGCTTTGGAATCCATAGCATATTGATATCAAAATTCTAGTCTATTGGGGTCATCACCATCCTATGAAATGACGTTGAGTAGGATTCAGCATTGATGTTATGTTTTGGTTCTGTCCAGTGTTACTCTCCCTCCATCGCTATTCATCAATTCCATCAAATGGTGTGCATTGGACGATATTAGGCTTTCCCAGTAAATTAAAACAAATGTGGAGTTTGGAATGAAAACTGGGGAAGGAAATGGTGTCGGTCCATGGGGTGTTGGGAAGGCTGTCTTCTTTGACCTCTACTCAAGTGAACTGAGGGACTTGTTCAAACTATTTATTGTTTTCTATTGTATGATCATCTGGCTATTGGGCATAAATAATCAAAATGTAATATATAAAAAGTGAGTTGCTGAATGGCAATTCTCTTAGTTGCACATCAGCAAGCCCGGGTCTTGTGGTTTAAGATGGTTTCTCTATTGAACTACTCCAAGTCTATCCATTTGCACAATAGTACATCGGGCAGACATCTTTCATATAAGTTTTCCTTCTTTCTTTTCTGACGAGTCTTCGTACTTGATTCATTTCCTACGTTAATTATGTGTAGGTTCTTATACGCATCCGCCCCCTCAATAGTATGGAGCGGAGTTTGCATGGATTTAACAGATGTTTGAGACAGGAGAGTGCTCAGACTATTACTTGGATTGGGCAGCCAGAAACCCGTTTCACTTTTGATCATGTAGCCTGTGAGACTATTAATCAGGTGCAGTTCAAAGTGCCTTGTTCTTACTTTTTTACTGGGTAAAAGAGAAAAAAATAATTGTAACAATATAATTCTTGTCTTTAAATTGAATTCAGTTGCATTTGAATGATTTCTTGCAGGAGATGCTTTTTAGAGTTGCGGGTCTGCCAATGGTGGAGAACTGCATGTCTGGATATAATAGTTGCATGTTTGCCTATGGTCAAGTAAGCTCTTTCATATGGCTTTATGTTTGACCCCTGCCACTTTTCATTGGCTTTACAGTTTTACCCCTGGGAAGGTGTACCATAATACAATGGTGTATGGTATCAAATCTCCAAAGGGCTTACATCCTCCACTCCTTGTGATGTACAATGATATGGTTAATCTCCACAGTCGATCAGGAGCGTTGTTGGATGGATGCCGTTTTGGAGTATACTATACTATACTCCTTTTCATTATGTTACTCTTTTGATCACCCATTTATGATCTATCTGGCACAGACAGGAAGCGGCAAGACATATACCATGTTGGGCGATATTGATGAGGTTGATGTCAAGTCCAATGCTGATCGTGGAATGACACCACGTATCTTTGAATTCTTGTTTGAAAGGACAAGAGCGGTAATATGCTGACCAAGCTCATTCCAGTTGCTTTCTTAAATCTGAGCAGATGGTTGTTGAGTTGGTTTTCTTCTTATCGTGTTTTTGAGGAATGCAGGAAGAAGAAAGCCGAAAAAATGAGAAGCTGAGGTATGCTTGCAAGTGTTCCTTCTTGGAGATATACAACGAACAAATAACAGATCTTTTGGAACCCTCATCAACAAATTTACTGGTATTTTACTTGTCTCCTTTCTCTGAAAAGCTTCTTGTCCTGCTTTCAACGTAATTTTATCTTTGACGCTTTTGCCATGGTTTGCAGCTACGAGAGGATATGCTTAAAGGTGTATATGTTGAAAATCTCACAGAATATGAAGTCAATACAGTACATGATGTTCTTAAGCTCCTGGTTCAGGTAGCTGACTGTGTCAATCCTTTCATATTTCTTCTCTCAGTTTCAAGTTTTTTAGCTTGAGTAATTTCAATTCTCTCTTTTCATCTCAAGTTTTTGATTTTGGTTTCCTTCAACTATTCATAAAATTCATGACGTAGAAATTTTTTTCTTAGGGTGCTGCAAACAGGAAAGTTGCAGCAACAAACATGAACCGCGAGAGCAGCCGTTCTCATAGTGTTTTCACATGTGTCATTGAGAGTCGGTGGGAAAAGGATTCTATGACCAATTACCGATATGGGAGACTAAACCTTGTAGACCTTGCTGGTTCTGAGAGGTAGCATGTTTCAGCATTAAGTTTAGTTGTACAATATTCAGGCTTTGGAGGTACATGTTGAGTTTGCATTCCTAAATTAAGATGTGAAACAGGCAAAAGACTTCGGGGGCCGAAGGAGAGCGCCTCAAGGAAGCTGCTAATATCAATAAATCCTTGTCAACATTGGGGTATTTATTGTTTTGTTCAAATTTGAATAAGATCAGTAATTTCCTTTAGGGAAGACATTATTAGAGAATCGGTCAAATTATGGATGGTGATGGATGGAGAGTGGGACCTACCATTGGGGCATGTCCTGTTCTGGTGGGTTCCACTTTCTTTTCATCACATTCCTCATTTCATTGGACAGTGATAACCCGGCCCAAATAGACTATGGGTAAAATATCATTTTGGACTGCAATATACATTTTGGTGTCTTTAGTGTTGTCATGTTGGCAAAATGAGTTTTGTTTATGTACCTGCAGTCATGTTATAATGGCTTTGGTTGACGTGGCACATGGAAAACAACGACATGTTCCTTACAGGGATTCAAGGCTGACTTTTCTTCTTCAGGTTTTGCCTTCACTGAATATGAATTTTTATGATGCTCAGAAATATTTCTTCTTCACATCACAAAGTTATACTAATTCTGAAAGTTCTTGGTCACAGGATTCTTTGGGTGGCAATTCGAAAACGATGATTATAGCTAATGTCAGCCCGTCAATCGGGTTTGTGATGTTGATTTTTTTTTAAAAAAATATTGCTTTTAAAATTTTTCTGTTCACTGGCCTTTTTTGGTGTATGTTTTAGGTGATTTCTTCTTCTTCTTCTTCTTCTTCTTCTTATTATTATTATTATTAGTATTATTATTGTTATTATTTTTATTTTCTAACAGTGTAGCACCTTAATCAATACTTTTTTGCCTTGCAGTTGTGCGAATGAGACTTTCAGCACGCTCAAGTTTGCTCAGCGTGCTAAACTCATTCAGAATAATGTATTGAATTGTAACCCTAATAAACCATAATATGTCTTTTCAAGTTTTGAAATTGCAGAAGATGTTTAGTGCTAAGATTTTACATGGAGCTAAGGATGCCAACTGATCTTGTTATTTGTTTTGTCATCTGTGAGGCTGTTGTAAATGAGGATGCTTCGGGAGATGTAACAGCATTACAACATCAAATAAAATTATTAAAGGTGATCGTAAATCATTTTCTTTGAATAAATGATTTTAAATTCATTGAACAACTAAGTATGATATCCATTCATGATGTTAAGATATCAAGTGCGATTTGTGAAACAGGATGAGCTTGCGCTTTTTAAGCGTCAGAATGTTTCGAGGTCTCTTAAGTTTGGAGAAGGGAGTGACAGCTTTACAAAAAGGCTGCCTGAAACAATCCACTCAAAGGTGGATGATTTGCACAGTTTTGTAGCTTTTGGCAGTCCAACGGTCTCAACTAAGAAGGTATAACATCCGGTTATTCAAGACTTGGTGACTCAGGCTTGGACTCGCTAGCGTCACTTGAATATAGCAAGGTGTCGTGTCTGTTTCAGAACCCTGAAAGCCACGTCTCATTGGGTCACAGACCGTCTTTGTTATTTTTTCAGAGATGGCTTGGGACCCTAGCAAGTCCTTGCCTTGAGTCCGAAAATAACTGAAGCTAACAACAATGGGAAAGTATTTATCTGTACAGTAATCTTCATCCTTAGTGTCATCATCTTCCAATGAAATGATGGATGGTAATGTAGTGAGTGTAACCTACTGTTTGTTTTATGCCTTGCTGGGCCCAATCTCCTTCGACATTCATCATTTCACTAGACAATGATGATCTCAATGGACTCTGTTTCCTTGCAATTCCTTAAATATAATATACTTTTGATGTTGTGCAATGTTAATTGTGTTGCTTCCAGTGTTTTAAAATGCGGCCGCATCGCTGCATATGCAGCATCATGCAGTATGAGGTGGGCTCCGCATCAGAACTGACTGCATATGCGCTTTTGACCTATGCGGCCGCATATGCGCCGCATCAGGCTGCATTGTAGCCGCATCGCACCGCATCCCCTTCTGCCGAAATTTTTTTCCATTTTGCCCCTTGGGGAGGGGCAAAATGGTCTTTTTGATATCCTAAAATGGGGGAAACTGTTTGGGGGGCTATTAAAGCCCCTAAACGATAATTTTCATCCACTTTTGTGGCTTTTTTTGCATCAAATCGGGGGAAAATGTTTTTTGACAAATTTATTTTTCATTCAAATCTTCGATTTGGCAGTTGTTTGATATTTGAAAAATTAACTTCAAATTTCAAAATTGACTCTCAAAATGGATGATTGTATTAAGTTACTAATTATTAACTCTTCTTGAGCTTGACTTATGGTTTGTAATATCACTATTTTATGCTTATGGATGGTTGTGCTTATGGTTGTTGATGATTGTACTTTTGTGCTTATGGTTGTGCTTATAGTGCAAATTTGTGCTTATGGTTGTTGATTGTTGAATGTTTCATGAATCTAGCTCCAAGTTTTTAGTTTCTATCAGGGGATTATGGATAACTGGATATAAAATCTCTGACAACTAATAATTTTGAGGTTAATCATTAAACTAAAATAACTACTATCACATATATCACCTCCATATTTTTTTCTATGCATTAACCTATGTTTTTAGATTTTTTAGAATTTTTTTACATTTATTTACCGCATCGTCGCGATGCACCCGCATCTGGGCCGTATCGGCCCCCCCACCGCTTTTGATGGCATCCCGCATTTTAAAACACTGGTTGCTTCTGAGTAACATCGTAGTTTAATATCGTTTGATGGATCAGCTAACATTATCTTTCATTTTGCAGTTGAAGTCATTGGAAGCTACGTTAACTGGGGCTCTCCGAAGGGAACAAATGGCAGAGAATGTAACCAAACAATTAGAAGCCGAAATTGAACAGCTAAACCGCCTGGTAATTCTGAGGATTTTCCTGGCCATATTATATGTTTGACTAGAGGCCACGTTAAACATTTGAATTCGGAAGAGATTTTTGTAATATGAATATTGTGAAATGTGAAGTTTATGTCCATTTGGTTATCTTCATGACTAAGATTAGGATTAGGCTAGGCACTCCTATTTATTTATGTGATACTTTGTGCATCATTTAAGGGTTTTTACAATAATGAGGCTAAAACTAGGCATCTATTATAAATTTAAGTCATGATTTCACAGTTTCATGAATATATTAAAAGTGATAAAAATCATCATCATCGTTTTAGCCTTATCCCAATGATTTGGGGTCGGCTACATGATTCCTGATCCTCCATTATTCTCTATCAAGGGCCATACCCTTAGTGAGACTAAAAGTCACCATATCTTTTCTCACTATTTTTATCCATATCCTTTTGGGCCTCAGGATATCATCAAGTTTTTTTTCGTATAGTTGATAAACAGATGAAACCTTTTGATGGGTGGAAGATCTATAAATGTGGTTACTACCCCCAACAATTCTACCATTCTACATTCTTTGGTGAGAATGCATTTAATTGAAGTCTGCTGGTGCTATTGGCTAGCAGGTTCGTCAAAGAGAGGAAGAGAGCCGTGGTTCCAAAATGATGCTCAGGTTTCGAGAGGATAAAATTCGCAGGATGGAGATGCTTGTAGATGAGTTAATTCCTGCAGATTCATATTTACAGGAGGAAAATAATGCTTTAAATGAAGAAATCCAGTTGCTTCGGACCCGAGTAGATAGAAACCCAGAAATTACCCGTTTCGCTATGGAAAATATCAGGCTTCTCGAACAACTTAGGAGGTATCTTGTAGTTGCTTCTGCTAGCACTTCAAATATTTAAACTAGATGTACCTCATTCTTGCCATATTCTGTTGGAAAAATATACTATCATCTGATGGATTGTGTAGCTATAGTACATTGAGGTCATCACTTTTCATTGAAATACTGGGACATTAGTGGACAAAGACTGGAACCCAACATTGGTTGCCTTATACATGTGTACATTCATTTTCTGGATTGGTGCTTTATCCTACTTTCATACATGTAGGTTTCAGGACTTTTATCAAGAAGGAGAGAGAGACATACTTCTAGCAGAAATATCTCATCTGCGGAATCAGGTGAGTCAAGTCTGGTGCTCTGAGATTGATATTTGACACAGACTCATTTCTTGTTTTCTTCTGTCTCAATCTTTTAGTGTGCCATATGAATCATCATTTAATAGTAAATTGTTTACAGCTCTTGAATATTCTTGACGAGAAGTGTGATCAAACCGGAAAGTGTGAGCAAGATAAGGATCATAATTCGTACTCTACATCTCAGGTTTGTGTAAATTGCTTCACATTTTTTCGTTCTCTCTCTCTCTCTCTCTCTCTCTCTCTATATATATATATATATATATATATGTTTCATGCGAGCAGGACCGCATGACTACATATGCTGTCCAAGAAGTGTAAAGCATCCATCTTAAAGACGGATGCAAAACAATGGAAACTAACAGTCCAAATGTTTTCTTACTTGAATTATTATTTCTAGTTCTTAAAATTTATTTATTTATTCATATTCATGATCTCCATGTTAGAGATTACATGCCCTTTAAAATTAAGTAAAAAAATCCATCTCAAAAATAGATTTATTAATGGGCCACATTTCTACATATGCGGGTTTGGACGCATAGGAAAAGGCTGTTTTGATATTAGAAATCCCTCTAATTGATCATCGAGACATCGAGACGTATGAATATGTGAAAAAAGAAAGATTTTGAGTCCCAAAATAGTGCATTTTACGATACATTATATGGACAGTCCATTTTCAAGAGTTTCATGTGTTTATGGATCTACTTGATTTGAACCATTTTTAGAGTTTAAATTTTATAATTGGGGACGAAAATGCATTATCAGGCTATCCTAAGAATTTTTGACGCCAAACGTACATGTTAGGATAAAATTTGGAGGTGCACACACACACGCACACATAGATATATATATATATGTCTATATATATATATATATATATATATATATATATATATATATATATATATATATACAGACGCACATATACAGACACAAAAAGATGTAGACACACAGACAGACGTGCACATGCACACGCACACATATATCAGTCATTCATTAACTCACTCTCTAATGTATAGGGGGCAGTACAGTCTGAATTGGCCCACACAGCCCAAGAAAATGAGTTACTCCATTTAGAGGTGATCTCCAAGTTTTCATGCTAGTCTTCCATATTCAAATCATCTTTGACTTTGCTCAATTATCTTTCTTTTGTCTTCTAATTGGTATACTGTTCGATCAAATTGTATGCCTTTTCAGGTCAATAGCACTTTAAAGGAGTTAGAAGATTGTAAAAACCGTTTGAGCTCTTGCCTGGAAGTCAATGAGAAACTGACTACGTAAGGTTCCTTTTTTTTGCCTTTATGTTCTTTTTCTATTCTTGCTTAAAAGTCATTATGAAATTAACATATGCTGCTTGTGTTTTACAGGGAAATGAGAAATATGCAACTTCAACTACAAGAACTAAAATGTACTTGCAGTAACTATGAATCAGAGATCAAAACTTTGCAGGTATGGTTCCCAAATTCTTAAATCAAATTTAACGGTTTTGAAAAAAAGAGAGCTTGCATAATTTTGCATGTTAATTATATATTCATTGCAGGGACAAAGTTTATTTGCTACATCTGGTGGTGAGGCAGCAGATGTCGATAGCATTAAAACTGTCATAACAATTGAACAAATCCAGGTGAACTTTATTTCCACGTATTAGAGATTTTGTACAATTATTGAAATATTTAATTAATCAAAGAAACAGAGTTCATCTAAAGCCATATCAAGAAATGTGAGAATACTCACTCAACCTCTTTATTTGCACTTATTTTATGAAACAACTGTAATGCTACAGTTATAACAAATGAAAGCTAATTTTATTTTAGTAAAGTAAGAATGATATCCTTAATATGTCTCGAAATGATAAAAAATGAATCTCACCTTGTCAAATCTGATAAAATTCCTTTTTTGTCTCCCTGTAAGCTGCTTCTTATTAATTTTCTAAAATTGCTGTCTCTCTTTCTCTCAGAGTATTTATGTGTACCACTTTTTTAAGACCATTCGTAGACCATTAGCTTTGATGTTCTGGTTCTTGTCTATTTGCTATGTCTCACCCTTGCCACTGGCTTAATACATGTTTCTTTCAGGATCCTTTACAGGGATTACAACCTCTGTTATCCCAGGAAGCAGAGAAGCACATGCTTGGTGAAAATGATGGGCAATTGGAGAATAAAGTTTCAAGGAAATATTCAGAAGAATTACTTAATCTGCAATTGGAGCTTAACTGGGTAAAGGGTATCCTAGAAGAAGAGAGATTATCGCGTGCATGTGTAGAGGAGAGGGCTTCACATCTCAGTAACGAGCTGAAGGATGCAAAATCCCTGGCTGAGGCTCTGGAATCTCAAGACATTTTATCAATCAATGAGTTGGAAGATTTGAGAGAAGCCAACATGAAATATTCTGAGCTTCTACAAAGGCAAGAAGATGAAATATCCCTCTTGAAGAAGCAGATTGGTCCTAGTTTGGGAACTAAAGAAGATGTGCCTTTGCAGAAGCTCGAAGCTTGGAAGCATGTGAGCAATAAAGATTCCCCATTGCTTGAAAAACTCAAACAAATGCAGCTTGCCCTGGAAAAGTCTAGAAAGCTGAACATGAGATACCAAAACGATCAGGTTTCTCACACAACTCATGAACAAGAGATGGACCGTATACGCCAGCAAGTTGAGGCAGAAACTGCTGAAGCAATCATATGTTTACAGGAAGAGCTTGCAACTCTTCAGCTGCAAGTTGATACCAGCAACGAAAAGGAAGTAGAAGCAAACCGAAACTTGGTAGCATTGGAAAAAGAGTTCAAAATTTTGCAGGGAAGGCTAGAAATGGTGATCCAAGAGAATTCAAGGCTTCTGGAATTGGTTGCTGGGAAAGAAGATGACATAAAAGCACTGAACAATGCATGGGAGAGGTCAACTTTTGAACTTTCGGAGTTTCTTGCTGATGGTTATGGTGCACTTGATGATGCTTCCAACCAGGCAAACTGTATCTCTGATTCCTTCCCTAAAGGAAATTCCCGAATCGGTCAAGAATTCGAAAGATTGGTTAGAACTATTGTGGAAAAAGACGAGTGCATTGAGGACCTCCATAAACAACTTGGGGATGCCCACACAACAGCACATGATTTGGACTGGAAATTGAGGTCCTTAAGGGGAGCAGCAATGGCCATGGCAGACGCTCAACAGCTAGAGACTACTGAGAAGGAGAGAGAGATTTTTCAATTGCAGTCACAGTTAAGTGAGAAGATCTCACTTGTTAGTGAGCTTCAAGATCAAATTGAAGGGGGGAAAGCCCAGATTAAGAAGGCAGAGGTCTGTGCTGCTGTATCATTTCTCACAGTGAACAGGCTATCAGAAACAAATTTGGTTCAGCTTGAGCATTTGAGAACAAAGAAGGATAAGATTATTTGTGACCAAAGCACTGAGATTAATGAATTAAGAAACAAGATTATTGAGATGCGTCTCCAAATGAACTTATTGGAAGAAAGCAGTTTTGACCTTAAGAACTCACTTGATTCTTCTCTGGGTCATGTCCAAGCCATGGAGCTTCAAAAGGACAGACTTCTAACAGGCATTGATATTTTGAAATCTGAATTGAAAGATATGGAACTGCAGGTCGAGAATGCATGGGAAAGGGCATTTAGTTCAGAGGCCATCATGTGTCTGACCATTGGGGCCAATCAAGACCACATGTCTGGGTGTCTTACAAAAGTTTTGGATAAACTTCAGTCTGATGAGATTTTATTGACAAACGAGAGATTGGGTCAGTTTAGGATGGGGGTAGACAACCTCACTTCTTGCATGAATGGGTTTCTTGGACAGGTGGAGAATCCTGTAAAGAGGCAAACCAGGCTGAAGGATTTGAATGGGGATGTTGTTGCTGCTTCTTGTGGGCTGGTGAAATCCGAGGAATGGGTAAGCTAGCGTTTCACCCTTCCTACCTAAACACCATGGATTTTTTCTCTTTTGCTCAGACCTCTAGTCTGCTGAGTCCATAACCTTTTAAACAACAAGTTTCTGGTTGAGTAATTACCAAAAATTAACACTAGAATATTTGGAAACTGAATTTTAGTTTTATTTAATTCTAACATTTGGTGCTTTTGCAGACAAAGGCAGTACTGGCTCATGACAATGGAGAGAAAGCATTGTGGACCGAGGAGGAGAGAGATTTAAATGGTCGTGCTGTGTATGTGGATAAAGACACAATAACAGGTATATATTTTGGCATATCTGCAGGCACAGTAACTGAGACTACTGCCCATCTAACTCTGAATAAAGATTTGTGTAGTGGAATGAAAGAGGTCGAGGATCCGTCAACTTTTATCAAAAAAATGAGAGAAGTTAAGGATATGGAGCGAAGAAGCAATTCTTGTCCTAAAGATATGGCCATACAGCTTCTGAGACAGGAAATTGAATCTGCACTTGGTAGCTTAAAGGAGGTGCAGGCTCAGATGAGTGTGATTATCCACGAGAATAAGGAGCTGAAGAAGTCAGAGGAAGAAAGCAGTGGGAAGATTAAAGCCTTTGCATCAGAGATTCTCAAATTACAAGCTGAAGTGAGCTGCAGAGAAGAATGGTTACAACTTGCTGTTTCGAAGATGTCTCATAGGCTTTACAGAGTTCAAGAAAGGGTTGAAGAGTCCAAAGCTCATTGGTACAAGTCCAAAGAGGTATAAAACTCATGCATGATTTTTTTCTAAATTTATAAATATGTGAATTTTTTGAGTTCTGTCTGCGTGTCTTTGTGTGTATGTATGTGTGTTTATGTGTGTGTGTGTGCATGTGTGTGTGTGTGTGTGTGTGTGTGTGGTCAATTTCGGATGGATTTGTTTTGTTCTCTTGCTTAAGCTTCTATCAAAAATTTGGGGGTCCCTATTTTTCTACAGGTGTTGTCTATGGAACTCAGTGATGCTAAGGTAAATGCAGCTCAAAAAGCAGATGAAGCCTCTGTTTTGCTTTCAAAATTTCAAGAGGCTCAAGAAACTATGAAAGAGGCAGATCTCATGGTAAATGCATTGATGAAAGTGAAGGAAACTGCAAAGCTTGAATTGCAAGGGTATAAGGAGAGGGAATGCGAATTCCTTGAAGAGAGGGCCACATTGGTTGATGAGCTTCAAGATTTGAAGTCCTTAGAGCAGCAGTTTGAATTTCTACATGAACATTGCTCTTTGAATCTGGAAGAAATCAGGAGCGTGTTCTTGTCAGTTGAGGAACTCTTTGTTCAAGTGAAGGAGGTGACCAAGGGAAAATTCCAAGCAATAACTAATGATATTTCTGAACTCAGATTTGGGCTCTTAAACTCTACAAATTTGTCAAAGTCATGGCTTGAAGACATATGGTCTGAGATAATTGGCAAAGATTGTGCTGTATCTGTGTTACACCTGTGTCACATGGGGATTTTACTTCAAACTGTTACTGGATTGAATGCTGAGATTGGTTTTATTAACCATGGACTCTGTGAATCTAATTCTTTGGTTGCTAATTTAAGAGATCTTAATCTTAAGGCAAAAGGTGAACTTGAAACCTGTAGCATTCTTAGGGGAAAACTCCTCATTGACATCAAGAACAGCTTTGATAGAATAATACGAAAAGAGGACGAGACGGGGAAGATTAGTGCCAAATTGAGCTCTTTTGAGCAGAAGATTCTTGATTTGCAAGTACAAGAAGAGTCAATGCTGGCAAAGTCAAATGCTATGGGTTCTGAGCTTGCTGCTTTGATCAAAGAATTGGATGAGCATGAGCGGCATGCTTTGGTAGAGCAAGAAACACTCAAGAGAGAGAAAGAGGAAGCTCATCGTAAATTGGAGGAGCAAGAAAGACTAATGACAGAGAAAGATGAAGGTCACCATAAATTGGAGGACGACTCCAAGAGGTTGCAGGAGCTAATACAGGTTCAGCATGACTGGTTTAAAAAATCTATGAGAAAAGAGCTGGATTTATTTGGAGATGACTCTCTCTCTGAGTTTAACCTTGGCATCAAAGATATTCAGGGTGGAAAGTTAAACATTGCTTGCTATAAGAAACTAATTGAGAGAGATATTGAGATTTTGATGACAGAACTAGTTGCAAGGGACATTGAAGTTACATATTTAGCATCAGAGATGGTGGAGGGGAATGCACTAAGCTTTAATATTTTGACTGAGCTGGATCAAGTTCAAAAGGAGAAAGATTGTTTATATCTTCAGGTACAAGATTCCTGCAACCATATTTCTAAAGTAGAAGAAGAAGTCAAAAGTGTAAAAATTGTGTTGCAGGATGAAAAACAGAAACTACAAACTGATATAGAGAAGAAAAATGCTGAAATTGTTAAGATTCAAGGTGAGCTTGCAGAGAAAAATCGAGAACTGGTAATCCAGAATGATAAAATATGTACTGCAAGAACAGAGTTTGATAAAATTAAGAGGGAACTCACTGAAGTTATGGAGGATAGAGGGAGGGTATTAGCAGAAGTCCGTATTCTCAAGGCTGAAAATACCAGAATCTTTGAAGACTTGAAAAGTCAGCATGATGAAACTGAATCATCATCCATCCAAATGTCAGTCCTTGATCAGAAAAACCAGAAGTTACGGGATGAAGTATGCTCATTGCGGTCTTTAATTTCTGGTCTTCAAACTGATCTAGAAAAGAAAATCACAGAATTGATGGAACTTAATTGCTCTAATTCTGCCATTGCGAAGGAGTTTGCAACAAAAAGTCAAGCAATGGCAACTCAGTCTGGAATAATAAACTCTTTGAAAATTGAAAATCAGAGACTAAAACAAGAACTTGGTGAAGTTAAGGAAGTTGGAGAGAGAATGTCAATAGAGGGTCAGAATTTCAGAATTGAGCATGCCAGGGTTGTAGAAAGTTTGAAGGGGAGGGAAGTAGAAATGGATAATTTGCTTCTCACAAAGCATGAGACTTGTGAAAGTTTGGCTGCAGAAAGAAGGCAAAACTATGAAATACTTTCAAAGTTGCATGGAATAGATAATATGTTTAGTTCCTTGAGTATGCTGACAGAGCACTGCTCTGATACATTTGAAGCTGTGGATGCTCTTTGCAACAGACTTTTGCATTTAGAGGGTGAATCACTTTCTTGCATTCTTTTGGAGGAGAGAGAAGGAAAGAAATTCAGATTGGCAGATAAATTGCTCCAACATCTGTGTGATTGTGAAGAAACTGCTCAGAATTTCATAGAAGAATCAGATTCTTTGGAGGCGTCTGCTAAAAAATTGGTATCTGAGAATCTCTCTCTCAGTGCTGAATTGGCTCGCAAGGATGAAATTGTGCAAGGATTATTATTTGATATGCACTTATTGCAAGAGTTGGCATCCAATGCAAAAGACAGAAACAATGAAATAGAGGAAATGCTTCAAGTACTGGAATCGACTGAGGATGAGCTTGAGGCTGCTGTTGCCCGCAATCAAATGTTTGAAATCCAATTGGCAGAAAAAGTTGATTCTATCTCTGGACTGGAAATGGAACTTGCAAATACTCAGGAGTCTGTAAAGCTAGTTTCAGATGAAAATCTTAGTTTGAATAATGACATAAAAGTATTCTTAACAAAGAAACAGTCTATTGAAGCTGAGTTGGAAGAAAAAGTTAAGTTGATTGAAGGATTGGAAGAGGAAATTGTTGAAATAAATTCTTTTCTAGACCACGATAAGCTTCTTATTGAAGGTTTCAAGAATGATTTGGCTAAAGTTGGTAGTGAGAGAGACAGTCTTGAAGCTGAGGTACTTGCCTTGAAAGATCAGCTAGAAATGGCTCAGGCTTTGGCTGAAGAAAATGAAGCCATTGCTGCTGAAGAGCGCCAGGTGCTTGTTATTCAAATTTTATGTTGTTTTCTTTGGGTTGGAAAAAAGTAATAAATTTTTGTTGGGTTCAATATTCTGATTCATTTCATTGGATTGGTAGATAGGCGAGGCTCAAAAGGCCTACGCCGAGGAAAAGGAGGAAGAGGTGAAGCTGTTGGAGAGGTCTGTGGAAGAGTTGGAACGCACTATAAATGTTTTGGAGAACAAGGTAAATCTTTTATCTTCACTTTTTTGTTCAGGATTTGCAAACTCTTTTGTCCTTTGAAAGTTGACTAGAGGAGCAGAGTCATAATTCGATTTTGAACTTGTCTTATCTGTTCTGCACTCAACTTCCTATTTGAATATCCTAGACTATGTTAGCTTTTTTCATTTTTAATTATTTTGCGGTCGTAGGTTGAAATCATCATAGGTGACGCGGAAAGGCAGCGGTTGCAGAGAGAAGAGCTAGAGCTAGAGCTCCAGGCTGTAAAGCATCAGATGTTAAATGTACAGAGTGTGGATATGGACATCTTGAGCATTTCAAGAGAGGTTGAGAATGGCATGGCAAGGTTTGATATCCATCAAGGCCTTTGGAGCCTTTGAAATCAACTCCTTACTTACAGCAATTGAGGATCTGAGTTTTATACTTTTATTTGCTTTTCCACAGCCATCTAGGGAAGAAAGAAATAAAGCTGCAAGAGGCCCAAAAGAAGATAAGCATTCTTGAGAAGGACATTTTTGAGAAGGAAGCTGAGGTAAGCCATCTTGTTGCAAGTTTTAGATGAGTGCTTGTCTTTGTACTGTGATGGGTACTGTGTAGACTTTGTTATCCTTGATAGTTGTGATCTTCTTAGTAAACCTTTCCTGTAACTAATTAACAATAACTCCAGCTTTTTGCGTCCCATCATAAGGTACTGGTCTTAATTTGGTAGTTTAGCAACATTGATTAGAAGTAATGCTCCTTTTGGTGATGATGTTGTTTTAAGTTTTTACTTAAATATTTCTTAGGAAATGAATAGCTTGTCCTGTCATTTCTTGTAGGTTATAGTTTTTTCCGTGATAAGCTACAATCAAATCTTTCCTAATCCTTGTATGTACTGTCAAGTCATTGTCCTGATAACTGTAACTTCTCAGAACTTGTATAGTGCCTTGTTGCTTAGTTGCCCGTGTATCCTTTGAATTGGGCCCAATGTAGAGATATACTTTCAAACAGTTTTCCCTGATGACTGCGTGCAATTTGAGTTTAAAGAATTGGAGCTTAGTGGTTATTGTTCTTACCACAGATCGATAAATGCAAAGCTCATATAACAGAGCTGACCTTGCATGCGGAGGCACAGGCAAATGAATACAAGCAAAAGGTACTTGGAAACAGCGTTCATCAAATTAAGTTATTACTCAAGCTAAAAACAGGAAACAATTATATAATCAAAGATGGAAAATATTACCCAAATACCAAAAAACAAAAAATAATTCAATTCAGTGAGAACTTGGCAAATGGAGTATTTTGGATATGAAAAGTTAGTGAATGCAAGGATTTTCCTTCACTTAAATGTTAAGTGCAGTTCAAAGCCTTAGAAGCAATGGCACAACAAGTCAAGCCTGAAACAAGCACCAGCCAGGTCATGCCTGCAATGTCCGCGAGGACAGAGAGAAGTGCTTCAAAATCGAGAGGTTCGGGCTCACCTTTCAAATGCATTGGCTTGGGATTGTCCCATCAAATAAACTCGGAAAAGGATGAAGAGCTCTCTGCCGGAAGGCAACGGATAGAGGAACTCGAAGCATTAGCTGCAAGTCGACAAAAAGAGGTTCTTCCCTCTTTTGCCTCTCCATATGATTCTTTGCTTTTTATAATGTAAACTTTAAGAGCATGATATTGTATTTGGAGTGATAGGTATTTGCGTGTAAAATACATGTAAATGGCATCTTCTGCATATTATGTCGCAGATATTCATGCTGAATACTAGACTCGCATCTGCAGAGAGCATGACACATGATGTGATCAGGGACTTGCTTGGAGTTAAGCTGGACATGACCAACTACGTTGTATGATGCTGAATCGTTTCTATTTACCTTTGCAATTCAATAATAAACAGGATATAGATTTTTTTTTCATTTATTTGTTAATTGTTACGTTGATTACTTATGTATGTTACTTGTCCTAATTTTGTTTATTTTTTTGATGAATTTAGTCATTTTTGGATCATCGACATGTACTTTTTTTTTCATTTATTTTTTAATTGTTACGTTGATTACTTATGTATGTTACTTATCCTAATTTTGTTTATTTATTTGATGAATTTAGTCATTTTTGGATCATCAACATGTACTTGAGATTTCAGAGGAAGTTCGATGTCAAAGTGACGAGTCTCAGGAAAAGGTCGAAGATCAATTCTGTTCAGGCATATGTTGGCTTTGATATGTTAGTGCGCAGTTTTATAGAAACATGTTTACTGTGCAGGGGGCGGAAGTCTTGAAGTTAAGGAAGCAGCTGAATGAGTTCATTGAAGAGAGGGCAGGGTGAGCTTGTCCTTTTAAGATTTTCTTTCTTCTTCACCTACTTTTAAGCTTTTGGCATTCATTTCTATATATTATGTTGTCTAATGTAGCATGGTAAACCATATTCCATTAAGGTCATGACTGTCTGATGAATTGATGGGCGGATGAAGAGAGAGAGGCCCACGACTGTGGCCATGTCTGCTCTATTGGGTCCGACTCTCTTTTCATCCTTGACCATTATTCTGATGCACGGTGTAGTCCCTGTGGGACTATGGTATTCTATAGTATTGGACTGAATTGCACTTCTTTTAGAATGTTTTAGATCCTGATCTACTTTTGTTTTACCACATGGGTTTCCAGCTGGCTAGATGAGGTAAACAGGAAACACTCTGAAATGGTGGCTGCTCGGATTACATTGGAGAAGCTTCGGCAGCATGAGCAGTACCTTACTACAGAAAATGAATTGCTGAAGGTAACAGATATGCACGGCGAGTACTTTTAGTGTTTAGTCCAACTACCAAAACAAAAAGAATTTTATATCTGTAGAACTTAGATTGTTTTTAAGGAAAAATATACCAGATAACTAAATGTATTGTGCAAAACTATTGTGAGTTAGGCTCATCACGATCCGTCAAATTGATTGATGCTGATGGAGAGAGAATATGACCTAACTTTACGATCATGTCTTGTTCTTTGAGTCTCACTCTCCATCCATCATTTCATTGGAATTCCATCCATGGTTGGCTTATGATACACTTTCCCATGTTTTTATTGTGTATTTCCAAATGCCACTTTAAATGTGTAGGTGGATAACACAAATCATAAGAAGAAGGTTATGGCACTGGAGCTAGAGGTAAAAAAGCTATTAGGACAGCAGAACCTTCAGCAACGCATTCATCATCATGCAAAAATCAAGGCAAGCATCCCTTGGGTGGTTTCTGTTTCATTTTTCTTTTTTTTTTCATATAATTTGCTTCTCTTATGAAGAACTGTAGTCCACCAATTTGAGATGTTCTTCATTCTTGTTTTTTGGGTAACTGTATTTGGACATTTTCTACAAGTTCTTTGGGAATATGATAAAAATGGATTGGAATTTTACATGTAAAACCCTTATTATCTTCTTCTGTATGGTCTTGGACACTTAATACCCAATTTTCCGTTCTGATTTGTATGTTTTGGAATATTTATATTTTAGCTTTCCATTATTATTGTTGTTGTTGTTATTATCGTGTATCTCCATGTGTAGTGGCCAGTAAACATGTTTATGTTAACCAGAAGAGCAATGTTCACTCCTCTGGACTTTTCTCATTATGCATTCTACAGGAAGAAAACGATAATTTGAAGGTCCAAAATGAGGAGATTGCTGATAAACTCAGGCACACCGAAGGCCTTCTTTCACGCGTGAGTAATGAGCTTGCTTGCTACCGTGCTTCTAATGGAAAGAGCCCTTACTTTGATCTTGATGAGGAGGAAAGACTAAAGAACAAATTAAAAGTAAGATTCAGACAATTGGTATTTGTGGATCCTTGGCGAGAGAGAGAGAGAGAGAGAGAGAGAGAGAGAGAGAGAGAGAGAGAGAGAGAGAGAGAGAGAGAGAGAGTGACAATTGTTTGCCATTTATGACAGGAAACCGAAGATGAGAGACTCCAGTTGGCACAGAAACTATTGTGCTTGTGTACTAGCATTCTGAAGGTGAGGCACTTGAATCAGTGTGTGTGTGTACTAGCATTCTGAAGGTGAGGCACTTGAATCTGTGTGTGTGTGTACTAGCATTCTGAAGGTGAGGCACTTGAATCACTGTGTGTGTGTGTGATGTTAATTTAAGTGGCATTAAGAGTCGAACCCATATTTCAGGCTGCTGGAATAACACATCCCACCCAAGATATAAATCCTTATGTTGCTGAGGATGCTCTGAATAAGCTCAAGGATCAAGTTTCTTCTGCAGAAAGAGAACTGCAAGATTTAAAATTCAAGGTGGGTCTCTTTCATAGAGGTTCCATTAGGGAGAAACTTAAAAAATAGCAAGACAATGTTCTGAGGAACATTTTGAGGAATTACTGACGCTATGATTGTTGGGAAGAGAGAAGCTGGAATTCGAAATACTAAACTGATTGGTTGACTGTCTCTCTCTCAATTGATTAATTCTCTCTCTCTCTCTCTCTTGCAGAATAAAATAGCAGGGGAAAGGATTCATCTAAGCGGGCTTAGACCTCAAGTTTCACCATTAAACTCCAAGCCATCAGAGTTGGATATCAGCTCTCCTATTCATAATTAAGAACGAGTTGCTCAAATTTACCTCTCAATTTTAATGTAGGGTGCACATATCTTTCATGGTGTTAGTGTTTTGCTAACAGAAGTTGCAGATTCCTTCTGTTTTGTTAACAAAAGGTGTTCTCTCAGGTTCCTTCCTGTAATATTATGTACATGGAGATCAGGCTTGTATTATGGCCTCGCCCATTTCATGTGTATGGAGCTCATTCCATGTGTGTATGGAGTTTGATCAATAAGTTGATTCTTTTGTATGGAGCTCATTCCATGTGTGTATGGAGTTTGATCAATAAGTTGATTCTTTTGTATGGAGCTCATTCCATGTGTGTATGGAGTTTGATCAATAAGTTGATTCTTTTGTATGTCTATATTGTAAAGAGAATTAATTCGATCAGAGTTGGCGTGGGTTTGTATTTCGGAGCTTCACATGCATGGGATTACATTTATAGTAAGCCTAGACCGGATAAACTTTTGCGGCCTTCACATTTTATTTTCCTCCCCTAGAATGAGAGAGATAGACGAGAGAGATTTATAACAAGGGCAAGCTTTCTATACTTCATCCGATCTGAATGAACTGTTGATATGGATTCAATTATATTGTTACACTTCTACATTATTTTATTTTGAAAAAAGTTTATATAGAGTTGAGGCTCAAAACAATCAAATTAAAGTGTACCTTAAAAATTTCACTAAAAAATGGTGTTTTGATGCCCAAATATCATCAAATTGATCATCATGACATCAAGATGCATGGACTGACAATAAAAAAAATAGATTTGAAGTTTTGGAAATGGTTCATCTTGTAATGCATTTTTTTACTGTCAATTTTCAATATTTTCAAGTTTTCATAGATCTGCTCGATCTACACTATTTTTGAGTTTTAAATTTTATTATTAGAGATAAAAATATATTTTAAGGCTATAACAAAGATTGCCAATATTGAAACCCTCGACACTATTTAAAGGTGTGCCTTACTTAGATTTTTTAGAGCCTCGGCTCTATACAACCTGCACCCTTAATAATATAGTATATTTAGGGAGAGAGAGAAATTGCTTACTGGACCCCTTATCTGTGTTGGAAAAAGTTTATATAAGGATGCAACCTTGTAAGGTAGAACTATGGATGCCCCTCAAATCCATTGAAAAAGGTAGTTTTAATGTTGAAAAACCCTTTGATTGATCATCTCGACATTGAGATGTATGACTATGAAAAATAAAAAGAAATTAAGTCTTAGAAATAATGCATTTTACAACATATTATCTATACTGTCCATTTTCAAGATTTTCATGTGTTTATAGGTCTATTGGATTTTAACTATTTTTGAAATTTAAAATTTTATAATTAGATATAAAAATAGATTTTGAGATAATCCTAAAAACATTTTATATCAAAATTATGTACCATAATAAAATTAGAAAGTGCACCTTACCACTACACCTACGGATGCATCTGTATGCCAATTGCACCCATCAATGTAGGGTACATGTGTTAGTATGTAAATACATGTTTGAGAATCTAGTATGTGAAGCTAAAATGTGAGTACTTGATATATCTGTACATTAGACATATTGAACAATATCATTTAGATATAAAATCTTCCTCAAATTTTAATAGCTGCAGCCGAGCATCATGATGGTAGAAGATGTCCCAGGTTCAAGACTATGGGTTGGTCTTTGCATTTTTTATTATAATAAAAACTAAATATGGAATAACAATTTATTTATTGTCAGGATTTGATCTTTTAAAGTTTGACGCATGATTTTTGATGGAATGGCAATATTTAAAATATGGACCCCTTTTGATGTTAAAAAAAATTACTGCGTGCCCTTCTACTTTGTGCTCCTATGTGGTAATATCAAACGTGGAAGTGGGACGTTCAACTTCTATTTTTAAAAACTTTCACTTATCAAACACAACCTTAAGTTTAAGCTTCTATGATAAAAACATACCAACGCTTTTATAAAGCATGTTGATAAATACTCAAAAATCATTAGATACTTACGGTCAAGTGTTATTAACGTGTCTTAGTGTCGATACATGTTGAGGATGCAAAAAAATTCTAGTTGTCTTGGTAACACTACACCTTGCACTTCACATAATTATGATTAAAGAGAGAAAAATGGACCACCATGATTTAGTAAAGCCAAAAGGCTACTTGCTTTATCATCATCCCTTAATCCCTTAAAAATGGAACTCAAGCCATCACCCTAACTATCTTCTAATGTTATGCCCATTCCAATTTCCTAACCAGTATTGTTTCATCATTTGTATCGTACTAACATATAATCCCCGCTATCATCACCGTCGGTTAAACAATGAAGAAAATGAGAGGCGACACATAGGCAGTTCACACACAATATCGTGGTAATATCTCGTCCTGCGGTCCAATGCCCTCTCATCACCATCCATCATTTTATTGGAAGGTGATGAGCGTTATGGACTAAGGTTCCCATAGTCCTGGGAAGCATATTCCTTTAACTCTTGCTCTAACACTCGGTCTGCAATTAAAAGTTTATTTTTGTGCTCAATAATTCAGGAATTGTATTCGATTCCCTTTTCTCTCTCGTATTGATCATCTTCTTATAAGTTTAATGGAGTTTTAGGGTTTCTTGTTGCACTGGCTGTGCTCAAATTGAGTGTTCTTAGCACTTGTTGTTTCTCGGGTATCTTTTGTTTTACATTTCTTAGCGACCCTAGGGTTGAGCAATTCCTTGACATTTCTCAGTTTCAGTGTCTGATTGGGGAAATTCCTAGGTTTTACTCTTGTTTATTCTAGGGTTCTGAACCAGAAGTCTGCAATAATGCAGTCTCTTTCATGGAAAACAGTTGCAGTCGACTATGGACGCTTACACAAGGTTTGAAATCATGACATGAATAGGTTCTTTTGCATTTTTTAAAGCACATGCGTTTTCTTGTGAAGAAAAATTTTCATTTTTCTTTGTCAGTTCAAAATGCAGAAGGAAGCAAGAGGGTTTCACTTGAAGCATTTTGATCGAAGCAGACTGGATGTTAGAGGTTCAGCTGCTTTGTCTTCTCAGAGTTTACAATCTGTTCAAACACAGAGCCAACAATCTTTGGACACAGTTCGTGTTGGTGTTCTAGGAGCTAGTGGTTATACTGGTTCAGAGGTATGAATTCTCCTCCCCCTTTCCCCTCCCCCCCCCCCTCCTCCTTTCCCCCTCTATATCTCAATTTAAAACTCTATGATCGCCTGATATTATTAAGTCTAAGTTAAAAATTAAGAGTTAATGTTATTAATTTAAAATACTATGTGCATTATACAACTTCACTACGTGGGTCTTTGCTTTAATCCTTATTTAATTATATTGCTTGCATTTTTTTCTCTTGCATTTCATTTTGAGTCATGTTTTTGTCGGTTTGGCGGTATAACTGTTGTTCTTTTTGTTGTATTTGTAATGCAATTGTTTTGAAAAAATCATTTGGATACTTTTCATGACGTTGGTACTTTTTTAATTGTAAGTGTGTATTGATCGTTGCTACCTCTGCTCATTGAAATTCTAATTGGCCAAACAGATAGTGAGACTTCTGGCAAACCATCCTTACTTTGATATCACCCTGATGACTGCTGATAGAAAAGCTGGTCTCTCTCTAGCAACTGTATTTCCTCACTTAATCACACAAGTAAGGCTCTTAACTTTATCATGAGTTGTAAGGAGTACTGATATGTAAATTAAACTGCAACACTTGTGAGTTTAAGTCAAGTGGACATAGCCAATTGTTAGCATTATAAGTTTTTTATTCGTTGAATGCGGCTTGTAATGGATTGCAATCTTATATGCTATTGATATGAGCACATTGTGTTTACGTGGTTCCCTAATATATTGTCATTTCTGTCATAAGAAAAGATGAGATATCATATCACAGGGCACACTTCGCATATATCATTTTGTGTATCGTTGTTTTGTGTCTTGAAATTGCATTCTTGGCTGAGAAGTGCCACTAAACACAAACAATTATATTACATGTAACTCATAAAAAAGGAAACGTTTTAGGTGCATCTGGGAACACAGTCCAATAGATACGCCCGGGCTATCTGTACCATCCAGTTATGTGGACTCTGTGGATTATTCCTGAAAAATGAGAGAGGGGAACTCGATTGGTAGCCCTGGTTCCCCTCTCTTACATTGCCCCTTTGCTTTACCTTCTCTCTGCAAATTAAGGGATAGAGTGTGTGTGTGTGTGCACACATGCATGTACCGTGTGAGTGTGCATGTGCATGTGTCTGTGTGTGTGTGTGTGTGTGTGTGTGGTTTGTTGTGTGTGTGCTGCGTGCCTGCGTGCATTGTAATGTTAATATTCCGATCAAAAGATTCTGAGTTATCTTAGCAATTAAATGTTAAGGTTCTGATCAAAAGAAATCGCAGGCAAACAACATAATCTCAAGATTACAACATAAACCAACTTTCTCAAAAAAGAAAAGAAAAGATTACAACATAAACCATTGCCAAAGCTCCCAGCTTTTATTACTGCCAAAACTTTACAAAGAGCACCAGAAGAACGAACCTGGAAAATTATTTTTTTGAGTGAGTAAGGGTAGGATTCAAATTCAATGAGCTTCAGAGTCCTGCCATTTTTGTCATACATTATCAGAAATGAAGCTGAATAGAAATGGTGAAAAACCTCCTCCTAGTTCCAAGCTTTCACTCCGAAAGGTTAATTCAAAACCCATTTTTTCCACCATAAACTGAGCCTGTGAATTTATAGAAGTTCTAATCCAAATACAAATAATGCACTGTGGTTTTGCATTGCAAAATCCATTCGAAACATTTCATACGCATATCCAAAATCTTCCATTTCATCGTCCTTTCATTCTACTGCTCTTGAACTCTCGAATTCTTTGCAAAAACCCCTAAACCCCAGCCATTTCCCCATCTTCTTTCTCTATCCCAATTGACCCCTTAAATCCTCTGCACAAACCGCAAATGGATCACCTATACTATCATTTCCTCATCTTCTCTCTCTACGTCATTTGACCTCTCAAAATCCCATGACAAAAAATTCAACACTTCAACTAGGCGCCACAGGGCCTGAAACTCTTCCAATATTCTCAGGCATAAGTGTAAATAGTGAGTGAAGTGATTCAAGAGAGAGGAATTGGCCTGATGCTTGGGTGATCAGCGTGGTAGAGCCTCAATGTGAATCTTGGTTTTCGTTATACAACTATATATGGTAACATGTCAACAACAAAAAAGAAAAAGAAAAAAGAGGGATGATAGAGAAAGTGTCAGAGAAAGAGCAGGGAGGGAGGGCATGTCAACCAAAAAAGATCGAGGGATGATAGAGAAAGGGTCGGAGAGAGGGAAGGGAAGGAAGAGAAGAAAAGGTTGGCGAGAGAGAGAAAGGAATCAGGATTTGAGAAAGTGAATAGGGAGAAGGAGAGAAAGGGAGGGAAATGCACCGGTGTTAGTGGTGCCTAGGTCCCCTCTCTCGATTTGTTGGAAAGGTCTGCACTGTTCACATAAATGGCTAGTGCAGATCTGAGGGGAAATACGACAATAGGTGCATTCCCGGAAGCACCTAAACCCTACCCTATTAACATGATAATTATGTTATTAGCAATCTTCCATATATGGCAAGGATTGTGGGCACAACATATCAAGGTGGACTGGAATTTTCTAGTAGTGATGGTAGTGGTAGTTATTCGATACTGAGATCGAAAGACCTGCTGGTTGATGTTCAGTTCAGATCTTGGATATTTACCTTCTCGTGCTTGGCATTAGCATGAGAAAAATGCCCTTGTTTGAGGCGGAGTATTGAGACATTGGCATACACATTGGATTATTGTTGGTTCATGTTAGAGACTTTGATTTGTAATACAGTCAGTGATGTAAGGGCATTTTTCTCTATTTCTCCATGATAACACTAGCCATGTTAATAAAATGATTTTTAACAGTTGCTTTAACTTTATTGAGGTATCATTATGCCCTTATTGCAACTCTTATTGTTAGTTTGTGTTAGTGTGTGTAGAGAAGTTATTATAGTCATGTTTCTGTTATATTTCGGACCTTTCTAATATTTAAAAGCATTTTGGTACACCTGGCCTGGTAGTTGATCTCATGCATTTCAGTGGGAATTTAGTGACTGTTAGTGTGTGTGCAAACTATTTAAATAAAATGGCAGTAGGAATTGAATTAATGTTTCTGGTGTGCATCTCATACGTGAATGCTGTTAGTGAATGAATACAATTTTGTGAAATGACTTTACTTAATGATGGTTCAATTTGTCTTCAATAGTTGGTGTGCTGATGCTTTACCTGTATGCCTGTCAATGCAGGATTTACCAAGTTTGATTGCTGTTAAAGATGCTGATTTCTCTGATGTGGATGCTGTATTCTGCTGTTTACCTCATGGAACTACCCAGGTTTTTCTCTATTTCAGCAACATATTTCAAATGTTTTCCAAATGAATGCTATAGGTGTGGACTGTGGTTACGGGCCACATCCATATGAAGAAATGTTTCTAATTTTCATGTTTCTATTAAAGGTCTATCTTCTGTTTCAACCTGTTGCATTCAATAAGCTGCATTTGCTGCTCTCTTGTTGTAGGAGATCATCAAAGCACTTCCAAGGGGCCTGAAGGTTGTTGATCTCTCTGCGGTATGTTTCTGTTGCAATGCTCAATCTTCTCTGGTTTCACTAGGAATGTTTTCTTCAAAATGAATAAAAATATATTTTTTAGGAAATTCTGATGAAGTTTATTTTTTCCTGAGTTATTTTTGTACTTTTCTTTTCCTTTGACTAACACATGCATCCCTAACATTGCGAGTGCTTTTTGTAATTGGCTCCATATTGGTTGGCTGAGAGATGTTTCCGATTAAACTTTGAAACCTTTGGGATGGTTTCTTAAAATTTGGATCTTACATGTTTTTCACCATGCATAGGCTTTTTCAGTTATGAAGTTCTCGATACAGTTTATTTTCATGAAGCTCCAGAAGGTATGATGATGATTCTGTGCAGGACTTCAGGCTTCGTAGTGTAGATGAATATGAGGAATGGTATGGTCAACCTCACAGGGCAACTGAATTGCAGGTATGCATGCAGATTTAAGTGCATGTAGTTTCTTTGTTCACATTCTTTGTTTGGCTTGGACTATTCTGTAACTTTTTTTGGGTAAGAAAATTTTCTTTTGGGCATTATTCTGAGTTTATATGTGTTCACTGGTCGATGCATTTATCTTTGACCAAACAATGACTTCTTTGCAATGCAATCCTATAAATGAGGCATAGGCTGGTCTGTGGCATTACAAGTGGGAATACAATACTATCTGTCAGATGGGTTGACTAGAGGAATCCTTCCCACTCATAAATATGGATACGTAATTTTATATTATTGAACATCTAAGCAACTCAATTGCCCATAAAAAACATCTAAACAACTCATTTTTTTTTATTCTCCCCTGGTTGTTTTTTTGGAAATTTAATTCGTATATTATCCTTCGGGAAGAAGAGTATAGTATCTTTAAAGGTTACTTTAGACATGAATAATCATAGTCTTTTTATAAATTATGCAAACTTTATTTTCTTTTCTTGTGCTGTTTGATGACGGGTTCAGTAATTTTATACAGAAAGAAGCTGTATATGGGTTGACGGAGATTTTGAGGGATGAAATCCGAAATGCGCGATTAGTTGCTAATCCTGGTTGTTATCCAACATCTGTTCAACTCCCTCTCGTTCCCTTACTCAAGGTTTATTTCTATCATTACTTTCTGATAGTGAAGTCTAATTATTATGTTATTCTTTGGGCATGGAAAATATCAATCTTTGGGCCTTATTTTCTGTCTTCACTTATTTGCCTTCAATAGAAGCCTGTCACTTACTGACCATAGGGAAAAGTAATAAGGAAGGGAAAAAAAAAGAAAAAAAGAAACATCGACAAATATATATGTACCTGTGAGTTTTTAATGCAACTAGTGCAAAATAATTTTGCCATGGGCTTAATCTCTCAAATGTTTTTTTGCTATGTGCTTATTTGATCTTATGGAGGTGCAAGAAGTTAATTCTTTTCCTGACCTTGGGATTGCAAGAATAAATTGTTGAGACAATTGAAGAGTGAGAATTTACATGTTGTTTTGACTTTTGAGCTCTTGTCAATCTCAGAGATTCTTTGTTAAGTAGATTTTATCATGTGGAATATGATTAATGTGTGACTTGCTAGATGTTTACCTTTCGGCCTCAACCTTCTCGTATCTCACCATGTATCAGGCAAAGCTAATAGAAACAAGAAATATCATCATTGATTCAAAGTCTGGTGTGAGTGGTGCAGGTCAGGATAGTATATCTTTGGAACTTCTTGTCAATTTCTTATTATTGTTGTTCTTAGTGCTATTATTTGTTATTATTATCACTATTATCATCATTGTTGTTATCGTTATTATTATTGTTGTTGGTGGTGGTGTTGTTATCATTAGTATTATTGCTTTCAGTTCTATTTTGAGTTTTATGTAACTTTTAAGTGCTCCAGTTGAGTACTTAAATTATACTCCATTACTAGAAGTTTAAAATTTTTTATGCACCAGGAGTCTGGATTCTTTTTATTGCTTTTTGTGTAGTGTGATTTCCATTGTTCAAAGTTGTTTTGATTAATTTTGTCTCTTTCCATTTGGCTTTTTATAGGACGTGGAGCCAAAGAAGCTAATCTATACACAGAAATTGCAGAAGGAATACATTCTTATGGAATCACTAGGCATCGGCATGGTATATTCCGCTTTACATTTCAATTAGGGTTATGTTAGGGTACTCATACATGTGAGTATTTCCTTGATGTACTCAATATTTTTGGATATTTAATACCCTTGCTCTATAATGTAGTAATTTTTCGTCTATGGATATTTTAGGTAATTAATCAAGGGTAAAGCAAAAATTCATTATTAAAAAAAGAATATTTATTAATTATAGTGGAGAATGACATCATCCACATTGGGTGTGACATCACCCACATGGAGCATTAATTGCTTTTTGATCACTAATAGAATGCCACTAACTTCTTATCAAAATATATATTCTGCCTCTCCTAATGGCAAAAATACTCTTGCTAAAAAAAGTTTTGTACTACAAAGCAAGGGTAATTAGTGTTAAAAATGTTAGTACATTAAGGAAATACTCACATGTATGAGTACCCTAACATAACCTTGTAAATTATTGGTTTTTAGGTAAATTCAATTAGACATATTGACATTCTTAAAGCATTTCCATCCATATCAAAAGCTATGCCTTTCAAGCTAACTATACATTACGTGGATATCCGAGCAGATCTTCAGTATTATTAGTATTTTATTTGTCTTTTCAAGTCTTAACAATGTGAATTATGAATTTTACATGTAGGTCAGCATAAGCATTATCTCTTTTGTTTTGGTGGTTTAGCATCAGCATTGTCTCGTGGAGCAAAAATGTTGCTTGACCACTTTGGTTTTTTATCCACTGTGCTATAGCCAATTGCAACATGACTGGACCATTTCCTTATACCCTGTATTGGTATTCAGGATGAAGTATTTGATTTTCAGTATAAAAAAATTATGTGAACTTCAAGTTTTATCTATTGAGGGTAGATGTCTAGGAAGTATCTTCACTGGATGATTTCTCACAAGTATCTGGCTCCATGATGGATCTAGTTTGGATATAAGGGTAATGATGTGCTCTAATCAATGCAGCTTGTGGATGCATGTTTTTAGTTTTTGGAAGTTGCCTACATATCATGGACATGACACATGTGTCTAACACTTTAGAAACTTGGCACTTCTGCATAACTTTTTTTTATTGACATCATAGAAGTGCTTAATCTCACGTAATTTTCTGCATATCTACCTATCCCTCCTTTCAATGATGTATATGTGTCATGTTTGAAAGGTCGCTGGGGTCCCTGTCAAACGCTGACACACGTGTGTTTGTGATGTGAGGTCTAGTAGAAGCATTAAGCTTGTTTCCTCAACCTATCCAATCAAATCTATTTTCAGATTCCTCCATATCGACCATTCACCACAGATATCTCTTCCACACCATTCATGTTGATAATTTTGTTGGAGCCTGATCTTCTCTTTATGAGGTTCGTTCTGTATCACTCTTGTTACTAAGGTGAGGTTTTGCTATTTTTCAAGCAAGGTTGAAAAAATCGGCCGTTTGGCCGCCTAGGCAGCTAGGCCAACAATCTTTCTAGGTATAGCCTTGGCAGGTGGATCTAGTTGACCAACAATCCTTCAAGGCGCCTGAATACTGTTGCCACGCCCTTAAAAAAACGGAAAAAAAAAAGAAAAAAAAAGAACATCACATTAAAAGGGGGAAAAAAGAGAGAATTAAAGCCTATTAAGGCCCCTCTCTCTCTCTCTCTCACACACACACACACATGGGCCCATGTGTTCTCTCTGCATGTAAAAAAAAGAAGAAGATGGCCTCCAAGTGTTCAATGTAAGGCCTGTCTATCTCTTCTTTCTCACGCATAAAGAATATGGCCTCCAAGTGTTCGATGCAAGGCCTCTCTATCTCACACATACGCACACAAGGACACATGGATCCATGTGCTCTCTCTTTACATGCAAGAATAAGAAAAGGAAGAACATGACCTCCAAGTGTTCAATGCGAGGTCCTCTTAGGCGGATTTCCAGCCGCCTAGGTGGCTAGGCCCCTAGGTGCCTCCACCTTTTTGAACATTGTTTTCAAGTGTAGTTACAAGTAGAACGTTCTTTCTTAGGATGGTATCATGGTCAATGCCTTCATATTAGCTTTCTTTATGAAGTTAATGCATGCTATGATGTGGATATTTAGGTACTCTCTTTGTCATTATTTTCGGTTATTTTGTTTTGTTCTTAGCATTATTTTTGTTTCCTTTGCACTATACTGCCATGCTTGACTCACTAAATATACTTGGAGAAGCTCATCATGATCATTTTGTCTGTCTCAGTTCCAGAAATTGAGCAAGGCCTTTCTGATGCTTCAAATTCAAAAGTAACAATCAGCTTCACTCCTCATCTAATGCCAATGGTAAAAGAATCTCTTTGTAGTGAATTACTTCTTTCTTTGCCAAAAGATTTTATACTCCTGCAGGAATACCGGTCATTTACTCCCCTGGGTAAAATGCAATATAGGAATAATTTTAGCACTTTAAATTTTGGGGAGGCAACCTCTTCAACCCATAAACAAACCTTACTCAAAAAAAAAAAAAAAAAAAAAAAAAAATCCTAGTTGAAATCCCTATATACTAGAGAAAAATAATTTCTCAAGAATGAATAGAGAGTGTCAAATTTTTGAATGGTGAGATCTAGGGGTTGAAAACTCCAAATTTAGATTTTTTTTTTTTTGAAAATAATCATCTATTGTTTCTTAGATGGTTCCCAAAATTTCAGACCGAAAAAATCCTCCCAAGCAGTCTTTTGAATGAGGGAGTGGATACACAGTATGCTCCTGTGGGATCATAGCATAGGCGCTCTACTTCTTCTTTGTCCATGCATTTTGTGTCCTTCATTAAGAAGGGTCTAGATGACCCTCAAGATGTAGAGTTCAATTTAGATTCTGAATATTTTTCTGAACGATTTTAACAGAGCCGAGGAATGCAGTCTACTGTGTATGTGGAAATGGCTTCTGGTGTTACAGTTGAAGATCTCCATCAGCAGTTGAGCATAACTTATAAGGTATGCCCTTTCATATGCTGAGGTCAATCAAAGTTATACCCTTTCATATGCTGAGGTCAATCAGAGTTATACTTTATTTTGGTAATTTTGTGATGTTACTCTTGTTTGACGTTTCTAACTCAATGAACTATCCTTTGTTTTGATCACAAACGGAACTTGTCATCTTGTAAAAATTGTCTCAATACAGTTTGAACTCAAAATATTTCAAATCTAAAATTATTTTCTCCGTGTCAGTCAGGTACACTGAGGCTGCCATCCTTTTTGTTATTTCAGGATGAAGAGTTTGTTGTTTTGTTGGAGAGAGGAGCTGTGCCTCACACTCGAAATGTCCGGGGATCAAATTACTGCTTTATGAATGTCTTTGACGATCGAATACCTGGAAGAGCAATCATAATTTCTGTTGTATGTGAATTTTTCCATTCACTTTTATTGACACAACACAAACACTTTTGTTCTTCATATTCTTAGATGTTGGTGTTTCTTATGTTTCCTTATGATCTATTGTGCAAATCATGCAGATTGATAACCTTGTAAAGGGGGCTTCTGGTCAAGCACTACAGAACCTGAATGTAATGGTGGGATTACCTGAAAACACTGGGCTTCTTCAGCAGCCGCTCTTTCCTTGATATTATTGCTTTTGTTAGACCATCGCAATAAGGTAATATAAAATCACAATTTGACTGCTTTTCCTTATGGTTTGTCTTGCTATGATCACACATACGAATGCGCATGCACACATACACATTGTGGTGTATCTGTGCATCCATTATTACAGCATGTAAGTATGGAAGGCACACCCTTTTTTATTAATTTAATATCAAATTAATCTTCTAAATCAACTATTGGCATTCCCTTAGTTTCTACATGTTCTCTCTCTCCATCCATTCTGCCCTCCTTCAGATCTCTCTCTCTCTCACACACACAGACACAGAGACATGCCTCTATCTTTCCTAATTTCTCGTGCACTCTCATTTAATCTTCTATTTCTCCTCCCTAAATTTCTATTATCTCGTTTCTCTTAAAATCTTTTCCTCTTAAATTTCTTCACGTGTATGTGGCTGCTCGTGTGACTTACTGGGATGAAACACATTATAAGATAAGGAAAATTGATTATTCTGCATCCTTGTCTATGGCAGGTTAGACACGACCATGCTCCCTTTATTTATTTGAAGGGATCGGCTTCTCTTCAATGTCTTGTGTCCATGTTTAATATTGTCTGCTCTGCTCAAAGTTCGACTTGTAGGATACCGCAATTGGATATTTATGTTTAAGCTTCTACTTGTTTGTATGCCAATATGAATTCAGCTGATGAGGAACCTCTTTCTTATTTCTTTTTTAGTTAATTTATTTAGTTTTTGATGCGAGAAGCCTCCCAAATACAGTTTGTCTTCGTTTTGATCTAGTATATTTGTGCTTTAAGGATTCAGTCTTAGGCTAGATTATCTAAGGTGTTGATGATATCCTAAGTTTGAATCCTACCACCGGACTACCCATAAACCAATTTCTTTGTGCTTTATGCTTAAGAACTTGGTACAAATTCTTATAGATGTCAAACTCTACTGATCGATGTAGGATCTAGAAAGGGGTGAGGTTAGAGGTGAAGGCCAACCATGAGAGCATGCTCAAATTGATCTTTGCTCCCAAACAATAGATTTGGATCTTTGGTAGTAGCTTGAGTATGATGATTTTTCAAGAATAGAAATGGATGGTGTCTAAGATATATCATTTGTAAGGCTCTAAATCCATCCATTTTTCTTTGGATCCATGGTTATTGAGGTTCGTATAATGGATGGTTCTTCCATCCTCATGTACACAAATCCATGTATCTTTGGATCCATGTCTGTCGGGGAGCATATGATGGAGGGTTCTTCCATCCGCATGTCCAATGTGGTTTTTTGAGTCGGGCTGTAAAGTAGTCTCACCTGTTCTAAAGACATGGTATGTCCACAAAATATGTGGATTGCTCGGCTTTTTGCATTGTCATCAGAAAAGCTTTTCTTTATCTTGAATGGGGTTACTGTAATCCTTATCACTGGATGTTATGAGGGCCATTGTCATCTGATCACTGGTTGGAGAATGATGGAGAGGATAGAGACCCTATTAGGAAATACCAGTGTTTCATCAGTTGGTCCGACTCGCCTCATAATCATCGGACTAAGAATTGGATCGTGATAACATGGAGATGATAATTTTATTAGCCATATACTTATTACCTTTCGAGCATGTATTGCTCTCCAGAAATCTATGGCTTCAAAACTAGGAAGTATTGTTATAAATGAAAAATACCCATAAGAAACGAAGTATTTAAATATTTTACCAAATTGAAACCGTTCCAACTGAAGACCTTTGTTGGATATTTTATTAAAACAAAAGATATGATTAAAGTGTTAAATTGTTAATCTATTATGGGCAATTACATAAAAACCAAACAAGGATTCTAGCTTGCTGCAATGAGACATTCGTCTCATTAATAATAAAAAATAGAAAATTGCAGCCAGTAAATAAATTAAGAACTATGGGAGGCTGTTACTTAAATTAGTTGCTTTGTATCACCTTCAAAAGACTTAGTAAACATCACTCTGGATCACCTAGATCTGTGGTGGACCGACTACGGTCCTTATTGTAATCTCCTCATGATGGGAAGCAAATAGGCTAGGTGATTTGACCAGGGCTTTTTTTTGGGATGAGTCAGTGGGGAGAGGGCCCCGTTGGTAGGAATTGAGCTAGGATGTAGCGTTGCAAATTGTGAAGTGCTAACCAATTAAGCTCGTGTTCTTTTGGCGAGGGCATGTTATACATTATAACCAATGAGCGAACGTGCAACCCTTGGGGAGAGAGAACACTGGCTAGGGCTCAGGAGTGTGCCACTCCAGGGCTGTTAGAGAGGGTCATGGCACCGTAAGAGAGAAAATGGGCGAGGGCTTGTGGCATGCCACTCTAGGGTTACTAGAGAGGGGTGTGGCACCCCCACACAAGAGAGATGAGAGAGAGGTGAGAGAATGGCATGGAGAAGAGAGAGGATAGAGATAATCAAATCAAATGCTATAAGAGGGACAGAAGGGACCCAATTAGATAGTAGCGGTGAGAGCTAGGAATTGCCATCTTTTAGAGGAATCATTGATCAACAGTGATATGTGGGCGTGAAGAGAGGTTTTAATCTAATTTTACATTACTTAAATCGATAGATGGAAGTTTTTGGAACAGGGATATGGACAAGATGAGTGGGAAGGTTCTATACATATACATATACGGATTAAGAAAGATCATTTCTTAAGGGTTGCATATCTTGAAAGAAATGGTTTTTTATAGGAAGATAATTTCTTGTGGGTAATTTCTTGTATGGGTTTTTTGATAAATTGTATCACCATGTTTTAAATAAAAAAATAACCTAATCATGTGGTTTTGTTCGAGACATTAAGCATATAGTTTGCTCCTTGTTTTTGAAAATCTAAAATCAAGGTTGTTCTTTTTAAAAATCAAAATAAGTAAAACCTCACCTCAAAACTCATGGAAAATTGTATTTCTGGCATTGGAGAACCGTCAAATCTATCATCTTGATGACCATTACAGTTTTGAAAAAGAATTAAGATTTCAAGCCCTTAAAATATTATATGATATAACACATTATCTAGAGTCTAGACCATCAGCTTTCAAGTACTTATGAAACTGCAAGATTTGTACCTGTTGAGGATTGATGTCTTGTATTATGAGGAAATAGATCTGCCAAGGTAGAGTTAAAAACATGACTCTGGAGGGCCGTTAAAAGAGTATTTCGATAATTTGTACCATCTATTTGAAACTTGATATATATTGTTGCGATTGGGGTTTATCTAGGGTTAAGGGAAAAAAGCAGATTGCTATGTAATTAGAAAGATGTAAGGAAGAGAGCTTTTTGTAACCCTATTCTCCATTGCCAGTAAAGAAGTTCTCGTCTCTTATGGACATAGGTACGTTACCGAACCATGTATATCATTGCGTTGTGGTTTGTTGTATATTTCTTTTGTCTTTGTTTCTTCTTTCTAGTTTTCGTAGATTGCTTTTCGTTTCTATAGTACTATTTTTGGAGCTATACATTTTATAATCGGTGATGAAAATTGATTTTAGAACCATCATATATATTTTTGGACTTGAAAGAGCTTTACGTTTTTTTTTTACCCAGTCCTAGGCCTTATACTTTAGTTAAAAAGGTTTTGGCCATGGGCACACAACTAGACTTCAAAACATATGGTCCAGGTAGAAGGTCGCATTGTATCTCGTTCGCTTGATATTCGTGCCACTCACCACACACGAATTTCAAATCGAGCCACGAAAAAGAAAAAAGAAGAGAGACATGAATTTCACTTTGAGCCACAAAAAACAAAAAGAGGGAAAAATTTATATAAGGTGTCAACTTTATACTGTGCAAGTAAGGTACACCTAAAAAATCGTTAGAAAAGATTGTTTTTATGTTAGAAAACCCTCAAATCGGTCATCTCGACCTCGAGATTTATAGACATGAAAAAAAAGGGAATTTTTAGTCCTAAAAAATTTTTATCTTCAAACACATTATTTGGACTATTCGTTTTCAAAATTTTCAAGTGTTTATAGATCTACTTGATCGTCACCATTTCTAGAACTTTAAATTTTATAATTGGGGGGGCAACAATAGATTTTCATATCATTGCAAGGCTTTGTGGCATCGAAACTGTATTTTCAGTATAGTTTTGAAGTGCACCTTGCTTCAATAGTATAAGGGTGACACCTTATACAAACCTCACTTGAAAATCACCCAAGAGCCTCTCCTCAAGAGGCCCCACAATAGTTGCCAATAGAGAGCCTCTCCTCAAGAGACCCCACAATAGCTGCCCCATTTGAGCAATGTAGCCAATCAAAACAAAGATTCAAATATTCAGTAGATAAAAAAGAGGGCCCCACCACCACCTATATAAACAAATACACAACACACCACCCTAAGCCACCACCAAAACACCATCACTTCACTTCACTTCCCAACCTTGCCCACCTTTTACATCCTTTTGCTCAGGCAACGCCATGGCAACGATGTCCCTCTCCTCCCCATCGTTTGCCGGCAAGGCGGTGTTTGTGAGCACGCAATCCTAATTCGGAATTGGTGTCCATGGTGATGGAAGAGTGAGCATGAGGAAGATTGCTAGCAAGGCCCCAACATCTGGAAGCCCGTTGTATGGCCCCGACAAAGTTAGGTACCTTGGCCCGTTCTTTGGGGAGCTTCCATCCTACCTCACCGGGGAGTCCCCGGTGACAACAGGTGGGACACTGCTGGCCTCTTTGCCGACCACGAGACCTTCACCAAGAACAGAGAGCTCGAGGTCATCCACTGCAGGTGGGCCATGCTCGAAGCTATGGGATGCATGTATTGGATTTGGTGATATCCAAAATCACCTATAAGGAAATCCTATATTATGTGAGATTGAGATATTCCTATATTATGCGTGATTGAGATATTTTCTTATTATATGAGATTGATATTGATATTTGATAAGTTTCTTAAAGGAAATGGAAATGCAAAAAGATTAAGTCTCATGGATTTGATGGCAAACATTATTTTTAACAAGAGTGGTGAAGAGATATTTCCTTATTATATGAGATTGATATTGATATTTGATAAGTTTCTTAAAGGAAATAGAAATCCAAAAAGATTAGGACTATTGGATTTATCTCATGGTTATGAGATTATGTAATATCAACAGGAAGTTTTTTATTTAGTATGGACTCATAATCTTATATATTTGGGATGAAAGTATAGAGAATTTGTATGTTTTATTTGGGTCACCACATGAAAATGGTGTTTCTTCTAGAGAGAGGGGGGGCAGAGCCTCCTGTGTATAAGATACAATGTTTACTCTTAGAGAGAAGATAACTTCTTATGTAGAGAAACTTTGCAATGGTGCCTCTTGTAGACTCCTCAAGATTGAGAGGCTGGTTTCTTGTAGAGAAGTGGTTCCCATGGAGATTTTGGTTGGTTCTTCCTTCTAGTTAAAGAGAAAATTAATTTCTCATTGCTCTCGTTTCACTATCTGGTGTTGTCGATAATAGTTGCCAGAAGTAAAGAAAATGAATGAAGAGTGGTTTAAAATGGTTTGCTCGACTTGAGTTTTTGTTGAGGTTAGAGATGTATTCTATATTCCAAAATCTTTAATGTAACTTTCATTGGTATAATGGATTTCAGTTTGCCGTGCCCGTGGATATAGCCCTTCTGGGGTAAACCACGTAAATCTTTGTGTTCTTGTGGTATTTGTTTCATGCTTTATTTCTCATATTTTATATGCCAAAAATTTCACCCATTGGGTTTAAAGCTTCCGTGCAAAACAAGTGGTATCAGAGCCTGGTTTGAGGTTGTCGGTATGACGGTAAAGGTTTCAAATGCAAAGTTCGAGTTGGAGAAATTTAATAGCAAGCATTATTTTCAAGCAAGAATGATGAATGAATTTATTTGGCAAAATATAAAGAATCCATAAAGCTATCTAATAGATATTGACATCATGAGTAGGTGATTTTGATATCAAAGTGGAGATTATTGGATTTGGTACTATCCAGAATCGCCCATAAGGAAATCCCATATTATGTGGGATTGAGATATTCCCATATTATGTGGGAATAAGATATTTCTTTATTATATGATATTGATATTTATATTTGATAAGTTTCTTAAAGGAAATAAAAATCCAAAGAGATTAAGACTCTTGGATTTATCTCGTGGTTTTGAGATATATGTAATATCAATAAGAAGTTTCCTATTTAGTATGGACTCTTAATCTTATATATTTAGGATGATGTAAGGTTTGTTCTTAAAGAGAAGATATTTTCTTATGTAGAGAGACTTTGTGAGGGTGCCTCTTGTAGACTTCTCAATATTGAGAGGTTGGTTTTTTGTAGAGAAGTGGTTTTCATGGAGATTTTGGGTGGTTTATTCTTTTAATTAAAGAGAAAGTCAATTTTTCATTGCTCTCGCATCTCTATCTAGTACAGTCAATGGTTGCCAAAAGTAAAACTAAAGAATGAAGAGTGGTTCAAAAGGGTTTGCTCGACTTGAGTTTTTGTCGAGGTAATAGATGTAATTTTATGTTCCTATGTTCCAAAATCTCTAATGTAACTTTTATTGGTATAATGGATTTCAGTTTCCAGTGCTCGTGGATGTAGACCTTCTAGGGTGAACCATGTAAATTTTTGTGTTCTTGTGGTATTTGTTTCATGATTTATTTATTGCACTTTATTTGGCCAAAAAATCAATCCGTCGGATTTAGAGCTTCCGCGCACAACAACGTGTTCCCAGAGTTACTCTCTCGCAATGGTGTCAAGTTCAGTGAGGCCGTGGCCGGTGCTCAAATCTTTAGCGAGGGTGGACTCGACTACTTGGGGAGCTCAAGGCTGGTGCATGCTTAGAGCATCTTGGCTATCTGGGCCACTCAAGTGATCCTCATGGACACGATTGAGGGTTACCGTGTGGCCGGCGGTCCTTTGACTGAGGTGACTGAGCCACTCTAGCCCGGTGGCAGCTTCGACCCCTTGGGCCTGGTTGAGGACCCTGAGGCCTTTGCCGAGCTGAAGGTGAAGGAGATCAAGAACGGCCGGCTCGCCATGTTCTCAATGTTCGGGTTCTTTGTTCAGGCCATTGTCATTGGAAAGGGTCCATTAGAGAACCGGGCTGACCACCTTGCAGACCCAGTGAACAACAATGCTTGGGCCTAGGCCACCAACTTTGTGACCGGAAAGTGATTCTTCGTCCGTTTTTAGATATTTTTCTTTTTTTCCATATATTTCTTAGTCTTCTTTTGGCTGAATTTGTTACAAATTCATTGAAAATTTTAGGATTATATGCGAAAGGATAAATAATTCTAGCTTAAGAATGAATGAATTGATAGAGCACAGTATATTGAGTTGAACCAAAGCACATGGGAAAGTTATTTTTCATGGTATTGATTGGGAAGATTAAGTGGAGAATCAAGATTCGTAGCCGATCCCAATTAATTGGAAAAAGGTTAAAATGACGATAACGATGATATATAGGAAGATTAAAACTGCTCCAATATGAATGTGGGGGTATTTTTTTATTTGAAAGGGAAAAAAATGCCCCATTTAATTAAACCATTTCTTGATGGTTGTCTTTGGGGCATTCGGAAACAAAATTTATCAGTGGAGTTTTTTTGGCTGGAGCCATTTGCTCTTGTTTGAACTCGGGTACAATACTACTTGTACCCAGAATAATCCATGTCTAGCAAAGGAAAGTGCTTTCACTGAGTGTGAAGGTTTTGTTCCGAATCTCCATGTCCCCCATCCATCCGATGTCAATAGCGGACCGCATCAGTGTGCCATTTCCTCTGCTCGAAATCCCAATATAAATTTTTAATAGGTTTTTTCAACATTTGATGAATTTTTATCTTTGGAACTTCATCAGAAATTACATCAAAAGGGGTTCATGAGAGCATCAATTTTGTTCCTTAAGGTCATAAAGAATGAAACACGTCATATTGTGGTGAACCACCACCCTGACTACCTAGCCTTAAACCCACTCAAAATATGAAAACTTTAAATTAATGGTTTTTTTTTTTTTTTTGGACATTCAAAATGCAAAAATCTAAAATCAAGGTTGTTGTTTTTCGAAATTTTGAAAATATTGAAAATATGAAACTAAAATTAATTCTTAATTTTGGATTTTCAAATATATGGAAAACTAGAAAAGACGTTAATTTTGGATTTTCAGATCTCTGGAAAACTAGAAAAGACCTTAATTTTGGATATGATATTTTGAATATTAGAAATTTTAAAATAAACTAATTCCAAAATCGGTCTCCATAATCGATTTTGAAGCGTGAACTCACTAATACAAGTGCATCCTTAGACACGAGCAAAGCCCATCAATAAAATTTTGGCCACTGCCTTCACATGTTTTCTATTTTAAGTATGGAGAATATTTTGATACGCTGCAGCCCAATCAAAATAAGTAAAGCTAAAGGTTTCTATATACTTCCCCTATCCTCCGATTTAGATCAAGTGAGTCATTGACCATTGATCTAGATCTGACGCCTTTGAGTATTTTACTTTTAGTATTTTATACGAATTATATGAATATGAAATTTGGTACATGGCATCATCTCAATGGGGCTCACCTAAAAAACATATTAAATTTTTTTTCATAAAATATAATGACCAAAATATCTCTTGAAACTTTCAAGGGTATTTTAGTCTCTTTTTTTTTGAAAATATATTTTTTAAAATATTTTTACAGGTACAAGTTTAAGAGAAGAGTGGATGCACAAAATTTGGTGTAAAAATAATTTGTAAAAATATGTTTAACAATAAAATAGTGTAGAGACGTGACATTGTGAATGAGTCTATCATAGCCGTCCATTCAGAATGGACGGTTGGATAGATAGAAGTATATAAGTTTTATGCAGTAGGGGAAGTACTGAAAGACCACCTCAAAATTCATGGAAAATTGTAGTTTCTTGCATTGGAGAATCTTCAAATCTATCATCTCAACCTTGATCATTATAGTTGTGAAAAAAAAAAATTAAGATTTCAAGCTCTAAGAATAGTGTATGTTATAACACATTATTTAGAGTCTAGACCATCAGTTTACAAATATTCATGGATCCACAAGATCTATACCATTTTTTTAGCTATAAATTTCATAATCGTTGGTAAAACTTGATTTTAGAGCCATCATACAGATTTTTATGGGAAAAATTAATAAAAAAACCCTAAAATGGACTATCTATGCAACCTACCTCCACCCCAATCTTTTCTCTCACTTTTTCCACCCAAACAACCTTTCCTCGTAAATAACAGCCCCAACCCAAAAGTAGCATGAAATAAGACTAAACTACCCTTGTTTCTCTCTCATGTTTTCACACGCACTCCGGCAGTACAAACACGCGCTCCGACATTCTGAATGTGTGCTTTGGCAATACATGTTTGAGCCACAACACTCCAGTATTGTGAGAACTCGCTCCGGTAGTGCAAAGATGCGGTCTGGCATTCCGCTCTAGCATTGTGAGAACTCGCTCCGGTAGTGCAAAGACGTGCTCTGGCATTTCGCTTTGGCAATGAAGTCTATGGAGCCACAACGCTCCATCAATGGAAGACCGCACTCTGACAGTATAAACAAGTGCTCCGACATTCTGAATGTGCGCTCCGACAATGCAGGTCTGCGCCACAACGCTCCGGTAGTGCAAAGACGCTCTCCGGTAATACACTACTTGGGACCCGCGAATTGATTTGGTTTGTACAGGAAGGGCATTTCCATCAAAAAAATAACAACTTTTTACCTTGGGTAGTTTTTGTAAGGAAATGTTGTTTGGGGAAAAAAGTGTGAGAAAAGATTAGGGAGGGGGCAAGTTGCATAGATATTCCATTTTAGGGTATTTTTTGAAATTTTCCCGATTTTTATAGCCAAAGCATTTCTAGACAAGGTTTCAAGGTGAAGCTTTACATTTTTTTTGTTTTTTTTCAGAAGTTCTAGGCCTTATAGTTTATAAACCACTTATTTTCACTAATGTTATTTGATAAAGGATGAAGTTTCTATAGGGCCCAGGCCTTATGAAAACAAAATAAAGCGTCACCTCAAATCCTCATCCGGAAAACACTTTCACGGTAAAAAATCTTCATGATGGCTATAAAATTAATTTCCAACCTAACAATAAAATTTGAAACTTTAAAAATGGTAGAGATCTTGCAGATATGTAAACACTTATTTTTAGGGCCAAATGGATGGTCTAGATGATTTATTAATGTTTAAATCTCAAATTTCAGGTCTTGAGGTTGCCAAATTTTGGATATTCAAAATATGAAATTAAACACTTTAGCAAGAGTATATGCCTCCATATTCGCTTCGCAAAAACAATGAAAAATTTCAGCAAAAAAAAGAAGATGGTAACTCTCTAACTTCATCGAATAAGGGTCGTGGTCTCCAAGGATGTAAAAATGTCTGTTGAATGCCCCGCAATGATTTAGCATTGCCCTTGCCTCACAGTGGTCACACCACACGGTCGATAATAATTGAGTATAACTTTCCTTTTATGAGTTCTCCATAACCAGCGAAACCTGGATTCCTTAAAGAGCTCCCATAAAAATTTAACTTAATACAAGACACGGTCGATAATAATTGAGTATAATTTTCCCTTTATGAGTTCCCCATAACCAGCGAAACCTGGATTCCCTAAAGAGCTCCCATAAAAATTTAACTTGATACAAGTTGGTGGTGGTGGAGGAGACCAAATAGCATGCCTTGTAGCTGAAGCAATTGGACTTGAGAGTGACAATATCCAAGCATATAACTTCTCCAAATGATACTAACCCATATAGATCTCCACAGTATAGTACCAAGCGTAGGGATTCCTGATGAGCTCCATTGTAAAGGAAGAACTCCCTTGATTTAGATGCTTTCTACTCCACTCCCACAACATCATAGCAAAAGGGCAAAACATGAAAAAATGGTCTACCATCTTATTATCATTCTTACATAAAATACATACGTCCTCTTTCGAAGACTTGTCAGCTTCCCTTGGCAAGCGAAAGTTATATATAATATAGTGTAAACATATGAACAAATACAATACCTTCATCCAGGATTGTCTCACTTTTACATCGACATTTATCATAATAATTATCTAAATATTTTTGGAAAAAGTTTGTATAAGGTTGCAATCTTAAAATGCAGAATCCATATGCACCTCAAAAATCCATTAGAAAAGGTTGTTTTAATGTTAAAAAGCCCTCTAATTGATCATCTCGACATCGATATGTATAAATATGAAAAAAAAAAGACTTTTGAGTCCCAAAAATAGTTCATCTTGCAGCACTTTATCTAGACTGGTCTATTTTCAAGATTTTCATATGTTTATAGATCTACTTGATTTTAACTATTTTTGAAGTTTAAAATTTTATAATTAGATATGAAAATAGATTTTTGAGATAATCCAAAGATTTTTTTTACTAAAATTATATGTTATGATAAAATTTGGAGGTCCACTTTAATTGGATTATTTACTTTAATTGGATCGTTGAAAGTTGCAACCTTATAGAAACCGCACCCAATATTTTTTGCCCATACTGGTGTGAACCTAATTTCCAAAACGAGAAGACCCAAAGAAATAAAATCAAAACCCTAAAAAAAGTTTAAGAAGGGAAAATTAAAACCCTAGAAAGAAAGAAAGCTTAAACTCGAACCTAGACAAAAGCAAGAGAAGCACAAGGAAAAGAAATAGAGGTTGAGTAAAAACTAAAACCTTAAATAGAGGAAAAACTAAAGAAGAGGAAAAGATTATTGAAAAGCAAAAAAATAAGTGAAAATATAGAGAAATTGCATCCTTATGTTTTTTTTGGTTGCTACATATATTCAATCTTCCTTTTTTTCTCGAATACGTTTGGTTCGCGTGAAATAGTTTTCTTTTAGAAAATTAATTTCTTAAAAAATAGGTTTATATGATTTAGGTTTCCCATACTCTTTTTTTTCATGTTTGGTAACACTATTAGATTTCATATAAAATTATTTTCTTTCGTTTCGTAACCGTGTTTGGAAATCAACCATCTTAGAATTAACCTATTTTAACATTTAATTCTAATTACAAATATTATTGAGAAGGCCCTAATACCTATCCATTGAATAGCATATTTTGCAAATTGCCTATCTGGACTAACATATTAGATGGTCCAAACCAGTGTTTAAAAAAACGCCGAGTCGAACCGGACTCGCCCGGTTCGACTCGGGAATCGCCATGGACGGATCGAATCGACGAAAAAAATGGGAATCGTCCGGTTCTAGAGAGAACCGGACGATTCTGCACAGTGACTCGCCGATTCACTGTACGGAATCGACGAGTACCGTATAGTGAATCGGCGAGTCCTCGTACGGATTTTTTTTTTTTTTTTTTGGTAATCCATGATAGATTTTTTTGTAATACTTGATCAATTTTTTTGTAATCCATGATTGAATTGTTTTTTTTTTTTTTTTTCGTAATCCATGATCAAATTTTTTGTTTTTGTAACCCATGATAGAATTTTTTGTAATCCATGATCGAATTTTTTGTAATCCATGATCGAAATGTTTGTTTTTTTTTCTTGTAATCCATGATCGAATTTTTTGTTTTTTGTTTTTTTTTTTGTAACCCTTGATAGAATTTTTTGTAATCCATGATCGAATGTTTTCTAATCCATGATCGAAATGTTTGTTTTTTTTTTGTAAACCATGATCGAAATGTTTGTTTTTTTTTTTGTAATCCATGATCAAATTTTTTGTTTTTTGTTTTTTGTTTTTTTTGTAACCCATGATAGAGTTTTTTGTAATCCATGATTGAATTTTTTGTAATCCATGATCGAATTGTTTTTTTCTTTTTTTGTAATCCACGATCGAATTTTTTGTTTTTTTTTGTTTGTTTTTTTTTGTTTGTTTTTTTTGTAATCCATGATCGAATTTTATGTAATCCATGATTGAATTTTTTGTAATCCATGATTGAATTTTTTGAAAATTTGTGATTTTTTTTTTTTAATCCATGATTGAATTTTTTTTTGTAATCCATGATAGAGTTTTTGAAAATTTATGATTTTTTTTTTAATCCATGATCGAATTTTTTTTTGTAATCCATGATAAAATTTTTTGAAAATTTGTGATTTTTTTTTTTTAATCCATGATCGATTTTTTTGAAAATTTGTTATTTTTTTTTTAATCCATATTATTCAAAGAGAAAATGAGAGAGATGATGATTCTGAGGCCACCCTATCCCAGCCATATTATTCACATATCGAGTCCCAACAGCAACAGTGTAGGGATGAGCACGACAGTGCAGGTGAGCATGAAGGATGGACAATCTTTGAGGATTTTAGATTGGGGACACAACAGAACACTAACACTCAGGGATTTGGGAATAGTCAGACGCCTGCTAATATCGATGATTTGTTTTTAGATCGAATCAATGAATTGTTAAACGAATTCAATCAATGGCACCAACGTGATCAAGAAGAGCAATAACGTCGTCTATCATTTTATTTTTAGATCATATGTTTACTAATTTTATGCTTATGCTTTATTGTAGTCCATGTATGTTGATATACGTATTCCATGATAATTCTATGTTTATCCTTTTATGTGATGTAAATTAAATGCTGAATGTCGGTTCATGCAGGGAAAGAACATATCAATATGCGCATATTCATTCAAAAACATGAAAATTCTTAATGGAGTACCCTCATTTCTTATTGAATTCCTAAAAAAAAATATTTATAATGAATTTTAATATTTTTTTTGGATTTTTTTAAAGCTTTATTCTGACCGATTCACCAGATTCCCGATCAGGATCGCCGATTCGCCGATCCGGATCCGGTTCCCCGATCCGTTTTTTAAACCATTGGTTCAAACAATTAGATCCACATACATATAATTTTTTTATTCGTTCTATCCCTTCCCATGAAGACATGAAAAACGGATTTGGTATTGATATATCTTTTGTTTGAATTATTAGTCTTTAAATGGTCTCTCTCTACCGATCTTTATATCCACCGGCCGTAGCGCAAAAGTCCATTAGATTTTACCACAATGTTAAAAAAATTTGCATCATAAAAGTATAAGAGAACCCATTGATGGTGAAATTGTATGGTTCATTCACCCTGGAGTAGAGAAATAACCATTCTTCCACCTTGGAGTAAAGAACATATTTTTTAAAGATTGACATTCAAATAGATTTAAAAAGCTAAATAGATTAACATGTATACGTCCAAAGAATGAAATTCATATTCATTTTATTTCATTCATGAACTTCAAAAACATCATTATCTATAAAACCCAACGATATTAACAACTCAATACTTTCTATCATCCATCTCCAAAACAACAAAAAGTTTTCGAGTAGAGAGAGAGAGAGAGAGAGAGGGGTCTCTCATGTGCCCAATTAGCAGCCTTGTCTTCATTGATGCTCAGACCCAACTTAAGCATCATATGACTTCTCCCTGCAAAAGTGTTGGGGTCGTCCAAGCTGAAACCTAATGTGAGCAATATAGTCTCAAAGTGGAACATCACCAAGTCCTTCATTGAAGAGTCATTCTTATCGACCCCCACCCTCTTCCTCAACTTGGCCTTGTTTTGTAAATCCTCATGGATACCCTGCTCAGAGTTCTCCATGATAAACACCCTGCACACATAGAACTTCATAGTTACACCCACTATATTTACAAGGAAAGTCAGTGTATCAGAAATAAGATATCTCATTGACACCATCCAATGCATTATACAACCATCTACTTTCCATTATTTTTCATTAGATGTTCAGACTTTGGCCTTGACTATCAAAAATCTAAAGCAAACCATGAGTTAGGCATAAAGAGCTTAGGGCTGACCATTAGAAGACTCATAAGCTTGTTCCTCTCCTTTTGTCTTGAGACCATAAGCAAACGCAACAACCAAGGCTAGAGCCACTCCAACCAAAACAAATGTGAGAAATATTCATTCAATTTTGCTGGCAAATTGCACCCCCTGCAAATGTTGTTGTAACACAAATTCATGAGTAAAGTTTTAGGAAGTGTTGCCAATTGCAAATTGAATACGAATCGCTTTACATATCTGATCAGCACATCGAGAATGAGAAACCCACTATCAGATATCCAAGGAATTTCATAGGTACAACAGTCAAAGCCCCATCAGGAATCCCATATATAACTGAACCTCTCTGTCTCTCAAAGCCATGAAGTGACAAGGATCAACCTGTCCTAAACTGCCTATGCATATCAAGTGACAAGGAAATCTGGTTTCGCTCATGGTTGAGTTACCTCGTCGCACAAATGTGCATTGCCTTGGGGACTGTGAGTTACTATCTTCTTCCTAGATGGCTCTCAAGTGGATTGTTGAAACAAAAGCACCAACTGTGCTCCCAACTATTTTTTTCCGGCCATGGGTGTTCTCAAGAAATGAGTCTTATAGGAGCATAACCAGAACACCCAGCATCCACTAGGTCAAATATATCTATCACCAGTCCTCACCACTCACCCATGCAAAGAATTGCAGACAAAGGATTGAGCGAGGAAAACACTATATCTATTGAAAATGATTAGTTACCATTGAGTGTGCAAATAAACACGAGGTTCAAGCTATAGCATAAATCAAGGGGTTCAAGCTATGGCCAAAGTGAGTCTGTTCGATATGCAGGACAAATACTTGAAATGAAATACAAACAAACACAACTTCCAGCTAGGATGGACCAAACACATAGCATTGATCATAAGTGCGACAGAATGAATAAAAGCCCAAGATAAAACAATTTATTATGTGCATGAGCATGCACAAACACACACACTAATGCTTATTTGCATAAAAAATGTAGTAAAGAAAACAAAGCCAACACAAAATGATTAGAGGAGCACAAGTACAGGCACTGCAAGTGAAGTTTGTATTGATCAGACATAGATAGAATGGATATACAACTTAAATGAGCACACCTTCCCAAAGTCCAACGAATTCTTGCACAAATTTCACTCATTGAATATACACAAGCTAAACCTCATTCAGTTAATGACAGATCAGTTTGCAAATTTCTGTACATATCGGATGAGTTTCTCCAAGGTAATATATAACTGTTTAATATATGAAGATAACATGCTTATGGCAGGCAATGACAGGCTCATTTTCCTTCTTTGATATGTGAATCAAAACAGAACACTAATTCATTGACTTCATTAATTTAAAAAAAAAAACTTATTGACATGGAAGAGCTAGGAAATTCCTCGTCTTTATGCCTGATGTATATGGGCTTTATCAATCGTGTAGGCTCAAAATCCAGTGTGCTCATCCACCTGCTTTTTATTATAAGACTATCGTGCCTACTCCAGGGAGATGACTTCATAGTTCATACACTTGAGGAGCCTATGCATCATCTGTACCTACAGTCTTGGTTCCCCAAAGGACTACCATCAAAATTAACCTTTTCCTCTACTAGGTCAGCTTGGTCTGTGACAGTAGGAAGATGTTCCTTGATTTTCTCCAATTTCATTTTCATTGGATCACCTATTGGCCTTAAAAATTCATCTATTTCCACTCCGGCACAGATCAATCATCACAAGATTGCTTGAGCAAGATCATGATGCCTGCAAGATCATGATCAGAGGTGCCCCATAGGAGCACAACACTTTGATATACAGCAATACGCAACAACCGTACTTAACAACCACCATCACATCACTGCAAAAATACCCATGCACCCATTTTTCAATTTTATGATAAATACCCATAACCCCTCTTTTGGGGAGAAACAAAATAATTCACTGTCTACCTTAGAAGCTTCTTTCGTCCAATATGATAAATTTCTAATTTTATTTCCAGCAAAATGGACCCTTTTTTTTTGGTTCAAGAACAGGGAATCATCATCTGAGACATGGAAAGAGAGAAACGAGCATAAATCCCACACTAAAAAGTCATTATGATGCAAACCTAATTCTCAAGATCAATCAAAACATTAACAACAGCAATAAAACAGAACAAGGCAAAAAGTTTTCTTGAACAAATTTCTTCAAAAATGGAACAAAAATTCAACATACCTAAGATAATGCAGAGGGATCTGAAATCTCTCTTTGACTTGTGCAACAATAATAAATATAAAAATATGGAGGTTAGGTTATCAGTCTCAGTGTTGGGTTTCAATAGTCATACCACTCTACATTTACCATTTCTCCAACCAATCCACATTCAACCATTTCTCCAAATAATCTCACCCATTCTAGGGAGAGAGAGTTCCCAGCCCCCTCACATATTCTATAGAAAAAATAATTCAAACACATTGAACCCTAAAAGTGTTGGGTTTCAATAGTCATCCTACTCCCATTCAACCAATGCTCCAACCAATCTCACTCATTCTAGGGAGAGAGAGTTCCTAGCCCCCAAAATACACAATATAGAACACCATGATCACCATTTATGAGCTTAAATGAAGTTGTCAAGCCAGAGAAGGTGACCAATTAGTTTCCATGCCATCTAAAATCAGATGACCAATGAGTACTTTGGAATACCTCATATATTCACCCAGCTCGTATAATTTGAGGCTGAAGTAAAGATGTGAGAGGACCATAAACAAATTATTCTTTTCCTCTACAAATTGGAACTACATAAATATTGTACTATTGATTCATGTAGTAGATATCGCAGTAAGAAAATCTTATCAAAGAAATATAAACAACAATCACACTAATCTAATTGAGGGGTGCTTGATTTCAAGCAAATTAAAGTCAATTGAAATGAAAAACAATGGAAAACAGAGAACCCAATTTATATCTCTAGCTCAAATCAAGATTACCAAATAGCTGAAACAAAGTTCAATAAAGAAAAAAAAGAAGTCAATGATTTGCATTTACAAAGTCACTAGGCTTCAAAATCAAAATGAACCAACAAGACAGAGATAGAGAGGTGCTATTTAATTACTATAAATCACTAAAAAAATGATATTTAATCGCTATTTCTTTTTTTTTAATGAGATATTTACTTTGTATAAAACTACATATTACTATAAATCACTAAAAGCTCTGCAAAAAAGTTATTTAATCAAATTAAATAACTGCAAATCACTATACTTCTATTTAAATCACTGTGAACCACAAAAAACTATATAGATGGTTTCACTGCTCACTAATCAAACACTAGCTGCAAATAACAGAACAATTACAGGAAAAATAACTATAAAATCTCGGCAAAATCACTAAAAAAACGTACCTGATGCTTGAGGGTTTGGATTGATTGAATGTTTCTTTGAGGGACTTGGAACCAAGGTCTCTGTTCAAACAGATTTGGGAGATTTTAGTGCTATGGGACAGGGAGATTGGGGCTTTTGAGAAAGATTTGGGCACAATGATATAGAGAGAGAGAGAGAGAGGGATGCGGTGGGAGCTCTGGTTTAATCGATTTCTGATTTTTTTACCCAATTTCCTGGAAATAGTTTTATTTACGAACTAAACATAAGATGATGCATATTTTCTAGGAAATTAATTTCATAGAACTTGGTTTCATAGCAAGCAAACGTGCCCTAAATCTTTTTGCATCTTCGCCTATGTTGTGCGCCCGCGACACTCACAAAAACCATAGACACCCATATGCGCACAGTGTGAGAGATAGAGATTTCGATGATGTAGATTACTTAATTGTAATTTTAAAAATTGAAACAAATATGGAAAAAAACCATAATTTTAATTTTTAAAGATCTTAGATACACCAAATTTCTGGAAGTCGATATCCTCAAAGCCGATTAACAGGCGGTCTCGCTGTTAGAGTATTTCAAAATAACATTATGTATTGTGTGGGTTTCCTAAGTTTTACATATGTTCAGAAAGAAATGAGTGAGTTTTTAGTTGGGGATTGAGTAGCTTAAGAAGAGAGTTGGGGATTGAGTAGTTTAAACAAAATACATTATGTTTTTAGAACAAAAGTAAGATGGTGGGTGCTTCCGCAACGCGGATGTGTGTGCGCATGTGAGGGCGCTTAATATTGCACTTTGCATTTCGCATCAGTGCATGAGGCACCCCTCATCTGAGCACATATACAAATCAGGCTTGATTTATTTTTGTGTGGCATCGGCACATGAAGCTCCCCTCGCCCGAGCACTTAAGAAGGTCGGGCTCAAGGCTCAATTTAATTTTACGTGGTACACAAGAATTTCAATAGACACTAGCTGTTCAAGACTTGAGGCACATATGCTATTTGAAATCCAATAGTCACATTGTGTAGTGCAATGGTACGAAACTTTCACTTGCAGAGTTAATTCGTAGTAATGGGCTGTTTTTCCCATTCCTCTAAACACAATTTTGCATAGCTTTGACACCCATCCATCTCTCTCACTACTCATTTTTCTCACACACACTCTTCCTAAATTCGAACTTTTTCTTTAGACAACTACACTTTGGTGCACTAGTGTAACAATCCTAAAATTAAAAAAAAAAAAAAAAAGAAGAGAAAAGATACTTTTAAATAGGTGATGGTCTGTTTGGGTATGATGGTCCTTGGGGACCATCACTATTTTCAAAAGTTTTTACTTGGTTTAAACTTTTGCTTACTGCTTGCCACGTCCTTTAGTGGACGTGGTTTTCATATGTTAAAAACAGACTCTTAACGCGATACCTCAAGTATGAGGTAGAGCCTAATAAAATAATATAATAATACGTTATAAGAATTTAAATAGGGGAGGTGAGCACTCCCACCTTAGAAAATTTTTAGATCTTTCTCTCTCTGGTCGAAACACAGTGAACTCCTCTCTCGAACCGAATTTTTTATCGGAAGCTCCCTCTCAAATATTTGTGGGTAAGTGACATCGTCTTCTTGAAAAATAGTCAGTTTTTTAATAAATAGTGATATTTCCGTCTAGGATCTTTATTTTATAAGTTTTGTGTGTAAGTGACCTCATTGTCTCGAAAAATAATCCATTCTTTTTAAAAATAAAATGAAATAATTATTTCTGCTTATTATCATGAATTTTAGGCGCGATAAATTTTATGCGCACGTGACCTCATTATCTTGAAAAATAATCTTTTTAATAAAAATTGTGATATTTTATCTATGTTAGAAATTTTGAATGCTGTAAATTAGAAAAATAAATTTATTTATTTTTCTTGTCTATTGTTAGAAATAAATGTGATATTTCTGCTTTTAGTAAAATTGTGATATTTCTTTCTACTGTTTTGAATATTTAGACATTGTAAAATTCATGTACAAATGACTGCCTTATTATTTAAAAATTGACATTTTTGCAATTGATTATAGTATTGTTGTGAAATGTTTATTTATGAATTGATATCCCATAAATTGTGATAATTCCGTATTCTTGAATTTCTATAAGAGGTTTTCCATACATATTAAATTGGCAATTATGCTAGAATGCCTTTACAAACTGCTACCTTTCTAAATTTGAGCCCAAAATATTTGATTGGTTATTTTTGAAATGTTATAGAGAGTGACTGTTATTAATGGTTCAAGTGAAATTCATATTAATGATTTCAGTGATATGTTGAGTACATGATATTGCTGCTTTCCAATGTTAAAGAGATTTAGAAATAATTTAAGTATGCAAGTGGACTCATCCGGTTCGCCTGTGAGGTATAAGTGGACTTATCTGGGACGCCGTTAGGGATTAAGTGGACTCATCCGGTACGCCGATGAGGTATAAGTGGACCTGCAGGGATTAAGTGGACCTATCTGGGACGCCGATAGGGATTAAGTGGACCCATCAGGACGCTGATGGGGTATATAAGTGACCTACTTGGGACGCCAGTAGGGTATTTTGTGAAATCCTTTGAATTATGCACTGCCGTTAAAAGTGTTATAAGCATTTCAATTACTCGGATTATACTTAATTATGCATTTATTGAAAGTGAAACTGTTGATGCATTTCTGTTAATAGATCTCATTTTGGAAAATATTGATATCTTTCAATCATGATTATTTTTAGGATTATGATGATCACTTACTGAGTAGCCAAACTCATCAAACTATGGTAAACATTTTTTCAGGATAATTGCGGATTCATTTTGAGTGCTAGTCAAGATCAACATTAGAAGATATTGTTGTTGTGCTAGCTTTCTTTTGTTACTTTGTAAGACCTGGCCACTGTAAATTTGTCCTATAAATAGATGTATATATGTTTTGTCTGTCACATCTCAGGAATAACAGTATTGTAATTTCTTAGGGTGTGTCAAATTATGATATCAGAGTAATAGGTTTAAGATTCTTAAGAATGGAAATTTAAAAAGAATGTACTTAAAATCACATTTATTGTGTGTACAGTTCGGGACAAAGTCAAGATCCAGAATAGCTGAGGCTAATATGTAAGGAATTCACAAAACCTTGAAAAATATGGTTACTCTAATACAACATTAGATGGAAAACAACAATCCACCCAAGCAGTCAGTTACAGGAAATGGTGGGAGTAATATCGAACAATTTAAGAAATTGAACCCACCTTCTTTTAAGGGTGCTGTAAACCCACTGGAAGCCGAGGGATGGATTATGCTATTGGAAAAAATATTCGAGGTTTTGGAATGTCCTGATGATAGGAAGGTGGCCTTGACAGTTTTTATGTTAGAAGGTAAGGCACAACACTGGTGGCGAATGACAAAAGGAGTATTGGTCAAAGAAAATAAAACCTTGACTTGGAAAGTATTTCTAGAGGCATTTAATGAAGAGTATTTCCTAGATTTTATTCGAGACTAAAAAGAAATGGAATTTCTAGAATTAATCCAAGGAAATAGGACAGTAGCACAGTACGAGGCCAAGTTTACTAAATTGGCCAGGTTTGCACCACATATGATTAACAATGAGGCAAGAAAGGTGAAGAAATTTGAAAGAGGTCTCAGGCCAGCTATTAGAAGTAGAATATCAGTCTTGAAATTGAGAACTTATGCTGAAATAGTGGATCGAGCCCAAATTGTCGAAAAAGATTTTGAAGATTATCAAAAGACGAAAAATCAGAACAGTCATGTTAGACCTACATCATCTAATCGACAACAGTTTGAAAGGCTAAACAAGAAGCCAAGGCCCTCGCCATTTCAAAACCCAATAGAACCATGTAGAAAATGTGGGAAAAATCATGGATCAAGCCCTTGTTATTGGAATACCGGAGCCTGTTTTAAGTGTGGAAAATTGGGACACCAGATTAGACAATGTCCTAGCTTACAGACACAACAGCTTCCAAAGCAGGGAGAGATAGCTCCAAAGTCTCAGATGAAGGGAAGAGTATTTGCGATTACCGAGCAAGACGCTCAGGCCTCAAAATCAGTGATCCAAGGTACTCTTACTATCTTCCAAAAAGTAGCTCATGTTTTGATTGATCCTGAATCTACTCATTCATTTGTGTCATAATACTTTGCATGCCACTTAAAGGTAGAACCAGAACAATTAGAATACATTCTAGAGGTAGCCACACCGATGGGAGATTCAATTAACACCAATATAGTGTACAAATCATGTGTAATAATGATAGAAGAAAAAGAACTGTTGGTTGATTTAATACTCTTGGAAATTCAAGATTTTGATGTAATCTTAGGCATGGATTGGCTTTCTGCATACCATGCAAGTATTGATTGTTATAAGAAAATTGTTACCTTTAGCATTCTGAATCAACCAGTATTTTACTTCAATGGTGTCAAAGAAGACTCCCCATCATATTTAATCTCTTGTATTCGAGCTAATCGCCTCCTTCGAAATGGTGTCAAGGCTTTCTTGCCTATATCAAAGAAGATAGGAAGGAAGAAATAAATTTGGATACCACTCCGGTTATCCGAGAATTTCCCGACGTTTTTCCAGAAGAATTGCCAGGATTACCGCTTGACAGGGAAATTGAATTCTCCATTGAATTATTGTCAGGGATAGCACCAATTTCTAAGGCACCTTACAAAATGGCTCCTGAAGAACTTAAAGAACTGAAACAACAATTGGAAGAATTATTAGATAAAGGTTTTATCAGGCCCAGTGTGTCACCTTGGGGTGCTCCAGTACTGCTTGTCAAAAAGAAAGATGGGATTATGAGATAGTGTATTGATTATAGACAGTTGAACCAAGTGATAGTGCAAAATAAGTATCCATTACTTAGAATTGATGATTTATTTGATCAATTACAAGGATCACAAGTGTTTTCAAAATTTGATCTTAGATCTAGATACCATCACATTAAGATTAAAAGTGAAGATGTTCCCAATACAGCTTTCAGAACAAGGTATGGCCATTATGAATTTTTAGTCATGCCTTTTGGATTAACCAATGCACCGGCTGCATTTATGGATTTGATGTTTCGAATCTTCAGGGCCTTTTTGGATAAATTTATTGTGGTATTCATCGATGATATTTTAATTTATTCCAAGAATCAGAAGGAACATGAGCAGCATGTAAGAATGGTATTGCAAATATTAAGAGAAAAGAAATTGTATGCCAAACTTAGTAAATGTGAATTTTGGCTTGAACAAGTGACATTTTTAGGACATGTTATATCAAAGGAAGGCCTATCAGTTGATCCTTCAAAGGTTGAAGCCGTTGTTAATTGGAAACAACCAAGTAATGTGACTGAAGTTCGAAGCTTTTTGGGATTGGCAGGATATTACAGAAAATTTGTAGAAGGATTTTCTCGAATCGCAACCCCATTGACTCGATTGACACAGAAAAAACTCTTATGATCCGTGTATATTACGAATTGCTCACCATATAGATAATGCCTCCATATTTTCAAAGCGAATACTATTGCAGCTAGCTCCAAATCATGAATTGGATATTTTTTCTCATATTCTTTCAACTGTCTGGATGCATATGCCACTACTTTCCCATATTGCATTAATACACAGCCCAAACCTTTATGTGAAGCATCACTATAAATCACAAATCCCCCACTCCCCTCAGGAATAGTTAAAATAGGTGCTGAAGTTAATCGAACTTTTAATTCTTGAAAACTCTCTTCACATTCACTTGTCCACTCAAATACCTTTTCTCTCAGAAGGATTTAAATATGCGGCAGATAAGATGGATGGATTTCTTAAAAGATTATGATTGTGCAATCCATTATCATTCAGGAAAAGCTAACGTTGTGGCTGACGCTCTAAGTAGAAAATCTACGGGAGTCTTAGCTCATCTAATGATCCAAGAAATGCGATTGTTAGAGGAAATAGTGGATTGTCATCCAACTCCGTCCATTAATGGTGTGGTAAGTATGATTGCCAACATTAAGGCGGAACCCCAATTAATCCAACAGATTGGATTGGCACAAAAGAAAGACCCTCAGCTTATAACAATTATAGAAGAGGTGAAGCAAGGAAAGAGAGATGAATTCTCTATATGTAGTGAGGATTTGCTAAGATTCAAAGGTCGGGTTTGTGTCCCGAATGATGAGAGTGTAAAGAAAGCTATCTTACAAGAAGCACATCATTCTCGTTATACGATACATCTCGGATATATTAAAATGTATCAGGACCTGAAGAAAACCTTTTGGTGGAATAATATGAAAAAAGAGGTAGCACTATTTGTGTCTAAATGCCTAACATGCCAGCAAGTAAAAGCTGAACATCAAAGGCCCGCTGGGTTGTTGCAGCCTTTACCCGTGCCAGAATGGAAGTGGGAGCACATCACTATGGATTTTGTCTCTGGCTTGCCTAGAACAAATTCAGGACATGATAGCATTTGGGTCATTGTGGACCGGTTGACCAAAGCTGCCCACTTTCTACCGATTCGCATGACATACACTTTGGATCGACTGGCTCAGTTGTACATTAAGGAAATAGTGCGGTTGCATGGAGTTCCTGTCAGTATTGTATCGGACAGGGATACTCGGTTTACTTCTAAATTTTAGGCTAGACTACAGTCAGCCATGGGGATGAGACTCATCTTTAGTACTGCCTTTCACCCCCAAACTGATGGACAATCGGAGAGGACCATCCAAACCTTTGAAGATATGCTGAGGGCCTATGTTATTGAACTTACAGGAAGCTGGGATGACCATTTATCCCTGATTGAGTTTGCTTATAATAATAGCTTCCAAGCCAGTATTCAGATGGCACCATATGAAGCCCTGTATGGAAGGAAATGCAGGTTACCCATATGTTGGGACGAGGTTGGTGAAAGAAAGCTTTTGGGGCCAGAAATTGTCCAGATAACCACAGATAAAATAACATTAATTCGTGAAAGGCTCAGGACAGCTCAATGTCGACAAAAGAGTTATGCCGATAACCGAATGAGAGATCTTGAATTTGAAGAAGGTGATCGAGTTTTCCTAAAAATCTCACCAATAAAAGGCATTATGAGATTCGGCAAGAAAGGAAAGTTGAGCCCACGTTACATCGGACCATTTGAAATCCTTGAAAGAATCGGAGGTGTCGCTTATAGACTTGCCTTACCACTCGAATTGGCAAACGTCTATAATGTCTTTCATGTATCTTCACTACGAAAATATCAGCCCGACCCATCCCATATCTTAAAATATGAACCTTTACTGATCAGGAAGGACCTATCCTTCATTGAGCAGCCAATTTTGATACTAGATAGAAGGGTGCAAGTGTTGCGTAACAAGGAGATTCCTTTGGTTCGTGTATTATGGCAGTACCATTCAAGAGAAGAGTCGACTTGGGAACGAGAAGACGAAATCAGAGAAAAATACTCCTATCTTTTTCAGTAATCAGGTACACAAATTTAGAGGACTAAATTTCTTTAAGAGGGGAAGAATGTAACAATCCTAAAATTTTTTTAAAAAAAAAAAAAAAAAGAAGAAAAAAAGAGAGAAAAAAAAAGGAGAAAAGATACTTTTAAATAGGTGATGGTCTGTTTGAGTATGATGGTCTTTGGGGACCATCACTATTTTCAAATTTTTTTACTTGGTTTAAACTTTTGCTTACTGCTTGCCACGTCCTTTAGTGGACGTGGTTTTCATATGTTAAAAGCAGACTCTTAACTCGACACCTCAGGTATGAGGTAGAGCCTAATAAAATAATATAATAATACGTTATAAGAATTTAAATAGGGGAGGTGAGCACTCCCACCCTAGAAAATTTTGAAATCTCTCTCTCTCTGGTCGAAACACAGTGAACTCCTCTCTCGAACCGAATTTTTTATCGGAAGCTCCCTCTCAAATATTTGTGGGTAAGTGACATTGTCTTCCTGAAAAATAGTTTGTTTTTAATAAATAGTGATATTTCCATCTAGGATCTTTATTTTATAAGTTTTGTGTGTAAGTGACCTCATTGTCTCAAAAAATAATCCATTCTTTTTAAAAATAAAATGAAATAATTATTTCTGCTTATTATCATGAATTTTAGGCGCGATAGATTTTATGCGCACGTGACCTCATTATCTTGAAAAATAATCTTTTTAATAAAAATTGTGATATTTTATCTATGTTAGAACTTTTGAATGCTGTAAATTAGAAAAATAAATTTATTTATTTTTCTTGTCTATTGTTAGAAATAAATTTGATATTTCTGCTTTTAGTAAAATTGTGATATTTCTTTCTACTGTTTTGAATATTTTGACATTGTAAAATTCATGTGCAAATGACTGCTTTATTATTTAAAAATTGACATTTTTACAATTGATTATAGTATTGTTGTGAAATGTTTATTTGTGGATTGATATCCCATAAATTGTGATAATTCCGTATTCTTGAATTTCTATAAGAGTTTTTCTATACATATTAAATTGGGAATTATGCTAGAATGCCTTTACAAACTGCTACCTTTCTAAATTTGAGCCCAAAATATTTGATTGGTTATTTTTGAAATGTTATAGAGAGTGATTGTTATTAATGGTTTAAGTGAAATTCATATTAATGATTTCAGTGATATGTTGAGTACATGATATTGCTGCTTTCGAATGTTAAAGAGATTTAGAAATAATTTAAGTATGTAAGTGGACTCATCCGGTTCGCCGGTGAGGTATAAGTGGACCTATCTGGAACACCGGTAGGGATTAATGGACTCATCCGGTACGCCGATGAGGTATAAGTGGACCTGCAGGGATTAAGTGGACCTATCTAGGACGCCGATAGGAATTAAGTGGACCCATCAGGACGCTGATGAGGTACATAGGTGACCTACTTGGGACGCCAGTAGGGTATTTTGTGAAATTCTTTGAATTATGCACTGCCGTTAAAAGTGTTATAAGCATTTCAATTACTCGGATTATACTTAATTATGCATTTATTGAAAGTGAAACTGTTGATGCATTTTTGGTAATAGATCTCATTTTGGAAAATATTGATATCTTTCAATCATGATTATTTTTAGGATTATGATGATCACTTACTGAGTAGCCAAACTCATCAAACTATGGTAAACATTTTTTCAGGATAACTGCAGATTCATTTTGAGTGCTAGTCAAGATCAACCTTGGAAGATATTGTTGTTGTGCTAGCTTTCTTTTGTTACTTTGTAAGACCTCGCCACTGTAAATTTGTCCTATCAATAGATGTATATATGTTTTGTCTGTCACATCTCAAGAATAACAGTATTGTAAATTCTTGGGGTGTGTCAAATAGGCTTTTAGTTCAGGTGCATAGAATCTAGAAGCGCAACAAATAGACCTGTTTTTCTGTATCCTGATGACGAATTACCCTTATTATGTACACCATTTACAATTTTGGAGGGGGTAAATATTATCTTGAGAAAGGCTCTTGGTGCTCGAAATAGGAAGTAAATTCGTTCTATTTTTGTCTCTTTTCACCCAACCTTTCCAACACTTGCAAGGATAATAGTTTTGAGAGGCATGGGTAGACACCGAATTGGGTTCAGTTTGTTAGGATGTAATAGCCCTCGTAGATGCAGAAACATAAATCCCAAAAGTTGGATTCCATCAGAAACGTGTACGTAACCAGCAAGAAGTGAAATAGGCGAGCGTACAGGCCACAATACGATAAATAAAACATAAAACACATATACCACAAGTGCACAAAGATTTATGTGGTTCACCCCAAAAGGGCAAAGATTTATATGGTTCACCCCAAAAGGGTTATATCCATAGACATGGCAAACTAAAATCTACTATATCATAATCTATCTCCAAGATACATGGCCGTAATGATTTAGATGATAGACCGGTAAAATTTAGGATCCATAATCTATCTCCATGATGGATTTTGAAATGATTTGGGTAATTTAGTGGGGACGACATGCCCCTACTCGTTTTTTCAAATGGTTTAGAAGTTAATTTTTTTGAAGGTGTTTGTAGCATGGTGTCAGAGGGAATAAAAACTATAATGCGGTGACTAGGGTGTCGGGTTGTTACCACGATGACCCACCACGTGGATTTTGGAACAATATTTGACGTACGTAAAAGGCCCTTTTTCCATATTTGCATTATGCAAACTAATCCCAAATTCTAATAATTCGATGTGGGTGTCCTAAAAAATGAATTATGGTATGATTAAAAAGGTCCTCATACGCAATGTTGTTCCTTGAGGACTTTGTATTTGAAGGCTTTTTGGATGGAGTACGCACTTGGATTGTGCTGCTAGAAAAGATGATTAAATTCCCCATAGACATCAACCTAATCTTGGCATTCGACCTTTCCTTATAAAAACAAGGGAAAAGTTTACATAAGATGTCAATTTTGTTTTTTTAAACTATATAAGGTGTCAATTTTAAGACCAAGGCGCACATCAAAAACCCTTCGGAAAGGTTGTTCCGATGCAATAACAATCTTCCAATTGATCATCTTAACTTTGAGATGCATAGATATGGCAAAAACGTTTTCAAATCCTAAACATACTGCATTTTATAACACGATATCTAACTCCGTCCATTTTCAATGTTTTTCAAGCATTTATAGATCGACTCAATTTGCATCAGTTTTGGAGATTTAAAATGATAATTGAGAGTGAAAATAGATTTTCAGACCATCATAGAGATTTCCAGTACTGGAAATGCATCTTCTGTCAGCGTTGAAGGTGAGCCTTACTGAATAATTAAGAAAATGTCCTAGTATTGAATTGAGAAAAACATAGAATTTTAGAAAATATGTCCATCTTCTGTCAGCGTTGAAGGTGAGCCTTACTGATTAATCAAGAAAATGTCCTAGTATTGAATTGAGAAAACCATAGAATTTTAGAAAATCAGCTCTAATTGTTTAGTTCCCCCCCCCCCCCCCCCCCCCCCCCCGTCCCACCTTACAAAAAAAAGGAACAGAAACAAAAAACATCATACAGCACTACCAAAGCGGGTCTCCAATTTTTAGATCAAGAGAATACCATAAGTAGGTCTTTTACTCGAGAAAGTAAGTTCACAGTATATGCTCCTGTGGGATCATACTATCCATATTCATTTTTGTACACTTAAGGATCCAAATCCGAAGGACACTATAATTCACTCTCTACCTAGTCATCCATGATTAAAAACGTATAATAAAACAGAAATATTAACAATATCAACACTACATTCCAAGTACAATTCCCACTGATGAACTACTAAAAAGATTTAAATTAAATTAATTTAATTTAATGTGCTAGATTTGACATCATCCAAATGTTGCTCAGTCTCTTTTGACTCTTCCATGATTAAAAAAGTATAATAAAACAGAAATATTAACAATATCAACACCACATTTCAAGTTCAATTCCCACTGATGAACTACTAAAAAGATTTAAATTAAATTAATTTAATTTAATGTGCTAGATTTGACATCATCCAAATGTTACTCATGATGTCTCTTTTAACTCTTCCAGGGTTTCTATTCAAGGGCCCCCCCCATTCCTTAAAATAATTATGGTGTATGCCATCTTGGTCCTTCAATTATGACTTCATTTTCATCCACATGATTTTACATGTTGGTCCTTCATCATTGTGTAGTGTTAATGAGGAGGTAATCTAATGCTATGACTCCTTTTACAAAACCTAAGGCACCCCGAAAAGCTTAGATATGTTATTTTATTGAGATAACATCATTAGTTGATACGACTACTTGGGAACACTAACATGTATATAGGACTAAAGACTATAATACAGTTTATTACGGGGATTTATGGCCTCACTGACGGTATGAGTTTTAATAGAGTAGAATGACGGATTAGAATTCATGTAGCTGACCCCAATTAATTGAAAACAAATTTTAATGATGATAATGATCACTGTAATACAGTTTATTGTATCCTAAAATATCTTAAAGAAACCTATACAAATGCATCATATTAATTATTTTATTTGTTTTCTTGTCAAAGTTGTTGTGATTAAGTGTTCCTTTTAGGCTTGAAGTCTACGGTGAGAGAGCAAGAGCTCACATATCGGTAAAATGTGGGATCACAAGGAAGCATATAGAGACTAATTTGGAAGTGAGTGCGTTGGCTGTGAAGTACTTGAAGGATACAGTGTTGTCTCTTCATGGATGTTTCACCCTTGTTTTTTGTTTTGGAATTTATTGTCTTTTGTGGCTACAAGGTAGGATTCTCCTAGGTGGTTGAGCTAGGATCCAAACCCAAGAAGAAAGAGCAATGGCACCAACACCAAACTACCTAGTCAAGAGACAAAACCCTAGTCAACATTCTGTTTTTTGTTTTTTTTTAATCTATCATGCAAGTAGGTGGGCATTCTTTTCAAACTCATTTTCATGTTATAGAAAAGAAGGAAAGAAAGAACTAGAAGATCAAAGGAACCCCACCCCACACTAAATTATTGGATCAAACTGTTGTTTGCTATAGAGGATCCCCATTGAAGACCACCACTATCTGCATTGCATGACCATGGGTGTGGAAACTCCATTTAGGGTTATAATGCTTCAAATATGGAAGCCACATTGATCTTGTGGCCCCTCCACTTGTCAGAGAAAAATTCTTCCTGCATTAAGCTCATCATTACAGTATCTTTGTGCGCTTCTTTAACCAATGTGCATTAACTCAGATGACAGGTGTTGTCAGGAACATGATCTTTGCTTCTCCAGTAGGGGATCTGGTCCAACCAATCTTTTTCAGCCATTGGATAAACCTCCATTGAAGTTCCCCACCAAGGGGATCTCCCCCCAAGCAAGGTGAGGGAATTCCCCTTGGAGTGTGGGGCACATGCCCCAAACCATTATATTATAACGTTGGTAAGGTATGGAATTCACTTAGCCCTATGAACTTTATGATCCCAATCCCTAATCCCCATAAAAGCTTACAAAAGCTACCCGGACCTTCAAACATGAATAAAGATGAATAAACCCACATGGCCCAATTCCCTCCAAAGTGCACATATCACAAAAAAAAATCAAAGGTCTTCACAAATCTAGGACTTCAACCAACACAAACCATCCATACATAGAAGTCATTCTCTTTTCTTTTATTCACTTAAAACTAGATGTGTGCTAGGAGATAGGTCCAAAAGCGCAAGGAAAAATCTCATGTTTTCACTAAGAAGCGGAATGTTCAAACCCCAAGGTCCTTGGGCGCACCCTTTTGTGTCTCAAGGCAAAAAAATAAAATAAAATTTAGGGTTTATTTTTGGGGAGTGGTGGCAAAATCAATTGAGCTGCCACCCTTCAACATCAAGGAGGAAGAGGGGGGGGGGGGGGGGGGGGGGGGAGAAACCCTATAAAAGCTGGGGTCTTTGTTTCGTAAGGGGGGACAAGGGTTGGGCCCACATGGATTATGAATGTGACATCACATGGTCATGCATGCATGGCATGCAACAATTTTGGTGCCCCATGGTGTGCATGACCCATGACACCGACACGCTTCACTTTTTTTTTTTTTACTAACGGTTTGTTTTTGTCTTTAAAAAATTCCTAGACCAGAGCCACTACACGCACCCACCTCATCAGTAATCACACTCGGTCCGTACAGTCCCGTACCAATGCTTTAAACGCAAATAAGGCTTTGAGTTTTGTACGGGATAGGTGGGATTACTAAGAGTTTGGGTGTGGAAATCAAACCGTACTGAAAATTATGACGTGGCTTGCTTTCTCTGTCATCATAAGCGAGGGTCTCGTTTGATTGAGTGAGGGAATCTCGTTTAAGAAAAAGAGGAAAGGGAGTTATTAGAGAGAGAAAGTTAGAGAGAGAGAGTTTTTGAAAACGACAGACCGAGGAGCCCGGCCATCGAGGGGAACCTGCCCGGCTGACAACAAGGGGGGCCCACCAGGGGCAAAAATGTCAGACTTATCATTCGCTCTCTCATTTAACGTCCTTATCTCTCGTGCAGCTTTGCCCCCGCACGCGTCCGTCTTCGTTAAAAGTCGATTACCTTCTCGGCCCCACCCTCTCTCTATCTCCGGGTCAGTTTCGGTGGAATTTTGCCGTCACCGTTATTTATGCCGTTTCTCGCAACGAGTGCTTTTATCTCATACCAAGTATAGGGGTAAGGTTTGTATAAGGCGTCAACCTTATTCTATTGAAAAAAAAGGTGCACCTCAAAATTATGCCCAAAATGAAGTTTAGGAGCCGCTGAATCTTGCGATGATGTGAAAGTCTAGTCTTGTTTCCAGTTATAAAATTTAAAGTTCGATAAATAGTGATGATTTAGCCTATTTATGAATATTTGAAAATTTTGAAAGTGAATCGTTAATAATAACGTGTTAGAAGATGAACTATTTTAAGAACTCAAAATATATATATATATTTTTTTCACGTCTATAAATATAGAGAGGTAGAGAGAGAAGATGGTTTACTGTAAGAGTCGAAATGAGGAATACATAGTGCGGTGTCTGCACTATAGGCACGTTTGTTTGGGTGGGAAATTGTAGAGGTTGTAGCTAAGGTTGGCAATGGGCAAGGCTACCCAGTCGGCTTGAACCCAAAAAAAGTAGGGTCTGGACGACAACTGGCTTGAGGGCAGGGTTAGGGCCAATGCCGGCCCCTCCTGGCCTGACCCTCTTTTCTCTTCTTCTTTTTTTTTTTCCAATTTTTCTTCTATTTTCTTTTTATTTTAATTTTGGCACAGCCCCACTCGGCCCTATAAGGATAAGGCCTGGGTCATGGCCAGGGCTGGCCCATACCCATTAACACCCTTTGTTGTAGTGGTTTAGCAGCACATCCTTTACCCTTCCCAACATTTTATCAGTTTTTGTGAGAGAGTTGCTTCGTACCTATTTATGTGTGTGAAAGTGCTTTTGCAGGTGATGAAAAGCTCACTTCTAAACAAGTTCTCCCCTAGCCCCTCGAAATTGCTTTCCTATGTATGAAACGGCCCTGTCAAAAAAAGACTTTACTCTAATTGTATCTCAATATCTGTTTTTTTTTTTTTTAGACATAGATTTGCTGTGATTATGGGGTTTCACATGACTGGTCATTTTAACTTACATGTATTTTAAGTGTAATTAAAATACCATTTGACATCATCATCGTCAAAGCTTTTTTCTAAGTAATCGAGGTTGACTACACAAATCGTGGTTCGCTATTCTGCTTTATTAAGGGTCATATCTTAAGTGAAGCCGTAAATCCCTATGTCTCTTTCCAACCCCTAATATATCTATCTTTCCGGCCCCTATTTATTGTGTGTCAAGATATTCAATAAAATTTTATTGTTTGTCTTATTATAAGAAAAATAATACACTCATGTAGGGGACAATAGAAAACTTTAAGCATGGTTGCAGATGGCGGGCACCACAATGTGATGTCGAGAGTTACATTATCATCAAGTCCCAAATTAATATTCCAATAAAACAAAAAAAAATTAATGACATAGTGTGATACCACACTTGAACAGAGTGACTTGAAATTAATACTAGCAATGTCTATATCTAAGAAGCACAGACGTAATAGAAATTAGGACATTGTAAGTATTTTTAAAGGAAAAAATTTATATAAGTGCGAGACTCTAAACAATCAAATTAAGGTGCATTTCAAAAATTTCACTAAAAGAGGTTGTTTTGATGCTCAAATATCTTTAAATTAATGATCTAGATCTCAAGATACATGGACATGAGAAAAAAATGGATTTCAAGATTTAGAATAGCGCATCTTGTAATGTATTTTTGGACCGTCAATTTTCAAGATTTTTAAGTTTTTATATATCTGCTCGATCTACACTATTTTTGAAGCTTTAAATTTTATAATTAGAGATGAAAATATATTTTAAGGCTATCACAAAGATTTCCAATATTAAAACGTAATTTCTCGATACTATTTGAAGGTATGCTTTACTTTATTGTTTAGAGCCTCGGCTCCGTACAAACTGCACCTATTTTTAATAGGTTTAGAGATAATAGCTATGAACTCCCCAAAGCAAGTTGTGATACAAAGCAAGCATCCGTGATGTAACCAGGCTAGAGTAATGTATAGATCACCTTGGGTCTTGAGTGGGGCTAGACATCGGTTTATGATTATTTCATCTTGTGTAGATTAGCCTATGTTTAGGAGGCCAGTTGAATTTAGAGTTGCTCAAGAGTGATAATGGACTCTTGGAGGTCATGTAAAGGAGTGTATTTAAGTCATTTCAAGTGAATCTTGGATTGTAAGGGAAACAAATCTTTGAGAGCTTTTTAATGTGACTTATTATATAAGATAGGGCAGAATGGTGGAACAAGACTCATGTAACCGACTCCAAATAATTGAAATAAGTTTTGGATGACGGTAATGGTGGTGGTGATAATGCCTTTTGTAATTTAAAAAGATTTGAGTGCACCATTGTAATAGTTTTTTTTGTTTCCAATAAAGATTCCATAAAATTTCATGCAATAATGTGATTGTCTTTTAGGGAAAACTGTAGCTTGACCAAATAAGGACTAAACATAATAATTGGAGGTTAATTCACTTGTTCTGATTTTGGCTCAATCAAGTATCATATAGGGGTTCTAGAGGATATATTGGAGATAAAGACACGGCTTGGGGTTTCACAAATCACATGTCAATTCAATGTTGCTCAAGACTAGTCTTGTTCCAAGAAATGGATTTAGATGGAATTACAAGTTATTTATATTCTTGCCGATCGTATATAAGGTTCACAATTAAGAAGATGAGGAAGGTTGCTATGTTTTTTAAGGGCATAATTTGAAGTGATTTTGCAAAACCCAAAAAGGTCTAATAAAATATTAATTTTTCTAAGGAAAATTGATGAAAAATGAGATTTTTTTATCTGAATTTAAGAATGTTCCCATACTCTCATGTCTCACTTTTTGAGAGCACGTATTATATTTTAGGGAAAATGACCTCTCCCCCCTCCCCAAAATTTTCATCCCTATTAGCTAGTTGGGATCACCAAAATCCCTTGTACCCCTTCAAGTTTAAACCTTTAGTACCATTAGCCCCTTAATTATGTTTTTCTTTATTTTTTTACAAATTTGATTACAAAATGCCAAACCCATACATTAGTCATCCATTTTTTTTTTTTTTGTGACTTGATAAACAAATTTTATTGATGATAATGATGATAATACTAATAATAATAACAATCATAATTAATAATAATTATAACACTAACAACAATAACAATGCCGATATAGGTATTTTGAGAAATTTATTTAATTAAATAAATAAATAAATAATAATAATCCATTAACAATAGTAATAATGATCTTGATTAATCACTTTTCAAATTCAAAAGATATTGATGCAATTGTAAAATAAGTCATAATATAAAATAAAAAAATTTATTTTCTTTTCATGTCTAAATTTATAGAGTGGGGTATGTGGAGGTAAAATTGGTTTTAAGGCAATGGAAGAGAAAGGAAAGGAAGTGCATTAATGGAAGGGTTTGGAATTTTGTAAAATAAAAATATCAAATTTGTAAAAATAACAAAGAAATGCATAATTAGGGGGCTAAAGGTCTCAAAATTTTAAAACTTGAGGCGGTACAAGGGATTTTGGTGAACCCAAGTGGCTAATAGGGATGGATGAAAATTTCGAGGAGACGGGTAATAAGCCATTTTCCCTATATTTTAATATTAATTATTTTTACATAATTACCAAAAATAGCCTTACATATTTCAGGGCTATTTCGATCATTCTATTTCTTTCAAACTATTCCTTCGGTATCTTTTTTTGGGTGATGGTGAGAAGCATGAAAATTCAAAAAATAGATCTACATATTTTAGGGGCATTTTGGTCATTCTATTTCTTTCAAATTTTTTCTTTTGTATCCTTTTTTGCGTGATGGTGAGAAGCATGAAAATTGCAAATTTATCTAATATAAAAAAACAAGAATAAGAACGCAATGTACACTCTCAAAATGTGGGACATATTTCCTGAAAAATGAAAAACAACAATTGCCTTACAAATTAAGGGTGGTAATTCCCTGTAGAAATCTTTCTACTACATTCCACTTTCTATGGAAATGCTCCTTTTAACATCGATATAAATTGGTTTGGGATAGAGAAAGCATTTACTAGGTTATGTTTGTATGGATTTTAATGTTCAAAAGAAAAGTATCTCTATGGTTTTTATATTCTAATAACACCAAATTCTTATGCTTTTCAAATTGTATGCTTGAAAACTTCAAGAATATGAAAGGAATGTTAAGTAAGTTATTCCTATGTAAAGAATGATTAGTTTAAATTGGGGAAAGAGGGGCTTTAAGCCATGTTAAATTTGAAAAAACATAGACAAGCATGAGTATCTTTGTATAAAATTTTGATTCAATATTGTAGTTAAATATGAGATTGAATACAATAAGACCATTTACCTTTGATACAAAGTGGTCACAATTCATTACAACCATTATATGTGAAATTTGATAGCTTGGATATATCACAAAGTTCGAAAAATATTTTTTGAAGTTTGAGCTTGATCAATGGAATAATTGCAGCCACGCGATTTCACATCTAACGGTCAAGATTAATGTGACCCTTATATTAAGGGTAAATGGTCTCATACTATACTTTCGTGTTAAATATACCTTAAAACTAAAAAACTTCTAGGAGGTCCTATTAGAGTATGCATACAGCAATGATTAAATTTATTTACTTTGCTATGACTAGGAATTTCACATGTTTCACATTTTGTTTGTTTAGATTGTTATTATTATTATTAGTTAAGAACTTCTATCAGTGGGGGATGACTTCTATTTTCACATCAAAATGAATAGCCAGTTTTTGCAAGTAGAATACAACAATAAAAGTTAGATGAGACTGACAATATTTGATTAAGAATCTAAGTTTCACCAACTAAATACTTTCTCCAGCTAAGTTGCTCAAAGATAATACCAAAAAGAAAATTTTATTCACTATGAAGTTTGCTAAAGGCATTAGTTGGATATTAGATGGAAAGCAATTACTTCTTTCGAATAGGTTCATTGTTCTCATCTTTAAGTACTGTGGAAAAGACTGCTTACCCCTATACCGTGAACATGCTAGAAACAAAAGGCATGTTGGTTAAGAATTCTTTCCAATTTTATGAGAAAAAAAATGTCATTATCATTTCTATGCAATATCAGCACCCTAATTATTTATATTCAATTTGCAAACATTTTTGTAGTATATATAGACATTTTTTTATTATTTATTAGAGAATAGAGAATTTCAGAATTTGTCTAATAAGTTTTCTAATGTTGTGAGTAAAAATATAAAGTATTAGAGTCCCATTGCCATTCAAATTATGCTACGAAAATGATTTTGTAATTTCCATTCATGGGAAAGGTGATCAACACTTAATATCTGCTACTTCATGAATAGAAGATATGGAATGCAAAGAGGATACAAATATTGCTGAGATTTGGAAATCTTCAACAAAAAAGTTGATTCCCTGCCCTAATTCTTGTGATTTAAAAGCTTAATTAAGATTAAATGTTGGTGAAGATAAAAAGTACTAGGATTCCATTGTCATCTAAATTGTGCCAGAAAGGAAAGCTCTTTGTAATTCCCATTCATGAGAAAGGTTATAAACACTTGATTTCTACGTTAACCAGAAAAACAGAAGATAGGTGCAGTGTGGATTGCATATTTCTTGCGATTCGGTAGCTCAAAGATTACCCCCTTGAGAATGAACACCAAATACCGAACCTTCATTACCTTAAACCCAGAGTGGAGACATTCCTAAATAACCCTAAGATCATCATAAGCTTCCTTTCACAGATGTGATGTTTGAGAATAGAAAGATACCATGTTTTGTAGTTTCAATTTTTATACCTTTGACCACAAATGATGTTTTTCTTTCATAATTTCTACCTCAAAATCATTTTCTAGGCTCCCTGTCAATATCTATGCCTTGTAAAAGACTCTCATAAAGTATAATTCATAGAACTATATAGTACATGGATGGCCCAGAGAACATCTCAATAAATTATTACTTCACTCTATTTTCTTTAATTTGTATGATTTAATAGAAATCAGATATTACAAACATCTACCATGGAATGATGGCTTTTCCTAGTACTCATGACAATCTCTTAGACATTATATTGAGAATATAATGTATCATATTATAAATTATGGAGTCAACCACAAATTATTACAGAGATGGAAATTTGAATTTTCTTTCTATATTCTATTTTCTAATGTTGGTCAAAGAAGGATGAAGACCTTAAATTTTCCCTGAATACGTCCCAAGCCTGGGTGAAAGAAGTGGGTTTTGTTCGCTAGGCAGCTAACACAAAACTTTGCCAAAAAATTTTAGGAATCCTGAATCTATGTTATCTGCTTAAGCTAGGCCGTTCCCTGTAAGCGACGTCTGATAAAGCACAATGGCGGATCAGGATTCGTGTAGCTGACCATAAAAGTTGAAAAAAGGCTATGATAATGCTGATTTCCTTTTCTAATGCTTTAGATTTACTCAGTATTACCCTTTCTAAGTTTATGCTACTTGAGGATGTTCATGCTTTTGTCAAAGCACAAGTGATATTACCTTGTTATTATTCGCATTTTTGGAGCCTAGGTTGGCAAGTAATTGCATGGTAATTAAGACCCCATCTTTTTTGTACAATTCAAATTTTATAAAATTTCACTAAACAATTCATTGATAGAGGTATATGTGATGCTAGAGAATCTCAAGCATAGAAACCCAATAACACATGTTTATAAATTGATTAGCTCCGTACCTTCTTAAAGAATATAGTATGCATGGAATTCAAAGATGTCATGTGCAAGGGATCAAGTGATGCTTTACTTTTATTACTGGGTGAATTAGTATATGCTACAACTGATGCTCATCATTAAGTTGGTTATGTCTATTCACTTGAATGTTGCGATCTTTGTTTTCAAGCCAAGATGCTCTCTCTCTCTCTCTCTCTCTCTCTCTCTCTCTCTCTCTCTCTCTCTCTCATACACAAGACAAGCCTATGTGTTTAGGGCTTAACAGATGTTCTAAATCCCAGTACATTTATTCAGTTTGTGGTTGCCGCCGATGCTTTTAAACTCGGCGTGGATCCCGGCCTCGGCCCTAGCCCAGAAAAAAATAAAAATAAGTAATACAGAATTCATTTGAAGTCAAGAAAAGTTCAAAGATTTGCACAAAAGATGGATAACTAAAATTTTGGTTTATATCTTGAAATATTTAGAAAAATAAAAATTTGCAAAAAAAATATAAAAATTGGAGAATATTGTGAGAAAACTTTCCAAATCATCATAAAAACCATATAAATGATCTAATCTAAATGTATATTCTTAAATAGTTTAATCACGATCATTTGATTAAAATTTAGCCTATTTTATCCTTTCAAACAAGGCTCGAGGCCTCAGCCATGGACAGAGGCCGACTTACTAGGCCCAGACCCGAGACCCTTGTTCCTTCCGATGGATTTTATCATGTTTCCACTTGATTTTAATTTATTCTTCTCCTTTAAATCTTTTTGTGAATGGTTTTTGGAATTATTTTGCCGTTCATCTCAACAATTTGTTTTAGGTTTATGCTTAAATGCATGTAATCTATAGGCATATACGTTCGATTAAACATGAGGAAACTGATCATCGAAAAAAACATGAGTAATCTAAAAAATATGAATAAAAAATCAGACAGAGAAGATGGTTCTCCGCAAATAGGAGTTGAAGAGAGAGAGAAGAAACTCCATTTGGGGTCAATGGAGACCGGAGAGAAAGACATAGATGCCCACTACAAAATGACTTTTATCTCTGCTCTTTTTATTCTCAATACGTACTGTACCATAATATGTGTTTTATCATGGCCTCTCTCTCTCTATCTCTCCATATTGTACCATCTCATGTGTCATCATAGGCTCTCTCTCTCTTTACATGGTTCATCTCCTCTTCTCTCTCTCTCTCTTTACATGGTTCATCTCCTCTTCTCTCTCTCTCCAACTCTTTCTCTCTCTTTGCACGGTTGATCTCCCTCCTCTCTCCCTCTCATTATGAAAAGCCAAAAGATAAAGGATGAGGTTTCTATAAGACTTAGGCTTTATGAAAACAAAATACCTCACACCAAATCTTTGTCCAAAAAATACTTTCGGCCATATAAATATTTATATGACAGCTCTAAAATCGATTTTCAATAACGAGAACAAAATTTGACACAAAAAAAATGGTACAGACATTTCAAATCAATAAATACTTATTTTTAAAGCAAAATGGGCAATTAATCATTTGTTACAATAAACACTAATTTTAGAGTTTGAAATTTTTTTTTCTTTTTTTTACAACTATATTGTTCAAGTCGAGATGATTAATATAAAGTTTGTTTTTTAATGCTGGGCTTGTAATTTTGGATGAGTTATGAAGTGAGGGGATGTAGTTATTGAGGATGCAATCTTATCAAACTATTTTTCAAAGATAAATAGTGGGTAATGGTTGAAAGCGAGAGAAAGGGCAAAGATGCGATACGTGGGTCATAAGAATTCCTTGGCCATGAGAGTCACATCACACAACACCCCTCCACTCCACTTTGGAGATGAAACTCCACGCGTGCGGCACTCAATCTCGACATCTTCGGTCACTAAACCCCCTCTTTCTTTTAAGATGTAAAACATTTGTTTATTAATTGCTTTCCTGCCTTCCTTTCCTTTCCTATCCTATAGTGGACTGGTCTTACATTTACAAATCACCATAAATAATCAAATCATATTCACGGGCCACGATTGACAGATTGATTATCAGGAATGTGGACTGCATGACTACATACGCGGTCCAAAAACGTATAAACCAACCATCTTAAATATACATGCAAGTAAGTGTATTATTTTAAACCAATAAAAACTAACGGTCCAAATATTTTTTTTACTATAATTATTATTTCTAATTTTTAAAATTTATTTGCTTTTTCGTATTCATGATCTCCATATTAGAGATTACATGTCCTTAAAAATTAAATCAAAACATCCACCTCAAAAATAAATTTATTAATGGGCCTACACTTCCACATATGAGGGCTTGGTGTATATATATATATATATATTTATATATGTGTGTGTGGGTACAGTTTGTATAGAGCCTTCAAAGTAAAGCGCACCTCTTTAAATAGTATCGAGAAATGTGGTTTTAGTACTAGAAATCTTTGTGATGGCCTTAAAATATATTTTTATCTTTAATTATAAAATTTAAAGCTTAAAAAATAGTGCAGATAGAGCAAATCTATGAAAACTTGAAAATCTTTAAAATTGATGATCCAAAAATACATTACAAAATGCACTATTTTCAAAAATTAAAATCTATTTTTTTTCTCATGTCCATGCATCTTGATGTCGAGACGATCAATTTGAGGATATTTGGGCATCAAAACAACCTCTCCTAGTGAAATTTTTGAGGTATGTCCTAATTTGATTGTTTAGAGCCTCAGCTCTATATAAATTTTTTCCAAATATACACTATTTTCATTCTAATGGATAATAACAATAAAGCAAAATTTACAAACACATCCCGCCAAGTGTTTTTCTAGCCCAATTAATATAGGCCGTTTGTTTTAATATGCTGCTTAGATCTAGGTCCTAAATTTTTTGAGTAGCTTTATTATCATTAGATTAACAATGTTAAAAAAGAAAAAAAAAACATTTTGAAATCATAAATGCTAAGATATTGAAATTCACCAAATGGATAGTCTACATTCATTGCTTGAGGAGGCTTATTTGACTATATATAGGGTGTAAAATGAATTTTATTTTATTTTTGGATTGATTATTGAGATAAAGAAAGTGTGTGTGTAAAATATGGGATCATACAAATGATACAAAGCTTTTTAGAAGTATGGTTTCATTATCACAATGACATGGTGACATGATATCATTCCCCAGGAAGTGATTTCATGCAATGGTTGTATTGTAACATAATGAAATAATCTTTAAAAACCATATTAGGGTCATTTATTTGACCCAAATTTTTAAATATACACTCTTTTCATTCTAATGAACAATAACAAAAAGGAAAAACTTAAAAACATATCCCACAAAGCATTTTTCTAGCCCAATTAATATAGTTTGTCACTTAAATTGAATAGTATGTCAGTTTATACTCCCAGCCATCAAATCTTAATCGGATGATTGAAAGTGCATGTTATTCTTTAAATTTTTTTGTTTTTTTTACAAATCAAATTAAGCTGAAATTTTGGTTATATATACTTGACATCATCCCACACTATAAAAATATATAAAAAATATTTTCAAAATTTAGAATAACCAACACCCCTTCATATTCAAATGATAGTTTGGTTTTTTTTTTTCTTACAAGAATAGTTTGGTTATTTTAATTTTTTATATATTTTTATTTGTGCTACAGTATACACATCCAAAATTTCATCTTGATCAAAGTTATATAAAAAAATATTAAAACTCAAATAATAAAATATATTTTTAACTATCAAGAGCATAACCTAAATTATTGTCCCTTAGAAGTGAATCGTATCGAGACTTTTTCCAATATATATATGAAGAGAGAGAGAGGTTACATGACAATTCAAAAGAGAGAGAGAGAGATGCATGTTTAGAGAGAGAGAGAGCAATGCATATTTAGAGATAGAGATAGAGAGAGAGAGAGAGAATGTGTAATGTAATGTAATGCAATGCATGGTTGGGGAGCAGAAAATGTAGATTGATGGCTTAAGTTTCGGTTGAAGTGAGACACATGACTTTACACGTAGTTGGATTTGAGAGGGTGGGTACTTGAGGTGGTAATCATTGTCTTTGAATGAGAATCTTCCTTTCAAACCCAACAATACCGCCTTACTTAATTCGGACGGACACTGCACTGAACGACTCCCACCTCCTTCTCCATCTATAATGCCCTTACTTTTTTCCCACTTTTGCGAGTCTGCCCTTCTATTTCCCCAAATATCACACAATTACCTTTTATTTTTTCTTTGGAAAAAATTTATGTAAGGATGCAACCTTATAATGTAGAACTATGGATGCACATTAAAAATCCATCGGAAATGATAGTTTTAATGTTGAAAAGCCCTTTGATTGATTATCTCGACATCGAGATGTATGACCATGAAAAATACAAATATTTTAAGTCTCAAAAATAGTGTATTTTACAACATATTATCTACACCGTCCATTTTCAAGATTTTCATATGTTTATAGATCTACTTGATTTTAACTATTTTTTAAATTTAAAATTTTATAATTAGTTATAAAAATAGATTTTGAGATAATCCTAAAAATATTTTACCTCAAAATTATATACCATGATAAAATTTGAAGGTGCACCTTACCTCCAGTATCCGTATGCCAAGTACACCCTTTTTCTTTTCAAAACAAGATTTTCATTGAGAATGTGAAAAGGATACAAGAAAAGGACACCAAAAAAGAAAAACATAATTGATTTTTTTTTTTTTTTTTTGGGGAAGATAGACCCCTACCCGTTTTTCATATCGATTAGGGAGTTAGCTTCTTTTTTTTTCATATAGATTAGAGAGTTAGCTTTTTGAATATGTCAGTGAGTGGTTTCAACAGGATTAGAAACCACAGTGTAATAACTAAGTATAGGGGTGCTTCCACCACGACCCAACCCCTTGAGAATTGCCTTTTATAGTTTTGCAATGGTCGACATTAATGCTAATTCTTGAATAAGCCGGTTCAAATCATACCATGCACTTGTGACCACAATACCATAGGTGCTCCTGTGATTTCTTAGCTACGAAATATAAGAGATTTCTCATATGCCCTCATACATAAAATATTTGTGTATCAGGAAATGTGTGTCTTCCCAATCCTGTTCAAATGGCTAAAAGTGTATAAATAACGATATCTCTTGACGAATATAACTAAGGAAAAGTATAGAATGAAACCATTTACCTTTGATACAATGTAGTCACAATTAATTTTGACCATTAAATGTAAAATTAGGTGGCTGCATTTATTTCATTGATCAAGTTCAAAGTTCAAAAGAAATTTTCTCGAACTTTGTGACACACATAGGCTATTATATTTCACATTAAATGGTTGTAAGTAGTTGTGGCCTCCCTGTACCAAAAGTAAATAGTCTCATTATATACAATCCCTATAACTAATAGAGCCTGTACCAAAAGTAAATAGTCTCATTATATACAATCCTTATAACTAATAAAGCAATGATCTAATGCAATGATTGATTCATAGTATAATGCAATGACACTTTTAGAAAACCATGTTTGTATTACTTGCATGACCCTAAATTTTGCACACGCTCACTCTTCATCTTAATAATCAATATCAAAAAAAAAAAAAAAAAAGTCCAATTTGAACCCTAGATATGGTCAAAATGAGTCCCCTTCAAAAACGAATCTAGACCATTCATTTTGTGAATTTCAAGATCTTAGCCTTTATAAACTCAAAATCATTTTTTTCTTTTTTAACATTGTTCATCTAATGATAATAAAGCCATCCAAAAAATTTAAAAATGAAAAAAATCCTTCTAAGGCCTAGATCTAAACATCACACCAAAATGAACGGCCTATGTTAATTGGGTTAAAAAAATACTTTCTAGGTTGTGTTTTCAAAATTTCGTTATTTGGAATTGTTCGTTACAATAAAAAGAGTGTATCTTTCAAAATTTGGATTAAACGAATGGTCGTAAGATGGTTTTTTAAGATAGTTGCATCATATTACTATATAACAGTTGCATGAAATCATTGCTATAAATTACATATATATGAAGATCGAATGGTGGGCCTGATTCACTCTGTCTATCATAAGCATTATACGCTCAAATGCTGCATTCCAAATCAACATGGTAATAACACTCTCTATATATATATATAAATATATATCCTCCCGCTTCAGTGGCCATATTCATGTCCATATATATTTATATAGGCAAGTGCCCCTTCAATCAAAACCGTTATTTTATAGTAAACCTTAATTAAATGGAAATGCGAGGTGGGTCCATTGCATTGCTTCTCAGCGAAGGATCATTCATAACACGTGTAGGAAACCAGTTTTCTATCCATAAAAGGAATGTTTGTCTTTTAAAAGTAGAGTGAACAATTATACCGTATAAGTTGCCTCTATAATATAGGGTCAACATATTAGTCATCACCGTTGGTTCTGGAAATATATGGTGAAGTCAAGCAACTATAGTCCCTTTTTAAGTCCCTCAATAAGAGAGCTGCTCAATGTTCAAAATTCGGATTGATGTCGACGATTGTCCAACCGACAAATTCATGTTGGATAGTTGATTTGGATGGTGTCCAATTGGCAATCTATATAAATATTTAAACATAAAAATAATAGTTTATTGGTGAGCCTAAAAAAATATTAGATAAACTTATAAAAATTATATATATATATATATATATATATATATATATATATATATATATATATATGAAAGGAGGTTTTATAGGGAGATTAGGCCAGTTCTGATACCACCCTTGAACGGGTTCCACAGTTTAGTAATGACAATGGATAGACAAAGATAGTACATGGCCAATGTATAGAGGACTTGCATATAATACACAGCCCCAAACTTTTCCAGGGATCAACCGGTAAATAATACTTTTGATTGTTTCGTACTACAGATTGAGAGTGACTCATCTTTGTTGGTTGATGTTATTCATGACTATCGTAAGGCGTTGTGGTTGCTCCACATGTTAGCTGCCAACTACCGACATAAGCTCACTAACTGTGGTCCCTTTGACACATCTTTCACGAGGTCAATATGGTTACCTACACTCTTGCCAAAAGAGCCACGGTTTTTTTTATGCCATCATTTGGCATGCAATACCTCCAGATTTTCTTAGTCTTCCTTTACTTCTTGATGTCGCACAAGTCCCCTATTGTAGAGCTGTTAAACTATGAGCTATATTTTGCCATTCTTTATGTTAATGAAAAATGGGTAGGGGGGCTTTCTCCCCCACTGACATACCCAAAAAAAGATTTCAATAAATTTATATTTGGGAACCAACTTTTTATGGTGGTGCCTTCTACTTCTACAATTAATATACTTATATTTTTTGATACGGTTTTTATGAGTCCATGTAGAAATGAGCCACCTCTTAAAACAAATATATTGAGAAGGATTTTTGGACGTAATTTTTAAGGGTGCAGTTTGTATAGAGCCTAGGCTCTAAACAATCAAATTTGAGCCTACCTTCAAATAGTGTCGAGAAATGTGGTTTCAATATTGGAAATCTTTTGTGATAGACTTAAAATATAATTCTATATTTATTTATGGAATTTAAAGCTTCAGAAATAGTGTAGATCTACAGATTTATGAAAACTTGAAAATATTGAAAATTGACGATCCAAAAATGCATTACAAAATACACTATTTTCAAAACTTAAAATCTATTTTTTTCTCATGTGCATACATCTTGATGTCTAGATGATCAATTTGAAGATATTTGGGTATCAAAACAAACTTTTCTAGTGAAATCTTTGTAGTAGGCTCAAATTTGATTGTTTAGAGCCTCCGCTCTATATAAACTTTTCCCAATTTTTAAAGGCATGTAATCTCTAACATAGAGATCATGAATATAAAAAAATACATAAATTTTGAAAATTAGAAATACTAATTCTATTAAGAAAACACTAGTATAAATTGGTTTTAGATGGACCACCTATTTGCATCCATCTTTAAGATAGATACTTTATATCTCGGGGATCACAATCGATCCCCGCCGCGTGAAACAATTTTCCCATATTTTTTGTCCTGCATAATAGTACAAATCGAATGATTTAGATTGCATCTGCTAATCTTAACAGATTCAACGGTAAGTGTCTAATTGATTTTTAATTGTTCTTTATGGATTGACTTAGACTTTTAAGGATACAATACCTGAACTAGGTACATAAAAAATAAAAAAAATTATATGACCATCGGCCCTTAGCTAAAACCAATTGTTCAAGCTATTTGATGGGGCAAGCTCACAAAATCTTTGTCCGTATATATATCCAAATGTGTATGGTGGGGGATATATAAATGTCTTGAGGCTAGAGAATGCGTATATCACGGCAAGGCAAAAAAGAAGGGGGACTCCACACGTGTAATCGCACAGTGCACAACCCTAACTCAGCACTCAACTAATCAGCTCCTCTCATCCAAAACCACCCATTTCCCCAAAAAACCGCCCATAAAACCACTGGTTTTTATCTCTCTATAATATACTCTTACTCTCTCTCTACACCCAAAGTTACTTAGATCTCTCCATAATTCTTCACCACCCCTCTCCCCAAATCAAAATCTCCATTAAAGCAAGGCAAGTCTGGTTCTTCTCTCTCCTCCTCACCTCATTTCAATTGAGTCAAAGTTTATGTATGATATTTATCTAATTCTCCATGCTCAAATGATTTGAATCACTTAGAATTCTTTGTTTTTGTGAACTTTTTCTGTTGATTTTGATGTGGGTTTTATTACAAATGGAAGATGGAGATCATAAAGATGTAGTCTTACTAGTTTCTTTTCTGATCTTTCTTATTTGGAGTGTGGAAAGGAGACTGTGATATCTTTCTCCTCTTGATTATCTAAAGGAGACTGATATCTTTATCTCTCTTTTTTGTGATATTTCTCTTATGGATAGAAGAACTGGAAGAAATTTCTAGCTACTTTTTCTTTTTCTTTTGTTTTTTTCTTCTTTTTTTCTTTTTTTTTTTGGTTTTTTTTTTAGTGAATTGGTAGCTACCTTTTCTGATCTTTGGTTCTTATCTTTCTCATGTAGGGGGAAGAAATAGATGAGGATGACATCTCTCTTGTTGTTGTGATTCTTTCCATGTACATAGAAAGAGAGGGATAAGGAGAGAAAGAAGAAAGGAAGGGGACACAAAGAGAGGGAGGGGGAAAGAGAGAGTGGGAGGAAGGAAGGCAGAGAGAGGAAGAAGGAGAGAATAAGAGGGAGAGGGAAGAGGGAGAGAGGAAGAAGAAAGAAATAGTTTGAGTGAGAGAGAAGATGATACAAGGGTTACTTGGGGGTGCCACCGACCGGTGTGGCAAGCCAAACCCAAGCTCACAGGAGAAGGGCTCAGCCGCCGACCACCCGCCCTTAAAGTGCCCACGATGCGACTCAATGAACACCAAATTCTGCTACTACAACAACTACAACCTCACCCAGCCCCGCCACTTCTGCAAGACATGCCGTCGCTACTGGACCAAGGGCGGTGCCCTCCGTAATGTCCCAATAGGTGGTGGATGCAGAAAAACGAAAACAACAACCACCACCAACACCAACACCAACACCACCACCACCCCCACCACAAAATTCACAAAGCCAAGACCTCTCTCATCTGAGCCCTCAGATGTGGTCAAACAAAACTTAGATCACCCCCACTTTGATCATGAGCCCATTTGGCTCCCCCAAATTTCACACCCACTTTTAGATCTACATGTCCCCACAACCAGCTCCCCCAGTGGTGGGTTGGGTTTGGATTGGGCCTTTTTGAGACCAAACCCTAACCCTAGCCCAAGCCCTAATGGCTTTGTTGTAAAAGAAGAGTCCCCCATGATTATTGGGTCAGGGCCTTCAGCTTTTGCTTTAAATACCCACACTCTAGACCCAATCATAAATCAAACCAACCTTAACCTTAGTCCATATTGGAGGACCAACAGCGCAAACAATGGCACCACCACCAGTCTCAATGTTACCAGCACTAGCTGTTCAACTACCACTCCTAGTACTAGTAGCAATGGGCAACATGTGTTCATGGGTGGAAGTGAGAGCCAAATTGTGAAGCAGGAGATGTATAATAAACTTAGAGCCTCTATGAATTACTACACTGATCAACAACAAGTGGCCCTAGGACTTGGAGGTTCGCCCATGGAGATGGGGGGAGGTGATATTGGATACTGGAACTCAGCTCTCTCGTGGTCAGATCTACCTGCAACTACCAATGGTGCATTTCCTTGAAAAGGTTCTTTTTGGGGTGTTAATTTTATTAACCCTGTGCTGCTTGTTTTACTTTGTTGTGGGTCATGAGTTGTGAATCATGTAGGAGTATTGGGTTGTCTTGATCTTTTGCTTCTTTTCCCTCCCTTGTGTTTTTTCTTTCTTCTTTTTGGTGTTTTTTGTCTTTCTAACTGTAGCTTGTGAGAATATTTCACGAAGGAATGAAGAGAGAATGTTTATGTGAGAAAATGTGTGTTTTGTGTGTTGTTTGGATTCTATTTCATCCTTTTGCACATAAAATACCCCTATTTTTGTACTGCCAAAAGTGTTATGGATTGATTCTCTAACCTTTAAAATACTCTCAGTGATTCTTGGCAGTGCTGAAATCTTTGGTTGGTCTTTAACAACTGGTCTGAATCAAACTGACCAACCCATGGATAAAAAAATCACAGCGAATCGTAACAAGCTACCATAAAATCAGTAACAGTGGTTTAGGGTTTTCACATGGGCTTCTTCCCAATGGAAAAAGAAAAACACAGCTTCTGTTGGGGTTTTTGTAGGAAAAGGGAAGATGGGACAAGGAGATTCCATAGTATTTATAGTATATATATCTCTCTCTCTCTCTAGACTGTCTTGCTGCTCTTATGTTAGTACTCTGAGACTTGCATGTTTCCTTGAAACTTGTAGACATGCTGTCTCTCTCTTTCTCTTTCTCTCTCTCTCTCTCTTACTGAAACACATACACAGATCAGATGTATGCGCACGCATTTTTGGGGCCATGTTTCGAGAAAGTGTGCATGTCATTGAGCACGGGCTTCGAAGAGAGAGAATCGGAGCCTAAATCCAAAGTTGATATATGCTGTGTAAAAGACTTATTCCTTGTGTCTCTCTCTCTATATATACCTCTTTCACTCATGGATCAAGCAGCTAACTTAGTCTTTCTAAACCCACATTCTTCTTTCCTTTAGAGCTTCATTGACAGCTGCATTAATTGAGAGAATAAATGATTTACAAGATGCACTTTTTATAGGGTTTAGTATTCATGAAAACAAAGTAAAGCCTTGCCTTGTCTGGCACTTTGGGCATCGGAAATCTCCAATGTGGCTTTAAAATCAATTTTCAATGCCGATTGTGAAATTTAAAGCTTTAAAATATGGTACAGATCATCTTGTGGATTTGCGAACACTTGTTTTAAAGTGAAATGGATGTTACAATATATATACTATTCTTACGACTTGAAATCTCCATGTTTTTTTTCACAACCATAATGATCAAGGTTGAGATAGTCAATTTGAAGGTTTTTCAACACTATAATTATAATTTTTGACGAGTTTTGAGATAAGAACTTACTTATTTTAATAGGGTTGAAACAATTTTCCAAAAACTTGACACTCCCCCACGGGCTTTCTCTCGATACTCGTTGGCCAATGTTCCCAAACTAATGCACTTGCACCAATCCACAATATTGGCACATATGTTCTAAGCATTCCAAAGCAAGAAGCCCCATTTAGATTAGGTGTCTATCCTATACATTGCAATAGATCCTTTCATAATCTTCCTTATTTGGGCTTAATTTTGCATTCTGATGTATAAACAAGATTCTAGGCGTCAAGGGTGAGCCTTCAAAATTAGAAAAGAGAAACTCTGATGTTAAAAATGTCATAATTCTCTCCCATAGTGATTAAGTTATGGAATGAAATTATCATACATTAGTGAAGAGATTTAAAAAATTAATAGTTCAACTTTGGAATGTGGAGAAAAAATGAATCTCTAGACTAGAAAAGAGGTTTAAAACTAGAAAATTCATCTCAAATGGGCTTTTATAGAGAGAGAATATCTAGAGAAACCTAGATTAAGCAAATTGGTGGTGTGACTGTGAATTGGCAATGGAAGGGTTACAGATTCCTTTCTACTATCAAGAATTGCCTTCTTGAGGATCAATACTTCTACAAATTGGTGGAGCCAACATTATGAAACCACCATTTCTGTCCTTTGAAGTTATGTTTGCAGAAGGCAAAGTTACCAAAGTTTTGAAATCACCATTTCTTCCCTTTGAGCCATACCTTCATCACTAGAATGCCAAAACAACCAATATAAGCATAGAAATTATTTCAATGAATATATTAAGTGTATAGCCTCTTCTTTTTTTCTTTTTCTTTTTTTAAAGTTCTAATACACTTTATTATTGTAATGGCTTCATTTAGGATATATTCGGGACTTAGATTGATAGATTAAGGTGCTTTCTACATTTTTAGATTATTTTCTTCCTAATATTTTCGGTGGAACGATTATCATGCTTCATCTAACTAATATTTCTATTTATTGGCATTAAAATGCAATATTCTCACTTTATTATGATTAGCATTTTTTTTTTTTTTTTTTTGATGCTTAACACATTAAAAAATTCCAATCAGTCCAATATGGGCAACATTGAACAGAGAGGCAAAATTGAAAAAGGTTTACGTAAAGTGAGGGGTGGACCTCGGCTTAATATAATGGGAAAATATGGAGCATGGAGGAATATATTAGTTCTTCTCATGTCGGTACGTAATTTTCTTTTATTATAATACAACTCAAGGTATAACATATGTTGATCAATGAAAATAGATCTATATTGTAAGAGAAGGCTTAGGGTAGGTGACTTAGAGCCAGAGTTTAGGGTGGGGAAGTTTGTAATGTTTAGGGTAGAGTAGAGCACTTGAATCTCTCTCCATCCCAATCTATCTCTTATTTTATTTTGTCATTATTTAAGTAGGAAATTTGTATATTCTAATCATTATTAAGGAGAAAGAACGACATGGTATTCAAAATAGATTGAAAATGATACGGGATGTTTTTATAATTAGTTATATACGAGATAAAGAGATCCCTATTTTCAATAAATCAACTGATATTGTTGTGCCTAATCTGCATATATATTTAATGTTTTCATTTCAAAACTAAAAAACTTTTTACGTTTAATAGTTATTAATGCATTTAAATACATGTGTAAAAAGATATGCGCTAATCTTAAGAGATTTGAAGATGAGAGGTTTATGTTCTTATGCACTCCAAAATATAATTTCGATATTCCTCATAAGGGTAATGGGCCAACTCTATGCCCAGCCAGCCCCGGCCCTCACCCGGTCTTTGTCCCCATAGAGTAGGGCTGGATCGGACCATGCCAAAAATAAATGAAGAAAAATAGAAGCAAAAAAAAACAAAAGAAGAGGGTCGAGCCAAGCCCGACACTGGCTCAAGCCGCATCTTCTGACCCCAACCATACTTTTTCTAAGGCTGGTTTGGGCCACCGGCCCTAGTTTTTCAGATGGGCCGCTCCTCCATACCATTTCTTCCAAGTCTCAACAAAAAGCTTCAAACCTTAAGTCCTATAATTCTTTTGGGAAAACGGCGCTCACCCCCTTCCGCCAAAAAAAAATTTCAAAGGTAGATTTTAGGTCTAGGAGAAGCCCGTAGAACCCTTCCATAAGTTTCAAAAATATAACCCAATGCCCATCCTACCTTTTTCTCCCTCTCCTAATTGCATATACATCCTTAGGGCACATTTGGTACGTATAAAAATACTTTCGTGAAAGTATTTTCACATGAAAGAGCTCTTTTATATAATTAGGTGTGGGAGTTTTTTCCCACCAATTGACTGCTAATTGGTTTGTAAAAATACTTTGGGACCAATTAGTATGAAAAAACTACCGCACTTAAACATATGGAGAAGTTTTTTCATCACATGCACCGAACATGCCCTTAGCTTTTTGTTTAGTTTGGTCACCATCGAAAAGAAAAATAGCCCTTCAAAACTAGAAGCCTCCCATGAACTCCCACCCCATTAGAGAGTTCATAAAGGCATAAACGATGAGGAGGTGATTTTCGTTTGGGGGAATTAGTTTCTCTCTTATGTTTTTTTGGTTTTCTTGTCTCTAGAATCATGTCTTCTTTCATAGTTAAGGGTCATTCTCAGAAGGTAATATGTGAGATATTCTATATCTAATTGTAGTTTTTTCATTTTTTATTGGTTGGTAGTATTGTTTGAATTCAAATTTTTTAGCACCAACAATTGACTTCCCTAAGAAGTTTATGTCGCTAGTTTGAATGTTCAACAATGTAATGTATTGGCCCATTTCATGTGCATTCATATCTTCACCTAAAGGATCTTGCATGAAAGTTATTCCTTTGAAAAGAAATTTATAACATTATGTAGTCTATATAAAACTCACTTTACAAACTGTTGACTGATCATGTTGAAGAACCATTACCCTTCGGAAATTGTTCTATAAACCAAAGTTCCCATGACAATAGGGATCAAGCTTGAGCTTGAGTGGTTCGCAGTTGACACTAGCAACCTTACATCTCAAGTTTGATTCTTAAAAACAAGAGTTATTCATAAGACCCTATTCAATAGCCCCAGACCAAAAAAAGTGAGTTTGAATTTCAAATTATAAAACCTAGAATGTCAAATACATGTCTAGTTGTCCTTTGAAACATCCAAAATTATTGTAATTCATAAATTCACCACTTGCAATTAAGTTGGGATTTAGAAATGCAAACAACCCTCATGCCACCCATGGGATGCCAGTTCCTACCCAAATAGGATTATTTGGGAAGTAAGTCTGCCCAGTTTAGTTTTATAGAAGCCAGGTCCTACTTAAATATGTTCCTTTGGGATAATAAGTCCTCTTTTGACAAGTTGCAGTGTCTGAAGTTCACAGAAAGAATGCTTATCGATGTTAGATTAAGGAAAGTACATAGCTTAAATGATCATGGTAACGCCCAAAAATATTATCGCTAGACTCACATGTCAAACTTTGATTGCAAAATGGTGGTGGAGGTGCTGGGAGTTCCGCTGCAACTTCAGAAAGTGCTGTGAAACAAATCTGGCGAAAATATAACAAAGATCCTTACACATAACCCAAGTTTGAGTTTGCAAAGTTTGAGTTTGCAAAGGCTGGAGTGAGATTGATCACCGCAAACCCTTATTCCTTTGACATAGTAGAATTTGTGTTGGAAAAGAGGGGATACCACAAGGTTTTTGTTAGATAAATAGTTAGAAGAATCCCTCTTAAAACCCCATTGCCCCTTTTTTTTCATGAGGGTCACAAACACAGAAGCAAATCTCAGTGACATTGTGTCAAAAAGTAAGCAACCAAGTTACATGGTCCTTGAATTGTAGAAATCTATAAGAAATATGTGTGTAATACTCCAATACAAGGTTTTAAAAATTGCCAATCCCCGCTGCTATTTATAATATGAATAATAATATTTATGAGACCCCGCCGTACCCATATGAGTAGGACTCCAAATGATAACCATTAAATTTTGACACAAATCTCTAGAAAGGATCCCCAAATAATAGCCACTACTCACATTGGTGTGGGAGGGTATCATAGTGTCATTACTCTTATAATATTTCTCTATTTTTATTTTTATTTAATAAAAGGGGTGGAAGAGTATCAGTGTCATTACTCTTATAATATTTCTCTATTTTTATTTTTATTTAATAAGAAGGGTGGCACAAAGCCCATCCTTTTTAATTCATTATTTTTTATTTTTCAAATTTCATAATTTATATTTTATAATTTAAAGGCTTTCTTTTAATAAGATGGCCCACACCCCTCTCTTATGAGTGAGAAGCAACTCGACTACGTGCCCTTTGGTGGCTCAATTTCACAATTCGTCATTTCCCTCACCCCCTTATATAAATAGTAGTCCCCCGTGACCCTTTGGTAATGTGGGACTCATACTATTGCCCAATGCAATAAGAGAGAGAGTGGGAGAGAGAGGGCTAACAAGAGAGAGAGAGAGAAAAGGGTGAAAAAAATGTCTATGGATTAAGAGAGAAAAAAATGTCTATGAATTAAGAGAGAGAGATGGGTAATACAAGAGAGAAAATAAGTAATGTAAGAGAAAGAAATAGGTTTGATTTTTAAATGGGATCAAAATCAAACTTCGTACAAAACTATTTAAATAAAACTTCTTACAAAATCAAACCATTCGTATCCCTTTAATGATATTGGTCCCATTTATTTTCAGAAAATATGATGAACCTTCTTACAATATCACTTTTAAATTTAAAATGTCACAAGAATGTATTCTTTTTATATTTTAAAAAATTTGAATTGATTCAAATGGCACAAGAAATACTTTCATTGTCGAATTGGATTTTTGCGGGAATATATGTTTTTATCTATCTAGATAATTGAGATAGCAAAGATAAATTGTTAACTATGAATTGAATTTAATGGACAACAATCACACAACAAGTTTTCAGTATTTCTATACTTTCGTAAAATACTAATAAACCATTATGCAATACTATTACTTTTTTGAAAAGCTTAAAAAATAGATTTTTAAGAAATTTAGTGGTTTTTTTGAAAAAAAAATTTAATGCTAGATCGGGCTGACCTGTCCAATTCTCCGATCCATAGAGCGCCAATCTGCTGATCCCACCCGATTTTTCAAATAGGTGATCTAGGTCACTGATCTGTTTTTTAAAACATTGCCCTAGTCCATATCTCAACTAATGATATACTAATGATATAGTGAATGTAAGGTTGTTAAAAGAGCCTAAGGCTGGCCCATGCTTAACCTAGGAACCTAGAGGCCCAGCCCATGTCTAGCCTTACTCTTGGGCTTGGTGGGTCAGGCAAGACCAGTAGATATTTTTTTCTAATTCATCCAAAACAAAAAAAAAGGTCGACCCTTTTGATCCTTATCTTTACCCCTTGCCCCGGCCCTATCATGCCCGGCCTGAAACCTTAGGCCCAGCTTCAAGCCAACATTAGTGGCCCAGGCCCATGCTGCTTAGGGCCGGCGACTGGGCCGCCCTATCCTCCATGGTCAAAGGTTGGTTAACATTGGATACTAAAACTGTCTTTGGAATGTGATGATTTAATCAAATCAACTCCCTAAGAACTATGGTGATCGATTATAAACTATTTATGACATGATTCTATACTAACATTGGGGTTAGCAATTGGCCCAATCCTAAAAATCTAGGGCCTGGGCCACATAATGTGGCCAAGGGCTAGGCCTAGGCCAGGGCCACGGGAGGCTCGCCAGGCTTGGCTCTAAATTTTTCTTTGCTCTTTTAATTTTTTCGTTTCTTATTAGGCCCCACTTAGTCGTGAACGAGCCAGGGTTCCGTTAGCCTACCAGGGCTAGCTGGGCTAGGGTTCGTCCACCCAGGCTGGGCCCGCCAGCCCAGGCCTAGCCCAGTGGGCATAGCCCGTTGCCAGCCTTAATAGTGATCGGTCACCGACAACAAAATGAATATTTGTCATTTCAACACTATGCATGAGCTTTAGGTTGATTATTTCAGGTGTAAGGTAAGCAACTCACCAATGCAATAGAGGCGGCAACGGATCGGGCCTGGCCCGATTGGACCTGACCTAAAAATTAAGATATCTAGGTATTTAAATATATTTTAACCTACTTTCATAAATTGGGAAATGTGGGACCTAGACCTGACTGGGCCCGATCAAACCAGACCTGGACCCGAAATAGCGTTCGGTTTCAAGATTTGGACCCATACCCGAACTGCCGGGTCTAATTTTTGGAGCCACACCGGACCCAGGTCGGGTCCGGATCCCGGTCTGGGTCCATTGTCACTCCTACCATGTAAGTCTTGAATCTACGATATTCTTTCTAGTTCAGAAACTTAATGTTATGCCTAGGTGATAAAACACCCCCAATTCACAGTCCCTACTAGCATACACAAGACGCATGTATGGGGTCGGGTAATGAATGAACCATGCAATTCCTCTTTTGGAAATTTGGGAGGGGTGAGGAGGTTTGCAGAGATAGTGATGGTAGCATTATTTTTTGAAACACTGCCCCATGTCTAACCACTGAAATGGCAGTGCTACTTATTATTTGGAGGGAGAAGAATTGGGGGAATTCATTAAGCATAGAAAGGGACTTCGAAAATATCATCAACTGGTACAATCGACATTCGAGACCTCCTTGGTGTTTAAGATCTATGTGGTTCCAAATTATGGAGTTTATGTATGGCGGACAATGTTTTCACGTTCAGTCATGTTACAGGGAGGTTAATTATTTGATGGACTATTTGGCCAAGAAAGGAGCAGCCTTTGATTCTTTATTTAATTTCTCGTACTATGTTTTAACCTTCTTTTGATTGTAATGGCTACGTTATATGAATGAATTTTATCGTCTCTTGTCATAAAAAATAAAAAAATTAAAAATAAAAACCATGCAGTAAAGTTTCCATACCGGTTCAAGTAAATGAGGTGTTCACATAGTGGGAGGTCAAAGATGTTACAGTCATCATTAAAGCCTTGTCCCAACTATTTGGAATCAGCTGTCAAAAATAGCATAGTAGGAGGTAAACTTCTAACAAGAGGTACATAATTTGGGACAAAAACTTAAAAGTTTGCCTGAAGATGTAGTTTCAGTGTCGGAAGCTTTTCATGGCTTGAAAATGTATTTTCATCTCTAATTATAAAATTTAAGAGTTAAAAAAAAAATACATATAGAACGATTTATAAACACTAAGAAAACTTGAAAATAGGCGGTCCAGATAACTTGTCACAAGATGTACCAGACTTTAAATTCTTTTTTTCGTTATATTCACACATGCCAAGGTCGAAATGATCAATTGGAGGATTTTCTAATATAAAAAACACATCTTCCAGAGGATTTACACACCTTACTTCAAAAGATTGCCACCTATATAAACTTTTCCCTGAATTATAACTTCCTAGAATCAAACAAGAATCATTCAATTCGAATGAAGTGTTTAGGAAACCAAAACCTTTGTTTTTAAAGAAGAGTGTAATGACCTTCGGTGGATCCCTTTGATCAAGAAAATACTCTTAATTAGGCATTTTGTTCAGTGGATTAAGTGTTAGCGCGTTCAACACATTATATGTACTTGTGGGTGTGAGGAAAAGATTTAATACCTGCGAGCTCACACCCAAAACTCCTAAAAAACCTCACGGGAGATTTTTTTCTTTTTTTCCTTTTTTCCTTTTTTTTTTTAGATTTTTTTTGGCTGTGATAAAAATAATTGGCGCCAATTTTTGTAGATGACTCGTATTCATCCCACTAAAATAGCTCATTAGAAAATTGACAAAAAAAAATAGAAAATATTTTCCATTGAGGAGAGAGAAAATACCTTGAATGTTCACAATCCATTTTAGGAAAGACAATTGTGTTAGGGACCAGAGAGGAATTTGTTTGAACCTAAACTCTGCATAAGGCATCACTATTGAGGTTAAGAATTCAAAAACCAAGGGAAAACACATTTATTGTGTACCCACAAATATAGCTGCTTATCCATATAGTCCGTGAGATTACTCAATTAATAAGGTATGGCCTGGTTGATTTTGTATGGGATTCTTACCCATAAAACAGATGCTAATTTGTTGCCAAGATTCATTGACAACCCCAATCCTAATGCCAAACAATTTCCAGATCTCTTCAGTGGTTAGAAAGATTAAAACCACACCTAGATCCATATTCCATTGATTATATGACTGCATCCTTCGCTCTATCTAACATGTGTACCATCTCAACCATAAACCAAAGATTTTTAAAATTGTTGGGCCAACTCAAAATCGCTATGTTAGATAGAGATTAAGAGCTAACTGAGTCTGATCCAAAAACCCCCTAATCACCCAATTCAGTTTCTTTTATCGTTTTTCTTTTTCTTTTTTTTTTCATTAAACAAATCTTGATCCATCTCAGGAATTGCCTGAGATGGGCCTGGCAAATTGGAATCAAACCCCTGGCGAATCAAGGCCAATTCCGAATTTGTCGCACTACCATAAACACAGCCCATATGGTGAGTGACTGATAAAATTCCAGTAACCTCAGTCAATAAACATGATGGAAAACAACCAAAGAGATAAAAATAGGATAATTACTTTCTTCTACCTTTTGTTTTTTCTTTTCTAATAACTTTATGCTTCGACAAAAATAATAATAAATTGTTTACAGGACACACGGCTGAGGCTTACCAATGAAAAACACATGAATCTCAGACAAAATTGGAGCATAAATGAGAACAGGTTGATAGATACTAATTCAACTGAAATAAAGAAATAGATGGCATCAAATACATTCACAAATAATGCAACTTGGGATTATACAAAAAGCCATCCCATACATGCATTAGGAAATCATTACACACACATGGTGTTTTAACTTCAACCCTGTGGAAAGCAGCAGGCAATTAATGGGCAGCCTTTGGTTCTTGGAGTAAAACATATGATGATGTTCCCTGAAACCATGATATCCAAGAGCAGATAACCCATAAAATCAAAATCAGAGAACACATAGTGGGCTTCGATTATTTTGGTAAATTAGTCATCCAAACAACATTATCCAGGCAAAAGTACATTTCTACAAAGCCATATGGCATAAAAGAAGCCTCAGGTAGATTTTAGAGGCAAACCTGAGGGCACACAACCACTTCCAAAAAACATGAAGAAAAATGTCATTTATTTCAACTTTGAATAACCACTCATACAATTACAAGAAAGCATCCTTATCTTTCAATGGAATAGTAAATTTATTCTCTCCCACAATCCCAGGCATACTGTTGAGGACAGAAAACTGTCGTAACCTCTCTCTCTCTCTCTCTCTCTCTCTCTCTCTCTCCCCTTCACACACACACAGGCGTGACCAAGAAAACATCCTATAGCCAAGGGGAAACACCAGATGGAAACGGTTCCAATGTGTAAGGGATGGGAAAGGCTACAAGGAATGTGCAATGAAAAGGAAAGCCTACAAGGAAATTTTCCAGCAGTCGCCTGTTCATCTCGTATACAATGTGTGTGTGAGAGAGAGGAGAGAGATGGTGTGCCAATTGCCAGTAAGAGGGATGCAAGTTACATTTGTTGACTCCCTTGAAAAGCAAGGCATCAGCTACAAAATTGTTCCTCGAACCAATGCATTTTTTGTTCTATTGTTGGCTAATAAACCAGTGGCACTATTGAAACTAGTTTGAGACAAAAGGCATTTTCAGTACCTTATATTGGAACTTTCAAAATTTTCATAGCTTTTCCTATTATTACCTGATTTCTCTTTCATAACTTAATGAGATCATTCCTCATCAGATGAACTATCAACAAGTGTTTCAGCTGAAACAGCAGTGGCAGCTCCACCCTGAAAAGCAAGGATGAAAGAAGATGATCAAACCTACACAAGCAAAATTCTAAAAATAAATAATCGACAGGTATCAGCACTTACCGGCATCTTATCCCAGTCCTTTAATTTTGAACTAGTGAGCATGTAATTGTCACGTAAAAGAGCCCACCCCGGATCATTGTTCTTCCCTTCTTCCGTTTTAGTAGCCTGCTTAAATAAACCGTCATCATGTAAAAGCTTTCCGTTCACAGAAAATATCCTATTTAGCTTCAAACAAATCATGACAGAGAGACCTTGTTAACGCTTGATGTCATAGGATTAAAACGGGTTGGCAACGATTCCTTGCGTAGCTCTGCAAGGAAAGCCTCTTTGCTTTTCTTTCCTAATTCTGCAAGTATATGAAAAGCATCCATAACAGTTAGAAGCAATGATGCAAACAGAGGCTTAGTCTTTAAAAGAGTATTGAACGAACAAGTACGGGAATCATAAGATAGAGGAAAATCCAAATCTTGCATAAGTTTCAGCTCAGGCATTCAAATCCTTAACCACTTCGACAGGAAACTCAAGGAACAACCAAACCTCGAACCCGAAAATCAAATCAAGAGTCAATTTCTTCTTCTCTCTCTTTTTCGCTTTCAAGCCCAAAGTGTTGGACTCTACAGATGGCGAATCAAGCGTCATTTTTTCTTCTTCTTTCTCTTTTCCTTTTTCAACAATAATGACCAAGCCAAGGTGTTGGAATCTCTACAGAAGGATTTGTTGAATAATAAAAATGCTTTCAATGATTAGAGGAACAGAAAGGTTACCAGAGGAGAGTAAAGGATTTGGAAGGAGAAAGCATAAACCCCTATCCATATATGATATACTGAGGGTTGAGACTCGGAGGGGGATCATCACAAGGATTGATATGCTGGGATAAGTTTTTACATACATTCTTTCCTTTAATGAGATATTACTAAAGAAAAAGAAAGAAACATAGAGAACAAATAAATAAGTTCCCAGAGCAGAAGCCCTAAGTCATTTTTTACGTAGAACTTAGGAAGATCGAAAACCCTTAAACAATATCAATAGAAAAGCATGCTCAACGAGCTCATAGAAAATAACTCAAATTCAACTGTCTAGGCCAGGATCACTTAAGAGAGAGGCCTCCAGAGGAACATGAGCTGCAAGTAAAGATCCAGCAAAAGATAATACAAATAGTCCCAAATTGTGGATAATTCAGATAGATGCATATGAGCTGTGGACCAAACGAACTGAGTACGTGGGAACAGCCAAATCATCTGTAAGTATCAGCGACTAGAAATTTTACTTTATAAAGGCATCACTTCACTTATTAATACATAACTAACACAAAGCTATTGCTATCAAAGCCAAGGATGGAACAAGCCACAATCAACTGTTTAAAGCAAACGCAATACCCTAACAAGTGTGTCAATCTCTAGATGTGAAAGGTACTATGACCTTTAATGTCCTCCATTGAGTCATTAGAGAAGGTACACTTCCATAGAAAATTAGAAATAAGTCCATGTATTGAAGGAATTACAGAGACACATGGAGAGGCCAATGTAGAGGCAGGTAGGCTAGCACATGCAACGCTAGAGAAGTGTGTCCAATGGTGAAGACCACCTGATTTGTCCTTATGCTTGACTAAAAATACCCAGTGATGAAAAACTCCTATTGCACTTTTGATGGTAAGGCTATTCCGGTAGTGTCATAAAATGGGTTCAGGTGGCAGTTGCTCAAACTAGTGGTGTTTAGCTAATAGATTAGAGACTTGTCCTGGCCTTCCTAATTATTTCTTTCTTTATTCTTTTCTAAGTATGTGCTTCTCTAATTGGCCTTCATCCACAAGCAGCATTAGAAGACATAAATAAGTCAACATTTTGGAAAATTTTAAGATCTGACGCCTTTGTTGACTTTTTGGGCTATAATTATAAAGACTGATATAACTCTAAACAATTTAGAACCCAGATAGATAACCGCTCTATGGTTTAAATTGATTAACTCCATGTCCATTTTGTAACATCTATTGTAATGCGCCTCTTGCACACTTTACTTGCCCAACTACCAAAGTTAACTACCAAGACAAGAAAAGCGTAACACCCAGTTATTCAGATATCATTATGAGAGTTCAATGGATCAACAATAGTTGTAAAGAAAATAATAACATAATAAAAAGAAAAAAATAATAATAAAAATAAATAAAACAAAGAAAAAAGAAAAAAAAAAAAAAAATATCTTCCAATAGAGCTCTTCCAAATTAGCATTCTTCATTAATTTTATGTTTAGTTTGCTCCAATTTGGCCCTAATAATCCATGTTATTTCCTTTGCCTTTTGGTGTAAATGAAATTTTGTTCATCGGGTCACAATGAAACACTTCAATGGCACACATAACCTAAAGCTGACCATTTATTGAAGTTATCAAGATTATTATGTGGAAGACAATTTCCAAAAACCTCGAACCATTTCCTGTGAAACGGCTAGAAAATTATTTTAAAGAAAATTGTAATCCACTGAGCCTCAAAAAATAAGAAGATATTGCAAAATCAACTCCTTGGAAAGATTCTTGAATAGAAACCAAGGCATGCAGAGACCGGAGACCAGAGACCATTGAAAAATCACTTTCATGCAGGGTCATGAATAGGAACCATAGCATGCAGTTATTGTTGCTCTACTTCTAGAGGAGCCTTCAAAGAGAAAAGTAAGCAGTCAAAACAATTTCCATTCATCAATGATGATATCCTACTCATTGCTAGATCATTTGGAGATATCTTTCCAATGTTCAAAGATGATATCCTGCACATTTCTAGCAAGCAACAAATTGTTGGCCTTCAACCCACGGCAGTCAAGGGATAGATAACCTAATGAAACGCCAAGTTTGAAGAGTATCGACTCGGTCCAAAGTTCTAATTCTAATTTTACAAATTTAGAACTACTAGAAGGGTATAAGAAATTTCATTTGGTATCAGGCCTTTCTTACTAAAGTATTGAAGCTAAAGGCAGCAAAGTGAAATTGTACCAGAACAAAAATCTATGAAGAATATTGGAAGCCATGTGAACTGGAACCTATGAAATTTAATTTGTTCACTTAAAATTTTCCATTATTTTCATATGAATATGCGCAATAAAAAAAAATGAAACAATGGAAATATAGAAGTAATAAAAAGTGGTCCACACGTACCCTTTGCATCTTTTGATTTTGAAACCCTCACACCTTTTTGAACAAGTTGTGCTTTATTAACCTGTGCAATTCACACCATACAACTGTAATTAATTGATTGAGATATTTGACCAATGAACGTTACTGTGAAGAACATACTAGAAAGATATACAAAAAAGATCATACTTAGGAGCTAACTCACCGCATTAAATAACTTCACCACTGAAATGTGTCGTTTTACATGCAAGAAGGGCAACCATTAGATCAAATCAGATACAAAGGCTTCGCACACTTTTAGATTAAAGACATACGTAATTTTTAATTAGAAAATTACCTCCTTTTGTTGCCAAACTTATGAGTAACTTCTCCTTCGTATCCAAGAAATTTGCAGGCCTTACATGGCCCTTCTCCTTCACCTGATTCAATTTCTGCAATGAGAAACAAGTTAGCTACAACTGAATCCATATTTTACATGGTCAAGTGACTCAAACCGAATTTCCAAAAAACTAAAGACAACAATGCTACCATCCTGCATTATAAGATTTGCAATCATGCCTTACGCCCAATCTAAGAACTGTCTCAAATTTCCAAAGCGGCTTGCCTAGTAAAACTGTAAATTTAAAAATTAAAACCAAATTAAAACCATTCCTCTCGCACTTGTGTATGTGTGGTGTCTGCAAGTGTGGGTCTTTGTGGTGTAGGTGTTTTTGTGGGTGTGTTTGTGAGCGTGAATGTGTCATATATGAATTAGAAAATATATCAAAATACACCTAACTTATTGATTCTTTAACATTTTAGCCATTTTCAACAATTCCAGCTCATGATCGCATGTATTTTAATGGGCTTTTTTTAATTAAATCAAAAGATATGGGTAAGACATTATATAGTTCATCTCTTAGGTGCATTTTAATAATTTCCCTATATAAATTCCCAGAATAAGTTTGACTAAAACTCCCATTCCCCACAGGTGTAAATCTTTGTATTCCCCAGCAATCTGTAGAAATTCTTACAAAATCAAAACCTTACCTATAGAAAACCTAAACCTTCAAATTCTCAATTAAAATTAGGTAAGCTCACCAAATCACATCCACATTCTCAAATCCAAAAGACCAAGCCATAGATTTCCTATTAAATTGAGTAACATCCCTGTTCGCAATAAATTAGGTAACTTATCATGCCTCCTAATAGCAAACTTTGTTAGTACATATCTGTGGAATGCAGTTGTCATTAGCTTGTAAGGGTGTGTCTGTTGTGTGTGTTCACATGCACAAAATTGCATAATAACTATTTTAAGCAATGACTTATATCACGATGTAAATTAATAGGTAGATTGCTACGAGTGTTTAGAACCTCATCCCCAACTTGGACAAAGCCAAAACCAAGTCAACTCGTCGAGTCAAATAGTCAACTCAGAAAAGCTCAGATAATTTTTTTTATTTTGGCAAAAGCAATTAGATATTAGCAGCATGATTCAAACTTGAGACCAAATTTATAGAGGAAATGCATACTACCACAAAACCCACATTTGATTTCAGTACTAAGTAGAAATTTTTAATTTATGAATTTACAAACTCAGCCTAAAAACTGAGTTGACTCACTCAAGTCATCCAAATGGAAATAACTTGCTTTCTAACAAGTTCTATTTTTTCACAAAATTCCCTAAGTACAGACCAACATGACATATATGTGATTAAGGAAGATACTAACATGAAATCAGCTCCACAAAGTGTCAAATTTATGCAAGGATCTGCCAATCCCCTTGTCAACTTGGTTCTTTGAGGTTACGTGCCATAAGAGAAGCTACCGAAGAGTTCACTTCCATGCAAAGGAAAGAAATTATGTTATGCATGTCTGCATAAATAGATTCCAAAGCATCAACCTAAACTCTCACCAAGGTTCAAAAAAACAGATTCGGGCGCCTAGGCAGTTTGGGTGCCTGGCCGCCTGGGCGGTCAGGCACCCGCTTAGGCCGGCGCCCAGGGATGGGAAGCCCTCAACAATATCAAGCCCCTCCCACCCCAAAAATAAAAAATAGGGGAGTTATTAGGGCTGGTTTATAGCCTTAGGGAGTTTTTAGGGCAATTTTATAGCTCCAAACTCCTCGTGATCATGAAATAGACGAAAAAAAGCAAAAAAAGAATACGATATATGCTTAATTTCATCATCCATGTGAGAAAAAAATCAATCTTTTAACTACAAACAAGTAAATATATCGTAAAAGAAAAAAAAAAAGTAATAGAAAAAACACATGATTCATAACATAATGTGTTGTAGTAAAATAAAATTCCCTAAGTACAGACCAACATTTTTAATTTATGAATTTACAAACTCAGCCTAAAAACTGAGTTGACTCACTCAAGTCATCCAAATGGAAATAACTTGCTTTCTAACAAGTTCTATTTTTTCACAAAATTCCCTAAGTACAGACCAACATGACATATATGTGATTAAGGAAGATACTAACATGAAATCAGCTCCACAAAGTGTCAAATTTATGCAAGGATCTGCCAATCCCCTTGTCAACTTGGTTCTTTGAGGTTACGTGCCATAAGAGAAGCTACCGAAGAGTTCACTTCCATGCAAAGGAAAGAAATTATGTTATGCATGTCTGCATAAATAGATTCCAAAGCATCAACCTAAACTCTCACCAAGGTTCAAAAAAACAGATTCGGGCGCCTAGGCAGTTTGGGTGCCTGGCCGCCTGGGCGGTCAGGCACCCGCTTAGGCCGGCGCCCAGGGATGGGAAGCCCTCAACAATATCAAGCCCCTCCCACCCCAAAAATAAAAAATAGGGGAGTTATTAGGGCTGGTTTATAGCCTTAGGGAGTTTTTAGGGCAATTTTATAGCTCCAAACTCCTCGTGATCATGAAATAGACGAAAAAAAGCAAAAAAAGAATACGATATATGCTTAATTTCATCATCCATGTGAGAAAAAAATCAATCTTTTAACTACAAACAAGTAAATATATCGTAAAAGAAAAAAAAAAAGTAATAGAAAAAACACATGATTCATAACATAATGTGTTGTAGTAAAATAAAATCAAAACCCTCTTTCAAATATGATAATACTTAAAAAATATCAAAATCAAATCAGTGTTGGTGCAAACCTCGTCTATTACGTCACCAAAAGTTCTCAAAATCAACTATTAGAAGCTCCAAATCCACCCATGAAGTCTTCGTTTTGGGAAGAAATCGGAAAAATATAAAATTTAACGAATTCCGATAAATCACAAAATAGTGGTTTTTGAGGGGTTTTTCTCACCCTAAAGGCCACGGATTTTATATTGGGGGTTTAGAATACCCCTAAAACCCCTTTCCCCCCTTTTTAGGGGGGGGAAATTATGTATTTTACCTCACCTGAGGGTTTTTTTCCGTCACTCGAAAATTGTCACGAGGCGGCTCCTAGGCGGCCACCCCGACAATAGCGCCTAGGCGGGCGCCCAAAAGCAAAACGCCTTATGCACCCACCCAGACTGCGCCTAGGCGTTTTGAAAAATTTTCCGCCTAGGCGCTATTAAAAAAAGGAAAGTTATCCAAAAAATTAATAAAGAAGCGTCATCATCTATTTTTTGAAAATTTATATAAAAATCCTATTCTATCACAAACCTATAAAAAATATTTACAAATAATTTAAAATAAATAAAAATACCAAATATTCCTTAATATAAAAATATTTAAAAATAATTAAAAAGAAATAAAGATACTAAAATACTACCGAATATTGTTTTGGTTATTTATTATTCTTGAATTATTTTTTAACTGCTTTTCATAAATGTGTACTGGTGACAAGTATGGGCATACCAAATTTGAGCTTAATCCAATGTATAGAAAGAGATAAAATTGAAGTGCACTTTAAGCTCTCAAAAAGTAGGACTGAATGTAAACTTTAATAGATATGGGATTTTTAAATTCTTAAAAATAATATAGAATTTTTCTGTAAATTTCCCTAATTTTTTTAGCAAGCTTCCCTCATAGCTGGAGAATATTACCATGCGACACTACAAATAGTTTAATCCCATAGAGCATTTCCATTAGTTGATATTCACATGATTCACATTCCATAATTGACATTTGGAGATATATCCATTCAAGATGAGTAGAGAATCATCTGAAACAGTCAAAATAAGCTGCAAGCTTTCATGGCAGATAAAACAGTCGATATCCGCACATGCAATTCAGCAATAAATTGCTCCTTGTGCCAAAAATAGAGCCACTAGACTGGTGCTTAACACATACCCCAAATGACGAAAATATTCGCGCTTAGGATGTCTCTCATTTAAGAACTTCATGGATGCATTGTTAAATTCTACTTCTCTTAGATTCATGGAATCTCTTTTGAGCAATGGTCTTGCCTAGCAATTAGCACTGGAACGACAAAGAATTGCATGAGTGGGAGGTGATCAGAGAAACATCTCACGAGGATGAGGGTAGCACCCTAATTTAAAATAAAAAATAAAAATAAAAAAGATATTCCATTGGTGAATAAATGACCAAACAGCATCTAGATGGCTAGATACAGGGTAATATTATTTCCCTTTTTTTTTTTTGGAATCTCATTATTACCCAAAATATGGAGGAATCCTCTATTCAGTTTTTAACCATAAAAAAAGGTGGAAAAGCATATGGTATGTACAAGTATGTAAAATATAGGAGTAGAGCTGCATGTAACCTTACGAGTTTCTAAGACCTATGATTAGTACAAGTCAAGAATATGGAAGACATCGTTCAAAAAAGTGAAGGAGAAAAACAAAATACTATCTAGAGAGTGAGATGTATAACCAATAAAGTACATGAATTAACATATAACAAAACATAGGCGGTTCCACAATTTTTGGGCTTGAGTTTGAAGAGGAAATTCCAAGCATACCTTTCTCAAATATTGCAACAATTAACTTGTAAAAAGCACCTAGCAAATGTAGATAATCCTAGTTCCAATAAACACAGATATTTTCGTTTTTTCCTATGATTGACCCAACAAAACATAGTTTAAGCTGGATTTCATTTCCAAGAGAACCTTTATCAGACTCTATGGGCACAGGACTGTAGGTTCTTCCTAGAGGGCACACAGAGGTCCACAAACCACACCATTAAATGTCAGCATCATTTAGCCCCAAAATCATTTCCAACACAAAAGTGTTTATCTTATCACAAGCTTACAAAGAAAATAAAAGTTCACCATTTTGGCACATATATTTAAACTACAGTCTCATCAAAAACTTTGCCCGAACTAAAATCACTTTAAACTCTTGTTTCAGGTAATACTAAAAACAGAAATCCTGGGTCTATTTTTGACAATCAGGAAGACATGACTCGCCCAAGTCCACTTGGACTCCAGCAAGAAACTCGGCCTCACCCTATGGGTGAGGCTGACTTTTATCGAGTTGTGTGTACAACTTGGGGACATTAAACAATTCAAAAATCCAAAAAAATTGTAAAAAATGTGAGACGGATTTATAAATTTTTTTGGTACATGATTGTAAACAATGTGAGACGGATTTATATTTTTTTTTTGGGGCATGATTTAGATGTTTTTGTCAAAGATAAATGAATTCTTTTTGTCACAATCTCTATCTTTATAGTTTTACTTTTCTTTAGAATTTTTTAAAATGTCCCAATATGTAAAATGAGTTTTTTTAAAAAAAATCCATTTTTTCTCTACTTTTTAAGCTTATTTTAACTCTTCAAGTTTCATTTTGGTTTTGTTTTACTTTTACGAACATTTTTTATTTTTTTTTATTTTTCTTATTTTTCCTTTTTCTTTTTTTGGGCTTTTTTTGCTCCGTGCATGACTCGGCGAAGGTTGCAGGACTCAGTGGAGTAACTCATCTCGGCCAAGGCGAGTCCCAGCACACTGTTGACAATTATCAATTTGTCATTCAAAAACATTGCCTAGTTTTCCACTTATTCACCAATGAAAACACATGTATGTACTAAAATCCTGACTTCTATAATTCTACTGTTTAAATCAGATGGACACCCTCAATTCTAAAATTGTGTATAGAAAAAGATAAAATATTTTCTCATAAAAGAAAAAAAATGAAAACGAAATAAACCAGGAAAATTTAAATATAATAACAGACTAACAATTCTACTTTGAATAAGATTACTAATTGCAGGTTAAATTCAGAGGGAACAGCATAGTAGCTTACCAATAGCTTCTCCTTCCTTGAAGCCTTCTGAGCATTTTCATCTTCCTCAGCAGTAAGTTTCTTTGCAATGAGCTTCTTATCACCGGATAAAATAGGCCCCTGCAATCAAAACCAAAACCATCACTAAAGTCCAAATAATATTGCACCTGCTTCAACACTAGAACCATTATAACCCCCAAACTAGTTCCTGAAGTGTAACAGACAAACCAAAAAATCTTCAGTCACTTTCTTCTTCATGATTTTCATGAAAGCCATTCGAAAGGCCTTCGAACCTTCTGAAAACTTGATCACTCCAACACTAGTATCTGGCTTCTGACTTCCTGTTTCTTTCTTCCCCTCTTCATCAGTATCCGAAAACTTTCCTATTTCTTCTTCTTCGCTTACATGGCCAGAAGATCCTTCTGATTGAACATCTTCATCATTGTCTGAATTGTACTCAGCAACACGCTTTTGATAAAGCTTCTGCATTTTCTTGCTGGTTTTTTGCTTCTTTGGGGTTTCTGATAGTTTTGCCTTGTTCTTCTTCTTCTTGTTGTGCTCGAGCTTTCGTTTCTTTGAGTGATTTGAAGTGTCCTGTAGCTGCAGCTCGTCCATGACTGCTTTGGCTATAGGAAAACCAAAATCTTAGTAATGGCGCTAGAATGAATCGCAGGCAAAACCTCTGGTTGTACAGTCAGTTAGGGCAATGGCCTCTGCTAAACCCTAGAGCCCAGAGATGAGAAGAACCCTGAGTTATTTGAGGTTAACTTTTAAGGAAATTTATCAAAATAACCTTTAGACATACATTATTGAACATTTTATACGTATTGCCGCTGTTCCAAGAAGTCTTCTAATGAGTATTTTGAGTTAAATAAAATAACATAGGTAAACTGTTAAATAGTTTATCTTGTTATTTTGATAGACTTTCTTAAACTTTAAAAATAAATTTACCACAGGTTATGGTTTATGTAAGGTTGCCATCTTATCTGTAGAAATAAGGCTGCAATATTCTATACCATATATTTTAGTTTAACTGTGTAGATTTGATAATATAGTTTAAGACAATGGTTTAAAAAACGGATCGGTGACACGGATCGGGCTTCCAAAAAACCGATCCGGATCGGCGAATCGGCGATCCGGATCGGGAATCGGGTGAATTGGTCAGAATAAAGCTTAAAAAAAATTCGAAAAAATTATTAAAATTCATTATAAATATTGTTTTTTAGGAATTCAATAAAAAATGAGGGTACTCCATTAAGAATTTTCATGTTTTTGAATGAATATGCGAATATTGATATGTTCTTTCCCTGCATGAACCGCCATTCAGCATTTAATTTACAGTATTTCGTGCTCATCCCTACACTGTTGCTGTTGGGACTCGATATGTGAATAATATGGCTGGGATAGGGTGGCTTCAGAATCATCATCTCTCTCATTTTCTCTTTGAATAATATGGATTAAAAAAAAAAAAATAACAAATTTTCAAAAAAATCGATCATGGATTAAAAAAAAAATCACAAATTTTCAAAAAATTCTATCATGGATTACAAAAAAAAATTCGATCATGGATTAAAAAAAAAAAATCACAAATTTTCAAAAAATTCAATCATGGATTACATAAAATTCGATCATGGATTACATAAAATTCGATCATGGATTACATAAAATTCGATCATGGATTACAAAAAAAAACAAACAAAAAAAAACAAAAAATTCAATCGTGGATTACAAAAAAAGAAAAAAAAACAGTTCGATCATGGATTACAAAAAATTCAATCATGGATTACAAAAGACTCTATCATGGGTTACAAAAAAAGCAAAAAACAAAAAATTCAATCATGGATTACAAAAAAAAAAACAAACATTTCGATCATGGATTACAAAAAAAAAACAAACATTTCGATCATGTATTACAAAACATTCGATCATGGATTACAAAAAATTCTATCATGGGTTACAAAAAAAAAACAAAAAAACAAAAAAATCGATCATGGATTACAAGAAAAGAAAACAAACATTTCGATCATGGATTACAAAAAATTCTATTATGGGTTACAAAAAACCAAAAAATTCGATCATGGATTACAAAAAAACAAAAACAATTCGATCATGGATTACAAAAAAATCGATCAAGTATTACAAAAAAATCTATCATGGATTACAACAAAAAAAAAAAAAAAAATCCGTACGGGACTCGCCGATTCACTGTTCGGACTCGCCGATTCCGTACAGTGAATCGGCGATTCACTGTACAGAATCGTCCGGTTCTCTCTAGAACCGGACGATTTCCGATTTTTTAGGCGATCCGGTCCCCTTTTCACGATTTCCGAGTCGAACCGGGCGAGTCCGGTTCGACTCGACGTTTTTTAAAACACTGGTTTAAGATATTGTCAAAAATAATACATCGTTTAATATTCACTGTTCAACTAAAATGAACAGAAAATTACTGCAAATATACTTTTACAAGTTAAGTTGCAATCTTAGATAAATTTTTTCTTATCAAAATAACTATAGGAAAAAGTTTATATAAGGTTGCAGCATTAAACTATAGAATTAAGGTGCACCTTAAAAATCCATCGAAAAAGGCTGCTTTCATGTTGGAAAACCCTCTAATTGCTTATCTCGGCATCGAGATGTATGGAAAGGAAAAAGAGAAAAGATTTCGAGTCCCAAAAATAGTGCATCTTGTAGCACATTATCTTGACCATCTATAGAATTAAGGTGCACCTTAAAAATCCATCGAAAAAGGTTGTTTTCATGTTAGAAAACCCTCTAATTGCTTATCTCGGCATCGAGATGTATGGAAAGGAAAAAGAGAAAAGATTTCGAATCCCAAAAATAGTGCATCTTGTAGCACATTATCTTGACCATCTATTTTCAAGATTTTCATAAGTTTATAGATCTATTTGATTTGAACTATTTTTGTAATTCAAAATTTTATAATTAGTGTTGGAATTTTTAACACTAAAATCACATCTTATGATAAAATTTAGAGGTGCGCCTTACTTTGATTGTTTAATGCTGCAACCTTATCCAAACGACACCCATAACTATAAATATAAATTAGTTATTTAACATTTTTCCTATTTCTTTCCATTGAATTTCAAAATGCCCATCAACACATGACCACGACATTGAATAGTTGAATAAGGGTAAAATGTTAAATAGTTTATCTCCTATGGATATTTTGATAAATTTTCTAATTTTAAAACAGTGATAAGTTATAGAAGCCATGCTTTTCAGTATCTGACACCTTAAGGATGAGACATCTTGAAACAATCAATTGAAGGGTTTTCAATTTCAGATATATGCCATTTCCATAGCATATGATTGGCACTTCATATAAACATTTTCTACATATATATTCTATTATTGCATGGGCTACAGCAATTGAATCCCATAAAACCTTTATATACTAAGTTACTTCCCTTCTTTTTGTCCTAATATATCCAAAATTGGAACATGGATAACATATCCTCTATATAACATGCTCTAAAAAAAGTAAGAACGTCCTTTTCTTCATAGGATATTTTACTTAACAAAAATATGTAAAAAGTAAGAACGTCCTTTTCTTCATAGGATATTTTACTTAACAAAAATATGTACAATGAGACTATTTACTTTTGATATAAGGATGTTACAATCATTCTTAACCATTGGATTTGAAATCAAATGGTTGAGGATGTGTCATTGTCTGAGCACAAAGTCCACAATAAAGTTTCTCGAATCTTGTGATACAATTTCTTCTTTAAGATTTCACATCCAATGGCTAAAAGTGATTGTGACCTCCTTGTACCAAAAATAAATGGTCTCATAATATACAATCTCATTACTAACTTTTCACTTACATAGAGAACTAAAACATGCGGCCTACTCACTTTATTCACACCCTACGCAATTTTTTTTTTTTTGAGTAGTTCAGTGGGGAAAGGGTCCCCTACCGTAATATAAATGGAACTTAAGATGTCATGTTACGGCACCCGCCACCCAGACTATCTATACCTTTGAGTCCATCCTAGGTTTAGCAATACATATTCCATGCGTGAGTACCAACTCTCACCTTTTTTTTGAAGCCGTTATCAAACTCTCGTCTCTTTTATGAAAGTAGGGTGCACTTTAAAAACTGATTGGAAAGGATTATTTCAGTATTGAAAAACCTCATCATCTCAACCTTAAGATATATGGATATGAAAAAATAAAAAGGAATTTCAACACCTAAAAGTTAGTTCCTCTACTATATGTTATTTAGGCCATCCATTTTCAAGATTTTCAACTATTTATAGATTTACTTGATCAACATCATTTTTTTATCTTTAAATTTTATAATTTGGGCTACAAAAAGATATTCAAGTTATCATAAAATTTTCAACACCAAAACTGCATCGTTTTACGGAATTAGAAAGTACACTGTATTTTGATTGTTTGAGGTAGACACCTTATATAAACCTGCCATCAAAGTATCTAGAATTTCAAGTTACTTCTCCTATTATCGCATATCCTCGAATGTAGCAAAACCCTAAGGGCTCGTTTGGTTCATACGTAACAGTTTGCATGTCATATGTAAACAGTTCCCTGTGTAAGAGTTTTCCAATCCTGTTTTTTCCCATGTTTGGTTCACATGTCTGGAATTCCTATATACCCAGTTTCTTATGTTTGGTAACCCATAGGTAAACTATCTCTCAGAATCTGGATTTATACCTATTTTTAACTGTTGAATTGCATATATCTAGTTAACTATTTCACTTCAATTCTCCAATTTTAAGGGATGTTAGGTGTCCTACCCTAGCTGCATTTCTCTTAAGAAGTTTTCTCTTTTTCATCAATTTCAATTTTGCTATAGCATTACGCTATAGCATTGCCATTACAAATCACATTTTCGAGGCAACACAAACTCTATGAATAATCAATCTGTAATCCATACATACAATTACGAGTTATAATAGTATGAAGGGTATACTTCTGAAAATTTAATAGAAAATATGTTAATAAAAAGGATAAATCATACCAAATGGAAAAATAGGCATAACCCATCTTTCGTTTTCCTCTTTTACTTTTTAATGTGAGTATAGGGCTAAAGAAAATCATATAATAATACTGTAGACAAGCAATAAGCATTCAAAAGAAAACAATTTCACCAACACAAATCCTCACTAATTGAGCAACCATAAATTTCATAAAATTGACATAATTGATAAATTGATCAAATGCAGCTAAAAAAGACCAATATAATATAAAAAAAGTGAATAAACAATGAAGAGCTTCACATCCAAAATCAGGCCTCTCATTGAAGCAGCTATGAGCCTCCATTGAACATGGAGTTTTCCAAGATTGCAGGGCCAGCTCCACTTGATCATTATAAATTGACTAATAAAATAAATAAACAAAATACAAAGTGGGTTTTCAATGGATTAATGAAAAAACAAATAACTCTTATTTTTTAACCTTTTGGAATCGTTATTGCAGAGGAACTAGGAAGTTAAAAGTATTCTAGAAGAAAACAAACTGCTTCCATGGGGAGCACAAAAAAACAACAAAATCTAAAAGGAAAAATAAAACAGAAAAAAACCATACCCAAGTTGTTTTACATATTAAAATAGAGCTTCTGTACCCAACAAAAAATACATATAAAAAAAAAAAAAGCAGAAAAATTAAAAGAAAAAACTTCAAAAAACACAAGAACAAACTAGAAAATACAACCAAAAAAAAGCTCATAACCTTTCTACATCGAAAATGGAACTTTTATACCAACAAAACATTTAAAAATAAACTAGCAAAAACTAAAAAAACCAATAGTAAAAAAATAAAAAACCAGAAAAAATAAAACAAAGAAAACTTATACCTTTTGATTTTATTTTTTTTACAGAGAATGGAATGTTGTGCATTTAACATGAAGAATCCTTATGCTATGGTTATAACGCCGGTTCTACTTACCCCAAGTAAGCAAACCCATATCAAAGTTCGGAGAAATTAGTTTTTGTCCTTAGATGCAGAGCAAATAGAGCACACCATCAATCACATGGAGTCATCAACAGCCTCAATGCCTCATATACAATTATTTATGTCCAACAAAAAGCTAAAAGAAAAACCAGCAAAAAACATAAAAGGAAAACCAGCAAAAAAAAAAAGTAAAAGAAGAAAATCCTTACCTTGTTGAAGAGGATGAAGAATGTTGACAATGATGAGACTTCGAACGTGATTCTCGTTTGAGAAAGAGAGTACGATAATAGGGAAGAGGGAAGGGCAGAGTTGAAGGAGAGGACACAGGGGCGAGAGAGAGAGTAGGGAGGTTTTGCTTTTCTTTTGCTTTGGTTCCGACCGTCACGCTAAACCCTTTCTTATTTTTATTTCGCGCGATTTATGCCCTAAATGGGCTCTTACACTACTAATACAAACCAGCATTAATTAAAGGGTATGGTTACTATAAGGATGCAACCTTAAACAATCCAATTAAGGTACACCTCCAAATTAATAATAACATATAGTTTTGGTAAGAATATTCTTAGAATTATTTGAAAATCTATTTTTATATATAATTATAAAAATAAAAAAATCTAAAATGAGACAATTTACCTTTTGTATGAAGCGAGACATTAATCTTGACCATTGAATGTGAAATTGGGTGGCAGCAATTATTCCATTGACTAAGCTGAAATTTCAAAAGAATTTTTTTCGAACTTTGTGATACATCCAAGCTATCAAACTTCACATTGGCTGTAAGTAATAGTAACCATATTGTATCAAGGGTAAATAGTCTCATGGTATACAATCCCTTATAAAATTTTAAACTTCAAAAATAATTAAAGGGTGTGGTTTCCATAAAGTTGCAATCTTAAACAATCCAACTAAGGTGACCTTCAAATTTTATCACAATATATAATTTTAATAAAAAATGTTCGTAGGTTTATATCAAAATCTATTTTTATATCTAATTATAAAATTTTAAATTTCAAAAATGGTTAAAATCAAGTAGATCTATAAATATATGAAAATCTTGAAAATTGACGGTGTAGATATTATGTTGTAAGATGTATTATTTCTAAGACTCAAAAGCTTTTTATTTTTCATAGTCATACATCTCGATGTCGGGATGATCAATCACAGGTTTTTTCAACATTAAAACAACCTTTTACGATGGATTTTTTAGGTGCATCCGTAGTTCTACATTTTAAGGTTGCAACCTTATATAAACTTTTTTCATAGTTAAAATCAAGTAGATCTATAAACATATGAAAATCTTAAAAATAGGCGGTCTAAATAATGTGTTGCAGGATGCACTATTTATGGAACTCAAAATCTTTTTTTTTTTTTTTTTTAATACATCTCGATGTTGAGATGATAAATTAGAGAGTTTTCAACATTAAAAAAACATATTTTGATACATTTTCGACGTGCATTTTTAAGTCTACATTTTAAGGTTGCAACCTTATAAAAAAAATTTCCATAATTAAATTCTATATAGCCTGTTGAAAAAAATACAGTCCAACGATCAAGGCAGAAGCAAAATAAAACAATCAGGAACCCGGTATCATACCTGAGTGCTCACAATAATTTTGATGAACGTATGAGGAGATGAATGATTAACTCATGTAGGCACGTTCGACAACTACTAAAGCTTTCGAAATCTGTTCCACACTAAAAATCCCAAGTAAGGTGGAAGCTCACGTTCACTCTCACAAAATGCGATAGGAGCAGTACAAGCTTGACTTTTTCGACAACTCTTTCTTTCGACAACTCTTTCTCTCACGACCGGATCTCCCCTTAGATCTTAAATGGGAGAGGGATTGTACTCTCTCTCACACACATACACTCTTTCTCTATCTCTCAAGAATTTAGCTCTCACACTTTCTCATGTGTGTTGCGGTGTACGTGTAGAGACCTCCACCCCTCCCCTTTTTATAATGAGAGAAATGGCTCTATCATTTATGAGGGAGTAACTTCTTCACGAATGGGCACCCTTATGGTACATGGTGCATGTCATTCATGGGAGCGTAACCCCTTCATGAAGAGGTGCAATCTTTCCCCACTTCCTTTCATGTTGTAACGCAAGTCAAACATGAAGGGAGTATGATCCACTTGGGTGTTCTCTCACACTAAGGATGCATCCTCATATCTACACAGCCGACCGCTGCTCTTACACCGGCACTACGAGCCAACTATAACTCAACAGGGTATTGTAGAAGTAAATTGCACCTCTAAATTTTGCCTCAAGACATAGTTCCGGTATTGGAAACTTTGTGAAGGCCTGAAATTCTAATGTTATCCCTAATTAGAAGATTTAAGATTTTAAAAACAGTACAGATTGAATATATTAAACACTTGAAAATTTTAAAATTGTACAGTCTAGATAGTCTGTTACAATATTTAATATTTTTAACACTTAAAATTCTTTTTTTTCTTCATATCTATACATCTTGAGGCTAAAACAATCAAATTAGAGTGTTTTTTAACATCAAAACATTATTCTTTTAAGATTTTTGATGTGCACCTTACTTCTGTGATATACAGTTGACACCATATATAAACTTTTTCCTAATTAAATTCTCTGCACGTGTGCCATGTTTGTACTGTCACCCCCATCTAAAGATGATATTCATTTCTTTTCTTTCTTTTTTTAATGGAAATTGGAATGTGGCATTATTGGACGTCAATTGCTGAAAACTCAAGCCCAAGCCCTAGAGACGATCGCATTTTTCTTTTTCAGTGTAAAACATATTCATCCAAAAGCAAATCGTACTCTTCCTACTTGGGCAAAACACCGTGTAGGAGGGTTTGTTTGATATTAAATTTAGAAAGGGAAAATGGTTGGACAAGGCGGTAGCCTATAAAAAAAAAAGTAAAGTATCACCTTATAACTCATTGAAAATTACAATTCAAGCATTAAAACCTTTTCATCAACCTTTTCATCAATCATCTTGGTTTGAACATTATGGTTGAGAAAAAATTAGGATTTTAAACTCTAAAAATAGTGTATATTGTAATAAAACATCTTGACCGTTCATTTCACCCTAAAACTAAGTGCTCATAGATCTGCAAGATATATGCCATTTTTTGTGTTTCAAATTTTATTGTCGATGTTAAAAATTGATTTTAGATTTATCATGAAGATTTTCATTGCCAACAGTACTTTCTGGACGAAGATTTGAGGTGAGACTTTATTTTGTTTTCATAAAGCTTAGACTTATATAGACTTCATCCTCCGGAATTCAATTTTAAAGATAGGTTTTGGATCTAAAATTTTAAAGATTGAAAAACTAAACTATGATGAGCATGAAATTTATATATATATATATATATAAAAGCTCTAGTAAATAAAAATTAAGTCTTTTTAATAAAGTTTTAAAACCCTTAATTTTGAATCTCGGTGGGACCACCACTAGTTGACATCCATCTACCAGATGGATGTTAAGTGCATCATGGTATACTATTATAGAACTGCGTCACCTGACACACCAATTACTCTTTCATTTTAAATTTCAGTTACAAAAAAAAAATCTGTGTTTGAAAACTTTGACAATCCAAAAAATTTGACCCCCCCTCTCTCTCCCTCTCTCTTCTAGGATGTGTTAAACACAAATCAAAATTACAAAATGTATTATATGAGACTATTTACTTTTGGTACGAAGTAGTCATAATCACTTTTAGCTATTGGATGTGAAATTTAATAAAAAAAAAATTTTATCACAACATTCTAAAAATTTTATTTTAGACTTTGTATCCAAACAGTGACACATCATCAACCATCATATTTCAAATCCAACGGTCAATATTCATTGTGACCTCCTTATATCAAAAATAAATAATCTCATTGTATACTTCTCCAAAGTGCGCCTCAATGACCTAAGGGCTTGAACCTATTCTCCACAACTGCCATAACTACAAACCGCAATGGCCATACCGAAAGCTTGACGCGTTTTATTTATCAGGTTGCTCCTTTTCTTTAGATCAAAGTAACCCACAAGATTACAAACTTAAGATGCCACAAAGGAGTCAAAATCTATTAATATTCAAGCTGCTCTACAAGGTTTAAGAGGTCAATATCCAGGGTACAAATGAGTAATCATGGGAAATGTCATTGGGCCTTGTATATATACACATCAATAAGGAGTCTGCAAGAACAGACAGCTTGAGACAACAGTTCTGAGCATAGCCAACCAAAGATGAGGAGACAAATGGAAATTTCCATATCCACATTCAGTTGAATTGGATCAAATTTAATTGGGCAATATGCACAAACACATTATATATATGTTGACAATAATGGTTCCAAATTAAATGGGCCCTCCAGGTATTAAATTACAGTGGCTTGCAGCCACAGAAGATTAAGAAGTAGAGCTCAAGGACTAGAATACAAGTTCCATTCAAGCTACAAACTTCCTTTTCTGTCATCCCACTTAAGAGGTGCACTTACCTACCTCCACTTAAATATTTTACTAGCTCAGATGCAAAAAGAAGGAACAAAAAAGGAGCAAAGAATTTCTCTCTCTCTCTCTCTCTCTCTCTCTCTCTCTCTCTCCAAAGAATTGACCATGCTACATATCGTCCCTAATAAACATGAATACACAAATGCATGGAGAAGTACACAAATACTTGGAGAATGACAGCTTCTATCATGTCGTTGTATCAGGTTCAAGAACATGAGGGGGTGAGGCTTGTTTTGATGGGTCATCCGCATGGTACATGTACAGGCTATTTGCAGCAGCACAGGCAATCGAGTTGGCAGTAGGGTGCCATGCTAGGTGAAGCAGCTTTGTTGTGAAGTCAAATGCCCCACCATTGGCATCACTTTCCAGTCCTGCAACATTGTATAAACATAATCATGTAAAACCCGAAAAGGATCCAGACAATTCAGAAGCTCTCCATATTGGGTTCAAGTCTGAGCTCCAAACCCAATCAAGGCAGGAAAATATGTCATGACCTCGCTCAAAATTTGGGAGCACGAAATGGAGGTATGAAGTTATAAACTCCATATATCAATGGGACACAACACATATACAGTGGCATGCATGAATGAGCACATAGGAGCTGTTTTTTTTTTTATGCTGTTAACTGTGAGCATAGAGCTGCTATACACAAGTATGATACCACTTGCACTAGTCAAGCATTCAACACTACAAGTGGGCTGAAACATCTGAAGGTGGTAAATGAGCACTCACCACCATCGGTTTCCCCAAGTATATATGCACGTGCGTCGGTGTTGATCTCCTTCTCTCATAATATATGGGTGCAGTAAGCATAAAGCCTAACCTTTACATTGGAAAGTGAAATCGTGGCTCAGAAACCCCAAAGAAAATAGTAGTTCCGACACCGGATACCCCTATGATAGCCTAAAAGTCTATTTTACCCATGATTAAAGTGAGGTAGAACTGGTGGATCTGTAAACAGTTGAAAATGGACAGTCCAGATCTTACAAGAGATTTTTGGGGCTTTATATCCTTTTGCTTTCAAATCCATTATTGTCGAAATCAATATGATCAATTTTAGTTATGCTAAACCTTAGGGCGTAGTACAACCATTTTCCTATGGATAAAGATTATGTGCATTGGAGGACTTACTGAACATTTGTAAGCGCAACGACTGGATGGCCATCGTTCACTGACAGGGATGGCGACATTTTAGTAAATGTTTTTCTTTTTTGTTCACATAGGTCAGGTGCCCTCTCCCCAAATTTCAAGTCAAAAAGATTTGCATAAGAGAATTGAAAAAAAAAAAAACAGTGTGCATATATTGGCGATCAACTCTGGGCTGTTGAACCAAAACTGTTCCGCAGGATGGGGGCTCACAAACAGATTTCCCTTTTAGTGTCCATGTCGAATCAATACCATTCCGCAGACAAGGCGGCTCACACACAGATTTCCATTCTAGTGTCCACACACACACACACACAAAGGTAAACATTTAGGTTGGCAATACGCTAACACTGTTTAACACCACCTCCCCTTCTGGTGTTCTGTATAATTCTTATAGGGTAATTTTTTGGGAATGGTCCAAAACACTAGATGAACAATTTCAAAACAAAAAATCATTTTGAGCTTATTAAACTGTAGATCTAACATGCACCAAAGTAAATGACTTATGATGCACCATAGTCACTCTTTTCCAAAAACCATTTCTTTTAAGTGTTCTTTTTATTTGGGTGAATTTCATGGGAACAATCACTAGGGTCATAAGGATGTATGCGCAAAAAATGGCACCAAACAAGTACACCTAAAACCAAAAAATGGAAAATGGGGGATGAGCGAAAATGGAAAGAGGTGTGATTTGGTTCAAGTGGAATGCTCTAAAAAGGCAAGTGGAATGCTCTAAAAGGGCAAGTGGAAAGGCCCAAAAGGGCATGGATAGTAGTACTGAAAAAATATAAGGGGATATGGTCTTACTAAGCGTAAGACCCTTGATAGAGCAGAATGGCAGAACAAGATTCGTGTACCCGACCCCAAATAGTTGGGATAAGCATTTGATGATGATGATAACAATCTTCAAATTTCAACCTCCCCTGAACAATGTGTGTTTGCAGTAGACCAGTGGAAGTAGGTTGGACTTAGTGCATATGGATATCAACACATAGACTTGTAAGAGGGGTCAAACACTTAAAGCATGTGCAGCTAGGATTTCAAGTCTGAAGACTTTTGTAAACCCATCTTCTACAGTTGTGCAGCTAGTCAAGAAAACAAGGGAGTTTTCTGAATGGATAGTATTTCTACCCTTGTTCACAAAACCACACCTGTGAATCATGAGTGCTTAACATTTAGGAACCAAAATGGAAATCCTTTCCTATGGGTCCATACTACATTTAAATAATCAAAAAGGAATTTCATCTCTCTCTCTCTCTCTCTCTCTCTCTCTCTCTCTCTCTCTCTCTCTCTCTCTCTCATGCTCTTATTATGTGCCTAATATTCTACTTCTGATATAAATCCTCTATCAACAGAGTTTAAGCTACTCAGAATAAAACTGCATTTCCCGCTCAAACACTCATACAGTATATGCATGGAGGGAAGCTTAATTAAACCACTAACCTCTTCTGCGACCACGTGTTGAATTCCCAAAGGATCTTGAAGGCCTAGAAGGTGTCTGAACTTGTCGTCTAAAAAGAACTCGATGAAATACAAATAAGAAAGCATACGTTACCACCAAGAGAAAATGAAAAAACAAGGGGAAAAAAACAAATTAAAAAATAATCAATGTTCAATGTCAATATGAAATAACATAGGTGTCTGCGTCCCTGTAGCACCCAATCTAACCATAACACACCCTTCAAATCCTTCTAAAGTTTCAACTTCTGAAAAATATTTTCAAGAAAGGCTAACAGAAGTATTTTGATCATTTCATAAGGCCTACAGTAAGAAATCTCACAGGCACAAATCCAATTACAAAATGGCCAACACATGGGGTGAAGTCAATGGTCAAGGAGTCCAATTTGCTATTTTTTTTATGAGCTGGTTTAGTAGCATATGGAAATTCACAAATAGGAAGCAAGGGGTCTCTATTAAGGGACAACAACAGTTATCAGGTTACGTTCACACAAGACCAACTAAGAACTGCCCGTTTTCTGTTTTTACAAATTTCAATCTAGTTCCACTAAGCAACCAAGACTATCCCTACAAAAAACTCTATAAGTAGGCAGGAACAGTTTTCAGTCATTTGAGAGTTAAGTTCAGAGGATCTTCTGGCGTTGACATATAAATTAGAGGGTGCTATGATTCAAATGACTCCAGGTGTCCATGTGTGTTCATGTGTATGCCAGGCAGATATATACAAAATTTGAATTTTATACAAACCTTGTAGGATTCTTGCTGGCCTCCAAAGTCATTGCTTCATGGCTGCCAGCAGCACAACCAAAGACATGGAACAGGTTGCTGCATTGGCAAAATAATTCCCACTTAGCAAAAAGGTATTGCTAAACAAACGGAGTTAATTCCACACATAAATGTCATATATAAGGTAGCCATCTATTCTTCACGGCTCGATGTGGAGATGAACCATACATCCGGATGGTGGAGATGAGACGATGAATGTGCATCATCGTCTCATCTCCACCATCCAATGGTGGGAATGTACGGTGGATGCAAGCTGGTATATGCAGCATACCATACACATGATATGTATGGTAGTAATTTTTCCCTTAAACTAAACTCATTCAAAAGAAAGGGTCCAGGGATCAAAACCTATAAGAACCCGTTGCAACCCGAAGGCCATCACCACTTAGACAGCACTCAAATTTGTCAAACATCGAATCATTGTCATACAAATCACAGAGCTGCAGAGGAGAAACGGCAGTGACATAATTTGCCATGAGGTAAGGATGGTGACATAACTTACCTCTTGTGAAAAAATATTTGCCACCAGGAATACGTATTAAGTATATTTATTGGCTATCCTTCGACCACAATTAAAAGCATTACCTTAGGTCGTAGATACTCATGGACCTGGAAAGTTGAAATCGGCCCAGTTTCCATGTTTAAATCCCATAACTGCAGAAGAGTAAGATTGTAATATAAATATAAAGGAAAATAAATCAAATATCTTTATAGTTTAGAGGCGTAAATGCCAAAAATCTACATAGCATAAAAATTTTGTTGTCACAAGTGAAAATTGGAAATGCTCTAAAGCTGTCGATATAAAATATACAAATAACAGTGAATTCAAACATTAAGAGGGTGCACTTTCTAGAGATCCCTACCCATATAGACATTATATATATCTCCTCTCTCCCAGCCCCAGCCTGGGCAGCTGGGAAAGAAGCCAGCTACAGGTCCTAAGACAGTAACCCACCTGAATTAAAAATAATTATAATTATAATCTCAGGACTCTGTTATCTCAATGAAACTGATCCTCTCTCTCTCCCTCTCTCTCTCTCTCTCTCTCTCTCTCAAAACAACAATTGAGAACAAAGGCAACAACTTTTCTACTCTCAAGTACATTTATAGAATTCCCATCAAGAGAAAACATACAAAGAAGATCAGTAAATTCAAACATTAAGAAGGTGCACTTTCTATAGATCCCTACCCATATATAAATTATGTATATCTCCTCTCTCCTGGCCCCAGGCTAAGTGGGAGAGAAACCAGCTACCAACCATGAGCCAAAACCCACCTGAAAAAAAATCCTCAGGACCCTGTCATCTCTATGAAACTGAGCCTCTCTCTCTCTCTCTCAAAACAGAAATTGAGAACAAAGGCAACAACTTTTCTCAAGACCTCTTTCCTTACTCTGTAGCACATCTATAGAATCCTGTTTTGGAGCAGCCCTATCTAGGGAGACAATACGACTCATTGAACTTCTACGAGAAATTTAGAAACCATGACCTGCTATTCTCGCCACCTACATGAAACACAACTCTTCTTCACTTGCCTTACTAAATATAAGGTCTTCTTGTCTTTTAATAGTTCGCACAATTTGTTCTCTCTCCCATCTCTCCCCAACTCGAAATCCTCTCTCTCCATTAAACACCTCAAATACCTTGGTTTCTTTAACTACATTTCCCCACGAAATTTGCTCCCTCTCTATCACCATCTCCAGGTTTTTGCACATGCAACGTTTAAAGCCATCATCATCATCCAAGCCTTATCCCAAATATTTGGGGTTGGCTGCACGAATCATGTTCCTCCATTTCAATTTATCAAGAGTCATACACTCAATCAGATCATAAATCACCGTATCTTTTCTCACTGCTTCCATCTATATCCTTTGAGACCTTCCCCTTGCCAAATTACCATTTTAGAATCTTCCACTTGAACCAAATGACCCCTCCTAACTGGTGTTGTTCTAGGTCAATGCTACACATGACCAGCCAACCTAACTCTAATTTCCCTCATTTTATCACCTACTGGAGCTACCCATAAGTTCCCTCAAATGTATTCATTTTAATTTCTATCCTTCTTTGTATTGTCACTCATCTATCTCAATATCCCCATCTCAGCTACAATCATTCTTGGATATGTTGTTTCTTGACCGCCCAACATTTCGTCCCATAAAGTATGGATGGTCTTACAACCGGGCCCACATAACTTCTCCTTCAATTTCATTAGTATGCAACAATCACATTAGAGTCCAGACACACATCTCCATTTCATCCACCCAGCTCTAATTCTATGAGTAGAATCTTTTTATATCACTCTTTTCTATCGACCTAAGATATTGAAAATAATCCCTTTTAAGTACTCATTGGCCACCAATCTGTTCTACTCCTATTATTACTAAACTTGAGTCTGAGTCGGGCTAATTTTAAAACCATTATATTCCAAAGCATCTCTTCAAACCTCTAACCTTGAGTTTACACCGCCTCTAGTCTCATTAATCAAAACTATCATGCGCAAACAACATACACCATAGGACCCATAGTTTAAAAACCAGACCGCCCAACGCCTAGGCGGTCCAGAAGGGCTGGGCGCATCGCCCAGACCTAGGCGGTCAAACTGGGCAATCTTCCCTGGGCGGCTGCCTAGGCGGTACGGAATCCGCATAGGCGGCTGCCTAGCGCCCAACCCTAGGCGGCCGCCAGGGCCTGCACCCTGCCTAGAGGCAGAAATTTTTTTCTTTTTTTTTTTTGCATTTTTTTCAAAGATATAAAAGTTAAAAATGGTGGTTTTTAGGTTCATTTGAACCCTAAACCCACCAGAACTGCTTTTAGAGTAACAGAAACCTCCAAAAAATTACATTTCATTAGATTGAATCATCGAAGTATTTCTCAAAGTTTGGAGTTCAAGCAACCAAAGTAAGTGCATTTTTTAGATTTGCTTGTTTTATTTTGAGATGTCTTCTTCAGGAGTTAGTTGGAGTGGAGATCCGGATTGGAAATATGGATACAACCCGAATCCAAATGACAAAAATTGTGTTAGATGCAATTTTTGTGAAAAAGATACAAAATGAGGCATAAACTGATTTAAAAAACATCTTGCTGGTATTAAAGGGGATGTTGCCCCTTGTAAAAATATTCCTGAAGCTATCCAGGAGGAGATTAAGCGATTTTTAAGTTATGGAAAACAAAAACAAGAACAAAATCCTTGTCATAGATCTATTTCTGCTACTCCTAGAAAAAGTGATCCGGGTTGAAAGTATAGGTACAACCAAAAACCAAATAATAAAAATTGTATAAGGTATAATTTTTGTGAAAAAGTTACCAATGGGGGTATGAACCGATTCAAAAAACACCTTGCTGGTGTTAGAGGTAATGTTGCTTCCTGTACAAAAGTTCCTGAAGCAATTCGAGATGGGACTAGAAATCTTCTAAATTTTGAAGAACCAAAAAAATATGAAAATAAGTCTTGTTCTATGGAAGTATCCTCTCCAGTTTCTAGTCGAAGTGGTGATCCGGATTGGAACTATGGTTATAACCCGAATCCAAGTGATAAAAATCGTATTAAATGTAAATATTGTAGAAAGGATACTAATGGGGGCATTTAACGATTTAAAAAACACCTTGCCAGTATTACGGGAGATGTTGCCCCGTGTAAAAAAGTTCCTGAAGCTACCAAGGAGGAAATTATACAATATTTGAATTTAGAGAAGCATAAAAAAAAAGGTAAAGCAGCCAAGACTCCTAGGGCCTCATCTGCACAGACTACACATACTATTAAGAGGAAGGTAGACGAAGAGGAGGAGGAGAAAGAAGCAGATTCAGAAGAAACAGAGGACGAGCATTATATTGAAGAGGGAGATGACTCTAATGATGATGGCCTCAACTCTGATGCATATGATGAGGCTTGCCCTATTGATATTCCTTCTGATGATGATGACGACTGAAGACTCTTGCCTCTTGGTGCTGACTGCTGAGTATTAAGTGTTCATTCTATTGACTATTGTGTTGAGTCATGAGTGTTGACTTTTGTTAGACTGTATATTTTCTAAATTTCTGTTGTGTTGAGTGTTGACTTTTATATCTTACACTTGTATGGTTTTACAGTTTACTGTTTTAACAATATAGATTATCAAAATTCGCTTCTCAACTTCTATCTTTTTTTTTTTTTTTTTTTTTCAACTTGGAAAATGGTATATTGGGATTTTTTCATTTTTTTCACTAGGCAGGCGCCTCGACGGCGTGGGGGGTCAAGGCCGCCTAAGCGCTCGCCTAGATGCTAGGCGGCCTGGACCAGGCCACCTAGGACCTGCCTAGCGCTTTTTGATGGGACCTCATTTTGTAGTTGCCTACTAAACTCATCTACAATGTTCAAAAAGTCGGCCACCTGACCGCCTAGGTGGCTTTCTGGAGAAAACGCCTAAGCATTCTTAAGGCGGTCACTCTTAGGCACCAGTACTAGGTGCCCGCCTAGGCGGACGGGCGGCCAATTAGGCGGTCAAAAAGGTGGTAAAAGGCACCCACCTATGCGGCTTGTAGGAGTATGGCGCAACAACATTTCGGGAAGGGCAAACAAAGTCAGTTTTCTCCCTTAAAAGAGGGAATAAGGGTTTGGGGGGTTATTCTTGCCCCCAAAAACAATTTCTGTTAACATTAAGGTGAGAAACAACTTGAAAAAAACTAGATTTGAAGATTTTTTGAGAGATCAATTCTTTTTTCAAAATCCTCGAATGGTCACGATATTGAAAGATATTCAACGCCAATCTTTTTTAGGCTTATAGGGGTTGTAAAAGAGGAGATTTGGAATCCCAAACATTTCTATTTGACTCAAAATCGAGTCCACTTCAATAAGGTTGGTATATTTCAATAGTTTTCATTAGGTTTGTATTTTTTTCCTTTAATGTCTATTGTCTAATGATGTTATCTTTTGCTATTTGTATGTTTTTTGATATTTTGTGATATATATTTGATATAATATTGTCTATTTGGATTATTATTTAATTAGTTAGTTTAATAATTGCTTAATTCTTAATTGCTTATTAAATAATTGTATGTGTGATGTGTTTTCTCGATGTATGATTCATAAAGCATAATTATTTTATTAGTTAGTTTAATATTTGCTTAATGCTTATTAAATAATTGCATGTGTGATATTCTTTTTCAATTTGGTGTTATATCATTACAATTTTGATGTGTATTTTTTACCAAGATTTTTTTTTGGGCTTAATAAGAAGCCAATACATTAAAGGTCAATGTCACTTCTTATTCGTAATAAGAATCCAATACATACAAAACTTACTTATTAAAAAATAAAACAGACAAATTTAGATATAATAAAATTGGGGGAGGTGTGGGGGATCCAAATTTTTTTTAAAAAAAAGTCATCGGCTTTTTTGGGTCTGGGTGCCTGCCTAGGTGGCCGCTTAGCACCTAGGCGGCCCAGTTCCCCCCACCGCCTAGGTGGCCGCCTCCAACTTATTGAACATCGCTCATCTATAACCTCATCCGATAGGTGTGAGGTCAAAGCCCAGGCTTCAAAAATAGGAGAGTTATGCCTGATAAGAACTAGCTTGAGGCTAACGAAACCATAAAGAAAAAGCGCTTTTCATCTTCTAATTCTTCGTTGTTGTTGCAATCCTTGGAGTTTGATAATCAAAACCTTAGTCACAATCAAGGTATAGGAATGGAGGTTTCAGTTCAGTCCATGTTTCTTGAGGGTTATTGCTTAAAGAACATACGTGGCGGTTTATCCATTAGTGGAGACAGTTGATCTTTCTGATTATATTCCAAATTTTGAAGATACGGAATTTTCTCTCCAAAATTCAAAAATTTCAAGTTCACCTGTAGATGAAACCAATGAATCTAGAGATAACTAATAGTTCTAGACAGAGAACTGAGGGAGTAGGCAAATAGGGGTTATATGACATGGAAAGAAGCATGAATTGGGCACTGAAGAGTTAGGTTTTTTCTTTTAACTGAAAAATTAGGGCTTTTAGATAAGAGTTTTCAGAATGGAGAATTGGGTTTTGAAGAAAAAACAACGGGAATTAAGGATGATAAGGCATGTATGGAGAATCGAGAAAATTCCAAAAAAATTGAAGAATCATCCAAAACATAAGTCGAATAGTCCCTCAGAGAAAAACGAAAAAACAAGATAAGGGCTTTTATGGAGCTTCTTTGTGTGGTTAGTCTAAAGAAGATAAGAATTGAGGGTTCTTTTGTGTGTTTTGTTTTTGGGGGGGGGGGGGGGGAGAGGAAAGGAGAGAGAGAGAGAGAGAGATGCCCGAATGATTTTGGGGATTTCAGAGGTGCACTGTTATAATGTGTGTGTGAGAGAGAGAGAGAGAGATGTCGGAACAGTTTCAGGGGTTCAAGGAATTCCAAAGGTGAGGGACTTGGGATTTCTCACATTTCTAATCTAAATGGGCTACTGCCAGAGCCTGGTTGCCCCAAACTCAGTCACTTTTTGTGACATTCGCAGGGAAACCCTCCCAATCATCCATTAAGAACAGACTGATGAGAGGTTGGGGACATATATAAATTTCCTATATGTGGGGAGTTATAGGAAAGTTTCCTATAATTAACATGTTCAATTCTCTCATAATTTTCCATTACCATACTTGTCTTTATCCTCAAAACCTCTATGAAGCAACCTATGTGTTCCACTCTTATCCAATCCCACATCTCTGAAGCTGTGAGGCTTGTCTGAGCTCAAGCCATTCTCTCTTTTACAAATAGATCCCAAAATTTCTCACTTGGGCATTATTATATTACACAACACGAAGAATAAACTTCTATCAAGAAGCCTTGAAAATAATTGCATAAACTACTTATCACACCTAAAGAAAATCAGAAGACAATCACTATTTTCTCGTAAGTTTTGTCTATTTAAGAGTAATCTTTGTTCAAGAAACCTTAAACAATTTCCAAATGGCCAAACAGAGCAAAACAAAAGCAAGAGGTATTTATTAATTTATTTGAAGCTTCTCCAGTTCCAAGATTAGCCTTCCTGAGAAAAATTAAATTCCATTATCTTATTTGCCCTTATTTTCATCACTCTTCATCAAAGGCACTTTGATCATTTTTATATGAAACTCCACTATCCTAATTCACCTCTCCACGCTACATTCTTCATTAAATACTCACTGACAGACTCTGGCTTTGCACCCATAAAGACTTGATCTCTTCACTGACGTATGTGCGTCTAAGTCTAATATCCATGCTCTGCATTCAAAGCAAAAACTCTAAGACTACAACAATGCATCACCCTTATATATCAGGATCTCTCTATTCAACAAGTGTAGCACCCACTTGAAGGAAGTTTCTCCATAATGACAAGGCATCTGATTAAGCTCCATATATTTTACCTCATCTCAATAGGAATGTCAGAAGAGACCACCATGGTTTGTTACATAATAATAAAACAACACTAATAAAAGTGTGAGATATTAAAAGAAACTTCTTGTTGGGATATGGCTCCGGTGATGATGATATTATTTTAACTGATAAATACCCCAATATCATTTTATAAATCTAAAAATACATTTCTACTCCCTCTTTTGAGGTAACATGGAGTCCAATTTCAAATTTTGAAGAGCATTTGTCTTCCATGATGAGTGGTGGACTACAAATATGCATGATGTACCAGAAACTGTCGCAATATATTTAGGGAAAATTTACATTCCAGGGGATCATCACCCTCCATTGAAAACATAGACGGTGATGGAGAATGGGAGAGGGCATGGGCATGAATCCAATGGTGGATCCCACTCTCTGTAACCATCCACTTCATAGGACATTGATGACCTGATGGACCATGATTATTCCAAGGATCATTAAATTATAGTATAGTTGCCATGTTTATTAAACTTAGGCATGTTGTGCAGTTCTAGCCAAGTAGTAGTAGCAGGTTACTTTTTAATATCATCATCATCATTATTTTAGCCTTTTCCCAATTAATTGGGGTTGGCTACATGAACCATGCTTCTCCATTCTGCTCTATTAAAGGTCATATCCTCAATAGTTTATAAGACCAATGCTAAGGAACAGCAACTCTTAACAGTCTGTGAAGTAAAGAAATAAATATAGTAAGTATTGGAACAAACCTTAAGTGTCATGTAATCACGACTCAGAATATATCTTCCATCTTTTGCAAACTTAATATCTGATATTGAAGCAATTATGTCGGTGAAAAATGACCTTGACCCTGGTGCTTCCTGCTCCTCAAATCTGAATGGATTTGAAGAATGTCTCCATGGTTATTCATCAAAGAGTAGAGACCTTCAACGATAAATGCAGAACGCACAAACTTGAACAAAGGATAGAGTATAACTTAATGGGCCTACGGAAAAACAAACTTATAGTGTTTATCATCATCTGCTGAAATGGTGAAGGGTGACGTTGAGTGGGACCTACCAGAATAGATCATGACCCCAATTCCCAGTCTCTCCCCATCACCACCCATCAATTCATCAGGCAGCTGCCTTATTATTATGGTTTCCACAATCCATTGGACTATAGTACACTTTCACTAAAATGATTTTCATCCCTAACCTTGCGTTTTGCAAAATGTTTGATTATGTAAAAGATATCTTGGGATAAATTAATTTGTACAAGAGTGAAAAGAAAAAGAAAACACTAACAGTTTTGCATGAGTATCACAAAGAGCTGATTGCCGTAAGTCAATAAGTCGAATTGTGCCCTTTGAACTACTGTATGCGAGTGTATTACAGTGAGTAGGATGGAACTCCGCAGATGTTATCACCTCTGCAAATGCAAAATGCATTAAACCAACTTTTATGAAAAACAAAAAGAACAAAAAATAAATTAACAAGAATTTGTAGTCAAGTGTATGCCCGAAAACTTTTCGTTCTAACTGACAATAGGACGAACAAATGCAAGAATACATCAAAAAAAACAAAAATAAAAAAGCATGATACAAGGCAGATGTAAAGGCCGGTTCAGCAAAACAAACAAAATTGGAGATAATTGGAAGCAAAGAGCAATATCACATCAACTATCAAGTAGTTCTCATCTTACAAATACCTGCATGAGCATGTGCCAAATAGTGGTGACCATTATGTTACAGGAATCTAAGTTGGAATGGGTTGACCACAAGATGGTGAGGTCCCCATGAAAGTTTTCAAGGAAGAAACTGAACTGATCTGCACTGTACATGCATCAGTATGTACAGAATTACTCATGTAAAATACAACAGATGATGCAAACAAACATGTTAACAGCAATGATCAAGTGCTTATTTCACTCTCAACAATATCTCCAGAATTCCCCTTCAAGCTGAAGTTCTCCTCTGGAGCTCTGAAATCTTGTCAGTACACACATGGTGTTTCCGAATAGACATTTTGTGAACATGTCTACCATCTGCTCTGAACAAACTCCACTATTCTCCCTCTATCTTTTTCTTTCTCTAATGAAATGACAGGAAATTTCAATGTGCCTTGTTCTGTCCTGAAGACAGAAATTTGTTAATAACTTTATGGGACACAGTTAATTAGGGCTGCCAATGGGCTGGGCTAGGATTGGAAAAGACCTGATCTGAGCCCAGTCAGATATCGTTTTGGATAAGCCTGCACCTGAAACTTTGGTTTCCGGCCAGGCCCGAAAAGCCGAATCCGGCAGGCCTCGGGCCAAGTCTGGGCCACAAATATTTATATATATAGTCAAGGTTCCAAAAATCATTGTGCAGGAGCTAGGTGGCCCGGGGAGTTTGGCTGCCTTAGAGCTAGGCGAGTGCCACGGTTTCGGGGTGCTCCAACATTTATAAGTTTTATAATTGAAATAATGGATAACCAGAATTCAAATATCTATATTCTGGTCATGATAATTGATCATATCTACATACGGATATATTTTATTAAACTTAGTGATCTACAATCCTCAATGTTTTAGATAAAGATTTAAGTCTAAATCACCGAAAAATTCCTCATTTGACATATCTTAAATCTTATAAAAAAAAAAAGTTAGGTTTGAAATGATCCCTCAATCTACTTGAATTTTAAATTTTTTTTGCTTTCGACACCCTAAAAATAAGTTTGGGGGCATCACAATAAACACTCCCCATGAGGACATCTTGGCTTAGACACAAGGTGACACCTCAAGTGCCCAAGGAGGTCTGTTTTTTTTTTTTTTTTTTCCTGTTCATGCCTAGGTGGGGCTCTCGTGCCCGCTAGGCGGGGTGAGGCGACCGCCTAGGCAATGGCAAGGCTCTTTACGGACATCACGCAAGCGCGCGCGCACACACATTATATATATATATATATATATATATATATATATATATATATACCCTCATTCATACCATACATCGCCATATATCTATCATCATACCCTCATTCACACCATACGTCACCATATCTCTTCTCACTACTTCTATCGATATCCTTTAGGGCCTTCTTCTTGCCTATTAGAGCCCTCCACTTGAACCAAATCGTCCCTCCTAACTGCTATTGTTCTAGGTCAACGCTATACATAGCCAAACCACCTAGTCCACTTACCATTACCTAATCGCCCTTAAATTCTCTCGGATGTACTCATTCCAAATTCTATCATTTCTTGTCTCATCACTCATCCATCTCAACATCCTCATCTTACCTACACTCGTTCTATGATTATGTTGTTTATTCACCGCCCAACATTCTCTCCCAGAAAGCCTAGCTAGCTTTACAGTTTACAGCCGTCCTATAGAACTTCCCCTTCAATTTCATTGGATTTTGGACAATCAAATAAGACTCCGAATGCATATCTCACTTCGTCAACCCACTATAATTCTATGTGCGACATCTTCCTCAATCTCTCCATTCTCATGCAATATTGACCCAACCCAAGATATCGAAAATAATTTATTTTAAAGCACTTCTTGGCCATCAATCTCAACTAATTCCTTGTTTCTAGTCCTATTATTACTAACTTTGCATTGATGTCGTCTCTAGTCTCATCATTCAAAGCTTTATCATCCAGAAAAAATATACACTACTTTATCTCATCCTGTAGATGCTTATTTTAACTCATCTATAACCAAAACAAAGAGATATAGGCTCAACGTTGACCCCTAATGCAGATCTATTTTCACTAAGAACTTTCTCTCCACTAGCTGTTCTCATACTATTTAACGCTCTCCCTTGTACATATTTCTCACCATGTCTATATATCATCTAGACACTCCTTTCTTTTCCAACACCTACCAAATTAGCTCTCTATGTGCATATCATTTGCTTTCTCTAGATCAATAAAGACCATTTTGGATGGTATTTCTCTTCTTCCTAAACTTCTCAATCAATTGCCTACGTGGGAAATAGCATCAGTTGTTGACCTCCTTGACATAAAACCGAACTGATTTTCTAATACAGTCGTTTCGTGTCGTAGTCATAGCTCAATCACTGTCTCCCACAGCTTCATAGTATGGCTCATAAGTTTGATCCCTCGATAATTCACACAATTATGTATGTCTCCTTTGTTCTTATAAATTTGTACCACAATACTTTTTCTCAATTTGTCTAGCATTTTCTTTATTCTCAAAAGCTTGTTGAACAGCTAGCTTGGTCAACCATGATATGCCAATCTCTTCCATGTACTTCCAAACCTCTATTGGGACTTGGGATACCATCTAGTCTTAAGGCCTTTTCCACTCTCAAAGTTTCTTTCATTTCAGATATCCTACAAATGTGTCCAAAGATAACTTAGTTTTATTTTTTGAATATTTTTTATCAAGGTCTATTGCATTTCTCTCTTGGCAATGAATCAAACATGTCTCAAGACTTTTTTTCTTTTTTCTTGATAGGTAACCATGTCTTGAAGACAATACAAAACTCAGCAGCGGATGAAAAAGTAATATCATAGGAAGAACTGCCACCAAATTCATTATGACATTAATGCAAATCGAACTAGGATGCAGGGACCAAATTTCATGTGAGTTTAAACTAAGGATCATGGAATTGTGTTATGCGATAAGTTAGACATGTTGAGATCAATGTTTTAAAATGCGGGATGAGGCTGAAAGCGGTGGGGCGGGGGGGGGAGATGCGGTTGATAAATATTAAAAAAATTAAAAAATCTAAAAAAATAGGTTAATGCATAAAAAAAAAATTTGAGGTGATATATGTGATAATAGGCATTTAGTTTATTCATTAACTCCAAAAGTACTAGATGTCAGAGATTATGTATCCACTATCCCCTAGCTTCATAAAACATTCAACAATCAACAACTATAAGCACAAATCTGCAACCACAAACTTTAAAGTTACAAAATACTATAAACTAAAAGTCCATGAAGATTAAAGAGTTTTAAAGTCAAGCTCAAGTAGAGTTAATACAATCATCGTTTCTCGATTTGTCGTCCCAAGTTCGCCTAAACTTCCTCAAATCAACACTCAAAAGAAATAAATCAACAATCAAGCAACAACAAATACACAAATCAAATAACTTCAACAAAAAACATTTCCGCCCAAATTTTATTTTGGATCCAATCGATCACATAAAAGCCACGGATGTGGCTGAAAATTGTTGTTTGGGGTACCCTCCCAAACCCTTTCCCCCAATTTTCGAAGGTCAAAATGACCTTATTACCCCTGCCCTAGGGGTACAAGTTTGAAAAAAATGGCAGAAAATTATGCGCCCAATGCGGTGAGATGCGGGATGCGGCTCTGATGCGGAGAGATGCCGCGCATATGAGGGCACATCTCTCCTAACCGCATATACGGTGATTTTTTATGCTTGCCCAGTGCATAGCGCATGATGCGGCCGCATTTTAAAACACTGGTTGAGATTATTTTCATTAGGTGTTTTCATGTAATAAAGTGGGTAGAGAAGATATGGTGAAATTCCCATGAGTCAAAAGGGATAATGGCGTAGAGTTCAAATTAGATAAATGTGCGGGAACTCTAGGTCAAAGTTGGAAGGTTCCAATGCATGGGAATCTGGCTGCATGCATGGAGATTTGGAACATGGGAATTGGTTCCATGAAGGCTGCATGCATGGTAAGTTGGCATGTGTGAATTGGAGAGCTAGGGTCTTCTAGTCATTTCTATTTTGATTAAGAGAGCAGTTTGATCTTTGTCTCAACTAGGATTTGGACATTTGGGACTCCATATAAACTCTTATTTGCTGCAATTTGGTAGTTATTGATTATATTTTGAATAATGAAATTCAAAAGTCCCTCCTACATTTGTGTGGTAGACAAGACCCCTAGTTGGAGTAGAGGTACAGCCCTAATTGGAGTAGTGGCGGGTTGGGGCTGGAAAGACCCTCGTTCCTTTCCCTCCCTTCACAGTGATTAAGGAAGCTCAAAGACCCTATGATGTTTGTGGTCAAACTAGGCTGAGATAGCTTCTTCCCCCTTTGACCTTCTTTGATGGTGATCTGAGAAGTAGAGGTGGTTTCCCTCCTCATGTTTGACCAGCTAATCCTTTGAGTGATCAACAAGTTCAAGTTCTTGCTGAACGCGTTTCGGATCTTCTAGGTCCCTGCCCCAGGTTTTGCACCAACCCCCTCAGTCATTAGCAATATCTGATCTAAAGAAGAGACACATTAGCAATATCTGATCTAAATAACTGCGTTTTTCTTTTAGATATAAATAACTACCTTGACAGATAGATGTCTAGCTAAACATACCGCCATTCCAAGAAAATATAATCAACTCAAGTACTTGTGCAGTGTGCACCTTCTTCATATTCAGACAATCATTGACGAACATACAACACTATTCTACAAATTCAAGGGACAGTTCACAAATGTCCATAACATCATCAGTCAACAAGATCTCTCAAGTATAATAACAGCAATAAGGTGAAAACCTACAAAAAATTAAAAGAAACGTACCGGTGAGGTCCTCCATGTTTGCAGGCTTCACATCTACGATATTGAAACTTTGATCACTTATTTCCAAGTTCCATAAATTTATTCTCAGATCATCTGCTGATATAAATGTCTCCCCATCACTGAAGATGACAAGAAAAATAAATTGTAAGTGACATCAGTCAGTTTACAGAATATCACATATAACTTTTTTTCTCTTGATTTTGAGTTGTGAGCATAGTTGCACCATTGCTCTGACTCGAGCCTTGGACCAAAGGATGATTCTCAAGGTATAATTCTATCAACAAAAAAGAATGAAACTAGATATTGACATTCTTTAAAGAAAAACAATGGACTCATTCAATGAACTTTATGATTTCAGCATAAAATCTCACACTAAATGACATTGTAACAGGCAGTTTAAGCTCAAAATACAGCTGACTTTCAGCCATTGTGATTTGATTCATCAAGAATTAGCATAAACAAGACAAATATAAATACTGCAACAACAAATATGACTGTAGTTCTTTGGCAAATCAGAAAGCAATCATAAACTGCAAAATCAAGAACTACTCATAATCTTAGTTCACAAATAAATATACAAAATGACTTATCAGCAACAAATAGATAAACCACGTTATGCCTTAATAGAAATGGAACATGGGAATAGCGAAGTATGGAAACAAGCGGTAGTTCAATGCAAAAGAAAAAGGAGAAAAAAAAAGAGTGAAAGGTTATAGAGAGGATATAACTGAAAACCTGTTATTTGAAATGGAGTTGATGTGATAGTCATGAGCATGAGCATATACTCGCCGACACCTCGGTACAACGTTCTTTTCATGGCTAACTACCTGCAATACCACAACCCATGCAAGTCACATTTTTGCTCTTGTGTATAAATCTCATGGCAAATACAACTCAATAGACTACAGAAAACCATAGACTATCAGGCCCATCAGCATCCAATGAATAAGGACTGTGATGACAAGATAGAGGGACCGACCTTTATGGTCGTGCCTTGTTCCGGTGGGTCCCACTCTCTCCATTGCTGTCCATCAATTCATTAGATGGTGATGACCCCAATGGGCCACATATCACCATAGCCCATCAGATTATCGAATACTCTCCACAAATGTAGATCATCACAGGTCGTGCAGAGTTATATCATAAGCCAATGAAGAGCAAAAGAGCCTCAAACAATCTGGGACAGAAAGAATAGTCAAGGCTAAGTACAACTACCACCGGTAGATGAAGTGATGGGATTCCTCCTGGAGGAAACACAAAGTCAGGATAATTATGGTGCCTTTGTGGAGATCCACCATTGGCTGCACATATTTTTGGGTTCAATGCTCCAGCCGTGCCAGCTACGTATCCATTTCTTACGGGTGCTGATTCCAAATTCATCTCACAAATCTTCTTTACCTTCTTTTCTTGAACCTATTTAATTATTTAACAAGCAATGTATGTTACGCGAAGTTACAGGGGGTGCTAATAACCACATACTTATCAAACTTAACCAAACAAGTCATATGAAACTTAAGTACCAAAAAAGTAACAAATTGTCTAATAATCAACAAAATCAGTGAAATTTCATTATACAGAACTCCATGTGATCAGAGTAGTCTACGACTTGCAAATACAATCTTAAGGGATATTGTATCATAACCCAATGGTTTATGGTAAGGTATTCCACAGTGGCATCTACCGCCCATCCCTCCTAACAGATAGTGGAGATTGTATGTAATGGGCTCACTGCAACGTTCACCCAAGTACAGCTAATCGCCATCATCCATCATCAAAAATGGTTGCAGATGCCTAATTATACCATATTCTGTTGGATTATTATATACTTTTCATTATCATTATCCGTATGCTCTTCACTGCAATACAAATAACTATGGATTTACATATCTATAGAGCAAATGACAAAATAAGTTACTGGCTCCTTAAGAAAAGAATAGCAACAGAAGTCAATGAGCCAAACTATAAAAACATTGACAAATTCTTCTTTTTACCGTTATGCCTGATGGAGAGTCGAGCACGTATCAATATATATTATAGCGAACGACAAAATCAGTGCACTTGAAAAAAACACAACACCACATTCCCAATATCTAACATCAGCCCTAAAAAATGAATTAGAATGTGCTTTCAAGGACATTCCACAGAGAAATTATGTTTATAAGGCTTTGTACATATTAGTACATCGGACATGGGGCATTCTATCACCTTCTTATTTGTATTTAGGTACAGGGGGTAATTTTAGTTATTTTGTATTCATGCACATGTAAATATAGGGATACAATCTAGGGATGGGCCCAAGTCCGGCTGGTCAGGGTGACAGAGCCACAATGTGATGTCACAGGTTCCATTCCCACCTACTATACCCATTAACATGTTAAAATATATATATGTGTGTGTGTGTGTGTGTAATCCCTCAATCTAAATCAATGAAATTAACAATTATCTCAATCATTCCAATATGATGTATCACAAAAGCTAGTGTTAGAACTTGATACCTTTAACCCTAAGGAACCCCAAGCTTGCAGTTTCTGGGGGGTCATAGGTATTTTCCTTTAGAAGTGAAGATTTGAAACATGCAGCTTGGCTATACCATGCAGACCAAGTGACCACAGATAACATGTGAGTTCTCCACACCCATATACACTCCGATGGACCTAATACATGATTGGTTCACCCAACCATGACCAACGGAATAAAAAAGCTACCCGACCTCAATTAAAGATCTTAATCATGTAGAGAAAAATATTCAACTAATCCGAATGAAACCATAAATGGCAAACATGTCAGTATTCAGTCAATCAGGACACAAAATTTCCAAGAAAATATAATCCTGGATCACCTTGAAGGTCAACAATTTCTGCATTCCCTCTTTAGAACCACGCTCAACAAATTCCATCCAAGTACCGCAGTCATTCTCGGCATTTGATTCCAATTCAATTCTAATTATACACATTTTAGACCAAAATCCTTTTGACCCCTTGGCTTCAGCTAGAAAGCAGGGGACAATTTTGTGTGACTAGAAAATTTCTAGCTGTAGCACCCCATGTAAGAACAATCAATCACAAGATAAAACTTGATTTGTTAGAAATTCAGGTCCTCACAATCCTCCCTTACCACATCAAGCTCCAACTGTGATTCCCAGAGAGCTCAAGCACAAGAGTAAACACATAAAAGTGTCAACACAGACCTAGCACAGCTCCAAAGGCAATGAACCTCCCCAGGGACAATGGCATAAACATTACTACCCTTGCACGACCTTAATTAGTGACAAGCCATAGGTGGGGGGTTAAATTCTGAAGGAAGGCCCTGGCTACAAAGAAAGACGTGGACACTTGCCTGAATATTTGAATGCAAAGACTCGAACAGAAGCTTCGTATGGTCATCCCAAGAAACAGGAAAGCCTGACCTCATGCATACAACTGTGGGACTTTAGCAGGGGTTTGATCTAACTATAGACGGTCATGAAGCAATATAAGTCAACATGAAAATCTTCATGATTTGTGGCTGTCACTCTCACATTGTTAACTGCCTTAAGTTTTATCAATTATGAAAGCCACGCGCCTAAAATCCCAAAGCACAAGCAGCCAAAGCAAAAATAATATAATCCCAAGTCCCAAATACCTACAAAGAAAACTGAAGAATCAAATTAGAGGGCCCTGACTATCATCATAACTAAACATTATATTCAACTATGAAAGAAAATAATAGACAATGAATACATCACACAGACGCACTCACACTAATCTAGAAAGGCTTCGAATATAAGACATGCATTATCACTTCATCTGAAATATTCAAAATGAAAAAGAAACGAAATAAAAAAGGATTAATACTACTCATTGAATTCCAAAAGAAGTAATGGGAACTTTCTCACCTTCCAATATTTTATTGTCTTGTCATTTGTGGACAGAAGGAAAAGGGTCCCATTTGCCATTTCACACCACTGCACCTTGTTAATTTTCTCCTCTATTTCCAAGCTCTTGAGATAATCAAACTACAAGGTAAAACAAACAAGCTCACTAGAAATAGACCCCATATTTCCTGTAAGTTGAACTGTAGTGCAGACTAACAACGGCTACTCAAAACAATATACCTCAGGCTCATGGCTTTGAAACTCCGTCTTGTAGCGAAATTCAGGATGTTTTGTGATGGGATAATCCAATCTCTCGAGCTCCTTCCTACATGTACGCTATGTTGCACAATAATGCCCAGGAATGAGGGAGATGATAAAAAATTACCAATTTCTTCAGAAACTTCAGTAAGAGCCCATTGTATGAAGTCATTTTATTAACAATTTAAGTTAAACCCCATTGTTTTTTTTGTTTCTGAACAAAAGTTGACTAAGTTAAGGCCCATCATATATCAAAATTCACATTTTTAAGAATTTAAGTCCAACCCCATTATGAACCAAATTACAGCACATGAAATGATTATCCAAAGAAGAATAATTATATATCTTACATCTCTTCCATCTGCCCTTTCAAATAGAACCACACGACCCCCACGATCTCCAGTTGCAAGATGCTCACCCGTTTTATCAAATTCAATTGCCGAGATAATATCCACTGCAGATACAAAAGAAATGCTTACATGGAGCATCAACTCAATTAAAAAATCAACTTGCAGCCATAAAGGTAAATTAAAAATAAACTCAAGAAAACTTCAATTCCAGGCTCTTCATTGGGTTCAAATCTTCAATTACATACCAGGGGAATAAATTTCAAAACGAAAACTGAGTCGAAAAAGACTGGATTAAAGTACGCCACCATCCAGAATAACCAGCATGTGCATACAACTTTTCTGTAAAAGATTACAATCCTAAATTAACATGGAAATTATGATCCTACAACATTTTTGCACCACCCAAGATTCCAAAGAAACAGATTAAAAGAAAAGAGGAAATACCAAATTTAAAACAAAAATGAAACCGAATGCAAAGGACAATTCTCTAGTGGGGGAAAAACATCTTTTTCCTTTGCAATCGATCCCAGAATTTGCAATAATTAAACGAATGAGCTGGGACAAACACTATAGATCAACAAATTACCCGCAGAGTATTAACATAACACATGCAAACGCAAGAAAATTTCCCCAAAATCACCTTCTTAAAAACCCAAATCAAAAGTATCCAAAAAGCATAAAAGGTGAAGAAATTACAGAGTGAAATACACAATTATAGAGGGAGAGAGAGAGAGAGGAGGGGGGGGGGGGGAGGGGGGGGGGTATACCTTCCTGAACTTCCTCTCCTGCTGCACGTTCCCCAAATACCTGAGAGAATCTCCATTCCAGAGAAGGGGGAACACCAACTTCTTCTCCAACTGGTATCATTTTTTTTGCTTTTTTCCCTCCTTCTGAGCTTTTCTATCACTTCTTCGTCAACCCAATATCAGGACCCATCAGGTAAGGACACAGCGAAAAACAAAGGGAGAACCCAAATAATTAAATAGAATGGAAGCAGAGAAACATTAACGATTGAGCATGGGTTTGAGGGATCGTAGAAGGTGCTCGTTTACAGTGAGCGTCATATTGACAAGGAGAATGCAGAGATATAAATGCAGGTGAATCCTTGAAGCTTCTGAAACTCTTTTTTGGAGGGTTTGGATTGAAGTCCCACCTTTCACTTTAAGAGGGTTCTTTCTCTCTCTCTCTCTTGAAGCTTCTGAAACTCATTTTTGGAGCGTTTGGATTGAAGTCCCACCTTTAACTTTTAGAGGGTTCTGTCTCTCTCCCTCTTAAAGCAGATTATTTTACAGTCAAATTTAAAATGAAATTGATGATTACTAGAGTATTAAAAGAAAGGGAAAATGTATCCATGAAAAAATTAAGCTCCTGGGAAAACAGTAGTAGAGAAAATTTCGCTTATGATTGTTATTATGCCCTGAAGTAATAATTTAATCTAACTTTGGCTTAACCATTACATTTCATGAAATATTCCCAAACATTTGTGTTTCTTTCTAATATTAGTTTGATAATTGCATCTTGCATAATTTCTTTTTGTTTTTTTTTTTTTTTTTGCATAATTTAACAGTAGGAATCGAACTCAAGACATAGCAGTGCTAATGGCTGAGTATTCAATTCCATGCCTAATTCTCCTAAAAAGCTCATATCTCTATGGGGTTTAACTTTTATAAGAAGAAGCCCCAAACAATAATGGCTTGGGCTTTGACGGTAGTATTGTTGAGTCTCATTATAGAAATATTTAACTACATTCTCACCAAAGGGGGGGGCCCAAATCCCCACTGACTTATTTAGGGTCGCAGTGGCGTCAGCACTATTTGTACAAAAACAGGTAGGGGCCCATCATCTCCACTTAATTACCCAAAAAAAAAAAGTCCAAGACTCTTGAGCAAGGACTTCCAAATTGAGGGCAATTTTGATCATGTATTGAGACTTATAGGTATCTGATCTTGAACGGATCAAATGTTTATGGGGTTATGTAACAATCCTAAAATTTCAAAAAAAAAAAAAAAGAAGAGAAAAGATGCTTTTAAATAGGTGATGGTCTGTTTGAGTATAATGGTCCTTGGGGATCATCACTATTTTCAAAAAGTTTTACTTGGTTTAACTTTTGCTTGCCTGCTTTTGCTTGCTTGCTTTTGCTTGCTGCTTGCAGCTGGCAACGTCTTTTAGCGGACGTGGTTTTCGTATGTTAAAAGCAGACGCTTAACGCGACACCTCAGGTATGAGGTAGAACGTAATAAAATATTATAATAATACGTTCTAAGAATTTAAATAGGGGAGGTGAGCACTCCTACCCTAGAAAATTTTGAGATCTCTCTCTCTCTAGCCGAATTTTATCAAAGTTCCCTCTCAAATATTTGTAGGTAAGTGACATCGTCTTCCTGAAAAATAATCTGTTTTTAATAAATAGTGATATTTCCGTCCAGGATATTTATTTTATAAAGTTTGTGTGTAAGTGACCCCATTGTCTCAAAAAATAATCCATTCTTTTTAAAAATAAAATGAAATAATTATTTCTGCTTATTATCATGAATTTTAGGCGCGATAAATTTTATGCGCACTTGACCTCATTATCTTGAAAAATAATCTTTTTAATAAAAATTGTGATATTTTATCTATGTTAGAAATTTTGAATGCTGTAAATTAGAAAAATAAATTTATTTATTTTTCTTGTTCATTGTTAGAAATAAATGTGATATTTCTGCTTTTAGTAAAATTGTGATATTTCTTTCTACTGTTTTGAATATTTAGACATTGTAAAATTCATGTGCAAATGACTGCCTTATTATTTAAAAAAATTGACATTTTTGCAATTGATTATAGTATTGTTGTGAAATGTTTATTTGTGGATTGATATCCCATAAATTGTGATAATTCCGTTTTTTTGAATTTTTATAAGAGTTTTTCTATACATATTAAATTGGCAAATATGCTAGAATGCCTTTACAAACTGCTACCTTTCTAAATTTGAGCCCAAAATATTTGATTGGTTATTTTTGAAATGTTATAGAGAGTGACTGTTATTAATGGTTTAAGTGAAATTCATATTAATGATTTAAGTGATATGTTGAGTATATGATATTGCTGCTTTCGAATGTTTAAAGAGATTTAGAAATAATTTAAGTATGCAAGTGGACTCATCCGGTTCGCCGGTGAGGTAAAGTGGACCTATCTGGGACGCCGATAGGGATTAAGTGGACTCATCCGGTATGCCGGTGAGGTATAAGTGGATCTGCAGGGATTAAGTGGACCTATCTGGGACGCCGATAGGGATTAAGTGGATCCATCAGGACGCTGATGGGATATATAGGTGACCTACTTGGGAAGCCAGTAGGGTATTTTGTGAAATCCTTTGAATTATGTACTGCCGTTAAAAGTGTTATAAGCATTTCAATTACTCGGATATACTTAATTATGCTTTTATTGAAAGTGAAACTGTTGATGCATTTCTGTTAATAGATCTCATTTTGGAAAATATTGATATCTTTCAAACATGATTATTTTTAGGATTATGATGATCACTTACTGAGTAGCCAAACTCATCAAACTATGTTAAACATTTTTCAGGATAACTGCGGATTCATTTTGAGTGCTAGTCAAAATCAACCTTGGAAGATACTTTTGTTGTGCTAGCTTTCTTTATTTACTTTGTAAGACATCGCCACTGTAATTTGTCCTATCAATAGATGTATATATGTTTTACCTGTTACATCTCAGGAATAACAGTATTGTAAATTCTGGGGGTGTGACAATTATGGTATCAGAGCAATAGGTTTAAGATCCTTAAGAAATTTAAAAAGAATGTACTTAAAAATCACATTTATTGTGTGTACAGACCGGGATAAAGTCAAGATTCAGAATAGCTGAAGCCAATATGGAAGGAATTCACAAAGCCTTGGAAAATATGGTTGCTCTAATGCAACATCAGATGGAAAATAACAATCCACCCAGGCAGTCAGTTACAGGAAATGGTGGGAGCAATATCGAACAATTTAAGAAATTAAACCCACCTTCTTTTAAGGGTGTTATAAACCCATTGGAAGCCGAGGGATGGATTATGCAATTGAAAAAAATATTCGAGGTTATGGAATGTTCTAATGATAGGAAGGTGGCCTTGGCAGTTTTTATGTTAGAAGGTGAGGCACAACACTAGTGGCGAATGGCAAAAGGAGTATTGGTCAAAGAAAATAAAACCTTGACTTGGGAAGTATTTCTAGAGGCATTTAATGAAAAATATTTCCCAGATTTTATTCGAGACCAAAAAGAAATGGAATTTCTAGAATTAATCCAAGAAAATAGGACAGTAGCACAGTACGAGGCCAAGTTTACTGAATTGGCCAGGTTTGCATCATATATGATTAACAATGAGGCAAGAAAGGTGAAGAAATTCGAAAGGGGTCTCAGGCCAGCTATTAGAAGCAGAATATCAGTCTTGAAATTAAGAACTTATGCTGAAATAGTTGATCAAGCCCAAATTGTCGAAAAAGATTTTGAAGATTACCAAAAGACGAAAAATCAGAACAGTCATGTTAGACCTACATCATCTAATCGACAACAGTTTGAAAGGCCAAACAAGAAGCCAAGGCCCTCACCATTTCAAAACCCAATAGAACCATGTAGAAAATGTGGGAAAAATCATGGATCAAGCCATTGTTATTGGAATACCAGAGCCTGTTTTAAATGTGGAAAATTGGGACACCAGATTAAACAATGTCCTAGCTTACAGACACAACAGCTTCCAAAGCAGGAAGAGATAGTTCCAAAGCCTCAGATGAAGGAAAGAGTATTTACGATTATCGAGCAAGACGCTCAGGCCTCAAAATCAGTGATCCAAGGTACTTTTACTATCTTCCAAAAAGTAGCTCATGTTTTGATTGTGTCACAACACTTTGCATGCCACTTAAAAGTAGAACCAGAACAATTAGAATACATTCTAGAGGTAGCCATACCAATGGGAGATTCAATTAACACCAATATAATGTACAAATCATGTGTAATAAAGATAGAAGAAAAGGAACTGTTGATTGATTTAATACTCCTGAAAATTCAAGATTTTGATGTAATCTTAGGCATGGATTGGATCTCTGCATACCATGCAAGTATTGATTGTTATAAGAAAATTGTTACCTTTAGTATTCCGAATTAACCAGTATTTTACTTCAATGGTGTCAAAGAAGACTCCCCATCATATTTAATCTCTTGTATTCGAGCTAATCGCCTCCTTCGAAAAGGGTTTCAAGGCTTTCTTGCCTATATCAAAGAAGATAGGAAGGAAGAAATAAATTTGGATACCACTCCGGTTATCCGAGAATTTCCCGACATTTTTCCTGAAGAATTGCCAGGATTACCGCCTGACAGGGAAATTGAATTCTCCATTGAATTATTGCCAGGGGTAGCACCAATTTCTAAGGCACCTTACAGAATGGCTCCTGCAAAACTTAAAGAACTGAAACAACAATTGGAAGAATTATTAAATAAAGCTTTTATCAGGCCCAGTGTGTCACCTTGGGGTGCTCCAGTACTGTTTGTCAAAAAGAGAGATGGGACTATGAGATTGTGTATTGATTATAGACAGTTGAACCAAGTGACAGTGAAAAATAAGTATCCATTACCTAGAATTGATGATTTATTTGATCAATTACAAGGATCACAAGTGTTTTCAAAAATTGATCTTAGATCTGGATACCATCAGCTTAAGATTAAAAGTGAAGATATACTCAAGACAGCTTTCAGAACAAGGTATGGCCATTATGAATTTTTAGTTATGCCTTTTGGATTAACTAATGCACCGGCTGCATTTATGGATTTGATGAATCGAATCTTTAGGCCCTTTTTGGATAAATTTATTGTGGTATTCATCGATGATATTTTAATTTATTCCAAGAATCAGAAGGAACATGAGCAGCATGTAAGAATGGTATTGCAAATATTAAGAGAAAAGAAATTGTATGCCAAACTTAGTAAATGTGAATTTTGGCTTGAACAAGTGACATTTTTAGGACATGTCATATCAAAGGAAGGTCTATCAGTTGATCCTTCAAAGGTTGAAGCTGTTGTTAATTGGAAACAACCAAGTAATGTGACTGAAGTTCGAAGCTTTTTGGGATTGGCAGGATATTACAGAAAATTTGTAGAAGGATTTTCTCGAATCGCAATCCCATTGATTCGATTGACACAGAAAAATGTCAAATTTGAGTGGACAAGTGAATGTGAGGAGAGTTTTCAAGAACTAAAAGTTCGATTAACTTCAGCACCTATTTTAACTATTCCTGAGGGGAGTGGGGGATTTGTGATTTATAGTGATGCTTCACGTAAAGGTTTGGGCTGTGTATTAATGCAATATGGGAAAGTAGTGCCATATGCATCCAGACAGTTGAAAGAATATGAGAAAAAATATCCAATTCATGATTTGGAGCTAGCTGCAATAATATTCGCTTTGAAAATATGGAGGCATTATCTATATGGTGAGCAATTCGTAATATACACGGATCATAAGAGTTTGAAATACCTTTTCTCTCATAAGGATTTAAATATGCGGCAGATAAGATGGATGGATTTCTTAAAAGATTATGATTGTACAATCCAATATCGTTCAGGAAAAGCTAACGTTGTGGCCGACGCTCTAAGTAGAAAATCTACGGGAGTCTTAGCTCATCTAATGATCCAAGAAATGCGATTGTTAGAGGAAATAGTGGATTGGCATCCAACTCCGTCCATTAATGGTGTGGTAAGTATGATTGCCAATTTTAAGGCGGAACCCCAATTAATCCAACAGATTCGATTGGCATAAAAGAAAGACCCTCAGCTTATAACAATTATAGAAGAGGAGAAGCAAGGAAAGAGAGATGAATTCTCTATATATAGTGAGGATTTGCTAAGATTCAAAGGTCGGGTTTGTGTCCCAAATGATGAGAGTGTAAAGAAAGCTATCTAAGAAGAAGCACATCATTCTCGTTATACAATACATCCCGGAAGTATTAAAATGTATCAGGACCTGAAGAAAACCTTTTGGTGGAATAATATGAAAAAAGAGGTAGCACTATTTGTGTCTAAATGCCTAACATGCCAGCAGTAAAAGCTGAACATCAAAGGCCCGCTGGGTTGTTGCAGCCTTTACCGGTGCCAGAATGGAAGTGGGAGCACATCTCTATGGATTTTGTCTCTGGCTTGCCTAGAACAAATTCAGGACATGATAGCATTTGGGTCATTGTGGACCTGTTAACCAAAGTTGCCCACTTTCTACCGATTCGTACGACGTACACTTTGGATCGACTGGCTCAGTTGTACATTAAGGAAATAGTACGGTTGCATGGAGTTCCTGTCAGTATTGTATCGGATAGGGATACTCGGTTTACTTCTAAATTTTGGGCTAGACTACAGTCAGCCATGAGGACGAGACTCACCTTTAGTACTGCCTTTCACCCCCAAACTGATGGACAATCGGAGAGGACCATCCAAACCTTGGAAGATATGCTGAGGGCCTGTGTTATTGACCTTACAGGAAGCTGGGATGACCATTTACCCCTGATTGAGTTTGCTTATAATAATAGCTGCCAAGCCAGTATTCAGATGGCACCATATGAAGCCCTGTATGGAAGGAAATGCAGGTCACCCATATGTTGGGACGAGGTTGGTGAAAGAAAGCTTTTGGGGCCCGAAATTGTCCAGATAACCACAGATAAAATAACATTAATTCGTGAAAGGCTCAGGACAGCTCAGTGTCGGTAAAAGAGTTATGCCGATAACCGAAGGAGAGATCTTGAATTTGAGGAAGGTGATCGAGTTTTCCTAAAAATCTCACCAATAAAGGGTATTATGAGATTCAGCAAGAAAGGAAAGTTGAACCCACGTTACATTGGACCATTTGAAATCCTGGAAAGAATCGGAGGTGTCGCTTATAGACTTGCCTTACCACCCGAATTGGCAAATGTCCATAATGTCTTTCATGTATCTTCACTACGAAAATATCAGCCCGACCCGTCCCATATCTTAAAATATGAACCTTTACCGATCAGGAAGGACTTATCCTTCATTGAGCAGCCAATTTTGATACTGGATAGAAGGGTGCAAGTGTTGCGTAACAAGGAGATTCTTTTGGTCCGTGTATTATGGCAGTACCATTTAAGAGAAGAGTCGACTTGGGAACGAGAAGACGAAATCCGAGAAAAATACCCCTATCTTTTTCAGTAATCAGGTACACAAATTTAGAGGACTAAATTTCTTTAAGGGGGGAAGAATGTAACAATCCTAAAATTTCAAAAAAAAAAAAAGAAAAAAAAAAAGAAGAGAAAAGATGTTTTTAAATAGGTGATGGTCTGTTTGAGTATAATGGTCCTTGGGGACCATCACTATTTTCAAAAAGTTTTACTTGGTTTAACTTTTGCTTGCCTGCTTTTGCTTGCTTGCTTTTGCTTGCTGCTTGCAGCGGGCAACGTCCTTTAGCGGACGTGGTTTTCGTATGTTAAAAGCAGACGCTTAACGCGACACCTCAGGTATGAGGTAGAGCGTAATAAAATATTATAATAATACGTTCTAAGAATTTAAATAGGGGAGGTGAGCACTCCTACCCTAGAAAATTTTGAGATCTCTCTCTCTCTAGCCAAATTTTATCAAAGTTCCCTTGCAAATATTTGTGGGTAAGTGACATCGTCTTCCTGAAAAATAGTCTGTTTTTAATAAATAGTGATATTTCCGTCCAGGATCTTTATTTTATAAGTTTTGTGTGTAAGTGACCCCATTGTCTCGAAAAATAATCTATTTTTTTTAAAAATGAAATGAAATAATTATTTCTGCTTATTATCATGAATTTTAGGCGCGATAAATTTTATGCACACGTGACCTCATTATCTTGAAAAATAATCTTTTTAATAAAAATTGTGATATTTTATCTATGTTAGAAATTTTGAATGCTGTAAATTAGAAAAATAAATTTATTTATTTTTCTTGTTTATTGTTAGAAATAAATGTGATATTTCTGCTTTTAGTAAAATTGTGATATTTCTTTCTACTGTTTTGAATATTTAGACATTGTAAAATTCATGTGCAAATGATTGCCTTATTATTTAAAAAAATTGACATTTTTGCAATTGATTATAGTATTGTTGTGAAATGTTTATTTGTGGATTGATATCCCATGAATTGTGATAATTCCGTATTTTTGAATTTTTATAAGAGTTTTTCTATACATATTAAATTGGCAAATATGCTAGAATGCCTTTACAAACTGCTACCTTTCTAAATTTGAGCCCAAAATATTTGATTGGTTATTTTTGAAATGTTATAGAGAGTGACTGTTATTAATGGTTTAAGTGAAATTCATATTAATGATTTCAGTGATATGTTGAGTACCTGATATTGCTGCTTTCGAATGTTTAAAGAGATTTAGAAATAATTTAAGTATGCAAGTGGACTCATCCGGTTCACCGGTGAGGTAAAGTGGACCTATCTGGGACGCCGGTAGGGATTAAGTGGACTCATCCGGTATGCCGGTGAGGTATAAGTGGACCTGCAGGGATTAAGTGGACTTATCTGGGACGCCGATAGGGATTAAGTGGACCCATCAGGACGCTGATGGGGTATATAGGTGACCTACTTGGGACGCCAGTAGGGTATTTTGTGAAATCCTTTGAATTATGTACTGCCGTTAAAAGTGTTATAAGCATTTCAATTACTCGGATTATACTTAATTATGCTTTTATTGAAAGTGAAACTGTTGATGCATTTCTGTTAATAGATCTCATTTTGGAAAATATTGATATCTTTCAAACATGATTATTTTTGGGATTATGATGATCACTGACTGAGTAGCCAAACTCATCAAACTATGGTAAACATTTTTCAGGATAACTGCGGATTCATTTTGAGTGCTAGTCAAGATCAACCTTGGAAGATACTGTTGTTGTGCTAGCTTTCTTTATTTACTTTGTAAGACCTCGCCACTGTAAATTTGTCCTCTCAATAGATGTATATATGTTTTGCCTGTCACATCTCAGGAATAACAGTATTGTAAATTCTTGGGGTGTGACAGGTTATCTGTCAATGTATATTTACACACATAATGTAATGTATTTGAGACCTATAGGTATCTAATCTTGAACGGGCGATTGAGCGCTTGTTGTGAATAATGTCACATATTGTTGCAAAAATGTGTTTGACAAATATAATTAAGGTATGTTTATATTTGAAGAGGTAATCTATTGTTTTAAAAGCCTTTCATGAAAGGCTGACCTCTCCCACCCATCATTGGTTTGAAAGCAAAATTGATCAATGTGTGTAAATCAACATCATTCATTTATTTTCATACGATAAAGTTATTTCGATTTCTAATTGTTAGGTTTATGTGGCCTTTAAATACCTTATGAGAGCTTATATGAGCATTTTATATAGTAAAACATAAACTCAGTAGGAGTATGGTTATCTTATGGACCATACTAGGTAAATGCAATTTGTCGATACTCAGACTAGGCTTGATGTACTAGGCTAGCCGAGTTTGATTATGTATCCTTGCCATCAGTTGTTTATGGGATTATCTTTTTATGTATCTTTACACACTTAATGTAATGTATTTGAGACCTATAGGTATCTAATCTTGAACGGATCAAATGTTTATGGAGTTATCTTTTTATGTATATTTACACACATAACGTAGTGTATTTGAGATCTATAGGTATCTGATCTTGAATGGATGATTGAGAGCTCATTGTGAATAATGTCACATATTGTTGCATATTGTATTTGACAAATATAAGTAGGGTATGTTTTACATTTGAAGAGGTAATCTTTATTTGAAAAGCCTTTCATGAAAAGTTGACCTTTTCCACCCATCATTGGTTGGCAATTTTGAACTTTATTAAGCAAGATTGATCAATGTGTGTAAATCAACAACGTCCATTTATTTTCATACGATAAAGTTATTTCAATTTCTAATTGTTGAGTTTATGTGGCCTTTAAAAGCCTTATGAGAACTTGTATGAGCATTTTATATAGTGAAACATAAACTCAGTGGGAGTGTGGCCAACTTATGGACCCTACTAGGCAAATAGGATTTGTCGATACTCGGACTAGGCTCGACGTGCTAGGCCAGCCGAGTTTGGAAAAACCCAAGACATCTGGGCATAGGGATCTACCAAGAATGGTTTAATGGGTTAGCCCTTGATGAGGTTGGAGTATGTTCAGATGAATGCCGATGACTGTGTGGCCCTTGTGTGTGATGAATAACTTTTAGAGACAGGGCTAAAAACTCACTGTTATATCATCACACGACATGTATATAGATAGCTGTATTAAAATTCAACAATGAGGGTGAGGCATATACATGTGCAAGATATTATCCCCACACACCATAGAGTCATGGTTGCATCATGGTCTGGAGGACCATGATTTTTTTTTAGTATAGGGGAGAACTTGAAATCAATAAACTGATATTGCATCCCCTAGTCTATTCGCTAATTTTTGTGGTCTAATCAGGAGCCCATGCAGTGGACTCTAGGTCATGGGAACTGCTAAATCAGTTTGAGAAAGCTAGGTGAATTGTAATCCGCAATTGAAGGTAGAGTGCTTCCGTATATTGATAAGCTATTATATCTAACGGATCCAATTCCTATCAAAATTAATTAATTTTATGTCATATGATTTTTAGAATGTTTATTTGAATTTTTGTAAATTTTTTTCTATTTATTTTGTTATTATACTTTCTTTATTTAAATATTTGATGAGAATAGATCTAGGAAATTAATGATAAGGTTGTAGCTCATCTCTTTGAATCTTAGTGGTAGATCAAAGAGATGGATAACTCAAATCTCTCACTTCACAAATCTTCCTAGATCGACAATTAAGATTTTACCCTATAAATTGAAATAAACCTCAAGACATAGAAAATATATAAAAAGAGGCTCTTCCACATTATAAAATCTCTATACCTATTTTTTCTCATATCTCTAAGGGTTTATCTCTCTCTCTCTCTCTTTCTCTCTCTCTCTCTCTCAAGATATCTCTATAGGTAGCACACCCTACCTAGGGCTTCAAGACCTCTCCCAAGTTTTTTAAGGGGGCATGCCCCAACCAAAATCTCTCTCAAGCAAAGGAGGGCACACCCAAGTAATCTTTCTCAAGCTAAAGGGCATGCCCAAGTCATCTTTCTCTCTTTTTCGTTGCTAGGTGTCATGTGTTGGACTTTTGTAAAGAAGAGAAAACCCACCAAGCTCCCAGGTATTGATGGCAGAGTCTTGAGACTGTAAATCACAGAGATCAAATTTACCAGAACAATTGAAAACTCAAGCTTTCTCCGTGTACCTCTCCATAGCAATGAAACCTTAGTTATAGAGGGATGGGAAGAGGTCATTCTCCAATGTTTGACTTTCTTCATGGAGTCTCTGAAAACGTGGCCATCTTTTCTTAAGGGATAGGTAGTTATCTTCTACCTGTTGGATAACAACATATTCTCTCTCCAAAAGCCTATTAAGAGATAAATATTAAAATATATTAAGATAAATAGTAAAAGAGAAAAATATGATACATGTGAGGCCCCATGGCCACCCACACGTACCAACATCTCCCACTTGGCCATGAGGACCACATATATTAAAATATCATATAATTTATATCATTTAGTGGGTTTAACATTTATGAGCATATCCTTGTCATTAGGCTTTTTTACGTTAGTGCGGTTATGCATCTCATAACACAAAAAATATCCAAAGTCATGTTATGAGGTTTTTCATACTAATGCGGCTTTTCCTCTCGTGACCAAGACATTCCTAACTTAGATATCCCATTTGGGAGTTCTTAACCTAGATATTCCATTTGGGAGTTCCTAACCTAGATATTCCTAAGTCCCATCAAAGCTATGTGTTTTGATAATATTTCTGTACTTAATCTCTTTGTTAAATGGTCTGTAATCATATCTGAAGATGGCAAATAACTTACAATTATTTCATTCTTTCCAATAATATCACAAATATAATGATAATCAATTTCAATGTGCTTACCCTTGGAACTATAACCTCTATTTCTAATTAATGAGATAACAACCTGACTATCAGAAAAAAAATTAACACGTCCATCGGCTATATCCAACTTCAAATCATTTATGAAGCGTTTAATCCGAACGGCATTCGTTGTAGCGATGTTATAAGCAATATACTTGACTTTCATAGTATACCGAGCTACACAACCTTTTTTCTTGCTAAACCAAAAAACACATCTACCTCCAAAGAAGAATACAAGTCCTGATGTTAATTTTTATCATCCGGGTCTCCTGCTAAGTCTGCATCAGAGTCTTAAGTAATCTCTAAATTATCAGCTTGGATGCACAACTTATACTTTTTAGTTTTCTGACTATATCTGAGTATCTTTTGTATAGCTTGCCAATGAGTCATTTAAAGATTACTTTGAAATATACTCACAAGATCATATACATGACTCAAATCGGGTCTTGTATATAACATGGCATAATTTATGCATCTTATAGCTTAAACATATGGGATTTTTTCCATTTCAGCTTTGACACTATCATTTAATGGACACATTTTCTTTGATAATTTCAAGCCTTTATAAATTGATGTATCTATGGATTTACAATTTTCCAGCTTAAATCTCTTTAAAACACTTTTTAAATAATTTTCTAGAGGTAAACATAGAAGTCTTGAACTTCTATATCTTGTTTTCTTAATGCCTAGTACATATAAGGCTTCTTCTGTATCTTTCATCTCAAAATGAGAACTTAGCCATAATTTAGTATGGTTAATCATGTCAATATCATTATCAGCTATCAAAATATCATCTATATATAGTGATAATATAACAAAATTGCTCCACTATTCCAAACAAATATACAATGGTCTAACATATTGGCTACATAACCAATTTCAATAATTGCATTATGAAAAGAAAAATATCAAGGCCTAGAAAACTGTTTTAGACCATATAATGATCTCTTAAGTTTGTATATTTTATCTTCTTGGCCTTTAATTACATATCATTTTGGTTGTTTCATGTATATATCTTCTTTTAATTTTTCAATCAAGAAAGATGTTTTAACATCCATTTGAAATAATTTTATATCATAATATGTTAGGATGATCCTAATAAGTGTAAATTTTGCTAGAATAAGTCTCTACATAATCTTACGCTCTATTTACGTAAATGCTTTAGCTACTAACCTAACTTTATATTTATCAATGAATCCCTTTGCATTAAGTTTTTTCTTTAAGACTCGTTTGCAAGCAGTAGCTTTTCTATTTTTAAGGAAGTCAACAAACTCCCAAACTTGATTTCTTTTAATATAATCAAGTTTATCATCTATGACTTGAGTCTACTCAACTGAGTCAAGGGAGCTAATAGCTTCACTATAGCTTTGAGATTCATCTATTGAATCCTTACTCATTGAACAATAATTATCTTCATCTATAAACACATAAAACTCTTTTAAAGTTGTAGGTGGAACTCTAGTTCTTTTAAGTCTATCTGGTATATTATGTTCAATTGAATCATTCTCACTAATTTTAGAGACTGACTGAGAATTAAGGTTTTTACGACCCCTATCTTTATCAATTTCATGTAAGTCAATAGGATTACTTAAAGAATATTTATTATCGATATTTTATAATAATAGAGCATCACAGCTCTCTATTAATGATTTAATATCATGATTATCGAATATATAGCCTTTAGAATTTTTTAAATAACCTATAAAAGAGCATTTTATAGTTTTCCTTTATAATTTATCTTTATTTTGTGGTGGTATAAGCACATGTGCCCAAAAACCCCAAACTTTCAAGATGGTAAGGACATGTTTCATACATGTTCATAATTCACATGGGGTCAAGTCTATAGATTTAGATGCAACATCATTAATAATATACATTGTAGTACTGAGAGCCTCACCTAAAAATGAGGTGATAAATTTGAATGACTTATCATAGACCTAACCACGTCTATTAGGGTTCAATTTCTTCTTTTAACTACACCACTTTGTTGTGGTGTATATGACATGGTTGTTTGGTGAGTTATATCATGTTCTTTACAAAATTCGATAAATAAGGAGGATCAATATTCACCTCCTCTATCTGTTCGAAGAATTTTAATATGTCTACCTAGCTGATTTTCTACCTCAGCTTTATATTATTTAAATGTTTCTAATACATCTGATTTTCTACTAATTAAGTACACATATCCATAACGTAAATAATCATCTATGAATATTGTAAAATAGTTCATGCCTCTATATGTTTTTGCATTTAATGGGTCACATATATCAGAGTGAACAATACTAAATTGTTCATTACACCTTTTTCCTTTAGAAAAAGGTTTCTTAGTTAATTTAACAGAAATACATGGTTCGCATGTTTTAAACACAATATCTCCTAAACTCGGGAGTAGGCATTTTTTATCCATTTTATTCATTTTATTTTTATTTATATGTCCCAATCTTAAGTGCCATAAATATGAGTTATCCATACACACAAAATCATCAAAAGATGCATCAAAATAGTCAAAACGAGATGAACTTCTATTAATATTCAATCGGTACAAATTCTCAACTTTAGTAATACTCTAGAATGCTTCCCAATAGTAACCCGACCTGACCTGAACATTATTTCATAACCCTTATCATCTAGCCTAAGAGCAGAAAAAAGATTGTGTCTCATGTTGGGCGAATACAAAGTATCAATCAATAGGAGATTCGTTCATCCTAGTAAATATAGCTTAAAAGTACCAACACGAAGTACATCACAGTAGGTGTCATTTCCCATATAAATCTGCTGGTTACTGGCTGCAATTTCTTTCAACTCTGTGAATCCATCCTTGGTCCTCGAGACATGTCAAGTGGAGGTTAAGTCGACCCACTAATTCCTCATATCATGGTCGTCAACTAAAGATTCTCAAACTACGCAGATTAAGTCATTTCTTTTATTTTGATTATTTTAAGCATGGTTGTTTCTGGTTTTTATTTTTGTTTTTCAGCTTAGGAAAATTAAACTTGATGTGCCTAATTTCCTTATAATAAAACCAGGTATTCTCAATCTTATTCTTTTGATTTTTAAAATTTCTTCCATTTTCCTTATACCTATTATTGTTCTAATTATCGTGAGGTTTATTGGGAATATAAGAAGATGAACTTGGGACAAAGTGGAGCTCATTTTACTTCTTCATTGATATTATTTCGTGGTCTTCAAGATTTCATGAAATGATGAAGCAAAGTAATGATCGATAGGAGAGGTATGGGGTTTTGATGGAGATATGGGTAGTTATCTTCTCCTCGTTAGATAATAGCATCTTCTCTCTCCAAGAAGCCTTTTAAGTAATAAATATTAAAATACATTAAGATAAATAGTAAGAGAAAAAAATATAGCACTTGTGTGGCCCCATGATCACCCACACATACCAACAACATGCCTAAGCTAAGGCTAGCTTGTAGTTGTTTGAGTTTTGGGTAGCAAAGTGAGGATCCCCTTGCTAGTAGATCTCTCCATCTCTCTTTGATCTATCTTTCATCTCTTCAAAGATCAAGCTAAAGGGGTTTGGGCAAAAGACTAAGGCATTTAGGACTTAGGTAGTTGGTTCTAGATTGATATCCATATGCCATTGAGAGGGGTTTTGTCATATGTAGGAGAATCAAGAGATCGATTATAGATCCCGAACACCATCGAAGAGAGGAAACTCGATGTGGGGTGTACTAAGCCCGGTTGAGGTAATCTCCAGCAATTTTACTTCTTTAAATCTTTATTGATAATTTGATCTTCTCTTCCGATAAAGCATTGAAAACTATGTTTATTTAAGGAATTGTATTCAATAGTAGTAGCAAGTGAGAACCATGTTTATTTTCTTTTATTTATTTGTTTCAAGAGTTATTTGTTTGTAATTGAACTTTGTGAGTCGTCTTGCCGGTGTAAGAATAAGAAAAATAAGAAATTTTTTAATAAGAACAAGAAAAATAAGAACAAAATTTAATTTATATACACTGTGCTTGATCACATAGTCTAACTTTCACTAACAAGTTTAAAATCAACAATTAAAAACTCATCAAGCAGACTCAAAATCACCCGAGCCAGCTGAAGCGGGAGCCAAGTGATTCTTGGTAAAAAAAAACCTAAGAATTGCTCAAGTCTTTAAATATCTTTAATTCAAAATTTCAATCAAATCTTCTCAAGTTATCTGAAGGGCATCTCATTTAGACAACCAACAAAACACATTAATCAGAAGGAAGTGAAATTAGCAGAGCAAACCTTTCATACCCTTACAAAATACGTTGAACCGGTGTCTTAAAACCCAATGATTTCTAATCCAGATTGCATATTCGAATGGAACGATGTCGGGGCCGAACTGGTTCTAGGATAGTATGGGTCTAGGTCTGGTTGCCCTTAAAAAACTCCTTTTATATTTTTGTCCTTTTCTTTAAGCTTATCCAATATTTTCTTCGGTTCCCTTAAATCCCAAACCATAAACCCATGTTTTAATTTTTATTTTATTTATTTATTTATTAGATCACCGATTTGAACTAATCGATCATTAATCCGATAATCTACGGATCTATGGGTGAACAATACTTTCTACCTATCCGGGTTTTAAACACGTGTATGGGCATATGGAGAAGGATATAAAAAAAATAACTAATAATAGAAATTTACTAATGAGAGATTTTTTAGATAATAATAAGGGCCAAATTGGCATTCTTAATTACTAAAGACAATTTAGTTACTATGAAGGAATATTTGCTCAATTTATTTTAGGGCCTAGGCAATTATTTTATCCAAGGGCTATAGTCATTTAGTTAGGACAAATTTTGGTGCACCACAAAAAAAGCTAGTGTACATTCGCATTAATGAAAGGTGTTAGCCTCTTAGGAGAATGAATTTTTAACTCAATTGCAGAGAGAGAGAGAGAGAGAAAGAGATGCTCAAAACGAACGGGAGAGAGAGATGCTCAAAAGGAGAGAGAGAGAGAGAAAGAGAGAGGGAGAGAGAGATGCTCAAAAGGAGAGAGAAAGAGAGAGGGAGAGAGATGCTTAAAAGGAGAGAGAAAGAGAGAGAGATATTGATAAAAAGGCAGCCATAAATTAAAATGGGTGTGACGAATGACGGAAATTGATACAAAAAGAGAAGAAAAAGTAGAATAATTTAATGTCATTTAATTCTTAAAGAAACCACTAAGCATGCACTTTGATCCAACAACCACGATTATGAGTGGAGCATACTATATGCCTAGTCCCCCGGGCAATTGACATATTCTCACATCCTCTTTCAAAGCACCAGATGTGTATTTTTAATAAAAAAAAATTTAATTTGAGTTCTTAAACATTTGATCCTGAAAAACATCCATTCAATCTAAGATAAATGCATGTGAGATTTTCTTTACTTGATTGATAGGTTGATGTCATATCCCAACAAATTGGGGTCCTAATATCTCTCTCATCCCAAAAAAATGGGAGTCCTAATCTCTCTCTATCTCCTATCTAAAGGTGCTTTATGGCTTTCTTAAAATGGATGAGAACCTTTAAGCCTTTAAGGACAAGTGGTGATCCCAAAAAATAAAGATTAGACAGAGAGACCCCCACCATCTTTGGGTGGAATGTATAACGCTACAATGAGATGCTAACTCTCTCTCATATTCAATCATATTTAAAGGTATGGCTTTTTTTAAAAAGGAAGAGAAGCCACAAGTGCAAATTTGCATATCTAAGAGATAAACTATACCATAGGAAGAGAAAGAAAAATTAAATGATTCCACACCCACAATAATCATTCCCATGAAAGTACAAAAATCACCGTTCCACTATAAAAATGTTCCCCTCGGAAAACACTAGCATAACAATGTGTAAGGATTTAGGGTCTAGCATTTTATTGTTCGGATGCTTCCTTTTGGGTTTAGACTCTAGGCGCAGAGGGCTTGTAATAGAATGCTCATGAACAGCTTTGTTCGTGTAGAATCAGCCACACAATTGATTAGAGTATAGTAAAATATAATTAAATTGTCAGTCGAATTAATTAGACTGTTTTGAAAAAAAAAAAATAATAATAACTTAAAAATTAAAATATATAGAAATGAGAAATGTATTAAAATACACCAACTTTTCAACAAATTAACAAATTACCCCACACCCACTTCCAACTTATGGTTATGTGTATTTTGATGTGAATTTTAAAATTAACTCAAAAAACGTAATTAAAATATTAAATAGTTGATATCTTATGTGTATTTTGATAAATTTCTCAAAAGAAGTGATAACTTAAGTGTGACTCCAATAAGCGATAAAATGAGAGCAAGAGACTAAGGTGGGTTGGCAATGTGCAGCGCAAACCCAGTACCACAACTATTACGAGGTGTGAGTTGATTTAAGTGGAAGGCTAAAAAAGGGCAAAGGGAAAACCCAAAATGACATGGTTGGAAGTAGCGATAAAATATATGAATACTTATGACTTTATTGAGGGTATAACCCTTAATATAGTAGAATGACGGATTAAGATTCGTGTAGCCGACCTAATTACTTGGAAAAAAAGCTATGATCGATGATGTTGTTTAGTCAGTTTAATAAAAATAATATCTATTTGGCTTAACCAAAACTGGTCAAACATTGGTACGAAATTTAATTAGTTTTGGGCCAAAAACATTAGTACGAAATTTAATTAGTTTTGGGCCAAACTACCTGTTAATAAATCAAATGGTTAGAGACTGGTCTGTCCGGTCTTGCAAATACCGATTTGGACTGCATCTAGGAATGTAAAGCAATTATAGTAATCTACAATTTACAATAACAAATTTTTTTATTTCTTCAGGTGAATTTCCTCTCTTAGCAACCCAGTTATGATTGAAGTGAGAAGATTCTCATTTCTTTTTTAAAATGCAATTGTTGACTACTTCAATGAATCTGTACATTTTTTGCCTTCATCTCCCTTTTTTATAGGAGTATTCAAATACATATTCTTGTCAAATCGTTTTTGTTTATTTTACCCATAGTCCTCTCTCAGCATCCATCAAGATGGTTCATTTTTTTTTTTTTCTTTTTTTTTTTTTAAAAATCAATAGACAAAACATCCTGACATGACTTGTTTCCCCAAATCTTTATATTTCTCTCTCTAATTCCATCTCAAGGTAACAGCTGTAACGAACAAACTCTTCTTATAATGATAACGACCGATTGCCATAATGATATGACAGTCGTTATAAGTGAATAATGTGAATAATTAAGAAAATTGTTTCATGCAGGGTGGATTGTATTTCTACACATGCAATCCAGAAAGTGTAAAGCATCCATCCTAAAGATGGATGCAAGTAGGTGTTCCATTTAAAAACAATAGAAATTAACGGTCCAAATATTTTTTTATTAGAACTATTATTTTTAGTCTTTAAATTTTATTTATTTTTTCATATTCATGATCTCCATGTTACCCTAAAACCCATTACATCTACTTAAAAATTTAAGTTTTAATATCCATCTCAAAAATAGATTTATTAAGAGATCTACATTTCTACATATGTGGGCTTGGCCGCATAGCATCCTGGTCCTTAAAATTATTTAAAAGAAGAAGAAGAAGAAGAAGAAGAAGAAATAAACAACTGTGATGTAGCTTATTTCAATCATGTCATATTCATTGCTTTTTTTAAAGAATGGTTAAAAATACTGTCATAAAGGTTAAAATACGGACATAAAAGATATGTAGGGGCCAGGGGCCAAGGCCCACGCCAATATAATATGGTACCGGATGATATATCAGGATTTAAATTGGAAGAAATTAGGGAAATTAAAAAAAATGTACCATAACTTTCTAAAACCTCATCCATACCTTTTTTCTGTACTTTTTACATTTTTTTTATCAAAATATTCTTCATAGTAGTTTTAGAACCATGAAGACATCATGGTAAACTCAATACCATGATGGTCATGGGTGGTTTAATGTTTTAAAGCATCACGACGCTTAAAAAGCCATGATGATCATTAAGAGGCATCATGTCATTTAAAAAGTCACGATGGTTGTTAAGGATTCTTATGTCTCATGGTGGTTAAATTAGAACCGCGATAGTCCAATAAACCATCACTGGTATTTAAGTGTTGTGATGCTTCAAAACTACATTTAGCTTATAACCTGCTATAGCCATCACTGTTTTCAATAGACCGTGATGCCTTTATGGTTCTAAGACTATTATGAGGCTATTTTCATCTACTCACTCAAAAAAAGGGTATAGATGAGGTTTTGGAAGGTTTGGACTTTTTTTTCAATAATCTAAAAATTAAGAATATTGTTTATAAATTTTCAAGTAATCATTAGTTTTATTTTAGAAAATAACAGCTTTAATGAGTGTTTTTTGGAAAACATTGAAATGGGATATAATGAACATGAAATTGATTCTATTTGTTATTCATTGACATACGTATGGTTGCAATTTGTATAAGACGTCAACTTTAAACAACCAGGCGCACTTCTTAATCTTCTAAAAACTGAAGTTTTCGTGCCAAAAACCTCTATATAATGACCTAAAAGTATATTTTCACCCCAATTAAGAAGTTTGAAGCTCGTATAGTTCAAACAAATCTATGAACACTTCAAAATTTTGAAAACAAACAATCTGGATAATGTGTTATGAGATACATTATTTTTAGGACTTGAAATCATCTTTTTCCATATCCATACATCTTGACATTGAGAGAAGAACTTTTCTCCTAGGTGGATTTTTTAGGCGCATCTTACTTCACTTAATATAAATATTTTCCACAAACAAACATATATATCTTATGTAAAAATTTTCCATTTAGACAGACATGTATAATAGATGATTTTCAAATAAAATTTATATATAACAGCTAGTATTTTGCAAACTTTTCTCAAATTTAAGAAAGGGACAAATATGACATGGCTGTGATATTTCAATAATGTAATTGTTGATGGTAGATATTGATGAGAAATCTGCTATTATGGATTTCCTAAGGAGTAATTTAGGGGGGTAAGACCATTCAAAGGCAACTTACTCAACAATGTTGGTGATATTCAATCAAATATGGCAAATCTTATTGGCAGCGGACTCAAATAGTTAGAAAAAGGCTCTGATACTGATGATGATGGAAGATCTTATTGGGCCAACCAATTCATTATGCAAATAATAATTGTTGGGCATTTAAAGCTTTAAACATTCAAATATTTGATTGTAGCTAGATGTTTTATTATTGATGGACGATAACTCACATAGTTATTCATGCTATATTTTCTTGATCTTTATGTTTTCTAGTTGTCTTGTTCACCTTAGAATCGAACTAGATGCGACAATCAATTGGTCTCAAGGTCACGGAGGGGATCAAATACTGCATATAGCGAGATAAAAAGTAAAAACAATGAGATTGAAGCTCCGAAGGGGGCAAGAAACAATGTTCTGCAAACAAACTCTCTTAACTTGGTACATTTGTAAAGTTTAAACAACTAAGCCTCATTTTTTTAGTGCGTTATTGAGGTGCACCCTATTTCAACATTATAAAATTGACACCTTATGTACATTTTTTTTCTTAATTAAATTTTTTAATAACTGAAATAAACAGCTTTTAAAAAATTTCATATTTTTCAAGTGAGTATAATCATGGTATCTCTCTCGATCATTCTCTTTATTCTCATGTTTTAATGCTTGATTACGGTTTTCTTTCTTTGTTTTTTTTGTTGGGGGAACATTAACAAGAATGATTATTGTTAAAATTCATAAAGATCAAGTTTTAAAAATCTGTGATCCGAATGACAATTGGCCAATCTAGATCTCAAATCAATCGGTCGGCCCAATTCAAATTTCAGATTGTCAAGCCGATCCAAAGCTCAAAAAATATCGACAACCGGCCAATTCCCCTGTGAGGTGACAGCTATTTCATTAGTCCCGACCTTCTTTTCCCCAATATTTGATATTTCGAAATTTTTTTATTAAAGATGGTGGTGCAATTCTACCGTCATTTTGAAGAGGTACTCTTTAATTTTATCGGGGAAGCCTATGGCCCACCTATTTTATCGGGCCCACCTATCATGAAGAGAAGCCCACCAAAAACCATAAAGCATCTTCTCGTATAAGGACCCGTTTTCTATACGGTCAAGCCCGTATATGTAGAAATGCAAGCCTCTTGATAAATTTATTTTTTGAGATGGATTACAGGACTTAATTTTTAAAGACATGTAATTCATAAGATGGAAATCATGAATAAAAATAAATAAATAAATTTTAAAAACAATTTTAGTAAAAAAACATTTGAACTGTTAGTTTTCATTATTTTTAGATGAAACACCTACTTGCATCCATCTTTAAGGTGGATGGTTCCTTTCCATTATTTTTATATGAAACACCTACTTGCATCCATCTTTAAGGTAGATGGGTCCACGGATAACGATATGCCCAATGTGGAATGGAATAATAAAGATAAGAGGGAAAAGAGCGAGGAGGAAAACGACTTCTATTCGACTTGCCCTAAAGGCCGCTCCATCACTGTCAATCGTCACAAAACCAGCACAATGTTGGAGCGAGAAATTTATGTCACGAGATCTTAGAAAGAGAAAATCGACCCACCAGAACTTTGAGAGATAAAGTGAAGTTTTTTCTAAAATATTTTCTTTTCCAGTTAATGCTCTAAAAGATTGGTGTTTTTCCCAACAAGCTTCAAGTCAATTTATCCTGTGGATAGAAATCGGATAAGCTTCATATTAGGCAAATGTTGTTTCTTGCGGTGTTTTGTTTTGTCTAACTTTTGAGCTTTAGGGTTGGCCATGCACCCAGCAATACAGGACTGGGTATGGGTCCAAGAATTGGACCAGGAGGGTGAGGTTCAGGTCAAATATTGGACCAAAATATCATGTCAACTCAACCGGAATAGTATTATTATATATATAATATTTAATATACAATATTTTAATAATATTTTAATAATATTTAATTTATATTTTTAAATATTTATTTAGCAATTAAAGAAATTTAATTATATCTTTTAGTTATAATATTTAAATAAACATGTATATATTTACGTATTTATTTTTGGATCAAGTTCAATCGGGTCTGGATCCATTCAAGTCGGGGTCTCGCCCGACCCATTGCCACCCCTTAGCCTTGCATGATTGTTCGCTGTGGAAGACCCGAGAAGGGGCCTTGTGTATACTATCACAAGATAATAGAATGAAACTTATACTTCACTTCACTTAAATAAGTGACAAATAAATTTAATATTTTATGACTAAAAAAGTAGCCATAGAAATACAAACGGAGATCAAAGAACTTAGACCCACCTCAAAACTAACATTTCCCCTAGAGAAAGAGAGAAGCCCATGAAACTATGGGGTGAAATGTGATCATCTGAGTTTCAAAATGGAAAAATCTCAAATATTTACTTATCTTGCTAAAGATAATGAAAATCCATAACACATTACCCAAATAATATTACTAATCCAGGTCACCAATCCAGTTTTTGAAACCTTGATAAAGATGATACACAGACATTGATGGATTCCAATCCTCCGCTGACCACTCTGGGTTTGATCTGTTGCATGGTCTTAAAGTACTACCAAGCAGAACAATCCAAGGTCCCCGAATTGGAGTTTTTAATGCCTTTGCTCTCTCTCTCTCTCTCTCGAACTTCCACAACTTTAAATCACTTGTCAAATCGATTTTCACTGACAAATGAAAAATTTTCGAGTTTGTAAGAAATATGATTGATCAGAGACAAAGATTACATTACCTTTCCAGTCACCCCCTCGTGACAGAAAACATCAGAAAAAAAGAAACAAAAAAGAAGGAAAAGAATGGGAAGATCTTCTCTTTCATTTGAAAGGAAGAAAAGTGTTAAAAGAAGGAATTCTAAGAGATGAGCATGCCTCGGGCTCTGCCACAAAGAAGGGTATTGTGGGGGATGCTATACTCCCTTGCGAGGCTCCGCTCTGAACTGAAGACTCTGAAGTAGAGTTGCTGACCCAGGTACTGCCTTGCCCACATTGCAGACCTTGCGTTCCACATGCCTTGGTTATCCATTGACAAGTATATGGCAGTCCAGGAGTTGGGATAAACCTGTTAAAAAAAATTACAGAAGGGTAAAGGTTAGAGAGAGAAAAAGTGCTCTGAATCCCCTTTTTCTTTTTTCCTTCTTAAAGAGTGGAAGAAAACACCTTCTCTACTTTAAGAAAGGGAGAGAGCTCTATGCCCTCCTCTTTTTTTTATTTTTACTTAAAAGGGAAGGAAGCTTCTCTTTTTCTGAGTGTGTGTGTGTGTGTGAGAGAGAGAGAGAGACCTCTAAATAATAAATGAATTTTGCCTCAAATTGGTTGTAATGAAGAAAGTGTCACAGTAATTTCTCCCTTCAGTCATTTTAGTGAACACCAGTGGACCACCAAAGTCCCAAATCAGTCCCATTTCATTCTGAACTGGGAATGAATCCCAAATTTGGTCCAGTTCATTCTCAACTGAGAGAATGAAATCTGCTAGTAACCTTTCAAATTTGGGCTGAAATTTTGCTCTGACCCCATGAATTGAATGTGAGAGAGAGAGAGAGAGAGAGAGAGAGAGAGAGACTTGTTTTACCTGGGTGGTGTGTCTGGAAACAGCATCAACCAGATTGTATGTTCTCCAGCTATCGGACTTCCACTGTCCAATGCCCATCCTGCATTCAATAAAATCAAATACTACTAAGTTTCAATGGAAACCAAATACTCCTAAGCTCATTCTGTAAAAACTGAAATGTTTTAGTTTCAGTTGCATAATTTCCTAAAATAAACAAAAGACTGACCAAAATTTTTCATTTGATAACACGGTAATAAGAAAATCTAGACACTTATCACATCAGCTTAGGTCTCCATATAACATGCTCACATACATTAATCTGAATAAGCAATCCATTATCACATAAAAATTTGGTTAAATCCCTCATCCAAGGTTAGTATTTTTCGAATGTGTGCATGCATGGGTGAGTGAGTGTGTGTGTGTGTGTGTGTGTGTGAGAGAGAGAGAGAGAGAGAGAGATGGGTTTACCCAACCACCCAGAAGGAGAAACCATCGATATGCCATGTCTGGATTGTGTTTTCGTTGTTCTGGAAGATGATCTCTACGTAGTCATGGAGAGAGGAAGCCACAACAGAGGTTCCCAAGCGCGCAAAACCACCGGATGGCACACTGGGAAAGGTGTTGAAGTCGAAGACACCAGCAATATTGAACCAATCAGCAAGTTTCAGAGGGGTATCAGGAGAGATATAAGACACTTCATTCACAGCATAGCGCAATTTGCCGTTGATGAGAGGGGCAGAATTAGCTAAAACAAATCTCCTCATAGGCTTTATCAAGCCATAATGGAATGAGCCTTGAGGATTTGGCCTAGCTGCATTTGTTGTCAAGTTCCATCTGAAAAAAGTAGGAAAACAGTGATGAGAGAGTTATACTGGTGTCACAGATCTGATGGACAGAAGGGAGTGTCAGGAGATTCCCCATGGTTTTCTTTGATAGTTTGAAAAGATGATCAAATGCCCCATATATCTTCCATTTAAATAACTGGTGCAATAAAAGGAATCATTATGGTTTGGTGAAATATTGTTGTACATCAATAATGAAAGAAACCAAAAAATATGAATCACTTCACCACAAAAGGAAAAACACATTATTTTTACCACTCATTTTAAAAATTAAATGATCATTGGCAGGGGACTAAATCCTTGAAAATCAGTATGTTTTAGTCAAAATTTTGGTCTAACTCATGCAAATGATGGTGAGGACAAAAACACTGATGATGGTCAAGATGTATAATAGTGTACTTTTATTGTATCATCTTTATCTTCTATAATCAATTAATCACCATAAATACCTCCACTACAACAACAACGACGACAACAACGATAACAAGAGCTTAACAGATACGGAGATACCTGATGGATCTGGCCTGGTTGATAGACCATTCTACATCTGTGGGGGCAGGAGGGAGAGGCAGAGATAAAGGGATATTTGTGTTTCTGTAGTGGAAAATAGCCGTGGAAGTAAGAACTCGATCAGTGAAACGAGTAGAAGCGACAACATAGTAGTCCTTAGGGGGCTGGTCAGCTACTACTAGAACACCATAAGACTGGCCCACATGAACATCAATGGAATCATAGACATTTTGGATGGTGTGAGACCCTTCAACTTCCACTAGCTTTAACTTGTGGCCTTGGATCCTAAAATTGAGTGTGGTTTGCAGCCCCACATTTGATATCCTAATAAAGCAGGTCTTCCCTGAAAGCATTTCATGTAAGAATTGATACAAAAAAGGTCAGGACTTTGAAATCAATGAAAATAAAAGGGAAAATGCCTGGAGTTAAGCGGAAAATCCAATCCAAACTCATGAAGAAACAAAGTCTTCTTTGAAATCATGAGAAATACTATCACCAAATTCAGAAGTATTTTGGCAAAAAATGTCAAAGTCTCATTTGCAGAAAGTATAGATGATTAATATGTATTTTTGTTTACTTTGTATCTGAACACAATAAGGGATTTTAAATCGATGTTACTGAAGCAAACAGTCACATTCAACAGGAAAACAGGAAAAATAAGTACAAATCAAAACAAGAAAAAGCTGACACAAAATAACCCAGAGGATACAAAGTAGCAAAGGAGAAAACTATAAGTGCATGTTACCTGGGTCTGCATAGAAGTAGGCTCCATTAGCATGGCCATTTATCAGGATTCCATCAGGGAATGCAAGAGGTCTACCCATGTCCAGCATCTTCTGTAAATCCTGCACAGATAAATTGCAACAATGAAAACTTATTCATACACTTCCACAAGATTGCAGGCAAGCAACCAATTAGTTGCAAGGATCTGCATCCGTGCTCAAAAAAGAAAAAAAATTAAAATATGAATAGTCAAAACTGAGAGAAGAACACAAACAATAAGATAAATACAAGAATCAAAGTAAAATGTGAAAGAAACTGTAAAATATAGAAGTGAGAAATAAGGTCTGGCTCATTTCCGAGTAAGAGAGAGAGAGAGAGAGAGAGAGAAAGAGAACGCAGATGGAACATTCCTTCTAAACCATTTAGCAATTGGCCATAAAATTCCATTAAATTTTTAAAGATAATGGGCATTTATGACAATGAGGCATTCTCACCACATAGCACTAACAGTGGGGACTTTGATACCAAGAAAATTATGCATTAGAAGCATCTCTCAGATTAAGTCTTAACCCAAAATCTCCAGTTCGTAGTACTCACACCATTCCATATGATGCATATTGTATAGAAGCAGCTCAGGTTGTTTAACAACATTTAAGAATGAAAACAAGCCAACATGAAAGAAATCTATCTCTGGTGTACTAGAACCATAAAGAAATAGAACTATTGGATTGGAACTCAAATCAGAATTCAAATGGATGTTCTGTTCGAAAAAGCAGCGGTTGATCCGGATTCGATTGTTACAATCAAATGATTAGAAAGCAAAATGATCGGTTCGTACAATCTACTCACCTTGTGATTAGAAATGATTAGAAAGCAAAGATTGGTTCGTACAATCTACTCACCTTGTGATTAGTTTTGTACCAATCACCAATTAGCGCTTGATGATCTCCAGCCAGAGGAGGATATGGGGCTGGTATAACGACCCTCTTGAACACAGTCATGCCTCCAAACCCACCAGCTGCCCTATGCATCAGGGTTGTTGGGAAATAAAAGTAGGTCCCAATCTGATCTTTAGGTTGGAACCTGTATGTGAAGTTCCCATTGGGAGGGATTGGGCAATTGGTACCCAAAACTCCATCCATCCAAGAGTTTTTCCTCTGTTGGATGCCATTCCTGGTTTTTTGTTCGGTGTTACCAGTCAGATCATATTCAGATCTATATCAACATAACCAAATGAAATAATAATAAGCAGAAAATAATGAACGAGACAAATTGAGGAATAATTTAATAATAGTTTTGAGATTGATATCAACAAAACAATTCAGTATGAAACAAATAAACTGCACAACCTCTTCTAAATAAATTGGATATATGTTTATATACACAAAATTACAAGTGCTCTTTGGCGTTTTTTCCTTTTCTTTTACATGCTAAAGAATAACAGACTTGTATCCTTTAATAGGAACGAACACTGTACCAAAGAAAATTTTTGTGCCAAAGAAGTTCACAGCTTCAAACAAAAAAAAAAAATTGTGCCAAAGAGCTAAAAACATTGTACTGCTATGGGGTATTGGATTCCTCATATGATGAAGAGGAGGATTTCGCGGCATGGCTATATTATGAAGAGAGAACCAAATCAACAATGTTCTACTTATATTCCATTTCAGATTGAGTAGTAAAAAATGATCCATCATGGGAAAATGTACAATAAAATTGTTTGCTATTGGTACACGAAGGTCCCAATCATTCTTATCCACTAGATGTAACATCAGTGGGATAGCAATGTCTAATTGATGTGATAAAAGTCCAGGAAATGCTTTCTCAATTTAGCAACACATAACTAGCTAACTGATTTCACATCTGGCAGCTATGACTGATTGTGACCTGCTTGTACCAATAGCAAAAAGTCTTAATAGTGTACAATCCCATCAATTAGAACTTAATTAGTTGAATCCATAAAGATTAACAAATTTCACACGCCTCCACAAGAAACAAGGTCACGCCTCTAAAATAATGCAACCAGTGGTTACTAAAAAAGAAGAATAAACCAGAAGAATCTATGTCAGTATGTGTGACAATATCGTGCCTGACATGTGGGCGGCACCCAAACAGAAGAATCCTTGTAACACTCAATCAAGGAAACTAGCATCATTATTAGCAACATGAGAAACAAGATCTTTAGAAACATTGATTCAATATGTTTCAAGAGCAAATATTTAGCACAAGACAAATGGACATATATGTATAGAAGTAAACATAAAAATTCTTTTACCATGTCAGCAGAAAAGGTTCGTCCAACTTGTTAATGACATTGATGTCGAGATTGTCATTGGTTATGACATCCAATTGAGGACCAGGAAACTGTCCATTGATGAGAATTCCCTGCAAAACCACCAGGAATTTATAAAATATGCTCTTTAATATTCAGACTCATAGTTATATCTATGTTGATTTCTACAGCCAACAACTTATAAGGAAGGCATAAAAAGTTACAGGTTCTCATAACAGAAGGTCTCAACCAACCTGTTGTGGAACACCAAGAGGAGAAATGGTTCCATAGGTAACTGTCCACGTTAGGAATCGATAAGGGTTGTCAGCCTTAGCCAGAACAACAATTAGACATGCCAAAATTCCATAAATTGAACATGGAGAACCCTTCCCTCTCATTTTGTCCACAGAGAAGCTTTTCAAGTTTCAAGGACCTGCACACAACGTAAAATTAGTACCCCCATATTAAAGCTTCATTTGCTGCAGATTAGGTAAAAAATGGCCCTGCACTATTATGTCCGTGCAGTAAAAAAGAAAAAGACACTTTCTTTCAGCAGCATTTTATATGATACGATGATTTGGGCTGGGGCCTCAAACCTCTATTGTTGACGACCATAGAAAAATACCCTGAAACGTTTCACGAGAATCCACTACACCATAGCACAAATATGGTATAATACCAAATAAACCTAGCAAATGGAATCCAAAACATGAACATCGAAAACATTAAGCTACCAAATCCCAACGGTTCTTTATATAGATAACATTAAGGCATGCTTCTTGAGTAATGCAATGTAAAATGTCAGAACCTCAACAAAGAAGTATTACGCAGGAGCACTAAATAACTAATCAATATAAGAAGGCTACAAAAAGTACCTAATCCCAGAAAAGCACACCAAGAACATATCTTTCTTCAAAAAATTGCAATGAAAAAAAAACATGACTTATTCAAGAGCTCAAAAAAGTAAAGTTCAGAGATAATTTAACCAATTCCAAATGATTTATGAAAGAACTGATTCCATTTCCTATGCAAATACAGCTGAAACGATAAACATTCAACACACCAAAGTACACAGAAGAGGAAAGTAGCAACGACATAAGCCCATAATGATTAATTTGTGAATCCACGAAATCCTACTATTTCTAGGAAACAGACCAAAAGTACGGATCCATTACGAAAGCCAAGCTTCATGAAAACAGGGAAATGTAACACTATTTTTTTCTAGTAAGTAAAAATGTATCATTCAAAAAAGGACTAAACAACAATCTTCAACGAAAAATCATGGTTAAAGCGTAAAAAAACTTCGAAGGGAAAAGCCACCACACCAAAACATTTCTTGATTTCAACTGCAACATAGACAACAGCTTGATATTGATTGCACTAACCAGCTATCTTCATGGTAAAACAGCGATAAGAGAGTAAATAATTGGTCTTTAAGAAAAAAACCAGCTGAAACCATAGTTCGTAATTCGCATTCATAACAGGAAATGTAGCACTGCAAAGCACTAAAGAAATTGTAAAATTGAAGAGCAAAAACATGGACCTTAATAAGAAAGAACTTGAAACTAAATACAATAGAAAAAATACAGTTTTCAGACCATAAAGGCACTTAGCTTTTACAGAAAAACACCAAGAAACTCACACTTCCAGTATTTACTAATATAAAAGGATCATGTAGCACTAGAAAGGCTCCAAAAACAGTTCGAATTGAAGACGAGAACGATCATCAGCACACCAAAAACACTGATGTTAACAAGAAAAGCCTTCACAATCCTTCAAAACCAACAATTACTCATCCACAACCAAAATGCATTTAAAATGCACGATTCATACGCAACCAAAATGCACTTTAAATACACTAACAAGAAACCCCTGAAGGAAAATAGCAAGCAGAAAGCTACAAGAGCTATCTTCAAATGCAAAACCTATTCTTCATAAAAAGCAAAACCTTCTCAAACCCTAGATATCACGAAGAGAACTACTATACGTCCACATATCTCGTGTCCTGAACATCAAATAGCAGTACTCGTTTCAGATCTGAAGAGTTCCATACCTAAGCTTGACCGCACCAGAGGCTGAACCCTGAAGAAAGGGATAGGTCCTTGATCCGACAGTCCAAGCTCTAGGCCCTTTATAAAGGCGCCAATCCAGTACGTATCCCGCCACTTTTTTACGCGTTTTCTTCTATTAACCGCCATAATCAATATCTTGTCTTTCTTTATTGATACAAATTCTAAGGCTTGGATCACGCTAAGCGCCATTACGGGTTTCTAGGGTTTTGTGATTACAGCAAATTTAGGGTTTTTTTTTTTTCTCGCTTTTGCCTTTATGGAGCAGGAAGATTCTAGGGTTTCTGATGCGTGATGGACGGAAGTGAAGGCGGGACAGAAGAATTTGCAGAGAACTGATAATTATGTGGGTTCACATGGGCCAACTTACAATTTTGAAAATGGCTATTATTACTGGAGTTTATATACGATTCCCCACAAATCCATATGTCCTTATATTTTTTAACAATGTCATACATGTTCTTTTAAGATTATTATCGATAACACTAGAGTTATTATACGATAAATTTAACTGTTTATTCCATAATTATGAAAATTTCTTAATTTTTGTGTGATGTGCATATGTCCTTTTGTTGTCAAATTTTTATTTTAATTTTACCCTCACTATGAAGATTAAAAATTCAAAGTCACCATACCTGTTGATGACGTCAGATATTCAACATTTGTTTTTTTTTAAGTCATTTTCCAGGGAAAAGTCATTCGGGATTTTGAAAATCCAATTCACTGACTTTGTATTTTGAAGATCGAAAAGTGCCTTAGAAGTGACTTCGTAGCATGAATAGCCGAAATTACGTTCTTTTTTTTTTTCGTTTAAATACCACTCAATTCATCCTATTTCATCATATTCAAGATGTGATATGGTTTAGAAGGATGAATTGGTTATAGGCAACTCCAATAAGATTTTATTCTTAAGCAAAAATCTATTTGTGATTTATTCCACCTATTTTATGGTCGAAACAAAGGTGGACATTACACCATGATTTTGAATCAAAAGAGAGATTTCAAGAAAATACGCATCTTTTCATTCTATCAATAATCGAGCACGATCTGCTGTATCATAAGGGATTTGCCTTTTCTAAAGTGGTTTGAGTTTTTTTTTCACTAAGAAAATACAATATGACCGAAATCTTTTTGGACTTGGGATTTTCAATCTCCATAATAACACTAAAATTACAATAGAAAGGGTGCGTACTATAAGAATTTAAAAATAGGGAGTTTTCCATAATGACAATATTTATCGGAGATATACAGGTAAATTTATCTTATTATTTTCTTCTGTGCTTGCAAAAGGCTCCACGACTATAGCACTTCCGGCATGGATTTGTTGCTCAAGAACTGCGAAATCCAGCTTAGAAAAACAATGTTAAATTTGTGTTACCTTGTGGAAGTTCTTGCTTCCATGGATCAGCGGGGCTTCTAAAGAGTGCGAAAGAGAGCTCTTTGGTACCTCCCTTTTCCATCAAAACAAACACAACCTTGGAGGTAGGTTTTATAAGTCATGTCTGAGCCATTGTTTTTTGCCAAAAATGCTTGCCTACGGCTTCTGGCATTAAGGTGAAGTAAAGCGAATTACTCCTTATTTTTTAAAAAAACATGTCTATATATTTAAAACCTCATAAAATAGACCCTAAACTATAAACGATTATAGAAAATAATTTGTTAGTATTCCTTTTTTTTTGGGTCCATATTAAAATTACCAAGGGGTATATATTTTTTATTTTTAGAGAAATGTGTCAAAATATTTATGTGAGATAAAGTATTTAAGCCCTATTCTAACTCAAGACCATGTAATTTTTTATGGGTATTTTGAAAATAAATCAAAAGACACGGTCATTTCTTTTGTAATAAAGGGTGTGATTTGCATAAGGTTACAACCGTAAATAATCAAATTTAGGGGCACCCCCAAAATTTGTCATGAGATCCAATTTTGATTACGGAAATTCTTAGGATAGTGCAAGAATATATTTTATCTCTTATTATAAAATTTAAATTTTAAAAATAGTTCAAATCAAGCCGATCCATAAATGCATAAAAAATCTTGAAAATGAACGGTCCAAATAATGTGTTGCAAGATGTCCTAATTTTAGAATTTGAAATATCTTTTTGTCTCTAAAGATATATACATGCCGATATTGAGATGATCAATTAGATGCTTTTCCAACATCAAAACAACATTTTTCAAATAATTTTAGAGGTGTCAACTTTATATAAAAATTTTTTCGTTTAATAAATTGTTCTCTTCAAGGTTTAAGAAGTACAATTATAACTACCCCTAAAATCTACATAACAATGTGCTAGTGGACCAAAATGAAGAGCCATCCCAAGCAATCAATCAAAAGGTTTATGCCCATTAGTCAAAACCCATAGCGGTAGATGGTCGTGGATTTTATGTCTCTTTTAGTTTGTCATTTTTTTATTTTTTTATGAATAACCAAGCCATTTTTTAGGTTGGCCTTGTTCATTTATATGCATCATCCGATTTAAAATCTTGCACCAAAGATTTTTAGCCACCACATAAATGCATCAATGCTATACCATCACATGCATGCACCAATGCTACATTATCTTGACATCTTGTATGGTCAAAATATTAAAGGCATCACCTTCCTCATATATGATTGTCGGTCTAATGAACCGACTCCCCAAGAAAGATACCTTACTTTGTCGAAGTAGCACAAGTCCACCACTCAATGGTTTCTGCACTACCACGCATGTATTTAATCCACTCTTCTTAAAATTCCATTTGAATCATAATGGCAAACCATAATTTTGAGAAAGAATACCATCTCTAATCATAGTCTTAATGCGAATGGTAAATTGTTTTAATTGAAAGAAATAATAAAATAACAATAATAAATATCAAGGACACAAATAGATTTAATATCAAAAGAAGGGGTAAGCGGTGGAATGTGAGAAAAGATTAAATTAAAGAGATAAAAGTCAAAAAGAGAAAGATTTAATGGACAAGGTGGAGCATGTGAAGTAGGAATGGCCCACACGCATTCTCAGCGGCACGCAATACCGAAATAAAGCACGTCATGGATTAGATCTCAACAAAGCTAAAGGCCTCAAAGCCTCATTATTGAGAACCCACTTGCGCATTGCTTGCATTTTTTGGATTTTTATATCAAATTTTAGTTTTCTTGTTCTTTTCTATATATGAGCGAGAAAAATAGGGAGCTATGCTACACGTACTTTTTTATTAGCACATATACATTTAGTTGTTGCATTGTAGACCATAAGATGAGAGATAGTAGATTTATGTAAGCTTATTATATGTGACGTAAATTAAGTACAATACTTGTTATGAAGTACAAGTTAGTTAAAGTGGTATACTAAAAAAAAAACAAGAGATATGCCTATAAGGATATAAGGATATGACATTTAATAGAACAGAATAACAGATCAGGATTCGTGTAGCTTCAATAGTTAAGAAAAGGTTTGATTATGATGATATAAAACTCGATGACCCCAATCAAGAATCATGAATTCAAATTGGGAACCAGTTGAGATTGAACTAGTTATGAAAAAATATCGATCCTGTTGGTTACCCTAAAACCCCGTTTTATTTTATTTTTTTACAGCATATTTAGTGTTTCTTTAGGTCTCCCTAAATTCCCAAGCCATAAACCCCCATCTTACATTTTATTTTATTTAATTTTTTGATATCTTTTTTAATTATTGATTCAGATCGACAATCCAAACTAAGTTCAGATATGTTGGTGGACAATCCATTCCAACGATCTGGGTTCTGAAAAATTACGTTTTTAGCATAGCTCTTCATTAATTACCACTTTTGGATATAGGTGGATGGATGGATAGGTATACAAATAGCTAGATAAATACAATATTGGTCAGACAGATAGAGAGTTTAACAAAGAGAAAATTGTGTAGCATTGCTTTAGAGATGGAGATATGTGTGATTGAGAAATCGCTGATCCGGCTCAAAATTATCCAGAGTCGAATTGGGAAGCAATCCTGATTCCAAGAACTCTATATATTTCAAGCTTCCCTTATTTATTAAAATATAGCCTAATTCAGCTCGGAAATTGATCAATTGAAGGGGGTAGCACTTAGCCAGGAAGCGGATCCGATTTTTTAAACACAGACACAATAAAAATGGATGCGGTTTGTGATATTAAGTGTCAAAAGTTCTTAAATTGGACACATTTATTAAAGGACGCGGCCTGGTAAACACGGTATTTACAATTAAGTTGCTCCTCTCACGTATTATATACAAAAAAGAAACATGCTTTGTCATTTTTGTTTGAAGTGTAAAAAGGAAAAAAGAAAAAAAAGAAAAGAATAGGGAAGCATGTCTTACCCAAACATAATTGTAGTGTCCAAAATAATAGGGAATGTTTTTATATACACCCAACGAGTATCATGCAACATCACCTTCTTTTTTTTTTTCTTTTTTTTTTTTGATAATTGAATAGGGAAGATATGCCCCTATCCGTTTTTTTCAAGTAGATTAAGAATTAACTTTTTGAAAATATTAATAGGGTGGTGCTAGTGATGGGAATGAAAACACATAATTAAGGTATGGAGTGCTACCAGCTTGACCCTAGCCTCATCCCTCATCACCTTTTTTTTTTTTTTTTTTGGTAAGTCAGTCATTAAAGCCTTTTCACCCATCAGAGTATCATACACTAACCATAATCCATTTGATGTATTTTATAACAGGTAGTCTTAAGCTATTGTTCCTTGATAGGACTTAACAGTGGAACCATGGCTCGTTACTAGTATCTGTGAATAGGATTTGCTGGCTTGTTAGTCTGAGTACCTTACACAATATTTTTTTCTCTTTATTTTGCATTTGTTAATTATGTTATGGAAAATTATTTCATGCGGGCTGGGCTGCATTTCTACAATATGCGGTCCATAGGTATAAAGTAGAAAAAATTACAAAAAATACCCTAAGATGGACTACCTATGCAACTTACCCGACCCCAATCTTTTCTCTCACTTTTTCCCTCCAAACAACATTTCCGCGCAAATAACCCCCCAACCCAAAAGTAGCATGAAATAAGACTAAACTACCCTTGTTTGTTTTCACACGGCCTTTTCTCTCCTGTTTTCACACACGCTCCGGCAATACAAATAAGTGCTCCGGCATTCTGAATGTACGCTCCGACAATGTAGGTCTGAGTCACAACGCTTCAGCATTATGAGAACTCCCTCCAATAGTGTAAAGACATGCTCTAGCATTCCGCTTCGATAATGAAGTCTCTGGAGCCACAGTGCTGCAGTAGTGAAAAGACACGCTCCGAAAGTGTAACGATGCACTCTGGCAGTATGCTACTTGGGACCCGTGAATTGATTTGGTTTGTACGGGAAGGGCATTTTTATCCAAAAAATAACAATTATTTAACTCGGAGGGGTTTTTGCGAGAAAAAATTGTTTTGGGGAAAAAAATTAGAGAAAAGATTGGGGTGGGGTAAGTTGCATAGATAGGGGTGGAGGTGTTTTTTGTAATTTTTTCTATAAAGTATCCATCTTAAATATGGATGCCAATAGGTATTCTTCTAAAAAAAAGGGTATCTAACAGTCCACATGTTTTCTCAATATAAATGTTATTTCTAATTTTCAATTTTTTATATATTTATGATCTTCATGTTAAAGAGTATACATTTTCTAAAAATTAGAATCAAATTATATTTAAAAATATATTTATTGCAAAGCCCGCATCTCTACAATATGGGGGCTGGCCGAATAGAAACCGTATATACATGCATTTACATATGGAGAGAGATAGAGTCATTGCCTTGGGTACGTGCCTCCTTAATACATGAGATACAAGATCAGTGTAGTGGGATAAACATTTTCTTCAATCATTTATGTAGAGAAGCAAACCCTGAAGCAAATTCATTGGCCATACCAGGAGAGCTGAACGAGGGCTCTGTGTTGGTATATTTTCTAACATCTTGTTGTGCTTTGACAATGTTATGGTTTTATTACTATATGGCTGATCTGAAATAGTTAGGAAAAGGCTCTAATGATTATGATAGTAATAAAATTATATATAATAAAATTATATACGTTAACGCAGAAAGAGAGACCGAGGGGGAGAGATCCATCTTTCATTCTTCTTTACTTCATAATGGAAATGCATATACTTATGTATGGCTGATAAATAAAGGGTGTGATTCGTGTAAAGCCGAGGCTCTAAACAATCAAAGTAAAACGCAAATTCAAATAGTACCGAAAATGTGGTTTCAATGCTGGAAATATTTGTGTTAGTCTTAAAATATATTTTTATCTCTAATTATACAATTTAAAGCTTAAAAAATAGTGTAGATCGAGTAGATCTATGAAATATTGAAAATAACGGTCTAAAAATGTATTACAAGATGCACTATTTCCAAAACGTGAAACTATTTTTTTTCTCGTGCCTATGCATCTTGATGTAAAGAAAATCAATTTGAGGATATTTGGGCATCGAAACCACCTCTTCTAGTGAAATTTTTGAACTATGCCCTAATTTGATTGTTTAGAGCCTCACACTTATATAAACTTTTGCCATAAGTAAATGGGGTAATATAGTAGATATTTAAAAGGGAAGAGGGGAGATTCCAAAGAAGAATATATAAATATTTGAGACCTATATGGCCAAATTGCGGGCCATAAAAAAATTATAGGGATCTCGGTGGTCGGTACAATAGTGATATTATAAATCAATTTGAATGAATAGCATTTAAGAGACAGTCATTAATAGATATGTGGAAGCTTAAATGATGAAGAACAATTTAGGTGGCATTAATAATTAAAGAAAATTATTTCGAACCTAGTTAGGCAATTAATTGATTGGTTGGTGGCGATTGTAAGATACTAGGGTTTTTGAGTTTTGACCTCATTACAAAAATCTTATATTAGGCTAAAAAATTCCAACCTTTGGAGACTTCAAAGGAACAGCCCATGTGCTATGATTAATAGGATTTAGTAATTCTCCCAGGTACTCTTGCAGTACTTGTTTTAATATAGCCATATTTTTACGTGCCCTATTGAATTCTAATAATAAAAAAACAAAAAACAACAAAACAATTATCAAAAGATTTTAAACCTTTTATAATATCACTAAAGGGTTCGAAGATTACAAGTTGCCTTTCAGGGTATGCTTTTGAGTTTCTATACTAGTGAGGTACATCTTAAAAAAAAAAAAAAAATTATCAAATTGTCCAGTATTTGAAATACCGAAGAGGCATATTTTCGGCATTGGTGCCAAATGATGAAATTACCTTCACAATTCGTAAACTAGAGAGCTGGAATTACTTTCTAACCCCCTAGTTGTTCCATTTTAGAGACACGAAACATCCTTTCTTTAGTTCAGTATGTTCCGTGTTTCTAATACTGAACTGCGAGGAGCACGAGGGTCTTTTCTCTCAATCTAGTTGCATGAGGAAAATGACTATTTTAGCCCTAGTTGTTTAGCATTAAGAAGTCGGAATTGTATTTCTTCCTTTGGAAACTGTTTGTTCTTTTCTAAAGTGCAGCAATAAAGGTCGTTTTTAAAAACGGCACCAATAAATGATAAAGGGTGTGGTTTCTATAAAGTAGCAACCTTAAACCATTCAATTAAGACGCCCTCCAAATTTTATCATAACATGTAATTTTGGTGTAAAAAATTCTTAGAATTATCTTAGAATCTATTTTCATCTCTAATTATAAATTTTAAAACTCCAAAAATGTTTAAAACTCCAAAAATGATTAAAATCAAGTAGATCTATAAACATATGAAAATCTTGAAAATAAACGGTCTAGATAATGTATTACAAGATGTACTATTTCTGGGACTCGAAATCTTTTTATTTTTCACATTCATATATCTCAATGTTGAGATGATCAATTAGAGGGTTTTTCAACATTAAAATGATATTTTCTTATGAATTTTTGAGGTGCATTTGTAATTCTACATTTTAAAGATCAACCTTATATAAACGTTTTCCAATGATAAAGTACCCCTAAATATTCCATAGTTCAAGCACTGAATATGGCAATTTTAAAAAAATTTAACAAATTTTTTTTTTGAGGCCATACCTAATTGATATAAAAACTTAAAAACACACCTTCAAATGTAGTCTGTTATCTTAAAAACACTCCTTTATTGATATTGTAAGAGGTCTCAACCCCTTTTTTGATATTTTCCCAATAAAAAACCATATTTGGAAGGTAAAAAATTTATGCAGACATTTTTTACTTTCTAGGTGGGGACTTAGGCATGGCGTTGCTATCTTTAAGTTGTTGGAATCCTTATCCAGGCTATGCTCGAATCCCATAAAGGGCTTATTCCCATATCACAATGCTATGTTAAATATTGTTTGATTTTTAATTATTTTTTCTACAAAACGGTTTTAAGTGAAATTTGGGATGTCCCATTTTCTTATTGGGGCACACCTAGAAAAAAAAAAAAAAAAGAAAAAAAAATTGCGAAAAAATAACCCAAATGCTCCGGAAAGTTTTAAGGGTGTTCTAGTAAATTTTATCAAAAGAAATATTTTTTTAATTATTTTTATTAAATGCGCCCCTGTATACATGTCCCAAATTTTTTCGGAAAATGATTTATAAAATAAAGAGTAAAAATAAAGTACTCTAAGCCGTCGGATCAAGATCTGACCCCCCAAGAACCAACTTGTGACATTGTGACTCAAGCCATACGAACCATCTACTCGGATCCAACGGCTGAGAGCAGGGGTCACATGTAATTTAAATGTGGGTGGGGTCACATGTAAAATATTAAACAATCTTATAACTCATGTCATGGGCTCTTATTAGTAATACGGTGAGGAATTTCAACCAAATATCGGTGGGGTCACATGTAAAATATTAAACAATCTTATAACTCATGTCATGGGCTCTTATTAGTAATACGGTGAGGAATTTCAACCAAATATCAGTTTTTGAAAATTGTATCTCTCAAGTGGAAAATTGTATCAACACAAAACAAAAGAAAAGAAAGAAAAAACTTATGGAAAGGTTGAAGAAAGATAAAATGTGTTTTCTTGAGAGAAAATAGATCAAAAGACGAGGAAAATTAAAGAATGGCGAAAGAACAAAAATTAATCTCACAGGCTTTTGGTTTTTATACAAAGTACTTTTATGGGTTTTGTAGAGAACATTTTGGGACAAACTTGACAAATTTTGGTGGAACAGTGATAGAGAAATAGGGTATTTTAGATTTCGGTTTATAAAACCTCCCAAACTTTGGACTCTAGATTTCTATTATTTTGGTTTCTTTACCGAAAACTAGTTGTGCGGAAAATGAAAGACGGCTCAAATACTAAAATTGTTACCCTAATTTCATGATTTTTATTGTAGAAATGAGGGAGTAGGATTAAGAACGACGGATTGGTGATTTTATGAACCAAGAAGGTTTTTTTTTTTGGGTTAATCGAGCAGTTCCGACAGAGACTCAAACCGATCCCTGTTGACTCAGGTAGTTATAATCGGTTAGGCAACTTTTTAAACACTCGTTTCAAACACGGTCTATTGTTCCCCGAGGGCCAACTTTTTGCAAGTAAGTTGTACAAGTTTAGGAGTGGCAATCGGTCTGGTCGAGTTGGGTCCGGGTTTGGCTAGACCCAGACTTGATTGGACCCGATCAAAAAATTTAAAAATATTTAAATATGTTTCATATAGTAGGACCCGACAAATATTACTGGACCCGAACCCGGGCCTGAATAGTGTTCGGATCCAAAATTTAGACATGGGCCCGACCCAATGTGTCCAATTTTTGGACCCATACCTAGACCCAGATTGGGTCTACCCCTTGGGTCCTAGGTCGGGTCGGTCGGACCTATTACCACGGTTGGGTTTATGTGACCTAAGGCCTTATGAGAGCTTGTATGAGAATTTTTTATAGTGAAACATAAATTCAGTGGAAGTATAGTCCTTTTGTGGACTATACTAGGTAAATGTGATTTGTCGATACTTTGACTAAGCTTGACGTGCTAGGCCAGTCGAGTTCGAAATAATCCAAGGTACCTGGGCATAAGGATCTACCGAGACGGGTTTAGTGGGTTAACTTTTGATGAGGTCGAAGTATGTCCAGATGAGAGCCAAGGGATTGTGTGGCCCTTACGTGTGATGAATAACTTTTAGAGACAGGGCTAAAACATCAACGTTATATCATCACACGACATGTACATAGATAGCCGTTTTAAGATTCGCCAATGAAGATGAAACGTGTACATGTGCGAGAGATTACCGCTAACCACCATTGAGTCATGATTGTATCATGGTATGCAGGATCGTACTTTTTTGTCTCTAGGGGAAAACTTGAAATCCATAAACTGAGATTGCATCTCCTAGTCTATTGGCTGACTTTAGTGGTCCAATTATGAACCCCTGCAGTGTTAGTCTATGGGCGGACTTTGCTGATCCAATCATGTGCCCTTGCAGTGGATTGTGGGTCATGAGAACTGTTGGGTAAGTTTGAGAAAGCTAGACGGATCGTGATTCACAGTTAAAGGTGGAGTGCTCTCATATATTGATAATTCCTAGATATAATGGATCTGATTCCCATCAAAATTAATTAGTTTTATGATATATGATTTTTAGAATGTTTATTTGAATTTTTGTGAATCTTATGATATTTTATTTTTATCGTTTGGATTTATAAATTAAGATATATTAAATTTTCAATGTTTTAAATAAAATATAAAGATTTAAAAATTCTAATTATGAAATAAAATAATTTCTAAAAACATATGGGACTTTCATAAAATATGAAGCCCAAAAATTAAAAACATGTGGAATAGGTGGGCTCACACGTAGCCACTAAAAGAATAGCACGCCTCACCCATTCACGTATTCTTCTTGATAAGAATGTTTATCCTTTATTTGTTGGCTTATCTTTTGGGTATAACCAACTTACAGGTTGAAGGCTAGAGCTAGAGCCATCCATCTTTTTTATTTGATTTTTGGTTAGCTAAGGATTTGATTTTTGGGTAGCAAAAGGGAAGATCCCCTTGCTCGTAGATCTCTCTATCTCTCTAATCTATCTCTTATCTCTAAAAAGATCAAGCCAAAGGGACTTTCTCTACTTCTCTGATCTATCTCTCATCTCTCAAAAAATCAAGTCAAAAGGGTTGGAACAAGATTAAGAAGTTGATGCATTAGGTAGTTGGTTTTTAGATCAAGATTTATATGCCATTGAGAGAGTTTTTGCTATATGTAGGAGAATCAAGTAACCGATCATAGATCTCGTGCATCATTGGAAGGAGGAGACTCAGTATGAGTTGTACTAAACCCGATTGAGATAATATTTGACACTCTTTTTATTTCTTACCATATTTAATTATATTATCTTTATATTCCCAGGCAAAAAAATTATGGATATTTTCTTTGTTTAAAGAAAATTGGTTTAATGACATCAATGTTTTTAAGATATTGGATTTATTAGTTTTATTTTCTTTGAAGCAAGAGTTATTGTAATAAAACTACTTGTAAGTGATCTTTGCCAAAAGAAAGAAAAATAAAAATAAAAGAGTGAAAAAAAAAAAAAAAATAAATAAAATTTCTTGGTAAAATCAAATTAGTCTTTCTTTCAACTACCCCTATACGATTCTACACTTAAACCCAGTGTTTAAAAATCGCCTATTCGGATCGCAGTCTCCCGAACCAGATCGAATATCGTCCAAAGTGATCCAGATTCAATGATATATCCGGATCCCAAAGAATCAAGTTTTTTACATTATTTTAATGTAAAATTTATTTTTAATATAAATTTCGTACACCACACGTACCTGTTGCAGTCACCGTTTACATTATTTTATTTAAAACTTCTTACACATACTTGCGACTGTCATAAGTACCTACCAACCACCATTATGAGCATGCAGCTTTACATAAAAGGCTAAGAGAGACTATTTATATGGCTATTTCAGCCTTTTGGATGTGTCACTATTCATGCTTGGTTTTCATGTGCGATGGAAGACGTATTTGGACCTCATTTATAAGGGTGTGGTTTCCACAAGGTTGCAAGGTGCAACCTTAAACAATCCATTTAAAGAGCACCTCCAGTTATTTTCATATCTAATTATAAAATTTTAAATTTTAAAAATGATTGAAATCAAGTAGATCTATAAACATATGAAAATCTTAAAAATTGATGGTCTATATAATGTGTTATAAGATGTATCACTTTTGGGACTCAAAATCCTTTCTTTTTTCATAGTCATACATCTCGACATTGAGACGATCAATTAGAGGGTTTTTCAATACTAAAATAACTTTTTCCAATAGATTTTTGTGGTGCATCCATAGTTCTACATTTTAATGTTTCAACCTTATATAAATTTTTTCCTTTTTGGGTATAAAGGCTTAGTTGGACTAAGGTAACTAATTTCTTTTAGAAACTAAAACAATACTATTTTTAAATATTCATAATGATTTTTTAAAAATATTTTGAGACAAAATTTGCTTATTTGGCTGATTCTCCTAATTTATTGTTAAATTTTTAGATTTTTAAATTAGATGATACTATAAGACAAATTTCAAACTTATTTTTATTTGTATAGTAAAATAATGATAAAACAAGAAAATGCATACCAATAATTCTAATTTTAAAGTATAATATTGTCCTTAGTTAGATTTTAATAAATATTTGATGAGAATCTTCATACAGGGAACGAAAATCTCAATATTCGCATATTGATTAAAAAAAATGAAAGTTAATCATGCAGTATCCCCATTTCTTATTGGATTATTAAAAAAAAATATTTATAATTAATTTTAATAATTTTTTGGGATTTTTTTGAAGGATCAATCGACCTATTTGGCTGACTCTAGATCTGGATCACCGATTCACCGATCTGAATGGATTTTTGGGGTGCCCAGGGGCACCGATCCATTTTTTAAACCATTGCTTAGACCTAACAAAATAATGCACAATGGAGAGAGGAAATTAGTCCATGCTAGGACATGAGAGATCCCCAACAAAATAATGCATAGTGGGGGCAAGACATTTGTCCCATGCCATAGAGAGAGGATTCAAAGCATAGGTGGTTAGGATGGTGGGCTGCCATAACTATTGATTTCCATTCTTATCAGGTCCCATGTTAACATCCCAAAAAAAAAAAACAAAAGAACAAGAAAAAAGACAAGGGCCACATTGAACATATGAAAAGTATACTAATCTAGCAGTTTAGTTTAAAACATTTTGCTAGCAGCTCCTCGACCGTCCACAACAACAAAAGATGGTTGAGGGCTCTTCCTTCCTCCACCCAAAATCCATCTTGCATACTATACAAACCCAAAACATATATTTCTTCAGCTCAAAATCCATCTTGCATACTCTACAAACCCAAAACATATTGCTACATCCAAAACCCAACTAGAACATTCATTGCCTATATCCTTGAGCTCATCCCTGATGCGGTTAAGATGATCGTGCTCGATTATTTGAAAGGATCGGGCGACCAGTTGCGTCGATTCCTTACTTATCATCTTCTTTTGGGATCACCACACTCTTGTACTTGTACCATTTGGCCCAATACAAGTAATTCCCAAAGTTCACCGCACTCAAACCAGCCAACAGCCAATAGAAATAACTCAAGTGATCCCTATTCAAGTTGTTACCAGCAAGCCATCCATCACTCACCTTATTCACCACCTCCACCACCACTGTGCTAGTGTAGTACCCAAATGCCAAAGAACACCAAGATATTGAAGTCCCCAAAGTCTTCATCCCTATTGAGCTCTCACTGTAGAAGAACTCCAGCAGCCCCACCAATGTAAACATATCAGCTGCCCCAAAAATGGCATACTGAAACCCTAGCCAAAACACAGACATTGGCAAAGGATTCATGATATTGTTGGTATCCACCATGTTATGTTCTATAGCAACTGATTTTCTCTTGGTCTCTATGACCCCAGCAATTGACATAGAGATTATGGACAAAACCAAGCCCACCCCAATCCTTTGCAAATGACTGATACCGGTCGGGATCCCTGTCATTTTGCGAGCCACAGGGACGAAGACCTTTTCATAAATGGGGACGAGGATAGCCATGAAGATAAGAGGTATGACAGGAATGGAGGAGGCAGGGACCTTGAACTTGCCAAGGTGTGGTTCCATGGTCACTCCTTGTTGAATTGAGAAGGTTTGCAGTTGGGCCAGGCAAGTGTTCATGAAGATGGTGCTGGCTATAATAGGGAGCATGCGCATGAGAATCTTGGTCTCCTCTACTTGGGTCATTGTGCAAAGGTGCCAAGGGTGTGTCGTGTGTGTGATGCTGTCTTTAGGGATAGCCGCGCGGTCTAAGAACCTACAAAAAAAGAAATGGGCGCTAAGGATCTTTCTAGGAAAAGTATACAAAGAAACCATTTCCATCATTCTTATCTATCAAATTTCAAATCAAATAGTTATAAATGTACTTGTACCTAAACTAAAATCCCAACTATTTTTTTTTTGAATTTTATGACGTACCCCAAGCCATCTAATTGAACATATGATACTCATGATTAATTGTAACCTACTTGTACTAAAAGATAAATGATCTAATAGTATACTATCTCATCTTTTTGTTGTTGATGCTAGCATATAACCTCTATTAATTAACACAGGTGATGTACAAGAGTACTAGCCTACACAAAATTGTCAGTGAAGATGGAGGCTGGCAATGGGTTGGGTGGTCGGCTTGCCCTTCCCTAAAAAAATAGGGCTTGAGCCTCAATTGTGGCATGAGGGCTAAAGGCCAGGCTAGGGCTAGATTGGCTTGGTTTGGCCCAGCACGACCCTCCTTTTCCTATTTTATTTTCTTCATTTGTTTTTGGCCCGGACCTAACAGTGCTAGGGCCTGAACCCCTTTGGCCCGGTCCGAACCGGCCCTGGACCAAAGTTGGCCTGGCCTATGCCCGGCCCGTTGCCACCCCTAGTGAAGACTTTACAAAATTTGGTATCTTTTCTTTTTTAATGGTTGATGCATCAAAACACTCCATGGTTGATGGATCTAAACCAATGTAACCCTGGTCCTAAATTTAGACAATTTAGGTCAAATACAGAGATGTAGAATTCGAATGTCTCCTACTAATGTGCGATGCGGAGCTACGGCTGATAATGTCAGCTCTTTAATACATCAAATTGTAACATTTGGTTTCAAGTGTAAAAACACCTTGGGTGATCTTTTACGACCCGAAAAAATTCGAAAGAAAGTATACAAAGCGACTATTTATTTTGAAAAAGGTTTTTATACTTCTCCTACAGTAAAGAAGATCTATTCTTCCCCTACTATCCAGCCGTCCAATTTTGATCAAGATAGCCACTCACCGTTTGATCTTAGATCTAACGTTTAGTTTTTTTATGAAAATTGTATGAATATAATGTGTCACCTTTTCATTGGGGCGCACCTACAAAAAATATTAAAAATAAATTTTCAATAAAATATAATGACCAAAATACCCCTTGAAAATTTCAAGGGTAGTTTGGTCTTTTTTTTATTGAAAATATTATTTTTATATTTTTCTCTAGTGCGAGTTTAATAGAGCATTGGATGTCCAAAATTTGGTATCAAAATAGTTTATAAAAAAAATTAAAAATAAAATAGTGTAGAGACGTGATATTGTGATTGGGGCAATCTTAGCCTTCCATTCAAAATGGACGGTTGGAAAAGGGGAAGTATATAAATTTTATTTGGAAGGAGAAATATAGAAAGCTTGCCCATTTATTTTTGGTGCAAGAAAGTTACGATCATTCTAATCTATCTTATTTTAAATTAGATAGGGGCGCGGTTTGTATAGAGCCTAGGCTGTAAACAATCAAATTAGAGCCTACCTTCAAAGAGTGTTGAGAAATATGGTTTCACTACTGAAAATCTTTGTGATAGCCTTAAAATATGTTTTCATATTTATTTATAAATTTTAAAGCTTCAAAAATAGTGTAGATTGACAGATCTATGAAAACTTGAAAATTGACGGTCAAAAAATGTTTTACAAAATACACTATTTTCAAAACTTGAAATCCATTTTTTTTTTCTCATGTCCATGCATCTTGATGTCAAGATGATCAATTTGAAGATATTTGGGCATCAAAACAACCTCTTCTAGTGAATTTTTTTGAGGTAGGCTCAAATTTGATTGTGTAGAACCTCGGCTCTATATAAACTTTTCCCATTAGATAGTTGTAAGAGCTGTCAAATAGTTCTAGGGTATGGTTTCTATAAGGTTGCAACCTTAAACAATCTAATTAAGGCGTACCTTAAAATTTTATCATAACATGTAATTTTGTTATTAAAAATTCTTAGTATTATCTTAAGATCAATTTCCATACCTTATTAGAAATCTTAAATTCCAAAAATGGTTTAAATCTAGTAGATCTATAAATATATGAAATCTTGAAAATGGACAGTCTAGATAATGTGTTGCAAGATGCACTATTTCAGGACTCAAAAACTTTTTTTTTTTTATATTCATACATCTCAACGTCGAGATGATCGATTAGAAGGTTTTTTCAACATTAAAATAACATTTCCGATAGATTTTTGAGGTGCATATGTGATTTTACATTTAAGGTTGCAACGTTATATAAACTTTTCCCATAGTTTTATAGTATACAATCACTTTTCAAAACATCTTCGATTCACCGTGCGATGAAATACGATAGTCTTTTTTTTTTTTTGTAAGCTCTTGAAAGACCAAAAACATTCCTCCATCAAATAAAATGTCCTTTGTTACTCGTGGAGTGGCAATTGGGCTGGCTCCATAACTTTTTTTTTTTCTCTCTCAATTTATTTATTAAAGATGTTGTGAGAATTTTGGATCAAAGCGATTCCTCTAATGTTTTTTTCTCGCATGACCAACAATACAATTTGGTTCCATAAGATCACTTAATCATTATCCCATAAATAGTTTGTTATATTTTTTCTTGGAGAGGCCAACCGGAGCTATTGGGTTGGCTCCATAACTTTTTTTTTTCCTCTCAAATTTATTTATTAAAGATGTTGTGAGAATTTTGGATCAAAAAAATTCCTCTAATGTTTTTTTCTCGCATGACGAACAATACAATTTGGTTCCATAAGATCACTTAATCATTATCCCATAAAAAGTTTGTTATATTTTTTTTGGAGGGCCAGCTGGAGCATGTGACTAGCGAAATATGTATGTTTATTGGAAGGCTCGTGTAAATAATGTGAGTCCCCTATTGCAAGGTCACCCTGTCCGAGTATGCCTCATGAGATGATTTCCGGGGCAAGAAAAAGGCTAATGGCTCCTTAAATCCCTAATTTTAGTTGTATATCCCTGTGTTCAAAACCACTTGGGGCGGGTACTCAGGCCCATGCCCGATCCGAGTACTTGGCCCAAGTAATGCCGAGTACTGTAGCAGTAAAAAAAAAAAGGTTAAAATTTTATACAAATACAAAAAAAAATCCAGAAAAATAAAGAACGTATGTTTCAAGTAGGATTGAACAAAACACATCAAAATGAGGATAAAAAAAGTAGTAAATAAATAAATTTTAAAAAATCAACTTGTGATTGGGGGCATATTAAAAAAATCCAAAAAGATGGAAAATATAAAAATAGGTATTTACAAAAAGAAATAAAAAAATAAAAACACTTTCCAATCTTTAGCAAAAATGATAGAAAATATAAACAAATATATCACAAAATAAAATCTTTTTTTAAAATTTTTTTTTATGATTCTTTTTGTTTTCTTTTTAATATCCCACTATCGGGACTCAGACTGAGTAGTCAAACGCTGGTATATCCATGCCTCTGGCCAAAGTTGCTAATTCGTATGGGATGGTATTGAGTTACCATCAAATTGACATTTATGCGCAAACACCTTGTAATTGTTCAAATTAAAATCGAAAAAAAAAGCATGTATACTATGCTTCATGAGGAGTATAGTTTACTTCTACTCTCTTAGTCAGAAGACATACTTGGGAGGATTTTTTCAATCTAGACTTTTGGGACCCACTTAAGAATTACTAATTGTTAAAAAAAAATTGAAATTTGAGTTTTTTTAATACTTATATCTCTCTATTTAAAAATTGGATGGTCTCTGTCCAATCTCGAGATACTATTTTTTGTCAATTGCATAGAGGGTGCAATTAGAAAAAGTTTTAGAAATTTTTTTATTGAGGTTAATCTATGAGTTGAAGAGGTTAGATTCCCAAAGTTCGGAGTCCTGAGGTTTAATTCTAAGCTGAGTTTTACCCGAGGGAGTAAATGAAGTTCTACTCGCACATGAGTAGAATATCTTTTGGCTTGAAAAAAATAGACGACCACAATTGCATTTTGAATTTAAATTTTAACTTCAAAAATGTCAACGCAGAAGGGCATATGTCACTTGGATTAGCCGATGAGAAATCCAGAGCGCAACATAAAGTTTGCAAATTTATTTTTGGACTTTGAGTATTATCGATGACATATCCCATCACCGGATTTGATATCTAATGGCCAAAGATGATTTCAACCCCGACGTACTAAAAGCAAATTATCATATTATATACTTTTCTGTACAAATAAATAACTAGCTCTAACATATCCCTATTTTGTTGATAAATGATAAGATTATGTACCATAAGACGTCACAATTACCCTTAACCAATACATATAAAATCCCATAGCTTAAAGTATGTCTCAAACCTAGAGAAATAATATTTTAGCTTTTGTGCTTAGTTAATGACGTACCCCTAATTATCCGATTTCACATCTAATGGTAAATAATAATTTTGACTTCTTTATACTAAAACTAAAGGCCTTGTAGTATACAATTCCTAATAATAATTATAGCAGAGCAAAATCAAAAAAAGTATGCTTTTAAAATATTTTTGGCTCCAATTGAAACATATTGTCCATTTACTCCGTTCGGGTATAACACATTCTTATAAAATTTGTAGGATCCCAAATTTTGGGAAGTAATCACTTCAACTAGCTAACCTCAAAAAAAAAATTTTAGATCAGCCTCTATATGTGCCTCAAAAAAAAAAAAAAAAATTCAAGATCAAATATATATCGGAAAATATTTGCAAGAAATTTTATGCTTTTCGATTGTATTTTTATGATTTTAAAACTATTTACACCTAATTTCCAGAATTTTTAAATACTAGAGCTCTTTATTCCAAATTGTAAAGCTTCAAAATAAAACATGTTTTATTTACTACAATAATAGTACAATTGTATCTCCAACAATTTTTTTTATGTTTACCTGAACTGGTCTGTCCTTTTTAGGGTTTCACCTTGCGGTCCAGCCTCCTTGTCATGCAATTCATACAATTCTCCTGAATTTTTGGGCACTGAGAGTCTCCAATTACGAGCAGTGGCCACAAACACCTGAACGTTGAGAAAAAAAAAAAAATCAAAATACACCTAATTTTTTGATAATTTATCAATTTTATCTTTTTTCAGCTATTTCAATTCATGGTCACGTGGATTTCTATAGTTATTTTAAAAATTAAATAAAAAATATATAGGTAACCTACTAAATAGTTGAACTCTTGCATGTACCTAGACCCGATGGCTATACCCCACCCAGGTCCAAGTATTAGTGAAAAATTACTCGACAGGTCAGGTCCAGTTTGAAATCTTAGACCCGAACACTCTTCGGATTTGGGTCTGGGTTTGATCAGGTCCGGGTCCCACATTTCGCAATTTATGAAAAAATATTAAGATATATTTAACTACATAGATATTTTAATTTTTTATTCGGATCCAATCCGGTTGGGGTCCAGGTCCCACATTATATTTTTGGGACTGGGTCCCATAATAGTTTTTCGGGTCCAGACCCAACCCGTTGCCACTTTGATCAACATGGTTGCGATAACTTCATCTCTATGTATGCGGTGTTGTAAGTAGTTCCCACCATTTTGGAATGCCATATTTTCGCTTCATATCCAACAAGTTAATGGAACTCTGATGTGGCTGGTCCCAAGCCGATCATATCGGTCCTAAGCCCGGGTAAAAGAAGAGGATTGTGTTAGGTAGGGCGGCTAGCATAGAACTTTACCACATCTTTTCATGAATCCGAAACCTATTTTATATGCTCATGTTAGGGTGTTCTAGACGTTCAGTCTGACTGAGGGTATGACCATTGATAGAGTAGAATAGCATAACATGATTTGTGCAACCAACCTCAAATATTTAGGATAGGACTCAAATGATAGTGATGATGACGATCGAACCAGTTAAGTGGACAATTATAAACCCATTGTTTTATGAACTTATGAGTGATAATATTGTTCTCTATCTCTAATATTCCATGATCCATATGTAGTACCACTACATGTCATAGTTATTAAGAGCAGATTCCAATTGGTCAAATGGTTAGCCAGTGCCTTGATCTTTCTGGTTCAAAATAAAAATCAGGTTTACTTCGAAGCTTGATAAAAACTTTAAATATTTTAATTGTTCCACTCTGTCAGTTTTGACCAATTTGACTAGCTAAACAAAATTGAATAACTTTTTAAATAATATATTATATTATTCATATTTTTAACATTATACGTTTAGAATCATGTCCATCTAATTTGATTGGTGATTAAAATGGTTTTAATTTGACCAAACCCCTTATTGATTCAATAGTCAGTAGTCCCTATGTATGTAAAACTTATATACTGTGATACATATAGCGTACCAACTGTAACCTACATCTCACATCAACCACCATTTTGAACCAGAGGAAGGTTGATGGACTGAGAGAGACTGATTTAGTCTCCATCTTTGACCATTGATGGTTCAGGATGCACTTCGCAATGCACACCAAATGCCACCATATTATGCAAAGCTTAATCGGGTAAACTATTTATGGGCATACTTTATAAAGAAAAAGCAAACCATGTTAGAATTTTAGGTTTCAAATAAGGATAGGGTTTTGTTGAGTCCGACAACTCATATGTACACATGCGCCCCCTCTTTAAAATCCATCTTAAAAATGGACTTTTGAGCCAAATTTTTAGGGAATCATGATCTAGCCCAAGGTGAACATGAATATGAAAGAAAGCAAAAAAATTTAAAATTTAAAATGTGTTTTTTCTTTTTTTCTTACAAGTTATTTTGATCTAATGCACTTCACACAACGTCCATCTTAAAGATGAATGTTCGTGGGCTTGCGTCCACTGACTCACATAAAATTTTTCCTTCAAATAATTTAGTATCAACTCTTTAAACTGTCCTGATGCCAACAAAATTCAGCTCAATATGCACTTGAGTAAAGAGAGCAACAATGAAGAGCATTCATTGTTCACATCAAATGGTTGAGGAGTTACTACAAGACCGTTTGAAACCCAAATGCAAACATTACTAAAAAGAAAAAATCCTATACTAGCATATTGCACCAATATATTGGTATAGAATTTTTTTGCTTATTGGTATTTTAAAAACCGAAGAGGTGGGTCGAATCAGCTAGCCACTGGTTATGAACCGGCTTGGAACAATCCTAGCTACTAAAAAAATGAAAAAACATAAAACAAAAAAGCCGGTTCGAACTACGTGAAATTGGAGGGGTCTTCGGCTCAATCTGCCCACCCACCAGCACCGAGTCGACTTGCCCCTAACTATTATGCGCAAAGTTATTATACTCCCCTATGTATAAACTTGGTTCATTGACGGCTTTGGCAACGAACTACCCTTAGGTATAGACTTGGTATATAAAAAAATTATAAAAAGTATAGTTTTACTAAACTAGTCGATCACAATTAATTGAAAAAAAATTACGATGATGATAATATTTTTTCTAAATTATTTAACACACACTCTCTCTCTTGAAGCTCGAATCCTCTGCCAAGTTACTTAGAATTCCTAGCTACATAAAAAAAATTATAGAAATTATATCCTTTTACATTTTTTTTTGTTTTGAATTTTTCATATTGTTTATAGCTTAGTTGGCATTTCACTTTTTCGTATATTTTAAACAATTTTTTTGATTTTTTAAATTTTTATTTTATTTTTGTTATTTTTTTGTGTTGGTCAAGCGAGTCCACTCGAACTCGCACACTTAAATGGCAAAGACCAACTACCGAGCCAAGTAAATATTCTCTCTTACACACACATTCATACCTGCAAAATTCGCAGCACAGGGCTCCTCCCAACCGGCACATACACCCTGTAATTCGACCTGCCTAAGTAGAGAGAGAAAATCGCAAGCAAAATGGCCACAGTGCAGATCCCAAACCCCCATTCCCAACCTTGATTCACACTAACCCACACCACGAAGGTCACCCCAAAAGAAGCTCCAATGGTGAGACTGAACAAGAACCAGTTAAAGAAACTCGAAAGATCAGGCGCTTCTCTCTCATCTCTCTTATCAAATTGATCAGCCCCAAGAGCTGGTAATGCTGCTTTTACGCCGCCGGTCCCAAGAGCTACCAAATAAAGCCCAGAGAAGAGAATTGCAGCTTGCCCACCATGAGCTGATTCACAATTACTCTGAGAATTGTTGCCTAAAATGGGGCACATCTTCGGCCTCATGAAATCGAAGTGGGCTTGCACTGTAAGAAGAGCATACCCCTGTTTAAACAGTTTGTAGAATGAATTAGTGTAGGAAAGAGAGAAGATGGGAATGGGATGAGCATACCCCTGTTTAAACAGTTTGTAAAATGAATTAGTGTAGGAAAATGAGAGAAGATGCCAATGGGATGTGAGACTTTGTTATGAGCATGGTTCCAAAACTCGGCCGAGCCTTATGGGTAAGGTAAGGCGAGTTTTAGCCGAGTAGGTTGTACAACATGTTTTTACACTTCAACTATATTATCACGTCAATTTTATTTCAGATGCACTCGAATGGCTTATTGGGAGAGAGAGAGTAGGCTTCCTTTGGTTTGTTGGGAAGACCAGAATTGGCCATTTTGATTTTAAGAAAATGATCAAAAGAGAACTTACAATGAGTTCTATGAACCCAAAGATAATGCATGTCTTGAATCTTGAGAGAAAGGTATCAGAAATGAATCCTCCCATTATAGGCAAAAGAAATGAAGTCCCCATAAAGTTGGTGAGAGTGTTAGCAGATTTAGTCAGATCAAAATTCATGTAACCACTGAAATAAGTCACCAGACTGACTGCACTGGCAATGAATGCCATGTTCTCCATTGCTTCCATGGCTGCAAAACCCCAAAAAAATACGCAAAGCCAGAGTTCAAGTGATACCACCAAACCCAAATCCAAAACTTTTCACCAAATTTAGAGAATTATCTAAAAATTAGAGAGGAAAATACTAGTATACACTAGTTAAATTTAGCTGAAATTCTCAAAGAAGATATAGAAATGACCATAGACAAAGAGAACAGCTCTCCTTCCTCCCAATTTCTTAGGCTGCAAAACTTGGGCCTTTCCATCTCTGCAAATACCCTATTCACATTACGTTTAGAGAAGGAGAGTTAGTTATAACTAAATTTGGCATAAGAAAAGAGGAATGAAAACAAGATTTAGGGTTATGTTAAAAAGAAAAACAAATCAAGATTTAGGGTTTACCATTGTTTTGGTCTGTTCTTGAAAATAGAGAGCTGAAAGCTTATTGTTCCTGCTTTTTGAGTCCCATTGCTATATGTATATATAGAACAGGATTACTTTCAGTTGGGGTGGTTGACTTTTGTTTTGTTAGGCAGAGAAGAAGGAGCGCATGATACTTCAAGATTCCTTTGACCGTTCTTGTATTTAAATGGTGTATTTATGTTGGTGACTGCAACTTTTAGGCCATCATTTATTTATAAATATGGTTTCAGAGAGTTGTATGAATTTATAAGTATGGTTTAAGACTTTTAAGAGAGCTGTATAACATTAGTCCCTGTGGTTATGGGTTGCCATTATCTGTTTGTCGTTGTGCTCCCCTGTTAGGCCACACACAATACAGTGTATGCCATACACGCACAAACAGACGGAGAGAGAGGCCAAAGAGAATGCAACATCGATATAATATAATAATATATATATATATATATATATAGAAACTATTATATAAGATTGCAACTTTAAAATGAGAATTAGATATGCACGTCAAAAATCTATCGGAAAGGTTGATTTAATGTTGAAAAACCCTCTATTTGATCATCTCGACATCGATATGTATGAATATGAAAAAAAAAAAATTTTGAGTTCGGAAATTGTGCATCTTGCAACACATTATCTAGACCATCCATTTTCAAGATTTTCATATGTTTATAGATCTACTTGATTTTAACTATTTTTGGAATTTAAAATTTTCTGATTAGATATGAAAATAGATTTTAAAATAATACTAATAATTTTTTACAACAAAATAACATGTTATGATAAAATTTTAAGGTGTGTTGTAATTGGATTGTTTAAGGTTGCAACCTTATAGAAACCGTACCCTATAAAAATATTAACAGAATATTTCAAAAAAATAATTTGAGCCAAATACTTCTTAAAAATCTATCGAAAATTTGTATACAATGGACCAATTTTATACTGGTACCCTTAAAAACCCACCAATTTTTTTTGTTTTTATGTTGGTAGCCTCTTTGGTGACCATAATATTGAGATATATGAATTAGAAAAGATTTTAAGTCCTAAAGACAATATTATTTGTCCCGTTCATTTTTAAGGTTTTTAAATGTTTATATATTCTCTCCAGCACCAATCCTGAAGCTTTGAATTTCACAATTAGGGGTACAAATAAATTTTTAGGCTATTATAGGGATTTCTTACACCGTTGGATTGGAGATGTGGCTCTTTGCATCAAATTTCAACCCCTTTTGTTCTTGGGCATCTTCAAGCTTAAATCAGATGAAAAGGGCAACAAAAAGGAAAATTGTTTTATGCGGCCGGGACCACATTTCTACAGTGCCCCCCAGGTATAAAGCATCTATTTTAAATATGAATGTAAATAGGTGGTCCATCTAAAAGCAGTTGAAATTAACTTTTCCAAATGTTATTTTAATCAAATTATTATTTTTAATTTTTAAAATTAATTAATTTATTCATATTCATTATCTCCATATAAGACATTACATGTCTTTAAAAATTAGGTAAAAAATTCCATCTCAAAAATAGATTTTTAATAGGTGACTCATTTCTACGTGGACTCATAAAAACCGTGTCCGGACTCAGGACATGTGCTTGAGGGGAGAGAGAGAGAATCTTAATTATTAATTGTGAAGAGAGAAAAAAAATGAATAGAGCAGTTGTTTCGTAAAGAAAAGAAACAAAGTCCAGGGAGATGAATAAGGGGTTTGGTTGAAATGAGCATTATTTCAGATTCTCCCCCCAAATAGGGGATAGTCTCTTTCAGGTTATTAAATTATAGATTAATGAAATACATTGCTGACCAAAAGTAGAGATAGAGAGAGAGAGAGAGTTCTTCTTATGCTTACAAAAGAAGAAAGTAGAGAGAGAGAAAGTTCTTATGCTTACAGAAGGAAGTAGAGAGAGAGAGAGGGAAGAGAGAAAGAGAGAGAGTTCTTCTTATGCTTTAAAAAGAATAAAGTAGGTGAGGGCCTCCATTCCTATGAATGTAGTCAATTGCTGTTGATTTTCATGTTAGCTCCAACAGTCATATACATGGTTGTCAACTTCCCTAAGAAAAGTTAAGAAAGCTTGTGGTTTTTTAACCAGTTCATATCTTCCACCTAATCTGTAAACTCTTTCCTTTATTTTTATTTTTATTTTTATTTGTATTTTTTTTCCTGGGAAATATCAAAGTTACTGGTTTCTTTGAGCTGCTAATTCAAACAAGTGCTTTTACCCAATTAGGCACATACCTATTAAAGAAAAAGAAGAAAAAAAAAAAAGAAAAGAAATAAAACAAAAAGTAATCTAATTCCTTTTGGTTATTTTTTCATATTCATGATCTCTATGTTAGATATTACGTGCCCTTAAAAATCAAGTTCAAAATTTCATCTCAAAAATAAATTTATCAATAGGCCCGCATTTCTACATGAAGGTTTGGCCGCACATAAATAAGGTCCATTCTTTTTACTTTATATTGGGATTATATTGTAGAAACAAAAAGCAATCCACAAAAAACAAGAAAGAAGAAAAAAATACAAAAGAAAAAGATAATCAACCACAACGCAAAGATATACGTGATTCGGCAACGTGTCTACGTCTACGGGAGATTAGAGCTTCTTTACTAGCAATAGAGAATAGGATTACAATTCTCTCTCTTCCTCATGCCTCTCTGTTTTTATCTAATTACAAAGAGATTTGTGTTTGTCCCTTAACCTTTAACTTCGGATAATCCCCCAATCGCAACGATATAAATCGAGTTCGAGATAAATGGTACAATTTACCAAAATACCCTTGTACGAATATATATCAAGTTTCAAATATATCGAATCCCTCAAGCCCTACGGGCTTTTAACGGCCCTCCGAAATCGTCTTTTTGACTCCACCTTGATAGATCTATTTCCTCATAATACAAGGCATCAATCCTCAACATATATACTATGCGACTATTTATTTTTTGTACAAGGATGGTACAAATTACTTTTAGCTATTAGATCTAATAAATGAAACTGAGTCACGACACTCGAACAATTTTATTTTGTACTTTGTGTCTAAACAATGGTACGTCCTCAACTCTCAAGTTTCAAATTTAATGATCAATAATGAATGTGATCTCTTTGTATAAAAAATAAAGAGTGTTGTTTGTATAGAGCCTAGGCTCTAAACAATGAAATTAGAGCTCACCTTCAAATAGTATCGAGAAATATGGTTGTAATACTGAAAATCTTTGTAATAAACTAAAAAAATATTTTCACCTTTATTTATAAACTTTAAAACTTCAAAAATACTGTAGATCTATAGATCTATGAAACTTGAAAATTGATGGTCCAAAAATACGTTACAAAATACCATATTTTCGAAACTTAAAATCTATTTTTTTTCTCATATCCATGCATCTTAATGTCGAGATGATCAATTTGAAGATATTTGCGCATCAAAACAACCTACTCTAGTGAAATTTTTGAGGTAGGGTTTAATTTGATTGTTTAGAGCGTCGGCTCTATAGAAACTTTTGTTAAAAATTTCATATGTTATCTCCTCCTTCTCTGTCGCACCTATATTAATAGCCGCAATAGGATTAGTTATGTGTATTCTTTTCCTCATATTTAAGTGTGTTATACTATGCTCACTCGTGAGGATAGTTTACTGTTACTTCCTCGATCACATCACGTACTTCGGAGGATTTTTTAAATCTCAAATTTTGGTAACTACTTGAGAATCAATAGATGATTATTCTCAAATAAAAAATTTTTATTTTTATTTTTCAAAGGTTTAGATCCCACTCCCTAACAATTTAATTGTTTCTTTTTAATCTCGAGACTTTATCTTTATCAAATATCTAGAGGGTGCAATTAAGAATTTGGCTATCTTTTTCAAATATTTAAAGGGTGCAATTAAGAATTTTTTTTTATTTAAGTTAGAATATTTATTAAAGAGGTTACTTGAGGGAATAAATATACCTAAGGGAATAAACATACACTAAAATTCAGAGGGGGCCATATTTAAGTCTACAGCACCATCGTGAGTGGCAATTTAGTGCATTAGCTATATCCTCTCCCAAGCATGTGTACGGGTCGGGCTTGAGACTCGCCCTACTCTTAAGGGACGTATCCCCGATCCAAATGGTGCATTTGATGGTGGTGGGCATTTGTGCGAGTGATCCAATGCCTCTAATACTAACCGTTGAGAAAACTTACGTATGTGTATACTGTTTGTCCGTTGATAAATGGTTGATAACCGTTGGATGCTGGTTAATAGAAACTCAACAGTCACATTGGTAGTGTTTGTCTATTGATTAATAAAAACTCAACGGTCACATTGCTCGTCAAAACTACAAGCGAGTGCTCACTTCAACCGTGACCTCACTTCCCCTTTTTTTTTTACACCTTCTAAACTCATTTTCTCTCTCTCTACCAGATTTTCTCACCCTCTCTCAATTTGAATTGACTCTCTCTATTCTTACACAACTCTGGCGCTTATAGTGGGCTTTTAGTTCATGTGCATAGAACTTAAAAGCAAATTTTTGAGACTTCCCATAATAGGCAAATATTGTGTTGAAAAAGCATGACTGTAACTCCTATCACAGGAAGGTTTTTCCTTTATTTTACTGCACGGGTTTTGGGGTAGGGTAGGGGCATAATGGTAATTATTAATAAAAGAGTTGGAAATAATTTTCAGAAAATAAAAGGTCAAAATAGAAAAATAATTAAGAAATCACAATATGCTTTAGTAAAGAAAAGAAAAGAATAGATGTCGAAAGATTATGGAAGATCGATCTCACTTAAGATATATAATAATAAGAGAATTTAGCAAAATATCCCGTTAAATTTATCATTATTAAAAAAGGATTTTATATAATGAGATTTTTTATCTTTGGTACAAAAACATAGTTACTTATAATCATCCGATGTGAAATCTAATAGTTTGGATATGTTACGAAGTTCGAAAAAATTTCTTTTGAACTTTGAGCTTGATCAATAAAATAAATGCAAGCACCCAATTTCACATACAATAGTCAAGATTAATTATGACCACATTCTATCAAAGGCAAATAGTCTCATTATATACTTTTCTTCAATAAAAACCCCCCTGAAAATGTTAAATATTACACTTGTATCCCCCTCTTATCCTCTTTTTGTATTTTTCCCAAATGCCCTTCGAATTTGAGATTCCAAGGTCTATAAGTTTTTATGTTAATATAACTCATCTGTACAATATGTAGGATCCAGAGGTACAAAGCATATATTTTAAAGATGGACACAAATAGGTGGTCCATCTAAATAATCGTTCAAATATTTTTTTAATGTAATTATTATTTTTAATTTTTAAAACTTATTTATTTTTTCATCATGATAAAAATTATATATTCTCTAAAAATTAAGATCAAATTATATTTAAAAATACATTTATTGCCAAACCCACCACATTTCTTCATGTGCAAGATTGGTCACATGCTAACTGCGCTCTTTTCAAAATCCAAAGTCTTTTCTAGTTTTCTTTAAATGCATTAATTAAAAAAATCAGATTTTGAAAATCTATGGTTTTTTTAGCAGCAAAAAACCTTCAAATTTTCAAAGAAGTTTTTTATGTTAATGTACACCCCAAATATCAAGAAAAAAAATTATGATTTTGAGAATCCAAAATTTTTCCCTGTTGATAAAACTCGCATAGAAAACTTCATATTTTTTTAATCTGAATTTTTTAGAGTTTTATCAATATAAAGAACTTCAAATTCTGAGAAAATTTGAATTTTTTTTTTTTTAGTTCTCATGATAAAAAACTTCGGATTTTCAAAATTTTAAGCATGAGCAATCTTGCCACTAAAAAGAAAGAGAAGAAATTGGGTATGAACGTGTGCACACAACAAAACAAAAAAATAGATTTCTTTAAAATGGAAAAAGGGTCAGGTTTGTACAAAGCGCCTGCTTTCTTGGCATGCAACCCTTGATATTTTCTTAATTACATCAACCCCAAAACCATTCATTTTTATATCCAAACATCCAAGTAAAATATTATTTTTTTAAAGATGAGAATACCCTCGAACATTCACGATAGTTTCTTGCTCTAAAATTTATTCAAATTTGAAATTTTAGATATACACCTTTTAAAGACAGTTTCTATCTCAAAATATTTGGAGAGAAAAAACACAAATTATTTGAATAGAAAAACTATCTCACGATGTCTCAAATTTCAAATTGAAATTATCTCTACAAATTGATACCATCCCAAAATTTTTGAAGAGAAGATGAGATATTCTCAAAAAATTTAAAGAGAAGATGAATTTAGATAGGGATACTCTCAAATTTTTTAAAGAGAAGATGAATCTGGATTGGGATGAATATAGAAAGGGATACTTTCATCCTTAACGAAAGTTACTTCCAAACTTGAGGGCTTGATACAAAAATAAATAGGATAAAGAACCAAGCCACTCGTTTACGCGTGGCCTCCAATAACATTTTCACCGCTTTTGCATGCCACCCAACTTCTTTTCATAGTTTCCGCATGCCCTCCTCCAATAACATTTGGACACGATTTCTATGCGGCCAGCCCACGGCTTGGCAATAAATATATTTTTTAAATATAATTTGATCTTATTTTTAAAAAATATATAATCTTTAATATGGAAATTATGAATATGAAAAAATAAATAAATTATTAAAACTAAAAATAATATTTATATTAAAAAAACATTTGAACCGTTAATTATAATTGTTTTTAGATGGACAACCTAATTGCATCAATCTTTATGATAGATGCTTTATACATATTGTAGAAATGCAATTCAGCCCGCATGAAAAATTTTTGCACTCCATTTAATTCTTAACTGGAAAACTAAACCCAAAAGCACAGGATAAAATTCTTTTCCTGAATCCTGATCATCCACAAAGTTTATGAACACTTCGAAAATCCCAACACCAACCTGAAAACACGCGAACCTAAGACAGAGGCTAAGCACACACACCCAAAGAAAGACGCGAATAAGTCATAAGAGAGAGACCACCTCAACTCTGAGGTGAGGCCTTTGGGACCCCAACTGGAGTGCTGCTCGCACCACTGCCGGTTTCGGCACCATAAGCAGGAGGTGGCTGCTGCGAATACCCATGACCTGATGCTGGCTGCCTATCGCTCGATGGCCTCTGCTCATATCCACCATAACCTTCGCCAACACCACCGGCATACCCTTGTGGCCCACTATAGCCTGGCTGCCCATAAGCAGGTTGCCCACCATAACCCGCTTGCCCATAACTTGATCCACCTTGGTGAGCCTGGTCAGGCGGGGCAGGGCTCGTATAAGGAGCAGGAGGTCCATACCCTGACTGAGCGGGTGGGCTCGGGGTAGGATACCCAGGCTGAGCTACTCCAGCAACAGGCCCATATGCAGGTGGTTTTTGAGCCTGAGGTCCATAGCCAGCCTGAGCATAAGGACCTGGTTGCCCATATGCTGACTGAGCCATGGGTTGGCTCGATGGAAACCCACCTTGAGCAGGTGGAGGCTGAACACCATAACCTGGTTGTGAGCCCACTGGCTGGACCGGTTGTGCCTGGCTCGAGCCCTGGGTTCCATAGGATGGAGCTGACTCTTGCTGGGTTGGTGCACCAGGCGGGCCATAATTGGGTCCAGAGTAGGCCTGAGTCTGGTCATATGGTGCCTGGCTTGCAGGTTGGTTTGGAGCTTGGTTAGTGTTATAGCCATCTTGTTGTGTATAACTAGAGGGTTGAGAATAGGATTGCTCATAGGGTGCGCTAGAAGTGGGGGGTTGTTGGGTGTAACCATAGTTAGTGTCAGGAGCAGTGGGTGCTGTGGTTTGGCCGGGTTGCGTATAGTAATCATAACCTGGGGCTTGTTGAGGGGCCTGTGTTGGGTTTGAGGCAGGGGTAGTTTGGTCCCAAGAGGAATTATAGGCGGCAGGGGGTTGCTGTGGATAGGCAGCGTATTGTTGAGAAGCAGCATATGGTTGGGACATGTAAGGAGGAGGTGGGCCTGAATAGGGTCCGGGTTGTGTGTAGCCATAGCCTGGTTGCTGCTGCTGCTGTTGCATTGGAGGAGGGCCTGGAGGGCCCCAGTTGTAGGGGGGGCGAGGTGGACGGTAGGCACCTGGCTGCAAGTAATTTGTTGACATTGTCGGGTTTCTTGGGCGGGTCTGCAAGAGAGAGCAAAAGAGTAGTGAGGTGGAGAAGTAAACAGTGTCACAAGACTAGTGAGAGAAAGTGGTCATTTAACACAAGAGGCAAGATGAATTTAGTGAGAACCAAGAATTAAGACGGCCTACGCATATAAGAGAGAATCGGAAAGATGCTATTTGTATTAACCAAAAGGATACATTCATTTGATCTAATCTCTATTAGGCAGTAAGAAATGACATGCTCACCTTGTTGCATTGGACTAACTGAATGGGGTTTCATACAACGGACAAATCAGCAAATCCTCATCCTTCCCCACTAACTAATCATGGATTCAAAACTCGTACAAGCAACTCAAGAAGTATATGACATACAGTTCCATTTACAAAGAAACAATTCAACAAGAAAGTGATAGAAGCAGTAACTATTCAATCCTTTAAAACACTAAAATATGATCCATATATAACATTCATAGTGAACCCTACCCAAGTGAGAATACACTTCCTGTGGATGCGCTCAAAATAACCATATCCAGTGGTGCTTCTTTATAAAAAGAGCATCTCTCCTGAGTGAAATTCCACACAAGCTAATTATCCCAATTCAATAGTAGTCTCCAAGAGGAATTAGTTATGACAATATCTTCAACAGATATTTAAATGGAGTATAAATTATACAGAGTAATACCATTGGGATATTCAAAACCATACCAGCACTTGGCATGAAATATAGTTCTGCCTAGTCAATCAGAGACAAAGGAACACCAACATGCTCATCAAGCCAACCCTGTGGTTAGTAACAAATAATGCTGGATCCCAAAATCCCAAATGATTCTTGAGTAAAGTTTCTACAAGTGCGAGCATAAGAAACTGACAAAAACCAGAACCAAACGAGAAATTATTTCATATATATTCTCATCGTTGACGAAGAAATGTATATGACACCAACCAAACCTTTTAGACTAACTTCTATAGAGGCTATCAACATACTTCCTGCTTAACACGATCCCTTCAAGTAATTCCAAGGCAAGATTAACATATCCAGCAATGTTAAACAAGTATACGTGAATTGACTTATCCAGGATTCACAAAAATGTTTGAAGTCCAAACAATTCACAGAAAATTGTAGCACATCTGCACCTAACGCAAACCTGCTTCTATCAAGAAGACCGAACATTGAAGAATGGATTTTAGCAGCCCACTTATCCTGCAGATTCAGAAACTGAGCAGAAAACAGGGAAATAGAGCTTACATTCACTTGATTTATATGGTTCTGGCTAACCTACCACCAACAAAATGCCATAGAGGAATTTTCGAAGCCACTTAACTATAATCCATTAAGTGCTCCAAATAATTGAGTAAATTTGCTTCCATAAAAACTATAATAATCCATCAATTAATAGCTGAAGCAAATTCAATAATGGAATTGGCAAAGGAGATATATTCAACAAGACATCAACTGCTCCACAGACTTACTAAATGAGTTGATGGCCACAACCCTCAATATTTCTCCTCGTCAAATACTTGTGGCCGACAAGAATCCAATAGAAGCATCTAAATACAAAACGTAGATCATGTACAAGAGACCGTGCACTAGTAGGAAGAGCAATAGTGGATATAGTTGGTTTAATAAAAGGTTAAGACCAGCAAAATACACAATGTCGATGGAACACCAAATAAAAAATGAGAAATATAAAAGTGAATGCTATGATATCTGACTATCAGAGTGCATAACTAGACAGCCCTTGTTGGCAGTTGCGTGACAGCCCTTGTTGGCAGTTGCGTGTACACAAAGAATGCAGCAAAAAATGTGGTCTTCAAACATCTGAAACCTCACAAATGACTGGAAATATATATAAGGTAAGTGTACCAAAAAGCCAAAAGTAATAATTACATGTTTGGTGATTAGAAGGAAACAAATATAATGTCCATTGCAGATGTTGTACCGTTCATATTCCTTCAAATTGCTGCAACTAACATAACTTCTCAAAATTCCAGGCACACATGTGTGCATCCAAATGACGACCCTGCAGCTAGGAATATGGAACATAGAGCAATTGCAAAAAGTAATATATGGTAGATATATGGTCCATCAAGTATATCGTTTCCAAACTCACCTTAGAAACCAGTTCTTACATCCTGACAAAACTCGAAGCTTATAAAAATGTGGCAATGCGACATGTAGGACTCTAGAGATACACTTCACATAGTAGACAGAATGATCAAAATCAAGTTTCTTGAATTTCATACAAACAGGGAGTTAAAACAAGAAAGAACAGAAGAATGCCTGCCGTTATAAAGGAATGTACAATTCACATTTCACAAAAGTGCAAAATGCAGGATGCCCATAGACTAGGAGGCAAGGGCACTACACCATAACAAAAATGGCACCCAGTCAATCAATGAATTAGTGCTACTAGAAAATATTGAGAGCATGCCAACAACATTCATATGCATAGCACTTGCAGTGAAATTTCCACCATGGTCAAATCTCAGTAGAACGTAAAGAAGAGATCATTGACACAAATATCCTGCAGGGCACAAAATAGATACAAAAGACCAAGATCTAACACATACACCTTGAATAAAAATAGCTAGTCTAAATGACCATTTTAGTGTTTACGATACATAACTACAGCACCATTTCATGTACACATCCATAAGAATGCTTATCTAAACAAAGGTTTCAAAAAGCATACATGCAAGTATGAATAATAAAAGAGATATCACCAGGCATACCAGGTATTCATGCAGAATCCAACAACGCATACCTCATTAACAATTTCATTGACTAATTCTTTAGCAGCTTCAATTTGCTCTTTAGTGCCATTCATCTGAACTGTTCTTTCTGTCGATGTGTCCCCAGGTGGGAGATGCAATGGTATCACCTGCATTTCACACAAAAATGTATAAATTTTAGTTAAGCATATGCAAAAATACAAGAAAACAGAAACATCATCTACAGCATAGTAGATCAGGACATATTCAGAAGCCAACGAACAAAACATGAGTACATCAAAATCCAAATAAACAAGGGGAAACATTACTCGACAAAACACTTGTGAATGATGGAAAAAAACTGTGTTTTGACAGGTTACTTAGATGCTTTTTAAATGACAGTGACATTTTGAGCAACTATTAAACAGCAAAAGTCTATCTTTGGAAGCTAAATTAGGAAGAGTGGGGCCAGGAGAACAACCATGAATACATCAAATCCAAATAAACAAGCGGCTTTTCTTTTTTGATAGCATATTTGTTAATAATTGAAAAGACCATTGCTCTTTGACAGGTCAGCCAGATGCTATTCGAATGACAGTGACATTTTAGGAAATTATTGAACAGCAAATTCTATCTTTGGAAGCTAAATTTGTAAGGAAGAGTGGGGCCAGGAGAATAGGCAGCAATCAAATGTGTTTTTTTTAAAGAACTAAGAATGGCATCAAATGCTAAACAGATATTGCACAGAAATCTTGTGAAGTTCACCATAATTGGAAGCATAGGAGCCAATAACCGCATGATACCCTATTGAAATATCGAGCAGAAATTATTAACAATATAGTTAAAACAGCTCTCGGGCTTCCAGGGAAATGCACCATTACATGAGCCCAAGAGTCTGGGAAACAAATGGCTAGACAATTGTGTGGGTGCGACTCCAGATCTCTCAAAACCGATTAAAGTACCCAAAACTAGCTTATATTTCTAAAAGCTTCACAAAGTCATAATGAAAAGCTCTGAATGTTGGATAACAATGATGCCAATACCAACAAAACAATTAGTACACTAAATCTAAGGAAATTTTCACCAATTACATGATTTTGTTTTTTAATAAAAGCAGGGCTAGCAAAATAATTGACAGCATCAATTTCCAACTAAAAGGTGAAGGTCACAAACCTGAATCCGTGCTCCAGTCCTGCTTTGCATGGTTTTTATGGTCTCACCCCCTTTACCGATAATCAGTCCAACCTAGATAAGGCAGAGGTCAATCAATTCAAACACGTCTAAAATTCCGCAAAAAGACCACCATCTAGCCCAAAAGAAACCAAAAAAAGAGCAGATAACAAGATCCAGAATATTACCTTGTTATTTGGAACCTTCATCACGAATTGTTCACTACCGTCCGGTTGCACTGAAGAGATGCCCCGAGCTGCAAGCGCACCAGAGCCCCCTGCTTCTGCCTGATCCACCAGAAAGCCATAGAGACAATAAGAAAACACCTTGCTAATGAAATTAATAAAAAAATGAATTCGAAAAGGAACCATTATAAAGTTCAGCAGAGCAAACACACCTCTGCAATCACATCCTTGATTAGCTGCTCTGCCCTGCTGATTTGCTCAGAAGTACCAACAAGTTCTACTTGTCTATTTGGAGAATTCGGATCAGCATCACTGTCCCTGGTAACTTGAATTTTAGCCCCTGACTGGAGCTGAAGATATTTAATGGTTTCTCCTCCCTTCCCTATAATAACACCAACCTGTAAACAGGAGAAAGCAACAATATGAAGGATGAGAATCCACTTAAGTGTCAGTAACAAGTGGAAATCAAAGAAGCATAGGGATATCAATAGAGATGTTAGCCCAACCTTCCCATTCGGTATATCAATCTTTTTACTTGTGCCCTGAAAACCATAGTAAGAAGCTGGTTGTGCTGCAACGGTGGGGTTGACTTGAAGGTTCCCCATTGGCTGGCTTGGGGGGTTTTGTGAAAGATCTGAAAGGGATATAAAAAATCAATAGCAAGAAATTGTCAATAAAAACGAACATATAATTGTCAGCACGGAAGAGTTATGCAAAAAGAATAAGGAATGACATAACAGAATAATATGGATAAGGGTTTTGGTAAAAATATAACAGATGGAGATGTCGATAGCATGAAGAGTATCTGATGAACTTTCCAAAGTACAGAATTAAGACCAGTGGGATTTTCCATATTAGCACCATATATACCATCCAGCTAAGAGACTAAGACATTCACCTCTTACAAACTAAATCCTAGTTGAATATCCAACAATTTGTTAATAGAGGACCTTTCCAACTCCAAGTATCGTGTGTACCTGCCCCCACAATATAAAGAACCCCCACTAATGAAATCATTTATGCATCATCATGAATACTTTCTACAAATACAATGGCATGTTGTTGTCCATGTTTAGGTGCCCACGAAGCTAGTACCAGCAGAAAGCATCATTTACACAATGCCCACCATATGCTCAGGGCTATACCATATACTAACATAAAATAAAATATGTGAATCAACGTTTTCCAAAATTCATTCATCTAAATAGCATGAATATGTAGAAAAGAGAAAGAATGAACTTTACATGTTACATATAATTATACAAATATACAGATATCTTTGTCCTTTTGTTCCCCTGAATGATTCATCACATATGGATCTCTAACTCTTTTTTTTCTTTTGACTAGCAACTACCTTGTAAAAAGACTAGCGCACAAAGTTGGATGAGCAGATGCAGACAAACAGAAGTCTCTACTCTTATTACAGATATCAAACACAACACAGTCACTTCAAAATGTCTAAATCCGTCATACTATTGAAACCCTGTCACGTAATCGCAAGGAAACTGAATTAGCAAGCAGCATGACCTAAGAGAAAAGTATAGGATAAAAAACATTAGAACTTCAAATGTAATCACATCGAATTCCCAAGGCCACCACATGAGGGATGACAAACCAATACCCAATTGAACTAGGTTTAATACCAACACTCAGCCAAGCACATCCTAGAAATCCCGGTTGTAACCTCTGTGTGTGTGTGTGTGTGTGAGTGAGTGAGAGAGAAAGAGAGAGAGAGAGAGAGAGAGAGTTTGGCCAACTCGATATCCTAATGCTGGAAGCAGACACTAAATCACTAACACATACGCACACAGAAAAATCCAAAAGATTCTAGATGCCATATAAAAAAAATTATAACACCAGACTATCTTCAAGACACCATATTAAAATCTTCATAACACCAGATTATCTTCAAGAGACCAGATTTGGTAATGGGTCCACCTTAATCACGCTACAGAGCAAAACAATCAAACAATGAATAATCTGTCAGGGTGGCAGGTGGCATGACTTGATGTCTAGAAACTCCAATGCTCAGGTTAGCATTCAGAAAATAAAAGGAAAAGGGCGATATACATACAAACAAAAACCCTAAAAATTCTTATTTCCCCAAACGAAGCATTCTACAAATAATAGAAAAATAAATATCAAGCTCCCATAAAATCCATGAAAATTATACTTGCAGAAGCCCAGGTGTTTTATCATTGTGTATTGTCCATGCCCGTAATCAATAACAAAGACAGTAATCATGACAGGAAATTGCCATAAAGACAAAGCGAGACAAATTCAATAACAAATTGAGAGATAGGAAGAGACAAATTCAATAACAAATTGAGAGATAGGAAGATGCAATGACGAAGATGCAATGACCTAATAGAGAGCAAATAAATGTCTACAAAGAGAGGGCAAAGAGAGTAAAAATAATAGATCCAGAAAGAAAAGAATATAGCAAAAAAAGACCCAGAAATAGATAACAAATAATAGAGAGAAATACAAAGCAACTCGAACTTACGATATGACAATCAGAAAATAGAGAAAAACTGGCAAATACAGTTAAAAACCTAGCAACAAATAGCAAACACAGCTAGCAATTAGAAAAATGAAGACATACCAAACAGCAAATAGGAAGCTTGAACGAGATGACAAATATAAAATAAAGAGGAAAAAATGACAACACAGAGATAAAAAGCAGATAAAGGGGTACAAAGAGGTAGCAAACAGCAAACAAAGAGGTACAGAACAAAGCATATAGAGATAAAAATACCTAGAGAGATAGATGGAGAAATAAAGAGGCAACAATCACAAAAAAAAAAAAGAAGAGAAAATATAGAGAGAGAGTGTATGTATGTGAACAAACCAGTTAGGAAGCCATTGGAGGGGGTTAGGGTTTCAGATGGGTCATCGGTGCGGGGACGCTTGGCATCCGCACTGTTGACAAGGCGAGCAACAATCTCTTGGGCCCTCTGTTTGGCTAGAGCGATTTCGTCCATCGGCGGGGGGACACTGTTGTATGAACCCGTTTGTTGCTCCGGAGGCGGGGCAGCAGAGAAGCCGGTGGGCCTGCGAGGAGCTGGTGGGGGCTCATCGAACTTCCGCTTGTGGCTGTCCGCCCTTGAAGAGAACGTCTCTTCGGCCATGGTTCTTGAATCTTCAAGCTCTAGGATTCAGAGAGGTTTTATGAGTTTCAAGGCTATCTCAGGTCTAGAGATAGAAGGATACAGAGATGGGAGAGGGTTTAGAGAGTGAGAGAGAAGGATCTAGAAATAGAGAAAGCAAAAGGATTGAGAGAGAGAGATGGAGATTTGAGGCTGTTCTTCAGTGAGGATGGTAGAAATAGTTGGAAAAGTTGGACAGGCTCCGGAACCCTATTATTATGTGGTTGGCTTCACAACCCTATGCAGATGGCGGCAGCGTTATCATGACCGGTCCCGATTCGAACCGGTCAAAGCCTTGGAGCGGTTGGACGGTTTTGTATACAGTTAGTATGGATTTCAAACTTAGAAAATTAAAAAACATAAAGGGCAAACTACAAACAAAAAAAAAAAAAAAAATCAAAATCAAAATATGCTTTTTATACAACTAACCCCCAGCTAAACTTTTCTCCCAAATTTTGCCCCACAACGACCTTTCTATGCAAATAACCCCCCAACCCAAAAAAAAAACTAAACTACCCCGTAGCTTTAGCACACGCCTCTCTCTCTCCGGCAGTAAACGTACAATGCGCTCCAGCAGTACCAAAGGGCACTCCGGCAATACATGCTCTGAAGCCACAGCGCTCTGGCACTGAAGACACAGGGCTCCGGCAATATCAGAAGGCGCTCCAACAGTACACGTTCTGGAGACAATGCGCTCCGGCAGTCTCAAATGGCGCTCTGGCAACACATGCTCTGGAGCCACAGCGCTCCGGCAGTTGCACAGGGCACTCCCGCGCTGAAGACACAACGCTCCAGCAGTTGCACAGGGCACTCCGATGCTGAAGACACTGCGCCCCGGCAGTCTCAAAGGGCGCTCCGGCGATACATGCTCTGCAGCCACAACGCTCCGGTGGTTGCATAGGGCACTCCGGCACTTAAGACACAGCTCTCCGGCACTTGAGACACATGCGCTCCAGCAATGCATGTTCTGGAGATGACAACGCCCCAGCATTTGCAAAATGTGCTCCAGCAGTGCTTATTCTGGAGACGAGGCACGCCGACAGTTGAATAGGGCACTCCGACGGTACTTGCCCAGGAGTCACAGCACTTCGGTTGTATCCGAAGGCGCTCCATTTGATTTTTTTTGTATCGGAAGGTCATTTCCATCTAAAAAAAAAAAAAAAATTACCTTGGGGTGTTTTTGTATTGAAAGTTTATTGTGTGGAAAAAAGTGAGAGAAAAGGTTTGGATGGGGGTAAGTTGCATAGATAGTGTATTTTCAGGATTTGTTGTAATTTTCCCAACAAATAAAGTAAGAGGGGATAAAAACACAAAAATTTAGAAAATTCATCTTTGGGTGCGGTTATATAGAGCCATGGCTCTAAACAATCAAAGTAAAGTGCAACTTCAAATAGTGTCAAGAAATATGGTTTCAATATTGAAAATCTTTGTGCTAGCCTTAAAATATACTTTTGTCTATAATTATAAAATTTAAAGCTTCAAAATTGTGTAGATTGAGCCAATCTATTGAAATTTGAAAATCTTGAAAATTTACAGTCCAAAAATGCATTACAATATGCATTATTTCCAAAACTTGAAATCCATTTTTTTCTCATGTCCATGCATCTTGAGATTGAGATGATCAATTTGAAGATATTTGGGCATCAAAACAACCTCTTCTAGTCAAATTTTTAAGGTGTGCCCTAATTTGATTGTGAAGGTTTAGAGCCTCACACTTATATAAACTTTTTCATTCAAAAAATCGTATTTTGCATAGAGAGCACGTATACTAGGCTCCCAGAAAAAAAGTTAGCACACACACACACACACACATATATATATATATACTATGCTCTTGTGCAAGCATACTATAATCTACACCCTAGAGCATAAGACCTGGGAGGACTCTGTCGATCCGAAATTTTGAGAACTACCTGAGAAGTTTTAATATTTTCGAGAAATTTATGTATATACCATATTGGGGGGAGGTCAATTAAAAACTAGGATCACGTTTGTCCCATATTACGAGCGGCACCCCTCCCCTTGCCATTTTTTCGAGAAATTTATGAACGGATCATATTGAGGGGGGTGTGTCAATTACAAAATAGGATCACGTTTGTCCCAAAACACGGGCGGCACCCCCAATATTTTTTTTCCCCAAGCTATCTCCTTGTCTGGTAAAACCGCACCGGACAGGTGGGGTTTTCACGTTTCAAACGAAAAGTTGTTGTCTAGTGTTCAAATTACCTAATAGCTCTGTGTGTTTTTAAGTTTTAAGCTTGCTGTCTGGTATTTGAAATACCAGACGTGGAATTTTTACTTTACAAGATTAAAACCCATGTTCGGTATTCAAAATACCAGACATGTATTTGGCTCCTTCTAAGCAAAAAGATCCTCATTTCGCTGCTCTGCTATCTCTTTTCTCTGTTTGCTTTATGTTTGGTGAAGCCCAAGGCCAAGTCTAAGCACTTATGCCAAACCCTCTGTGTGACATTCAATCACACTTCTCAAACCACAACTGAATCAGGTATGTTTCAGAAATTTTTTTTGGGGGCTAAATAAGATTTGGAGGATTAGGGTTTTGGGGATAAAATAACCCCAAAATTTTTAAATGATGGACTAGGGTTTTTGTTTCACTTACAAATGTTCATTATCTTATTTGATTGTGATTGAAAATATGCGTTATTAGGTCTTGTTGAATATTCAGTTGAATCGATAATGAATGCTTATTGATTGATAAAAACATAGTAGGATCGGAAATGCCTTGAATGTAGTGATGGGTTACCTTTTTACAAATATATTATTTTATCAAATAATGAACTCGATCTTAGGGTTTAATGGATTTTTATTGATTGAATGTAGTGGGATAGCTTCAGTCACAGCATATTATTTAATTTTGTTAATAAAAAATATTTATGCTCATGCACGAGTGTAATGTTGGTCATAGAAAATAAACCCCAATATTGAGGGGTTTTTTGTCTTATCTAGAAGATTAAAGTTATGCAATCTTGTAGGAAAAAACCCCAAATCTGGATTTTAGGTTACTTTCGTTCGATCTCAATTTTGCGTTATTTTTTAGTTATGCTATTTGTATATCATGTTTTTTTTTTAAAAAAAAATGATTTTGCTGATTATGTTATAGCATATGATGTACAAATTTTTTTTTATGATTATGCTAGATCTATTTTATTTTTTCCTATATATTTTCTAGTCTTGCGGAGCTTATGAAGTAAGAAATTTGTACCAATTATGTGGACCATATTATATTAATACTGCTCACCAGATTCATTCATGGCCACTAGTGGAGTTAGATTATTGGTTCGCCATGGTGGTTATTTTGAGCGTAATGAGTATGATAGCCGGACAAGTTATAAAGATGGTAACTTAAAAACCACATTATATAAATGGGGTGACTCACTACAACAATTGAAGGCTCATATCGGGTCTATATTGAGCTATGACCCAAATAGTTTGAAATTATATATAAAGAAAATGAGCAGTTAGTTGATTTAATAGATAATGGGGATGTAACGTGTACGCTGGCCTCCAATATATTCCTATATGTTGCAAACCAGCCATCGTAACCAAATCCAGTGGAGCATCAACCCTTTGTTTATACATCTACTCCATCAACAAGAGATAGGTATGTGCCACGAAAGACTTTAAATATTAATATTTAAATGATTTCAAATTATGTCTGAGTTAAATGTGGATCGATATCTACTAAATGCTTGAAATTTTTTCTTACAATTGCCCTTATGTACAAGTGAATGTCCCTACAATGAATAACACGCTGCAATGCAGGGGTCTGAACCCGAGGGCGAACCTACGATGGAACGTAATGTAGAGGACACGACACCCTTAGAGCGCCCATTCATATCAACACATCCACATGTTGACCTAGTGGTGGGACAAGATTTCGAGATTATTGTGGAGTTAGTCACTTAGTTAACTAAGGGATATATCATAATTTTGGAATGAAGTTTCGTAGAAATGATAATGAAAAAGTACATGCATATTGTAAAGGAGCACTGGATTGCACTTGATGTGTTCGGTGTTGTAGGATCATTGCCCTTGCATGCATTTATTATATGCTTGTACTTCTGAGCCTAGGATCATTGCCCTTGCATGCATTTATTATATGCTTGTACTTCTGAGCCTAGGATCATTGCCCTTGCAACTTCTTTGCCATGCCAAGCTTGTATGTATGATAATTGGACCCCATGATCCTGTTGAACATCCTTTGCAATATTTTTAGGTCAGAGTGTTATGTGGTCTTTTAGTCGAGGCTTAACCCTTTTTGCAACCCATTGGCTTCTTGCGAATGGCTGATGCGCCCTGGCCATTGGTCCTATGCACGTGTACTCATTTATGAATTCTCTTACTTTGAAGAATTTTGACTGTCCGACTCTAGAGCATCGCACGCACGAAGTCCAATCCAATGCTCCTTTACAATATGCATGCACTTTTTCTTGATCATTTATATGGTACTTCATCACAAAATTATGATATATCTTGTAATCAACTAAGTGATTATGTAACCCCACAACAGTCTCAAAATCATATCCTACAACTAGGTTAACCCATGGATGTGTTGATATGAGTGGGGGCTCTAAGGGCATCGTGTCATATACATCAGGTTCTATCACAGGCTTGCCCTCGATTTCAGACCCCTGCACTGCAGCTGTATTACTCGTTGTAGGAGTGGGAAAAAAGGCAGCAGTGCAAAAAAAGGCAGTAGTGGGAAAAAATTTAAAGCATTAGTAGGTATCGATCCACATATAGTTCAAATATAATTCAAATTCATTCGATATAAATATTGAAGGTCTTTTGTCACACATCCCTATCTCTTGTTGATTGAGCATATGTATGAACAAAAGGCTGATACTCCACTAGATTTGGTTGCGATGGTTGGTATGCAACACATAAGAATATATTGAAGACCACCATCAACATACACGATACATCCCCATCATCTATTAAATCAACTAACTGCTCCTTTTCTTCATATATAATTTTCAATTTGTTTGGGTCAGAGTTCAATAATATGAGCTTTTTAATTATTGTAGTGAATCACCCCCCCTTATATAGTGTAGCTTTTAAGTTACCATCTTTATAACTTGTTTGTCTATCATATACTCGTTATGCTTAAAATAACCACCATGGCGAACCAATAATCTAACTTCACTAGTGGCTATGAATGAATATGGTGAGCAATATTAATATAATAATGTCCAATATAAATTTCTTACTTCATAAGCTCCAGCAAAACTAGCAAATATAAAAAACGAAAATAAAATAGATCTGGCATAATCATAAAAAAAAAAAAAAAGTGTACATCATATGCTATAACGTAATAAGGAAAACATATATATATATATATATATATATATATATATATATATATATATATATATATATATATATATATATATATATATATATATATATATATATATATATATGTATATATATATACATGATATACAAATAGCATAACCAGAGAATAATGACAAAATTGAAATCGAATGGAAGTAACCTAAAATCTAGATTTGGGGTTTTTTTTTACAAGATTGCATAAACTTAATCTTCTAGATAAAAAAAAAAAACCCTTTAGTATTGAGTTTTATTTTCTATGACCAACAATACACTCATGCAGGAGCATAATTTTTTTTTATTAACAAAGTTAAATAATATATCGTGACTGAAGCGATCCCACTACATTCAATCAGTAAAATTCCATTAAACCCTAAGACTGAGTTCATTTTTTGATAAAATAATATATTTGCAAAAAAGGAACACAACACTACATTCAAAGCATTCCCAACCCTTCTTTATTTTTATCAATCAATAAGCATTCATTATCGATTCAATTAAATATTCAATAAGGCCTAACAATCCATATTTTCAATCACAATCAAATCAGAAAATGAACACTCATAAGTGAACCAAAAACCGTAATCTGTCATTTACAAATTTTGGAGTTATTTTATCCCCAAAACTCTAATCCCCAAATCTCATTTAACCCAAAAAATAATAATCTTGAAACATACTTGATTCGATTGTGATTTAAGAAGCTTGCTCGAATTAAGTGTTGGACTTGGGTTTAAGCTTGGGCTTGGGCTTAACCAAACAGAGAGCAAACAGAGAAAAGAGAGAGCAGAGCAGCGGAATGGGACTCTTTTCATTCAAAATGAGCTAAAGACTCTTTTCACTCAAAATGAGCTAAAGACTTGTCTGATATTTCGAACACCGTACAGGGGTTTTAATCTTGTAAAGAAAAAATTCTCTATTTGGTATTTTGAACATCGGACAACAAACTTAAAACTAAAAAACGCATAGAGATGTCCGGTAATTCGAACACCGGACAACAGCTTTTCGTTTGGAACGTAAAGCCCCACGTGTCCGGTGTTCGGTTTATCGGACATGGGGGTAACTTGAGAAGAACAAAAAATACCGGGGGGTATCCACCGTAATTTAGGATAAAAGTAGCCTGTACTCACAACCTTTATCTCTCTTTTGTCTTTATTTATTATTTCTCAAAACCCATAAACCTAGTCCTTTATGCCCCTTTCCTCTCTCTTTGCACTAGCCCTTTTTCTTCTTTTTTTTGGGTAATTCAATGGGGAAGGTAGGTTTTTTGGATAATTCAATGGAGAAGACAGGTCCTGTATTAGTAGGGTAGTGTTAGTGGTGTCTAAGGGAGTAGGGTGCTACCACCACGACTCGGCCCATTTCCCGTCTTTGCACCAACTTTAATAGTAGTATAGAGTACATTGGTGGTGATTCATGTGTTTTTTTATGGGTGTGGTTTCTATAAAGTTTCAACGTTAAACAATCCAATTAAGGTGCACCTCCAAAATTTATCAAACATGTAATTTTGGCGTAAAAAATTCTTAAAATTATATGAAAAACTATTTTCATCTCTGATTATAAAAGTTCAAACTTCAAAATGGTTAAAAATCAAGTAGATCTATAAAAATATGAAAATCTTGAAAATGGACGGTCTAAATAAATGTTGGAAGATGCACTATTTCTAGGACTCAAAATATATATATTTTTTTTCATATTCATACATCTTGATGTTGAGATGATCAACTATAGGGTGGTTTTTCAACGTTAAAATAACCTTTTCTAATATAGGATTTTTCAACATTAAAACAATATTTTTGGATGGATTTTTGAGATGCATCTTTAATTATATGTTGCAACCTTATATACACTTCTTCTTTTTTTTTTAATTCATCTTAATATAAATTTGGGTTTATAGGTTATGGCCTTTAGGAGTATTTTTAGGACCCGGATTTGGGACATGGCCTTCTCAACACAACGAACAATTACATTACAAAGAAATTTTACATGGTGCCTCAAAACACTCATGCCCAAAGATTGAACTACCATTCATTTTACATGGTGCCTCAAAACACTCATGCCCAAAGATTGAACTACCATTCAATTTTTAGGACTTCATATCTAAACTTTTAGGAGCTCAAAACCCTTTTTTTTTCTTTATAAATACTCATTTAACGATGTTAAACATGCCAAGTTTATAGGGCTGGAACCTCACATTTGCATTTGAAGTCTCTCTCGGGCCCGTCCTGCACCATTTGTGTGCGCGTTTATGTGCGCATACAGGTACACTTGATGTCTCTCTCTCAAGCAGGTCACACACATTTGAGTTGCCCTTCCTTCTGTCATGCCCAAGCAATAACGGCTGATTTGCATAGACCAAAAACTTGCAGTTAGGAAATCACAACATGACATCGTAAGTTTTATTCCGACCCCATTAACAAAGAATTTTTTTTGCCTTTACACAATAATGTTGAGTTCCGTTCTTACCCTGTTCACATAAAAAAATGGGGGAAAACAATAGTTCGAGAACTACTCTCCATTGAATTATGTATGCTAACTTTCTACGAACCAGTTTGAAAGCTTAAATGCATATGATCTCATTTCAAAAGAGCAGTAGTTTCGACTTCAGTAACACTTCATGCCAGTCAAAATAGACCATAGGCGATACGCCAAAGCAAACCTAAGCATTCAAGCACCATGTAAACAGCAAAGTTCTGTATTGGTTGCAAGCGTACTGCATGCTAAACTCTAGAAAACATTGCATAAACGATGAAGTATTCTACCTAGTGGCTTTAGAAATTTGAATTGGTACAAAGCTTACAACACAGTGGCTCCAAAGCCTTCTATTTGCTTACAAAGCTTACATCACAGGCTCCAAAGCCTTCTATTTGCTTAACAACACAATGGCTCCAAAGTCTTCTATTTGTACAAAGTGAACACACTGCGTCCCATTCTCCCACTGTCAGACTCATATTCACACCTTATATGCTACATACAAACAATTTTTCTACTCCTGATCATACAACTAAAGTTACATTTATAGAGGCATATTTATGAAGAACCCTGCACTCTGAGAAATTTAGTACCACAAGGCACGCCCAAGAAAACCGTCCATGTGCCTGTTATTGTGGATTATGCACAATAAATCAGATATTTTTCTTGCGAAGGAACAGTAGCTAGCGAATGCTTTGGAGCCATTTTGGCGACATTGCCAATAAATTACTCGATTTCCAACTCAAATAATTAGCAGGGGCATATCCCTCTCTTCTTGGACTCCTATGAAGCGGCGGGAGTATCGAATTATCAGAGGAAGTGAAGGAGATCTTTTCCACAAGGTGACTTTGGCAATGAAAACAGATAGTCATTTGAAGACGCTAGACGAGGAGACCTGGGTATGGTAGGAGGGGGTGAAGGGGAGCTAAATGTGCTATGGTTGCTCGTGTGAGGAGGAGATAGGCTGGATATGGCCTCTAGTGTGGATCGTGGAGAGTGACGGGAGGCCATTGGTTGTTTGGAGATCTCCATGTGAGAATGGGCATGCTCACTGCAAACACAGTAACACAAGTCAGAATGGCATTAGATTTCATTGATAGCATGGTCTTGAATTACGCATAACATGCGAAATTCATGATAAGAAAGAGAAGGAAACTCTATGTACATTTGTCACTATGCATGTCGAAAGATCGAGAGAGAGAGAGAGAGAGAGAGAGAGAGGGGGGGGGAGATAACAAGGGAAACGAGAGAACTGGAAAATGAGGAAAACAGCTCCTTTGTGTATGCGTGTGTGGTGTCATATGTACATTTATAAATAGATAGATAGTATATATATATATATATATAGAGAGAGAGAGAGAGAGAGAATGCATCTACAAAACGCCTATAGGTGAAGTTTTACAGTACTTCACCTATCCTCATCACCGTCCAAAATTCATCACACGATCACAGTTGTCCGGTAGTATTTGAATTTTTATAATTATTGCACTAATCATATTTATTTAAAATTTGGGACGTGTGTACATATGACCAAGTCGCACCAAAATAAAATATTAAAAAAACAATAGTCATAAAATAAAATGATGAAATTACCCTTGAAAGTTTATAAGGATGTTTTGTATAATTTATCATTTAAATTATTTGTTTTATATTTTATTCATGTGCATCTCACTAAGGCGCACATACCTACAAAATTTCAAATCATTATGATTTGTAAAAAAAATATTAAAATTCAAATACTATTAGACATCTATGACCGAGAGATAAACTTTGAACAATGATTAAGCAGTAGGTGAAGTACTGTAGAACTTCACCTATAGGCGTTTTGTAGTGTTTTCCATATATATATATATATATATATAAAGAGAGAGAGAGAGAGAGAGAGAGAGAAAGAGGTTGAAAAATTCTGAAAAAGCTACTCAGTTTCCTTTTTCCAGAGTTTATACCAGAAGAAGAGCTGCTGATTCTTGAAAAATGGAACTCGTTTCAAAAGCTTCGAGGGCATCTCATATTAAGAAATTAGAAAGGAGAGGAGTAATGCATTGCCTTGGTGGTCTCCCTTTTGTGATCTCTGTGCCTGAAACTTTGTTTGCCAGGTCATTTAAATAGCTGGTTCTCTCTCTTGGACTTTGGGTTGCATCCTGAGAGAGGGAGAGAGAAAGGGGGGGAGAGAGAGAGGGAGAGAGAGAAAAGGGAGTATTAGAAGAAAAACACATAAAGATAACAATATAAACCACTCATCAATCATTACACAAACACACACACATATGTATCAAACTACTGGACTAGTGATTATTGAGTTGAAATCAAGGCTTGCCTGCAATCTCATGTTGGAAAAAGCCTGAATAGAATTGGATATATCATGTTGGAGAGAACTTGCTACAAAGCGGTGTTCAAGCAAATCCTTTGCTGGAGGCCTCTCTGCGGGATTCCTTGTAAAGCAGAGGTTTAAGAAACTCTTACCATCCTCAGACAATGAGTCCGGAATTAGTGGGGATTTGTTGCAGACCTTAAACATAGCTTGAACCTGTTGAGATGCAAGAGAAGCAAAAACATTTTGACCTCTAGAAAGACCAAACAAAAGAATCAAACAATTAAACTTTGAAACCCTGCATAGGAAGCAAATTTTACCGTGTGAAATTAAACTATGAAATACTGAACACAATCCAAAAGTTTACTTCGTTTCAGGATTCCTCAAGCATATAAAAAGCAACCTCAAGTACAATATTGCCCACAAGAAACACACAATCTATGCCAATCTATGCCAGTCATGCAGACCCACAAAACAAGCATGGATATAAAAAATTCTTTTTCTTCTACCCCTGAGGAAAGATTTTATTTATTTATTTATAACGTATTCACTATTGTATTGTATTAAGGTAAAGAGTAAGATTGCCATTTCTTTAAAGAAAACATAGATAAATAAAGATCACCAAAGCTAAGGATCCTTTTTATTTATTTTTACAAAAAGGAAAAAGATGAATAATTGTGGTGATGAATGAGCTTACCCCGTCATATTGACTCCATGGCGGTTTTCCAGTAAACATTTCAATTATTGTACAACCTAAACTCCAGATGTCAACAGCAAAATCATATCCCTGGCCTTTGGGCATAATGACCTATACAACGAGCGTGACACTTCAGGCATAATTGCCATAATAATTCAAGGACTGTCATAAATGGTGCCATACAAGAGTGATACCTCTGGGGCCATCCAATATGGAGTTCCTCTCACCGACTGCAGTGCAGATTGTCCATCTAACTGCAAATCACAATGAATTAACAGAAAGTGATTAATCACTTGATATCCTGTACAATAAGTTTGAACAACGGTCTATTCAACTAACAAATAAATACCATGAAATTAGCAAACAGTACTGATTAATCTGAAAGATATTCTCGAATTTAACCCAGCAAAAATATCACATTAATGGCCTTAATATTGCATTAATAGATGTAAGGATGAGAGAATAAAAAAAAGCTCCTAGGATGTAGATATACTTCAGGGCATACAGGAGAGTCGATTAGGATTTCTTATTCACTAAACTATGTTGTCAATGTGGTTATTACCTCTTATAAGTCGTTCTCTAATTTTTATGCTTGACTTTTTTTATGTATAAATTGAAGTGCATTTAATATTTTATAATATCTATTGTTCACAATGAAATATGATCAATGCAAAGTACACATGGATCCCTATGGGGGAAGTACCACATCCTCTGCCGAACACATTTTTATAAAGTTTCAAACCCAAAAATCTCACTTCCTAAACCTGAAGAAATGAGCAATTTAATTAGTACCTAGGATGTCTATGCCACGCACCACATTTTTTTTTAATCATGTACATGGATGAGGACTTGCTAGGATCCCAGGGCTTGAATCAGGTAACTGGATTCAGCCAAGTCCCAGAATGACTCGTCCAAGTAGATAAAATTCACCGAAGAAAAAAAAAACTTCTTTCGAACCTGCGAGGCTTGGTGGGTTCCCAAAGTTTTACTTCTAGACTCAAAAGGCAACCAACTACGAGTAACTTGGCCGAGTCAGAGTTGGACTCAATAAATTTTAAATCAATGACGCAAACAACAAATATAATGAACACAAATTTCTGTAAAATACAAATTACTTAACTAATCCAGTCAAACTAGAAGAGAATTACATATTTGGAAATTCATATCCAGGATAAAACATTTTTTTAATATATAAAACACAATTTTGATCAACAAATTGTCCAACGGACATTAGGTTCTAAGGTAAAACAGGACTTAGAATTCATTAAGCTTGAGGAAACAGATGGGGACATTGCAATTTTTTTATTAGAGATAATGTATGACCAGAAAAAACATACGCAAAATAGCTACCTTGGTGTTAGTGCTAAAGACTAAAGCTAGTCCTATGGTTTGATATACAAGATTCACTAATCAAGACAAGTAAGAAGGCTTACCATAAATAATAGACGAAAACAAGATCTAGAGAAATCGAGGTAGAAGCATTCAGATGGCAGTCGGCGACGAGGGCCTAAATGAGGTTCAAGAAGAATAGAATGTTTTTGTTGTTATGTTAGATTCTATAAGACAGGATTGAGCGGCACCATGATGATTGCCTTCACAGGAAAGTGTTTCCAGATTGCTTATAGCAGTCACAACACATCCAGGGAACAAGGTGCCATCTCAGAGCAATAGGTGAGTAGGCTCTGGGCACTGTAAATTTTGACTCACTTGAATGCATATATAGACGATAGAGCAGTCTTATAAACATGAGACTGGCATGAGCTTCCTTCACTACCAAAAAAAACCTTAACAAGTGAAGAGATGTGGTATGAAGAAAAGAGGCTTTGATGATTTCCAACTCTAGTCTAAGACAAATAACCATGTGAACCAATTTGGTTCAGTTTGAATGGGGTGCAAACATGAAAACAGCCTCTCTCCAAAAATGGTTGATGTATCATTGCACTCTGATGCCACTAACACTCTCAGCTGTCCATCATGCTGATACATGTTTTGAGCATTTCAAGGATTATAACAGTTCAAACATGCTCCTTCTGAAAGCCTAGATTTGTAAGAGTTGATTCATATATGATACCATCTACATAGTTTAAGAAATTTCTACAATCTCATGGTCCCATTTATTAAACAAAGACAGATCATAGTTCTTCCCAGAAAAGAGGAAACAGCAGCTATCTTGTGCAACCCTAGGTAAGAAATGGCTCGGCTATTGTCCAACCATACCCCAGAGCAAAAGAATATTATCAAATAGAGAATCGTAGTGGAGTTAATTTAACAAATGTCAGGGCAACGACTCTAAAACCTCACGTCCAGTTATTTAACAAACAACACTTATCAGATTTCTCACCTAGATTACCAAAAGTCCTAAACGAGCTTGAGTTTTGGAAAAATTGGAATGCAATTACAGACCTAGGAACGAGAAAGGTACTATAGTGGGCTGGGCATCCAACGAAGAAAAGTGGGGGCATCCGTAAAACAAAGATCCGGAGAAAAAGAGGCCCTCTGTTATGTGTTGAGAAGTTTGATATTGCGTAGCTGCTCCAAAATATTTCAATTTGTATTGATCTAGAAACGATATAGCTGACTACTGAGGCAACTGCAGCACCAAGAAGACATGACCCAGTTGACAACACCAACTCTAGAGGAACACATTTCAAACAAAAGAACAACACATAAACCCTAAAGGCATACAGAACATAGAGAACAAAACTTGACTTCAATAATACAACAGACTAAAAATCAAAGGAAATAAATTCCATAACGAGTATAACACAAAAAACTAATATACAAGTCTATGAAGTTGAGTACGCCCCTTGATAGAGTAGAATGGCGGACCAGGATTCATGTAGCCAACCACAAATAGTTGGGAAAAGGCTTTGATGATGATGATGATGATGATGTAGTTAAAAAATAAAATACCAAAATGGAATTTTAGATAGAATCAATATTTCCTTCAAACATCAATAATAAAAAATCAACCTATTAAAAAATCAATAAATCCTCACTGTAACACCAGTGCACATTTCTGGTATTACCGAATGTTACAAACATTTTTTCTAAAATGCCACCAAATGTCATGAACTTTTATATGACTAAGTCAATAATCCGCCATAAAGTTTTCCGGATTATTGGGAATACTTTTCTAGGATTCAAAGCCCATAGTTTTAGCTGCCAAGATAATGATGCAGCAATAAGAAAGAACTAATCTACAAAGTTCTTGTAATTCTGCCAGCAGTGTCATGATTTCCAATATTCCTAGCATGAAAGAACCCAAGGGTGAGTTGGCCTAATCTAAATAGTCCCACCCAATAAAAGAGATAAAGAAAAACCATTAGCCAAGATTCCAAGGAAGAACCAGAATTTCCCTCAGAAAAAAAAAATATATGCAAAAATAATAATGAATAGATAATTCACCTTCAGGGTAGATCCCAGCATTTATAGGTATTGTCGAGTTATTAGATAATTAATTACACAAGAAAATAACTAGAATGCTAAATCCCAACTCACATGTTTCGCCACCCCAAAGTCAGCAAGCTTAACAACACCAGAAGTGTCGACAAGTAAATTTGGCCCTTTAATATCCCTGAAAGAAATGGCAAAACAATTAGCCTGCGTAGAACCCATTTACCAAATCACAGAGCGAAAAGAACAAGTAGCATATCGTGAGAAGGTTCACTTAAATATATTATCATGATGCAGAATGTATCACAACAATACATTGTCAATGATAATTATATAGCCAAACAAATTTATAAATGTTGAGTCATGAAAAATTCTAAATACAAATGCAATTGCAAGTGATCTGCAATTCAACTATAAAGGTCAGATATTATACATTACAGTAATGGAAATATATGATACAAACCTGTGAACGGTACTTGTGCTGTGCAGATATTTTAAACCAGAAAGAATATGATGGGTATATCTGCGAACTACAGGTTCTGAGAGAGCTCCACGCTCACGAATTATTTTGGTGATTGAGCCACCAGCAACATACTCTAAATAAATGTAGAATTTATCTCCAACCTGCATTATGCATGAAAGCAGTAAGTCATTTCTTTCTCTCCAAAAGGTTGGTTGTCAACAAGCAGTTTTGCAACTGAACAAAGATAAACAATCGAGCAAGAGGCTCACTATTTCACTTCCATAGTATTGTACAATATTTGGGTGCTTCAGTTGGCTCAGGAGCTTGATCTCCTGCAACAAGAAGAAGATGTGATATAAAGATAGAACAATATCAAGGAAACAAGAGAACAGTCTATAAACAAACAGCGGGGTGACAAGTTGTAGACAAACAAAAAGGAGGAATCTAACTTAACAGAGAACAAAAAATATAGGAACCAAAATCCTTTTACTTTGAATTCAGATGAGCGGCATATAAAGAAATTTAGAAAGATAGAAAACATTAGAATGCATGTAATGAAGGAGATGATAGCTTACCTGCTCCAACTGTTTAATGCTCTCGGCAGATTTAGAATCATCAGGGATTATACAGACTTCTTTCATAGCACACATGGCTCCAGTTTGGCTGTCAAAATAAGACAGAGTTGTCGTTTTTAAATTGATTACTTTGCTTTTAAAATTGAATAAATATTAAGGAGAATTCACTGGAAAAATTATGAGTGTTAAAAGCAATGGAGCTAGAAACACAGAAATACATCGAACTTTAAACTCACCTGATGTTAAATCCATCATAAACGTTACCAAATGTACCACTTCCAATTAGCTTTCCTTTTTGCCATTGACTCAACAGAGATGGTGTTTCTGGTGCTGTTTGATGGACAAAAGGAGACATAGATGGCACCGCTCCAGGAGGAAGGGGCAGTGGATGAGGAACTATACAGCCACTATCATGCCTTGATCCAGAGTTCTCCCCTGATATCTTTGGGTGCATAGGAGAAGAAGCTCCACTATGAACCTTGGACTTCAACCCTGAATTTATAACCCTGGGACTATGAAGAGGAGATGGGTCAGGACTAACAGAAACTTTCTCGGGCGAAAACTGAAGAAAATGGCTCGAAACCATATTTTTCCTTGTAAATTGAACATCTGGAGACAACCACGCCTGATGTCCTGGAGAACCCACATGCAGAGAAGAGTGGAAATCTCCACTACTCAACCTCCGAGGACTAAGCACCGGGCTTGAGAAAGTGCTAGCTGGAGCACTGTTGGCGACCACATTTGATGCAAATTGTTGCTTCACTGTGTGAATAGGAGAGGGAGCTTGAAGAATGTGTCTTCCTCGCCCCAAAGTAAACCCAACCGGTGGTGGCTCAACATGTAATGTACTCTTTGGTGCAGTTGGAAAAGCCAATTTGCTGAAGCAAACCAACAGTTCTGTGAGAAACATTGTTTTTAAAGTTGGAAATTGCATCATCATATCTGACCATTGTTTTAGCTTAAATATACAACACAACAGATTGAGTCTTGTCTACCCAACAAATTGGCTCATAATGTGTATTTGTTTCTTGATAAGATGGCTTACATATATGCATCTCAATACTTATCAAACAGAAGAAAATCTCCTCATGCACCGTTATTAATGTCATTTATACATTCTGTCACACTAACATACTTATAATGAATGAAAATGGTTTCATTTTCCTCTGAAAACTTTCATTTAACAATGTAAAATGTGACAGAAGATATCTAGTCGAGGGATTAACAAAAGTTCATACTTTGTAACCCAATTATTTGGAACTTATATCCACACCATGATGGTTGGAAAGATAATTATGTTGAATCCTTGAACCTGTTCCCATCATATTTACCCATTTCCTACTCTCATCCACTTGAAACCAGTTCAAGGCCAGAGATTATCCCAAAAGCCGATTGCAAGAATATGTTAAAGTAGAGCCGGAGGTTGTATTTCCAACTTGTCATATTGGAAGAAAGAAACTCCCTCTTTGGGGAAACAGATGGACATCAACATATCTGTACAGTACAAGCAGACTTAGGCTATGCTTCCAGCTTTCAGGTAATGAAGCCTTTTCAATGTTTGTTGCACGGTGGAGTAAACTGATAGGAGAAAGATGATACTGTGGTCCAACTTTGGCTTTTTCTGTAAGTAGTGAACAATCAAATCTTTCGGGATCAGAAATATTGATCCAGGTCGAATGCAATGGTCCTCCAGAGGGAAGGTAAAGAACACAGATGATAAGTAGCCAGTCATAAAGGTTCTCGGAGTCAATATCGGAACTGTATAAGAACAAGGCAATGAAGCACAAAAATAAAGGAATTTGGATTTTGAACATGCAATAGCAAAGAACACAGACATATGGGGATAGCAAATAAAATAGAAAAAAAATTACGCAAAATCAAATAAGATAAAACAATTGAAGGCCATTAAGAACAGATAAAGAAACTACACGGGACCAAGGATGTGGAAGTTGAACTCTGAGCATGCAAAAATCAATCAACGATAAGACATAGGTAGAACAACTAAAATTGATCAAAGATGAAGGAAAGTCCTACCCGTACTTTGGTGAAGAGGGCGTCTCCCCATTGGGAACCAACCAAACTTCATTATCCACCCCTTCACCAGAAGAAAATTCTGCCCAATCAACTGAAACCCCAACCCCACAATTCTCAGAAACCTTAATCTCATTATTCTCAGCCTCGGCAGGAAGAGGAAGACGGCAAGTGGCCACATGATCATGGCTGCTCTGTGTTTGAGACACAGGTTTCGAGCTCGATGGTGGTCTGAAAGCCCGCGGCCCCAATTCCCGGTCTGATAAGTGTCTGAGCTTTCTCTGGCGCGTGAGCCTTGGCCCCTTACAATCCCTTCTGCTTTTAAAGATGCTTATATCTCTGAAAATTCTCTTACTCTTCGAACCAGAAGAAGAAGAGGGAGCAGCGTTTGAAGATGAGTCAATAGAAGATGAAGAAGAAGAGGGCTTGGAGCTCCACCAATGCATCTCTCCTTATCCAATTGATCATTTACACCCGAAAACTATAATCCAGACGACTGCTCAGAAACCCTTAAAACATGAAACCATTTGACTTGCTTCGAGTCTCTGCCTTCAAAAACGCAAAATACCTAGGACCCTCTTCATGAAAAACCCAGGAACCTCCACGGCAGCTTTTCATGGCTGATCCTTTGAACGAGGAGGAAATGAAACCCTATAATTATTCAATGGCTGCACACGTGGAAACCCTAGAACTCTGAGGAATTTGGCTGCGCCAAAACCGTAGATTTTGGTGCCCTGAAAGATTTGGCAGGTGCTGAGAAAGCACTGAAAACCCTAAAAGCATCAGAGAGAGAAATAAATAATAATAATAAAGAGGGTGTCTGCAAAAACAGGGGAATGAGTTTTGGGAGTACTTTAAATGCCGCGTTGTGGAGATGGAGCCATGACATGGCGACGGGGACGAGCAACCCAGGGTCAACTTCTCGAAATTTTTTTTTTTTTTTTTTTAAAGGTTTTACTATTTTTACCCTTTTTCAAGTTTTATAGGAAATTTAGCACGTGGTTCGGAAGAGATGAGGTATTTGATATTTTACTTGGACACGGTTTCTATGAGTCCATGCAAAACGAAACGACTCCGACTATTAAAAATCTATTTTTGAGATGGATTTTTGGACCCTTTTTTTAAGGTTATGTAATCCCTGACATCATGAATATAAAAAAGGAAAATTATAAATTGTTTTGATATCCGAATATCTTCAAATTGATCATCTCAACATCAAGATACATGAATATGAGAAAAAATTAGATTTTAAGTTTTGGAAATAATACGTATTTTTTTTAATGTCAATTTTTAAGATTTTCATGTTTTTATAGATGTGTTTGATCTTACACTATTTTGTAAGCTGTAAATTTTATAATTAAATATAAAAATATATTTTAAAGCTACTCCAAATATTTCCAGTAGTGAAACCACATTTCTCGAAACTATTTGAAGGTGCGCTTTACTTTGATTGTTTAGAGCCTCAGCTCTATGTAAACTGCACCCTATTAAATAAAAAATAAATTTTAAAAAAAAAATAATGATTTATGAATAAAACATTTGGACTATTAGTTTCAGTAGTTTTTAGATGGATCTATTTACATCCATCTTTAAGATGGATGCTTTATACCTTGGGACCACGTATTGTAGAAATACAATCCAGCCCCACATGAAATAATATTCCATTTGACTTATGCGCACAGTTTGTATAGAGCTGAGACTTTAAACCATTAAAGTAAAATGCACCTTCAAATAGTATCGAGAAATATGGTTTCAATACTGGAAGTCTTTGTGGTAGCATTAAAATATACTTTCATCGCTAATTATAAAATTTAAAGTTTTAAAAATAGTGTAGATCGAGCGTAACTATGAAAACTTTAAAATATTGAAAATTGACGGTCAAAAAATGTATTACAAGATTAACTATTTCCAAAATTTCAAAGCCATTTTTTTTTCATGTTCATGCACCTTGAGGTCTAGATGATCAGTTTGAGGATATTTGGGCATTAAAACATCTTCTAGTGAAATTTTTGTTGTACACTCTAATTTTATTGCTTAGAGCCTCTCACTTATTTAAACTTTTCCCTATATTTATATATTTTGATTTAATTTCAAAGTACCCCTACATGAGTAGGCTTTCTATGCTTCCCCTAGTGCATAAAACTCATATGATTCCCCTATCCAACCGTCAATTTTGACTAGATGACCCCAATCACAATGCCACGATTCTACACTATTTCATTTTAAATTTTTTTTACAAACTATATTGACACCAAATTTTGAGCGTCCATTCCTCTCTTTAAAGTAGCACCTGTAAAAATATATATATAAAATGTTATTAATAAATAAAATGACCAAAATATCCCTAAAATTTTTAAGGGGTATTTTGGTCATTATATTTTATATATAAATTATTTTTAATATTTTTTTAGGTGCACCCCATTGATATGATAACACGTACCAGATTTCATATTCACATAATTTGTAGAAAAAAACTCAAAAAAAAATACTTTGAGACGTTGAATCTAAGTCAAACGATCAATGGCTCACTTGATTTAAATTGGACGGCTGGAAAGGTGAGGGAAACATATCTCTTGTATGCAGTAGGGGAAGTATAGAAATCTTTCCCTTTTGATAAAGGGTGAAGTTTGTTTAGGATGCCCATCGTATACTGGTATAAAAGTAACACACACCCAAATTTTGCTAGAAGTTGTAGTTTCAGTGCCCGAAACCTTAAGATGACTTGACAATCCTTTGGAAAGCTATGCAAATTGAGCGTATCTAAAAATCTTGAACGTCGATATAACTTATTATAAGATGCGTTATTTTTAGGACTTAAAGTTTTTTTTTCTTTGAAATATCTTTTTTTTAAAACATTACCAAATAAATTATTCTTCTTTAAAACATCTTGATGTTGAGATGATCAATTGGAAAGTTTTCCAATTTCAAAATGCTATTTTCTACTAAATTTTTGAGGTATACCTTACTTCTAGAATATAAAGTTAGCAACCTTATATAAACTTTTTCCTTTGATAAATTCATCAAATTTTATCCTAAAAGTTAGGATAATACCCAAAAAATAAGAACATATATTATGTATGATTCATAACAGTGTTATTAGGATCGGACTAGTTATTGAATTGGTGAGGGGACTAGTCTAGTATGACTATATTTAAAAAAAAAAAAAAAAATATTATTTTTTTAAAAAATATGTAATATATAAGAAAAGAGGCGTTGCCTTAGGTCAAATTGGCTAAAACTCATCAAACATTGGTTTTGATCGATTTTTTATTAAAGCCAGTTTTTAATTTGAACCAGACTGGCCAAGATACTGATTGGTAGCCCCGATCGGACCATCGATTCAGCACATTCTTGATAGCTGTCATGCAGGGAATGAACAAATCAATTTTTGAATATAGCCACCCTATAACAATGGTCCTAATATGCAGAGAATGAGCAAATCAATTTCTTGATATAGCCACCTTGTAACAATGGCCCTATTATAGGCAAACACCTATGTTTTAGGTGGGGTTAACAAAAATAAATGTGAGTATAGTGGCCTAGATAAAAATGAGAAGTTGATATCAAGATGTCACAATTACTTTTTGCCATTGGATGTGAAATTCAATATACGAAAGTATGCATAATATTTAAGAAATTGTTTTTGGATTTTGTGCTGAAACAATGACACATCATCAATCACCTAATTATGAATTTAGTAGTTAATGATGACTGTGACCTCCTTGTATAAAAAAAGTAAAAGTATTATTGTATACATTTCTATTAATTAATATGGTTCTACAAAGAAATGAGAACTAATGGGTTAGAGAAAAAAATGAAAAAGTATAAGGGAAAAGATTTTTTGAAAAGGAATAAAATGAGTTCTACAAAGAAATGAGAACTAATGGGTTAGAGAAAAAAATGAAAAAGTACAAGGGAAAAGAATTTTTTGAAAAGGAATAAAATGAGCGTTGATGAGATGGAGAATAAAAATGAAAAACTATAGGGAAAATATCTTTTTTTCAAAAAGGAGTTCAAGAAAAAAGGTCATACAATTTTTCTTTTTCTTTTTTTTTTTGAAAAGAGTACAAGGGAAAAAGATATACACGTAATTGCCAAATTGCACATTTATCCTAGGCAAAACTAGTACTTTTGGTACCCAAAGTTTAGGATGGTACATAATAAGAACATTCATATATGGTATAACAAAGTCACGATAACTCCTAACCATTATATTTGAAATCAATGGCCTAAGTTGTATCACAAAGCTCCAGAAATTACCTGTCAGCACTTTGAACATAGCAATTAATGTCTTCATCCACTCAATTGCTCATAAATAGTGACAAGTTGTTAGCTACCTTCATCTATAACCGTCCATTTGGATGGCTCATATGTACATATACGCACTTCATACGTTACAGTGATTTACAGTTAAGAATTAGGATCCCTTGTCCTATATACGTACATCATACTTTGATTTAGAAAAAGATAAACTTTATACAAAGCCGAGGCTCTAAGCAATAAAATTAGAGTCTACGTCAAAAATTTCACTAGAAGAGGTTGTTTTGATACTCAAATATCTTTAAATTGATCATCTGGACATCAAGATGCATGGGCATGGGAAAAAATTGAATTTCAAGTTTTGTAAAATAGTGCATCTTGTAACGCATTTTTTACCATCAGTTTTCAAGACTTTCAAGTTTTCATAGATTTACTCGATCTACTCTATTTTTTAAGCTTTAAATTTTATAATTAAAGATGAAAATAATTTTAAGGCTATTACAATGATTTTCAGTATTGAAACCACATTTCTTGATAATATTTAAAGGTGAGCTTTACTTGGATTGTTTAAAGCCTCAGCTCCATACAAACCACGCCCTTTAAAAAAATGGACCCCGATTTACATGAGTTTGCCGACTCATATGATCGATGTGCATCCTTTCTCCATGATCCATTTTTGAGGTGGAATTTGAACCCAATTTTTTAGGAATATATAATGGCTAATAATTAATATATAAACATAAATAAATTTCTTAAAAATAAAAATAATATTTTTTAAAAAATAATCTTTTAGCATAAAATTTTCTATTTTTGTGGGGCCACCACTATTTTGCGTCCATCTTCAAGATAGACGCTTGGTGCGTCACGAGAGGCTAATGTAGCATTGCAGCCCCTCACGCACAACTTTTCTCTTAAAAATTTGTGAGGCCACTTGACTCAGGAGTAGAGGCCGAGCAATTCCTAGCTGGAAGCACAAAAACATATAATTTCTCTTCTTCTTTCTAAAACCGGTCGAGGTCAGAATCGCCCGGCTCATAACTACAAGACTCACAAGTCAACATATAATTTCTACTCTTCTTCCTAAAAATAGTCAAGTTCAACTCAAACTCGCCTGAGTCATAATTGGGAGACTCACAACAGGGCACTTGAAAAAATCAGAGCCAGAGTTGGGCTTTTTTAACACCGCACCAACTGCCTATAATTATGTTGGCATACGGATGCATCAGTAGCAGTAGAGGTAAGGTGCGCCTTCAAATTTTATCATGGTATATAATTTTGATGTAAAGTGTTCTTAGGATTATCTCAAAATCTATTTTTATATCTAATTATAAAATTTTAAATTAAAAAAATAGTTAAAATCAAGTAGATCTATAAACATATGAAAATCTTAAAAATGGACGGTGTAGATAATATGTTGTAAAATATGCTATTTTTGAGACTTAAAATCTTTTTATTTTTCATGGCCATACATCTTGATGTCGAGATGATCAATCAAAAGGTTTTTTAACATTAAAACTACCTTTTCCCATCGATTTTTGAGGTGCATCCGTAATCCTACATTATAAGGTTGCATCCTTGTATGAACTTTTTCCTATAACTAAATCGCTTAGGCTATAATGACACATTATTTGCATGGTCTCAACATTGTAGATCCCTCTCTCTCTCTTCTCTCTCTCTCATGATCCTCTAATCCACTAGCAAAACCGTGACTAAGTCTTGAAATAGACTCTTTATTATATATTTCAAATCATCAAAGAAACCGATGTCATTTAATATAGAAACTTTTGCCTTTAATATATATTTGCTATCAGCAAAATTAACAAAAAGATCGGATTTTGGTGTGGCAATGCACCTATTCAAACGCCTTCTTCTTAAAAAATTCAATGTTAGGGAATGAGGGATGGATTTTGAACCTAAGATTTTATAGGTCGATAATATCAACCCGCTATGATCATGAATCTGAAGAAACAAATGGAATTTGAATATTGGATGAGGTTTGTATAAGGTGTCAACCCTAAAATATTGAAGTAAAGCGCACCTCAAAACAATGTCAAAAATACAATTTCGGTTCCGCAAAGCCTTGTGATATGAAAATCTATTGTTGTCTTTAATTATAAAATTAAAAATTTCAAAAATGGTGTTGATCAAGCAGATCTATACACACTTAAAAATCTTGAAAATGGATAGTCATATAATGTGTTAAAAGATGAACTAGAGGATCTCAAAGTCAAGATTATCGATTTAAAAGTTTTTCCAACATAAGAACAACCTTTCTCTAGTGGGTTTTTTAGGTGCACCTTACGCATACAATATAAGGTTGACACTTTATAAAAAACATTGCCCTTGAATATTAGATCTTTTCCAATAGGGTGCACTTGGCATGCGGTTGCATCCATAGCTGTAGAGGTAACGTGCACCTTCCGATTTTATCATGGTATATAATTTTGATGTAAAATGTCATTAGGATTATCTCAAAATCTATTTTTATAGCTAATTATATAATTTAAAATTTAAAAAATGGTTAAAATCAAGTAGATCTATAAACATTTGAAAATATTGAAAATGGACGGTGTAGATAATATGTTGTAAAATGTACTATTTTTGAGACTTAAAATCTTTTTATTTTTCATGGTTATACATATCGATGTCGAGATGATCGATCAAAAGGTTTTTCAACATTAAAACAATTTTTTTCTGATGAATTTTTGAAGTGCATCCGTAGCTACATAGATAAGGTTGTAACCTTATATAAACCTTTTCCTTTCCAAAAAGCTAACTTTTAAGGGCATTATCGGCATAATGTTCCATATGATGGTTCTATGAAAAAGAGAAGGTTTGCTTTAATCACAAGCTCCTTATTTTATTGCATTATTTTTTAGGTTGGCGTAAAATTATGTTTGAAGGGTCATGTCCATATGCAAGTAGGTCAATGCTTGGGTTGGAGTAAAGGACGAAAACGAAATTCTCAACTCCTTCGAAATGCAAAATCAAAACCTTCATTTTCAAATGTAAAATCTTGTCTCCATTTCATACTATGTGGATTTGAATGATAAAATAATGGAGACGTATACAAAAAGACCATTTAGGAAACAACAACAACAACAAACTTTTTATGACAAAAGCAAACCCAAGTCAATAGAAATGTCAAATATACCCTTGAAATTTCACATGTGGCCATTTATGTTTTGAGTTGTATTTTCTCTTGACTACTAAAATGTTTATCTTTTTTCTTTTTCATTTTTTGTTGACAGTTAAATATCTATCTTTTTATTTATGGAAAATAAAAAATAAATATCTATCTTTTGATTATTTATTCAAAAAAAAAAGTACGATAGAAATATGTAATAAAACGAAACACCAAGATTTTATGTGGTTTGTCATTAATGTGACTACATTCACAAAAGAACGCTATCAATATTCATTATTGCTACTCCAAAAGTTCAAGATATTCTATATGAAAAATCTCAATAAAGAATCAAGAGCACATAAAGAGCTTGTATATTGTCTCAAATTCTTACTCAGCCTCAATACACATATCATATGCAAAGGTCAACACAGGATAAATATTATATTACATTTTACATATAATTTGTGTGTGTGTGTTTTTTGTTTAATATCATATAATTTGTGTATGATATGTCATTCTCAATAGAAGGATCTTAGACATAGACAGGAACGATTCATCCACTTGAGCAAGGAAATGGCTAAGGAAAGGTTCAGTCCCCATTGGTTCATTGAGGTGAGACCTACATATAGTTTAGGAACAGTAAATTACTTATCGAATGCTGCTAGTCAATAGAAATCTATGCATGAGTTTTCCTTTTGAAAATATAATCTGTCGGGTGGTAGGAATTTTATTGGATTTCTTTAGCTTGTCTTTCAAGAATGCAAAAATATGCAAGGAGATCTATCTTGCATTTTCTTGTTTTTCTAGTTTTTTTAGTTTCAACTTTTTGTTAATTTCTAGTCACCACATTGTGGTTTTCATTCCCAAAACAAACATCACCCCACTAATACCTTAAAAAAAAGCTAACTCTTAATCTACTTAAAAAAACGGGTAGCGGCCTGTCTTCCTCATTGAATTACCCAAAAAAAAAAAAAACTTTTGCTAATTTTTTCTTCTCATGAACTTAAAGATTTTGAGAAGAGATTTCCATTTTTAACCTAGTTTTTTCTTTAGAGAGAGAGAGAGAGAGAGAGAGAGAGAGAGTTCCATATATTTCTAATATGAACACACCTTCTCAACAAAAAAAGTAGAAGCTCCTATGAACATACATTCTATGATTCATATTTACAAATTTCCAGCTTACCATTTAGAGTTCGATTTTTTTCATATTAAGAGATTATATAAAATAAAAGTTTAAAATATGCAAAAAGATTATATAGGGTTGCAATTTTAAAATGTGGAATTAATGTGCATCTCAAAAATCCATTGAAAAATACTGTTTTGATGTTGGAAAGCCCTTTAATTGATTATCTCGACATCGAGATGTATGAATATGTAAAAAAAAGAGATTTCGAATCCCAAAAATAATGCATCATCCAACAAATTATCTGAATCGTCAATTTTTAATATTCCTACGTGTTTATAGATATACTTGATTAGAACTATTTTTTGAGTTTAAAATTTAATAATGAGAAATGATAATAATTCTTAGGCAATCTTAAGAATTTTTTACACCAAAATTGTATCTTATAATAAAATTTAAAGATGCAGCTTAATTTGATTGTTGAAGGTTGCTACCTTATACAAACTATACCCTTAAAATATTCAATAAGATTATTATTTTTGGTTTTTTTTTAGTGCTTTAGTAGTCTTTCTACTAGTATTTAGTTTTCTACCATAGCTTTCTTTTTTTCTTTTTTTTTTCCGAGTTTTCTTTTTTGGATAGCTTAAATACTATAATAGCACTTTCTACTTTCATAATTCCTATTTTCCGTAGGCATAATTAGCATAAAAAGTGCAATATGTAATTTTATAAAAGTTTTCTTCTTTCATCCCTCTTTTTTTTTTTTCTTGATTAATCCTTTAGGAAAAGGATTTTAGGGATGAAAGTTGAGGATTTTAGTGAAGAGAGAGAGAGATTCCTAAAAATATGAGTCAACTTCTTCACCAATGGCTTTCTGTTAGTATCTCAAAAATGGACGTAATATTGTGGAGATCAATTTGGGTGAGTATTCTTTGGAGTATATGAACGAAAATAAATAAAAGAGTATTTGGAGGGTTGAGCACTGATACTTCGATGTTGAAATCCAATATTTTGGCACCGGCAACAAATTGATTTTCTACACATAAAGATGCTAAAGTCTTCTTAAAAAGACAGATCATTGCTAATCCTAGGGCAGTGGTTAGTTTATCTTCTCCTAGATCCAGTCAAATGGGTGATGTTTGGACACCACCACCTGCTAATGCACACAAACTAAATTTTGATGGGAAACCAATGTGCAATGGGTTTTGGTGGATTGATGAGAGACAAAATGGCGTATATTATTTATTCATATTCTGGCCCTTGCAGTGTCACTACAGTTAACGAAGCTGAAGCTAGAGGCCTTTTGGAAAGCATTAAACTCGTCAAGGATTTAGGGAGAAGATCATAAAAAGGACTCAACAACATTACAGCTTGGAGTAAAGGCGAAGCTAATATACCACAGAGGTTGACTGTAATTTTTCATGAGATATGTGATATTCTCAAAACTATAACTGCTGAAATCCGCCATTGTTACAGGAAGTCTAATGTCAAGGCTGATTGTCTTGCAAAAGGAGTACACCAATCTTCATTGGTGATTACTTCCTTTGAGTGATTTTGTCTATACCTTGAAACTTGTTTTTCTTTTAATAGAAATTATTTGATAATGTTAGAGAGAGAGAGAGAGAGAGGGAGTTTTAAAGGGAAAATTAATAGTTAAAAATTTAAAATAACACTCCTATTTATTCCCCCTTATACACATTTTTGATTTAAACATAAATTAAATACTTTTTAGGGAAAATATCTCCTTATTCCCTATTTTTAACTTCCATATCTTATGAGACCCAAGAATTGCAAATATTACTTATAAGCAAAAGGTCTTCATCTTTTCTATCTTACAACCCCTGAATCTCTTTAACCATAAAATTTTAACCCAAACAAACGCTAAAATGACACTTTATTCAAACTCCATCTCTCTCTCTTCGCTTCTCGGTGAGTTTACCAGCAAAGGGGTTTAACTTGAGCTCGAACATGAGCACACCTTCTTATGTGTGAGAGAGATATGGAGTTTTAAAGAGAGAGAGAGATGGAGTTTGGGTTTTAGAGAGAGATGGAGTTTTAGAGAGAGAAAGAGATGGAGTTTGAGTTTTAAGGAGAGAGATAGAGTTTTGAGAGAGACGATGATGTGAGAGAGAGATGGAGTTTGGGTTTTAGAGAGAGATGGAGTTTTGAAAGAGAGCCGATGTTGTGTGAAAGAGATAGAGTCATTTAATAAGTTGTTGAGGTCAATAATACATGGTCAAAAAGATTTAGGGGGTTAGAAGATAGAAAAGATGAAATCCTTTTGCTTACAAGTAATATTTTCAATTATTAGATCTGATGAGATAGAGAAGTTAAAAAATAGAGAATAATAGGATATTTTCCCTATTTTTTAAACATCCGAGGAAACAAATAAAAGAGAAGGAAATGCTTGATCTAACATAGACCAAGTATGAAATTTTGAGTTGAGAGAGACTTCACAACTTCAAATGCAAGTATTAGTACCATCCCAACCGCTTCTTATTGTCCCTATGTAGACATTGTTTTTAAGTATTTTACAGTAAATATAAATATGGAAAAAGTTTATATAAGGATGCAACCTTATAATATAAACCTACGGATGCACCTAAAAAATCCATAGGAAAAAATAATTTTAATGTTGAAAAACCTTTTGATTGATCATCTTGACATCGAGATATATGACCATGAAAAATAAAAAGATTTTAAATCTTAGAAATAGTGCATTTTACAACATATTATCTACACTGTCAATTTTCAAGATTTTCATATGTTTATAGATCTACTTGATTTTAATCATTTTTGAAATTTAAAATTTTATAGTTAGATATAAAAATAGATTTTGAGATAATCCTAAAAACATTTTACATCAAAATTGTATACCATTATAAAATTTGAAGGTGCACCTTACCTCGAATGCATCCTAATGCCAACTGCCCCGATACAATATTTAATGCGACACTAAATTAAAGTTCAAACGTCAGACTGCCATCACCGCCCAATCAATAGGTGAATGTTGATTTAGAGCAAGACCCACGAGCCAGTTCATGTTGTGGGTCCGTATCACCGATCATTAATTGATTGGGCAAATCACAGTCAAAGGTTTGGAAGATCATCGGATGGATCAACTTACTGGTGGCAATTGTGACATTTTTTTGTAAAAAAAAGTAAAAATAAAAATAAAAAAAGATAAAAAAAAGCAAGGTGAGCCCTCATGATAGGCAATCTTTGGCCTACAAAATGCGAGGTCAACTAGGAACAACCACATCTAGGTTAGCTCTTGGACCACGGTCATCCAAATATAAAAATCAGTGGAGCGCATTTTTAAAAACGGATTGATGGGATAGATCGGCCACTAACTTTTGCAATGGTAGGCAAAACAAAAAGAAAAAGAAAAGAGGATAATTAAAAGATTAAAGTGCTCACAGGGGTCCAAACCCTCAATTGCTTAGTTGGCATAGTACTATAGACTATATATTTGGGAGAATGGCTAATTCCTAAAAGAAATCGGCATAATATTCAGTATTCATTAATTTTCGATTCAGATTAGCAATTTATCAAACATTGCACAAACTAATAACTAGTTCCTTAGAATAAGGAATGTGTGTTGGATCAGACTTCCATTGAATAGATCCAGATTTGACGATTACGCTCCAAATCCGCTTATTCTTTAAGCGTATAAAAAACAATTAAAAAAACTATTAAAAAATAAATCAAATTGGAATCACGTAATTCAATGCCCTGGCCTTTTCTACTTAGAGAATCACCTGGGTAATTAACAAAGGCAATTTCCCATTTAGAGCATATTTGTTTCGCGTGAAAATATTTTTCAAAAAATATCACTAAAGGATGATAATATTTTTATAGCAATTCGTTGCGGTGTATCTTTTCACACTAATTGGTGTGAAAAAACTTTCAGACCTACCACATGAAATATTTTTTTTATGTAAAATTTTTTTTATGCGAGTCAAACGTGAATCATCCCGATACAATGTTCCATAGAAGAAATGGGTCAATCACCTAGATCTAAATCGCCAGATCCTTTATGATCAGGAATTTCTCAACCATTGCTGTTAACTGGCGAATATTATCTTAGAAATGAGACTTCAAGATGACCTCCCCTGCCGTAGCGATGGGGGTATCTCTCTCTCTCTCTCTCTCTCTCTCTCTCATGAAATGAATGGCTTAAAGAGTGACACGGGTTTTTGGAGGACCAAGATCCCAGTAGTTATCCCAAGGGCACGGAAGGAGACGCCTCATTGAGAAGCTAACCTTTAGCACCATATGGTGGGCCTCTCTCTCTCTCTCTCCAAAGACCTCCACTTGCACAGCAACTACAATTCCCTACCCAATAAAACCTCCTCTCTCTTTCTCTCTCTAATGCGCTCTTTCTCTCTCTCTCTTTGAAATTCTCTCTCTAAAATGCTCTCTACCCCACTCTCGGCTTTCCATGCTAAATGACCAGTCTCTATCACTGGGTTGGGTTGAGAATGTGAGTCGTTTCTACAACCAAGGACCCTATTTTCTCATTAGAATCAAACTTTCAACCAATGAGCACCCTCCAACATATCGTAAAGCTATAAAATCTCCTCCAGTCTTTGACCAAATTATCAAGTCAAGAAACGGGCGTACTGTGTAACTTGCTAGACTAATCTAGATCGCTGATCCCGTCCGGATCATACCGATTATCGGGTGTTGGAATCAGTGAAACGAAAACTTATTAATGCATGTAATTCCCCTGCTCCAGCATGCATTTTAATTATTTTCTAATGTATATTAAAGCGCTTACACATGTATGTATATGTGCATGTCATTGATATATGCGATGAATTTGAGGAGACAATCTAAGTAACATGGTGAACTCTCTCCTTCCATTAAAACCATAAGTTCTGTAAATATTTTTATATGTTTATTCAGAACCTTAATTCTCACAACAAAATTCCATCTCCTAAGCTTCCAATGGTACCTGTGATTGTGTGGCGACTATCTTACAAATGGGCATATTATCATTTTTACTAAGAAGCTTCAACGAAGAATGAACCTGAATATCTTTCATGAAAACCCTGTCCCCAATGTCCAGGCTGCTCAGGTCTACGTCGATTTGTGGGGGGATGCAGTCAACTGGGCAGAGGTATTTTAGAGAGGTTCTAATCTTGTTTAGATAACCGCCTGTTAAAAAAAGAAAAAAGAGAGCCATTATAGAACCAAAACAATTATTCAGAGTCTAAACTTATGGCGTGAAAAAAGTGAGCGCAAGAGATGGGGAAAGTACATTATAAAAGGACAAAAAAACAATAACGAGCCCAATAAATTATTCTTCATCATCATCATCAAAACATTTTCCCAACTATTTGGGGTCAGCTATATGAATCTTGATCTGCGTATCATTTCTCATTACTTTCAACCATGCCCTAGACGTACCCTTTCTCCTTTTTTAGCTTTTCACAGAAAACCAACTCGCACCTCCTAACGGTGTTGTACTAGTTCTCTGCTGCACATGGCCAGCCCACCTAAAGTCTACTATATCTCATCTTATCGTTTATTGGAGCCACACCTAAGTTCTCCTAATATATTCATTTCGAATTCTATCCCTTCTTGTCTTGCCACTCATCCATCTCAACAAACATCTTCATCTCAGCAACACTCAATCTATGAGTATATGTTGTTTATTGATCACCAAACATTCTATCCCATAAAGCAAAAAGCTGGTCTCATGGTTGTCCTATAGAGAAAAAATTATAAAGAGTTCAAAATTATGGTATGGGAAGCATACAAAAGTAAGATGATCGTACAATATACACCCTACGATATGTGTCACATGAAAGGGGCATCAAACCATACATTACATGTAGGGTTGGTGGAGATCAACTGTACCCAGGTGGGTGTTTCCTTGGCCACGCTGTCCCTTTGGTGTTGCCATGTACCATGTAGGCATATAGCATTGGTGCATTTGCATTCTTTTCCATAAAAGATGAGATGATCCATTGGAGGAACAGGGGGCCGCATCCCCAGAACTAAAGGAAGTTGGCAGTTACTTGATGAATAGTTTGTGTATTAATTCTTGAAGGGAAGGAATTTTTTTTATAAAAAATGAGGAACCAATCCTTCTCTTACTGTTGAACAAACAGATTCATGTAAGCTCTAGCTAAATAGGAAAAGATCTCTCTCTCTCTCACCATTTGTATTTCAATTTTTATTTTCTTACTTTTTCCTGAATTTCGGAAGTTGTTATTTAACATAATTTCATCAATTACCCGCTTCTACATAATTTCTGCATTTTAATATATATATATATATATATATGGATAAACTTTAAATATACTAGCACAGGCACCTCTCGATTCCAAACTTGACTTGACAATGCAACAAGTCAAGTCAACTTTGAGTCCCAATTCAACTCATACCATTTGACAATGTGACATTTATTAGAAGACGACCAATCAAAATGCTTATGACATACATAATTCTTGAGAAACATCTACCATTCTATCTACTAGATGGTTGAAGTCAATCCCATCATCCGCTCTGTGCATATAAATTCAGCAATAGACATTCGAGTACGTGATGGAGCTCAATACCTGAAAGTTTCAGGGAGAAAACCTGGACCTCAAAGAGGAAGATTTAAATTTGGATAGGGGAGAAAGAGGTTTCACTTCTAACCAGATGGAGTCTCAAAAGTAGAAGGATATTTTCAATGTCAATGACATGATAAAACCATTGACTTGGTAATCTATGAAAGCTGAATTGAAGAATGAATCCCTTCTCCACATAAGTTTCCAATGGAGTAAGGAATTTTTCATCTAGTGGAGAAGAACTTACTACGGAATAGCCCCCAAGTAAGCCTGAGAAAACTCAGGACGCACATAATCCCAATACCCTTGATTAGTTGTTCACACCTATAGCCACAAACCTATCAGCCAAATATTAGAATCTCCGGTTACAGACATGAAATACAATGTTTTCCTTGCGCCATGTTTTACAAATATTTTCTTCTTTTTCATATCTTCGTTTTACCCTTACTATTACTATTTCATTTCTGCTTCCTCTACTTGTCACCTGCTCTCTTCTTACTTCGTATGCTCCTCTGATTACTGATCGAATAGCTTTTTGCTTCAATAACGGATTATAATTCAAAGCTTCATACATTCTTCGTGGGTATACTATCTACTTCATTTCAAAGATACATTTCAGTTTGGCTAAGGAAAGAAATTGTCTCGGTGAAAGAAAATGTTGCTTTGGATGAGAAATTTGCATTCACCTTTTAAATAAATTACCATATTTCAGAAATTAGAATCTACAATTAAATAAGAAGAAACACAACAAAATTAAAATTATAATCCTTTCACTTCAGTAAATAAAGATATTAATTTACATCCACATATGCAATCCAACCACTTGAGCATTCCCATTTATGACGAAATAAATTAGGAAAAGAATGAAGTTAAAAACTAAACAAAATTTTTAACGATAAATAAAAGGAAGGGAGAAGGTCTTTTGGTATCATTCAGGTAGAGTGGAAGATAAGTTGGAGACAAATACACAGTCATACATATTTGAGGATATTTCTAGAGGAAATTTCAAAGGGATAAACTCGCATAGTGAGGAAATATGCCATAGATCCTATCATCTTGCATGTGACAATGGGCCTCCTATAAATCCAAGTTCAAAAGCATTGGTCTGGGACGGGACTCACCAAAGCCGGAGTGAAGTCAACTTGATAACATGGGAAAGTCTTAGAGACTCAACTGATTCTCGCTGATACACGGTTTGGTATTGACCCAAGGCAAGCACGCACAGCTTGCACAAAACTGTGTAATTCCATTCCTCAAACTCAACTATGAATAGAGCTATCAGGACATTGCGAGTCTTAATTGGGAGCCATAATGAAGTACATAAAGATTAGTGTAGCATGCATGCACTCAAAAAAAAAGAAAAAAAAAAGAAAGAAAGATCAGTATAGGATAATCCTGCATGATGTCAGTCCAAGGACTTGGACTAGAAGATTCCGAAACAACAGCAGGTGTTACCTACATAAGAGTTTGGGAACAACTATGACCAATTCCAAAGGCACTATTTATTGAGAATGAGCATGCATGTAAACAATTCTAACTTTTAGAAGGTTTACCAAATTGAGGGCAACCAAGTGCTGTCGGCAGCCTCAATGCCCAAAGAACCCAGAAATCAAAATCTCAAATACTTGGAGATAAATAAAGGACAAAGAATAGAGAACACCTATGTAACCAATTAAAAAATTGAACACATCAAGAGCAATGTACATGATTTGGCTTGGGCTCGGGACTTAGACTTCGCCCTTGCTGAGAAACATGGGTGGGTCCAAGTGGACCACCTGAGTCCTGCCCGAGCTCAAAAATGGCCTTAAAAAAAAGCAAAAATAAATAGAAAAAAATCCCCAAAAATAGATAAAATCAGATACAAGAGGAAAGAGCTTTGGAGAGAGAGAGAGAGAGAGTTCGTCTGATGAGCTTTTGGGAGAATCTGACTTTGGTCAGATGGGAAAGAAGCAAAACCCTGCAAGAAATGGAGTACTCCAGTATCTCTGAGTTCTTTTACAATCTTAGATATCTTCTAGATTATAAGCTACTGCAAGAAGAGTTCTTCAATATGAGTTCCTTCTTCAATCTGTGTTTCTCTTTTCCCGTGATGTGCTGAAAAAGCCCATACTGTTCTAGCGATCAAGGTTCCAAACTCAGCTCAAGCTCAAGAATCAGTCTTTGCCCAAGCCGAGTAACTGAGGGGCAAGTCCAAGGGGACTAGCGTGAGTTCTACCCAAGCCCATGTCCAAGGGGACTAGCTTGAGTTCTACCCAAGCCCATGGAGGAATGAAGGAAAAGAAAAATGCAAAAAATTGGGGAAAATAGAAAAATCATAAAATCTAAAAAACGAAAAGAAATGTACATAAAACATGAAATGAAAAGAAATAATTTTTTCGCATATTAAATAATAGAAAAAGTGAAAAATGGAAAAATCGAAAGGAGAATTGAACAAATCCAAAAAAAAAAACTATAAATTCTTTTTTCTTTTTGTGGAGAAACTAGCCAATGGATGCATCAATAACACAAAGATGACCCTAGGCTTTCATCAAAGATTGGAAATAGGAATCGAATAAATAAAACAAATTTGTCATCATCATAGCCTTTTCCCAATTAATTAGGGTCGACTATATAACTACAGGTCCGCCATTCTGCTCTATTAATGGCCATACCCTCAGTGAGGCCATAAGTCTCCATATCTTTTCGGAACACTTCCAACCAACTCCTTTTGGGCCTACCCCTTGCTCTTTTCATTCCTTCTAGGTAAACTAACTCGCACCTCTTGACAGGTGTTGTACTTGGTTGGCGCCACACATGGCCAGCTCACCTAAGTCTACTCTCTCTCATCTTATTGCCTTTTAGTGCCACACCTAAATTCCCCCGCATGGATTCATTTCAACCTGTATCCCTTCTTGTCTTGCCACTCATCCATCTCAACATCCTCATCTTTGTTACAATCATTCAATCGGTATATTGTTGAAAACATTTCGTCCCATAGAAAAAAGCTGGTCTCACAGCTATCCTATAGAACTTGCCCTTCAGCTTCATTGGTATGCTGCGATCACATAAAATTTCAGTTGCACATCTCCACTTTGTCCAACCAGCTCAAATTATGTGTGCGACATCTTCCACAATCTCTCCATTTTCTGGATTACCGACCCAAGATATTGAAAGTGCAGTCTTTCTTTTACTTCCTGGTCATCAATCTTAACTACTTCATCATCTCTACTCATATTATTACTAAACTTGCATTCCATATACTCTGTCTTAGTCCAACTAATTTTAAAACTTTTCGATTCTACAGCATCCCTCCAGTGTTGATGCCATTTCGGGTCTCATCAATCAAAACTATGCCATATGCGAACATGCACCACAGTATCTCATCCTATAGGTGCCTAGTTAAGTCGTCCATAACTAAGACAAAGAGGTATGGACTCAATGCTAACCCTTGATGTAGACTTATTGTCACTGAAAACTCACTCATCTCTCCAATAGTTGTTCGTACACTAGTTAGCACTCCATCGTATATATCTCTTACCAAGTTGATGTAGTGTCTAAAGACTCCTTTCTTTTCCAACACCCTCTAAATCAAATCTCGAGGTACTCTATCATAAGCGTTCAAATCAATAAAGACCATGTAGAGGTCTTTTCCCTTCACCCTAAACTTCTCAATCAATTGTCTAAATAGGGAAATAGCCTCAATTGTTGATCTTCTTAGCATAAAACCAAATTGGTTTTCAGATACACTCGTTTCATGCCTTAGTCGTTACTCAATCACTCTCTCCCAGCGCTTCATAGTATGGCTCAACAACTTGATCCCTCGATAGTTTGCATAATTTTGTATGTCTCCTTTGCTTTTGTAAATAGGTACCATAATTTTCCTCCATTCGTCTGGCATTTTCTTTGTTTCTCAACACCTTGTTGAACAACTTCATTAGCCAGTCAATACCAATCTCCCCATGCACTTCCAAACCTCTATCGGGATACCATCTGGTTTTAAAGCCTTTCCTATCTTCATCCTTTTCAAAGCTTTTTTTACTTCCGACATCCTAATCCTACGAACGTATCTATGACGTCTGTCCTCATTTGTACCAACAGTCCCTTCTACCTCTATGTTCCCATTGTATCCGTCATTTAATAATTTTTGGAAATAAACTCTCCACCTTTCGTTGACCTCGTCATCCTTTACCAAGACCCTTTGATCCTCACTCTTAATGCATTTAATATGGCTTAGATCCTTACACTTTTTTTCTCTTATTTGTGCTAATTTGAAGATATCTTTTTTACCTTCTCTTATTCCTAGTTTATTGTATAGATTATTATATGCCTAAAGTTTAGCTTGACTTACTATTTGTTTAGCATTTTTCTTAGCATTTTTAAATTCTTCCAAGTTTTGATCATTTTATTACACTGCCAAGTTTTATAACATGACCATTTTTCACTAATGGCCTTCTGAACCTCATCACTCCACCACCACGTTTCCTTATCGGAGTTTCTTTTCCCTCTAGATTCTCATAAAACTTCTTTTGCCACTTTCTTAATACAGTCAGCCAACTCATTCTATATTAGATTGACATCATGATCAGAGTTCTATTTTCCTTCTTGAACTAATTTATCCTTAAATAAGTCTATTTTCTTATTTTTTAAATTCCACCACCTAGTTCTTGGACATCCATTACCCTTCTCAATCATGAAAAGTATTTCAAATTCAAGTAAAAAAAATCCCAATTTCTCGATCTTCAAAATGTGAGGAGTTTAATCATTTGTAATTGGATCAAATGCTTCTAGTTTGTAGATTTAGTAATTTTACAACTAGACTCAAAAGGACTCAACTTGGGGCCTGGAAGATGAAGTCCTGCAAAAATAGGGGCCGGATTTCCAGCCTCCTTTTGTTTTCAACCATAAGAGTACAATACTTAGGCTAATGTAGAGCTCACAAGTATTTTATGGACTTGCTGAGTACTATGGGGCTTGTGAATATCATAGAACTCGGGCGAGTCACGCCCGAGTTCTACCACTCGGGCAAGCCTGTACAGTACTCACCTGAGTACTATATGCTTTCCCATGTACCCGAGTGAGTAGATGGTAACTCGACTCTGCCAGTAGCTGAGGCCAAGTAACTCAACCGAGTCCAAGTTGGATGCGGGAGGGTTTCAGAAAGGGGAGTGAGGGTGTTAACAGTTCAGAGAGAAGTGGAAGAGTTCGCTGTGTTATATAGTTCAGAGAGAAGGGGAGGCTTTGCTGGGGAGAGAGAGAGAGAGAGAGAGAGAAGTTAAAATGGAGGGAGAAGACTGTGGGAGAGAGAGAGAGAGATGTTAAAAGGAGGCAGATTTCTGCACCCTTTTATTTTTTGTTTCAGTAGTTCGAGCAAGTTCTGTAGAGAGTCACCCAGGTGCTAAATAACTCATGCAAGTCTGCCCAAGTTCTACGGTACTTGAGCGAGTTTGTACAATATTGCCTTGAGCATTGCGCATGTATACATCCCCTGATTTGGATATCCAAACTCACCATGACACACACTGCCGAGGTTGAGTAATTTGACTGAGTTTTTAAACACTAATCAAGAGTGCATGGAAAAGATGAAGGAAATAACTAGTAACAACCATGATAATGTATATAGACATCCAAGTTATAAGATAGCAAATAATACAAAGAAAATTCATAATAATGGAAGGCGTACCTTTCTGAATCCCTGGACAACATTCCTCTCCCTTGAAGACGATGGGCACATCAACATTTAGTTCACTACCCTCATCAGCCCATACAAAAACCAGATTGAGCACCTCACCATTATCTGGGCGACGGTGAACCTTAAATAATAAATAGCATCAATAAAGAGGAAAGTCAGAAATGAACCCCAACAGGAATCATCAAAAACTCAAAAGTACAGGAAATACTTTCCAGCATTCCAAACAAATCCAATTCCCAAATATGAGAATCACATCACCTAATCACCATATTATGCACATGCATGCATTTATTTGATAGGTACATAGGACCAAGTTCATTGTTGATGTTTCAGCTTATCTAATCGTGACAGAGAATTGAAGATAGTTATTAGAAAGATTTTATATCTATTTAATAGAGCATATAGCATGCTCCCAGAAGCATATTGTATGCTAACTCCTTCAGGCCTAAGGAACTTGAGAGTTTTTCGATTTAAGATTTTGGGATTCACTTAAGAATTACCAGGTGATCATTTTCTTTAAAAAAAAGAAGAAGAAAGAAAACAAAGAAAGAAAAAGGATTTTGAGATTTGAAACACTCAGATCTAACCGTCCCAAAATTGGATGGTCCATGTTCAGTATTTTGACGTTAATTCCTATTGAATTTCATTATATATATGTGTGTATATATATATATATATATATATATATATATAATATCTATTTATTTTATATCTCTTTTTTTTTTTTGGGTTGATCGCTGGGTTCAAAAGGTCAGACCCCCAAAATTTGGGAAAATGTGGATGATCAACTTTAAGAGTATCCATAATGCGACACAATGAGTTGGGTAATGAAAACTAATCTCGAGTAGGGTTGGACTTCACCAGTCATCAAGAATCAAAGCAATGACATTGTTGCCACTAACAAAGGTTGTTCATCACATGCAAAGCATTGTTCTAGATGATGCTTATATTTTATAAATACTTCTAATGATATAAATCAACTAATATAAATCAAACAAGCACACAAAGTAAATATTAACTACTATCACATACTCGGCTCTTTCATCCATTTCTGAAAGAAGGGAAAATCAGGCATATAATAAAAGGATCAAATAGATAAAGATGAAGAACCATCATTGTAGCTTGAAAGCTTCATGTTTTACAAATCACACACAAACCAACCTAGCACCATCTTGCTTGTTATACAATTCTGGCGCACACATTATGAGATCCTACCATATACCATTCTCTTCAATAAGACAATCAAGCCTCCTACCCTCTCTTTCCTATTTCCCTATCAATTGTTCACAGCTTTTATGCTTTCAAAATAACACCTGATTTAAAGTTTAACCTCCAAGGGATCGATACACTCTTCCCCCATAAATCCAAACCCCCTTGTAATAGAAAAGAAAATGAAAACAAAAAGAAATGTGCCCCTTGCTCCAAATATCCTTTCCTTTCAACACATTTCTGAGCCATCGTAGCCATAAGTCAATCGACATTATCACAACCGTATGCAACCCTTATCTCACACATGGAATCATCACTCCTAAAATAAGCTAAGGAAAGCTAAGTATTAGAATAATAATTTAAAAAGAACAAGGCCGAAAGAAAAATTGCAGTTATGTGGGACAAACCACTTCCAAAATGCTTAAAGCACAAATTTGATAGCAGTTTCCAAGTGAAAACAGGGACATCTGGTGGGTGGCTAATTTATTGACAACTTGAGTAGAACATCTAGGATGTGTTACAAAGAGAGGACCATTGTTGCCAAGAGGGCACACCTAGTGCCTAAGCAACTGCTTCGCCTGGCTAAGGGGCCAGAGCACCCCTCTTAGGTCTAGGCGGGCCTCCCTGGATGCCCTATCCCAAGGCCGACAGTAGGCGGCACCTAGCACCTAAGCCTAGGTTCCCAACTATATTGTCATGTCCGAGCACCAAGGTGCAACAAGTGGAGCCTAGGTGGACACTTAAGCTTAGGTCAACCCCCATCCCCCTGCCTATATATATATATATATATATATATATATATATATACACGTGTGTTTGAGGTGCCTACTTAGTGCCTAGGGACCTCCCCGGCCACCTACGCAGCATCTAGTGCTCTTTACAACATTGATAAGATATGTATGAAAGTGTCTGACATGGTTATGAGTGCCATAAATGCTAACCACAAAATTGTTATTTTATATATGACATGTAAATACATTATTTAGAGAAGGGGGATGGTGGTATTTTTAGTGACACTATTTTTACAGTAACATTTCAGCAATAACAGTTAAGAAATGTTCATCTAAAGTGCCAAATACACATGTCACATCCTGGATGTGCCCACACATGCCAAAAACTGTAGACAATTGAGTCTGAGTTACATAGCTTAGGACCTTCATAGGGTTTTTGCGACTCAAACAAATGAGTAAGCAAAGACAGTAGTGGCAGGTCTTAGGCTTTTCTTCAACATCTTTACAGCCTGTTTATGGCAGGTGAGCCACTTAAGGTTTCTAGACTGGCTCACAGAAAGACATATTACACCTAGATACACAATTACACACTACACTAGTATCATGAAGTCGTATCCAATGGGGCCAAAGGGTGTTTATCTCCTATTTCCACATACTTAGAGAGGCTAGTGTTGAGACAGATTCTCTGACGAGAATCTGCTTTGGTTGAGAACTCTGTTTCTTCCTCTTGACCTTTCTATATGTTGTTGGTTTCTTCTTTTCCTTCTAGTGGTCTCTTCTTATGTTCTTGTTTTCAAAAAAAAAAAAATTTTTTTGCCTTTTTACTTTCCTTTGAAACTTATGACCTTTGGTTGCATGAAAGAAATACAAGGAAACCAATAATGAGACAGCTAGCAATTCTGATGACTAATCATTTCATTTAGTATAAACTATAAAAATAAGGATCTATGATTTCTCAAGATCCCATACTTTCACACAGAAACAAAAGCTCTACAATTCATGATTTCCGCTCAAATGGTTTCTACATTCCAAACCAAAAGTTTCAACGATAAATAAACAGATACCTTGCAAAGCACAAACTCCATTCAAAAAATTTAAAAAAAGACCTACAAGATTAAGTTCAAACATTAATGATGAACAATTAATATCAAAATCATAAAATATAGAATGCATTCCGGTTTTCCTTGAACAAGTAAAATCATTATCATCAGCATTTTAGCCTTTTCCCAATTAATTGGAGTCGGCTAAATGAATATTGGTTATCCATTCTGCTCTATTAAAGGTCATATCCTCAATGAGGTCATGAGTCCCATATCTTTTTGGACTACTTCCAACAACGTCCTTTTAGGCTTACCCTTTGCCCTTTTCAGTCCTTCCACTTGAACAAACTCGCACCTCCTAACAGGTGTTGTACTTGGTCGGCACCATACATGGCCAGCCCACCTAAGACTATACTCTCTCTCATTTTATCGCCTATTGGTGCCACGCCTAAATTCCCTCAAATAGATTCATTTCGAATTCTATCCCTTCTTGTCTTGCCACTCATCCATCTCATAATGCTCATCTCTGCTATACTCATTCTATGGGTATATTGTTTTTTGTCCGCCCAACATTCCACCCCATAGAGTAAGATGGCCTCACCGCTATGCTCATCGTAGAGCAAAGCTTGTCCGCCCAATATTCCGCCCCATAGAGCAAAGCTTGTCCGCCCAACATTCCGGCCCATAGAGCAAAGCTTGTCTGCCCAACATTCCGCCCCATAGAACAAAGCTGGGCCTATAGAGCAAAGCTGGTCTCACCACCTCAAATGGCTAATCATTTCATTTAGTATAAACTATAAAAATAAGGATTTATCATTTCTCAAGATCCCATACTTTCACACTGAAACAAAAACTCTACAATTCATGATTTCCATTCAAATGGTTTCTACATTCCAAACCAAAAGTTTCAATGATAAATAAACAGATTCCTTGCAAAGCACAAACTCCATTCAAAAAATTTTAAAAAAAACCTACAAGATTAAGTTCAAATATTAATGATGAACAATTAAAATCAAAATCATAAAATATAGAATGCGTTCCGGTTTTCCTTGAACAAGTAAAATCATTATCATCATCATTTTAGCCTTTTCCCAATTAATTGGGGTCGGCTATATGAATATTGGTTCTTTATTCTACTCTATTAAAGGTCATATCCTCAATGAGGTCATAAGTCCCATATCTTTTTGGACTACTTCCAACCACGTCCTTTTGGGCCTACCCCTTGCCCTTTTCAGTCCTTCCACTTGAACAAACTCGCACCTCCTAACAGGTGTTGTACTTGGTCGGCGCCATACTTGGCCAGCCCACTTAAGTCTACTCTCTCTCATTTTATCGCCTATTGGTGCCACGCCTAAATTCCCTCAAATAGATTCATTTCGAATTCTATCCCTTCTTGTCTTGCCACTCATCCATCTCATCATCCTCATCTCCGCTATACTCATTCTATGGCTATATTGTTTTTTGTCCGCCCAGCATTCCGCCCCATAGAGCAAAGCTGGTCTCACTGTTGTCCTATAGAACTTGCCCTTCAACCTCATTGGTATGCGGTGATCACATAAAATTTCAGTTGCACATCTCTACTTTGCCTAACCAGCTCGAATTTTGTGTGCAACATCTTCCTCAATCTCTCCATTTTCATGAATTATCAACCCAAGCTATTGAAAGTGCGGTCTTTTTTGTATTTCCTGACCGTCAATCTTAACTACTTCTTCATCTCATAAAATATAGAATGTGTTTCGGTTTTCCTTGAGATGAGATTTAATACAATTTATGGAGTGTGAACTTATTGTAACTTGCATATATTTTCTGTACAATATTTTCTTTCCTCTTTTGTGTAACCATATTAGGAAGATGGTTTATTCATACGTTTCTCTTCGTAACAATACACAATTTTTACACAGTATGTAACCCTATAAATTGGGGGTCTTGTACACAATTTCAATATATAGAGAAATACAATATTTTCTATATAGTATCAAAGCGAGGTCCCAATTTGGCACTCCTCTCTCAAGTATCGTGCCATTGTATTAAGAATGAGTCCTTCTAATGATTGGTTTGACTCGATATCAATTGCCACAACATATTTCTTCTTCTTCTTTGGGCATGTAAATTTCATGCGCCTAAGTTCTTTACAATAGTTGCACCTTACAGAAGACATATCACATATCCTGATGAGGAGCATAAGTGCAGTCTTATTTGAACTCTTTTCTTTCTAAATTTCCAGTGGCAACAAATACCGTATTCCCAAGAAAATGGTACAAAGAGACTTTATCTTAATCTCTTCATCAATCAGCTAAAAAAGAGCTTTAGTTAGAAAAGGAAGAGTGGTTATGTGTAGCATGGCGTTATAAACACCCTCAAACTCAGGTCGAAGAGCCATCAGAAATTCAATCACTTGAAATTCATTTCATGGTTTCTCAACTATTTTCAAACTAGGACCATCTTTAATTTCAGGCTCCATAAGGGCCAATGAGTCCCAAAGCGCTTTCATAGAGGAATAGAAATCGTGGATCGACTAATCACCTTGTCTAAGTGAATGAAGTTCTTATACTAATGGATACTTTCTTGGCCAGTTAATTTCCTGATAGATTTCTGCAAGAAAATTCTACGCCTCTCGAGCGCTTTTGAAACTACTCAAATTTACACCAATACTACCCTCCACAGATCCCATTAGCCAAGCTTTAATCTTAGCATTGTTGATGCTCCATTCGGCCGATTTTTTGGGATCATCAGATTTAGGATCAGTTTCATCTCTATTTATATAGCCCAAAGTCCCTTGCCATGAATTACATTTTCCATGGATAAGGCCCAAAAAAAGTATAGTTATTTCCATTGAACTATAGGTACAAGTTGAAAGGACTTGGATTTTTTCCATTTGGGTAAGAAGGGCACTGACACTTACAACTATGCAACCAAGAAAATTGGAGAACACAGACAATGGGTTTTAGATTGGATGAAATAGGGATCACAATGGTGTCCTAATTATAAATAAAATTTCACTTCCAAATAAGATAATAACCTTTCTTTGGTGGAGTACGAACTTGTAAATGTCGTGAAAAGATGGATATGGCTAACTTATTACAAGAGGTTAAAAGGGAAAACGTGGGGTGTAAAGCAAAAGATGAAATTTGTGACAAAAGAGCAAGGGGGAGAGTTCTAAAGCGTGAGTAGAAAGCAGATGTGACAAAAAGCAAGGGGGACAAAATATAATAAAAATGATGAAGGATAATACAATAAAGACAAAAAGCAAGGGGCACAATAACTCTTGTAAGAAACCTGACAAACAAACAAGGAGACGAAATCACAAGGAGACGGAATTACAAATCAGAAAAGAAGAGGGCCTCCATGTAAGAAGCCTAGCCAAATGAACACGAAGACAAAATTGCATATCAGAGAAGCCGGAGAATAGATATGGACAAACCTGGGTTGGTTTCAGTAAGCAGGAAGTAGTGGCACAATACTTGAGAGATGAAGTGCCAAATCGGGACCTCGCTCTAATACCATCTAGAAAATACTATATTTCTCTATGTAGAAACCACTGTATTCATCTGTAAATCAAAATTTTGTACTGTTACCAACTGTATACTGTTATAGAGAGACATATGAATGAACCACCTTCTGAATATGGTTATACAAAAGAGGAAAGGAAATATTGTAAACAAAATATATAGATGCTGCTATCTAGTAAGTAAAAGAAAGTAAATATATATATTAGAAATTCGGTTCATTCATACGTTTCTCTCTATAACAATAAACAATTTTTACACAGTTTGTAACCCTATAAATTGGGGATCTTGTACACAATATTGATATACAGAGAAATACAATATTTCCTACTTGGAGGAGTGTCATCTTAATAGCGAATGTTATTGTACTTTTGTAAAAATGCATCTCCGTACCCCAAAAACAAAAAGAATCAAAATAAACGGCAGGAAAAGGCAATGAGAATCTGAATGATGCTTTCAATGAAGTGATGGTGCCAGTCGGTTCTTTATGTTTAACATAAATACGATAAAATCCTACATTTATAAACCGAATGAAAGAGGCTATCTCAATGTCCGTACAGTAATTATTTTTATCCGTACTTTTTCATGTTTGCTTTTGGACGTACTTTTGATAATTCAGCTCAATATCTACATTAAAAATATTTACTTGGACATAACAGAAAACACTAATACACCGAAAGCTTTAATCTAAATAAACTAACAGAGCATGTTTTCTGAGAGAATCAGACACAGTAACATTGCTTCCAAAGATAAATTTCTTTTGAGGTTCTTAAAAATTACATGAGGGAGACTATGCCGCAACACAACTTGAGGACTGACATTTCGTCAAACACTTCAAAGAAGCATCAGCAACTGAGCTTTGGGGGGGGAGAGAGAGAGAGCACCTTAATGGGCAATACATTGCCGGATTCAAGAAGCTTACAAGAACCAGGACCAGCTCGTATTTGAAGGCGAAATGTCCTGGACAAAAAGAAAGGCTCCTCTTTAAACGATTTTAGCACCGAAACAATCTGCTTTCTCTCTGTCGTCAAGAGCTGCTTTCTTGAAACTGCGACGCCATTCTCCCGTTTAAACACAACAGCAGGGATCCTTCCCTGAGCCCTCTCTTTTGCTGCGACCCTGGGACCAATCAGCTCCCTTGGCACTGCTTGGATGGTGGTGGTATGAACCCTAGCTTCCAGAAGCTTCCTCGAGTTCATTAGAAGCTCCATGGCGCGATTGCTTTTCCGTAACATCTTTTAACTCGCTCTCTCTAACCCACTATCTCTCTGAATGGAGTGTCTTTGCCTCTGCGTCGTCCCACCCTCACGCCCTTAGCTTGGTTTGTGAAGGGAAAATCGGGTGTTCTAACCCGACTAGATCAGTCGATTCGGTTTCGATGAGTTTTGGTATCAGTTGGGTATTTTATAAGAAAATCATATAAACTTTTTAAAATTAGAAATTTTATTTGTAATGTATTTTTAATGTTTTTATCATTGTGTATTTTTAATGTTTTTATCATTATAGCAAAGATTAAAATTTATTTTAGTTATTAATATTTATTTTTATATTTTTCCATTATTTTTATAAAATTTCAAAAATACTTTTGGCACGAATCCATTATTTAGAATTTAATTTTTTCATCTGTTTTCAATATGCTTTTTGTTTAATCATTCCTTAAATATATTTTTCATTTTTATTAGATTTTGTTTTGTATGTGTTTTTATTTTTTCAACACTTTTTTACCTCCCGGATTTATCCGATTAGGACGGTTGAACCAACCCGCTGAACTGCTTTCGAGCCCATATCCAATTTAATCATTTCGATTCGATTTTTCGAACATTGTTTTTACCTCATTTGGTTTGGATTCTTTGGAGAAATGATTGGAAAAATCTCTGAGTTTAATTTTAATCGTCCGATTCAAATCGAAATGCCAAAATGTACCAAGGGGTGCCGAATTGGGGAACGTTCCCAAGTTGAACTGATCCTGGTGGATCGGCTAGCTATTGTACGTGTGACTCCCGATCGCAAAACTGAATTTAGCCGAGTCAGATTGTGTTTTTCTTTTTAACGTTTTTTCATCCTCCAAAAATTTTTGAGTTTCAAGTTTTTTTGGATGCGGGTTATGTGGTTCGCATGTCGGTGAATGGAGTAATGGGCACTTTCTATTTTAATTAGACAATATTGATTTGGAGTTATGGGCATCTTCTATTTTAATTAAACAATATTGATTTGACACTTTTCTTGATATGATAGCGAATAGATTTGTTACAATTTATTTTATTTAGAGATTTTTACATTTTTTAATATGATATTAAAAAGATTTGACGAAATCTATTTTATTTTATTTGGATAGTGTAGATTGCTACCATCTTATTTCTATCATATTATTGTAGTTTTATATTATTATTATTTTTAATTATTTAAGAACTCAATTGCCTATTGGACTCCTTGAGCTATTTTTTAATGATACTTTTTATCAATAAATATTCTTGAATTTTCCATAATAGTTTTGGTTTTTTTTTTCATTTAGGGCCCATTTGGCTCCCTTGATAAAATTTCTTCAAAAATTTCAGGGAGATATATGATTGAGAAGTTGCATGACAGAAAGAGGGCTTCATCATAGTTATCATGTGGTGGTTTCTAATGACACCACTTGAAACTTTAAAATAAGTTTACTCCCTAATATGAAAAAAGGGTCAAAACAAAAAAAAAAAAAAAAAAGAAAGAAAAAGAAGGTCATGCTCACCATAAATAAGCAAATATCTTCTCAATGCTTTTATAGATGTCTTCACATGTCTTTTTGAGCTTCCTTGTCTCTTTTGAGCCTTCTACCTACTGATTCGCGGTTCCTATCTGGTGCTTAGTTGAAATCTTTTCTAAAAATGAAATAAAAAGAGAAGATTAGAAAACTTTTCCTCCTTCTTGATGTCAATCGTTAAAAATTATTCGTACTCTAAAGCATAAACAATGCAGAGTAAATTGTATTTGTTAAAAAAAGATAAATTATTTGAAATGCGACATCTCAAAGGTAAAATATCATAGAAATTAATTTTCAAGGTCCCAAAAAAATCCTGAGAATTGCTTCAACTCGGTTAGCCGAGTCTGGGCAAGGTGACTGAGCTTGTACTAGGCCTCGGTCAATGCATGGGACTTGCATGCGCCGACACTTGGTTTTGTTACAATCCTCCTTATTTCCCTTTTGCCTCGGTCTTAAGATGTCAAATGGAAAATTCCTCAATGTAAGTTTAATAATATGTATCATAAGTTTTTAAACTATTTTCTCCTTTAGCATTAACGAGATATATCAAATTGGATTAATGTTTAGAATTGTATTTATAAATACAAACTCCTAAGTCTAAAGAATTTCTAATTTTAAGGAATTAGTTTTGTTGCTTCTTATTTTTTTGGATAGTTCTTATTAGATAGGATGATTATCTTTTGGATTAGTTCTAGTTGGATTAGAATAGACATGAGATTCTACCTAGTTGATTAGGATAAAGTTGATTTTCAAAAAAAAAGTTGCGCCATCATGTAGGTTTTTTTTGGATTTTTTTTTGCACTAATTAAATTGAGAAGATACTACAAAATGCCTATAGGCAAAAATGAAGAGTGATTTTGCCTACCCTTATCATCATCAAAACTTCACTGCACGGTTATAGTTGTACGGTAGTGTTTCAATTTTTATTTATTTATACTTATCGAAATGATTTGAAATTTGTAGCGTGTGTACATCTTAGTGAGACACATCTAATAAAAATATAAAAAAAATAATTTCCAAAATATAAAGTAATCAAAATACCTCTGAAATTTTTTAGGGCTATTTTGGTTAATTTTTATTTTACGAATTATTTTTTTTATATTTTGTTAGGGGTGCCTCATTAAGATGTACATAGATTCCAAATTTCAAGTAATTTGGATTTGTAAAAAAAATGAAAATTGAAATACTACGAGATACCTGTGACCGTACGATGAAGTTTAGATGGTGATGAGAGTAGACGAAATCACTGTTCATTTTTGCCTATAAGTGTTGGGAAGAGTTTTCCATTAAATTTTATTATGGAGAGAGAAAACATATAGAAAAGAATGGAAACTTGAGGGTATAGAGATAAAATTATAGAGAGAAAGCTTAATGGGGGATTGAGTTTTGTGACTCTATTCACTTATTATTATAGAGAGAAGGCTTATTGGAAGATTGAGTTTTGTGACTCTGTTCACTTATTATTATCTAACAAAAATATGCAAAAGAGTAATGATCCTATTAGATCCTCCCACACCCATGTGTGTAGGATCCCAAATGATCATCATTAAATTTAGCACAAATTTCGAAAAAAGTTATCATATAGGTATGAGACTTGACTTTTTTAAAGATCTGTACTAAATTTAATGGTGATTCCTTACAGTCCTACACAATCTTTCTTGTTTGCCAATTTTCAAATTGGATGGTTGTGAAAATGTAACAATCCTAAACTTTCAAAAAAAAAAAAAAAAAAAAAAAAAAAAAGAAAAAAAAACTTTTAATACATGATGATTCGTTTGAACATGATGGTGTTTAGGGACCATCGCTACTTTTGAAAGCTTTTTGTTTAAAAGCTTTGTGTTTCCTTGCTCTTGCCACGATCCACTAAAGGACGTGGGCTTTAGGTGTTTAAAGCGTAAACTAACGCTCATACCTGTAAAGTAATAAAAGCTTGAGGTGTTTAAAGCGTAAACTAACGCTCACACCTGTAACGTAATAAAAGAATAAAATAATATGTTAGTAGAATTTAAATTCAGAGAGGTAAAGACTCCTACCTTAAAAATATTTTGAGATTTTTTCTCTGGTCGAAACACAGTGAACTCCTCTCTCAACCCGAATTTTTATCGGAAGCTCCCTCTCAAATATTTGTGAGTACATCCGATAAAATTGGAACGATACAGAGAAGATTAGCATGGCCCCTGCGCAAGGATGACCTATGCCAATAGAAACTTACACTGGACAGAGATCACTATCCATCAGAGCAAATCATGGCTTCCATCATCAAGTCTTGCCAGTTTACAGATATCTTTTATCTAAGTGAATATGCCTGATATCCTACACTTTGCTCTACCTTCTCTAAATGTTGTTTCTTTTACATAAATTTGGCTATGATGGAGGCGCAAAGGCCACAAAGGCAACCCTAGAGATCAAACACACTCCTACACCTCACAAAAAAAAGACACGATAATCCAAAGGAGTATGGTATAGGATAGTCAAAAGCACATACACCGTCCATTCCCTTCGACGATGGTGGAGATTAACCGCAACGGTGTAAATGTTCCAAGGGGCTTACTACAATGAAACTCCATAGGCAAGCTCAGATGGTGAATGTGTTTTCTTCTACTCTCGGCCATACTCCTCAGGAGCACGATATAACTAGTCCAATGCCTTACAAGTTTGGACCTCAACACTCTCTGTAAGGCTCCTACACAAGAAACGCATTCCCACTGCACTCAAGACAGTTATAGCACAAGCAACCCACACCACCCACCGCAAGGCAGGAGGAACACTAATCCATAAGTACCCTAGAAAAGCAAGGGTTAGGGCAACTATGGACCCTAGAGTGGCCATTTTAAGGGATTTTCTCTCCTCAAAGGCCTCAGGCTTGGCTGAATGCAATATCAAAAGGAAATCAAGCAACCCCATGGTCAAGAATGTGGCAATGCAGAAAATATTGATGAGAGGTGTAGGAGTGTGTTTGAACAGAACAGATCCTGTTCAAGTAAGGTCGTACATCCGTTTCCATTGACACGATGGAGACACGCACATCAATCTGGAAGATGATAGAATGCCACGTGGTCAGGGTGTGAATACTGGCTTTGGACTCCATGGAGATCCATCCTATGCCAATAGAAACTTACACTGGACAGTGATCACTATCCATCAGAGCAAATCACGGCTTCTATCATCAAGTCTTGCCAGTTTACAGATATCTTTTATCTAAGTGAATATGCCTGATATCCTACTCTTTGCTTTACCTTCTCTAAATGTTGTTTCTTTTACATAAATTTGGCTATGATGGAGGCGCAAAGGCCACAAAGGCAACCCTAGAGATCAAACACACTCAAAGAAACAACATCTCTAGGGTTGCCTTTGTGGCCTTTGCGCCTCCATCATAGCCAAATTTATGTAAAAGAAACAACATTTAGAGAAGGTAAAGCAAAGTGTAGGATATCAGGCATATTCACTTAGATAAAAGATATCTGTAAACTGGCAAGACTTGATGATAGAAGCCGTGATTTGCTCTGATGGATAGTGATCTCTGTCCAGTGTAAGTTTCTATTGGCATAGTGTTATCAGCCCTAGAGGCATCAAAGTGTGCATTGTAGCCAAAGAAAGTATTCTTGAATTTCTATAAGAGTTTTTCTATACATATTAAATTGGCAATTATGCTAGAATGCCTTTACAAACTGCTACCTTTCTAAATTTGAGCCCAAAATATTTGATTGGTTATTTTTGAAATGTTATAGAGAGTGACTGTTATTAATGGTTTAAGTGAAATTCATATTAATGATTTCAGTGATATGTTGAGTACATGATATTGTTGCTTTCGAATGTTTAAAGAGATTTAGAAATAATTTAAGTATGCAAGTGGACTCATCCGGTTCGCCGGTGAGGTATAAGTGGACCTATCTAGGACGCCGGTAGGGATTAAGTGGACTCATCCGGTACGCCGGTGAGGTATAAGTGGACCTGCAGGGATTAAATGGACCTATTTGGGACGCCGATAGGGATTAAGTGGACCCATCAGGACGCTGATGGGGTATATAGGTGACCTACTTGGGAAGCCAGTAGGGTATTTTGTGAAATCCTTTGAATTATGCACTGTCGTTAAAAGTGTTATAAGCATTTCAATTACTTGGATTATACTTAATTTTGCATTTATTGAAAGTGAAACTGTTGATGCATTTTTGTTAATAGATCTCATTTTGGAAAATATTGATATCTTTCAATCATGATTATTTTTAGGATTATGATGATCACTTACTGAGTAGCCAAACTCATCAAACTATGATAAATATTTTCAAGATAACTGTGGTTTCATTTGAGTGCTCGTAAGGATCAACTTTGGGAAGATATTGAAGTTGTGCTTAAACTTTCTTTTGTTACTTTTTAAAAATTCGCCATTGTAAATTTGTCCTAAAAAGAGATATATATATATGTTTTGACTGCCACATCTCAGGAATATCAGTATTGTAAATTCTTGGGGTGTGACAGAAAATGTCATTGATTAGAGTCAAAATTTTAAAATAAAAAATTATCGAATCTCGTGACCCACAGTAATCCATCCAATTTGACTTCTAATGGCTACGAGTAATTAGGCATCCTTGTAATATCCTTGTAATAAAGATAAATAGTCTTATTGTCATCGATCTAACAAAAATAAATAAAAATTAAAATAAGCTGATTTGTTCTAATGATTATGGGGCATTGGATGAGTACGACAACGTGACCTCACAAATTAAACCAATATCAACAAAAATAAAGACACAATTAAGACAATTAATTGTTTGCCTCTCAAATCTTGAGCACTCAAATGTACCCAAAGTAAAAGTAGGATCTTACCGTTTCCAAATCTCAAGATTGTGAGAAGTCCTACTCACTCTATTTTTAACTTCATTGGGCAATAATGAATGGCAAGGGGCTAAAAACTATATATATATTATTATTATTATTATTTTTTGAACTGAACAGGGCACTAAATTTTACCGCCTTGTCAAAAGTAATAGTATGCAAGAACACCACCCTTTCGAGATTCTGGTGTTTGAAAACACCATAATCTTAGTGTGCAAAGGTTCAAAAAGGCCGGTTTGGATCCGTATCTCCATAAAAAATATAAAGTATAGTATAAATATTTTATAACATATAAATAAACTATGGCAATATAGGTGTATGCGTATCGGTGGTCCCCCACCCGATAAATTCCTAGATGGACTTGAACACAATCTGCCAAGTCAAGTGCTTAAAGTATGGATCCCAACCAAGGTAGGACCCACTTGTCTTATTGGAGGGCCGACCGACCCGATTGTCAACCCTAGTAGTAAAGTATTAGGGTCTTCAAATACAAATGTCTTATAAATGTTAAAAATAATAATACTAATGTCCTATATATTAGTATCCAAAAATCCCGAATATCAATATGAAAAAATACATATACCCCAATTTGGCACCGTAAAAAGAAGGCTGGAGGTTTGAGTTCTCATTTTCCTACCTAGGGGATCCAATCCCACTAGCACCTTCAAAAACCCAACTCCTAATCTATTTAAAAAAGGGGTATAGTTTATATAGAGCCAAGGCTCTAAACAATCAAAATAAAGCACACCTTCAAATAGTATCGAGAAATGTGATTTCAACATTGAAAATCTTTATGATAGCCTTAAAATATATTTTTATATTTAATTATAAAATTTAAAGTGTCAAAAATAGTGTAGATCGAGTAGATCTACGAAAACTTGAAAATTGACGGTAAAAAAATGCATTACAAGATGCACTATTTCCAAAACTTGAAATCCATTTTTTTCTCATGTCCATACATTTTGATGTCGGGGTGATCAATTTGATGATATTTGGGCATCAAACTAACCTTTTGCAGTGAAATTTGTGAGGTGGGCTCTAATTTGATTGTTTAGAGTATTGACTCTATATAAATTTTCTTCTTTTTAAAAAAAGGAAGGGCATGTCTTCCTCACTTAATTATACCAAAAAAAAGAAGAAGAAGGCAACAACTACGGGGATCCTCAGGCTTTCTGTGAGCTTGAGGGTTTTCAAGGGACAGGAAATACAAAAAAAAAAAAGGGGCATATGTCATTTTCCCATACCAATATAAAAAAATACATATATCTCACAAAAGGATTATGATTAAGATAAGATTTAAGATTACGTTTTCTAAATTTGAGATAGAGATATAATTTTTGGATAAAGGAGATTCTATTATTTATTGAAATAAACATTCTATAATACAAAAATATTTTCCATATTAAAGAAAAAAAAAAATCAAAATTCTTGAGAAAAGATAACTACATTTCTAAAAAAAAACCCTAGATTCTAGGGCAAAAGATGTTGGTTATTCTATTTAATTTGCTATAAAGATATGATATAAACTTGGAAAAAAAAAACATTGTTTTTAGGATCTTTAAATATGGCAATAAATCTTTCTCCCCTTAGCCATAACCTGCTTCGCCCTTCCCTATCTCCCTAAAAACGAGCTTCTTTCTCTCTCTATCTCTCCCTGAAAATGAGCTTCTTTCTCTCTCTTTCCCTAAAAATTAGCTTCTTTCTCTCTTTATCTCCCTAAAAACGAGCTTCTATCTCTCTCTAAAAACGAACGAGCTTCTTTCTCTCTCTACATGTAAGCTGCTTCCCCATCTCAAACCAGTTTCTCGGAATAAAGTACAGGAGTTCATAAAGAACAGGAATGAATTCATCTGGATCCCTCTCTTAATGTTCCGAGAAAGGTAATGTATTATTCATTCTTATCTTGCTTCAATGTTCATTATTTTATTTGAAATATATGCTGAATCTCTTGAACTATTTATGTAGTTGTTAATTTTTTTTTTTTTTTAAATTTTGTTATACAAATTTTTTAGTTCTTAATCGTAATACTTTAATGGTGATCCTTTGGGGTCCTACACACATGGGTGGAGAATGGTCTTATAGGATCATTACTCGTACTTTAAATAGATGTTAGCTTTGATGTTAAAGAAATATATGTACTTAATTGATTTTTATGATTTGGAATTCATTATGAGTAATTTGCAAATTTTAAATAAAAATTTATTAATAATTTAAAAATTGAGTGTGCTCTTTGGAAAATTAGGAAATGAGATACATGTTTCGAAATATAATTGTTATACAAAGTAATAATACTTTAACACCAAAATAATTGATAAGAAATATACTTTATCTAGTAAGTTTGTTTCTTTCTTAATTTTGAGAACTTCTATTAGTTTTTTTAATAATTTTTCATGAACATGAAAATTGGGAATAACTTATATTGAAGAATTTTTTAACAAAGTCCTAGATAATGTTTTAAAAATTTTGTGCCTTTATTCATATTTACCAGTGTTCGAAAATTCCGCTAATGACAATAATATGGAGTAACAAAATATAACTTGTATTTATTATAGTTTTTTATTTCTGAGATTTTTTTTTATATTCTTATGAACCCCAAGGCCCATATGGCAATTTTTTTTTTTTTTTTTGTTTTTTATTGTCATAAATACAATATTTAAGTTTCCATGAAATGTTATAAAAATTATTCTTATATTTTAAAGAATGTTCTTTAAAAATTAATTTGTCAAAAGTATCATTGGTTGTGGATTATGTATTTGCACCTACACATATTGTTGAAGCTTTCATAGATAGAGTTTATGCTATATATGTATATATATGGAAAAGTATTTCTAATGCTTATAAACAAAAATGAATAGTGAGTTCGTCTACCTTTGTCACCCTCCAAATTTTATTTCGCGGTCACGATTGTCCGGTAGTGTTTTATTTTTCATTTTTTTTTTACAAATCGGAATGATCTGAAATTTGGGGAGTATGTACATCTTACTAAGGTGCATCTAATGAAAATATAAAAAAAAAGCATCCACAAATAAATTGATCAAAATACCCTTAAAACTTTTCAGAGGTATTTTGGTCAATTTTTTTAATGTAAAATATTTTTTTTATAATTTTTGAATATTCTCTTATTTTTGATGAATATACTCTCCAAATTTCAGATCATTCAGATTTAGAGAAGACAATAAAAAATAAAATACCACCAGACAATCGTGACCGCGTGATGAACTTTGGACAATGATGAGGGTCGTTGCGTAGTATTTTCCTATATATATATATATATATATATATATATATATATATATATATATATATATATATATATATATATATATATGCTCTACTGTTGGATGAGATCATATTCAAATATGATTTTATTACATTTAAGCAATACCAAACTTTTCCATTTCGATCATAAGTTTGGATTAAAAAAAGAAAAAATTTGCCTTTAAGAATTTATCTCTTTCCAAAAGACATCCCATGTCTATTTTTGGGAAACTATGAAAGAGATGAGTTCGAATTGTTGGTGCCTCCCCCTAAAAGAGAGTCATCGTTGTTTTCTAGTGTTAGCGTTCCATGACAAGCCCGATCCACTTTTTGGGGAATATGAGTCGAAGCAATAACAAGAATATTTCTAGTGGAAGGAGAGATGGTTCACTAATAGACCGAGGGATAAGTAATTCGACTCATTCACATACAGATCATGAATGTTTGGAATCCATATTATGCAAGGAGACATTGCTTTTGCTAATTCTAATTGAGGGGTGATATCAAACCGGTCCATTTTCGGCGTCATATACATAGTTAGCACATTCGTCATAGTTAGCAGCTCCGGGTGGCGAAACGAGAGATAAATTGGATGGTTATTTTATTAGAGATCCAATCGTTTGGTCATCAAGGAACAAAAACAAAAGAGAAGATAAAAAGAAAGAGATCTTGATTGACAAAAGAAGAATTTATGGGAGATCCATCTATATCTAAGGTTTCAATTTGAAATCTTTGTCCTAGTCCTAAAAACATTCTGTACTCCGAACCGTTCTGCTCTGATATATGTGATGAATACATACTTATTTTCTTAATCCCACACTTCTTCCAATACCGAGGATTTTGTAGATATTTCAATTATTGGCAAGACGCCGAATTTTATCATCCTAACATAAATAGAAATCTATGTTTCTTTTCCAATTGAATCATCAATCAGAATCGGGGCAGTATGATCCCTCGGGTACACGTTATTCTATATACTATATAGTTATAGTATAGCTATATTCTTATCTTAATATTCTTATTCTATCGTAGTATATTCTACAATATGGAATATGGATTAGAATCATTCTATATAACTATTAGATATGAATATTCTATGTAGTGTAAGTAATAAAATAAATATTCAAATTGTATATTACAACAACGATACAATAGAATCTAAGAAATAGAAATAAGTAATAAACACAATAACAGTTAAACAAAACAATACTGAAATAATATTCAATTAAAGAAACAATATTCTGTAATTATTATTCTTATATTTATTTATTCTTAAAATATCGAGTACTTTCCGTTATTAATGTCTGTTTTTTTTACTTCATAATAAGTTTTTTAAAAAAGATGAAATTTTATTTCTCTCTTGTAGCATATTTTTTGTCTGCCTCTCTCTCATAATCTTTGAGATTTTTCCTAAATTTAGGGGCCCAAATTGGTTGTTCCCCTCTCTCTCATAATACCTAATGCTCAAACTAGTTGTTCCCCTCCCTCTCATAATCCTGAGATTTTTCCTAAATTTAGGAGCTCAAACTAGTTGTTCCCGTCGGATTAACTATGACCTCCGATAATTATGACTTACTAAATTTACTCATAATCCCTCAGATTTTTTCTAAATTTAGAGGCTCAAACTCGTTGTTCTCCTCTGATTTTATCAGATAACTATGACTTACTTTAGAGAGGTAGAGCCGATTTTATCGGATAACTATACCTTTAGAGAGGTAGAGCCGATTTTATCGGATAACTATACCTTTAGAGAGGTAGAGAGATCACGGCACAAGAGAAAAAACATTTTTCGATTCTTTAAGACCCTAAAAATTTTAAATTTTGGGTTTTTCAAATAACGGAAATTGGTATTTTGGTAATAATGAAAACTAAAACGGACATTTACGTAATTTTTCCAAAACATAAACATGATGGGTTCGATTAACGGTGATGATTCAAAGTGTGGTATCTCTGCAGTTGTGGATTAAACATTCGTGACACCTAAGACCACGGTGTCATAGTCATGTATATCAATTGGAGATTGAGAGCTTCTTATTCTTATTATCATTATTATAAATAAATTAAATATTTATATAAAACATGTAAAAATAAAAAAAAGTTTTAAAAATAAAAAAAAGTTTTAAAAATAAAAAAATAAAAAATACTTTTATGCAAATATTTACTTGCTTATGCTGAATCAACGCCCCGGACCAAAGAGGCAACATCACCAGCCTTGGCTTTGCTTCGGTTTAGACCTAAAATCTGAAGTTCTGCTAAAGTGAGTGACCCGAATCTAAATGGCTTCACTTTGATTTAGGTCTAAAATCTAAAGTTCAGCTGAAGCGAAATGAATCTGACAACATTATGAAAAGAAAAGAAAAAAGAAAAAAAAAACGAAAAAAAAAAGAAAAAAAAAAGAAAAAAGAAAAGAGGTTGGAGCCATTCCATATTATAAGAGAGAGAGTTTTTTGTACATAGAGAAGGACCCATAATACAAGCAATAGTTTTGCATAGAGAAGAGGCTCATATTACAAGAGAGAGAGGGTTTGATATTTATCTATAGAGAAGGAGCCATAATACAAGAAAGAGTTTTGCGTAGAGAAAAGGCTCGTACTACAAGAGGAGAGGGTTTCATATTTATCTGGAGAGAGACTCAGAGATTCATATGTATCATCAACAGAGTCTCTTGTATATCTCAGAAAAAAAATCATTTTTTTTTTCTTATTTCTTATCAATGTTGACGCCAAGCTCTTTCTCTTTATATCTCCAAAAAAAATCATTTTTTTCTTCTTATTTATTATCAATGTTGGTGGAGAGAGAAACTAGGTAAGTTACATCATGTTGCTTCGCATCTAGGTAAGTTACATGATTTCTGTTTCTCAATTCTTTTTGTTAGGGTTTATCCAATCTACATCCCAAGATAAAAAAAAAAAACTGAAATAAAATTTGAATTTATTTTGAAATAGCGAAGTTATATCATATATGTTTTGCCTTCTTCTTGTGAGAGTTTATTGAATTTACTTATTAAAAAATGAAATAAAAAATTTGCTTTTATTTTGAAATGAAAATACTATCATGAACACCAAAGTATCAATTTTCTTCTACAATTTCAAAAACAAAATAAGAAATTTCACTTTTATTTTGGAATAAAAATCCAACATTATACTCACAATATAGTTAAGTAATTGCAACAGATAAATAAATACTGTTTTTTTTTCTACTTACTGAGATCTTAGTAACATGGAGAGTTAAATATTTCATTAGTATTTTTAAAAACTTCATCTAGAAATAAGCAAGAGAGATTTTGGAAATATATTTAGAGTACGAGATAATTTTGACCTAAAATAGTAAGGAACCTAATATAGAGTCAAAATCATTAACCTTTTAGAAAACAACAGATCTTTTCGTGATTTGTTGCTTTAACTAAACAAGATTCTCTAGCTATTTTTGTTGAATTTGCAGAAAACCCTAGTTTAGGAAGCTGCAAAAAAACCCACCCTAGTTTTTACTCCCTGATTTTTTTCGTGTATCATACTTAGGTAGCAAGGGACCCTAATTTTTTTTTTTTTTTTTTAATTTATTTGGACTCCATATTCATTGCATGGTAAGGGCAGAAAACCCTAATTTCTTACATTTTTTACTCATTGCATGGTAAGGACAGAAAACCCTAATTTTTTTTCATGTATTTGGACTGCTAACTATTTTTTTTTCATGTATTTGGACTTTGGAAAACCCTAATTTTTTTTCATGTATTTGGACTGCAAACTCATTGCATGGTAAGGGAAGAAAACCCTAATTTTTTTTCATGTATTTGGACTGCATATTCATTGCATGGTAAGGGCAGAAAACCTTAATTTTGTTTTCATGTATTTGGACTGCATACTGGAAAACCCTAGTTCTTTTTCGTGGTAGAAAACCCTAACTGTTGGTAGAAAGCCCTAGTTTTTTCCTTTTTGTGTTCCCGAATCACCTCTCGAAGTGTTTAAACTCACCAAAACCTGATGCTAACTTGATTCTAAACGGAGTCCTTCTTAATAAAACTCGGAGTTGCCGAGCAAATCAATTGGGGCAGTTGTTTAGAAACAGGAGATTTTATTGTATTCCTTCTTCTTCTCTCTCAATTTCTCTTACCAGTTACCAATCCTTCCTTCCTGCAGGTATGATGCCCTCAAACAACTCAAACAACTCTCCTTGCGCTGCTTGCAAGTTCCTCCGCCGCAAGTGCACGACTGAGTGCGCCTTCGCCCCTTACTTTCCCCCTGATCACCCCGAACGTTTTGCCGATGTACACAAGGTATTCGGTGCTTCTAATGTCAGCAAGCTCCTCAACAATATCTCTCCTCCCAACCGGGAAGCTGCTGTCACGGGCCTCTTCTTTGAGGCCAGGAAGCGCATTCAGGACCCTGTCCATGGCTGCACGGCCCACATCAACGAGCTCTACGGCGAACTCAATGAACTCTATGACCTCATTAAGAATGCGATGAACGAACTCGCCACTTATAGCCCCCCTTATCCCCACCCCCAACTCCACCACTACTTGGAGATGCCTGCATTGCCTCCTTCCTCCAAACAACAGCAATTGCCTACTGCCTTTGCCCCGCCGCAGCAACTTTCTGCTGTGCAGCAGTATCAGCAGTTGTCCGCAAATGCTGTACAACCGCGCGAGCAGCAACCGTCTGAACACCGGACGTTGCCTTTGCAGCGGAAGATTAGCTCGTGCCACCACCACCACTACCAAGAGATGATGCATGCTGCATCTCCATCTGCATCACAACAACTCCAGCAGCTGTCTGCTTCTGCTTCTGCTGCTGGTGCTGCACAACAACACATGCAATTCTCAGCTGCCAGGCCTGTGAAGACGGAAGGACAACTCCATTGCACGAAGCAGCCCATGATGATGCCACTGCCGCCGCCACAACAGCAGCGACAACAAGTTGTGACAGGGTATGAGGCCGAGCTCCGAAGTAGGGAGAAAGCTTTTGTCGAGGCCTTCAAGGCTGGACGCGACGGATGCAGGTCTTACTTGCATGGTGATGGTGGTGAGCCTCATTCTTCTTAACTCTGCAAATCATGGCTTGCTCTTGTCATAGCATAAGGTTTTCATGGTAAAAGGTACTCTGAATCGGTTTTTAGAGATTTGTGAGATAATGTGTTTGATATTAGTTACTGATTTAGGGTTAAGATATTAGGGAAGGCAGATCTGTGTTTGTAACAGCTTTGGTTTAAATTCATTCATGCCTTTCAAAGAAATGGATATTCATTTTTTATTTTTTTAGGTGTTATATTTATTTTTTATTTTTTAAAAATTAAAAAGTAAAGCTTATTATTTTTTATTAAAACATCACATAATGAATCTACTCGAGCCCTCTTTCTCTCTCTTCCCATCTCTCTCTTCTCATTTTTGCTGAAACTATTGATTGTTGTTTGTTGTATGAAGGAAGCTAACGTGCATTTTAAATGACGGGGAAAATTGCTGTATTTTACAGTGAAAAATACTTAGTGTTATTTCAAAATAATATTTTTTATTATAATGTCTTGAAAAATGTGTTTTTTCTTATTAGTAAAGAGATAAGTAGTAGGTTATTCATCACACATTGACCAATGAAGTTGGGGAATTCATTTTTAAAAATAAAGATATCCTCTTCACTTGTGTTCTACAACCCAACGGGCTATATGACGGACGTGCATATGCCAAGAACAATTGATGAAGCATTTTACACACGTTATACTTGGTGCATTTCAGTAACTAGTCCACTAGTGAAGATGTGATGCATTGCCGATGCACCCTTGCCACCACCAGTAGATGTGTTTCGTGTGTATTATGCTTGATGGTTCAGTTATTTGAACCAATTGCATGTCGGTTGCAATTGAAGAACCAAGTCACGACTCTTCATCTAACTGGTGCACAATGAACATTCGCATTGGGTGGAGATCAATAAACGTTTGCATTGGGTGGAGATGAAAAGCAACTTGCTCTCTTTATAATAAGTATGAACTAGTTTCCTCTCTTGTGTGCCAGTTTTTCTTGCACTTGCTTTAGATCTCGTAATACTGTATTGGTGGGATAGTTTTTCTCAATCCTCTGCTTGTTTGTACCCCAAGGGCAAATTTGCTTGGAGAATTTAGATTCACACTTATTATAAATTTTAACCATGTAAAATTGATTACAAGTATAGTTTTCTTGTAGGCTCTTGCTAATTCTTCAAGGCTCTAAAGTGTATATTAGGTTCCCTGAATCAATGATTGATGGTAGGGTCTAAAGAGCAATTGCTTGAGATTAGTTTCGGTCTCACTAGGCCGATTTCCTCTTGGAAATAGAAATGGCTCCAAAGGCTAGATAAAAAGGATTCTCTTCAAATATTATCTTTTTGTACATAGAAATCACAATCACTCGTGTATCTTAAATTTCAAAATGGGTAGTTATAAGATTGTCATTGAACAGACACAGTTCTAAAAAAAAATTTCTCAGAGTTCGTGACTCATCTCAAGCCATCTAATTTGATATCTAATGAGTGAGAATGCGAATTTCAAAATGGGTAGCTGTAAGAGTATTATTAAATAAGCACAGTTGCAAAAAAAAAAAAAAAATTCTCGGACTTTGTGAACCATCTCAAGCCATTTAATTTAAAGTTTAATGAGTGACAATGATTGTGACCTCCATGTCTAAAAAATAAATGGTGTTTTTTTAAACTATCCTAAGACAAAATCATGACAACAAATAAATGGTGTTTTTTTAGACAATCCTAAGACAAAATCATGACAACTAAGGTTTGTGTGCTTCCTATTAGATTCCTTGAAACAATGTTTGATACAAGGGTTTAAGAATTGGTGGTCGAGATTAAATTTTGTTCCCTCACTAGGCTGAATCCCTCTTCAAATTAGAAATCCACCATATTCTCTATAAAACCATGCATTTGTTTTCCTTCATGTTTTTATTTTGTTTTATTTTATTTTTTTACATTTTCGAACAAATCGCCAATTTGATTGATCTAGATAGCTTGATTGGACTAATCCGGGTTGCTTCATCAATGAACAGACCATACATGGGGAAGATGATTTATGCAATTCTTTTTTGTTTTCCGTTTTGTTATTTTTTTTAATTTTTGGTTTGATGGTGATTCAGATCACCCCATTTGGTTGATCCATATTAGCACAATGGAGGCTGATCCGCACAACCGATCCGTGTTTTAGGACCCTATTTGGCATTAGTATCAAGTTCCCATTAAGATCCTTGAATCTCCATCAGACGATTTTTAATGGAAAAGTATTTGGTCCACTTCATGAGAATGCTTAATCGTGCACAAGCACCCTCCCAACCACTCAAATTAAAAATAAAGAAATTCGATGGCTATGATAAAATTTAAATTTTTAATCTTATTTTTCTTTATAGTGGATTATACTTAAATAGCACAGAAGAAATATAAAGCAAATGATTTGAAAAAATAATTAACGAATATACCCTTAAAATATTTAGGGAATTTTGGTTGAAATATTTTTTATAATTATTTTAGGCGTGCCTAGGTGAAGTGCTCACACCTTAAAATTTTCATGCCAACAAAAATTACAACTCAAATATTATATAAAATCTTGTTCATCAATTCTCTTCTTTTATAATCCGCACCATAGGAGGGTGCTTGTGCACTATACAAGAGAAAAGTAAGTACTCTTATCAAAAAAATAAAAAAATAAAAAATAAAAAAAAGAGAAAAGAAAGAAAGAAAAGTATGACAAAATATACAAGTAGATAATTCATGAGAAGATTTGGGACTTTAAGCTGCTCTTTTTTTGGGCAGCAAGTCCCAAGCATACTGCCTTGCCCAATCAAAATTCTCCAACAACATTAATTATCTCATCGGCACTTCATTGTCTTTGAAGTCAAAAGGCAACCAGGTGCAGTAATCAGGCATCCAGGTGTGGAGGTGTAGGTTCTTTATAGAATGGCTCTTCAGTAGATGCACGAATCTCTCCTCAACCATGTGAAACTAATTGTGAGCAATTTCTCATGGTCGGGACAACCTCCCAGCCAACAGTATATGTATGTGTAATAGGGCCAATAGTTCTCGGGAAGGGGCAAACGTCGTGGTGGTAGCACACCACACCTTAGTCACCGTGTTGTGGTTTCTATTCTCATTTTCACTACTAATACCACTCCACTAACACTTTAAAAAAGCTACAACTTGAAAAATCGAATAGGGGCCTGTCTTCCTCATTGGATTAACCAAAAAAAAATAAAGGCCAACACTTCCCTATTATGACAGGATAGCTTGTGACCACACATCATCTCTCCAATACTCTCTCAAAGGTGGGCGGTGTTGGTCTGAGGCCACCACCTGTCTACTAGTGCCAGTGCTAGTGGGTGAGAGAGAAACAAGGAGAAGAGAGAGAAAAGGCAAGTCTATCTTTTAAATGAGATGGAGGGAAAGGGCAAGTCTATCTTTTATGCTCCATGTTACTGAAAGTAGTCCGATATTGGCAATATCAAAATCGATGTTAAAAAAAAACAAAAAACAAAAAAAACGAAAAACATTATAAGCTGATTAATATTCCCAGTATTGGACTGCTCTACAGATAAGGGTGGCAATTGGCTGGGCTTGGGCAGGGCTAGCCTTGTTCCTAGCTGGGCCTTTGTCCTCATAGGGCTGGCCCAAGCCTAGCCTGAGCAAAAATTAAATAAAAGAAAATAAAAGAAAAATCAATAAGAAAATGAGGGCTGAGCTAGGCCTACCCTATCTCTAGCCCAGCCCTTAGACCACAGTTTATGGCCTAGTCCCTACCTTTTTAGGGTTGGGCCGATCGTGCTAGGCCGGTCTACTTGGCCCATTGCCAACCCTATCCACATAGCAGATTTAACGAGCGAGAATGGGTCGAATATTGAAGATATCACATCGTGTTAAAAAGTTTGAATCTACAAGTGATCCAATGATTCTAATGCAGGACATCTTCACACTCAGCTGATTTAACGAGTGAGAATTGGTCCGATATGTGACATATTAAACCGTTTGAAAAACCAAAAAAAAACTTATTAAGTTGTCCAATATCAAATAACTTCCACTTATTCCTTCAAAAACCACTAACTAATTAAAAACGGATAGGGGTCTGTCTTCCCCAATGAATTACTCAAAAAAAAATAAAAATATTTCAAATTGTCATTGAAATTGGGGAATCCGATATCTAGAGCATTAAATACCTTCAAAAATAAAAAAAAGCAACCAGTTCGATATCAGTGTCATTGGACTAGAGAAAAACTAGAAAAAAGACCACGAAAAGTAGGGGCCTTCAAATAAATTGTGAAAAATATGAACCATTTCGTAACTCCAGTAAAACAAACTAATATGTACATAATTTTTCATAAGAAAATTTTTATATGGATCCCATTTTTCAATATTAAAGAGATGATCCTAAAATAGATTAATTTTACAAGTATGCTTATTTTCCTATAATTTTTCATTAACAAAATTACCTCTAGTTCAACCCTTCGATCAAATATTATGAATTCACAATGGTTCAAAAATATTTCTCAAAAACTAGAAATTCGAATGTTCCTTCTTTTTTAAAAGAACACTGAATAGTTCGACCCTGGAAGTAAACTTCTTTTTTATATTTAGAACATAAAAGAATCCACTAAGTTAAAAACGAAACTCAAAAGTTTTATCCGCAGATTAAGTTTCTATTGGGCCTGGGCTTTATGAAAACAAAATAAAGCTTCACTCAAATCGTCATCCAAAAAGTACTTTTGGTGTAGAAAATCTTCATAAAGGCTCTAAAATCAATTTTCAACATCGACAATAAAATCTAAAACTAAAAACATGGTAAAAATATTGATTTTTTGGGTGAAAATAGACGGTTTAAATGTGTCGTAATATACATTATTTTAGAAATAGAGTGATTTCATGCAACGATTGTATAGTAATATAATGAAATGATCTTAAGAAACTATGTTACGATCAATTTTTTTTTAATTTACACTATTTTCATTTCAATGAATAATCACAAAAAGTAAAACTTGCAAACACAACCTAGAAAATATTTATTTAGCCCAGTTAACATAGACCATTCATATCGGTAAGATGCTAAGATCTAGGTCTGAGAAGGATTTTTTTCATTTCCAATTTCTTTAGATGGATTTATTATCATTAGATGAACAATGCTAAAAAAAGAAAAAGATAATTTTGAGTTTGTAAAGATTTAGATCTTGAAATTCGTCAAATGGATGATCCAGATTTGTTGTTGGAAGTGACTCATTTTAACTATATCTAGGATACAAATTGAATTTTATTTTTTTGAAAATTGATTATTAAGATGAAGAGAGTGTGTATGCAAAATTGGGAGTCAAATAAATGCCACAAACATGATTTTCTAGAAATGCCGTTTCATTGTATTATACTGACATGTTGACATTATATCATTCCCCTTTTTAGAATTTGAAATCTTAAATTTTTTTCGAAACTATCATGTTGGATAAGATAATAAATTTCAAGGTTTCCACTTGAATTGCAATTTCGATGAGTTATGAGGTGAATATTTACTTATTGGAAAATGTTTATATAAGGTTGCAATCTTGAAATGTAGAATTGAAGGTGCACCTAAAAAATCCATCATAAAATATTGTTTAAATGTTGAAAAACCCTCTAATTGGTCATTTAGACATCGAGATGTATGAATATAAAAAAAAAAAAGATTTCGAGTCTATTAAATAATGTATCTTGCAACACATTATTTGGACTGTCCCTTTTCAAGATTTTCATTTGTTTATAAATCTATTGATTTGAATCATTTTTAAAGTTAAAATTTTTACAATTAGAGATGTTGTCGAGCTATCTTAAGAATATTTTATATCAAATTCATATTTATAATAAAATTTAGAGCTGCGCCTTAATTGAAAATTTAGAGTGAGTTGTTTAAGGCTGCAACCTTGTGCAAACGACACCCCTATTTATTTTGACGGCCCTATCAAACGATAAAAAAACCATTTCCCTCGATCTCGACTTGCACTAACCCCGTCTCTCTCTCTAAAGCCTCAGTCCCACTACCCAATAAAACCTGAGGCACCACCATTTTTAGTGAGAATCTATTTTCAATACAGCTGAGTAAGGGTCCGCTCTTTTTTATAAAGGGACCAGGGCAAAAGCCCGAGCAAATTTACGTTCCGATTACTAGGTTCTTCTCATCCTGATTCTACAGGTAACAGATCGACCATTTCTCTCATCTATTGCCTCTGATTTGTCTCTTCTTTTGGATCTATAAAGTTTTTGGGGTTTTCGTTTCATGGATTGTATGGAGTATTGCATATATGAAATGGGTTTTAGGTTTTTCTCATATATTGAGCTCTATCACTGGATTAGTGAATTGGTTTTTATTTCACAGGGTTTTTTTTTCACGGAATGAATTGGGTTTTGCTGGTTTGTTGTGTGTTGCAGAAGGGTTTTTGCATATTTTTGTATGCTATAAATTGCTTTGTATTGGGTTTTGGTTTCATGTTTTTGTTGTATGCCATAAATGTTCGTAGAATAAAGGAAATAGTAAGTATTCTGATACTTGATTGAATGGAGTTTGGGATTTAGGAGTGCAAGTTCTACGAACCTCAATCATAAATTTGGAGTATCAATGAAGACTAATCACATCTTTGATCAAAACTCTTTACATAATGATGAATATTGGTTGTTCATCTTCAAATAAAAAATTTCTTATTTGAGTGCATTTCAATACCTTAAAGACCTATAGGTTTACACTAGAAAAGGGTGGGTGTTCCATTGACTAGATTCATACTTCTAGTAGGTGTTGCACCAGACAGTGCATCAATCCTCTCGCGACCTGCTGTTCAAATTACTGTGTCTGTTATCTATTAATCATTCTCAGCAAGTAAAGAGTGACTTCTTAACTTTCCATAACCAATAACTTCAAATTCTGCTCCCATCAAGCTCCCATTCCATTGACAGAAAATGCAAAATCTTCAATGATGACCTGAAATTTGTTCGTGGCATCAAATTGAACCAAGCAAAATAACCACATAGTGTTCAATCAGTTGGTTCAGAGAGGACCACATCAGGCCTGATCCAGCTCTAAGGTCCAACCAGATTAGAACGGGGTTTGTCATCATCGTCAAAGTATTTTCCCAACTAATCTTGGTCCGCCATTCTGCAATATTAAGAGTCTTACCCTTAGTGAGGCCATAAGTCCCCATATCTTTTCTCGTTACTTCCAATCATGTTCTTTTGGTCCTGCCCCTTACCTTTTTTGAGCCTTCCACTTGAACTAATATCTGATCCAACAAGTAAATTTATTTGGTTATAAGAACAATCCAAATGAATTCAGCAAGGCTGCATTGTATTACAATTCACAACCTCATGGAATTCCTTTTAGAATTTAAGTGTGCGTTGCCTCATTTTTGGCCTTCAGATATTATAATTTCTATGCAATTGAGCATGACTAGAGTGGAAGAAACATGGCTAATGAGGCTGCTAGGATCATTAAAAGGTACAATGAATTAATTATGATCACATGAAGAAATAAGAATCCTGACCATGGTAGTCTTTGAAGCTATAAATAGATTATTACTGTAGGCATGTATGAGTTATAATGATCATAACATAGTTAGATTAGCTTCTAGACGAGGGACAATGGCATAAAGGTTATGGAAGCACTTGCCCATCATGCCCATCACTTAATTGACATAACATGTATTTGCACTACAACATAAGAAAAAGGAAAGGTAAATGACTCCCATATTACTTAATTGCACACCAAGGGTGATTATTATTTTATATCCACTTTGATCTCTAAGTCTGAGGCAATGAGGATGGCTAGTTACTCTGATATGACACAAAGCACAAAAAATCCCATAGTATCAATTGATCGGTCAACCAACACCAATAGCTATAACAAAAGCACAGTGGAAGAAGAAGGTTCGTCACAACCCCACTCACTCACTCGCTTGGCACTCTCTTTCTCTTAGTGTTTCCCTCCCTCTAAATTTATCTCTCATCCTCTTTATTTATTGATCTTTGTCTTTGTAGCCTTTAGATCTCTTGCATACTATGTCCTTTGCTTCTATCTATCTTGTCACTTTTCCCTTTTTTATCTCTTCACATGCCCCATTCTACTAGTCCTTTTTTGTTTCTTCAATTTTTGTTTCTCTATGATGCGGAGGCCTCTCTCTCCCTCAGTTGATTTGTGTTATAATTTTTCAGTCTTAGAATAGAATGGGATGCCAAAATTTGTGGTGTTGTTGTTTTCCTTTTTATTTTCTTATGGCGGAACTGCTGGTTTACATCAGTATAGTTATACATTTCTTTCGTGGATTATTGTCTGTAACTTATTGTCGTCTTTGATGATATTTTCTTTTTGAATGTGGCATTTATTTGAACATTAGTGTGCTGTTTGGGTGCACCAGGGCAATATCTTCGGTTAAATGTTATGTCTGATTTTTCTTTGCCCTGATCTCCTAATTTTTTTATTATGAATTCCTAGTTCCTTCCAAAAATACCTTGTTTCTCTTTGGTATCATTCCTGCCCCAACTATGGCATAGGATGCTGTGATTTACAATACAAAAAGATAAGGGTAAAGAAGTGGTTGTAAAATTTGGTGGAAAAAAATTGAATGCTACCTTTAATTATGGAGATGATGTGCTTGTTTATGAGGGAATTGGCAAAGAAATGACAATTGATCTAATAAAAGCGTGGGTCAGATGGAGAGTGTGCAAGAATGTAAACTTGACATGGGATTGGCAGTATAGGCACCACTATGGCGTCCCATTGTTCTCACTTGTTGAGCCTAGCCAAATTCAGTCCACCTTAAAACAATATTTTCAACTAAACCTGAGGAATTAGGCTCTTCCATGTTTTTTGGCACATAAAAGGTGAATGCTGCAGCACGTTATTCAACAAATACTGCTCTTATTTATATTGTTATACGTATAATGACCATGAAAGCCAATTACAACCTAGTGAATGAAGATGACATAAAAAACCATACATTATAGATTACATATTCAAGTAACATATTGTCATTGTGTAACACAAAAACCTAAAACATCTGTAGGGAAGCCATTTAGACCCTATACTCGTTGTTCTCTAGCATTGTTCTTGTGTCCTCGCACTGTGCTCTCACTTGGAAGTGTGATTATGTGCTTGTTTCGTCTTTGGATTGGAACCATTATTATTATGGAGAAGATTGGTTCCTCTCATGTTCTTTATGGGGCTGTTTGGATCCCTGGAAAAAATTACTAACAAATATTTTTCTAGGGAGATTGGTCATTTCCGCCATTTGGATCCAAATCTGGGCGAAAACTTTTTTCTTTCAGAAATTATTTCTCTATTTTGAGCCCAAAACAAAGAAATTCTTTTTCTCTCCACAAGCTAAACATTTAATTTCTATGTCAGATTTCCTTATGAAGCGGGCCAAAAAAAAAAACATTTAAAATGAGTGTATAGCTAGTGGGGCCCGGATGGAAAAGGGCAATCTCTTGTCTCTCTCATCCACCCTCTCTCTCTCTCTCTCTTCTCTGCCCCCCTCCCCCCTCCCCCCAAACCCATCTCTCTTTCCCTTTCTTCTCATTCTAAAAAATTCTTATAACTTTGTTTGTCGTCTCTCTCTTTTCATGGAAATCTCTTTCTACTTCCATCTTGCTATAGCCACTTCCTCCCTATCTCTACCATGTTTTACTCTCTGTAGATTCCTTCCTTGCATTTTAACCCTTTTTCCAAGTAGAAATGCATCTTCCAGTGGGCATCCAGATGCTATCCAAACTATAAAAATGCATTTTATAGGAAATATTTTTCACAGGAAATGTATTTCACAGGAAAGTTTTTTCCAGACAATTTTTTCCGGGTATCCAAAGGGGCTTATCTTAAGTGCTATTTACCGGTGTATCAAGTGATATGCTATCTTGGTGCTATGGCCCAAAAAGCATCTATTAAAGCAAGTGGGGGTGAGCCATGCCCCCATCTCTTATGAGGATTCACCAGCTTAAGGCTTAAGGTGATAGGACTTCTTGTCAAAGAAAAACATAAGATCTCTCAACACTCTAGTGGTCAGCCAAGAAGGGTCTACACAAAGGCACCTCACCTCAAATAACTTTTTATGATAAAATGTATTGCCAAGGCACCTATTGTGGAGCCGGTAGGAGGCATTCTTGAAAGGCATTGATGATGGAACAGGGAGAGATCTGGTCTAAGAACCTTGTCTAGGAAGAATTCTTTATTGCTTTGAATGACATTATCTTTGTGGTTCAGCATATATTTGAATGTTAGGATGTCCTTGTTGCATGCATCAAAGTAATTTCTTCTGGTTAATCTTATAGTATCTGTGAATATTTCTTTTCCTTTGATTTCTTAATTTTATCTTGTGAGTTTCTACTTCATTCCACAAGGAAAATGCATTGACATATTGGTATCATTCCAGCCCCAAATACTTAAAAGTGTTAGCCAAAAGATTCCCTATTCCCACGGGACTATATTGTACATCTACTCCCTTGAGCAAAATTCATGATAGGACAATGTTATCACATGCAGCCACAATGCATTATGCAGCTGCATTAAGCGGCTGCATAATGCATCATGCGGCTATCATAGCATTGTCCCAAACTGCATATGCGGGACTTCGTGAGTGCATATGCGGTCGCATTGCCTGCATCACCCACATCGTCTGTGATGCAGGGGCCCGCCCATTAGCAGGGCCAAAATTGTAATTTCCCCTCTAAAAGGGGGGTATATTACTCCCCAAAAAACCTCTAGAACCATGCTTCCATGGTTGTAAGGGGATTGAAATAAAAAAAAGAAACAAAAACCTTTTGTGCTTCCAAAATGTTAGAAAAAAATTTGGGGTTCGTTCTTGAATTGTTGGTGGATTGTTTGATATTGTTTAAGGCTTCATTTTGAAAGTCGTCTAGTGAATATTTACAAGTATTCCAAGGATTCAAGGCCTTGGAGATTAAATCCAAGAAATCGGAATTTCTTACGATTTGGGCTTTGTAAGTTTTCTAGTGAATATTTACAAGTATTCCAAGGATTCAAGGCCTTGGATATTAAATCCAAGATATCGGAATTTTTTTCGATTTGGGCTTTGTATGTTATGTTTAGGTTGTGGCTCTGAGGTTATGGTCGTAAAACCTGTGATTTTGTAAGTATTTTAGTCTTTGGATGTTATGTTAAATTGTTAATTATCGTTACTATTGGGATGGAATGGATTGCTTTATATTACATCACATGTAAGACTATAAACTATTTTACTCTTTATCATACTATTAGGCTATCAGGTGACTCGGACAACCAATATATTAGAGAGCACTAAATTGAAATTTCTATTATCACAAAAATCAGACATTGGCGTTTTCTATGCATTTTAACATCTTTTACATTTTTCTATTTGTATTAAATTTATTGAGTGCATCATATGTGTGCCCACATTGAGCGCCCGCATCAGACCCTCGACCGCATCAAGTCTGCATCGCGCATTTGATAACATTGTGTTAGGAACATTTTTTTAGATCCCAAAATTTGGGATCATCTACTACTACTTAGATTTGTTGTGGGCAGAAGCTCTAAACTCGATAGGAAGCTCTAAACTTGATGCGTTGATTTTTTGGCAAATAAAGTACGAGAAAAATAAAACAAGCAACAAGTAAGAAAAAAATAATTTGCCATGGGTTTGTCATAGATGTGACTACATCCACGGGCGAAGAACACTAGAATTTACGTGGTTTGTCATAGATGTGACTCCATCCACGGGCGAAAACGATTGATGTTTTCTACTAAATCAAAGAAAGAAACTTACAAGGCACTTAGCTTGAGAGAATCAGATACACAGAACTCAATCTCCCACCAAACCTTCTTCTCTCTACAAAATAACCCAAAAGATTCCTTTCTTTCTATGCTCTCTCTCTACAAACTTTCCCAATAGAGAGAGAAGAAAGAAACCCAAAGTGCACTCCATGTGATTGCCCTTTACTTTTTCCCTTAGTTTCTCTCTCTAGAATACAATTTTATATAGAAAGGGAAACCTCAAAAAAGGCAAGTATGTGAGATTCCATGTTAATCCTAACTTTATGGGAAGCCTAATTTATCATTATCTTGTATGAACTCATGGCCCTATCCTAATCAAAGTAGGACTCACCCAATCTTGTCGGGATTAGAGCTTCCGCACACAACAAGTGGTATCAGAACCTGGTTTGTGTTGTTGGTATGGCGGTAAAGGTTTCGAATGCAAAGTTTGAGGTGGAGAAATTTGATGGCAAAAATAATTTTTGAATGCAAAATCAATGTTCGGCATTTGCTAGTGCAATAAGGTCTACGTAAAGCTCTAAAATGAAAGTCAAAGAAACCGGAATCTATGTCTGATGAGGATTGGGAAGACTTAGATCTAAGTGCTATGAGCACTATTCGATTGTGCTTATCGAGTGAAGTGCAATTTAATATCGTCTATGAGGATTCGACATCAAGTCTTTGGTCGAAGCTTGAGAGTTTGTATATAACAAAGCCCCTCACAAATCAATTGTTTTTAAAGCAAAAATTATACACCCTGCGGATGAATGAAAGTACAAATATTGATGAACACCTTATTTTAATAAAATAATTTGTGAATTATTGAATGTTGGTGTTAAAATAGATGGTGAGGATAAGACTATAATTTTATTGTCCTCACTCCCTCATTTGTATGAGCATCTAGTCACAACATTGCTAGAAGGTACTCTCGGATTAACCCAAAACTGTATTCCAACTCTTTATCGTAATACAAAAGTTAACGTTTATCAAAAAAAAAAAAAACAACATTGCTTTTTGAAAAAGATACCATGTAGATAGAGGATGTGATTTCAACTCCTCTCTAATGATTTGAGGAAGAGATAGGGTAATGCTCAGCCACATGCAGATGGTTTAGTGGTTAGAGGGAGATCTGTTGAGAGAAGTGGAAGGGACAGGAAGGTCAGGGCAAGTCCAGATCCAAATTCAGATCAGGAAAAGGTAATATTCATTGCATTTAATGCACGAAGTGGAACATGTAAAGAAAGATTGACAGAAACTCAAGGAGAAAGAAAGACGAACCTTTGAAGCAGTCAATATAGTTGATGGAAGCTCGTGGAACAGATAATGTGTTGTTAGTCTTGATAAATTGTGACAACTCTAAAGATTCGTGGATTCTTGATTCATGATGTTCCTATCATATGTGCCCTCATCAGGATTGGTTCACCACATACAAGAGGATTGATGGTGGATCAGTTTCGATGGGGAATGATGCGGCTTGCAAGACCATTGGTGTTGGGACAATTACTATCAAGATGTATGATGGAGTTGTGAGAGCCTTGACTGATAGTAGACATGTTTTAGATCTTAAGAACAATCTTATCTCTTTGGGTGCCTTAGACTCCAATGGCTTCAAATTTGTTTTTGAAGGTTCTTAAGGGTGTTGTGGTTGTGATGAAAGGCAAGAAGACCATACTGAATTTATATGTGTAGCTTGGGAATACTATCACCGATAGAGCAGTAATTTTCATATTTAATGGTGATTTTGACTTGACTAAGTTGTTGCATATGCGGTTGGGCCACAAGGGTGAGAGAGCTTTGGTGGAACTAAACAAACGTTAATTGATCAATTGTGTGAAGAAGTGCAAGTTGGACTTCTGTGAGCATTGTCTATGGTAAACAATATGAGGTGTAGTTCGCACGTTAGAACATACCACAAAAGACATTCTTGACTATATTCATTCAGATGTATGGGGACCTGCATCTGTTGTCCCAAAAGGTGAATCTCTATACTTTGTTTCATTCATTGATGATTTCTCAAAGAAGGTATGGATTAACACATCAAAGAGAAAGATAGATGTATTTAACACATTCAAGTATTGAAAAGTTATGGTCACGTGCTTGAGGACTGATAATGGTGGAGAGTACACTTCAGCGAAATTTGTGAATTTTCGCAAGAGCAAAAGAATTGTTTCTCACTTCACCACTCCAAAAACTCCGCAACAAAATGGAGTTGCTAAGTGCATGAACATGTCACTTCTAGAAAATGCTGACAGCATGTTGAGGAATACTGGTTTGTCAAAGGACTTTTGGGCATAAGCGGTCAATACAGCGTGTTACCTCATCAACAGGTCACCATCTACAACAATAGATTACAAAACACCACAATAGGTATGGTTTGGTAAACTTGTTGCTTTTCTTATTTAAGAATTTTGGTTGTCCTGTGTATGCTCATGTGAAGGATGATAAATTGAGTCCAAGATCAAAGAAATGTATTTTCCTTGGTTATGCGGATGGGGTTAAAGGCTATAGAATGTGATGCCCAAATCCTAAGTCGCGTAAGTTTTTTATTAGTTGTGATGTTAAGTTTGATGAGTCTACCATTTGAAGCACATTTAGAAGGGTGTAGAAAGTGGAAATTGCAGTAGTAGTGATGCAGTTGACGTGGAGTTGACAACTCCAAAAAATACTCTAAAATATGTGTTAGAAATTCCCTGTGAGAGACTTAATGAAGGTGTTGACTATGAGGAGGTCGTTGAGCTACTCCACATGAGGAAGAGGCTTAGCTTGGAAAGGGAAAGAAAATAAAAAAGCCAGTGGTGCGGTATAGTTTTGAGGACGTGGTGGCTTATGCATTGGCTACTGCAAACCAAGAGCCATCTACTTTTAAGGAAGCTACACAGGATAGTGACAGTAGCAGGTGGAGTGATGCCATGGATGAAGAAATAGAGTCTCTTCAGAAGAATCATACTTGAGATCTCATGAAGTTGGTAAGAGAGCCATTGGATGTAAATGTATTTATAAGAAGAAAGATAAGTCACCTGAGACTGGTGGTGATCAGTTTAAGGCACGTTTGGTTGCAAAAGGCTATGCACAAAAAGACGGTATTGACTATAATGAGATTTTCTCTCTAGTTGTGAAACATATTTCCATTCAGGTATTACTAGCCATGGTGGCATTGTTTAATTTGGAGTTAGAGCCGCTTGATATCAAGACTGCATTCCTTCATGGAGATTTAGAAGAACAGATTTATATGACTCAACCATAGGGGTTTGTCGTTAAAGGCAAGGAGGACTATGTTTGCAAGTCGAAGAAGTTATTGTACAGACTAAAGCAGTCTCCTAGGAAGTGGTACAAGTGCTTTGATACATTCATGATTAGACACCAGTATGTCATAAGTAAGTACGACAATTGTGTCTATTTTAAGAGATTTACTAATGGTTCGTTCATCTATATATTGCTTTATGTAGATGACATACTTATTGCAGCAAAGAATTCTTTAGAAATCAGTAAATTGAAGACTCAGCTTGCTAGAGAATTTGAGATGAAAGATTTAGGTTCAGTAAAGAAAATTTTGGGCATGGAGATTCGCAGAGATAAATAGTTGGTAAATTGTGGCTATCTTAAAAGTAGTACATTGAGAAGGCTCTCGCTAGATTTGGGATGGAAAATTCAAAGCCAATGGTACTCCTGCTACTGCACAGTTCAGATTGTCGGCAGCATTATCTCCAAGTGCAGATGCTGAAAAGGAATACATGTCGCATGTTCCCTATTTGAATGCAGTTGGAAGTCTCATTTGTGTAATGGTTTGCACTCGTCTAGATATTTCTCATGTCGTTATGTGTTGTTAGCAAGGATATGGCTAATTTAGGAAAGGTGTATTGACATGCAGTAAAATGGATTCTCCGTTACCTAAGGGGTACATCAGAAGTGGGTCTGGTGTTTGATAGAGGTAACAAATTTGGTAACAATGTTATTGGTTATGTTGATGTTGACTTTGCAAGTGATTTGGACTGTAGGATATCTACTACAGGTTATGCGTTTGTACTTGCAGGAGCTCTGATCAGTTGGAGATCGATGCTTCAAACTGTGGTTGCATTGTCTATGAGTGAAGCAGAATACGTAGCAGTTACTGAGGCAATGAGAAGCCATTTCGCTTAGAGGGCTTGTAAGTGATTTGGGCTTATGGCAAGAAGGGACAATTATTTATTGTGATAGTCAGAGTGCAATACATTTAGCGAAGAACCAAGTATATTATGCAAGGATGAAGCATATTGATGTCAGGTATCATTTTATTCGTGAGATAATAGCTGAAGGTGATATTTGTTACTGAAGATTGACACTAAGAAGAATGTTGCGGATATGTTGACAAAGCTAGTTCCATTACAGAAATTCAAGCTATGCTTGAACTTAATTAATGTGTTGCCAAGGTGAGCGCCTGTGGGGGCGCGTGGTGGAGAAGACGGTCGATGAGAATCTCTTTTGGAAATCAAACCAAGGTTGAGATTTGTTGATAATTGTTTTGATTCCATTTTATATGGGATTAGTTTCTTATTAATTTGAGATTTATCATTAACCCAAATTTCTATTGTATATGAGTTGTATTTATGTGATAAGGTCCAATTAGATTAAGATGGTCATGAGAGTCCATCTTTTATGGGATAATGATACATCCCATAAAAATGGAGATAAAGATAAGGAAAGGTGGAGCCTTGCATATACCACTTTATGGGCGTTTTATAAAGTTGTATTGTAGAGAGAGAAACTATGGGAAAAAGTAGGGGCCATCACGTGGGTACACTTTGGGTTTGTTTCTTCTCTCTATATTATGATATTCTGTGAAGATAAAGTGCATAGAAAGAAGAGAATCTTTTTTGGGTTTTTGTCGAGAGAAAATTGTAGAGAGGAGGCATTATCAAAGGTTGGGTTTCTTCTCTGGTTCTCTCAGGTATGAGCCTCCTGTAATTTTATTTCTTTGATTTAGTGAAAAGCATCTAGATCGTCGTCACTTGTTGTGCGTGGAAGCTCTAAACCCTACAGGTTGATTTTTAGTAAACAAAGTACGAGAAAAATATAACAAGCAAGAAAAAATAAAGCACGAAAGAAATAACATAAAAAAAAAACCAATATTTATCTGATTCGTTACAAATGTGACTACATTCACAGGCGAAGACGATCGATGTTTTTCACTAAATCAAAGAAAGAAAATTACAAGAGACTCATACTTGACAGAACCAAAGAAGAAACTCAATCTCCCATAATGCCTCATATCTCTAAAGTTTTCTCTCTTTACAAAACCCCAAAAAGATTCCATTCTTTCTATGCATTTTCTCGCTTTATAAAATATCCCAATATAGAGAGAAGAAACAAACCCAAAGTGCACCCACGTGATGGTCCCTACTTTTTCTCATAGTTTCTCTGTCTACAATACAATTTTATATACAGAAAGAAACCCCCATAAAGTGGTACGTGCAAGGCTTCACTTTTTTCTTAACTTTATCTTTACTTTTATGGAATCTATCACTATCCCATAAAAGATGAACTCTCATGACCATTTTAATCTAATTGGACATTATCCCATAAAAACAACTCGTACACACTAGGAAGTTGGGTTGATAATATATCCCAATTTAATAAGAAACCAATCCCATATAAACTGGAATCAAGACAATTATCAACAAGATCATCATCATCATCATCATCATCAAAGCCTTTTTCCATTTATTGGCTACACAAATCTTGGTCTGCCTTTTTCTCTAGCAAGGGCTATACCCTCAATGAGGCCATAAGTTACCATATCTTTTCTCACTACTTCCAACCATGTTCTTTCTCACTGCTACTTAGATGGATCCCAAAATTTTGAATAAAAAATAAAAATTTCCTCAATTAGCAATTTTGTATGAGGGAGTTGTTGTACAGTGTACCCTTGCCGGGGCATGCTATATGGGCTTGATTGATTATTATGCAATTTGATGTGCAAAAATGAGTGGCCGACATTTCTGGAACTTGCCATATAAAAGGAGAGGGTTAGGAAGTGATAGTAATATTTGAAAATTATGGGATGCTATTCTTTTTACATCGGAGAAGCAGTTGTGCTGTTTATGAGAGAAACGAAAAAGAAATAATAAATTAAGGATTAGACATCTTGATGTAGCTTCTTTTATGTAGACACCACTAGCAGTGGCCCATTCCACTCATTTGTTGAGCCTGGCCAAATTCAGCCTGCATGCTTGTAATTGAAATCTGTACTGGATAAGCATGTGTCAAAAAAAGAAAGAAAAAGAAAAATAAAGAAGGCATGAGCAGTAGAAGCAATGGTTGGAATGAAACACGCATGGATGAAGCTTGTCCGGCCTTATTAAGGGCAATTTGAGGGCTGGGGAGTGTGTAGCTTCCTTGTGTCAGCATTTTCATTAGTGCGAAGACCAAACTAGCTTCATTTATATTCATCTTTTTTATGCAAGTATTTGTCCTTTAGGAAATCCCATGTTGATTCCATGCAACTAGTTTATGTTTTTGAATCAAACTGAGTAGAATGAATCCAAATGCCTCTTCATTTACTAGCGCTGCCAATGGAAAGTTAGGCATATTGTTTTTTAATTTGCTTAAAATGTTTCTAGAGGGAAGTTATTTTTAGATGATAAACAGTACATGTTTAAAAATGTGTATAGAATTGAGTTTTCTGATCCCAGCCTAACATTCACCTCAAAGACATCATGGTGGATGCCTAAGTGAGGGAACCCTTAAATCCTCAACCTTAGGAGTAGGTAACGGGCGTATTTGGAAGTGATCATGGGAATATTGTTTAAGTAGGATTGGTATTGCCAAATATATATGAAGGATCTTGTCATTGCATGAGTGTTATTTTCTCTGAACAATAAGAGTGCATTTTGGAGGTGCCCATATGAAGAGTTGAGACTTGATTGGAGCATAACATCTTCAATTTGTTGTGGTTCTTTTATGTTACTAGTAAATAGTATGATTCTTTTGGATTTGGCGTAGAGGCATAACTTGGGTCACCTTGTCTTCTTTATATTCCCAGGGCATCCTATGTTACTAACTAGAAAGGAAAATAAAAGTTATGTACATAATTTTGTCTTAAGTAACTTTGAAGTTCTTCCCTTTCACTCCTGTGGCCTTTGTCAAGTGGTTTGTTACCCAGTTTCTATGAGGGAGTGAAGGGTTTTATGGGTCTTCTATTTGGGGCAGGTCAGTACTGGGTTTTGAAATTTGGATGTTCTATTGCAGCCTCCTGTGGGTTTCAAAATTTGTATGTTCTGTTGCAGTCTCCTAAGGCCCTAACCACAGGGCCAAGTGCTTGATTCCAGGTTTGTGTTTTTGTCTTTATAGAACGGAAGCTTTCCAAATTAAGACAAAAGTGGTTACTTTTCATGTTTATTTTCAAAGTGCCAAGCAACAAATTTGAAGCACTCCCACATTGAATAATTTGTGCTGCTTATGTTCAAAACTTGTATTTAGGTCGACAAAATTGATTGGTTTATACCCTTGGGCAGGTTTTCATAAATTAATTTTTTGTTATTCGCTTGTTTTAACTTAGGAGTGACCTGTATATTCATATCTTTTAGATAGTTTGCTCCGTATTGGAAACTTCTTATTTACTGCAAGAACTCTTTTGCTCTCTTTCCCCAGTAGAAGATGGATGGAACTTTGTCATGGCTTTGACAAAGATGGATTTAGAAGGCAAGAAATTTGGTAGAGGTACTACTTTTAAATAGCATACTCATTAGAATGTTGTATGATGTGCACATATTTCATCATAACTTATTGTTTTTTCTAGGTTGAATGATTGATATAGTTTATTTCTTTTATATTCAGGGAAAGTCTGCAAAGCTCCGATTGGATTAAAAAGGGATTATGTATATGCAATTTGATTTTTTTGGGGGATTGTCTATAAAGAGACAATTTACCTTTTATACAAGGAGGTCACAATCATTATTGTACCTTAGATTTCAAAATGGGTGGTTGTAAAAGTGTCATTGATTTGCCACAAAGTTCCCAAACAAAAATATTTCGGACTTCGTGACTCAACCCAAGCAGTTCAATTCGATCTCTAATGAGTGGGAATAGTTGTGACCTCCTTGTACAAAAGATAAATAGTCTCTTTGTAGACAATCCCTTTATTTTTGGGTATAAAAAGTACAGTGAATGCCTTGTACAAAGAACTTAGCGACAATTATCTCCCATAATTGGAATTATCTTTATTTTATCACGATAAATTCTATTGCTGATAATAACTCCAATAATATCCCGGTGAAATGAATTTATCATGATATCTTAAGGATCCCCTTATTATCACAATAAAAGCCCCTCAAAATAGTTACATTTATGTAATATGATATCTGAAAGCAAAATTAACATTTTGAATTTGAAAAGAAACATATTATTGACATAAAAACTGCTCTAGAACTATCAATGAGGCAAATGGGGAGCAATTTGAAGGAGCCATTGCAAGAGATTGATAATGGGGAGTAATTTGCAAGAAATTGATAACAGATATGTAAGTTAAGCTAGTAGCTTGGATAATGAGTTTTGATTTTTTAAAATTTGTATATACATTAAAATTTACTTTCAATTTTTTCAATTGTGAACTTTTTAACATATTTATGTTTTTTGTTGTGTATAATTTGAATTCGTATTTTAAAAACTTATATCATGATAAACATATGTCTTTAGTTTAATATACTGGAGTCCGGAAAATTATCCAAAATTTCCCAATTAACAAGACAAACACGATAGTATCCCGATAAACTCCCCCAGTAGTAATATCCCAATGACGATAATTGTCACCGAGATATAGAGTATGGTGCAAATGCCCCTGAACTAACAGTTGAAATACATATATCCAAAGATACTTCACTGCACACATCTTAACACCCTCCTCCTCCCCCCTCAAACAGGTGCATCAGTGGAGATGCGTGATAGTATGTTCACAAGGTAGTTATGCTATCATTTAATAATTGTTTAATAAGGTTTTCACAGTATTGCCATTGTGTGAAAGAAAATTTCTGGCTAGCAAGCATGAGTTTGGTGTTGATTTAGTTGAGACTCGTTGAAATTTCTTTTGATAAAGAAAATTCATTTTCATATTTAAATTGAATTCGATGATTTCCAATAAACTTTACTGTACGTCGGAATTGATAATACGGGTTTACATTTGTCTGATGTTCAAAAAAGGATTTACATTTGTCTCCTATCCCAGCTCACAAATGCCGAGCAATATGTGTTCTATAAAAACTTGTGGTGCCTGAATTGAAACAAAACGCAAAAAGCCTCTTATGCAGGAGAGCGATTAATTTCAAAACTGACACCTGTAGTCCCATCCCTGGATAGAGAATGAGCCACTTTGTTAGACTCTCTCTGAGTGTGCCTTAAAGAGACTTGAAGGAAACTTGAAATGTTGGTTATTTGGTTGAAATTTTACTCAAATGATAACATTCTTGGAGTCGCCTTAGACGATCCCCAACTTCTGTCAAATGGCTTGTGCCCTTCTAGTAGCACTTTTGCATCCACAACTATGGTGTAGGCAACCTTTAATGGAGTGCTAAGATGATGTCTTATATGCCACTACGCTTGTTGGTCCTGGTTTGCCAAGGGAGCAACCATCTAAATTTAGTTTTGATGGTGCTGGCTTACGGAGGTGACCATAAGTGGAGTGAGGTATTTCTCCTGGAGGTGTTAGTTACAAGTGATTGCTTTCCAGTTAGGTGCAAAATCAGATATAGAGACACTTCAGCTACTTATGCCAAGCAGCTCAAGAAATGATTAAAGCTTTTATCTTACCCTTTCTGCTGTCGATATGTGATACTCTACTTTCAAAGATCCTCCTATTTTCTTCCTACCAAATGATCCAAAGCAATGATGGAGGAATGCCAAAGGAAGATGCCTGTGCTGGGTAGCGTAATCAAGAATTGCAAACAGTTGTTGCATCAACTTAGATGTCACCCCACCCTTGTTGAACAGGTCGGGGATGAGTGGTTACACTTGCTAGGCAAAAGGGCAATGTAAAAGCAGATGGCCTATGGTCTCCACACTCTTTATACATGATACACCAGTTCATTATATGATGTCCCTTTGCTGAATGTTGTCGAGTGCGGGCTTTTTGCCGAATGATGAGCCAGGTGAAGACCTAAATGTTCAGTGGATCAGGAACTGACCACACCTTACTCGAAATTGGTGGTGGTTCATTGCTAGACTGTAGTTGGTCATAGAATGATAACACTGAGAAGGTGTGCAATGAGGCTGGTTCCACACTATTTTGTCTTGACATGCTGTTGTTTGGATTGGGTATTGAGAAGGAACAGGAGTTGCTTCTAACTTGGATGTCTCTGCTCTGGTTAGATTTCTCCTTAAGCTCAGTAACCATGCCAGATGACCACCATTGATTTCATAAGATTGTCAAATAGTGACTCCCTGATCCATTTGTAACATAAAAGGACCTGGGAATCAAGCAACCAATGAGCTGTAGCCCAGCCATGTATCCTTCCATTTTCAAAACTGAGACCCTGATTTCACTACGAACCTGAGTCAACTGATAAAGCTCAGGTAAGTTGATGAGATTCCTTTTTTAACTCCTGTCATTGTTCACCAAAAAAGAAAGAAAAAAAGCTGACATTTGTATATTGATGAACTGTTGAGCAGCCAGTCTGAATCATCAAGTTCGTGATTGTGTTCTATAATTTCTTTCTGTAACTTGCTTCCTGAGTCGTAAAGGGCCACTACATTTCCCCAGCTGTGCTGAATTAATTTTTTTTAGCCTCCTAATGCCAAACATCCCTCTTTTTTACCCATATATACTATTTCTGAATTGACAAGATGGATGTTTTTTGAGATCCACCCTCCCCTGCCAATATGAAATCCCTCATCATTTGTTTGATTCTTTTTATAATGGTCACAGGCATTTTAAAGAGTGGCATGTGATATACTGCAATATTTGATAGGTTTGCTTTTATTAGAATTGGCCTGCTTCAATGAATGGAAACCTTCCATTCCATGCTGACAAACTCCTCTGTGTGGCATACCCAAGCTAAGAGAATGATTGAGGTACTTAGTGGGGATTGCGTCCACCCCACATCCCATCCTTCTTGCAGAGTTCGTTACCATGGCCTGATCCACTCCCACAGATGTAGGGGAAAAGGGAGAAAGAAAAGAAATTGATGTAGGGAGAAGGAAGAAAGAAAATAAATTGCAAATTAAAAAGGGTGAGAAACTGTACCTTATCTCAGGGTCTACAGGAGAGTCCACCCCAAAAAGATTTTTTCAGAAGGCCCAAAAAACATCCTTCTCCTTTATTTTCCAACATTTGCATATTTATAGAAAAAAATTTCTAAAATCTAACTTGCTGCTTAAGAAACCGTAATCAATATTAAATCTTAATTTCATCTTTTAAAAATAAAACTTCCAACTCTACCCCTCAATTCTCTACAACTAAAGACAATCTAAATACCCTGACTTAAATAGATAAAAGACCATATAAACAAAACCTAGTTTTGGTACCTAAAGAGATAATTAAAATAAGATCAAAATTAAAAACCCACTACATCACCCACTCCCATCAGTTTGGTCTTGGCCACATTAATCTTCTTTCCTGTAGACTATTCAAAGCATCTCAAGAATAATCACAAGAAGTCCAAATACCTTCCTTTTTGCGTTCACCTTTTACATGCTTCATTGGATGCAACAATTTGGGTGCTCTGGACTGAAAGAAATACCAGAATTTTTGAGGCGAGGGAGAGCACTTCTAATTCTCTAAAATATTGAATCAAAGCTGTGGTGATCTCTTGGGCTGAAAACTCTAAAAATTGCCATTGCTATGCTACCACAATTTCTGCAACAATAGGCTGGCCATCTTAAAAGCTAGGCCTCTTCAAATCTCTTGGTCGTCCTTATGGAGGTCCCATGACCTTGGACAGGTCAAACCTAACTTTGAAGGGTGCTCACTCTACAACTCTGGCCAGCTGGTCTTGGCGGACTTTTTAGAGGTCAGCCAAAATACCCTGCTCTGTTTCTTAGGTTTCAGTAGGCATACTGATTCCACAATGGCCGAAACTTTGGCTCTCATCAAGGGCATAAAAAATTCAACCAAGAATGGTGTAACTTTTTGGTCATTGAGGGCGACTCAAAGAGCTACATATCTTGGGTGTCTGGTGGTTATCCCTGTCCTTGGTTGCTTATGCACTTATTTGAACAAGTATTTGATCCTTGCAGGCATATGCATACTTACTTTTAGCATATGAGGCAGGAGGCTTATTCTACTGTGGACACTCTTGGCATAAAAAGAGCTAGATCTGGAAATTGCTACGGAACCCTTTTGGCACCTTTTTGAGCTTGGTTCCATTAACTTTTTCTTCTTCTTCTTCCTCTGCTATTCAGGGTTCATATACCCTTTATGATAGAGCATCCCAAGTACCCCTTCTTGCAATGAATAGAGCAACCTTATTCTGGGATGCTTGTATACTGTAACTATTTTCCTCACTGAAATGCAAGCATTACCATTTCGGATGAAAATGTTTACATGCTGAGGAGTGGGATAGAAGAAGACTAGAGTATTGTCTGTGTATTGGATGTCAGAGATGTTTCGGCCTCTTCTGGAGCTTTGAAACCCTTTGACTAAGTCATGGCTATACAGTTTTGAGATGGACCTGCTAAAGATCTTAGCAATTGTTGCCGACAGAAAGGGGGACAATGGGTCCCCTTGTGGCTAGGAAGAGACCTTGGGGGTTACCATTTCTTAGCACCGAGAAATATGCTGCTGAGATGCAGCCTTTGATCCAAGTTCACCACTTCCTGCTGAATCTCATGAGGTGTCATTCAATCGTATGATTTACAGTTGGCAGATAATTTAAAGGTCTGGTTTTTAAAAATAATTACAAAGTAGTAAAACTATATTGGTAATGAAGAACTTCAGTATTTTCTCATTGCTAGTGAAGCATTACCAAAAAACACAATTCCATGTTTATGTGGAACCTGAAGTTGTTCATTATGCTTAGATACTTTTGGATGAGCTTCCACCTTCGCTTATATTTTACCCTTTTCTGGTATCTGATGCCTTAAACTATCTTGAATATTAGGGCCCAGAGAGCTCACAGGTGCTGTGGATCTTTTGAATCACTACAAGTTGTGGGCACACCATGATTTCTTTTGCAAGAGATCCTTGCCTTTGTCCATTTCAGATACACATTATCTTCACAATGTTGTGGGAGACACAGAAATCAGGAAAGGGGAAGGAATGGAACTGGATCAACTTTTCCACACCACGTCAACCTTGAGGAATCTGGATTCGCGCATACGGCCTTTTGACTTGGACACTCTGAGACAGGCATTTCAGCTCAGAGAAACTGAACCAATTGAACTACCTGCTGTATGTTTTAATGTTTATGCCCTTGACATTCTTTTCATACTTCAGAGTAGCATCTTAGGAACAAACTATTTACGCTTTTCTTTTTGTGCCTGAAATAGGTCGAAAAAGGAACCCTCACTTTTAGTGCGAAAGCAAAAGTTGAGAGCACTGACAAAGATAGAAAGCACAAAAAACACAAAGACAAGGATAAAGATAAAGAGCACAAGAAGCACAAACGTCGGCACAAAGACAGGAGCAAAGATAAAGATAGGGAGAAGAAAAAGAAGGATAAAGGTGGGAGCAATGGTGATGGTGATGAGAATCAAAAAAAGCATCAGGACATGGTTAGTTCTTATATGGTCTTCTCCTTTTTAATCTCATTTTAGTTTTGAGGCTCATATTGTATTCTCTCTCTCAGAAAAGGAAGCACGATGATCATGACGAGTATGGTGATATTCACAGGCACAAGAAAAAGAAGGTATGCTGTTCTTGAATATTGTTTCAAATGTTGCATCAAGCAGCTGCAGTTGATTTGTTTGCTGCTTTTTAGGAGACGATTTTTACTGCCTGTTAATCTTAAGCTGTACGAATGGATTTTAGCTTCAAAGATGTATGAATGTTCTTCACCCGCCCCCCCCGTCTCCTCTTAATTTTGCAGCATAAGAATGCCAAGGTGGATGATGTTGGCTTAACAAAGGATTGAAGCGAAGAAATCTATGTTCGGATTGTTTTGTCTCCATATTTGGTGAAGTGAAGATGGGAAGGGGATATCTTGTTATTGATCCAGACACTATCAGTTTGTTTTCCTACCATATGTTTGGCCTGATTGCCCACTGCTTTTTCTGAGTTGTTCTAGGATTGTGAACTCTCTCATCTACTTATTGCCTCCCGTTTGTGTAGATGGTCGCAGTTCTTCAGAGGAGCAAAGAGCCTTATTATCAAGATGAGTGATCCAGTGGTGTCTCATTTCAATTCGCCAAGGCTAGCGTGGGTGGCTTTGCCTTGTTGAAAGCCCCCCCTCTGTTTATTTTATGGGGTTTGCTTGTTGTAATTGGGTTGATCACTGAATGGCCTGCAGTGGGGCTTTGAACGCTTCATGTAATTCATTCTGAAGCTTTTTATTCATTTACAACAGCTCATTTTATGTGATTCGGATCATCGTTGCATACTTCTTCCAAATTTTCTTGTATACATTGAGCACTTACGTGGTTTCTGCATAATTTCACACCCATACAGAACGTGATGGCAATCCATAAAAAATTTGACTTTGTAATTCATATATTGTGAAAATAACACTTGCTCCTCTACATTGTACAACCAGAGGTATGAAGATGAAAGGATATGGTAGCTGTGCGTGAGGCATGCTTTCATCAATGAGGTGTAATGCAAGTTGAATTGGTGGATAATGGCTTACTTTCACTGTTCAAAGTTGAAGAGCTCTCACAACTTTAAGAATAATTGAATTTTTTGTGAAAAGAATGAGAAGCTCTTGTGGAACCTGAAGGAGTCTCTTAAGATAGACATATAAGCGATACGGATGGCTCTCTTTGAACTCTAAAAATTTAGAGCAGTGTAAAAAATCGGGCGGTTCAAATTCTATCCACCCGGTTAGACCAGAACCGGCTATTGGTTTCAGTTTCTGTTGGTTTTGGGGAACTGATTAGGTATTTTAAAAAATTAAAAATTTTGATGTAAATTCCTAAAAAATAAGATATTGTTTTGTAATGTCTTTTTTTAATTTTTCATCATTTTCTCAAACATTGGAAATTGTTTTGGCCATTAATATTTATTTTTACATTTTCCTGTTTTTTGGAAAATTTCAAAACTATCCTTGGGCACAAATCGATTTACCGTTTCGAAAATATTCGTAAACATATTTCCTACACTTTGTTGAGTCAAATGTTTTTCATCAATTTTCTAACTTAATTTGAGATATGGGGGATAGGAAGAGAAATGTTTGTGCCCCCTGCTAAGAAGTGAACCATTAGCTCGAGGTTCTCCACGTGGCTGTCCTACTGATTGGGCTAGAGATTTGGCTTATACTTGGCCCAGTTTGTTTGTTTCTTTTTCTCTCTTTTATTTCATTCTTAATTATATCTCTTTTAATTTATTCTTACTAAGTCAATTGTTTTGTGGTTTTTACTTTTTTAGGATCTTTAGGATCTTTAGGAAAAAGTTTATATAAGGTTGACACCTTAAATTGTAAAAGTAAAATGCGCCTCAAAACTTCATCAAAGATGCTATTTTGATGTTGATCATCTCAAAATTGAGATGAATGGATACGGGCAAAAAAATTATTTCAAATTTACAAAATGGTTATATCTTGCAATACATTATCTAGATTGTCCATTTTCAATATTCTCATCAATTTATAGATTTTTTTAACTTGAACTATTTTTTGAGTTTAAAATATTATAAGTAGAGATTAAAATAGATTCTCATGCTGTCTTAAAAATTTCAACCCCAAAATTGCATCCTACGACGAAGTTTGGATGTGTGCCTTGTTTTGATTGTTTTAAGGTTGGAACTTTTTTTCCTTTATTATTGTACCTTTATATTTAGCTTGATTTTATCAATGCAATGTTCTTCAAGTTTTTCCAACACTATTTGCAATTTAAAATTAGTTAAGGACCACTCAATTGTCAAGAAAATATGAAAGGCCTTTGGCAAATCAAATTGAGTGGTGTAGAATGCTGCAACCTTACTACAAGGTTGTTCCCTTCCATAAACCACACCTTTTTCAACAGGAAAAAAGTTTATACATGGATGTAACCTTATTTGTAGAACTAAGGTTGTATTAATATACATGGTCTATTTTATTCGAATGGAGTAGACTGATACCATTAAGATGTAGTGCAAGCTTTCTATGTTTCCCCTACAGCATAGAAGTTCTCTCCTCTCCCTTATCCAACTGTCCATTCTGAACGGAGGGCTAAGATTACCCCAATCACAATGTTACGTCTCTACACTATTTTATTTTAAATTTTTTTCTATAAACTATTTTGACACCAAATTTTGGACATCCATTCCTCTATTATACTCGCACTAGTGAAAGAAACAAAAAATTTAAATAAAATAAAATGACCAAAATACCCCTGAAAGTTTCAAGGGGTATTTAGTCATTATATTTTATCTAAACAATATTTTTTATAGGTGTGCCCCAATGAGAAGATGATACGTACCAAAATTTATATTCATACAATTTGTATAAAAAAGCTAAATAAAATACTTTAAGATGTCGGATCTAAGATCAAACGGTGAGTGGCTCCCTTGATCAAAATTGGACAGCTGGATGGTAAGAAGAGGATAGGACTTCTATGCTACAAGAGAAGTATAGAAACCTTTCTCTAAGATGTATAACTTTTTTGATACTATCTTAGAAGACATCAAACTTACATTGTCCAAATAAAAGGATGGCATAGGACATAACCACCTGCAACATTCCTTCCTTGTATAAACCGCACCCTCTATACACCGCACCCTCTGATATATCAAACTTGTTAAACTGCCGGCTTCTTGAGAGTTTCAAGTCTGACCAGATCGTACTTTTAATAGACAATAAAAAATGGTATTATATCATGTGGACTACAGGTCATATAAATTTTTCCTGAAATTGACTAAATGCCATGTAGTCCACTATTTGTATGCAACACGCCATCCCACCATTATCGAGTATGGATGGAGTGGTGACAATTACGACTACTATGAGTTAATATGAGAACAATATACACTTGTACCAGCATGGTGTGATTTACATGATGTTGCAACCTTAAACAATCAAATTAAAGTGCACCTCCAAATTTTATCACAAATGCAATTTTAGTGTAAAAAATTCTTAAGATGGCTTGAAAATTTGTTCATTCTAATTATAAAATTTTAAACTCAAAAAATGGTTTTAAGTCGAGTAGTTCTATAAACAGATGAAAATCTTGAACTACTTTAGATTTGCCCAAAATCTCACCCTCTTTCATTAAAGGAAATAGGTGACATCACGTATATTTTGATAAATTTCAAAAACAAAAGAAAGAAAGAAGAAAGGCTTTATTGTTCTGAAGCGGTTAAAAATAAAGTGTTTGGAAGAACTCCCAGGTATCTTCCTGACATAAAATAAACTGTATGACAAGAAAAAACATTTGAAGTACTTAGACACAGTTAAAAGTTAAAGGACAACATGGAATAACCTATGGCAAACAAAGCCTAGAACATTCCCATGTGGGGAGTCAAAGAGCTCATATTCCCCTGATTTTTCAAAAGACATGCCCAAGTGACTTTCCAGGGAAAACCAAATGCCCTATGACCTTTCAAGGTGTACAATGCTTTGTGATGCTTTTTCCTAAGGGATTTGGGTTTGATTATTTTCATACATCAGGTACTTGAGTAGATAGTCATAGATCAATTGGACCACACATCATCCTAAACAACATGGATTCCACAAGAAGCAACCAATCTTTTTTTTCCCTGTTGAAAACAGGTGAGAGCAACCACGGATTATAACAACGGGACAAGTGACAAGCCGGATCCTCAACAGAAAATCGTGGACAATTTGATGATTTGAGAAATTGCCTCATTGGCCAAAGTGCAGCTTTATTGGTAATCCTTTGCCACAACCATGAAATTGTCGGTTCCATCCACCCAAGTGACTGGGGTCAGAGCTCTATTCAGTTTCTCCTTTCCTATTGGCATTTTGATACAAGATTATCAGTGTTTCAGATTAAGTCTTCACGGGTCTCTTCTTGACTGAGCTGCCATCTCACTCATGTTGGGACTCTTAAATTATCGGTTGCATCCCAAGTGACGGGGGTTACAGCTCTATTCAGTTTATCCTTTCCTATTGCCATTTTGATACAAAATTATCAGTGTTTCTGATTAAGTCTTCACGGGTCTCTTATTGCCTTGACAACGGCTGGGGCTGCCATCTCACTCATGTTGGGACTTTCAACAAATAGCATCGTGAACTCCCCCACCTTTTCAATCTTTCCTTTCTTCCCTGCTCTTAGCACAAGCTTGCCTCGATGGTAAGAAAAGATTCCATTGTGAAGGCGAATAATGTCGCCAGCTTGGATTGCATCACATTCACTTCCCCATAGCTGAAAGTTAACAGCAGCTGTTTCATCCGCCACAAGGGCTAAACATGTCCTCTGGGGCCCCGTATCTTTTCCCATGTTGTACTTGTTCAGCACTATAAATCTAGTGTTTACAGAGTTTGAGGCTGTAGGCACGAGATCTTTTATGAATAACATCCTCCTTCAAACCACCTGAGACATAAATTTTCAAGTAGCATGCACGGTAAGAGCAAATTATAGATAAAAAAAGGTGGAAAGGAGCAAATCATCTAAACAGACTAGTAAAATGTAATCTGCAACCTTAAAAGTTCTCATCTTCCTCGTTCCCAATAATATTTCCAGATAGATGAAACAGAAACAAACAATTACATTTTCCCATAGATCCACACAGTCGATATCTTGAGTTTAACTACAATTAATCAAAGCAACATATATTTATTTAGGATCAACTCTTTGAACCAACAGTAGGCAACAATCATGATATCCAGAAATGGCATAGAACCATGCTAAAATGAGTTTAATTCGAATCATATAGAGGTTTTCTTTTTTGAAACTTCGAATCATATAAATAATTACAGTAATCACTCACAGATTCCAATAATCAACTCGTACCAATATGCTAACTTTCCTGTTTAATGCAGTACCAATACAGCAAGAGGCTCTACGTTGTTGGAGACAACTCAAAACTCAAGAAGCATCAAACTACATGTGCCCAGGGGATATCTTTAGAAAATTTTTAAAAAAACAATAAAATTTTATTTGAATAAAATATGATACAAATGTAGGCACTACAAAAGGGCGAGGTCCTATTTTCAAGTCTATTGGATTTTTATTGTGTGAGCCCGAACTCAGTTGAGTCTCTATTCAAGTTCTGATCTTCCCTCCCCCTCCATGTCTTGGCAGTTTCCTATGGCATCTCTCTATTCATGGGATCCTCTTGCATGTGTGGAATATTCAAGAAGAAATATATGTGATCATCCACCTTGGCAGAAAAGCAGCCATCAGTCGGGCCATGGCGAGGAATTACTACAGTATCAGTACTCGTATATCATTGCACACCCAGTTGGAAGGGTGGCATTGCCCGATCGGCAACTTCAGGTGATCCCGAACCAGTGCAAGTCAAACGTAAATCTGAAAAGCCCCAAGGACACATTTTTTATCTAAAGTTACAATACTTGTACATTATACAAATTAATGAAATTTTACTGGTAAATTTCAGAAAGAAAACAGAACAAAAAGAAACAGCTCTAACCCACACTACTCAAAGCTCATGAGAAACCTCAAGTGCAAAATCCATCGAAATCCTAAAGGCCAATAAAACTTGTAAGATATCTGATCTACAAGCCATTAAAAAGAAAATAATAAAAATCCACAACAATCCAGAGTTCTTCTCCCTTCAAATCCTAAAACCAAAAGAGAACAAAAAAAAGAAATTACAAAACCAAAAGCAAAACCGAACTATACTAAAAATGCAATAAATAGAAAGGAAAAATACAAAAAAGAAGAAGAAGAACAACAAAGAAACTATCATCAAAACCAAAAAAGAGTTTCCATCCAAACAAATGCTCCATGAAAGAAACTGCATAACTACATCGATGTAAAGCAGCACTTGTACCATACTCAAATCAACAGAAAAACAACAACATGAATGTTGGCATCCTGTCTATTCTAAAACTGAGAAAATTATAACACAAATCAATTGAGAGAAAGAGGGGCCTCCACATCATAGAAAAACAAAAACTGCAGAAATAGAGAAGTAATAGAATGGGGCATAAGGAGAGATAAGAAAGCGGAGAAACGACAAGACAGACAAGAACAGAGGAAATAGTATGCAAGAGATCTGAAGGCCACAAAGACCTAGATAAAATAAAGTAGATACGAGATAAATTTAAGCGGGTGGGAAACACTAAGAGAAAGAGAGTGCCAAACGAGTGAGTGAGTGAGTGGGGTTGTGACGACCCTTCTTCTTCTCTTGTGCTATTGCTAGCTATTGGTGTTGGTTGACCGAAGAAGATGGCACAATTGATACTATGAGATTTTTTTGTGCTCTATGTCATATCAAAGTAACTAGCCATCCTCATCGCCTCGGAATTACAGACCAAAGTGGATACAAAATAATAATCATCTTTGGTGTGCAATTAAGTAATATGGGATTCATTTACCGTTCCTTTTCTTATGTTGTAGCACAGATACTTGTTATGTCAATTAAGTGATGAGCATGATGGGCAAGCGCTTCCATAACCCTTAGGCCATTGTCCCTTGTCTAAATGCTAATCTAAGTATGTTATGATCATTATAACTTGTACATGCTATTGAAGTAATAATCCATGACATTGGCATCTATTTATAGCTTCAAAGACTGCTATGGCCAGGATTCTTATTCCTTCATGTGATCATAATTAATTCGTTTTACCTTTTAATGATGCTAGCAGCCTCATTATTCATGTTTCTTGAACTCTAGTCATGTTCCGTTGCATAGAAATGATAATATCTGAAAGCCAAAAATGAAAAAATGGACACTTAAATTCTAATAGGAATTCCATGAGGTTGTGAATTGTAATACCTTGCAGCCTTGATTCACTAATTTGGATTGTTTTTATAACTAGATAAGTTTACTTGTTGGATCTGATTTTAGTTGAATTGAATCCCGTTCCGATCTGGTTGGACCTTAGAGCTGGATCAGGCCTGATGTGGTCCTCTCTGAACCAACCGATTGAACACTGTGTGGTTATTTCACTTGGTTCGACATGATGCCATGAACAAATTTCAGGTCATCATTGAAAATTTTGCATTTTCTGTACATGGAATAGGAGCTTGATGGCAGCAGAATTTGAAGTTATTGGTTATGGAAAGTTAGGAAGTCACTCTTTACTTGCAGAGAATGATTAATAGATAACAAATACAGTAATTCTAACAGAAGGTCGTGAGAGGATTGATGCATTGTCTGGTGTAACACCCTGTTAGTATGAATTGAGTCAATGGAACTCCCACCCTTTTCTAGTGTAAACCTACAAAAATAGGTTTTTAAGGTATTGAAATGCATTCAAATAAGGAATTTTTTATTTGAAGATGTATAACCAATATTCATCATTGTGTAAAGAGATTTGATCAAAGATGTGATCAGACTTCATTTATACTCCAAATTTATGACAGGTTCATAGAACTTGCAATCCTAAATCCCAGACTCCATCCCACCAATAACAGAATACTTACTACTTCCTGTATTCTATGAACATTTAGGGCCTGTTTGATAACTGGAAAGTAGTTCATGAACTGTAAATTAGAAGTTCTTCCTTGTTGGGAAGATAGAAGTTACTGTAACAAGTTCTTGGATTTTGTATTTGATAACCTCCTGAGAAGTTAAAGAAGTTCCTGGAATCTATGTTTGATAACCTCCTGGGATTGCTAACCTCCTGGGAAGTTAAAGAAGTTAACCTCCTGGGAAGTTAAAGAAGTTCCTGGTTTCTGTGTTTGATAACCTCCTAGGAAGTTAAAGAAGTTATTGGTTTCTCTGTTTGATAACCTCTTGGGAAGTTAAAGAAGTTATGGGCATATGTATTAGTTTAGCTTTAGAACTAATAGGCAAGATGTGAAATGTTAAAATTGAGACCTAGATATTATTTTTTTAAATTTTTTTTTTATAGAATCCTTATTTGGCCAGTTTATAAGAATGAATAAGAAAAAAAAAGAAGACGAAAGAAACAATCAAAGTCAAGAAGTTCCATGGACATTGCTGGATAAAAATGCAAGCATAGCACTTGTCACATTCTTAATATATTTCACTTAGTTCCCTTTTCATCTGATTTTGTGGATCTGTTGATGAAAACCCAGGCGGGCTTCTGTTTACTCATCAATCTTATCTAATAAATGGCCTTATGACCAACAAGAACATCTAATCACCCAGTACAATCCCCTTTCCCCTTTAACACATGACCCAACAAAGGAACCACCTATGCATAAATCCAACTGTTGGAAACCACCAACGTTTCAGCCAAGCCCCAAGAAAACCAATTTTCCCTCTCCTAACTCCCCACATGTACAAACAGAAAGCGAAAACACAAAAGCATGAACCAAGAATACGAAATCCCTACTCATGTCAAAAAAAAAAGGGAATTCCAAACCCCTTCTGAACACAATACTAAAACAAGTAGTCAAACTCAAGAGGCCAAAAACCACAATAAGCCCATTAATGGAGGTGTAAATGGGCATACAAAGAGAAACAAGTCTCAATTCCTACAGCACATACATAAAACAAACCCCGAATACATAAATAAATCTCACACAATTCCTACAGCACTTACATAAATCAATTGGCATTAATTCCTTTAATAAAATGCTCTTCGCCTGATTTGTTTCCCCTATCGTTACTTGTCCATATCATTTCTTTGGTGCAGATCACATTCTACAAAAGTTTTGGACTTCATCTCAAATTTTAATACACATGCTGCAAATTAACTCAAAATATGCCAAGAAGAAAAACATGAAATGCCTAACTCGAGTAAGATGCAATCAATTAACAAATTTCACAAGACCAAATCACTTTGCTTTAACCAAGTTTGAAAATGGGGCTCAGGAGAAGGAACTCACCCCCTTGCAACTCAGAAAAATCTTAATCAACTGATCAAAGTCTATGCTGAGTAAGCCAAATAAACAAAAAAAAAAAACAAACATTTGCGAAAAATCTGTAAAATCAGAAAAAAAACCAGAGAGAGAATAAACTGATCGTACAGGAAAAAAATCGAGGGATCCATTTTCACCATGTTCGAAACCTGGAGAAAAAAATCAGAGAGCAAAAAAACCCATGGGATACAGAAAAAACTAGAGAGAAAAGAAAGCAAGGGAGAGAGAAAATACTGAGATGTACCTTTGCGAGGAGGCTCGTAAGCGCAAAGAGAAAGCGCAAGATGGTCTCTTCTCCGTAGTTAGGGCAGTTGGAGGCATGCAAATACCTCGAGAAACATAAAGAACACAGATCAGAGCTCAAGGAAGAGATCCAAGGAAAAGAGAGAGAAAGATGAAGAAAATCAGATCTCAATAGCATACCTCAAGATGAATAACACAGAGAGAATCAGAGCTCTTTGCTTCCTCCTCCGTCTTCTTGGACCCTCGAGTGTGATAGAGAAGAGAAGTACAGTACTCAATAGCAAGGATCAGAGATCAAGAGTAAACCCTAGCGAGGCCTGAGTGCGAAGAGAGGGGTCTGGCTGATAGCGGCGTGGTGCGAAGAGAGAGGAGGCTCAGCGGCCGATAGCGAAGTACAGAGGGGTGGCTCAGCGGCTGATAGATGAGTAAACCGTAGCGAGGCCTGAGTGCGAAGAGAGGGCTCAGGCTGGTAGCAGCGTGGTGCGAAGAGAGGGCTCAGGCTGGTAGCAGCGTGGTGCGAAGAGAGGGGTGGCGCAACTGACAGCACAAGAAGAAGAACCTACGGCACAACTCTTCGGGGGTGAAGTCTTATAAAAACTTGCGATTTCAAGTTCCGACTTTTGGTCCAGCTCTTTTTAACACACAAAGCGCGGGGAAGATGAGAAGTTAAGTGAAGTTCCCTACTTAACTTCCGGTTTTTTTTCGTTCCGGTTTTTTATCGATCAAAGATAAGCTACAAATTTCAAAAAGACGCTTCTCGTTATCAAACACGTCTGTATAGCATAAACCAAAACCCAACGGAACCCCATTTATATCTTACAAAAACATGCAAAGACCCTTCTGCAACTCACAACAAACCAGCAAAACCCAATTCATTCATTCCATGAAAAAAAAATCCATAAAATAAAAACCAATTCACTAATCCAGCGATAGAGCTCTCAATACGTGAGAAAAACCTAAAACCCATTTCGTATATGCCATACTTCATACGAAACCAAAACCCCCAAAAACTTTACATATCCAAAAATAAAGCTCATAGATGATAGAATGATCGATTTGTTACCGGTAGAATGAGGATTCGAAGAAGCTTGTAATCGGAAAGTAAATTTGCTCGGGCTTTTGCCCTGGCCCTTAGCTGAAAGTGCCTCTATCTATCGAAAATGGACTCTCACTTAAAATGATGGCGACTGAGGCTTTGTTGCGTGGTGGGACTGAGGCTTTGTTCCTTATTAGGAAGTAAACAGTTTTATTCCAACCCTCAACACTCACGCATACTTTTCAGAAGGGCAACTACCCAAATATTATTTAGGATTATTTAAAGATTTTGTGTAGGGTTTCAACCAGTTAAATGAACATGAAATTTATTAGTTTACCCATAAGAGTCGAACATTTCGACACCTTACCCATATTTTTCTATTTAATTTCAAAATATCCATAAAACAACACATGATATTGAGCTGAAATAGGTAAAATGTTAAATAGTTCATGACTGATTTAATAAATTTCTTTTTAGGATAATTTCCACGAAAAATATTTATATGAAGTTTCAACCTTATATTATTGAAGTAAGGTGCAACTCAAAAACCCATCATAAAATGTTGTTTTGAAGCTAAAAAACCCTCAAATTGATCATCTCAATAGATGTTAAAAAAAGAAATTCAAGTCATGAAAACATGGCATCCTATAATGTATTATCCGGATGGTTCATTTTCAAAATGTCATGAAAAAATTACACATGGCAGGGTTTCAACTTGTTTATTATAATAGTATGGGTCATATTTTTTGCAAAAACTATATGGAGACTATCTTTTTTATTTTTATTTTTTTCAAAACTGCCCACCTATCAACCATTTTCAACACCGAACAAGCGGGAAATCCTATACAACTCTATTTGCAAGGGCATGTTTGGTAGTACCAACATCTAGTAGACACATTGTTCATGTTTGTACCATCGGACAACTCAACTTTGAAAACATTTATTGTACTCAAGGCCTGTTCGATATTTGCAACACCAAACAACTTTTTGTTATGTGTTTCTAATTTTGGACAACTTAACTTTCTAAGTGGTCTGCCATTGGAAATACTGGACCAATTATAATTGATTATTTAAATTCTTATTACTTAATTAGTATAACAGAATTGATGTAATACAATAAATTTCAGAAAAAATATCTCTATATCCTTTATTTTTAGGTTTCATTTATTAATAAACTCAAAGTTTCAAAATATATATTCCAACCCCCACGCCGCTTTAAACCTATTTTTTAACCTAAACAAATGTGAGAAATACATGCTCTTTCTAAACCCAATCATTTCTCTCTTCACTTATATATCACAAACTTATCTCTTTCTCGCTCTTGTTGCGTCTCTCCCTCTCACTCTCTCCTCATGTATTTATCCAAACATTTCTCTCTCCTCCTGATAACCTCTCATCACCAAACAACCCTACTCCGAGCCCGAGCCCGTGCCCTAATCCCCCCATCTCACTCTTCTTTGGCTTTTGGGGATGCCGATAGCAAATCGGAGGCGCCCATGGTGGTGGATATTTGTACAACCTTGTAGGAGGATAACCCGCCTGTGGATAACCGCTAGCAGTAGGATAGCAAGTTGCTGATGGGGGTGGAGGGTTCCCATAATTCTGTGGTGGCGGTGGATAAGGCAGCATTGGCGAGATAAGCCATCAGGCTCATCGGCCTTCTTCTGAGGAGGATAAGGAGAAGATGATGAAGAAGACTAGGGCTTTGAGGAGGATGACTCGACTTTTTTGGCAATTGGATAAGCAGCACCAGCCACTGGATATCCATTCACGGTAACTGGATAGCAGTTTCTGGTAGCTGCATAACCAACATTGGGTGTTGTCGTCATCTTGGCTCAAATCCTCAATAAAATACTCTCCCTCTTTTATAATTCCTCTCTCCAAACCTCTTTGTCAACCAACACCATCAAGAGCCCCATTATTTCTCCAGCAAAATAATGACAAAAAAAAGGGCAAAAAAACAACAAAAATGAGCCAAAACCAAGCCATGGAGTACAAAGATTTGCTTCCTATCATGGCCGAAAAGCTTAAGCCGATGCTTTCAAGGCAAAGAGCTCAATGGATTCAAGCTTTTGGCCTAACCCATAGAAGAGAGTGTGAGGGGAGAGAGATGGATTCAAGATTGTTTCTCTCTCTATCTGCTGTTATCTTTTTCTCTCTGTGTACTTACTGTATTTTAGGATATGTGTTTGAGAGGAGAGTGAGTGAGGGGAGAGATGGGAAATATGAAGAGAGAGAGAGCGGGAGGAGAGATAGTGAGGGGTTAGAGATGGAAAAGACGGAGAGAGTGACAAGGGTTGCAGGGAGAGAGAAAGAGGGAAGTTTGCAAAGATGACTTTTAGAAAAGGCATGCCTTTTTAGATTTATTTGACCTAAAAAAAACATGTTTAAAGTAGATAAAATTACCTAAGGGGGTTAGAAGAAATAAAATATACAATTTTTATGCCATAAGATATATTTTAAAACCTTGGGTCTATTATGAAATGAAACTTAAACAACGGTATAGATATATTTTCCCTTTATTTTATTTATTATTATTTGTAATTGAATTTATTTTTTAATGAAATTTCTTGAAATAATATATATATATATATATCAAATGGCAAAAGAAAAATCTAGAATAGATTAGACAAATAGGATAGAAATAATTAAAAATTTAAAAATAAAAAATAAAAGATAAAGGAAAATCTATTGAAGATAAAATACATTTAAATACAAACAATAATAAATGAAATAAGAAACAAATAAAATTAATTACATTACATCAATTCTATTATACTAATGGAATAATAAGATTATAAATAGTTATAATTACTTATAATAGGTCTTTTTTTTCTGATGCCATATAGCTTAGGAAGTTGAGATTTCTGATATCAGAAACAACTAACTCGGCTTTCATTGTATTGTACAACCCCTTACTAATAGAGATCGGCTTTCATTGTATTGTAGAACCCCTTACTAACAGAGATGATTGGATTTTCCCACCTGTCAATGTGATTAATAGAGATGAATAAAAACTTGTGGATTTCCCACCAGTCTAGTGTTGAAAATGCGGAATAAATGAGCAATTCTAAAAAAAGACGAAAGGCAATGACGTAGAGGTGGTCTCCACGTACTTTTTGCAAAAATATGATTCATATTGTAATAAGCCCCTTGAAACCTTGCCCATATGTAATTTACTCATTCATCGATATTTATAGTATTTATGTTTCGATCCACGTTGATCTTTGGGATGCGATCAACTTAAATCTTCATAAAATTGAGTTAATTTACGATAACGTGGAAAAAGTAAAGACCTCAAACAAAAGAAAAAAAAGAAAAGAAAAGAACGAGTTAGTTTACGATAAAGTAGAAAAAGTAGAGACCCTCAAACGAAAAGGAAAAAAAAAAGAGCTCAGCCAATCCACCCAAATATAGATATGTTCGACCTGTGTGATGGTTAGAGCTTTATAATTCAGGTTATCATCTCGAGACTTTCCACCACCAAACCTACATGTTCCGGCAAAATAGTTTTGATGTAGTTTTGAGGTGCTACTCACTTGAATAGTATGGTGTTGACACCTTCTACAAAAGGTTCTAATGTAGTTTTGAGGTGCCACGCACTTGAATAGTATGGTGTCGACACCATCTACAAAAGGTTCTAATGTTGTTTTGCCTTCTCTACAGAGCCGTTGCACCGATGCTACAAACCGCACTCTTTTCCCAAAGGAAGGCTCAAAAGGTTCATCCTTCCGGTTCGATTTTTCCTGCGACTTGGATCGACGAAATCCATTTCATGGAGCCTCTATTTTCTGGGTGAATGGTTCATGGACCCTGTTAAGAACCCCATCTTCTGTCTCAAGTGGCCATGGTATCTCCCCTCTTCTCAAAAACCCAACCAGGATAATAAAGACCCTAATGTATGCGAACCCAGAACGCCGTTCCTCTTCAAACCCATGCAATTCATTGGAAGTATGGCCGTTAACCTTTTGAATTCCTCTTTGAAATCGCCCATTATAGCACAGAACCATGCACTATTCAATGGGTTTTTACGACAAAAGGGAAGAGAGGAGAAGAACGGGTTGTCTGCCGAAGGACAGGGAGAGGCAGAGCTGAGGGCCTTGGCAATGGCATTGGCAAGAGGAAAGGAGGCCACTGTCATAGAGTTTTACTCGCCCAAGTGTAGGCTCTGCCACTCTCTGTTGAATTTGGTATTGGAAATGGAGAATAGGAATGGAGACTGGCTCTCCATTGTTATGGCTGATGCTGAGAATGAGAAATGGCTTCCTGAGGTCTCTCTCTTAAAAACAGAATTTGAGCAAAACCCATATCTTCCCCTCTCTCTGTCAAGCATTTATTCTTTTATTCTCATTGTTCTGATTATTTTTTATTTTTATTTGATTTGAAAAACTCATCTTCTTTCTTGATTCCCTTTTTTTTTTTTTTTTTTTTCTGAGTGGCTAAGAGTGTTATGGAACTATTTTCTGAAGTAAAAACTGGTACCTTAGAGTGGGAAGTGAAACCGCATCTCTGAAATATTTAGCTTAGCATTGGTTGTCTGCCAGCAACTAATCATACTTTCTTTCAAACTAATTTAGGGCAAAAAATTGTACTTTACTCGCCCATTGAGTCAGTTGCTCATTTATCAAGTTCATTAGCTCATTCATAATGGTTTATTCTGCTATCCTCAACTTTGTTTGTGATCCATATTTCGTGCTGCCCCTTCATCATCAATATGAAGGTGGTGTGTGTATATATTGTTGAACATTTACAAAACTGTGGGTTGATGGCTTGAAAGTTGGGTGGTTTGCAAGTTTACTTATTATGATTGATGAGCTTCATGTGTTCATTATGGATTGTTATGAGGCTTTGTTATAGCATGCTACGTTTTCCTCTTACGAAATTATGGAGTGGGGTTATGTGGTTTCCAATGATTATTTTGTGAGGGACGATAGCGATAAGGAAGGTAACAAATCGGATGGGTTACATCTTCCTTATCACAATAGTAGATGTTGATGGTAAGTCTGCAGAGGCATGGTATGGGTAGTTTCTTAGTTGAAACTTTGTTTCATGTTTACAAATTGAGGACCCTAGCGTGGCAGTTGGTGGTTATACATCTGGATTAACCACACTCATTCGATCCTTATAGATAACAATTTTTGGAGTACAGGGTTTCCAATTGTCTATCTCTTAAATGTGTGGATAGGCTAGGTAGACAATGGATCATTTTGTGATTTCTAGGAGGATCTGTGTCATTATCGGGTTTGATTTGGTGAGAGTGAGAATGGTAGTTGTCCTTATGAGAGGTGGTGACCTCCCTTTCTTTAGGGAAGCTAATTAGCTTTGAAGGAATGATGTTTTCTTTTTGAAATTGTTAACTGTTGTATTAAAGAAGGAAAAAAGTATACATCGTATCTACGAGAACACCCACAAGCACGGGCTTCTCGTCAAAAAATGGGCTAGACCAAAAGGCCCTATACAAAAAATGAGTGGGTCTTATAAAAATGCCCAATAATGAAGGTGTACATGAGGAGCACGTGTTCCAAAAAGAGGTCCTGACCACTATGAACCAAAAAGAGGAACCTCAAGGAATATCCGAGTCCTCAGTCGTTTGAAGTTCTAGGACTTGAGTCACCGCTCCTTCCTTCTCGAGACGGTTTGCCAGGTCGCTTGATTTCCTCCAGGTATGCCTCCATAAGACGGCCGTACCCCTGCAAATGTGCCAAATCTCATCATAAATCGGAGCAAGGTACCAATGGGGAACAGATTTCCCTGAAGCCCTGGTGATGACATTTTGGGCATCTCCTTCCACTATTAAAGGTAGGCCCCAAACAGGGTTAAAAGTTTGAGGCCCGTTAGGAGAGCTAAGGATTCTACCGATTGGGAGTCAAAATGACGGAGAGGCTCTGAGAAGGTGGCCAAGATGTTGCCTCCGTGATTACAGAAGGCACCTCCAACACCGGCTGGGCCAGGGTTTCCCAATGAACACCCATCGAAATTTAGTTTAACAAGACAAAACAGGGGTGGAGACCAGTTATTTGCATGCCCAATGCTCCAATCCTTGGTGTGTGGAGGTTAAGGAGGTTTTCCCAATCTTGTAGGAAGGTTGCTGCTGAAATGCCTTTAAAGGCTTTGTGATTTGAAGCCCAGAAAATGACTTGGGCTGTGATCTTGTTGAAGAGTGCTGCAGGTTCACATTTGACACCATGGAAAATCCTTGCTTTTCTCTCTAGGCATATGACCCAAATAGTAGCAGCCATGGAAGCTTTCCATAATAGCTTGCCTGCTTTTGGCCAAGTGTGAGTCTAAAGACATAGAGAGGAGTGCCTTAAAGGACTCCGTTATGACCCAAGAGAGTCCAAAGAGGCGAAGGATGCGGCTCCAAAGGTTGAATGCCAGGCTACAGTCAATGAAGAGGTGCGAGTTGCTCTCTTCTTCACACAGCCACATCATGCATCTATTCGGGATGGGAATGCCTCTTCGTTTTAGTTGATCGATAATTAGTGCCTTCTCGGAGAATGCTAACCAATTGAAAGCACGTACTTTAGGTGGGGCTATTGCGTACCACACCTTGTTTACCACCGGAGTGGGATTGTGAGGGTAGCTGGGTGGTTGCAGCAGGTTTTTGTAGAAAGAAGCCACAGAGAAGACGCCAGAGGGTGAGGAGGTCCACACTATCCTATCTGTGCCATTGAGAGCCAGAAAGGTAGAGTGTGGCAATGAAGACAAGGAAAGAAATTCATACTCCTCGCTATGGGTTCCAGACCCTTCTACTGCCCAAGAGGGGCATCTCTTACTCGATGGAAGCAATAGGATTTGTAGCCAAAGAGAAGAGGGCCAGGAATGAGTCCCTTAGAGGAGTGTGGCCCACCCATAAATCTGACCAGAATCTTATTCTGTCTCCTCTCCGAGGGTGAAAGTCAATATTTTGTTTGAAAAGAGAGAAGGGAGACATCATGGATTTCCATGCCTCGGAAGTCTTAGAAGGACGATTCCCAGTGTATCAAAAAGTGTTAGGCGGCACCTAGGCGGTCGGGGGGTCCAAGCTGCTCAGCGCCTAGGTGGGTGCCCAAAACCTGGGTGGCCTAGTAGAAATTTTTTTATTTTTGGGGTTTTTCTCTCTTTAAATGAGGCTCTAATGAGTTTTAGGTTTCAAAGGAACCTAAAATCTACAATTTTCTCCTTTAGTATTAAAAAAATGACCCAAAAATATCTTCAACGAGGGGCATTTCACCCTCTGGGCCGACGGCTTGGTGGGTTTCCGGGCACTCAGGGATATTTGCTTTTTTTGGGCGCCTAGGCTTGGGCGATGCGCCCAGGCCCCTAGAACCGCCTAGGCACTGGGCGGTCTGCTTTTTGAAACACTGAGCATTCCCTTTGGACGTCCATTGGGTAGCGTGGATTCTATATTTACTGCGGATGACTTGGGTCCACAGCAGGTTATTGTGGTTGACATACTTTGTCCCAAGATATTGGAACTTTTTGTACTTAATGTTCCCTGACCAGAGGAAGCTCCTCATGTGCTGCTCTAGGCGCTTAGAAATAGCTATTGGCATGTGGAAAAGGGACATGAGGTAGGCAGGGGTGTTGGCTAGGGTCGCCTTAATAAGGGTTGACCTGCAAGCAAAAGAGAGATATCGCCCTTTCCATCCTTCTAGCGGGCGGTCCACGTTATCAACAACATGTGACCACTGCCTTTTTTGAGGTTTGCCCAAAACCTAAAGGCATACCTACGTAATTGGTTGGGAGGTCTTCCACCTTGCAATCCCAATCTAGAATTAAAGCTCTAGTTTCAGCAAGGGTTAAGGCCACCCCAATCATGGTGGATTTCTCCATGTTAACTCTGAAACCAATGGCATATTCGAAACATCTGAAGAAAGAGACAAAGGGTTGCAATCTCCTTGGGGATAGTATCGATGAAGACGAGTGTATCGTCTGCATACTGAAGGTGGGTTATGGTCGGATCTCTAGGAAAACTTTTAAAGCCTGAAAGAAGTTCAGCTTGGTAGAGTCATGAAATTGATTGGCTAAAAACTTTGGCTGAGATTGCAAAGAGGAAGAGGGACGGGGGTCTCCTTGCCGGAGGTCCCTTGTAGACGGGAAGAAGCCTTTCGGTGAGCCATTAATGAGCACCGAGAAGGAAGGATGAGAGTAGCAAGCCCTTATCCATTTGCGCCATTTCACCCCGAAGCCCATTCTGGTCATAGTTTCTTCCAAAATAGACCAATCAACATGGTCATAGGCTTTCTCCCAATCTATCTTGAATATAAGGCTTAGTTTGTTTAAAAGATGCCTAGAGTGGATGCATTCATGTGCAACTAGAATCCCATCTAGTATTTGCCTGTCTTTAAAGAAAGCGCTCTAAGATGGGGAGATCACAAACGGGAGCACTTCTTTAAGTCTAGAGGTTAGGACTTTTGAAAGTATCTTGTAGGTGGAATTGACCAGACTAATGAGCCGAAAGTCTTTGAGTTCCTCGGCACCCTCAATCTTGGGGACTAAAGCAATGAAGGTAGCATTCATTGCTTTATGCAAAATGCCCTATGTTCCAAAAGGTGTGGAATGGGGTTACTGGGAAGCCGTCCAGGCATGGGGCTTTGTCTTTGCCCAGGGCTGATACTGCTGCAATGATCTCAGCTTCAGGGAAAGGACGCTCTAACCACTGGACCCAATTTGGCGAAATGTGGTTAAACTATAGGTCGCCCATCCTGGGTCCTGGGGTTGAAAGGTGCCGAATAAAGGTTCAGGAAGTAGGAGAGGATTGCTGCTTCAATCTCGGATGGTTGGTCCAAGATGGTATTGTCCTCTTTGACTATGGCTATTGAATTGCCCCTTCTCCTACAATTTGCTATGTGATATAAGAAGCCCATATTGTTGTCCCCAAGGTTTAACCATTTTACTCTTGATCTTTGATGCCAATGGATCTCTTCTTTCTTGAGGGTGGAGAGGTATTCCTGTTTGTGGTGGGATCTCAGGTTGGCTTCCGAGGTCGAGAGGGGACGTGATTCCTCCAGAAGGTTGAGATTCTAGATAGAGGCTAGGAGGGTTGATTTCTGATGTGAAAAGTTTCCAGGGACGGTTCTACTCCAGGTTCTTAGGGAAGCCTTAAGTAGTTGGATCTTTGTTTGCAGGATGTACCCAACCTTACTCGAGACAAGGGGGGAGTAGGATGCCCACCACTGTGGATAAGAGAGGACAAGGATGATTCTTCCAACCAAGACAGTTCGAAGTGAAAAGGTTTAGGTCCTCTTGAGATGGCGAGTGTATTCAGGAGGATAGGCAGTGGTCGGAAGTAGGTTTAGGTAAAGCCATGGATTGGGATCCAGGGAAGTCATCGTCCCATTTCAGAGATAAGAACCTATCGTCCCATTTCAGAGATAAGAACCTATCTAGTTTAGAGAGGGTGGGGTTAGAAGCATGGTCGACCAAGTAAAGAGGTTACCCTGAAGAGGAATATCCAGTAGCTCGATACATGAGATAAAATCCAAGAAATCCAACATCCCTTGCGAAATGTTGGAGTTCGAGTTTCTTTCAAATGACCATCTCGTAATGTTGAAATCCCCCCAAGGCACCAAGAGGGGTGGGGTTGGCTACTCGATCAAGTTCGTTCTAAAGCAGGGACTGTTCGTTCTAGAGTTCGGGCCATAGATGGCCGTAAACTTCCAAAGTTATCCGTCCGTTGTTCTGGACAGGACGACAATTACTGAAAATTCCCCCAGGAAGGAGGAGACCAAAGAATGTTCACCTGGGTTCCATACAACCTAGATGCTCTCAGATGCCTCTTTGGCAGGCATGGAGACCCATTGGCTAGGCTTGCATCCCCAGACCCGATGAATGAGTTGCAAAGTTGGGTTGGGCTGCTTTGTCTCAGTGAGGGCTAGGATAGAGGGATTATGCTTCGCACACAGGTCCCTTACCGCATTTCTTTTGCGGTCCTGACCCAATCCCCTCACGTTCCATGATACTTCATCAGGAACTGGGAGGTTGAGAAGATGTACTAGCCTAGGGGATCTTCTTAGAGAAGGCTCTGAGAAGCTAGGTTGTACTACAAGCGCCATGGAAAGTCCCATGGGAGCTTGTTTAACATAGTTGACATTGAAATAGAGGTTCAAAACCTCTCTCTGTCCTTTTGATTCTCACCTGCAATCTACTTTGGGCATCCACCTCAAAGAAACAATGAAGTGGGCCTTCAGGTCCATGGTGGGGAAATCCCATGACTTTAAGAAGTTCCTTGAAGTCTGCCTGGCCTCGATCAATGCGGTCGACGAAAGCGGAGTCCACTAAAGAAGCCGTTGGAGGGGACAAGGACGAACTGCCCGTTTAGTAGAGGGAGGGGTCAGGGCCAGCAGATGTAGATGTTGACGTAAGGGGTTCCTCGAACGGGTTATTGGGGTAAAGGTCATTGGGGAGAGGTGGGTAAAAGTCAAAAAGAGGGGAAGAAGAGGAGGTTGGGGGAGAGGGGGAATAGGGGGGACAAAGGTTTCAGAGGGGTAAAAAGAGTGGGTCTAAAGAGAGGAGAGAGGCTGAAGCCTCCAGAGAAGAAAGGGTTGGGTCTAGTAGGGGAGGGGAAGAGACGGGCGAGGGAAGAGAGGTTGAGAAAGTATTGAGGGAGTGGGGAGAGTGTAGCAGAGGGTAGGGCGAGGGGGGAAATGTCCAAGTGAGTCAAGGCGGGTGGGGGGTTAGTGGTCAGAAGGGTAAGAGGCAAGTTGTAGAAAGGGTTGGGCCGAGGAGGAAAGGAGGCAGGAAGGAACGGCGGGGGTGGGGGGGGCAGGTAGGCCAGAGTCAAAAGAGAATCTGGGTGGGCTGCTGGGGAAGGTAGAAAGACAGGGATTTGTACTGTCAATGGGGATCAGGCTGGGGGTGTAAGGAAGGTAAGGGGCCAATAAGGAGGTTAGGAGTTCCGGGTTAGGGGTTTTGGGATCAACAGATTCCATCTATAGGATACCTGCGGGGAAGGAAGGCCACTCCATGGGGATGTTAAGCACAAACTGGGACGCAGTTTGTTCCTCTGGAGGTTTGAAAACCGGTGGTTGGTGCGGCGCTATGAGTTCGAAGAAAGAAGTGGTGGTTGGGGGTTGGATTCAGGCGAAACTTGGGTTTCTTCCAAGGGGTGGGATAGAGTGAAATAGGGAGAGGATGGGAGAGAGAGAGGGGGTTGAAAATTAGGCTGCTGAGGAGAGTCCGTAGGGGTAGAGGAGGCAAGCGGTGGTGCAGGTGGCTGATGTCTGAGGGGCTGAGGGGGTGACAACAGCTGTTAAGGAGACTGGGGGGCATTGTCAAATTGGGCGAGAGAGGGTAAAGGAGAGGTTGAGGATCCTGGAGCAGAGGATTGGAGGGCAAAGAGGGTTGCTCAAAGGGTTGAGAAGAAGGGCCAGTCAAGGGAAGGGGAGAGGTGGGCAAAGGCGAGGAAGGAGGGGCCGTGGGAATCTCTAGGGCTGAGGGAGGGGAGGCGGACAAACATTGCCAAAGGGATTAGTGGAGTAGGTGGGATGGGCGGGAAAGAGGATTCTCTCGAGGAGGCAAGGCGAGGGTTGACAGGTGTCGAGCAGGAGGGAGGTGAGGAGGTCGGCGTCGGGGCTAACTTCTCAGTGTGGTTGGTAAAGGGTTGGCCCGGTATTGGTCCCAAACCTGATGAACCAGAGCTAGAGGGAGGGACGTATGGGGCAAGGTTTGGGTCAGAAGCCTGAGGGGGGGACAAATAAATTAAATGGGGGGGGGGGGGGGGTGGTGTGTTCAGAGGGACTTGGCATCGAAAAGTGGGGGAGCGTCTGGGAGGGCTGCGGGTTGACGTCATCAACCCAAATTTCCTTGCCACAACGCTGTAGGGAAGAACCACCTGGCGAAGGCTGTGGGACACTTGGCTCTGAAGGCGAACCGTCACACCCTAAGGTTTGCGACGTAGGCTGGGTGACATGGCCAGGGGAGGAACGGATGGGTGCAAACCTTTTTGCCAGTCATGGATCTCGAGGTTTGAGATTATGGGCGGGTGGTTGTTGACTTGCAGGGGTCCTCGATTCCCGAGTGAAAGGTGGCCGAGGTCCTCTCGGCTGGTGGCACCGTCGGGGACGGTGGTGCTTTCTTGACACCTTCCAGTCTGAGGGTTCGAGATTGTGAGAAAGGCCTCTGTTCTACTGTGGAAAGGAAAACGGGGAGGGGGGAGAGGCCAAGGTCCAAGAAATCTCTAGGCGAAAAAAGAGCTCCTCCTCTTCGAGCTCAGAGAGGGGTCCAAGACTTCAAGGAGAAAACACATAGAGCCCAAAGGGAGGAATTCCAACGATTTCCAGTGAATCTCAACCAAGGTGCAGGCTTCAGTTATCTTCTTAAAGATGGTGGGCGACCATGCCTGCAGGCGTAGGTGTGAGGCAGTTACCCAGACCTTGTGCTTCTTAAATGCCTCTCCATTCGGGGACCATTTATGGAGTTTCAGACAAGCCCCTTTGAATTTAAGCGCATCAGCTGAGTTTAGAGCCCTCGAGGCACTCCCCTCTGAAGTCAAAGAGGATAGCCCCGGAGGGTAGCCTACGACAACTCAAATCAGGTCGATTCCACAAGCGCTGCCTCCATCTTTCAATAGATCTGAAGTCGTCCCTTTTAGGCTGGAAGAAACCCACCAGGAACGACAGGAGTTTTGATTTGAGCGAGGTGGACACATCTACCGGCATGGAAACGATAAGAGGAAGATGAGGCGAACGAGGCCAAGGGGGAGGTGGAGGCAGCAAGATCGGTTCCGAAGAGGTCGAAGGAGGATTCTGGGTGGACAACTTAGAAGTTTGGACAGTAGGTGAGGAAGGGACCACTTGAGCAAAAGAGGGCTGGGTGGTCTCACTGCTCTTAGCGGGGGGTGGGGACGAACGGGAGGAGAAGAGGGGGCAGAGGAGTGGGCATACAAATTGTAGATACCGTTCCAGTTCTTTGGGGGGCGCCACCTCTGCTAGTGGCTCTGTGGGGCGGCCACCTCGCTGAAGCGGTTTCTAGAGATTTTTCTTTCTTTGGCAAAATATAAATAATGTGCTTGGGATGCCTGTACGAACTGTGGAGGTGCTTCAGAAAATTGAAATCTTGTTCAGTGGTCTTTTGGTGCGAAAGGGTGAATATATAATATTTATTAGACATAATCATTCAGATATTCTCAAAGAAGGATTCGGACCTCATGATCTATCTTATCGTGAAGGAATTCAAAGCAGTTGGCTTGAATGACTTGATCAACAAGGATAATATAGTGAATTACTAATGATCTGTTAAGCCCCAAGATGTAGCCCTGGTATTTGTTCAAGCAAGCCACCACCACCACAAGGGATTCTAAATCCAAAATTCAATTGCATTTCCATTTGGGAACTGGTCCTTATGGGTGTAGGAATCATCTATTGGAACTGGCACAAGATATTGCGACTCTGTTGACTAGGTTACTTATTGGGTTTGAGTTGACCTGGGATGAGTTTATAAACTTTGATTAGGTGGAATGCAGCGATTAGGCAAATTCCTGAGGGACTGCAACTTGATGGATGCATTTCTTGAATTTACGGACTCATGAAGCCATGTTTGTGAGAGATGTCAGTGAAGTTGTTTCCTTGCCTAGAGATGCAGTGATTAGAGGGACCTTGCTTTGAGTGATAATCTCGCCCCATTCCCTTAATTTTTATAGTTGCATTCGTCCCCAATTGATTGCACTTTTGATGCTATTTGATATCTTGCTGAATACCAATTTTATGGAATTTTAGTGACAATTAGAAATCAAAAGCTGTGTGTGTGTGTGTGCATGCGCATGTCTGTATGCATGTGTGCTTGCTTTTGCTTATATACATACCTAGACGTATGATATCTCTGCTATGGTTTCAGCAATATCAAAAAATTATTTGCTCCCGCGTGGGCATTTCCTCCTTTCACACCCTTGGATAAAACTCTACCTAGGAGTGTATTTACATGTCCTCAAATTTTAGGGATGTAACCTCCCCAACCTAGCAACCAACCTCAGAAAAAAAAATCGAAAAAATAAAGAAGAAGAAGAGGAGGATCATACGCACTTTGTCTTTTGCCTGAGGGAGTAAGTATGCAGGATGCTTCCGCAGGAGCATGCCATACTGCTCTTCAGCAATGGTATCTGTCTGGACTCTTTTCTTGCGCTTGGAACTGATATCAGCTTTATTCTACATGACATTTATTTTGGATAAATGTGGGGGAATCCTATGTCTTTTTATTTATTTATAATGTTAACATTAAATTGCGAGCGAAGAAAGAAGAGTACAAAAGACCTTGGTGATCCACAGAAAAGGATGCTCAAGGGAAGGCAAAATAAGAGGCAGGATCGCGTCCTTTTTTAGGAGGTTACAACTGGGTAGCAACCTAATAAAATAGGTTGGTCCGAAGAACAAAAAAGAACAGCCCAAAAAAGTTAAAAACCCAAAAATCAGTTTGCCGCCATCGTAGCTGCTTCTTTGGCGAGCATATCAGCTTCCTAGTTTCTCCAAGTATGCATACACATGACGGACATATTCCTGGAAAGGTGATGAATCTCGGCAAACACTTGCGCTAGGAACCAAGGGGGGTGAGCAAGAAAGTCTCTGAGCCCAAGAAATGGTGTCCTTGGAGTCACCTTCCACCACTAGAGAGTGTAGGTGGAAGGGTTGTATGAGTTTTAGGCCTTCCAAAAGCACGAGGGCTTCGGCTTCCATAGAGTTGGTATGGCCTATACGTTTGGAAACTGTGGCTGGTGTAGAACCTAGGTGGTCTCGAATTTGTATCGCGTTTTGGATTGCGTCCTTCTCTAGGTGGTCTCTAATCGTGGTCCCACCCAATTTGTATTTAAATGTGCTTCATATCAAGCACACGGCCATGGCATTATGTAAACCACCACTGACCCATCATAGGATTTCTCTGCACAGTTTTGGATTGTAATTGTTCTGACTGAATTCATATATGACACGTAGAAACAATTTAGGCTCTATGGGCTGCTTGTCCCACTTCTCATGGGTATTTTTATAATGTAAACCACCATAGACCCAAAGCTATCATAGAATTTCTGTTCACAGTTTTGGATTGTAATTGTCTTGACTGAATTCGTATATGAAGTTACAGAAACAATTTAGGCTATGTGGACTGCCTTTATTTTAAGCCGTGAATCAAACTTTTGAATGGTGAAATTGCTAATCTTTCCACCACATGCTTCTAAAGATTCTGTTTTGCCTGGTGGGGGCATGAGTTTAGAGTCGAACATCATCCAACATCGTAAAAAAATTCAGTTTGTTTACAAAAGAAAAGAGAGCACTTTCTTTTGATCCTAGCACACTTCATATCTTTGATCTTCATGTTTATTTTGTATGCAACTTCACTTTACTAGATTGCTTCACGCTTGCTCAGATTGCCTCGAAGTTTGGACATATCTTTAGCATTGTTTCTGGTAATTTCTTGTGTCATTGACTTTTCTTGAAGCAATTGTAGGATGATGCCTAAAATGATGCAGTTGAAAAAGAGTGATATGTTGATCTCTCTTATAAGCATTGTTCGCAAAATTGCCCGATCTAACCACTAACCTGCCGGTTAGATTAGAACCGGCCAGTGGCCGGTTCTGGTTTTGGGCGGTTAGGGTGATCAACCGGTATTTAAAAAGTAAAAAAATAAAAAAAATGTATATAAATTCCCAAAAATAAGGAATTTGATTTGTAATGTATTTTAAATATTCTTTACATTATGGTAACGATTAAAAATTGTTTTGGTCATTAATACTCACTTTTATATTTTCCCATCTGTTTTAGAAAATTTTAAAAATAGCCCTTGGAAAATATAAAATGGGTTAAAATCCATTTTTTTCATTAATTTTCAACTTCATTTGAATGTGTTGTGTTTTAATCATTCTTTATATGCTTTTCATATTTTAGTAGATTTTTTTTTGTATTTTTTCTATTTTTTTCAACTCTTTTTTTACCGCCCGGGACTTGTCCGGTTAGAGCGGTTGAATCGGCAGGTTTACTGGTTAGGCCAGTTAAACCACTTCCAGGCCCATGTCCGGTTAACCGTTTCGGTTCGATTTTGCGAACACTGCTTATAAGTGTTGTTATTTAAAGGTCCTATCTTTTCCAAACTGCATCTCCTTGACCTGGATGTAAAGTTTGTTAGTTAAAGGTCCTATCTTTTCCAAACTGCATCTCCTTGACCTGGATGTAAGTTTTAAAGAGTTTTCCCAACTTAACACATATTTCTATATGTTGTACAAACATTTGACATGGATAATGTGTCTTCAAACCCTTGTGGTTCCTATATATAAAACTTATTTGGATGTGCATTTAGCAATTGCATTCTCCTTATTTGGTTTTAATATCTAGTATAAATGTCTGCTAATGCTGAGATCTGTGTGATGATGTTAGGTTTTTCTTATATTTTAAAATTTAGAAGCTTTGTGTGGTCAAGGAAACGGGTTTGTGTCAAGATGGTAGAGGCTAGGTTTTCATACTCTAACATCTCAAGTTCCATTCCTATGTGTAACCTTGTCAAGAAAAAAGCTTTGTGTGGTCAACTTGACTAAATCATTGAACTAGTAAAGTGGCTCTATAACATTCTAGAATGCCATTTGATTTAATTGCTGTTTGTACCAACCATACTTTTCTATCCTTGGCAGAAGATTCAGTTTTCATAGTATCAATTTTCTTTGGAGATTACGTTTTTCTTTGATAAGAGAACCTCAATGTCTATTTCTGATCTTTTTGGAATATGCATTTTTGTAGCATGGAAGCATAGAAAATCTGAATTTGCAGCATTGGGCCCGGTCCCAAGTTGGCTCTGCACATAAGAACAAAGTAAAGTAAAGACTAACAAATACTTAAGATGTGGCTAGGTCTCACATTTGCTTGATTACTCGCAAGGGGTCAAACCAAGTTGGCATTTGGGTACAGCCAATTGGGCTCGACAACTTTGAGGAAAATTTACAAAAGACTAACCAGATTTAAAAACACGAAATCAGTGGTCAACTCTGTCCGTGCCAAAACCGAGCTGACTTGCAGAGTTGAACAGTCAGCTCATAAAAAGTTGGGGGGATTTCTTAGTTTGTTTTGTGAAGAGACCAAAAAAGGATTGATCTCGATGATGGGGTTTGAACCCCGCTCGTTGCCAAGTAAAAAACCACAGTGCTACCACCTCAACTGTTATTAGATAACAAAGTACCAAAGAAGCATATATATTTGTACATGTAGACACAGAGACAGCCAACCCCAATTAGTTGGGGAAAGGCTCTGACGATGGATGATGATGTAGGCACAGAGATGCACAAAGACACCGTTGACACACACAAACTCGAGCATACTGGAGTTTTTTATTTATAAACTCAGCAAGTGGTGGAGTTGACTAAGCTAGTTTTTCCCAGTTGAAGTTGATTTTTTATTCATTTATGCTGACAAATGCTGAAGATGTCGTTGAGTCTTTGATGCTCACTTAAGTACTTGCAAGCAGTCCATCCGAGTCGGCAACGACATATCCACATCCAGATTCTTCCTTTCAGGAAATTTTAAATGTTGATCAAAGCATTCACATTCTTCGCAATGCTTTGTACGATAACATTGGATTTTCCAGGAACATGCTGATCCTTGTTCTTCTCGTGATGTTAGTCTGTATATACATCCCTATTACATGTGGTATTGAGACATTTGGATATGACTTAGGTTGGTTGTATCCCATGTCTCATGGTTTTTGTGGCTTTTGAAGGGAAATGATGCCCCATTCTACCGTAAAAAGAGAAAAAAAAAAGAAAAGAAAGAAAAAATGATTCCTGGTTCCATCATCAACGCAATGTGTCTGAATACCATAAACCTCCCGGGAGTTTTGTCAATGCATATGCATCCACCATGAAAGAGCACTCAAAAGAAAACTTTTATTCCTTCTTCTGAAATATATGGGTTTGTTCTGATTGCTTAATAATACATCTCTTTATATATATTTTCTGATTGTTGTTTGATATGCTAACGAGCCTAAAGAAACATATGTTTTGGTATTTGATCTATGAGGTTTTCGTTTTTGTTGCTGAACACACTTGGCAAGATGATTGTTTTGCATAACACACTTGATGAGAGAGAGAGAGAGAGAGAGAGAGAGAGGTGACATTTATTTATCTGATGTATCTATTTGATCTGATCTTATGGTTTATTTGAGCGAGAGAGAGGTGACATTTATTTATCTATTTTATCTATTTGATCTGATCTTATGGTTTCTTTGGCTTTGAGGTCCTGGTTCTTATATGATTTCCTACTTGTTACAACTTGTGCAGCTTCTTCATTTTGATATCAAGTATGTTCCTTGCTTTGTCCTCCTGGACAAGTATGGCACGGCCATAGCAAAGACTGGCGTTCCCACAAGTCGACTGCATGTTGTTGCTGGCTTTTCTCACCTTCTTCGAATAAAATGCCCCCCCACCAAAAATGTGCCTTGACTTATATCCAACTTTGATATTTTTGTTTAACGAATTCATTTTTAGTGAGATATAGGGATGTGGACCAGTGTTGTTATTCATGATCTTCACCAGCACATTTACATTGCAAGTTCTTGTTTATGTGTTCGATCGGACTGAATGCAGTCCACATTGGGAATCGCCAATCATACCGGGATATGGTCGGCGCCGGTTCACTGCTAGCCACTTGTTGGGGTACCAGTTGGTCCCCCGCTAAAAACCTCTTTTTTTTGTCTTTATTTATTTATTTATTTTTCTAGGTATATTCCAATGTCTTAAGCCCCTTTACATTTTTTTCATTTTATATTAATTTTTTAATTTATTTTTATATTTTTGAATATTTTCCTGAAATGACGTTCCTACCAGCCGACGTGGAATCGGTGGTGATCCACTCCGTTGATTTGTTTTTTAAACAGTACTTCCACCAAGTTCAACCAATGGCTCTTATGGCTAGTATTTTATTTTTCAATATAATAAAATTTTGCTGTTAGTATCTTCATTACTTTCTCTTTTGGGCTTGAATGAGCACACGCACATACTATATGTGTATGCCAGGACGTGTTCAAAGCACATGTTAATATGCTGGTATAATGGAAAATAAAATTTTGATTACTTGAATAATTTTTTTTTATCTAAATTAACATTATATTAAATATACGCTAAGATAATTATAGGCAAGCAATTTTTCTCTTTAGAAGGAACACTATTAACATTTAGATATAAAAGTTCAAACATCATGCTTTTCTCGTACAATTTTTGTGCTCTTAGTTAACATGCTTGCAATAAGGAAAAAATATAGAATGAAGAGATGAAAAAAAATTATGCTGCACGGGTAATATATATAGGGAATGGTTTGCTATATATGTAGGAATGGTTTGTATGAGGCAGAGGCCCAAACCAATCAAAATAAGGCGCTCATTAAAGTGCTAAAACATGTTTTATTATCAGATGGCTTGGAAATTTATTTTTATCTCATTATGAAATTTAAAATATTCAAAAGTATGGTAGAATTTATTTTTATCTCATTATGAAATTTAAAACATTCAAAAGTATGGTAGGTTAAAGCAGATCTATTAACACTTTGAAAGTGATGGTCTTGATAATGCATTATAAAATTCTATTTTTAAGATTTGAAATCTATTTTTTATCATGGTCATGCATCTTGAGTTCAAGATGATTGAATTGATAGTTTTTTAGCGTGGAAACAACCTTTTCTCGCGAACTTTTGATGTGTGCCTTAACTTGATTGTTAAGAGCTTCACCCTTAAATAAATTCTTTCCAAACACACAAGAATCTGATGCTTGCCCATTAGGTGACAGCTATAGTAAACGTCCAACGGTCCATAGGCTGATCTAATTGTCACAATTGCATTTTGTATATGAATTTTATTTTATTTTTATAAATTCAAATCATTTGAAATTTAGAATGTTGATTCTTAAAAATTAGACGAATCTAATAAAAATATCAAAAAATAATTCATAAATATTAAATATATCAAAATACCCTTGAAATTTTGAGAGATATTTTGGTCAATATATTTATTGCAAATAATGTTTTTAATATTTTTATTAGGTGTGCCTTGATGAGAAGAGTGAACGTATCAAATTTCATATTATTTAGATTTGTATAAAATATATTAAAATTAAAATACAAAATATAATCGTGACTATCAGATCGACTTAGATTCAATTTCATATAGTTATAATAATCTTGGTTTTTGTTGTACCGAGAGGGACGGTCTTCTATTTTTTATGGAGAGAGAGTTTGAGTACACGTTAGCAAAGCCTTTTTGCCCGTTGGACAAAAGTGGTATTAACACCCTTGACAAAAGGTCGCTTCATCACCGTCCATTTCAATCAACGGCTTTTTTTTCTTAAGTGAGCTATCCATTTCCTACGCTGGTAACGTATGATATCTTTTTATTAGATTATCTTAATTTTAAAAAACATACCCTCAAAATTTGATTTATAGAAAAAATAAAATAAAATTTAAATACGAAATACAATCGTGATCATTGGATTAGATTAGATTAAATCTAAGCCATTGGATTCATATATAGTTGTAGATTAAAAGCTTACACAAGCTTTTTTTTTTTATATATATATATATATTAAAAGAGAAGGCCCTACCTGGTTTTTATTAAATAATAATAAAAAGAAATACAACTCAAAATATAAACTAGTTTTAAATCTTGAAATCTTTTTTTTTTTCACAACCATAATGTTCAAGCTGAGATGATTGAGTTAAAGGTTTTCCATAGCTTGAATTGCAATTTTCAATGCGTTATGAGGTTTTGCAGCCCTATCAAACCATTTTTGGTGTACAGATGAAAAACTGACATAGGCCTACTATCTCAGAGCTATATATGAGCCTATCGACTCAGATTCAATATGAACAGATTTAATGTGAACAGATTTAATGATCACGATTGTATTTTGTATTTGAATTTTAATTTATTTTATAAATCTAAATTACTTTAAAGTTTAGGTATGTGTTATTTAAAAATGAGAGAATCTAATAAAAATATGAAAAAAATAATTTGTAAAAATTAAATTGACAAAAATACCCCTTAAATATTTTAATGCTAGTTTGGTCAATTTATATTTTGTGAATTATTTTTTAAATATTTTTATTTGGTGCGCCTTGATGAGAAGAATAAACGTGTAAAATTTCAAGTGATTTGGATTTGTAAAAAAAATATTAAAATTCAAATACAAAATGAGGTCATAACTGTCATATTGGCCCAGATTGAATCTGGGCCATTGGGCTCATACATAACTATAAGTTAGTAGGCCTACGTTAGCTTTTATATATATATATATATATATATATATATATATATATATATATATATATATATGCCCATATTGAATCTAAGCCATTGAGCTCATACATAGCTGTGAGTTAGTGGGCCTACGTTCGCTATGGCCCATACATAACTGTGAGCTAGTGGACCTATGTTAGCTTTTTCCATATATATATATATATATATATATATATATATATATATATATATATATATATATATATATATATATATATATATATATATATATATATATATATATATATATATATATATATATATGAGTTTTGTTAGGCTACACCACTTGTGGTGTAGACCCTTAAGGTGCTCAACATTTTTAGACATTTAGATACCCTTATCCTATAGTATAGTAACTTTTTGTTTAGGGGTATTTTAAGTAATTAATTAAAGGTAAATTGAAATTCTTAATAGAAATAAAAACATTTATTAACAATATTGGACAATGACAACACCGATATGGTGTGTGAGATCACCCACAAGATGCATTAATTGTTTTTAACAACTAATAGAATGCCACTATTTTCTTATAAAAATATCTATTCTACCATTCTAAATGACAAAAAATATCCGTACTTGAAAAATTCTGTATTACAATTCAATGGTATTTTAATGTTAAAAATGTTAAGCACTTTAACGGTCTACACCACCAAGTGGTGTAGCCTAACAAAAGCCATATCCATATATATATATATAAGATACTACAAAACGGCAATAAACGAAAATGAACACTGATTTCACCTACCCTCATCACCATCCAAACTTCATCCCATGATCATAATTGTCCGGTGGTATTTCAATTTTCATTTTTTTTAACTAATCGAAATGATTAGAAATTTGAAATGTGTGTATATCTTAATGAAACGCACCTAATAAAAATATGAAAAAAAAATAATTCGTAAACTATAAATTAACTAAAATACCCGCATAAATTTTTTGAAGTATTTTGATCAATTTATATTTTACAAATTAATTTTTTTATATTTTTATTAAATGCACCTCACTAAGATGTACACATACGCCAAATTTAAGTAATTTGAGTTTGTAAAAAAAAATTGAAAAGTAAAACACGACCACATAATTGTGACCGTACGATAAAAATTGAATGGTAATGAACATAAGCGAAATCACTGGTCATTTCGCCTATACGCATTGAGAAGAGTTTTCCTCCCTCTCTCGCCTATAGCCTTAAAAAAGAAAAATATGATGCACATCCAAACAATAGCCCCATTTAATTAAATTCAAAATGGTAAATTTCAGCGGTCTTATCTAGAGTTCCAAACGATGGTTAAAAACAAAAACTAATGCATTAAAGACGTCAGAATTATTTAACGGTTGAAAACAAAAATCTGTTAATATATCACAAGTAATATTTTCTTGAGGCTGACTGTTGACAAACTGCTGGGAACGATCCAAAAAACTCTTAAAAAGTAGGAATTTTGAATCTTAAAGTGACAACCGTGCAAATTTAAAATAACCATAAAAATAAAAATGAAAATGGTCTCATTTCTCATATGCTGATAACTACAACTCATTTTACACGCATTCAGAAACGTAAACCGCAGTCTGTTTTCTTCTTTAAGAATTTTTGCCTGTTATAAGAAATGAAGGCAAATGAGACTCCAAGATGGTAAGAAGCTCATCTTTGGAGCGGCCACAGAGTTGGTCGACACTACCAAAGGCAGCTCCTTCAAGCCTCCACACTGCCTCCACCAGTTGACCGCGCAACCACTGAGACAAAAGCTGACCCCCCGCTTCTACACATTCCTTGTACAATGGCAAGTATGCTATTGCAACCTGTAAAAATAGACAAATTATACCCATAAAAAAAGAGAAGAAAAATAGGTCTAGAATTATTGGCTTAGTGGACTGGATGATCTAAACCCTGATATATTGAGTCTCGAGTGTGTCTCAGTCTCTTCCACACACAAACACAAAAAAAAAAAGGGGCAATGGAAAAGAGTAGGAATATGAGGACAAATGATGTTAAGTGATGCTGCCATAGGCGATGCTCCCATAGGCTCTCTTCTCTCTCTCTCTCACGCACAGCCATGCATCCAAGATCCAACCAATTGCATCTACAGATACAAACATCAATGGATGGACAAAATAGAAAAACGCCCACATGATTCTTCAAAGCTACTAAACCATATGATCACAGAAATCTGCACTGCAATGAGATAAACACACACTCTCTCTCATTCCAATTATTCCTCACCCACCTGCAAAAACCAAAGAGAGTCTGAATCTTCCACTTTACCTGCAATGGCGTAGGTAGGTCCCAGACCCGCAACGCCGATGCCCCACGCTTTAAAACTCTCTCCAAATTCACATAGTGCTCCTCCCCACACCTCCTCCCCCTCAAGAATGCCCCCTCCGACCAACCCTCTCTAAAGAAATCCCTCAGCTCTGGCGTCACCCCTTCCTCCTCCTTCGCCCTTGCTACCCTCTCTGCCGCCCCATATGTTGCCTCTGCTCCCCCCAAAAAATCCGATCTCAAGAGAAACGCCACCCCCTCAAAAGAGCCCCCACTTCTCTCTCCCGCCGCTTTTATAATCTCGGTGCTAAGGGCCAAGACAACATGAGGAGGCACTCGTGGCAAGAGATAGGCAGCAGCTTCAAGGCGGCTACTTGAGGCGGCAGCGGTTAGGGCGAGGCATAGCTCCATGTCTCGACAACCTCTCTCTACAAACCATTTCACTACTGTCATGCAACCCCTCTCAGAGGCTCGCATTAGGGGGCCTAAGAAGGCCCCTGCATGACCTTCGTCGACCAGGCACTCCATGGTACTTATCTTGCGGTAGTGAGATGCAAAGCCAAGCGCAAGCTCCACATCCACATCCAGACTGTTACGCTGTGCGATCTGTGGTGAACAAATGCATCATAATAAAGTTTGTTTCGATAAGTGAGGCAATTTTTATAAGCATACTGTAGAAAAGAGCACTGGCATAACAATGAAGCTGCTAAAGATGCATCACCCATGAGATGTCAAAGTGTTCTTTACAAAAACTCCCAAGTAATTCAAGCAAACAGCAGTTACAAGCATAGTGAGCAAAAGAGCAGTAGCCTAACAACGAAGCTGCTAATGATGACGCACCACCCATTAGATATCGAGGTGCTCCATAGGAAAACTCCAAATGATTCTAGCAAAACAGCAGCTAATAAGGTAGTTCATGAAATTACAAACTTAACAAGGCATGTTTTGTGAAACTCAAGCCACAATACTTGAAGAGATATCATCAATAAAAGATGCAACAAGGCACTGCAACTGTCAATTTCAGTAAGGGAAAAAAAACAACAATAAACCTTCTCCACCAGATCCAATCAGCACCGGTAGACCAGATTAACAAAGACTTTATACTGGTGAAAAGAGACCTCAGGTCGCTAACCTTGTCTTTCTTTTTTGTTTTTTTTGTTTTCGCTAACCTTGTCTTTCTTTCTTGTTTTTTTTGTTTTACGCTTTTCAAACTTGTCTTATATAGAACGTGTCCGGATTAGAATTTAGAAGCTAGGGTCTTGAAATCTGGAGAACATGACTGAAAGGGAGCTTCTCAGCACCAGGTCTCATTCTAGAATAAAGCATGACTGATCAGAACCACCCTAAACCTATCCTGCAACTGATAGGCGCTATATGTCTTTGCATCCCCGATTCCCTATTTACCTACCCAATTCTCTCAAAACTCACTCACTCCAAGTACTACTATTGTATCTAGCATCTACCCTTAAGATCTTTTTACAACAAAGTAACCCTGCTAGCGCCGAATTGCAATAACTAAATTCTTTTTCATATGAGCACACTTTTAGCCCTCCCCAAACTAATCTTTTGGCTTGTAGAACTCTTTCCATTTCATTCATCATGTCAATCTTGTACATTTATTTGGTTTCCTAGGCAAAAGAACTCTCCTATGGTGGTTCATATTCTTTCAAGATTCTCTATAACGAGGTTTCTAACTCCAATTCTTTGGTTACTCACACAGGGGGAACCCAAAGCACTTGCCAGGATCGATTCCAAACTAAAACCAGGACAGAGCAACCTCCTCTAGCTGCGTGTTAATCCCTATCCCAAAGCGGAGCTCTTACTCCCAGTCATCCTTTTGTTAAGAGGCTTCTAAAACAGTTAAGATTCTCAAAAAACCACTCATTATATGTCATCTGTGAACTAAAATGGGTGACAAACAAATCCAACTGAGTATGGTCAATGTCCTTCTACTTTTTCTTGTTGATACCCTCTCTTTTACGATGTGCATCACGTTCATATCAAAGAGATGAGAGAGAGATGAGAGAGAGAGAGAGAGAGAGAGAGAGAGAGAGATGCAAGAGAGAATGAGTAAAAATGGAGCCCCAGACACACCATATGCAAGCTGCCCCCCCCCCCCCTTTATGACTCCCGCTTGAGAACGTGGCAGAAGTTCAAGACAGGGAATCCCCCCAGCAAACCTTGGCCCCAAATAAGACAAAGGAAGCTTTCTTCGTGTTAGACCATCTCACAAGAAGTTGGTACCGGAGAGAGGAGTGAGTCCCTTATGGCATGTGTACATTCATGAGAGGCATGGAAGGAGCCATAAATAAGAAGGCCATGTACTTAGATAATATAGGTGTTCTAAATGTGATTCCAACCTAGTAAGAAGCTTCCTATAATATGGGTCCCAAACCTAAAGAGACCTGAAAGCATATCCCTCCATGCTCGGTTCATTCCAATCCTCATATGCATGTGCTAAAAGACCCCCAAATACACCAAAACCAACAAAACTGTCTCAGGGAACAAAGATTTCTGCCAGAATGAGAGGTGATTCATGCATAGCAGGAACTCCACTACCTTTAATTTGTAAATAATAATATCCACGTTAGAAATGAACCAATAGCACATTCAAACTTAACCACGTCAATGTACAAATTCAAGTTTATTGCTTGAAGTAATTAACACTTATCGATAGGTGAAAGTTCTTGAAGTGAGGAGTGAAACATAGAGCAAAGCAGCACAAGAAATAACAAAAAAATAATGTGTTCAATAATAGAAAGAGACATAAATTGCCATTGATATATGAAGCAGCATAGAATCTTCGATGATCGGGTATAATATTTCAGAATCATGATTTCAAAACTCCATCATGAATCATTTAAAAGGAAAAGCAACACAAAAATGAGAACTTGTTCTGTTCGGTAACTCTAATGACCACAACAAGTGATTTCTTCTTCTGATCTAAACACAACCCCAACAACTCTCTCTCCACAAAACATGTCATCCTTGAAGCATTTAAATAAAGCTTACAGGTATATCTGACCACTCAATCAACATGGATCAATATGGCCCAAAAGGGCCTCACTAGGTCATCAGCAAAAGCTACAGAAAAGATCTAGATATATAAAAAGCAGCCATGCAATTGGGCTTGCCTTTGTTTTCGTAGGTTTTGTAATCCCTATCCCATCTATACAATGTTAACATTATCCAAAAAAAAAAAGCAGCCATGCAAATGCATGCATACATAAATGTGTGTGTGTGTGTGTGTGTTGATATAGAGAAGAGGGGGAGAGGAAGGATTGGTGGGGAAGGGAAGCAAGGTTCGAGAGTGAACGTCAATGACAGGAAAAATTTGTTTATCAAATGGAGACGAAAACCAATCACAGAGAATATATTATAGGCAACAATCGACATATTAGGACAACTGAATGAATTTATGATTGAAACAAGCAGCATCCCTCACCTGTAAGAGAATTCGAACAAGCTCAGTGCTCCCAAAACGTGAGGCCTCGAGAAAACATTGGTTGACATTATCAGCACCCCCCTCAACCAACATTCCAAGCAAACCCTGCATTGCACTTGAGGCAATGCCAGAGGTCCAACGAGTATCAATGGCACTCGAGAAAAGGGTCAGTGGGAAACAAGCTGCATCAAAGGCCTCTGTGAAGTCCTTTCCAGTGAGCTGGTCACCAGCAAAATCCAAAAAAGCCTTGAATGCCGAAAGCTGGAGTTGAATTTCAACGGCTGAGCTATGCAATACAGAGTTTTTACTACCTTGGCAACGTGAATGGAAACCAATGCATTTGAGAGCCCATTCTGTGAATCTCTGAACTTTGGCAGTAGCTTCGGCCTTCAAAACCTCATCTCCATTGCACTCTTCAAGGCGCTCACTCAATCTAATAACAAAAAATGCAATCTGATTAACACTTATTCATGTACAAATGCTACAATAACATTTCTTGGTTGTTTAACTACATAATATGAATTCTGATGAGTGCAAGACTAATGGATAGCTGAAAACACACCCGTACACACAAACACCATTCCAATTAACACTAAATTCATGGAGAATTGCAGAGAGAACACCGCTTGCTCATTTCAACAACAAAGCATGATTTGTGAATAGCAAAAAATACATGAACAACTGAAGAAAAAAAACACACACACACACACAGGCATCCCAATCTAACACCTAAATATAAGGACACATGCAGAGATGCAACCTCTTTCTTTGTCTACCAACAAAACATGCATTAAGAGCTAAATACATGGATAGGTGGAAACACATGGACACACACACACACACACTACTTGTGTTAGACAGTTAGAACATCAAGATGGGAATGGAGATATGGTGATGTGAAAGTGAGTCATATGTTTCGAAAGCCAAGGTTAAGCTGATTTATGACTGGATCCCTTGGGAAAGTTTATTATTCACTTGTGTTATGGAAGACTAGTGTTTTTTTTTTTTTGAGACTGTTAACTGTTGTATTGAAATAGGAAAGGAGTACAGGGGTCTAGGGAGAGAGCCCACATACTGGGTCTCTCGGCAAAAAATGAGCTAACCTCAGACAAATGAGCCTATACAAAAAATGAGAGGGGCTTATAACACTGCCTGTTACAACGATGTACCAAAAAAGCAAAGAAAAAGGGGTCTGTCAAGGAATGAAGTCCTGCGGTGGAGGGCCACAAAAACCCGGATGTACAAAAAGAGAAAGCCGTGGTCTTGCGAGCGTGGGTCCCCAGTACTTCTAAGGATCTATGACCTGTGTGAGAGCTCCGTCCTTAGCCAAGTAGTCCGTCAGGCCGTTTGACTCCCTCTAAAGATGCGTCCATGAGACGGCAGTATCCCTGCAAAGGTGTGAAATCTCATCATAAATAGAAGCAAGGCACCAAGGTGGGGTGGCGTGGCCGGCAGCCCAAGTAACGATATTACAGCCCAAGTAATGATATTACGGGCATCTCCTTCCACTAAAAGAGGTTGACCCCACTTGAGGTCTAACATTTTGAGGCCCATGAGGAGCGCCATGGACTCGGCAAGCTGGGAGTCGGCGTGGCCAATGTGCTTGGAGAAAGAGGCCAGGTTTTTTCTTTTAAATTTTTTTTTTTCTTCGAGGAGAGGGCCCCGACACTAGGTTATGGAAGACTAGTGTTAGACCACTAACCTTGTTAAAGAAAATAGAGATGACTTGAAGGCCAGGATTTTGACTAAGGTGACTAATAAAAGAAGAGGAATGTTACTAGCTAGTAGATGCTCCCTTGCATATGGGAAGGGAAGCTGTCGATCATCCACCCATATATAGAAAGCATTGCAAAGGTTCTTGGGGTATTGCAAAGGTTCTTGGGGTATTTCCAGATGTTTTCTTTCGAGTCCAGTGGATTTTTAAGGAAGGCATTGGCGATCAATCTGGACAATTGAAGAAAGAGACTGGAAGGCCATCCATGGTTCAAATCCAGACCTATTCACCAGACATCCAAAGAGAAAAGATAATGGGAGGAGGCCCAATAGAGACAGTTTGTTTCTATGATACCAAAGAAAAAAAGCATCTAAAGAGATTTAAAGGAGTTACTTAGGCTAAGAAAGTCATCAACATCATCGTCAAAGCCTTTTCCCAACTAAGAAAGCACGTTAAGAAATATATAAAGTGATATGGTACGGGGTGACCACAAACCCCCAGCTATGAGGGTAAAAAGCTCGAGAGATGGAGGTGAATGGAAGTCCATACAGAAAGGCTATATATAGCTTCATACGGAGTAATAGACATGGACACAGCCTCTAGTTTTTTTTTTTAATTGGTTAACTGTTTTATTCTATTAAGGTAAAAGGATACAAGTAGTAGTTTAGGGCTTCCCACATGCCGGGAACTCCATACAAAAAATAATCTTCCCAACGTGTGGGAGCTCTGTACCAAAAATATGTAGTGACGACCCCTTGCGAGGTCGCCCTATACAAAGACACAAAGAACGTGAGGAGTGTATAGACAAAGAGTTACAAAAATCCTCCCTAAGGGGTTCAAGGTGTTACAAAAAGTCAAGCCAAAAAGTTTAGTAGTACTGATGTGTGCCCCCTCCTTAGCGAGGGGTCCGCCTCCGCGTTGGATTCCCACCAGCTATGCCTCCATGAGACGTCCATATGCCGCAGATATGAGCAATTTCATCAAATACGTGGGCGAGAGACTAAGGGACAGGAGAAGAGCCTGAGGTCCATCCGATAACATTCATAGAATCTCCCTCGATAATTAAACTCTGGCTCCATTGGGGAGCGGACAATTTGTGTTCCAAGAGGGTGAACGCTTCAGCTGTTAGGGAATCAGCATGACTGATATGTTTGGAGAAGGAGGCAAGGGGGTGGCCCCCCATAGTTGTTGGAACTTTGTAGGAAAGGTCACAGATCCTCTCCAGAACCTCAGTCCCGCGATTCTAGCTACGGATCTTAGATGGAATGCGGATCCCTATATTGTGATCCTCATTCCCAGCAGATTTGACCGTACTTCTCAAGTGTATGACACAGTGCATATGATGTTTTCTATATTCGGCACTGATTCATATGCACTGATTGAGGTTTGTGCTCAATTGTACTGTGTACCCATGCATCATTTTCAATCCCTTAAAACATACTATTGTAATTCCTTCCTCATGGAATCACGCTTCCCTGTGACAAGGATCCCGCTCCCTTGATATAGGATAGTACGGATGATGATCCCAACCACAAGGAGCTGCCAACAATCCACAGTTCTGCAGACCCAAGCCAGCTCCCACTCTCGGGAACACACCCACACCCAACAACTACTCCCCGTGATTCCTAATAATTCCACCAATGCAGTCAAAATTTAGTTTGGTCTGTCCAGGGGGGGTGGAGACCATCGGGAAACGCGGGACATTCGTGGGCGTTTGAAGACAAGTAAGGCCTGTCAATTTTGGAGAAATGTCGAGTGTGGTAAGTCCTTGAAGCATTTGTGGTTACTTGCCCAGAAAATGACCATGGATCTGATTTTCTCAAACAAGGCTAGAGGCGAGCTCTTTTCACCCCCGAAATTCTGGTTTTTCTCTTGGTCCAAACGACCCAAAGGGTGGCTGCAACTGAGGCCCTCCACAAGAGGCTGCTAGCTTTAGGCCAAAGAAAGGGCTGAAGGGATTTAGAGAGTGCAGGGGTAGACTGCAGAGTGACCCAATACCAGTTAAGCAGCTAGAGGAAAAAACCCCAAAGTTCGTGTGCCAGAGGACAATGTAGAAATAGGTGGGTATTGCTTTTTTTCATCAGGTAAACACATCACGCATCTATTGGGGATGGGCAAATCCCCTCCTTTGAAGCTGGCCGACTGTGAGGGCCCTTTCTGAGAGCGCAATCCAATTAAATACTTGGATTTTGGGAGGCACAATGGAGGACCAAGCCTGGGCTATGATAGAGGTAGGGCCAAGGGGGAAGGTGGGTGGTTGGACCAGCTTTTTGTAAAAGGAAGACATAGAGAAGGTCCTCGGAGTGGAGGGACACCAGACCAGCTGATCAGGGCCCGAGGGTGAACAAAAAGTAGAGTAGAGAGATGCAAGGTTAGTGAATTATGTCTACGAGGGATCTTCTGAACGAGGGGTTCCAAACTCTAGAGAAACCCGAGGGGGGACATCTCCGAAGCCAAAGAGGAAAGAGGGTTGAGGGCTAGACAAGATAAGGAAGGACAGATGGTGGAAACAAATAGAGCTGTGAAATAGATTTAGAGAGGTGAGGATCGATTTCCAAATTCCGGAGGTTCTACTTGAAGGTGTTCGATCCATAGTTAAGGGAACCTTGTGGGTAGGGTGACGATCCCTCTCCGGAACCTCGATCCCACGGTTCTTACAAGGGATCTTGTAGGGACCCTGGTTTTTTGATTTTGGGATCTCGCTCCCAAAAAAAGGGGACCACGTTCCATCTATCAGTGAAATCCAATTCCATTTCGAAATAGATCCTCGCTTCCATCAACCACGTTCCATCTATTAGTGAAATCCAATTCCATTTCGAAATAGATCCTCGCTTCCATCAACCATGGTCAAAGGTTTTGATACATTAAAATCTTGGGATCCATGTTTGTGGGATCTACTGTCATTAACGGATGAAACCAGGTTAGAGATTGCCATTGTCCAAGTTCACATTATTTAGAAATCATAAGTTCCATGATGGTAAAATCCAATCCCTTCTTTGCAAAGCACGAGGTTCCATTATTTGGATACCATTTCCTAAGACGAGAAGTGTTGTGCTTTCTATGGTTGTGTATCCCTAGGCCTCTTGTCCTCTTGTCCATTCAGAGAGCCAGTCTTTGAGAAACAATGGAAGCAGAGAGACTACATTCGAAGAAGATGACCCTTGAGTGGTAGGATTCTAGGTTGCTGGGGACTCTGAGGGAATGGTGCATGCCAAACTTGAGTCATGGCCTGAAGTTGTAGTGGGAGGGGCAGGCCTCGGTAATGGAGCACTCTGACGAGCTCATCATCAGCATCAAGGCGGTTGCCTAATGATCTAATGCCCCAACATCATCCTCGAGGTGATTATCATCAGGATAAAAATCCCATCCTTTGTACTTCTCTGCATAATCTGATTGCAGTTTACTTAACAAACTGTCATTGTAGTGAACATAAACCAATGACTTGGAGCGTTGAGCATTTAACCTATTTCGCTTAACACTGTGAATATGACTATATGTAATCCAGCACCTCTCAACACATGACGAGTTGACACTCTGAGACAATACCTTAACAGCTAGTGAATATAATTCAGGCACCCCACTACCATATAGATCCCACCACAAAACAACTGCCACTATTCCTCCGTCGGAAATGGATGCCGGGAGTAAGAAGACTCCTTTATTGCTTACAAAATCACTGAGTGCTGCCGTATTCTGCCCCTCTCATTCTCGTTTGGGTACAACCTCTAAAGCATAACAAGATAGGAAGGTAATACTTCTTTATCGTGGTGCCGCTTTAGCCTCTTCTTCCCACCATGAGTTGGCATAGTTAACCATTCCCGAGAGTGATACTTAGGACTTAAACATATGCCAAACATAGTTAAGAATTTCGATATTAGAACAAGAGGAACCTCGTTATATGACATATTAGAACCTCGATTCCTTAACCAAGGGAACTTGTACTAACTCTATTTGACAACCTCATTTTTATGTATAGGGGAGCTTAGATTCATGCTAGTCAAAACATCAAACCAATTGACATGGGATTTCGCTCCCATAAACCTAAGGATCTCATTCCTTGTCTTGTTCATTGTACAAACGCCGATCCTAACCTCATGGAGCTTCCACTATAAGAAGGTTCGGCGGATCCCGAACCGATCCTGCTCTCGTCTCCAACAATTATGGTTTGATCTGGTATCCAGGTGGAGGAGAGAGGGCGACACTTTTGTTGAAGGACTTGAATCCACAACCGGTTATCAAGAGTACCCAATATCCACCACCATTTCCTAAGACAAGCAGTGTTGTGCTTTCTAAGGTTGTGTATCCTTAGGCTCCGAGACATTTAGGCTAGCACAAATTTTCCCAAGAGATGAGATGATACTTGTCGGTGCTTGGGTCTCCTGGGCACAAGAACCTTTTCATGAGCTGCTCAAGGCGAGCAGTCACTGCTGCAGGCATATGGAAAAGGGACGTTTGGTATATAGGGATGTTAGAAAGGGTAGCCTTGATAAGGGTGATCAGGCCAGCCGGTGAAAGGAAACGTCCCTTCCACCCTGCTGGCCTTCAGTCCACCTTGCTTATGTTATGAGAACAATGTCTCGTCTTGGGTTTCGGTAGGCACATGGGTAGTCCCAAATAATTATAAGGCAAAGTTTCCACCTGGCAACCCCAACTGTTAGCACTGTCTTTCATGGCCTAAAGGTCCACTGCCACTCAAGCATCTTTGATTTGGACATGTTGACCTTAAAGCCAATGGCGAATTCAAAGCATTTGAGAAATAGGTGAAGGGATTCGAGTTCTTCAGGAGAAGCTCCGTAAAGGACCAGGGTGTCATCCGTGTACTGGAGGTGGGTGATTACTGAACCTCGGAGTCCACACTTAAACCCATTGAGCCGTTCGGAGAGGAACATGCAAGAAATCGATTGATTGAAAATCTCTGCGACGATGGCAAATAGGAAAGGGGACTAGGGTAATGAAGGCGGCACTCATCACCCTATGGCTGATCCCTCTAGAGTAGAATCCTTCAAATAAACATAGGAAGTCATTTCTGAAGGCATCCCAGAAGGTTTTAAAAGGGGTCCTAGGGAACCCAATGGGACTTGGGGCTGTGTCTTGGCATAGATTGTTGATGGCCAAGAGAATTTCGTCTTATGTAAGGGGTTGTTCAAGCCAAGAGGCCTGCTCAGGGGAGAGAGTCTGGAAAGAGAGGTCTGCCATCCTTGGTCTGGGGCTGTCAAGGGCAGTTAAAAGTTGTTTGAAGAATTGTACAATGGCTCCTTCAACCTCGGCTGGTTGCTTGAGCTATTTGGTCCCCACCTTGATGAGGGTGATCGTGTTATCCCGAAGCCGGCAATTGGCAATTTTGTCCAAGAATGTTGGCTTGGACACAGCTTCCAGTTAGACGCCTCAAGCGAAACATTGATGGGTGCAGCAAAGAAAATAGAAAGAATTCGATCCTAGGAAGTTTTCTAGGGACACCATGGGAGAGGTGATTTTTACATTATACAAGCCCAGGGATAAGAGACACCAATGATTGAGGGGTTGCAAAAATGTCATAAGATAGGACATCAAGAGAGTTGAATGCCATTATAATAAATAATATTGTTCGGGAGATCTTGGATAACTAGGAGAAAATTGAGGCAAGTAATCAAGTGGTTTTGAAGTTGGTTATCTTCCTTCAGGATACTCAAAAGTAATCTATGATTGCTTTGTTATCCAGATGTATTGAATGTTTTGCAAACAAAATTGTTACTTTAAACCTTCAAGGGGAACAAGAAAAGATAAAGAAGACTCGATATGGTTAAAAGTTTTCCATACTATGTTAGTTCCTACTCTTCTTATTGTTTCATTTCATTTTACATTTCTCTATGACTTTGGTTTGTGCTATTCCACTATATTTTTTAGGATTTACTTTTCCAACTAAGCAGAAGAAAAAAAAATTACCTATTTCAAAAGCTGCTCCATGTTGTGTGCAACGCACATGCAAGCAATTAGTAAGGAACCAAGCATACCAACACATGAGATAGACAGAGGGAGATTACTAGCTAGTAATCAGGATTATTACCTTTGGGCCATGACATTAACTGTGTCCGCCAAGCTCATTGTTTGGCTCCTCCAAGCTGAGACACATGACGCGAGAAATGAAGTCCTCAAGGCTGCTCTGGTGAAGTCGTTTGCTCCACTTGAAATAAGCTTTCTAATCAAACCAGTAATCCCATGAAGCTCTGACTCTGTCCTCAAAAACCAGACTGAATCCAAAGCAATACACAAAGCATCATTCAGCCTTTGCGTATCAGCCAAAGGGATCAAACTCTCTGCAAATTCCCAATTATGAGAGCTTACTGCAGTTTGAAACTTCCTCCCAAGCTCTATCCTTTCATTTTTACTTGTCCTCAGGTCATCAGAGCTCTTATTCTTAGCATGCATCTCTGAATTTTCACCACAAACTCTCCTAAATTTATCTGATTGCCTTTCCTTGCTACCTATCTTAGAATTCTCTCTACAAACCCCTCTAAATTTGTCGGAGCACTTAGCCTTGCTATCCATCTCAGATTTCTCCCTACAAACCCCTCTAAATTTGTCAGAACTCTTATTGCTGACACCCATATCAGAATTCTCACCACAAACCCCTCTAAATGTATCAGAATTCTCATCAATTGGAACCATCTCAGAATTTTCTTCACAAACATCACTAAATCTATCAGAAGAGCTTACATCTCTGCTACATTCCCCTCTCTCTGAAACCCTCATCGCACCTTTGCCAACATGACCAAACCCAGAATTCTCACCATTCAAGTCATGACACAGCAAATTGACTCCACCCACATCTTCTCGGTGCATGAACGCATCTTGCATGGGTCCACTCTTCAATTCGTAAGTTGAATCTTCATCCATAAAAACAATTTCCTCTTCCATTTTCAGCGAATGATCTGATATCCTAGGCTTAAAGAATTAGCCGGATTTTCTCATGGGTGGTGTAGAGGCTCAGGTTTCAACATTTATTTTCCTGCAATTAGTTTCAGTTGGTTTTTGTCCAGGAGAATTCACACATGCAATGTCAGGCTCTAAATTTTGCGGAAAACAAATGGGATAATACCTAATTTTGAAAGAAATTTCTAGGGCCTAAACTTTCCTGAAAATGAATAGGAAAAATCCTAATTTTACAATAGTTTTTTTAGGACGCAACATCAAGACTGCCAAAAATCAAGGTAGTGATGACTGATTATCGAAAAGCCACAGTTCTTAATACGAATTAATCTTTGCACTAAAGCAGAAGAACCAAATTTCGAAATGAAAAAGGGAACTTAAAAACTCCAACCAAATGACTACATATAATCAAAACCCAAATTGCATGTGTCCTAAACAAGACTCCTGTGTAAAAAGTTTGAAAAGAGAAAACGCCCTATAAAGGAAAACGAAATCCTAAAATCAAATACTATGATCCATTATATAAGAAAAAAAAATTCTCAGATAATCAAAACGCAAATGGTGATAAAATCACCAGTAAAAGGAAAAGGAAAAGAGGTGATTAAAAGAGAGGGTAAAATTAAAAAGGAATAGATGCAACCCACCCAAACAACATCACCAGGAAATAATTAAAACAAATTAGACCCGAGAAAACAGAAAGAAACCTCGAAACCTCAGTCTGATATAAGTTATTACAATTAAACCAGAGAAATTCTTAATAAAAGAAATAGGGTCAGAACAAACAGGCCTCGAAAATCCTCTCCTGAAGAAAACCCAATACTGGGAATTAATAAAGAGGTAGAAAGCCTACACAGAGAAGATGATCAGATAGAGAGAGCACAATCAAAATGGGGAGGGTGGTTTACCTTGGAGGACGGGATAACTGGGGAGAGAGGGAAATGGGGTATTCATTTTGGGGTGAGAAAGTGTAAAAGGGGCACAAAGATAGATGCCCCAATGGATTGGAGATGTGACCTGCAACTGTTAGGCACCCCTACAGAGAGCACTGGGCATGAATAGAAAATGGTAAGAAATCCGTTGGATGGCAATTTCGTAATTTTTGATGGTTATGCAGAGCTAACGAATGGGTGGCGTAGGTGCTGTTGCCCTTAAATAAATCCAATGGAAAATGAGAAAGCAATCCCAAATTTAATTAAGCCTGTCTTATTAATTAAGCAAAATGTTTGTACAGGGCTTCAGCCCTATTAAAAACAAGTAAAACCTCACCTCAAAATTTATCAAAAAAATTACGATTTTGGTGATCAATTACCATTTTGGTATTAGAAAATCTCCAAAACTATTATCCATTATGGTGGTGAAAAAACAAAAAAAAAAAACCATTAAGATTTTAAATCCTGAAAATAGTGTATACTGTAATACATTATCAGAACTGCTTATTTTGCTTTAAAATAAATATTTATAAATGCGTAAGATGCCTTATAAAAACTTTAATCATTAATAAAGCATAATATGTTATAATAATTAAAAAAAAGATATAGAAATATACGCTACTTCTATTCTAAAATAGAAAATTAAGTAAAAATAGTGTATACAATAAGGCCGTTTTTTATTATCATAAAGAGGTCAGAGTTATTCATATCCATTAGATGTCAAATTGGTGATGTAGTATAGAGTTGAAATTTTTTTTTTTTGCATTTTGAGTTTAGTCGATGATATTACGACTGCCTTATTGAAAATGTGGTGATAAAAGTAATTATAAATTTTTTATATTAAAAATATAATAATATTTTTATGTACATTTCAATAAAAACAACAAGAGAAATGATTCCATAAAACCCTTCCCCACTCATATGTATAATACTTCAAATGATCACAATTAAATTTAACATGGATATATAAAAAAAGCAAGTCCCACATTTATGTGATAACCTTTTTAGAAATCCATGCTAATTTTAATGGTCATCCGTTGGGGCCCAACACACATAAGTAGATGACGATCCTGTACGAATCGTTCCAACTCTCAAAACAAATATTGAAATAAATGTCAAATAAGCAAATAAATAGAGGTCATGCAAATTTAGGACGCAAAACACCTTGAACCTTTTCAATAATGACAATATGCCCTCACATTTTGCGAACGCCTGTTCCACGTGTGTACGGACCGTTTCCTCGCCCTTGCGATTCGTGTCTGAAGTCCAAAGAGTAGACAGGAGAAAAGGTGGTGGCATCTTTTGACTTAAAGACAGTCTCGTCCTTACAAATGTTTTGGCTATCATCAGCCTAATTCGGCTGTCAAAATGTTGATTTCTTTTTTAAATCATGAACTTTTATTGATAACAGAAAAAAACATAGCAATTACAATGGCGATACTCACAAACTACAACATGGGAACAACTCACACCACGTTTAGCTAAGAAACCTTGAACTTTTTTTAAAAAAATTTATATAGAATCAAGGTTGTAAACAATCAAATTAGGGCCCACTTAAAAAATTTCACTAGGTACATGTTTGATTTTCTGAAAGTATTCTTTCATATTTTTAAACGTTTTGCGTTTGTTTCATACTTTTCATAAAAAATTCAGAAACAGATCTTTCAATAAAAGTTCTCATTCCTTTGTTAAAAAGTGAAAGATTAAGTTTTTAAGAGGGCCAGAAGTTTAATCTTTCAGAACTTTTTTGTTGATCACTATTCACTATGCATCACATGAATACATAATATTAGTATTATTAATATGGTATAATATTACTATAACATAATATTATGTAATATAATATTATAATATATAATGTTTTATATTATATTAAATATATAATATAATATATATAATATAATATTTATATTATATATATGTTACTTATATATTATATATAATAATATAAATATTATCTTATATTATGTTGGAAAAATGACCTTTAACCCCTCTTTGAAATTTCCATTCCTATTAACCCATAGGTTAACCAAAATCCCTTGCACCCTGTCAAGTTTTAAACTTTGGGACCATTAGCCCTTTACTTATATTTTTTTTTGTTCTTTTTACAAATTTGATCTCTTTATTTTACAAAATGTCAAACCCATACATTAGCCATCAATATTTTTTTTGTGACTTGATATATAAATTTGATTGACGATAATAATTTATAATTATAATAATTAATTAATAATTATAATAATAACAATAATAATAACAATAGTATATTAATTGTTAAAGATTTCATCTCTTATAAGTATTTTGATAAATTTTTTTAACAAATGAATAAATAAATAATAATAACCATTAACAATAGTAACAAATATCTTGATTAATAATTTTTCAAGTTCAAATGATATTGATATAATTGTAAAATAGGTCATAATGTTAAAGAATTTTTTTTTCTTCACGTCTAAATTGATAGAGTGGTATCTACGAGGGTAAGATTGGTTTTAGGCAACGGAAAAGAAAGGGAAGGAAAATGTTTGTATAATAAAATGATCAAATTTATAAAAAAAAAACAAAAAAAACCATAATTCAAGGGCTAACAGTCCCAAATTTTTAAATTTGAGGAGGTACAATGGATTTTGGTGAACCCAAGGGGCTAATAGGGATGGAAGTTTCGAGAAGAGAGTTAACAGTCATTTTTCCTATTATATTATATATAATATGTTATTATATTATAAATAATATATTTATTATATTAAATAAATATTATATTTAAATAAATATTATATATAATATAATAAATAATAATATAAATATTATATACATAATATACAAATATTTTATATTATATTATGTTATATATTTATATGGTTAATATGTATATGTTTTCAAACACAGTACCCAGAATTTATTTAAACCTCTCAGATCAAAACATTCACTTTCTAAAAGATTTAAAAACATTCAACTTTTCAGAAGATATCTTTCAGAAAAACAAACGTGCCCTAGAAGAAATTGTTTGATATCCAAATATCCTCAAATTGATTATCTCGACATTAAGATGCATAAACATGCGGAACAAAATGGATTTTAAAATTTGAAAATAGTGCATCTTGTAATGCATTTTTAGACCATTAATATTCAAGATTTTCAACTTTTCATAAATCCTCTTGATCTACACTATTTTTGAAGCTTTAAATTCTATAATTAAAGATAAAACTATATTTTAAGACTATCACAAATATTTTCAGTATTGAAACCACATTTCTCGACACAATTTGAAGGTGCGCTTTATTTTGATGGTTTATAACCTCGTCTCTGTACAAACCACACCTATTTTTTAATCAACTTACACCTAAGATTTGAACAATGTTAAATGTTACCAATGTTCTTTAGACAAGGATTATATGAGCCATGTAGATCTATTTTTGAGATAGATTTTGAATCTAATTTTTTTAAAATATATAGTCTCCAACATGGGGATCATTAATATGTAAAATTAATAAATTTTTTGTTAAAAAAGTAATTTTGGACTTTTTAGTTTTGATCTAAGAAAGGTAATGATATTAAATTTACTCTTAACTCATCCCAAGTCTGAATGAAGGAGGTGAGTTGCGTTAGGTAGACAACCATCTTATTATGAATTTTGTACTCTTAATTTTATTTTATTTTGGCGGTATACCACTCTTTTGCATCCATCTCTAAGATGGATGCTTGGTGTCAAGGCGCACCAGTATCGAATTGTGTCCTCTGGCACATAATAACTTTCCTTCTCTAATTTCAAATTCTTTTTGTCAAATTCTAAATAGTATGTCAAAATGAGTTTGGAATTTATCAAAATACAGAAGGAAAATGTTAATAGTTGAAATTGTATGTGCATCTGATAAATTTCACATCTTTTTGTGCGTTGAAAAATGAAATGCAGTCAATTATTGTTGAGAAATCTCGTCTCAAACCTTGATTCCTTGTGCACCCACGTGTTCCCAAAACACCCATTGTACCATTGAATAGAGATAGACTACGATTGAGGAAGAAATTGATGTAACTCCGGCATAAACCATAGCCACACACAAATCTCTCTCCTCCCAGCCATGGGTGATGCTGATATGCACACCAGCCTTTGGGCACTAGATGCCCATTCCGTTGCTATTTTTACCCATGTAAGCCCTAGGTGACTCCGGACTCTGTTAAGGCCGGGCCGGAGTCAACTCAGCGAGTCTCCGGTAACCTCGATGCGTTCAATTCGTTTCGGTTTAAATGGTATTAAATTTTTTAAAAAAGAGACTGATAATATAAAAACAAATTTAATGCTATGATATTTCAAAAAAAAACACAAAAATGTTACAAACAAAGATGAAAAAATATAAAACTTGTAGATATGAATGGATTCATCTAATAAATGGCCAGATAACGATATTGTGGTCTAAACCAGAGTGTGTAATAATCAGCAGTTTATAAGAGATTCTAATTTCAAAATTACAAATGTGCAAGTTAATTACTCAATCTAAAGCCAATGTGAATGACAGAGTGGCTCAAAGTCATTTCGAGCTCCATCATCCCAATTATCTCCGAGATTGTCAGTTTGGTAACTCCTGCAGCCCCCCATAACCAAAGACCACAAGACCAATCCACCCCTCGTGGTCGTTCCCCGCCGAAACCCCGAGCCATTTGGTGCTTGGTCTCGGGCACCTCTATTCTGCTGTCATCATTTGCATCAGTATCATTGTTTTCATATCCCCCTGCATCTCCCTCTTGCTCATCAACTAGTGCTCTTACCTCCTCCAACTTGTGCCTCTAGATTCCCTCTCTCTCCTTCCTCATCTATGGGGTCTTTTCTTCCAATAGTGTCTTATTAAAAAGTGACTTCTCCACTTTTATCAACTGATCCTTAGTTACATGCTCCAAAACATGGGAACAAGCTGATAGAGTTGTAGCCCACAACCTTCTTCCTAAGTTGCCATCTTCATAAATTCGAGTTGTAGTGGACACCGGCTAACTTCTTACCCCCATAACGTACAAGGTCTGGGTGAGCACCTTGATTGCAATATTTTACAAGTGAAGAACACCATTTTACTGAAAAAATGATAAAAATCTCATAATAAATGTCTCGATGACAATAAAATAATGTATAGGAACATAGGACCTGGATCTGGCACATCGCGAGATTTTCTAGAAATGTTAGTCGCAAGTTTGCCTTACATGGCCATTTAAATAGAAAACTGAGGGAAAAACAAGGACTGTTGGTTTAAGAATGTGGTTTTCATTACTTATAAATTTTTTAAAAAGGATCTGCATAGAAAATTATTCAAAGCTTCAATCTATCTCCTTATACAATGCTCAAATCTCTTTATTCGATTAATTTACTCATTCCATGACCTCGGGATGAAGTGATTGTCCTGAAGCATAGTAAATATCGGGGCTGGAAAAGCAGAGCCAGGTTGAATTTCATGAACCTTCATAAATCATAGACCATATTCAAATTTAAAACATCCAAATGGCTATAACCATTAAACCATGATGGCAACATCAATATGAAATCCATAGACAAGCAAACTGTGCAATACCTAATTTAATCCAAGCTCCTACTCTCATTGAATTGCCTTTTTGTTTTTGTTAGATTAGTAGGGAATACAGGCCCTACCCATTTTTAGAAATAGCCAGTGGTTTTCGAATGAGAATGAAAACCTAGATCGGTAGGTGAGTTTTAAGTGGTGCTACCACTACGACCCCAACCCGACTCCCACTCATTGATTGTCCCATCCAAGCGAAGCCTAGTTAATGGTTTTATATATATTTATCATGATGGTCTTGCCCTCTGTGACATACTCTTTCACATGCTTGAGTTTCCCAATGTCTTCCAGCATCAAGTCTATGCATTAGGCTTCATAGGGCCAGCATACCAAATCATCCTTCTTTTTCATGAGTCTTCCCTGCAAATGATATTTTTGCCCTTTTCTAGAAAAATATAGGTCTAAAAGTCTTTTAGAAGTGCCCCAGTGACTAGCCCCAATGTGATTGAACCCTATGAATAACAGTTTCAAACACTTCCAAATTACAAGCAAACCTCATAATTAAGAACTTTTTAGCGATATTCTTTAAAGAGTGCGATTTGTATAGAGCCTAGGCTCTAAACAATCAAATTAGAGCCTACTTTTAAATAATGTCGAGAAATGTGATTTCAATGCGAAAAATCTTTGTGATAGCCTTAAAATATATTTTCATATTTATTTATAAAGTTTAAAGCTTAAAAAATAGTGTACATTGACATATCTATGAAAACTTGAAAATCTTGAAAATTAACGATCCAAAAATGCGTTACAAAATACACTATTTCCAAAAGTTGAAATCCATTTTTTTCTCATGTCCATGCATCTTGATGTTGAGATGATCAATTTGTAGATATTTGGGTATGAAAACAACCTCTTATAGTAAAACTTTTGAGGTAGGCTCAAATTTGATTGTTTATAGCCTCGGCTCCATATAAACATTTCCTTTCTTTAAATCCATATCCAAAATATGCTAATTCCCATAATGTGAAATTTAGCCACCATGTTAATTCCCACAGTTGAAATTTAGCCAATAATGATACACGTCATTTAGCCAATATGCATGTCCAATCCTTCCCAAATATTAAGGAATTTATCTCAGGGTAAGAGATGACAATATCATTTAGGGTTTATTTGGTTACATTTAAGATTCTGGATCAGCCAACTTGGATGAAATTACTAAATCTCTATCGATTTTCTTTCAAAATCATGTAAGTTACTTGCCAATTTGAACAACGTATCATAAGATTCCAATAGTACAAGAATCACAAATATTTATATTACGAAATGTATACAATAAGACCGTTTAACTTTAGTACGAGGAGGTCACAATAATTATTAGTTGTTAAATGTGAAATTGGACGGTTGGAGATGTGTCATTGGGCACAAAGTCTAAAATAAACTGTTCGTAAATGTTATGACACACTTTAACATGTCGGATTTCATATCCAATAGCTAAGAGTGAATCTGGCCTCCATGTACCAAAAGTGAATGGTCATATAGTATACAATTCTTTTATATTATGTTAGTAAAATATTTGCATAAAAGTAAATATTTGGAAATTCTAAAATGGTCCATATCCATACTTGCAACAAGATACATGATTTTTGCAACACATAAGATGCCATTTGCACATGTGAATCCCATTCATTCCCAAAAATATCAAAAACCCTAATTTCAATATCCAAAACCCTAATTTTAGGTTCTCATAACCTTATTTCAGCCCCAACCTGATACCGAGCCCTTTGGTTTCAATTATCTAAATTAATCCAATATAAATTAATCTATAAACCCTCTATTATTCAATATTCAAATTATTCTAGACACCCTCTCAGCTCGGAGAGATCTGTTAGAAAAATCCTGTAAGCTCGATTTGGGCCTCAACATTTAATGTCTGGCCTATGAACATGGTTTTCCTTAGTTTTTGAGATAAATTGAGACGGGAATATCATATTTTCATTCTCAGATATGTTTAAAATGCATGTATACTACTAGGACCTAGAAAATGTAAATGGTGCTAGAGAAAATAAATAAAGGGGTTGGCTCGAGAATTGATATCTAGAAGAAGTGTTTTTAAGTCACCTGGGTTTAATTTTTCAAGTGATAATGCATGTTAAATCTGTTGTTGAATTCGGTTTTTATCTCTGATCATTGTCTTCCTTACTAATTTCTCTATAATCAAATCTATCAAATGTGAGTTGACATTATTTACATGTAAGCTGACATTATTTACTCCCAAAGGGAACTTAACTGAATGATAGAAGTACCTCTTTCGCAAGTCTAGAAAAACTAAAAAAAAAAGAAGAAGAAGACCATTTTGAATATGTTATAAATTATTTTTTTCTTAAAATTAATTTGTAGTATATTTTTGAATTTTTATATTATTTTGAGTTCTTAAAATTTCAGATCTCATCGTCAACAAATGGATGATGTAGAGTTAGATAGCAATGAGAGCTGACATCCAACAAATGGAAGGGTTTTGGGGCCATTTGTTATAGAAATGGACACTAACGTCCATAGAGAGTTTACCTTTCCCAAGAGGAAAAAGTTTATGTAATGAAATAAGATGCACCTCAAAACCCTCTAAAAGAGATTCTTACAATGCTGGAGAACCAATTGATGAGGATCTCGAGATATATAGATATGAAGATTTTTTTTTTTTTAAAGTCCTCAAACTGTAGTTTTTGTAACCAAGCTATCTTGACTGTCTATTTTTAAAAAATTTTAAATGTTTAGAGATCTGCTTGATCTATATATCGTTTTTAAATTTTTAAATTTTATAACTAGAGATAAAATAGATTTTCAGGCTGTCATAAAGGTTCTGATAAATAAAATATATCTCCAAGTAAATTTTAGAGATGTCCTTACTTCTACAATACAAGGAGGTCACCTTATATGAACCTCACCCTTCTCAAAATAGGAGTTTTCTTTTATATTATAACCATTTATGAAGATGACTTTTTTAGGGTTGCTTTTGACAATTGGAGGTGATCCTTATCACATTGTTTACATCTAAGGTAATGTTTGCCAGCTTTGGACTCATCAGTAAGTAGGTGCGACAAACCGCTATAGTCAAACCTACTAGGGATTCATGAGGCTTAAACTGTAATTAATTTGAACTTTTAATTTATTACCCTTGTGTAAAATATGTAGAAAATGTTATCAATAAAATAAAGGAAAAAGTTAATATAAGGTTCACGTTAAAATGTAGAATTAAGGTGTGCCTCCAAAATCCATGGAAAAAGATTGTTTTGATGTAGGAAATATATCTAATTGATCATCTCGGCATCAAGATGCATAGATATAAAGAAAAAACTAGATTTTAAGTCTTAAAAATAGTTTATCTTGCAACACATCATCTGAACCGTCCATTTTCAAGATTATCATATGTTTATAGATCGGCTAGATTTGAATTATTTTTGAAGTGTAAAATTTTATAATTAAAGATAAAAATAGATTATCACACCATCTTATGAACTTTTGATACCAAAATTACATTACAAAATTTGAAGGTGCACTTTAATTTGATTGTTTAACGTTGCACCCAAAAATAAAAAAGTGTTAGTGAATCACAGAGTCGGACTAGGTTAAAAATAAACCCAACGGATTTATCTTGATAATCAGTCACGACTCATGACTCAAAAGCTGACATGTTTTAGTATTTAGTTTTTAGGGAAATCCATCAGATCAACTATTTTAAATTTCATTCATCCAACAAATTTCAACAATTGTGATCCATGATGATGTATCCTTAGATGGGCCATTTGAAATATGACCAAAAGAACAAGGTGAGATGGTAAATAGTTCAACTGCAGAGTTGTTATTGATTAGTTTCCCTTGGTTTGTCCCCAAGTAGAGGAGTCAATTTGATCTACCAAAGTTCTTTCAACTATGGTCTAGAGGCTCATAAGTGGTCCTCTCAATTTGTACATGTGGTCCCACTCCCAAAACACCAAATTAAAATGAATTGTATGGACTAAAGCTTTCTCAAAAATACTAATTTCTAAAAGAAAATAAATGATTTCGCATTCAAAATTTCCCAGATCTAACATCCATAAAATTGGACGGTCATGTTTTTGTTTGGGGAACTTTTTGGAGCTCCAAATCCTTATTTAACTCAAAATCAATTTAAGAGTGCTATAATACAATTTGAGAGTTTTGAGAACTACGAAATCCCAAGTCTTCGACATGCTAGATCAAATGAACAATTTATGCCTATGGGACCATCTAATTGTTTTCCTTAAATTATTGTTAACCATAAGAAAGTGTACAAAATATTACATAAAGTGCTTGACCTCAATTAAATTCCCACCATAAGGTGCTTTCATTATCATTCAACAGTTGCCCGAGGCTCACAACTGCTCCAAACTTTCTTTTCTTTTTTTGGGGGATTTTTTATAAATGTTTCAATTCATATGCAGCATTTCAATTTCCTATTAAAGAAATTAATTTATTAGCTTTTCTATAAAGAATCATCAGTATTAAGTGCATATCAAGGTTCTTTTTTATCTTAGTTAACTGTCTTTGTGGGATCTAAACAATTCAAAAATATAGCACTGTGTAAGTTTATCTCCCCAAAAAACCACAAAGGCATTAACATTTTCTGCCTTACATCGTATAATGACTAATGCACCTTACTCTTACATTAAGCGTTACAATAAATGTACGTTCCATGGTCTAAACTCACAACACTATATGGATTAGCATCGCAAACAGCACTTTGCTACCTCATAACTTGGAGATTTTTTTGGGGCCGAAGTGATGCAGCCCGCGAATCACACGAGATCTCTACTGATTCAGCAATAAAGGGATTATGATCAAGTCTTTGAGACTTATTTATGAGTGTTTATGTGAAATAACAAATAATTTGGGCTGTCAGCTTACTGCTTGTTTGGCTACGTGTTTGCATCAGATTCTATTTTAATTTTTATAATAAAGAGTTGCTTTTGTGTTATTAAAAAAAAAAAAAAAAACATGCGTTTGTATTTAGGGTGAAATTATATGTTTCACTAATTTTTTTCACTCACAAAGCGGTGCCCTTCTTGTTTGCATGCACAACTAAAAGGGCATAAAAAGCGGCTTTCGCAGGGCGAGGAGTGCCACCTTGAAAGCTGCCTAAATGCATGTAGCACACGTTTTGCGGCGGCACCCAAACATGTCCTTGGCTAACTGGGGAATAGACATGCCACATTCCCCACTTGACCTGGTTAGCCCATGCACGCGGTGAACCTTTTGGTCCAGCATCTAAAACACTTGGCTACTGGTTCGAGGGAGTTTTCGAACCTAAAATCATCTTTGATGCATCCTAAGATCAACTTGAGAAAACCGTTACCGAGCAAAAAATCCCGAGTACATAAAAACGAACGATCATATCAAATCTGAGAACAGATTATGATTTGGGCCGCCCATTGAACTTCAAGTCATCTTTTCCTTTTTCTTTTTCTTTTTTACTTGAGAATGAGATAAAACAACATAAGACCTTTGGGATACATCAAAATGCCCTGAAATTGGGGACCAAATCGATAATTTGGACGTGGTGGAGAAACTAGTATTTTTCAATTGACACTTACACCCTGCACATTAGCGCCGTCCTTAAATGTGATAGATTTAAATTTGGGTGAGGTTTGTATAAGGCGCCTTCCTCAAACTGTAGGAGTAAGGAGCACATATAAATTTTATCTGGAGATGTAGTTTTGGTGATGGAAACTTTATGATGACTTGAAAATCTATTTTTATCACTAGTTATAAACTTAAATTTAAAAAATGATAGAAATCGAGCAGATCTATAAATACTTGAGAATAGACATTCCAAATAAATTGTTACAAGATGTACTATTTTTAAGACTAGAATTTTTTTTTCTTTTCTATAAATACTTGAGAATAGACATTCCAAATAAATTGTTACAAGATGTACTATTTTTAAGACTAGAATTTTTTTTTCTTTAATTCATACACTTTGAGGTCGAGATAATCATATTAGAGGGTTTTCCAATATCATAAAACTCTCTTCTAGATATGGGGTTCACACCTTATACAAATTTTTCCTCTAAATTTAAGCAGCCCAATTGATTCATGACATTTATATAAATGTGACATGCAATGCACTTGTATCGTCCCCAACCACCAAAAAAACAAAATAAAGCTTCAACCCTATCATCACCTCAGTCACATAGTTGGCTAAATAAGTCAATGTTCATCATGCCCTGCATCTCAATTCGATTCCTACCACTGAACAAACCCAACCCCCCGGCCAAAACAAAAAAACCTACAAAAACCCAAAAGAAAAAAAAGATATTATTTTCATGTATATTGTTTAATACGTTATAGAAATTGCTTGGATGGGGATTAATTTTAGTTGATTCTCTTATCTAAAACTAATATCCTTTGCATAATGTTATTGTGTTAGTTGTTTCATGCATATTTTATTCTATATTTATTATGAGTTCATTATTATTATTATTATTTAGTTATTTTAGTCATTTCCAGATAAAAAACATGTGAGTTTCGTCAAATTACTTTGAATAAGTAAGAACAATGTTTTCAAAAGATATATCTATATGTAAAACTACTCATAAGTTCATCTCAGATAATTTTATGAGGGACACTACTAAAAAACAAAACATATCCTTATCAAGATTAATTTTAGTAAAAAAAGTAAATTATGAGTGATAATCCACTTATTAGTATATGAAAGATTTGTTTTTGATACCCTATAATCCTATTAACATTGGTGGTTATAAGTTGCCACACCAATTAAGGTCACTCTATCTGCAATATTGCAGCATCCAAACATAGGTTAAGGCGATATAGGCTAACGATTATCTAAAGCTAAGTCTTGGGTAAGGAATAATAGGGTTTTATAAACTTATTTAGTTACATACATACCAAAAGTTGAGTCGATCCTAAATAGTTGGAAAAAAACTATGACGATGATAATGATATATCAAGAGTTAACCAACTTATCAAGACTAAATGTACAAGTTGGCTTGACAAGACCACCTGATCTTTCTCCTATTGTAATTATTACAACCTATCATTTTTTCTAGGGGTGTAAGCGTTAACATGCTGTACTGCATTGGCTGGTTTAACTGGTCCTAGCACAGATTGGTGACTTGACCATTATGGCCTAGTGCAGCAATTGGTCGAAAGCCGATCAAAAGTAATGCTTGACTAAACAAATGTAGAAAACTTTGTTTGTATTACATTACATATTTTTAAGTTACTATTCATACATTTTTTTATTTTTTAAAAATCCAATTTGACGAATGATCAAATTGGTTTTGACTTATACCAGACCACAATGGACTATGTAGAAACAAAGCAAAACCAAACCAAAATGACTTTAACACAAAAAAAAGATGATTATCGGGATTAGGGTTCGGGCATTGGTGGTTAAAGCAGCTGATGCATGTCTCAATATAATGTCCCACCCTCTGTTCCCACCATTAACGTTTCAAAAAATAAAAATAAAATAAAATAATAAAGAAGATGGTTATCAAACCCTGCTCACCATTTGATTGGTGAATGGGAGATCTACACCATCCAATATATAGAGCCCATGATGAGGCTATGCATACATCCTAGTGTGGGTCTGGTACACCATGAATTTGTGACACTCTACTCTTGAGACTCCTCTAAAACAAATGTATTCATTTTCCTTAACTAGAGTAATCGTGTCACCTAAAATTCTATAGTTGGCTCTCGGACGGCCAATAGTTGATTTCAACCAATCGGGCCTTTTCAGCTTCAATATATATTACATTGGTTTTTTAATTAGTTAGGACAAAAACCCTAAACCTTTCCAATTCAATTTAGAATAACCAAATGACAATTTCAAAATAAACAAGTTTACGTAAGGTAACAACTTTCTTCTAAAGAAAAAAGGCACGCATAAAAAATCCACTGAAAAAAACCATTTTGATGCTGAAAAAGCATCTAGTTGATCATCTCGACCTCGAAAGTGTAGATGTGAAAAAGAAATGAGTTTAAAAGTCCCAAAAGGGTACATCTTTAGTGTACTTTTTAGACTATCCATTATCGATAGATTTGCTTGATCTGTACTATTTTTTAATTTTAAATTTCATAATTAAATGTGAAGTAGGCTTTCATGTCATCATTGACATTTTTCATACCAAATTATATTTTTCGACAAGCTTTGGAGGTGCGCCTTTTGTTTGGATTGTTTAAGGTGGACACCTTATACAAACCACACCAAATCCAAAAATAACTAAATAAAATTAAGCTTTGAGTTCTTAAATACTTAGATTTTACCGTCCAAAAATTGGATGTTCTTGCTCACTTTTAGGCCATTTTTTAGGCATATACATAGGGTTATATTTCATATTTTCGAAGCTGGTCACTAGATTAGTGGGGTAATATGCCTAATATTTATGGTTCTTAAATACTTATACCTAGGGCATTACATGTGGGAGTGAATCTATGATATACAGCTGCTAGGGCGTAATATATTCAGCTAGATATCTGAGGTCAAAATATCGAACACCAGCACAGGCATCAATTTCCATGTCAAAAGTGTTAAAATTTTGGGAAAGTGGTCAGTGAAAGACCCCATCCACCGTCTATTCTGATATTGAATGGAAGAAACCAACTAGGGCTTTAAACATTGGAGTTGGGAGTTTCGGACCCAGATTGACCATCGGATTGAGAATCTCAATTAGGATATCCCGATTGAGGGAATCCACTCTAAGAAACATAGATTTAAACCTTTTTTTTAACGGAAAAATTTATATATGGTTGATGCTTTAAATTGTAGAATTAAGGTACAACTCAGATTTATACCAAAACAGGATATTTTGATATTGTAAAACTGTCTAATTGATTATCTCAACATCAATATGTATGGATATGAAAAAAAAAAAAAGATTTCAAGTCCCAAAAATAGTACATCTTGTGTCATTTTATTTGACAGTCCATTTTCAAGATTTTTATGCATTTATATATCTGCTTTATTTGAACCATTTTTTAAATTTAAAATTCTATAATTAGAGATGAAAATAGATTATCATGTCATCCTAAAAAATTTCTGACTTCAAAATTGCATCTTATGACAAAGTTTGGAAGTGTGCGTTACTTTGATAGTTTAATATTACATCCTCAGGTAAATACAGAACTGCAAATCCCAAGCTACTCCCTAATTCAAGTTGCCGACTTCTATAACATAACCGAGTAATTCCTCGGAAATTGAGGCCAGGTTCCGATTCCTTAAAAAAATCGAAATGGTCTTGTACCGGTTCTATTCCAAAGCAAGTGATTCCGATCCAAATCAATGATTTTTTTAGATACTGAGACCTAGTGTGCAAGTGAATACATAGTCCATCAAAAAGTAAACGTTATATGCACCGCTTGGCTATGAGGAATGAATGGTAGATGCCCTAATGGAGTATACAGATAGATGCTCTAAAACTCGTATATTAACAAAGAGAGTGAAGGCGAGGGGATGCAGTCTCGAATCATAAGGAGTGCCAATTGGGTCGGGTCAACACGTCAAACTAGGTTTAGGTCCATGTTGTGGACCCAACAGGTCAGGTCCAAGTCCATATAATTGAACCCGATTAGGTTCAGGTCCATACTGGATTTTATCGGGTTGGGTCTAGGTCCGAATCAACCTAACATGATATAAAATATATATAAAAATATTATAAAATATAAAATATATAAATTAATTTTTTTAATTTCTAGACCTGATTGGGAGTGCAAATGACTTGAACCCAGCCTATAGCCCACTCCTGCAAGAAAGGGAGAGAAAAGGCCAAGGATATGGCCTTGGGTCACTTTGAAAGAAACTTTTGCAGCTTTTGAGCTTGACAAAAAGATTATCCTTTCTATCTACATGAAGAGTGACCGCAACATTGAAAATGAAGTGTATAATACTCTTTTACTGCTTTTAGATGTTTTTCTATATATTTGTTGCCATCATAGGATTTTGAAAGAGTCAAATCCTTTTCCGAATTTTCAAAGTGGTGCATATTATATTAAGAAGAAAACAATTTTTTGAAAAAGCAAACGTTACCCAAAGGAATCTTCTGCCTTTTTTCTTGTACAGTACAAAGTACCTTTTACCATAAAATATTAATAATAATGAGAAACCTTACCGTGATAATAGTTAGCATATCCATCATTTATAGAAGGGTGCGGTTTCTATAGGTTGCAACCTTAAACAATTCAATTAAAGGTGCACCTTAAAATTTTATCATAACATCTTATTTAGTTATAAAAAATTCTGAGTATTATCTTAAAGTCTATTTTCATACCTAATTAGAAAATTTTAAATTTCAATTAAAATCAAGTAGATCTATAAATGTATGAAAATCTTGAAAATGGACGGTCTAGATAATGATCGATTAGAAGTTTTTTCAACATTAAAACAATATTTCCGATAAATTTTTGCGGTGCACCTATGATTCTACATTTTAAGGTTGCAGATATAAACTTTCCCCTTTATTAGAAATTAAGGAAATTGGAATTCCAAAATAGTTTATTATAGTTTATATTTTATGCCCAAGACCCACTTCTAGCAGCACATATTGAATTTAAATTTTATTATTTTATCCATCAGTTTGAGATCAAATTTTTTGGCTTTCACACTTCTCACCATCAAGAACCTTTGAAAAATACAAAAATTAATTAAATAAAAATACACCCCCCCCCCCCCCCCCCCCCCCCCCCCTCAGCAAATTTTAGGGATATTTTTGTGATTTTATTTTTAAAATTATGATGTTTGCTTTTCTTATTAGTGCATAATGGTAAGAAGTCTACACCCCCAAATTTTAAAATTAATCTAATAAACATAAAAATTAAAATTAAAATATGATAAACACTCTACAAATATAGAACTTGAACAAAATATACGAAACCTATGGGACTATTTTAAATTTTCAATAATAAAATGAAACTTTTAGATATTTTTTCTAGAAAATGTCATATTACTATAGGACTGTATATAATAAGACCATTTACCTCTGATACAAGAAGATCACAATTACTTATGACCATACGATTTGAAATTTGGTTGTCTAGGTGTGTCACAAAGTTCAAAAAATTGTGGCCTCATCGTATCAAAGGTAAATAGTCTTGACTTATATACTTTCCCTATTACTATTGTATAACACTATAATTTTTTATATAAAGAAGGTGGATTGCGTTAGGTAGCCAATGTAAGACATTGACAAAACTTATCATGGATCTTGAAGTTGGAAAAAATCATTAATGATAATGATGACACAATAATTTTTTATAAGAAAAGTTTTTTATACTTTTCCTACTATATAAAAGTAATATACTACCTCCTCCATCCAGCAGTCCAATTTAGATCAAGTGTGCGATTGACTCTTTGATCAAGATCCAACGCCTCATAGTATTTATTTAATTTTTTTCTACAAATCATATGAGTATGAAATTCGCACATACCATCTTAATGAGGCACACCTGAAAAAATATTAGAAATATATTTTTGATAAAATAAAATAACCAAAATACCCTTAACAATTTTAGACGTATTTTGGTCATTTTATTATATCTAAAATATTTTATTATATTTTATTAGGTGCAAGTCTAAGAGAGGAGTAGACGCCTAAAATTTGGTATCGAAATGTTTTTTTTAAAAAATAAAAATAAAATAATGTAAAGGCATGAAATTATGATTGAGTCCATCTCAACTGCCCATTCAGATCCGACAGCTAGATAGGAAGAAAGTATATAACTTCGAAACTGTAAAAATATACAAAGCTTGTCCTTTTTTGTAACTGATTTTATTTGGTGGGGGAGGTTGTAGCGCACACAATAGTCACCCATGAATGGCTGTGTCCAAACCCTATTGTTGGCACATTTCTTATTCTTCACTTATCCGATATCCTAAGTGCTCATACTCCTCACACGGTTAAAAGTGTAAAACACGCGACACCAGTTATGAACTTGAGTATTAGGTACAACTTTCATGGTTTACCCTAATTTTATGCAATATCAAAACATATTTCTTATTTAAATAAGAGATAATTAGATACAATCTCTAAAAGATGCGGGTTCTATGTTGGCAGGTCCACATGCTGGCATGAAATCTAGACCGTCCAACTTAGTTAGACGATGGAGATTACAAGGCCACAAGACAATCTATACCGTCCAACTAAGTTAGACGGCGTAGGTTGCATGCAGGCATGCCCACATGCCCCATAAAAAAATTTACCATCTCTAAATATCTTCTACTACAAATGATTTTCATTTTTTTGTATTCATGCTCATACATCTTTTTTTCTTCTCTTCCCCACCTCCCTCCTTTTTATTATTTTTTCTTTTTTTCGAAATTAATATCACTTCACACCTTGAAGATCCGAAGTCATCTTCATTTCGGATCTTGAAGGCCCAAAGTGAGGGCATTTTGGAAAAAAATAATAGGGTATAAGTATAAATTTATCTTTTTTTTTAAAAAAAAAAGTATTGGAGATTGGTATAAAGAAAAAAACGAGCATGTAGCATGCTCCTGCAAGAGCTATTGTACATTTACTCTCGCTAGCAAAGTGTCGAAAGATTTTTCTAGTATGAATTGAGATACACCTAGAAATTATCAAATGATTATTTTCTCATTTAAATTGAGCAGTCTCTTTCAATCTCAAGATGTTATTCCTTTTCTTTTAGGTTGGTCGTTGGGTTGAAGAGTTTAAATTTCTCAAAATTCGGGGTCCTAAAAATAATCTAAGGGAGTGAATAGAAAAAATGGCTTCATGGGAACCTTGAATCTTTTTGACAAACATAAAAGGAGATATGGACCTATACCAATGGTATACATTTGATCTTATTTGGATGTACTTGTTAACACTAATTATTTGTTGCTTAAAATTAATCATGATAATGAATTATCTGTTGTTTAGCAGTGTCCCTTATAAAAATAGCTGAGAAAAACTTATAGACAGTCTACATATAAGTTATTGTTTTGAAAAATTGCTTTTATTTTATTTAAAGTAAATTGCTGAAAATCACATGCTTCATGTCATAAATAACTAAAAAAAAAGCTGATACTCATAAAAAAAAAAAAGTCCAATAATTACATAATATTATATATAATATACCAAAGAATTAATAAAATAATATTATCTAGGATATATTTGTTTGCACGTATTTTCCAAACCTGAGGATGGGTATTCGGGCATTATGTCATCCCAGAAGTCGTTAAAAGATGAAGATGGTGATAGGTTCCCTGCAAAAGGACAATCTGAAGGGTGTAGATTTGTGGTATTGCAAGGGAAGGGATGAGGTGCATACCTATCGAAAACATTAGGGCATGGAAAAAGTGCCCAAAACATTCAAGAACAGTAGAAAATGGACCAAAAATTAAAACCTAATCAGACACCACCTGATAAGGTTCACTAAAAGTTTAAGGTTGTGGCATACTACTTGAAAGTTAATTTCACGCTACTATTGGCTATTTGATGATGTGTTTTTATGTTCATGTAATTTTCAGACTCGATGGCCTACACAGGAATCTGGCCATTTCTCAAATCCGGGATGAACTTTTCTACGAGCTTGGTGCATTGAGATCGTGACTCGACTATCGTTTCGTTTATGTATAGCAAGCCATGATCAGCATGGAGATTGGGAGTGATCTTGAGGCCGATTTGTGATCGATCTTTATGTCATTGCTGAAATCATGATTTTGGCAACTTAAAAAGCCCATAATTCCTTGGATACGTAGAGTTTTTTAGCCTTCTTTTTTTTTTTTTTTGAATCGTTCATAGGATCAAGCTCTACGATTCTACATAACCAAAAAAAAGGAAAATCTGGCCAAATAAGGACAAAATGTGTATGGGTTGAACATAGTTTTCTATGGGTAAAGAAAGGTTTCTAAGGGTAAACATTGATATTTTGGGGCATACCGTGGTATCCTATAATTCAAGTTGTCTAAGAGGGTTGTTTAAAATAACCCGAGCGTATTATCATCATAGTTTCAGGATTCATGAAATAGATGTGACAAACGATTTATATTACCTGTCTACCTAACACAACCTTTCTCTTTTTTTTGAGCTTGACACTGGTATGACTAGCTTAGACTCGCAATGACAGAGTTCAAAATGACCCAAGAGTATCCAAACCCTTAATTCGAAGTAAGTATTTGGTCATTGTACTCTTCTCATTTTAATGAAATGATAAAACTTACTTTGTATTTGTGCTTTCCTTATCCATCTATTTTTGGAGTAACAAAAAACACAACAAACAAACACCACCGGCACCGCACCATCTTTCTAGCGACTCCATTTGGACCCCTACTCTTACCGGGATGGGTTCAACCCCCGAAAATTGTGTCAGGGATGGGAACTTCATTATCGTCCTACTTGACACTTCATTGCGGGTCTCATGGAGCTAGTATTGTACTCCTTTTGACTGGCGGCAACTCCGTCGGCACCAAGCTCACTAGTGGCCAAGCCACCAGCTATGTTCCTACCAAGACCGGCTACCAAGATATTTTTAGGTAGGATAGAGAAAGCCTAAGTTTAGAGATTATATTATTATGGAATTGTCTACAAAGAGATCATTCATTATTTGTACCTGGAAGTCACAATCATTTTTGTTCCTTAAATTTCAAAATAGATAGTGATAAGAGGGTCTTTCAATAGACACGAAGGTTCAAAAAAAGTGACTCATCCCAAACCATCTTATTTAACATCTAATAAAGGGAAATGATTGTAACATCCATGTACAAAAAATAAATGGTTTATTTGTACACCATCCCTATTATTATTAATAAAAGTATACATAGATATTATAACTACATAAATTATTATAATATTAATATTTGTATGATATTACAATATTAATAGTGTATTATAATAAACATATGGAATATGTAATATTTTAATATTAATATGATATTAACTTAAGCTTATAATGTTATATTATTGTTTCATAAATATTTCAAACATAATTAAAATAAGGAAAAGTAAACAAGGAGATTATTTACTTTTGATACAAGATTATCACAATTAATCTTTGACCATTAGATATGAATTTGGGTGGCTGCATTTATTCCATTGACTAAGCTCAAACTCCAAAATAAATTTTCTTGAACTTTGTGGCACACTCAAGCGGTTAGATTTTACATCAAATAGTTCTAAATAATTGTGACCTTGTATCAAATGTCAATGGTATCATTGTATACAACCCCTTAAAATAATAAATAAATGGTAGTAATAATAAATTTGAAATAGGAACAACCCTAGTTGGCATCATTATTATAATAATTGTAGAATATAATAATTTTATTCTTTTAATAGTAATATCATATTACAATAAAAATATTTCATATACTAGTTAAAAGTGATTTTAAAGAGTAGCATACTTCATGTCCCAATTTTTGTCTTTAGTCTCCTACAAGATGACACAGAAAAACGTGGTAGAACGTACAGCAATTGCCCGTAAGTGACTAGATCTTAAGGCAGAATGGACATAAGATAAATATCATTAATATATTTTATTTATGGAATGAGACATGCATGCCTGGAAACACATAACACATATGCACGCGTGCGTACATATATATATATATAAAATATACAAAGACATTTATCTTTAATACAAGGTGGTCACAATTAATCTTAACCATTGGATGTGAAATTAGATGCCTACATTTATTCCATTGATCATGCTCACACTTCAAAAAAATTTTCTTGAACTTTGTAACACACCCAACCTATCAGACTTTACATTGGATGGTTGTATATAGTTGTGACCATCTTGTATAAAAGGTAAATTGTCACATTATATACAATCCTATATATATATATATATATATATATATATATGAACAACGATTTCATACAACGGTTGTATCATAGGATAATGCAACCACACTTCTAAAAAACCATGTTTTTGACATTTGTATGACTCAAAATTTTGCGCACACATTCTCTTCATCCTGGTAATCAATTTTATGAAAAAAAATTCAATTTGCACCCTAGATATGGTCAAAATTAGTACCCTCCAACAATAAATCTCGACCATCCATTTGGTGAATTTCAAGATCTAGGCCTTGACAAATTCAAAATCACTTTTTTCTTTTTTAGCATTGTTAATCTAATGATGATCACACTATATAAAAATTTTAGGAATAAAAAAATGCTTCTGAGGCCTATATCTAACCGTCTCACTGAAATGGATGGCTTATATTAATTGGACTACAAAAAACACATTTTAGGGCTTTTTTTTTCTAAATTTTCTTTTTTGTAATTTTTCTTTAGAATGAAAAAGGTATATATAAAAAAAATTGCGTAATATCTCTAACATGGTTTTTTAACGTGGTTGCATTATATTATGATACAACTGTTGCATGAAATCATTGCTATATATATATATGAAAAAGTTCATGTGCGCCCATGTGCGTATCGTTACAGTAAATGCCAAACGGCCCAGATCGAATCTGGCCCTAACTGATGGTCATGATTGTTTAATAATTTCAATGAAATGGACGGCCTACATTAATTTGGCTAGAATAAAAACTTTCTAGAGCATTTATTCAAAATTTTATTTTTTGTGATTGTTCTTCAGAATGAAAAGATTGTACATTTAAAAAGTTGTATCAAACAGATGTCTTTAACATGATTTTTTAAGATGGTTGCATTATACTACTATCCAATTGTTGCATGAAAATATATATATATATATATATATATATATATATATATATATATATATATATATATATATATATATATATATATATATATATATATATATATATGAAGATGCTACAGTATGCCGATGGGTGTACTTGTAAGAATACGCCCAACGGCCAAGACCAGATTGAATATGGGCCGATCAGACGGTCACGAAACGACCACGACCTCATTTTGTGTTTCAATTTTAATTTTTTTCTACAAATCCAAATCATATAAAATTTTAGGTGTATGTTCTTCTCATCAAGGCGCACGTCATAAAAATATCACAAAAATAATTCGTATAAAATAAATTGACCAAAATACCCCCAAAACGTTTTGGGGGTATTTTAATCAATTTATTTTTTGTAAAATATTTTTTTGATATTTTTATTAAATTCACCTATTTTTTAAGAACACATGTCTAAAATTTCAAGTGATTTGCATTTATACAAAAAAATTTAAAATTTAAATACGAAATGAGATCATGATCTTGAGATCGACTCAGATTCAATCTGGATTGTTGGGTGTTTACTGTAGCAATAGTCATATGGGCATATAAGATCTTTTTCCATATATATATATATATATATATATATATATATATATATATATATATATATATATATATATATTCGAAGATACTACAAAACGCCTATAGGCGAAAATGAACAGTGATTTCGTTTACCCTCATCACCATCCAAACTTCATCGCACTGTCATAGTTGTCAGGTAGTGTTTTATTTTTTATTTTTTTTACTATTCGGAATGAACTGAAATTTAGGGTGTGTATACATCTTAGTGAGACACACTTAATAAAAATATGAAAAAAATAATTTTTAAAGATTAAATTAACCAAATTTTAGCCCTAATTTTTTAGGGGTATTTCGGTCAATTTATATTTTACGAATTATTTTTTTTCATATTTTTATTAAGTGCATCTCACTTAAGATGTACACATACTCCAAATTTCAAGTAATTTGGATTTGTAGAAAAAAAATAAAAATTAAAACACTACTTAACAACTGCGACCGTGTGATGAAGTTTGTATGGTGATAAGGGAGAGGGGTCCTATATGATCATTTATATATATATATATATATATATATATATATAATGCAACGGTTGTATAGTAGTATGATACAATCACACCTCTAGAAAACCATATTTTTGGCATTTGTATGACCCCAAATTTTGATCTCATAATCAATCCTACGAAGAAAAAAAAATCAATTTGCACCCTAGATATGGTCAAAATTAGTACCTATCCAACAATGAATCTCGGCCATCCATTTGGTGAATTTCAAGATCTGGGCCTTAACAAATTCAAATCACTTTTTTTCTTGTTTAGCATTATTAATCTAATGATGATAACACTACAGAAAATTTTGGGAATAAAAAATCCTTTTGAGGCCTATATCTAATAATTTCAATAAAATGGACGGGCTATATTAATTTGGCTAGAATAAAAACTTTCTGGAGCATTTTTTCAAAATTTTCTTTTTTGTGATTGTTCTTCAGAATGAAAAGATTGTACATTTAAAAATTTGTGTCAAACAAATGTCTTTAACATGATTTTTTAAGATGGTTGCATTATACTACTATCCAACCGTTGCATGCAATATATATACATATGAAGATGCTACGGTACGCCGACGGGTGTACCTGTAAGATTATGCCCAACGGCCAAGACCAGATTGAATCTGGGCCGATCAGACTGTCACGAGACGACCACGACCTCATTTCGTGTTTGAATTTTAATTTTTTTTCTATAAATCCAAATCATCTAAAATTTTAGGTGTATGTTCTTCTCATCAAGGCATACGACATAAAAATATCACAAAAATAATTCGTATAAAATAAATTGATCAAAATAGCCCCAAAATATTTTGGGGGTATTTTGATCAATTTATTTCTTATAAACTATTTTTTTTGATATTTTTATTAAATTCACCTATTTTTTAAGAACACATGTCTAAAATTTCAAGTGATTTGGATTTATACAAAAAAATTTAAAATTCAAATACGAAATGAGGTTGTGACCGTGAGATCGACCCAGATTCAATCTGGGCTGTTGGGTGTTTACTGTAGTAATACCCACATGAGCGTACAAGATCTTTTTCCATATATATATATATATAAGATACTACAAAACGTCTATAAGCGAAAATGAACAGTGATTTCGCTTACGCTCATCACCATTCAAACTTCATCGCGTGGTCACAATTGCAGGTAGTGTTTTATTTTTTATTTTTTTTAACTAATCGGAATGATATGAAATTTGGGACGTGTATACATCTTAGTGAAGCGTACCTAATAAAAATATGAAAAAACTAATTCGTAAAAATTAAATTAACCAAATTACAACCCTAATTTTTTTGGGGTATTTTGATTAATTTATATTTTACTAATTATTTTTTTTCATATTTTTATTAGGTGCACCTCACTTAAGATGTACACATGCTCCAAATTTCAAGTAATTTAGATTTGTAGAAAAGAAATAAAAATTGAAACACTACTTGATAATTGTGACCGCGTGAATGAAGTTTGTATGGTGATAAGGGTAGGCGAAATTACAATTCATTTTCACCTATAGGTGTTGGGAAGAGTTTATATATATATATAAACGAAATCACGATTCATTTTCACCTATAGGCGTTGGGAAGAGTTTTATATATATATATATATATATATATATATATATATATATATATATATATATATATATATATATATATATATATATATATATATATATATATAATTATTTATTTTTTAACATCATAGTAAACTATAATTATGAAATATATAATTATGATTATATTATTTTACCATAAATTATGTCATCATCATCATAGCCATTTCCTAACTATTTGAAGTCAGGTACATAAATCCTGATCCGTCACTCTGCTCTATCAAGTGCTATAACCTCAATCATGTCATAAATCCCTATATTTTTACTATAAATTACATAATAATATAATTATTGCATAACTGTCATTACACAACAATGATAAGTTTGTATGATTATGTATTGCAAATTACACAACAATGATAAGTTTGTATGATTATGTATTGCAAATTACATGTTAATATAGTCTTTGTATATGAAAACATATCGGATGAGGTTACGATACGGCTTAGGATTTATGAAAACAAAATAAAGCCTCGATCCTCGTCCAAAAAGCACTTTTGACAACAAAAATCTCCATGACTGCACTAAAATTAATTTCCATCACCCATAACGAAATTTGAAACTCCATAATGAAATATGAGAGCATATACTACGCTCCTTTGGGAGCATACCATACATTTACTCCCTCAAGCAAAATACGAACTTGGGAGATATTTGTTGATATGAAGTTTTGGGATCCATCAAATTGTAACTAGATGATTATTGACAAAGAAAATAAAGTAGATTTTGAGCTCATAACATCTAGATTATTCCCTCCAAAAATTGGATGGTTCCGATGCAATCTTGGGATGACATTTTTTTAGGCATTTAGAGAGTTGAATTGTTTTTTTCTTTGAGGGCGTTTGTTGGATTATAGAGATCACATCCCCAAAATTTGAAATAAAAAAGATATCCTTAGAGTAAGTTTTACTAGAGGGAGTAAATGGATAGTATACTTTCGACAAGAGTAGGAAAATCTTTTGATAGGAAAGATATCTTCTTTTTGGGAACATATATTATAGTCCGACGGGAGTATAGTTTATATTTACTCCTTTGGTATGAAGATCCACTTGGAAGGATTTTTTTAATTTGAAATTTTGGGAATCACCTAAAATTCATTAGATTATTCTTAAAAAAATTTGAATTTTGAATTTTCTAATACTTAGATCTCACCCACTAAATATTGAACAGTCTCTATCCAATCTTGAGACATTATATTTTTCAATTGTGAATATGGTGCAATTAGGAACTTTCTTTTATTCAGAATAATTTATGGGTTGTAGAGGTTGTATCCTCAAAATTTGAGGTCCAAACTTAAAACTAGGTGAGATTTTACCCAAGAGAGTAAATAGCCAGTTTACTCCCGATGCAGTATAATATCTTTTGGCTATTATAAAATTTATAAATATAATTTCTTCTATAAGGTTCCAACAGTAAAAAATCAAAGTAAAGCCCACCTTTAAACATTGTCATAAGATGCAATTTTGGTATTGAACAGTTTAAGATGAGCTGATAATCTATTTTTATCTCTAATTATAAAATATTAAACTTCAAAAATAGTTCAAATCAAGCAAATCTATCATCACATCAAAATCTTGAAAATGGTCAGTCTAGATATTGTTTTGCAAGACGAATTATTTTAAGAACTTGAAATTATTATTATTATTTTTTTTTCTATATCCATGCATGACAATATCGAGATAATCAATTAATTAGTTGTCCAATATTAAATAACGTTTTCTGATGATTTTCGAGGTGCAACTTAATTCTAAAATTTAAGGTGTCAAGCTTATATATACTTTTTACTTTAAATTGACAGTTTCTATAAGGCCTAGGCCTTATAAAAACAAAATAAAGCCTCACCTCAAATCCTAATCTGAAAAGCACTTTCAGCAACAAAAATCTCTATGATGGCTTTAAAATAAATTTCCAGCACTGGAAATGAAACTCAAAACTCAAAAATTAGTACAAATCATGCAGATCTATGAACACTTATTTTTATAACGTAATGGGTGATCTAAATAATTTGTTACAACATACACTATTTTTCGAGGTTGAAATCTTTTTGTTTTTTTCGACCATAATATTTAAGCCGATGTAAAAAGTTTCTAATTCTTTAACTGCAATTTTCAATAAGTTATGAGGAGAGGCTTTACTTATTTTGATAAGGCTGCAGCCATATCAAAATCATTTTCCTGATTTAATACATAGAATGAACATATATCCAGTAGTAGATGACAGTATTACCACCAAAACAAAATGGAAAAAGGAGTACGCGTTTTTACTCCTGCCGGGGCAATAATTTTGACCTTTCGTGTGAATTAACAATGCAAAAGTACATGCGTACTGTACAATATCCCGACATTGGATGATGAACCTACTGCACCCACGCCATTCAAGAGAAGAGAGAGAAAGCAGTACCACCTCACTCAATACACTAAACTTTGACCGCAACAAGAAGACAATTAAGATCCACAGGCAAGGCAACAAAACAAGAGTTGTGCAGGGCTTTGGTGCGTATTGGAACTCACTACTGCATTTCATTTTAAAGCCGCCCCCGCACCCGCCCAAACCCGGATTGAGTCAACGTGGTCCTAGCCCAGGCCGCCCAGCGTGAGCCAGCTCTCAGCCGAGATTTTGTAGATCAAGACCCCCATGGAACTGTAGTGCCCCCCGGAGCCCAGCAAACCCAGTCCACACGTCCAACAAGTCCTAGCCTAAGCCCAGTTGCTTATACTGAGGCCGCGGGACCCGGGTCCTTGGGCCATATTTTGTAAATATAAAAGCAAAGTGGTACAATGCAAGTATAATAGTCACAATCACAATGTTAAGGGGGATGGGTCCCGAGAGTCTTCGCATTTAAAATCTAGGAACAGGATAAGAGAAAACACCCAGTCCCCATACTGAATTTTTTTACATTTTCTGAACCCAAATGAGCTCCCTTTGGAAACCCGAACTGTGAAAAAGAAAACACCAAACGACAGGACCAATGAACTCTCATGCAAGAGAGAGCAACGAGCTAGAGAGGAGATTGAAGAGAGTGAAATCCAAAAAAGAGAGAAACATTATACAGGGAGAGAGGCAGGAGAGACGGAAGAAACAGCACCAATCCATTTATTCAGAAGTCGCCATGGATGAGTCGAATCGAAATCAACAGGAGGACAATTCAAAATCCTCGAAATTACTTCATGTTTGTTCTTCTAAACTAGCCTTAGAAAATCCTTGGAATTACTAATTTGAAAATAGTAGGAGAGTGTTAGAGGGAACGAAAACCACAACTCGAGGACTAGGGGTGCTTTTTCAAGAGAGAAAAGAAAAACTAAAGGAAGAGCTAAAGAAAGAACAACTAAAGTGAGAGCTAAAAGGAACTTTTAATTATAAAGAAAAGGAAGAGAGAGCCTAAAGGAACGAGGGAGAGAGAGAGAGAGGGGGATAAATGAGCCAGGTTAGCCAGGGCATTCCCGATAAACGATGGGCGGTCCGGTTGCCGTGAAAAACAGACAATGATTCGCATAAAAATAAATATATGGGGATTATGACATCGTGTGATTTTTAATAAGGTAGAATGACGTATCAGGAAAATCAGACAATAATTCGCATAAAAATAAATATATGGGAATCATGATATCGTATGATTCTTAATAGGGTAGAATGACTTACCAGGATTTGTAGCCAACCCGCTTTGATCTCGGGAGAGAGAAAAAATGGTAGGGTGGGTGTATACTGCTTAGAAAACTTTGATCTTTTTTTTTAAGTGGAAGAGTACTATTCCAAGAGAGAATTTCCAAATGACCAACAAAAATTTTAGTTTGGCAAGACTCCAAATTACTGAATTAAAGCTTGAGAGAGGAGGTCAGAGATGGGCCAAAGTGCAAGAAAAGCTTCCAAAACACATACAACAAAAAAAAATCCTATCTTACAACCTCCTCTTCTCCTCCGAACTCCTCTTTCCATTACAAATTACAACAACCAACTCATCAAAAACGCCATGAGAGAGATCAAATGACTCAAAAACTCAAAAACCAGAACCAAAATAAGAAATCTAGAGAGAGAAACAAAAACAACAAAGAAAAAGGAAAAAAGAAAAGAACCCAACCTCTTAAGAAGCAGGGGTTGCAGCTGAATTTTGAGAAGGCTGCTCTGTTTGTTTGGTCTCAGTTGGGATCTCAATTGGTATTGCAAGAGGAACAGAGCCTCCACTTCCACTGTCAGCGGTACCTGTGTTTCCCCCATTAATGGAGCTCGAAGTTTGGATCCTCCCATCAATACAAGAAGCACACTTTCGTTCGACCCATCCTTCGAAATCATACGTTTCTCCTCTGAACCTTCCGCCTCCGCAAAGCCGACCAATCATCACTGCGATTACTCCTAAAATGGCGATAATGGCGAGAGCAATGATCACAGGGCCTACAGAGCCATTGCTGGACTGAGAAGCCGAGGCATCCTGGTTCATGGCAAGAGGGGGTGGCTGAAACTGCTCTAATGGCACCGACATTGTAGGCTCGGACCCTAGATATCTCTCTCTCTATTTATCTATCTAAAGCTTCTCTTTTTGCTTCTTATTCTTCTTGGTTCAACCTTTGCTTCTAATTGTTCCTGTTTCAGCAGATGGGGCTATTGAAATTGAAGAAAAACACTGGCTCTCTCTATCTAAAGCTTCTCTCTCTTAATCTTTGCTTCTTATTCTTCCTGTTTCAGCAGATGGGGCTATTGAAATTGAAGAAAAACACTGGTTTTCTCTATCTAAAGCTTCTCTCTCTTTCAATCTTTGCTTCTTATTCTTCCTGTTTCAGCAGATGGGGCCACTGAAATTCAAGAAAAACACTGGTATTCTTCTTCTTTTGATGAAACCCCAAAAGAGAATAGGATTTCTTCTTCTTCTGATCACAAAAAGTAATCTGCTGAAAGCTCAGACAAATAGAGCTATTCTTCTCCCTTTTCTACACAGGAAAACCCAAAGTCAAAAAGTAAACCAATCTCTGTTTCCATTCCACTTAACCACACAACTGTTTCTCCTCCTCCCCCTCTTTCTCTGTCTACTATTGCTATTTTTGCTGAAATACTCCCCTTTCTCTCTCTACCATTGCTCCTTTTGCTGAAATCCAAAACCAACCAAACACCAGACTGTTCTTCTGTTCTTCCCTGAGGTGGTGAAAGTTACAACCTTTAATGAAGTTGGTCTCGACAAAACCCTAGAAAACCCAAGTCAATAATGACCTGTTCGTTACTTGTGAAAGTGGGTTTTTTCTGTAAATTGAAAGTGGGGTTTTTCAGTAAATGGATTTAGCAAAGAAGCAGATGGGGTTTCATTATTGATTTCTTTCTTTGCAATTCATGGCTCAGAAGCTGCAATCTTTAGTAAAGTTGGTGGAGTTAAAACCCTGTCAAAAAGTTTGGTTTTTTCTGGTATATAAAAGGATAATTTTTAATGGAGGCGGTTGTTTTTTATTCTGGTTTTTGTTATAGTTTAACTTTAAAATAGCACCCTTTCTTTCTCTGGTTTGGCAGGAGGGAGAATCTCTAGAGAGAGAAAATGGCTTTTGCTTGTAAAATCTTAGAAAAGAAGCAAAACACCACCAAATGGTTCTCACTTCTCAGCTTCTTGTAGACCAGAGAGAGAATCTTTAGAGAGAGAAAACCCCTGTATGGATGTGAAAGCTTCAGGCTCAAGTGAAAAAGGGCCTAGATTTCAGAAGGAAAGGCCACTTGTTCAGAGTGAGGAAGCTAAAAAACTTATATTCTCTCTCTCTAATTCGAAAGGGAAAGGCTGAAAAGTGGAATTGAGACAGAAAAGCTGGTGTTGAGAGAGAAAAGATCATGAAACCCTAATTTCTAAGATGGAAAGGCCTGATCATCACCAGCTAAAAGCCCACACAAAAACCAGAAAAGAGAAGTCTCAGGTAAATGTCCCATTGGGAAGCAATAAACCTAAAAGTTTAAAACAAAAAAAAACCAAAAAACCAAAAAATAGATTAAATCTTAGGCAAAAGCGAAGGATGGTAGAAAATCCTAAAAGGAAAAAAAATGGGCCTAGATAGAAGAGAGATGAAAAGGGGACTGAAATTTGGGTTTTCTCGTTGAAGAACCCCTAATTACTGAGATTTTAGAGAGAGAGGGGCTGAAAAGATCCCTAGAAATTTCCTGAAGGATTGAATTTTGAGTGAGAAAAATAGTAGGTTTTGTGATGTGTTGGTGAGAACTGAAAAGTGAGGGTTAAAAAAGTGCACAGGAATCTAGAGAGAGAGAGTGAGACGAAGCCGGGAAGAGAGAGAAAGAAGAGGAGAGAGAGAGTAGAAGGGAGCTGTAAAAGGACGGGTGCCTGCGCACGAATGATTCGGTTTGAGGGGCATTATGGTAAAATAAGAATGGGGGCTAAATTTACCGACGGATGCGCCAAATTTAAAGTCTCTCCAAACGGGCGTGCGCACAAGAAATTAAACCTCCTAATATTTCGTAAAGGGAAAAGCTTATATAGAGCCGAGGTTTCAAACAATCAAATTTGACTTTATTTCAAAAATTTTACTAGAAGAAGTTGTTTTTGATGTTCAAATATCATCAAATCAATCATTTCAATATCAAAATGCATGGACATGGACATGAGAAAAAAATAGATTTCAAAGTTTCGAAAATAGTGTATTTTATAATGTATTTTTTGACCGTTAATTTTTAAGATTTTCATATTTTCATGGATATATTGATATAAATTATTTTTAAAACTTTAAAAGTTATAAATAAATATAAAAATATATTTTAAACCCATCACAAATATTTTCAATATTGAAACCACAACTGACTGCACCCTTCCGTAAAAAGTGCAACACGAAAATAAAAGATTTGGATACGAGAGAGAGGGGAGAGATTTCCTTCAAGATTATCGGTTGCCGAGTGATGCTGCAATGGAAAGTCATTAATCCCCTTTGGGCGTGGTTTTTTTTGGAAGCACCGGTTTTTACAACTGTAGCACTTTTTTAAAAAATATTTGTAATAAATATCAATATTTTTGGCAGTTCTTAGAATTTATATGGTTTTGGGGAAACCGTTGTTCATGTATCGAGCCATGGAAGTGGTGGCTTCCAAAATATGTACATAGGTTTATTGTGCAGCCTTGAGCACAGTAGTATGCTCAAACCGGGGCTTTTAAAAGAGATTGTATACAATGAGACCATTTACTTTACAATCATTTGATGTGAAATTATCATAAATATACTTTAACAACTATAGTTTTGTAGCTCAAAAAAATAATACAGATCTCATGATTTGTAAATTTCATGATCTTAATTAATATGAAACGTTTCAACACATAATTTGAAAACAAGCTTTTCAAAAATTTGGAATTAAAAAGCGTTTCTTTTCTTAATCGGTTTTTGGCTTAAAAGGTTGTGTTAAATATCTACCTTAAGCCAACATAGAATCTTATAGATGTGAATAACAACTTATGACATTGTTTACTAAATTTAGGACCGTCGCAATACCCCAATTTCAAATGGGATTGTATACACTGAGACCATTTACTACCCATGTGAAATCTTAGGGCTTGAGTGAATTATAAAATTAAAAAAAAAATTACTCTAAAATTTGAGTTTGATCGATAGAATAAATGTAGTAATCTAATTTCACATTCAATAGTCAAGATTAATTATGATCATCTTATATTAAAGATAAATGCTCCCATTATATATTTTTCCTTTAATTTTTAACGGGCCCCACAATTTTCGACAAAATCCATGACTTTATTAGTGCTGCCTTTCCCTTCTTTTTCTTAACTTAGTGATATACAATAAACTGTTTGGTGTTGGATGTAGTCTTGTCGGATGAAATTGTATATTTGGTCCATCAGCCAACACATCTAAGTTTACGGGTTTGTGGGACCATGAACTTTGACAAAACGTCTTTTTTAGATGGGACTTTCTGGAAACATCTCAGTTGCTTCAAAAGAACAATCGGCAAAAGGATCATGGGTACATTTGACACACATCCCTCGAGAAAAAAAATTATTATTATTTTATAATAACCCCTACACTTTTCCGGTCACAAGTAAGTAATTTTTAGAAGTACATGCCACCCCAACCCCTCATCAGTTCCCTCCTTTACTTTGTCATCTTTACTCAATAATTATTTCAAGCAAAATATTCAATTTCTTCCCATCCTCTATGTCTTCTCTCTCATAAAGCAAGAGATTAGGAGGAGGAGTTATTCAAGTAAAAACAATTCCTGTGATAGTTAAAAAGGTTAAAATAAAGAAAAGATAGCAATGTAATAAGGGGATAGGATGATAAATATTTATAAAAATTAAGAGATGGGATATAATGAGACTTTTTACATCTAGTACAGGGAGGTCATAATTATTTATAACTATATGATGTGAAATCTGATAATTTGAGTATGTCATAAAATTCGAAAAAAAAATATTTTAACTTTGAATTTAATGAACGAAATAAATGTAACTACTTAATTTCACATTCAATAGTCAAGAGTAATTAGTAATTGTGACTACCGCGTAACAAAAGTAAATAATCTCATTATAAACTTTTCCAAAAATTAATATTAGGTAGTTGAAAAAAAAAAAAAAAGGTTTATTATGAAATTAAATAGTTTTTGAAGGGGTTAATTTTCCAAGAATTTATTTAGCTTAAATTTACTCATATCTAATATATATCATAAGATATATATCAAATGGAGGGTAAGAATTTAGTCTTGGATTGCATTTTGGAGCAATGGACCTACACCCAACACGGTTCGGGTATAGGTTCAAAAATTGGACCGAATGATCGGGTTAGAGTCCATGTTTAAAAAAATATAATGCAACGGGCATTTTTGAAGTTCTTTTGTAAAAACAAAGACCAACATCTACACCATAAAAGTTGCCTTCCTCTATCGCAGGTTGGGAAGCCAACGATCCATCGTACACCAATCGTCCATGCCCCTGCAATGTGCTCATATGCACTCGTTGCTTCTTTTGTAAAGTAATTTATAGTCATTCACACTTTTCTAACTCTTAGACGTGGTATAAATTGTTTTTCTTTTTTGATTCACTCTCTCTTTTTTTTTAACAATAACATACGATTTATCATTAATTCAAATATAAAGCACAAGATATTCAAACAAAGATACAAGATTACTTCTTCACTCACACTCTCTCACCTTTGCAGAATTTACTCTCTCCCTCTCGAGATTATATTCAGCATAGCTTTTATAAAGGCAAAATTTTAACTTTATGCCTCTCACTTTCTCGCCATGGCTTCTCTCTCACTCGCCTAGGCTTCTCTCTCTGATCTCCTACTCTATTAACAATCACTTTCTTGTATCTTATTTTTTAATTCATTTGCATTACAGGTGTGTGATGTATTATTTTTTTTGCTATAGTTGTCAATAAGATTTTTAAATTAGATGATATTATAAAATAAAAATTAAATTTATTCTAATTTGTATAGTAAAATAATAATAAAAGATAAATCAATAATTCCAAATTCGATATATAGTATTATAACTAGTGAGGTTGTTATAATTTTAGATGAGCAAATAGAATTAATAAATATTTTATGTGATACTAATTTCAGTTTGGAAAAGGTATTATTTTTTTTAATCACATAAAATATACTTTTTTAAAAAAAATTGAATCATTTTGATGCAATCCTATAGTATTAAATTATACAATAAATAATTATACATAGGAAAACATCTCAGTAGTCACGTATTTATATAAAAAAATGAAAGTACATAATGTAACACCCCAATTGTTTTCTGAAACTTAAAAATTAACAATTAATTATTATTAATATTTGCAATTAATTTATTGTTAATTTGTTAGTACTTTAATAACTTATTTTATAGTGTAATAAAAATTTGATACAATTTTGGATTGTATTAAGTTGTTATTTATAAATTTTTGAATCATGTTTATTACAATTAATAATTATATATTGATAACAAAATCTTATATTTTATTTATTAATTATACATCCAAATAGGAAAATAAGGTCTCAATGTTCACCTATTTTTACAAAGTAACGAAAGTACATAATGTACCACTCCTTACTTCTTTTAGGAATTAAAAGAATACTATTTTTAGAAGTTTATAGTGATTGTTTGAAAAACTTTTAAGATAAAAATTGTCGATTTCACCGATTCGACACTGGTATGTGAGTGACCGATTCGAGTCACATATCCATTTTTTTAAACTTTTAAAAAACAAAACAAAGTGATGAGGTTGTTTATAGAGAAAGCTTTCTATGTTCCCCCTATAACATAGAAGTTCTATGTTCCCCTTATTCAACCGTCCATTTTTGAATGGTGGGCTAAGATTGTCCCAATCACAATATCACGTCTCTACACTGTTTTATTTTTACTTTTTTTTTATAAACTGTTTTGGCACAAAATTTCGGACGTTCATTCCTATAGTAAACTCGCACTAACGAAAAATATAAAAACAATATTTTCAATAAAATAAAATGATCAAAAACCCTGAAAGTTTGAAGGGGTATTTTGGTTATTATTTTCTATTGAAAAATTATTGTTAATATTTTTTATAGGTGTGCCCCAATGAGAAGATGGTACGTACCAAATTTCATATTAAAAAAAGTTGTATTGGAAAAAAAAGTTAAAAAATAAAATAATTAAAGGTGTCGGATCTAAGATCAAATGATGAGTGACTCTCTTGATAAAAAAAATAGACAGCCGAATGGTAGGAGAAACATAAAACTTCCATATTGGAAGGGAACGTAGAAAGCTTTCTCTCGTTTATAAAGTGATATGAGGATACTGGTCCAGCAAATCCCTCCTGCCACGTGTTTAAGAGGCGGGACCAAATGAAATAAACTTGGTCCCACACGGCCATTGTAACTTTAGAATCATACAAAACCTCCAAGGTCCACTTCATTTTGAAAGGCATGAAATCTAAAGCTAAAGAAAGGTACGTTCACATTGATTCAGCAGTCTCCTCAAAACCCATTCATGAAAGAAAGCCAAATCCTCCATAAATAACTTCTCCCCGATGAAAGTGCCTTTCTACGTGTATGTTGATCAAGAACAAAACAAAACCCATCACAAAGGAAACGTCAAAAATTGCAGCTCAATTATGCTTAATTTCTTTTTTTTGATGACCACCTCAATCATGCTTGATTATTCCCTACATTGAAGGTGATTTCACCTCAATGTTTTAGGGAGAAAATTTATAACTCTTTTTGAAATTTTTAGTAAGTCACTATTTATTTTATTATTATTAATTTTTTTTTTGAAACGTGGGACGTTGTGCTATAAAAACGCAACTTCTAATATCTTGACCTAATACCATTCTTGAGAATTTTCAACTCTTTGTTGGAGAAAAATAAACTCACATCCACGAACACACAAGGGAGAGAGAGTGTGTGCGTGTGTAAGAGAGATGGGAAAGGGACTGAGGTCGTGCCGGTTTACTACTCATACTTCAGTTGTATATTGTGGTTTGCATTCCCATTGAAAGCTTGAAAACCCACTAACTAAATTACTAGTGAGAGAGACAAAATTTTCTCGCCAAGCTCGACCAAGTTTCTAGACCATTACAACGCAAGGTTGTATGCATTATTTTTTTAAAACATTAACATCTCTCTCGCCAAAAAAAAAAAAAACAAACATAAAATTTGCTATTCGATAATCCTTACGCAAAAAATGACTAGGGTTATTTCAGATATTATCGGAAGGACTAAGAGCATTGTCCCTTCTTCATGCTATTAATATTTAATAATAGTGTTGAAAAGTGAACTCACGAATGGTGTAAGTACTGAGAGATTTAATGATCCATGGCAACATCGGAAACATTCCTCGTTCGTAAATTCAGGGAGAATCTCGATGAAACTGCCCCCATCATAGCAGCTTTTTACAATCGCTACCTCTGACTGTCGGCCACTACGTCTTTCGAATAAAATAAGTGAACCTAGATCATGAAAGTCTTCACCTTCTTATTCTTCAGAGTAGGAAAATAATTGCCACTTACAAAAAATAAAAAATAAAAAATAAAAAAATTAATTGCCATTTTTTTGGCTAAATAATATCATTGTCGCCTGGCAGATAATTACTCGGTTAGGATCCAAAACCCAAATTTTATACTCTTATCCAGTGTTTTAAAAAAAGCCGAGTCGAACCGGACTCGCCCGGTTCGACTCGGAAATCGCAAAAGTGGATCGAATCGGCTGAAAAATCGGAAATCGTCTGGTTCTAGAGAGAACCGGACGATTCTGTACAGCGACTCGCCGATTCACTGTACGGAATCAGCTAGTCGGAACGGTGAATCGACGAGTTCGTACGGATTTTTTTTTTTTTTTTTTTGTAATCTATGATAGATTTTTTTGTAATACTTGATCGATTTTTTTGTAATCCATGATCGAATTGTTTTTGTTTTTTTGTAATCCATGATCGAATTTTTTGTTTTTTTGTAACCCATGATAGAATTTTTTGTAATCCATGATCGAATTTTTTGTAATCCATGATCGAAATGTTTGTTTTTTTTTCTTGTAATCCATGATAGAATTTTTTGTTTTTTTTTTTTTTGTGTAACCCATGATAGAATTTTTTGTAATCATGATCGAATGTTTTGTAATACATGATCGAAATGTTTGTTTTTTTTTTGTAATCCATGATCGAAATGTTTGTTTTTTTTTTGTAATCCATGATTGAATTTTTTGTTTTTTGCTTTTTTTGTAACCCATGATAGAGTTTTTTGTAATCCATGATTGAATTTTTTGTAATCCATGATCGAATTGTTTTTTTCTTTTTTTGTAATCCACGATTAAATTTTTTGTTTTTTTGTGTTTGTTTTTTTTTGTAATCCATGATCGAATTTTATGTAATCCATGATCAAATTTTATGTAATCCATGATCGAATTTTTTGTAATCCATGATTGAATTTTTTGAAAATTTGTGATTTTTTTTTTTTAATCCATGATCGAATTTGTTTTTGTAATCCATGATAGAATTTTTTGAAAATTTGTGATTTTTTTTTTTAATCCATGATCGATTTTTTTGACAATTTGTTATTTTTTTTTTTAATCCATATTATTCAAAGGGAAAATGAGAGAAATGATGATTCTGACGCCACCCTATCCCAGCCATATTATTCACATATCGAGTCCCAACAGCAACAGTGTAGGGATGAGCACGACAATGCAGGTGAGCATAAATGATGGACAAACTTCGGGGATTTTAGATTGGAAACACAACAAAACACTAACACTCAGGGATTTGGGAATAGTCAGACGCCTGCTAATATCGATGATTCGTTTTTAGATCGAATCAATGAATTGTTAAATGAATTCAATCAATGGCACTAGCGTGACCAAGAAGAACAATAACGTCGTCTATCATTTTATTTTTAGATCATATGTTACTAATTTTATGCTTTATTGTAGTCCATGTATGTTGATATACTTATTCCATGATAATTATATGTTTATCCTTTTGTGTGATGTAAATTAAATGCTGAATGGCGGTTCATGCAGGAAAAGAACATATCAATATTCGCATATTCATTCAAAAACATGAAAATTCTTAATGGAGTACCTTCATTTCTTATTGAATTCCTAAAAAACAATATTTATAATGAATTTTAATAATTTTTTCAGATTTTTTTGAAGCTTTATTCTGACCGATTCACCGGATTCCCAATCCGGATCGTCAATTCGTCGATCCGGATCGGTTTTTTGGAAGCCCGATCCGGGTCACCGATCCGTTTTTTAAACCATTGCTCTTATCTAAGTATGGGTACGGATCTACGATTTGGATTTAATGGGTCATATATGAATCCAAAATTTGGATCTAAATAGTAATTTAGATTAGATTGGGGTACAGGTGGATCCAACTTGGATCCCGTTTCAAAAAAAAAAATGGATCGGAATCGGATCTGATCGAGTTATTAAATTATAGATGCTGTTAGCATGCGACCAAGCCCACACATGTAGAAATGCAGGCTTGGCAATAAATATATTTTTAAAATATAATTGATTCTAATTTTTAGAAAATATATAATCCTTAACATGGAAATCATGATTATGAACAATAAATAAATTTTAAAAAATAAAAACAATAATTATATTGAGAAAACCTTTGAACCGTTAGTTACAATTGTTTTTAAATAGACCATCTATTTGCATCCATCTTTAACATGGATGCTTTATACCTCTGGACCGCATATTGAAAACATGCGGTCCAGCCCACATGAAACCCTTGTTCTTCAAATATTAGATATTATTATGGAAAAAGTTCATATAGAGCCAAGGCTCTAAACAATCAAATTAGAGCCTACCTAAAAAATTTCACTAGAAGGGGTTGTTTTGATACCCAAATATCCTCAAATTGATCATCTTGACATCAAGATGCATTTCACTAGAAGAGGTTGTTTTGATACCCAAATATCCTCAAATTGATCATCTTGACATCAAGATGCATGGACATGAGAAAAAAATGGATTTCAAGATTTGAAAATAATGTATTTTGTAATGCATTTTTTGACCATCAAATTTCAAGATTTTCAAATTTTCATAGATATATCAATCTACACTATTTTTTAAGCTTTAAACTTTATAAATAAAAATGAAAAATATATTTTAAGGCTATCACAAAAGATTTTCAGTATTAAAACTACATTTCTCGACACTATTTGAATGTAGGCTCTAATTTAATTATCTAGAGCCTTTGCCTATTTAAACCGCACCCTATTATTATTTTTACATATAGATATAATATAGTATTTTTGTTATATATTATTTATAGATATAAAATAATATATTAAATAACTTTTTTGGATCTGATTGGGTCATGATCTAGATCTAGACTCATGTAAAGATCCGATCAGTATAGATATGAATCCAAATCCCATATAGACCTTTTGGATCTAAATCCGGATCCCAATGGATCCAAACTAGATCCAACCCATTCTCAGCCCTTTCTATTGATTAGCATGGCACCATGTTTCTTGTTTTCCAAAATCTTCAAAATTAATGTGGTTTGACGGTTAAGATAACAGAGGATGGAATATTTGATTCAAAAATCACATTACATGAAAGAATATTGTATATTCTTTCATGCTAAAATCACCTCTCTCTTATTGATAATGTGTAGAAAGCACTAATCCAGTGAAAGAATTCACCCGAAGAAAAGTCATCAAGTGAAAGTACGCAATCTATGCAATAATTAAACAAATTCATAAAGTGGAATTTCTAACATGATGGGTGTGTGCTAAAAAATAAATGTAGAAATCTGATTTTTGCAAGGAAACAAATTAATAAAGTGGAATTTCTAACATGATGGGTGTTTGCTAAAAAAGAAATGTAGAAATCTGATTTTTGCAAGGATGCAACATGTTTGAGCCTGATGAAGTTCGTCTTAGCAAAAGTTTTTTTTCCAGGGAAAACATAAATTAAAGGTTTGAAATCCTTTACAAAATCATATAACTGATTAAAATATTATAAATAACATTTGAGGATTTTCTTTTAAATTCCTATTTCAATTGGTATGTTCTCAAAAGGAAAATAAAAATTCCCATATGGCCGGTGTTAAAAAGCTTGAACAAGAAAGGGTACTTTGGTAATTTTAATTAAAAAGAGGCCTAAACAAAATGAGATAAGTACCAATACTTATTTAGAATTAGAGATAATGACCAGCTTGTTGGGTATTTAAAATGAAAAACAATGAGAGGTATTTATATCATTTGACATAACCATAGCGGCATAGCTATAGCAAACGATGTAAATCCTTTTTTTTTTTTCTGATTTCAAATACAAAATAAGATTTTGATTCTTTCTTACTCAGAACAAGCAACATATCATCTATAAAGCCTTTTTAGAGGCAAAAGAATCAAAATGCCCTTAATTGTTCGGCTTTTTAACCCCAAATAAGAGTAATTTGGGAATATTTTAAGGTTTTTCTAAGGAAATACTTGATTAAAATTAAAATTTACAAATAAACTCTTAAATGCAATATGTAAGTTTTGAATTCTATGATTTTGTAAAGGAATTCAACCTATGAATTACTATTTTTAAACTTTTTATTATTGAGGAGCGAAAAATGAATACAAGATATGTCAAAAGGAAGAAAAATAAACATATAGAAGATAGTAAATTAAGGAAAATTGTTTCATGCAGGTTAGACCACATTTCTACAATTTGCCGTCCCGAAGCATAAAACATCTATTTTTAGGTGGTCCATCTAAAAACAAGTGCAACTAACCGTCCAAATATTTTCTTAATATAATTATTATTTTTAGCTATCAAATTATTATTATTTTTTCTTATTCATGATTTTCATATAAAATATTATATATTCTCTAAAAATTAAGATCAAATTGTATTTTAAAAATATACCTATTGCCAAGCCCGCATTTCTACATTATGCGGGCTCACCGCATAGAAACCGTGTCCATAAATTAATTGTGTTCTACCTTAGAAACTTGCCATATGTGATACTCGTCACGCATGACATGTCTAAATAAGTGTCCAAGAGATACTTATCAATGTTTAAAGTAACTTGCCACATGTGACACTTGTCACGCATGACATGTCTAAATATGTGTTCAAGAGATACTTATTAATGTTTAAAGTGGTACAAAAATAGCCCTAACGATAGGCGCTTTTAATATTAAAAAAACAAAGACAAAAGAAAAAAAGATTTTGTCTTTGATGGGCCTAGATTTAGCCGCTAAAATTTCTATGGTCTATGCTAAATATAGGATACATGCCTAAGTTTAAGAGACACTTATTAATGTTTAAACTTTAAAGTAGTACAAAAATGGAAGATTTTGTCTTGATAGGCTTAGGTTTAAACCCCTAAAATAAATTCTATGGCACATGCGTTTAAGAGACACTTATTAGTGTTTAAAGTAGTACAAAGGTCAAGCTTTCTATACTTTGACCGCTGTATAAAAATTATATAATTTCTCGTATCCAATTGTCCATTTTTAACAGACGGTTGAGATGACTTTAATCGCAATATCATATTTTTATATTGTTTTATTTTTAATTTTTTTTATAAATTATGTGAATATAAAATATGGTATGTGTCATCATCTCATTGGGACGTACTTTAAAATAATATTAAAAATTATTTTTGATAAAATACAATGACAAATATATTTATGATAATTTCAAAGGTATTTTGGTTAAAAAATATTTTCGATAAATACAATGATCAAAATACCCTAGATAATTTAAGGAGTATTTTGGATATTTTAGTTATTGAAAATCTAATTTTTATATTTTTTACCGGTGCAAGTTTAAGAGAGGAGTGGATGCTCAAAATTTGGGATTAAAATGTTTCGTAAAAAAAAATTAAAAATAAAATACTCTAAGACGTCGAATTTAGATCAAACTATTAATGATCCATTTGATCTTAATCGAACAACTAGAGGAGGGAAAGTATATATCTTCTGTACGGTTGAGATAAACCTTTACCTGTACAAAAATGGCCCAAGCAATAAGCACTTTCAATATTAGAAACAGAAGAAGAAAGATTTTGTGTTGATAGGATTTCACCGCGTAAAATTTATTTGGTCTATGTTAAATTCTAGGGTACGATTTATTGTTCATGCACTTGTAAAGTGTGTATGTAAACTCCGATTCGGATTAGTTGCTTCCCTATGTAGGTTACATCTCTAAAATTTAAAATCTTAAAATTATTGTCTCTAAAATTTAAAATCTTAAAATTATTGTAGGAACCTTCTGCGTGGGAGCAAATGTAAATTACTTGTGCAAAGGCATGGTCTTCTCAAATATAATTGTAGTGCAGATTAGACAGTTGCTAATAGTGTTTTGCAACCTCTTGTTTTTGAACGAGAATAGCCAATTCGCATAGGGAATAACCGTACCGAACTGGTTCTAGACAGATATTAGTATCGGACTGATCCCCCTTATAACCTCTCCTTTTTGTCTCTCTTTTAAAATTTATTTAGGTGACCTATTAGATCCCCACCTCATTAATCTTTATTTTAATTTTTATTATTTAATTTTTTAATATTTTTCTAAAACACCAACTTAAGGAGACAGAGATTTAAAAACTTTGTTGATAACTATTGTCTCAAAGCTTAGATCGAGGATGGATCGTCCACCCTACATATTTGTGTCAAAATCACCATCTGAAAATCTACTTCAACCCTTCACAAATCTTGTATATCTATAAAAATATGAAAATTTTCAAAGTGGATATTGTGCATAATATTTTATCAGATGCATTGAGGTTCGGAACTTTTTTTTATATGATAATCAATTGGAGAAGCGTGTAATATCGACATAACCTGTTCTAATAGATTTGTGCGATGCACCGCACTTGTATATATAAGTTTAACACCTTGTATAAACATTCAAATACCGGGGGATTTGAAATAATTTTTAAAAAAATGATAGATACCCCCAATTTCAACTTTCCACGTTTCTTACCCCTATTACCTTTTGCATTATACCTTAAAATCCAACGCTATCTTTTTTTTTGTTTGTATATACTCCCTTAGTCAAATAATTAAACCATGTTATAATCAAAATGCCATTTTATCTCTCACTTCGTTTTTCAATTTATTTTTTATATTCTCTCTTTAACTAAACTCCTCCCTCTCCCTTCTGTATTTTCAACTTACCCAAACAAAAAAAATAGCTTTTTCTCTCATCCGTATTATCTCTGTCAACCAAATCAAACTAAACTCTCTCTCTCCTTTCTCCAAAACTTCTCTCTACCTGTGCCCTCTTTCCCATTATCGCTGTCTGCCCACCCTCTTTCTACTTCTCCCCAATATTCTCTCCTCCATTCCCTCTCTCTAATCCATTGCCTCTATCCCATTCTTTGTCTACCCACTTTCTCTCTATTTTTTTTTTTTCAAACTTCTTTCTCATTCCCTCTCTCCCTTTCTCTGAGCCTACCCGCATTTTCACGTTTATTCATCACGATGTGTGCCGATAGAGATAGAATGAGAGAGATGGTAGATGGCGTGTAGAGAGAAAGGCAGAGAGAATGAGAGAGAAGAGATAGAATAGGAGAGAGAGGGAGAAACATAGAGAGAATAAGACAGAATGGGTAGAGGGAAAAAGAGAGAGAATGGGAGAGAGAGTTTGGGGAAAAAGTAGAGAGAGGGCAGGTAGACTAAAATAATGGAAGGAGCGCAAACTATTGGAGAAAGGAGAGAGAGACCACAGATGAGAGAGAAAGTTTAGTTTGATTTGGTGGAGAGAGAAAATATGGATGAAAGAGATAAAGCTTGTTTTTTTGATAAGTTGAAAATAGCGAAGAGAGAGAGAGTTTAGTCAGAGGGAGAATATTACAAATGACTTAAAAAAAAATGAAGAGAAAAAAGAAAAGGTATTTTGGTCACAAAATGATTTGACTATTTGACTGTGAAGTATATACCAAAAAAAATAGCGATAGAGTTTAGAGAATAATACAAAAAAATAATGTGAAGTAAGATATGTGGAAACTTGAAATTGAAGGGATTTATAATTTTCCAATGGTTTTTTATCCTCAATCCACCCGAAAGTGCAAGGTGCAGCCGAGGTATCATTGCCAACACTGCCCAATAAAGAATTTGTGAGTTTTGTCTTTGAAGGCAAGGAAGTTGCATGTGCAATGCAAAGGGTATACACCCAGCAAAGTTACATGCGGCCGGACAAATGCATGTTGCTTGTCGAGGCCATGTGTCCCGCACCGCTCTGTTGGCCCAGTCCTAAAAAATAGGGTAGCTCAGGGTTAAAACACCAGAGCGGGGTTCCATCGAGTCTCAGTCCATAGCCGGTTTTTTAATTTTTTTTAAAATTTTTTTTTGTAATTTTTTTAATTTTTTTTTAAATTTTTCTAATCAGAGCCCGCCCATTCCAAACATGGGCTGGCCCGGGCCAGGTATAACCTGTCGCCACCCCTACAGTAGGGAAACATACTGTGGCCTTTGACACCTGCCATGGAATGCATCTAACCAAGTGAGAAACAAGCCACAAAATTACATTGTCATTAATATATATGCAAATAACTTCTCTCAATCAGTGTTCAACAAATAGAACTGCGGACGGGAATTTAGGTCCTGCGTAGGCCAAAACGTGTTTAAAAAAATAAAAGTTTTATAAAAATCTTAAAAAATATGAAATTTATATTAAATTATAATTAAACAAAACAAATCCAAATTAAATTGAAAAGTAGTAATTTTTTTTAAAAAAAAACTCAATTTGTACCTATAGGTATTTTAGAAATAATCCAAAAAAATATATATATATATAAAAATAAGTATTATGGCCAAAATGCATTACATTTGTTTTTCAAAATGATAAAAAATATTAAAAAACATATTACAAACAAATCTTGTATGTTTTGGAGTTTTATATAATATTTTATGAATTTTTTAAAATAACCGATCGAACCACCTAAACCTGCTAAAACTGGCTTGGCCAATGACTGGTTCCGACTTACTCAGCTGGATCCAAGTTTGACCGGCTGATTTGTCGAACACTGATCTTAATTATTAGACTTTATTGAAAAAGTGGTAGGAAGAAATGCCAGTCTCTAAATAAAATGACATGTTTGATCATCTCTTAATCTCAATAATTTTCTTCCACTCTCATCTTTGATTCAACTCTCATCTTTGATTCATTTTTGCATCAGCGCAAATTATTCTTGACCATCCAACATGAATTGTGAGAGCCCTTTTAAAACTAAGCAAAGGCACATGCATGTCTTAGAACCTATTATTTGTTTCTCTATCAATTCCACACACTCTCCCTCTCTTATCAACAGCACTTGTGCAGAGTCTCAGGTTTCTTTGAAGAGACTCAATGTCCATTAATTGATATAAATATATAGACTTATCTTTTATAGATAAATTACAGATGACACTAATAGAAATTGAATCATAGATACCTAAACTATACTTAGACTTACCATAAAATACAGGACACAATATCATCTCGTTATTTACTGATTACAATATATATCTTCTATATCAACCAGATATGCAATATATATTTTCATTTCACACTTCCCCTCAAACTCAAGATGTTATGAGAGAGAGTAGTTGGAGTTTGAACGCTAATTGTAGAAACGAGCAGTTGGATCTTCAGGTGTATAGCATGACCAGTAGATACAGTGGTTGTCATGCACACATGATCAACAAGCATAGAAAGCAGCGGTGGATCAACAAGCCTCAGGAACAAAAATTGTAGACAATCCCAAAGAGAAAAATAGATCAGATAGTTGAAAATGACTCGACAGAGAGACAGATCCAGGAGTCGAAACATGATTCGACAGCGAGTCAAAACACGACTCGGGCATAGAGACATATCAAAGAGTCGAAACATGACTCGGCATAGAGACATATCAAAGAGTCGAAACACGACTCGATAGATAGACATATCAGAGAGTCGAAATACGACTAGGTAGGGACATATCAGAGAGTCGAAATACGAATCGATAGAGAGGACAGATCAGATAGTCAAATCATGACTCGACAGAAGTTGCACTAACTGGTGATCAACATACTCGTCTTGAAAATCAAAGACAATGCTTCGGGGATGTGGAATGGACACAACTAAGAAGAATTTGGCTCTAATACCATGTGAAGAGTCTCAAGGTTCTCTAAAAATACTCTTTGTATCCATTAATTGTATGAATGTACATACTTGTCTTTTATAGATAAATTACAAATAACACTAATAAAAACTAAATCATAGACATCTTAACTATATTCAGAGTTGCCATAAAATATATGACATACATTCTATATTAGCCGGATATGCAATATATACTTTTCTTTCGCAACACTTACCATTAGCCCATTAATACATAATTGACAAGCATACACTTCTCCCTAAACTTTCCATCTTGACATGTGAGAAACCTTGCACTAAACCAATGGCTCTTTTCTAACAATCCATCCCACTCTCTCTTTCTTTCTCTACATCTAAACTCACTCTCTCTCACTAGAACTCAAGCTCATGCATCATTGACAAACCTGCAATTCTTCCTGATATCTCCATCTTGTCCAGTGAGGACACTTATGTTGGCCATCTTCACCATAGAGACCATAAAGTCCTTGAAGAAGAGATATTGATTGTAACTGTAGTTAGCCACCATAGAAGCTGTCTGGTTATTGGTTAACAGTGCTTGATCCGATTTGAGAAGGCCCAAATTGTTGATCAAATTCTTGTAATAAACATTGTCGAAATAGTTAGTGGTGACTCGATCTAAGGGAGCCAAATTGGTTGATGTATCTGAGGCATTGTTGGGGCATTGACTTTGTAAGTCCTCTAAAAGAGTGGAATCAAGGGTTGGGTCTGGGCTCCCTGTGCCACTGTGGTTGAAGAGCCTTGAGCTGAAGGTGGAGCATTTGGCAAACCCGAAGGTGTGTCCACCTGAGGAAGGGGAAAAAGATCGTCATTCATTTGGGCTAACGAGAGAAAGTTGGAAGAATCAAAGTCGGTCCAAGGTCCCCATCCTCCGACCGCTCTAGAATTGAGCCTTGCTAATGAAAACTGAAATAAAAAAAAATTGAAAAGCGATTTAATGATAGCATCTTCAGACTGGAGGGCAATTTTGAAAAAAGAAAAAGACATGGTTCCACTTACCTTCTTTGTAATTTTTATAAAAAAATGGCCATTTCATATTTTCATTTCTTTTGTTTTTGAGTGATTTATGTATGGATACTAAAATTTTAGGTAAAATACAAAATTTTCCGTTTATAGGTGAAAATTACAAAGAAGATCGGTCAACCGGTCTTTTTTTTTTTTTTTTTTTTTTCAATTTTACCCTTCGGTTAACTTGAATTTTATTTTTTTATTTTTTGTTATTCAAATTTTATTCGTTAGTAGGGCATATCCCCAAACTTTAAGGCACTGCTCTACTATTGAAAAAACTAAAAAACAAACACAAAAAAATAATCAAAATTCGAGTCGACCGACAAGTAATTTTGAAAAAAATGAAAAAAAGAAGAAGAAATGTTAACCAACCTTCTTTATAATTTTATTTTACCTAAAATTTGAAACTCCATATGTAAATCACTCTTTTTTCTTGTGTCCGTACTAAAATTACTCATATAACAAAGAAAAAATACATCACGTGACAAACCTGAGAGTACAACAACATCTTTGAGATTGAGACCTTTGGCCACAAATTTGTCAGTAATTTTATCTAGGGATTCCGAAGGCCCTGGTATTTCACTGTTTGCTGCACTTTCACTCCCAACTTTCCCATCTCTCCTTCCCAAATATACGTACCAATAAGGACCACCCATCTAACATAACACAACAGTCAAGAAATTTAAATCCTGTCCCATTCAAATGCGGTTAGTTCCTTCAAATGATCCATATTAGAAAAGAATTTAAGATCTCAAGCACATCATTAATTACAATAACTAAAAAATAGTTAGATATGATAATTTGCAAATAATTAAAATAAATTGATCTACGAATAATTAAATTAAATAGTGATGTACATGCCAATAACAATGTTTAAGATGACTATTTTTAATATTTTAATTGTATATTTTTCACATTCATGGTCATGGTAACCGATATTGTTGGCATGTGAAATTTAAGGTCAAAAATTTATTTTTGAGACTGCTTTTAAAGTTGAAAATATTTAAAAAAGTTGTACAAAGAAAGTATTTATTTTCGATACAAGGAGATAACTCTTGTTTGTTAGATTTCAAATTGGGTAGTTGTGTACGTATGGTTGATTAGACTCAAAGTTGAAAATAAAGATTTATCGAACTTTTATGACGTCTCCAAATCACTTAATTTGACATCTAATAGCTAGTAGCAAACCTCGTAACAAAGGTAAATTGTCATAAGGTATACAATCCCCAACATTTATACAAATACTCGGAAACAAAGCAAGACCTGCCGAACAAAATAATAATATGCACATAATAGTAGGCCCATATCTAACGAAATAATGAAATTAGAGGCAAAAAGATTTGGATACCCCTCTAAGGATCATCCCCAACGAGCTAAAAATAGGCAAAATTTTCTCCTGCGGGTAACTTTGGTCATTTGTTATGGGTATGCAAACAAATTCTTAAATAAATCAAGTGATAGTATTATAATATGTTTAGGGGAGGAAATGGTGGTAATCTGCTCAGCACCACCGATTCAATATCTCTGTCGTTTACGTAAATAATAGAGTGATTTACGTCCGGAACCTAAAATTTCAGGTAAAATACAAAATACAAAATGCTTCGGTTATAATGAAAATTATAAAGAAGTCGGTCAACTGGATTTTTTTAAAAAAATAAAAATAAATTGCCTCTCGGTCAACCTGAATTTTAATTGTTTTTAGTTTTTTTTTATGGTAGGGCAGTGCCTCAAATTTTAAGGTATTGCCCTACTAATAAATAAAAAAAAAAATTCAAAATTCTGGTTGATCGAGAGATAATTTTGAAAAATAAAATAAAAAAAAATGAGTTGATCGACATTTTTTTATAATTTTTACATATAAATGAAACATTTTGTATTTTACCTAAAATTTTAAAATCTCTACGTAAGTCACTCAAAAGTAATAGAAAGTTTACCTCATTACCAGAGAGAGAGAGAGAGAGAGAGAGAGATAAAAATTCTAAGCTCCTTTGTGAAAGAGGATAAAAATGCTAAGCTCGTGAGAGAAGGAGAGAGACGATGCTCCTTTGTGAAAGAGGATAAAAATGCTAAGTTCGTGAGAGAAGGAGAGAGACGATGAGAGAAGGAGAGAGAGGGGGAGGTAAGTACAAGGAAAACGGAGTCTCTAGCAGCAAGAGCAAGAATATCAGAGCATGAAACAGTGGCAGGACACTCCTTCTCGACACTTGCTTTGATGGTGTCTACAACCTCGAAACCTCTTGTTGAGTTCCGATTCGGCCCCGCATTCTTTTCGCTTGTGAAATTGGCAGTGTCGTCCAAAAGTAGTGATGCATCACACCCCTATTATCCAGAACATGCTCAAATTACAATTTAGAGAGAGGGGGTTAGAAAAAGGGATTGTCTATAAAGAGACTATTTATTTTTTGTATATGGAAGTCACACTCATTTTCATTAATTAAAAGTCAAATTGGTGTTTAAAAAAATACTGGATTTTTTTATGGAATTTTGTGTTTATTGACCCTTTTACAACCACTTATTTTGAAATTTAAAGGACAAGATTTATTATGACATCTATGTACAAAAAATAAATGAACTCTTTATAGACAATCCTTTAAACAAAAGATAGAACCGACCAAAACCAAATCGGCCAGTGCTTGGTTTTATTTGGACCGGCCGAGTTTGCAAACACTGGTTAAGGTAAACAAGTGGTAGAGATACTAATATTAGGAAGATAGAAAAACGGTGGTTAGAGAGAGAACTAGTGGTAGGGGTACTAAACTTGTAGAGAGATAGAGAGTAGCATAATAAGTGATAGTAATAGCAGCAGAGAGAGAGAGAGAATTAAAAGGGAATGTAATGAACTCATAAACCTTTACATAACTAAAGAAAGGTAAGGAAAGAGGTTGGGGTGGTGGTGGTGGTAGCACCCCCGCACCTTTACCCCCGTACCTTTGTTACTATGTTGTGTTTTATTCTCACTGACACCACTACACTAACATCGACAACATCTCACTAATATCTTCAAAACACTAACTCCTATATTATTTGAAAAACCAAACAAATAACCCCTAATTTATTTGAAAAACCAAGTAAGGACTTGTCTTTCCCACTTAATTATCCAAAAATAAATAATAAAAAAAACCAAAAAAAAGGCTTCATCTCCTCAACAGAATCAATATAACAGGCACTCACATTAACGAAGCAGTCATGAAAATGGAGACGTAGAAGAGAGGCTGCCATCCTAGAGTCATTTTTAACAGCTGCCCACACTGCACCCTTAACCAGCCTTGTTAAATTAGGGCAACTCGATTTGTAGAAGTTGTAATCAAGCTGAGACTGCACCAGAGAGCTAAGACTTACAAAGCAAAATAGAGAGAGAAAGAAGTAACCCATCAAATTGGTATAGGGATCAGTTGATGTTGAGAATTAAGTTACGGGCTCTATTCTTCTTTGAAAAAGAGAGAGAGCAAATGTGTTATGAAACTATGAGGGAAGCTTATGGGAATTTATAAGGAGTGAATTGTTCTATGGAAGTAATGCTTCGAAATTTAGAAAGAGGAAGTGACCAAAAAAGTTGGAGAGACACATAGAGAAATCTTAGTGGTCGTCCCACTAGGGACGTCCACATCTAGTTTGGTCAAGTTCCACGTCCTTAAAATGAGAGGGTTATTACGTGGCAATGGGTCCGGGCGTACCCAAAAATGCTATGGGACTCAAACCTGGACTCGGATTCAATCGGATCACATCCAAAAATTAAAATATGTATGTATATAATTATATTTAAATATATTCGATATATTAAGATTAGAAAAAACATTATTGAACCCAAACCCAGCTTCCATGAACTCCGAATAATATTCAAATCGAAGATTTGGACCCAGACCCGACCCACCGAATCCAATTATCACCCTTCGGAGCCGCCTCATGAGTTAGGCTTGTGCACGTAGCGTGATCATGGGGTGGTGGGTTTGACTTTGTTCAACACACCATTTGATAGTTAGAAGGTGGGATTAGGGAGGTGGTCTTTTTTTACGTGCCTCCGTCCTAAATTTCAAACGTGCTCTTTCGCCATTCTTATTTTAGTCACCCCACCACTCTTTTTGTCTCTCTAGTTAGTGCTCCTCTGACGTAGGACTCTCAATGGTCTGGGCGTCTGGCCCAGTCTCCTAAGGTAGTAAAAAAAAAAGGGAAAAGTCCAAACAACCCGAGGACTGGACTTTTTATGTAAGTTGTCCTTAATTGTTTTTATATTTATTTTTTTTCGAAAATATATTTTTTTTTGGCAATGTCTCTCGAAGTAAAAAAACATACATTTTTTTTTGTGCAAATACCTTTTTATTTATCTAAAAATTTAATTTTGGCCGGACATTCACGTAGGCTTACATGGGCTGACTTTGGGCTTGTTGACCGTATGAGCCTGTTGCCGAACCGCATGGGCCCATTTTCAGACTGCTCTTTGGCAGTGCCGGACCGCTTAGGCCATATAGAGCCACGGCAGGGACTATTCTGCCCACCCGCATTGGGTTATAGAGATCAGGCCTGGGCTTGGGGCGGGCAAGTTCTAGCCCTAGCTGAGGAAATTGTGATCCTAACTATAAGAAAATTATGAGCCTAACTCTTTTTCTCTCTGTTGGATATGGTGATATCCAAAATCACCCATATAAGGAAATCCCATGTTATGTTGGATTGAGATTGATATTGATAAGTTTTTTTAAAAAAATAGAAATTAAAAAAGAGTAAGACTCTTGGGGTATATCTCTTGGTTTTGAGATATATATAATATCTATAGAAAATTTTCTATTTAGTATAGAGTCCAAACCTTATATATATGGGATGAAAGAGGAAAGATTATATGTGCCCTATTTAAATCACCATATGGGAAAGGTAGCTTCCTTTAAAGAGATAGGCATGACCTCCTTTGCATCAGAGGAAAAACCACTCCTTAGAGAGAAAAGAGCTTTATATAGAGAGAATTACCATAGATGTTGCTCATGTAGATTGAGAGACTGGTTTCTTTTGGGTGGTTTCCTCTTTTAATGAGAGAAAGTCTTGGTTGCTCTCAAGGGTTTTTTCTTAGACAACGGTTTAACTGTGGAATAGAGATAGATTTCTTCTTAAAAAGTGGTTTAGCTGTAGAATAGAGATGAGAGATAGGTAGGTGTTGCCGATCAGGAGAGCGGGTCTAAAAGGGTTTGCTCGATTGTGTTTGTTGAAGGTTAGGGATGTAACTTTATGTCCCAAAATCTATGATATAACTTTCATTGGTATAATGGATTTAAATATGTCGTGCCCATGGATGTAGCCCTCTTGGGCTAAACCACGTACAACTTTGTCTTCTTATAGTGTGTGTTTCATACTTTATCTCTCGTATTATGACTCGTGCTCTCTCTTATTTTGTTTTAAGTTGGATAAATATACGATCTTAGTGGGATTTAATTTTTGAGATTTTTGTTTTTACATCTAAGAGGGCTCTTAGATATCTACACTCTCTATTTTATTTCTCTCTCTTTACTTCACACCATATGAAGTATCTTAGCAGACCTATAATAATGCTTATGTACATGACGATGGTATCTAATTACCCATTACTCCTTACCAATTTGACTTATCAATACAAGAATTCGAAAATGGTCCCATAGTGGGCTTAGGTATGTAGCACTTTTGCAACCCCCACCCCCAAACTCCACACCAAGTAAAACATATTAATAAATCTAATTATGCTGTGCATATTTTACATGAAGATAATGGTCCTCACCAATTTGATATACAATGCAAGCATATGAAAATGGTTTATTGTTTATCGCTAAGGTATATGACAGGCCAAACCCTTGAGATTATGTCTACCCCACCCCCGCTTTCTTGAGTGTTTACTCATTCCCACTCCCTCCCTCTCTCATTCACTTAGATATGTCGAGTTGACATTTGCACAAGGTGTCGGTCTTAAAACAATCAAGTGCACCTCTAAATCTTGTCGAAAATGTAATTCTAATGTTGGAAATTCTTATGATGGCCTAAAATGCAACCTTTAAATCTTGTCAGAATATGCAATTTCAATGTTGGAGATGGCCTAAAATGCACCTTTAAATCTTGTCAGAATATGTAATTTCAATGTTAGGAAATTCTTATGATGGCTAGGAAATATATTATCACCTATATTTATAAAATTTAAACTTTTATAAACAATACAAAATGAGAAGGTCTATAAATACTTGAAAATTTAAAAAAACAACATTCTAAATAATATGTTACAAGATACATTATTTTTAGAACTCAATTTTTTTTCTACATCCATTTCTCTTGTGGTGAATACGATTTACTAGAACATTTTTTAGCATTGGAACAACATTTTCTTAGAGATCTTTAATGTGCACCTTACTTTTATACTACAAAATTGATGCCTTATATATATATATATATATATATATATATATATATATATATATATATATATATATATATATATATATATATATATATATATATATATATATATATATATGAAAAACACTACAAAATGTCTGTAGGTGAAGTTCTACAGTACTTCACCTACGGTTTTATCATCGTTCAAAGTTTATCATACGGTCACAGATGTCTGATAGTGTTTGAATTTAAAATTTTTTTTTTTACAAATCATAATAATTTGAAAATTTGTAGGTGTTTACGCCTTAGTGAGATGATATGAAGTATCTACAAAATGCCTATAGGTGAAGTTCTAAAGTACTTCACCTACACCTCATCACCGTCCAAAGTTTATCACACGGTCACAATTTTCAGTAGTATTTGAATTTTATAATTTTTTACTAAACATATTTATCTATAATTTGGGACATGTATGTATATATGACCAAATCTCACCAAAATAAAATATTAAAAAAATAATAGTCATAAAATAAAATGGTAAAATTGCCCCTGAAACTTTGTAGGGGTATTTTACGTAATTTTTATCATTCAAATTATTATTTTTATATTTTACTCATGTGCATCTCACTAAGGCACACACATTTACAAAATTTTATATCATTATGATTTGTAAAACAAATATTAAAATTCAAACACTGTCAAACATCTTAGACTGTGTGATAAACTTTGAACGGCGACAAAGTCGTAGGTGCCTGTAGAACTTCATCTATAGGCGTTTTGTAGGGTTATATATATATATATATATATATATATATATATATATAGGAAAATTTTTCCCAATGCCTATAGGCGAAAATAAATAGTGATTTCGCCTACCCTCATCACCATCCAAATTTTATCGCGCGGTTGCGATTGTCTAGTAATATTTTATTTTTCATTTTTTTTTCTACAAATCGGAATGACCTGAAATTTGGAGGGAATATACATCTTGTTGAGGCGCATCTAATAAAAATATAAAAAAAATTATCTGTGAAAAAATAATTGATCAAAATACCCCCAAAATGTTTCGGGGTATTTTGGTAATAAATCATTTTTTCTAAAATTTCTCTACCTCTCTCCCCCACGTTTCAAAACCTTTCTCTTTCATAACTTCCATTTACACATATTATAATTTTTTTCTTATATTTCAATAAAAACTTTTTTCTATTTAGTGAGTATTTAAATGTTTGATATAAAATGCAACTTTCTATCTTATGTAATTTTCTTTCATATATTTGAAAGCATTAATGTTATATGTTTTCAATTTTAAAGAAAATTTTATATTTTTTGTAAAAATTATTTAATTTATATTAATGAATGATATAATTGTAAATGTAAAAAATAGGAAAAAAACATAATTATAATTAACCATAAATACAAATTATAGAGGTACTAACATAATTGAAGTTATTTTGTCAAAATAACGACCCCAAAATGCAAGTCACCTCAGTAAATAAAAAAATTAAAAATTATAGTATTACAATAATTAGTAATTGAAAAAACAACTCTTCCAATTTGTTTTATTCATTTATGTTTTTCTTCTTCTATTTCTTTCATTTTCTATTTGTACTTTTTTCATATAATTTTTAAAATTCAAAATAAATTTATTTTAAAAATAAGAAAATTTGTACCCATCTTAAGGAAGGAAAAATAAAGAATACCAACGCTATGATTTGTTTTGATTGCGATAGTTACCTTTTTATTATAATCTTATTATGGGTGCGGTTTCTATAAGTTTGCAACCTTAAACAATCCAATTAAGGCGTACCTCCAAATTTTATCATAACATGTAATTTTATTGTAAAAAATTCTTAGGATTATCTTAAAATCTATTTTCATATCTATTTATATGATTTTAAACTCCAAAAATAGTTAAAATCAAGGAGATCCATGAACATATGAAAATCTTGAAAATGGACGGCCTAGATAATGTGTTGCAAGATGCACTATTTCTTAGACTCAATTTTATTTATTTATTTATATTCATACATATCTCGATGTCAAGATGATCAAATAGAAGGTTTTTCAACCTTTTCGATAGATTTTTGAGGTGCATCTGTAATTCTACATTTTAAGGTTACAATCTTATATAAACTTTCTCCTTTTATTCTATGTATCATATGGCATATTTTTGTATTTTCATATTCTCTAATTTTTTTAAATAATTTTAACTTATAAATGAATAATATATGTGCTTTTGTAATTAAAAATAATATAATCGAAAATATAAAAAACCGAAAAATAATAAATAACAATACAAATTATATAAGTAATTGCTAAATAAAAAAGAAATAGATAATTTCTTTATTTTTTTGATTTTTTACGTATTTAGTTTTGTTAATTTATCAAAATAATTCTACCTTATAAATAAACAATATATATTAATATAAGTAAAACTAATTTAGTGAATGATATAATTAAAAAGAAAAAAACAGAACAAGGATGTTTTTGGGCTTTGGTTTGACCCATAAATAAGCAAAATACATTAAATTAGAATACGAGAAAAATATTCATATTTTTGTATTCACTATATTGTTTCTCAATTATTTTGATCAAATAAGACCGGCAAAGTAGATGTATCTTCTTTCTCTATATTATGTGAAGATGGATCTATTAGAAGCTCTCTCTCTTTATAATCGAAAATCCTTTTAAAATATTATTTCAAAATAAAAATTTATATTTATAATTAATATTATATATATATATATATATATATATATATATATATATATATATATATATATATATATATATATATATATATATATATATATATATATATATATATATATATATATATATATATATATATATATATATATAGCACCCTAGTTGTCATCTGATTGGAGTTACAATTAAAATTCCACTTTAGTATAGTTTATACCAGTGGTTTAAAAAACGGATCGGTGGCTCAGATCGGGCACCCCAAAAACCTATCCAGATCGGTGAATCGGCGATCCGGATCGGTGAATCGACGATCCGGATCGGGAATCGGCCGAATCGGTTGGATTAAGCTTTAAAAAAATCTAAACAAATTAGTAAAATTCATTATAAATGTTGTTTTTTAGGAATCCAATAAGAAATCGGGGACTACATTATTAATTTTCATTTTTTCATCAATATGTGAATATTAAGATGTTTTTTCTTTGTATGAACTTATTTTGACTATTAAATTTACATCACACGAAAGAAAAATCATAGAATTATCATGGATAAAATATATAATCATAGACGGACTATAATAAAGAATGATTTTAATCGATAAAAAATGGCCATCATAATATCGAATTGGTGGAGAACATTATATACTGAAATTGAACTTGTTGGTTTACATTTTATAATTATTTTATTATACAAATAATAACAAATCCAACCTCTTATTTTTTTACAATAAATATTTGTTGTATTACCTTTGATCCTTTTTTTTTTGACAAAAACCTTTTATTTCTTATAACAATAACTTTTTATTTATTTTTTTACAAAAAATGCTTGTTGTATTTTTTTTTTTTTAATAAGAACCTTTCTTTTTTTTAACAAGGAATACTTGTTGTATAACCTTTTTTTTTTTTTTTTTTTTACCAAGAACCTTATATTTTTTTGCAATAAACTTTTATTTTTGGACAAGACAAAGAAATTCTGTTGTATTACCTTTTTTTTTTTTTTACAAGAACCTTATATTTTTTTTACAATAAGCTTTTATTTTTTGACAAGAAATTTTTTTTTTGTTGTATTACCTTTTTTTTCTTTGACAAGAACCTTTTAATTTTGTTAACAAAACAAATATTTTTTTATAAAAAACTTTTATTTTTTTTGTAAAAATTATGTTGTAAAAAGGAAAAACTTAATTTGTTTGTGAAGTAATGATAACACTTGGGTAGGAATTGAGCCCGCGATATCTAACGTACTAAAACAATACTTTAACCACCACGTCAAATGTTAAGTTGTAATATAAAGAGGTCACTCAATAATTATATCATATTTCTTTCTGAGCAATCACCTTAGCGCAATTGTCCCACATCGAACACATAGAACAAATTTGGTAAGGATAAATAGTCTTTTGCTACAAAAATTAGTTGTGCACAAAACGCATGTAGCAGTGTGGGTTTGTGATGGAGCACGTGTTTTTGATAATTGGTCGAAAATTTACAAAAATGCCCCATTGTAACTTGAAAATTTACAAAAATGCCCCTTATGACTCATGATTAGTCAAAAATTTACAAAAATGCCCTTTGTGAGAAATTTACAAAAATGCTCCATTGTAACTTGAAAATTTACAAAAATGCCCCTTATAAAATTTACAAAAATGGCCCTTGTGAGAAATTTACAAAAATGCCCCATTGTAACTTGAAAATTTACAAAAATGCCCCTTGTGACTCATGATGTCATGCACGTGCACAGACTCGAAACTTTATAAAAATGCCCCTTGTGAAATTTAAAAAAATGCCCATTCTAACTAAAAAATTTACAAAAATATCCCTTGTGACTCATGATGTCATGCGCATGCACAGAACCGAGGCGATTCACTGTACATAATTGTCGGTACGGGGCGAGTCATGACGTCATCCAGCGATTCACTGTACAGAATTGCCGGTTCTTCTTTAGAATCAGGCGCCGGTTCTTCTCTAGAATCAGGTGATTCCTGATTTTTCAAAAGAATCGACAAGGGATGACCGATTCTCTATTCGATTCGATTACCGATTCGAATCGGCCGATTCCGTTCCGACTTGATCACGACCCTTAGTCCAATTTTCTAAAGAGGTTCATGGGCATGACGCTTTTTGAAATGCTTGGCTTCGTTTCACTTTCACTATCGTCTTTAATCGGTAACTGAATGAATTGGATGTTCCATTTTTTTTTTTTTATTAGTTTAAGAGGGATAAGATATTATACCTATTATAGAAATGGAACTCAAGACCTTATGGTACGATACTCATCAACCCTAACGACCTTGCCTTAAGCCCATTCCTAGGATGTCCCTTTCTTTTCACAACACGGGCACAACTATTCGAAACCCCATTGTATGCTACTCATGTAGATCTCTTATAATTAACATACACTTCTTTTTGTTTGACAGATATTACTTGGACTACCAATATATTTCTTTTCTTTCATTTGGATTTGTATTTTTTTTTTTTTGAATTATAGTTTGGAGATGAATATTAGACGGCTTTAATAGAAAATGTCACAATCAATTAATTGTTAGATGTGAATCCAACAGCTAGTGGTGCGTCACAAAATTTAATGAAACTTTTAGACTTCAAGTGAAGTCAATAGCATAACACAAACATTTGATTTTAAATCAAATGTGGAAGGTGATTGTGACCTTCTACCTGAGGTAAAACTGTCTTATTGTACACTTCTAAATATTAGAAAAAATAAAAAGTGCTCATTATTCACAGCGCTCGCCATTCATTTTCGTTGTGGCGGAACCTGTTGTGAATTCTTTTCATGTTATTAATTTTATTTTAAATCACAATATGGCTAAACTAGCTCATATTCACATTATTATATTAAACATTTATCAGTATATCCCAATAAGTTGAGAAAAAATTTCGACGATAATGATATTAAACATTTAACAAAAAGAAATTATTCAAAAAGTCGGAGATAAAATTTATAGGTCTGTTCAAGTTACATATTCATGTCACGAAAATTCTTTTTGATAGATTTATCAAACAGTGCGCGAGACAATTCTTATCTTTTTAATTTAGTTTCCAAAGGTCCAAATTTAATTTCAAAAAATCAATTACCCTAATCATTAATTAGAATTTCCATGTAGGGTACTTTCCAATTTACAACTCCTTCTATGGCTAAGTAGGTCATTTGAGCGTACCCTCGGAGACTTCATGACATGGTTTTATTCACTCAAAAGATTAGTATGCTCTTGGAATGGCAAAATGAATAGTTTTGTTCCCTTCAAGCAAAACCCTAACTAGGAGTATTTTAGAATCCTAAAATTTGGGGTATGACGTTCCCAGCCTTGCAACTAAAATTTGGGGTATGACCATCCCGGCCTTGCAATCACCCTAGAGAAGAAAAACAAAACACCAAAAAGTAACCAACCTAGAAAAGGAAAAACCTTCAAAAGGTGACCGAAGAAAAACAAAACACCAAAAAGTAACCAACCTAGAAAAGTAAAAACCTTCAAAAGGTGACCAACCTAGAGAAGAAAATAACTTGAAAATGAACATTGAATGCTTAAAAAGTATTCATTTAGGTACTGAAAAAATATTTATTTTTAAAAAAAATCACATGATAGGTGTTTTTGTCTTTTATCATTTGTTTGGGGGCTTTTTTATCACTGTAATTAAGTGGCTTGTATAAAAGCAAAAAACAAAAAGGTTTTTTAATATACACGATTCTTCAAAAAGGTTTTTTAATATACACGATTCTTCTTGTTCTTGAACTCCACTCTCTCTCTAGAAAAGGGGCTAGGGCTTATTGGGTTGTGTTGAGAAAGAGAAGCAGGTGAAGAAGAATTTTCTTATCCTATTTTTGGGAGAAATATATGAGCGTGTGTTGCTCAATCTTCTTAGGTGATCCGAAGTGAAACGGGATAAATCGTATTCTTTTGGATGATCACAAGGAAAGTATTTTTTGTGATTTTTTTTCATCAATTTTTTCCTTTTAAGGTAACACTGTGTCCCCTTGAAAGTTTCTCTTTTGATAGTGGAATACTTGTCGGCTTGCCCATGGACGTATCCATACAGGATGAACCACGTTAAATTGATGTTGTGGTTTGTCTCCTTAGTTTTCTCTTATGACTATATTTTCTATCGCTAATTTATTTTCTTAAATTGTTGCACACGATCCTTTAGTTTATTATTGGATCATCGATTTTATATGCTTGGTATTGAGTGTGAGATATTCGGTGATCGGTTAAATTGAGGTTCGGGTATTCGGATCTTCAACAAGTGGTATCAGAGCATTAGGTTTTGTACAATATATTTTGAAAAATGAAAATAATCGGTTTGAGGTGGAGAAATTTGATGTACAAAATGATTTTGAGATATGAAAAATTCAAGTTCATGATCTTTTGGTCTAACAAGGGTTCTACAAAACATTACTCGAAAAGGAAAAAAAACCGAAGTCTATGAGTAACGAGGATTTGGAGGAAATGGACCTTAAGGCTATAGCTACAATTCGATTGTGGTTAGCAAATAAGGTTTTATTCAATATAGTGGGAGAGAAGATGACAAAGAGCTTGTGGGAGAAATTGGAAAGTGTTTATCAAAACAAATCTTTTACGAATCATACTCTATTAAAGAGAAAATTGTTTAGTTTAATGATGAAAGATTAGACAAAAGTTTCCAATCATTTGAACACTTTCAATAACATTATTTATGAACTTGATAGTGTTGGTGAAAAAATAAAAAATGAAGACAAGGCAGTAAGTTTGTTATGTACTTTACCATAATCTTATGATAATTTAGTGATAACATTAAGTTGCACTAAAGAAGATTCACTTGACTTAAGTACGCTAACTAGTGCTTTGCTTGCCCATGAATTTCTAAAAAAGACATCTACTGGAGAACCAGAATCGGAATTGCACTTTTCAAGTGGCCGTTCAAGTGAGAGAGGTAATTCCTCTCGAAATTTTTTTAAATCTAAGTCTAAAGGTCGATCTAAGTCTAAAGGTCAAAAAAGTAAATTTGTTTGTTGGGGATATGGTGAAGCGGGACATATGAAGAAAAATTGTACAAAAGGTAAAGGACAAAAGTTCGAAAAAGCAAGGGAAACCAATAAGTCCAAAAAAAAGGTGAATCAAGTGGATGAATCTACATTAGGTTTTATTGAAGCAGAGGTTTATGCCGTGGAAGCAATCCCGACTTCCATCAAAATTGAATTTTGGATAGTGCTGCTACACATCATTTGTGTTCACACAAGTCATGATTTAGTTTATATGAACCATGTGATGGTGGTTTTGTGTTGATGTGAAACAATTCAAATAGTAGAATGGTTGGGATTGGCATGGTGAAATTAAGGATGTATGATGGAAGTATCCGTACACTTAAGCATGTTCGATATGTACCGGACCTGAAAAAAAATTTAATTTCTCTTTCTTTATTGGATTCCCATGGCTATAAATGCACCGGAAAAGGGGGAGTTCTCAAAGCATCTAAGGGTGCTCTTATTGTGATCAAGGGTGTTAACGTTGGGAACTTGTATAAGCTATTGGGAAGCTCCATTGTTGATGATGCAGCAAATTCGGTAGTGGAGAGTAATGATCGTCCAAGAGGTTGGGCCACTTGAGTGAAAAGGGTATTGAGATTTTGATGAAGATGCAGCTAATTCCTACCATAAAATTTGGTGATTCCTAATTTTGTGAGCATTGTGTCTATGGGAAACAACATAGATGAATTTTCAAAGCCGGAAGCCATACAAGCAAGGGAATACTTGATTATGTTCACTCGAATTTATGGGGGACCCTCACCCATAATGTCATATGGTAGTGCATTATATTTTATTTCTTTTATAGATAACTTCTCAAGGAATGTATGGGTGTTCACTCTTAAATCAAAAAGTGATGCATTTTTTGCCTTTAAGCATTTTAAGGCCGAAATTGAGAAGAGTACGGGGCCCACATCAAAACACTTCACACCAACAATGGGAAGGAGTACAATTTTGATGAGTTTATAAAATTTTATAAAGATGAAGGAATCAAGAGACATTTCACTACGGTTTACACTCCCCAACAAAATGGTGTTGCGGAAAGGATGAATCACACATTGATGGAACGAGCAAGAAGCATGTTGAGCAATGTCAGATTAGAACAAGAGCTATGAGCCTTAGCCATGACGACAACTTGTTATCTTATCAATCGATCACCTTCAACGGCTTTGGGGGAGAAAACACCTCAAGAGGTATGGTCCGGAACTCGTGATTATTTCGATTTAAAGATTTTTTGTTGTGATGCTTATGTTTTAATTTCTAGTTGTCAAAGAAATAATCTTGAACCAAAATCAAAGAAATACATTTTTGTTGGATATATAAAAGGTGTGAAAGGATACCGGTTATCGGATCCAAGTGCTTGAAAGATAATTACAAGTCGGGATGTGCATTTTGATGAGTAATCCGTGTTGAAAAGAAGTATAGAAATGAGATTAAAGAAAAGAAAGAATCTCATAATGAGACCCAAGAAATTGATTTCAACCTTATTTCCCATCATCTAGGGAAGGCTATATGTCGGAAGAAGCACACACAAGTATCAATGAAGAAGTCATTGATGAAGAAGAGCAAGTTGGTGAACCAAGTGATTCCCATGAAGAAGTTGCACCATCCATGACAAGAAAATCTACAATGGTAATTCATCCACCCGAGCTGTTTAGGGACTATGTGGATTCTCAAGTACTATATACTTTGGTTATTATGAATGAAGAACCGAGCACTTACCAATAAGCTATAGAAGGGGATGATTTCATATCTTGAAAGAAGGCCATAGAAGATGAAATTTTGGTTTTTCGTAAGAACAAAACTTGGGATTTGGTAGAGTTGCCAAAAAGTAGAAAAGCAGTTGGTTGTAAGTAGGTGTTCAAAATCAAAAAAGGGATTGATGAAAGTTTGAAAAGGTATAGGGCAAGGCTAGTTGCCAAGGGGTTTGCACAAAAAGAAGGTGTCGACTTTCTTGAAATATTTGCCCCGGTTGTCAAGTTAGACTACATAAGGTTGGTGCTTGAGCTTGTTGCATTGCATGATTTGGACCTTTAACAAATGGATGTAAAAACAACATTTTTACTTGGTGAACTTGAAGAGGATGGTGAACTTAAAGAAGTAGTGTACATGCAACAACCGGAAGGATTTTTTAAAAAGGGAAAAGAAAGGTTAGTGTGCAAGTTGAAGAAATCCATATATGGACTCAAGCAAGCATCAAGAAATGGTATAAGACTTTTAACATGTTCATGATTGGTCTTGGATACTATAGGAGTGATTATGACCATTATGTTTATATGAAGTTTTTTTATGATGGTTCTTATTTAATCTTAGTCTTGTATGTTGATGATATGCTTTTGACATGCAAGGATAAAATTAGGATTGATGAGCTCAAAGCATATTTGAGCAAGAGTGTTGAAATGAAAGATTTCGAGCCGGCAAAACAAATACTTGGAGTTAAAATCTAAAGAGATCGACGGAGTGGGACTTTGTGGAAAAAATACTTGAAAAGTTTGCCATGAGCAAGGCAAAGCCGGTGAAGACTCCATTAGCTCTTCATTTTAAGTTGTCTTTCAAGAAAAGTCTGAAGACCGTGGATAAAAAAGATAATATAGCTAAGATGTCATATGCAAGTATTGTGGGAAGCCTAGTGTTTCTCATGGTGTGTACTAGATCGAATATAGCATATTCGGTTGGTGTCTTGAGTCGCTTTACATCAAATCTCAGAAAAGCTTGGGAACGTGCAAAATGGGTGCTTCGTTATTTGAGATGTACGAGTGATTTTGCCATGACGTTTAGCAAATGCTCGGGGCAGATTCAAGGCTATGTTGATGCAAATTATGCTGGCGATCTTGATAGAAGAAGATCAACTACCAGCTATGTTTTCAAGTTTGGAAATGTGCCGATAAGTTGGATGTCTAAGCTTCAATCAATGGTGGCATTGTCCACACCGAGGCAGAATACATGGTGGCAACCGAAGCAAGCAAAGAAGCGGTTTGGCTTCAAGGCCTTTTGGGAGAATTGGGTATCAATTCTAAGCCCATAGAAATACTTTGTGACAATATGAGTGTCATTAATTTGACTAAGAACCTCGTTTATCACAAGAGGACAAAGCACATACTAGTTCGATATCATTATGTTCAACAAGTTGTTGAAGATGGTTTGGTTCGTTTGGTGAAAGTTGGAACCATAAAAAATGTGGCAGATATGCTCACGAAGATGGTTCCAATAGAGAAGTTGAAATGAAACCTAACTTCTCTAAGCTTCACGAAGAAGTAAAAAAGGGCATTATTGACAAGGCAAGTAGGTAATTTACTATCAAGGTGGAGATTATCGAATGGTGATAGAAAAATCACATGATAGATGCTTTTGTCTTTTATAATTTGTTTGGGGGCTTTTTGGTCATTGTAATTAGGTGGCTTGCATAAAAGTAAAAAACAAAGGGGTTTTTTAATATACACGATTCTTCTTGTTCTTTAACTCGTCTCTCTCTAGAAAAGGGGCTAGGGCATTTTGGGTTGTGTTAAGAAAGGGAAGGAGGTGAAAAAGAATTTTCTTGTCCTATTTTTAGGAGAAATGATATGAGCGTGTGTTGCTCATGGTTTTGGGTTATCCGAAGTGAAGCGGGGTAAATCGTGTTCGTTTAGATGATCATAAGAAAGGTATTTTTGGTGATGTTTTTTTATCAATTTTCTCTTTTTAAGGTAACGCTGTATCCCTTTGTAAATTTCTCTTTTGATAGTGGAATATTTGCTGGCTTGCCCATGGACGTAGCCCTATGGGGTGAAGCACGTTAAATTGGTGTTGTGGTTTGTCTATCTAATTTTCTCTCATGACTATGTTTTCCATCTCTAACTTATTTTCTTAAATTGTTACACACGATCCTTGAGCTTATTATTGGATTATCGATTTTACATACTTGGTATTGAGTGTGTGATATTCGGTGATCGGTTAAATTGGAGTTTCGGGTATTCGGATCTTCAACAAGAAAACACTCACGATAGGGAGATACTTCCTCATTTTTAAAATCGTATTATATTATTTCATCATGTAACATGCCTTAATTGGGTCAAAAGTCATTTCCCCAGTCCAGAAATGCTCTTATTTATGATGGGAGATATCATATTATACTTCAATTGGGAAGTTCTTCCCATCTTGAATGATTTTGATAAAATTCCCTTATTTTACGTGATATGTTTTTCCAGATGCTCCAAGATATGTATTGAAGGTTTTCCTTTCTAGTACTTCATGTCCCTAAAACTAGGAATCCTAATAATACTCTAAGCTTGGGTTTTGCCCAAGGGAGCAAATGTATATTTTTCCCCAAGAAAATACTAGTCTTTTGAGAATTAAAAATATATATGTCTATTGAACCACTTAATTTTGGAAAAAAAATTATATAAGGTTGTAACCTAAAAATGTAGAATTATAGATGCACCTCAAAAATCCATCGAAAAAAGTTGTTTTAATGTTAAAAACATTCTAATTGATGATCTCAACATCAAGATGTATTTTGAGTCCCAAAAATAGTGCATCTTACAACATATTATCTAGACTGTCCTACTTGATTTTAACCATTTTTAGAGTTTAAAATTTTATAATCGAATATAAAAATAGATTTTAGATAATCCTAAAAAAACTTTACACCAAAATTCTATATTATGATAAAATTTAGAGGTGCGCCTAACCACAACCCTTAACTTTAGGACAGGAAAATTGAAAAATACCGTCCTAGAACTTCCAAATCGTGATTAATGTCCCTCGTCCCTTAATGGAAATTTTTTAAATCAAGTATGATCGTTTTCTAATTGAAAAAAAAGAAGGATAAAATGTTAAACGAATCATCTCGGGAGTGCATTTTGATCAATTTCCCATTCTTTTTTGTTAAAAGAAGTCACTTAGGCTAAGTGGCGAAGGAGTAAGATCTCAGATAAACCATAGTTTATGTGCCTATAGCATCCTTATAACCAGGAAAATAGACTGGGTAAAAAACAAAGCATAAAAGAATAGTATTCTCTTTTTTTCTTCTATAGAGGCTAATGAGCCATGACATAGATGTTTGCTACTTTCTAACATCTATTTTAACATTCTTTTCCTCTGCTTTTCCACTACCCATTAATGATTTCTTCCCCCCCTCCCTCCTCTTTGCTTTTCCTTTTTTTTTTTTTTTTGATAGTGATATCTGATTCTTCTTAGTCAACTTGTTGTTCAATTGGTTGCAAAGACAGAAATTTCCAAATCATCTTTGAAGCATTATTACCGCAAGGAAACTGAAATTCCACCATCTGTTTTAGATTATTATTTTCTTTTTCATGTTTTCACCTCTATTTTTCATTTTTGTTTTTATGTGATTTGTAGGTAAGCTGGGGTGGGTAAGATGAGATCTGAACCTTTGACTAAAGCACCCTAGCCATGATGCCCTAACCACTAAGCCAATAAATTTTCTCTTACTGACACATCTTTGGATGGGGAAGACTATTAAGCAATCTAGATATTTGAAGAGGCCATTTCATTTAAGAAAAATGGGGATTTAATTTTTTTTAAAAAAATCATTTTGTATTTTTGTTCTTACTTTTTCAAAAAAATTATAGATACCTCCAATTTCAACTTTGCGCACATCTTACCCCCCATTACTTTTTATATTATACCATAAACTCCAATACTATTTTTTCTTATATCAACCCCCAATCAAATAGTAAATGAGTTTTAGAACCAAAATGCCCTTTGTTCTCTCTCTTTCCCTTTTGAAAAGATGGATCACTTTCTACCTATTTGTCTAAAAAATACATTCTCTCTCCAACATCTCTCCCATTCTCTCTCTTTACCCCCACTCTCTCACATTCTCTCTCTTTCTCTCTACCCACCATCCGTCCCATTCTCTTTCTACACCAAATGATACAAGGCTTGAAAATACAGTCTGGCACAAATAGTGCCGGACCGAAAAAAATTTGCGGTCTAGTACTTCCGGCACAAATTGTGTCGGACCGATAACTTTCTTGAAGTTTTATGAGTAAAAAAATGTGGTCGAGCACATTTTGTGCCTGACTGCAAAAAAAATTTCGGTCCAACACAATTGTTTTGGACCGGTAGTTTTCCAATAAGTTGTAGGCTCAAAAAATGCAGTGCGGCACTAGACCGGTTTTTGTTTTGCGGTCCGGCACCATTTGTGCCTGACCGTATTTTCAAGCCTTATATCGTTTGGTGTAGAGAGAGAATGGTAAGGACGGTCGGTAGAGAGAGAAAGAGAGAATGTAAGAGAGTGGGGGTAAAGAGATAATAGGGGTGATGGTGGAGAGAGGTAGAGAGAGAGAGAGTGCATTTTTTAGACAAATAGGTAGCATGTGACCTATCTTTTCAAAAAGGGAAGAGAGAGAACAAAGAATTTTGGTCTTAAAACTCATTGGCTATTTGCCTGGAGTGTAGATATAAAAAAAAACAGTGTTGGACTTTAGGGGGTGAAAAATTGAAATTGAAGGGGTATTTATAATTAGCCGTACCTTTTTTTTGTCAAAAACAAAAAAAGAATAGCGAGCTTTGCTATTCCATGTAATTTTCACAACAAAACTTCCATGTATGATTTAAAGATGAAAATATCCAAATTTAGATATTCACTTTTTTCGAATTAATGCAAAAGTAAAAATGAAAGTTGTTCTGTCTTTATTTTTATGGAAGTGTATATAATGAGACTATTTATCTTCGATACAAGGAGGTTACAATTACTTGCAACCATTTAATGTAAAATTTGATAGCTTGTTTGTGTCGCAAAGTTTGAAAAAATTTCTTTTGAAGTATAAGCTTTGTTAATAGAATAAATACAACCATCCAATTTCAAATCTAAAAGTCAAGATTAACTGTGATTATCTTGTACTTAAAGTAAATGGTCATACTGTATACTTTTCCTCTTTTTATACTATCTTGAATTACTTGAAAGTACACAAGGTAGATGGTCACGAAAAAGTAGTCTTAAAAAAATGTAAAACTCTTTCTATAACATGAAACTTTTAGTAGACTATATATATTTGGATAAGAGCAAAATGTAGATTTGCTCCTTTAGACAATACAGGAGAAGTTTGAGATAAAATTTTAGGGATGTAAACTACTTAATATATAACACCCAACGTCAAAAACAAAGGGAATTTTATGAAAATCATCCATAAGAGATGAATTATTTGACATTCTACCTATTTGTACCAATTCTAACTTAAGGCCATGCATTTTTTTTAGGAATTTTGAACTGAAATCATAAGACGTAGGTAAGGTGTGAAATTGTTCATCTATCCTGAGTAATTTGATGAATTTTCTAAAAATAAATTTAATACTTACCTTGAAACTGCCTTAAAAAAAGGTCATAGTAATCTAGACCTCATAGTCATTTAAAGCGAGGCGAGGGACCACACAGGAATAAGGCACATATTCATTTATAGATAAGCGAGGGACCACACAGACTCATAGCTATTTATAGAGAAGCGAGGGACCACGCAGGAATAAGTATATATATAAAAAACCAAAAAAACATTCGTCCAATTGCCTTTCATAGAGAAGCGAAGGACCACGAAGGAGTAAGATAACTGCATACAAATAAGAAAATATGGCAGAAGCGAGGGACCACGTAAAAGTAAGATATAAAAAAAAATATTTATTCCAGAAGCGAGGGACCACGCAGAAGTAAGATATTAAAAAAAATATTTATTCCAGAAGCGAGGGACCACGCAGAAGTAAGATATTAAAAAAAATATTTATTCCAGAAGCGAGGGACCACGCAGAAGCTTAAGATTAAACAAAAATGCTTATTATTCCATTGCCGGGATTTGAACCCGGGTCGTCTGGGTGAAAGCCAGATATCCTAACCGGACTAGACGACAATGGATTCATTAATCAACTTGATTACTAAATTATATTTTACCCTAAAATGTTTTTTTCAAATGACAACTTACCTTGTTTTTTTTAACCTAAACTTTTTGAGTAGCCTAACAATCACTTAAATTATATATATATTTTATAAATTAATTATAAACTTTCTATCATATAATTTTGAGATAGTTTTTCTTTTAAAAAAATTTCAGCAGTTTCTCTCTCTAAAATCTAATATAGTTTTATTCGCTAAAAATGCAGGCTTGGCAATAAATATATATATTTAAACATAATTTGATCCTAATTTATAGAGAATATGTAATCTTTAACATGGAGATCATGAAATATTAAAATAATAATAATCATAATAATAATAAAATAAATAAATAAACATTTGGGCCGTTAGTTACATTTATTTTTTTAGATGGACCACCTAATTGCATTCATCTTTAAAATGGATGCTTTATACTATTGGACCATATATTGTAGAAATGCAATCCAGACCGCATAAAACAATTTTCCCTTAAAGAAAGACCTTTGCAAAAAGAATCAACGGCAGTCCTATACAATTGTCGAAACTAAACTTTCATGCCTATGCATCTATCCAAGACCTCCCTCCATAGTGGTTTACTCTTTTTATTGCACCAATTTTTCATAGACACAAAATTTTCCAAGATTCCTCTCCACCAGTTTCGATCCTTGCAGCACTGCACAAAATTCTGCCTTATTTCCAATGTCAAAGACACATGGACAGGCAAAAGAGAGTAAAAATTGTCCTTCTGAATTGCGGATCACACCTCCGGTCTCTGCACATCGTAGATTCCCTTAAGAACTGGCATCAAAGTTGAATTTAATACGCCCATACACCAGCGGAATCCATTTACTTTTCAACTTCAATTGAAATGAGTTGTTTTTAATAAGTTCTTTAAGGTTTAACAAAAGGACCCGGTTTCTATCCGGCCAAGTCTGCATATGTAGAAATGTGGGCCTCTTAATAAATCTATTTTTGAGATGGATTTTAAGACTTAATTTTTAAGGACATGTAATCTCTAACATGGAAATCATGAAGATGAATAAATAAATAAATTTTAAAAACTAAAAATAATAATTCTAGTAAGAAAACATTCGGACCATTAGTTTTTATTGTTTTTAGATGAAATACTTACTTGGATCCATCTTTAAGATGGATGCTCAACACTTTCTTAACAGCATATGTAGAAATGGGGTCCAGCCTGCATAAAACAATTTTCCTTAACAAAATATCAATTTTAGAAACACCAGCTCCCTCCCTTCAAGCCTCAAACCAACTCCACACATTATACACAAATCTTTTCTCTAACTACTTCCTGATTAGTGAGCGTACCTTTAGAAGTCCTCAACCGTTTTGCTTTTGTTGATTTGATTTTAGGTATTTCAACGCGGATTCAAGCCTTGGGAATTTTCATGCATCCCTTTTTCACTGAATGTAAAAATGAGGGAAAAAGTAATGCTAGAAGAGGGGGTCTGGTTATAAGGACGCCATGATGTAGCTATTGTACTGCATGTCCGGTGTAAATAGAAATACATGTATTGTCCAGTGTAAATGGACAGTGCAAAGTCGAGATTAGAGTATGATCAACATCATGTATTGTCTGGTGTAAATGGACAGTGCAAAGTCGAGATTAGAGTATGATCAACACCATCCATTGTAATTGAATAGTGCAGATGTCAAGGGACGTAGTTCAACCGTCTTCGGTGGGGGTGGTAACTGGTCGGGTCCAGCTGAACCCGGATCCGGACCAAGACCCAAAATAGATTATATATACCCAAATTTGGACCCAAACCCGACGGGATCTAAATGTAACATACCCGTACCCGGGATCTAAATTTAACATATCCGTACATGATAGGTAATTTTAGACCCAAGACCCAGAACCGTACCCGACACTAGCTAATAAACCCAAGACCCGGAACCGTACCCGACACTAGCTAATAAAGGAGTTTGAAAATAGGTTGTCATTGCCTCAAGCACCTTCGATGCCTCTGCTTTTATGGAACATAACTTATTTATTTATTTTTCCATTGATGTGGGACTAAACTTAATAGACAACAAACAACCTGTCTCCCTTTATGCTTTTTGAATCTTATCTACTTTGCCACGTAGGCAATGCCTCATGCCTGATCACAGACGCACACATGGATCCGATAGCCGGAGCTCACTTTCTGGTCTGCCGCCCCCCTTCCCTTTCCCCTTCCCCTTCCCCTTCCCCTGCTTAAAAAGATTTCTTTTGATTGTTTCTTGGCTAGTTGGTACTTTTCTACGTAATGTTGTTTTTTTTTTTTTGTTTTTTTTGCCAAGGACACCTCATGCGGGTCACTTTAGTAATCTCACGAATTTTTCTCAAAGTATCAGTGAAAACACTATTAACATTGTGGGTCCATACCTCACTTTCATTTAATGGATGGTTCGGATTCATCCTTTATTCAGAAACGGTTGGTGCAAATTATTGGGTCGTAGGTGAGAGAAAATTGTGGTTGCTTTCACGGTTGAAAAATACTTTTAATCCCACACTAAAGATTTAAAAAGGTAATGTAGGACAGTTTGAAAGGTAGATTTTTAATGCAGTGGGAAACTTCGGGTCCCAGATAGGGTATGGGGCAAGTCCATTAATACTCGGACTCGTAACCCGTTCCTGAAATCATCGGGTCCACAAAGGACCTAAACCCTACCCACATTTCCAATGTTTGGACCCAAATCCGAACTTGTGTCAAATATACCCAACGGGTCTCGGGTCGGGTCTGGGTCCATTACCAGCCCTAATCTTCGAATGCATTAAACCCTACTAAAATATGCAGTCAAAGCTTAAAGGATTATATATTATAAGACCTTTTACTTTTAGTACAAAATAGTCAAATCAGACATTAGATGTGAAATCCTATCTATTAAAGTGTCACAAAATTCGACAAATTTTATTTGATGCTTTGGCCTAATTGATAACACATCCATATCAACTCGATTTCACATTTCATGGTCAATAATAATTATAACCTCCTTGCACGAAAAGCTAGTATCATTGTATACATTTCCAAAGCATAACATGGCTCAATAAAAAACAATCATCCCGCCTCCTACTTTGACTTAATACATGAAGCTTTTATTTTGCTGATTTTTTCGATGAAATGATTGGACTCAATACAACTTGAAAATGAAAACATGATAAAACAAGATTAGGCACTAAGGAGTAGGAACTAGTTATGCTTAAATTAGACAAGCAAAAATGAAAATATGCATATCTTTTTTATTGGTTGGTAAGTTTAGCTGGGTATCAAGCCTCATACCTTGCAGTGCACCTGACCATGAAATTCTAGATTAACTACAATTCCCTTGTTTTATCAATTGTTTGTTTCTAAGCATTTCTAATACAAGCTAACATAAACCCTATCTAGACTCACAATCACAAGAATGCAATGAGAAGAATTTATTTCTTCTCGTAAGTTTTAAGTGGTTATTAAACCCCTAAGCAACAAGCCAATGGCATGTTTATCACAGGTCTCTCTTAGAAACACCTTGTGTACATTCATTGTCATGAGCAAACAGTGAATTTTCAGCCAATTTTCACTATTGGATTAACACACGTGCACATAAAAGGAACATGAAATTTTCTCATAGCAAGTATAGATGCATGAGGAAAGTAAAGATTCCAAGCATGAGAGGCAAGACACCCTTCAAATGGTCTCCCCATATTCTCAACACGGGCAGCCAATGGCCCTTATATCAAACATACTGAGAGTTCATGCTGTTAAATGTGAAATCTTCAGTACCAAAATCAGAAGCTCATTTTGGGATAGAGGTTACGCAAAATAGGAGACATCAAAATCAAAAGTACATGAGGGAACTAGTAATTCATGTTATATCTCTACAGTTATTGAAAGACTCGGCAAATAAATGAAAACAAGGGCACAATTGCAAGAGGAAGTCTTTAAAACTTGAAGAACATAGAGAACAGTTGCAAATACAAGATGTGCACAACCAAAACCAACATATTTGATCACCAAATCCAAAATTTGATACATTCTTTCATTTCTGTGTTATTCTCTGATACAGCAGTAGACATCAACTTATCATGCTAACTATGTCATGGTTTTGTCCTCTCCCTAGGCAGATGTCTAATTTGATTGCAATTCTTTACCTGTCAACAACAAAATATCACATGCAAACACACTGGATTTTGAGCCTCACTGTAGAGTAGACTTGGAGGCACCATTAAAGGGTTATTTTTTGTCAAAGATTTTGAAAAATATACAAATACAATTTGTACAAAACTAGTGAAACTCCGTAATCACTCAAGAAAAAGAGCTTTATGGCCCATAAAAAGGCTCTCAACAACCCTCCTAGAAACCCCTCCATTTGACCCACTTCACCATGTTGCCCTTGGAAGGAAGCAATTGCAATCTTGACACATAAATCAGAAGCAATTCATCTTGTAGCAGGATTTTGCGAATTCAGTGTCACTCAAGAGAATATGAAGGCTCTCCATTTGATAAATGTCATAACCTGAAATTCTGTTTACTGGTTATTTCATTGAACGTGTTCCTTGCCTCTTCCAAGTGATTCACAAATTCAACTTCTCTAGCCCAGATACTTGCCTCTTGCTGTAATGGAACCTGCATTTCCATCAACTCATTTTCCATCATCCCTAAACCATCAGATCCCACTGTACTCCCCACAACCCTCTGCAGAAAAAGTGAAAAACGTACCAAAAAAAACAGAATTAGAAGGTGTATTTCCACAAGAACATTGTTTGTTCTATTTGTTTTACACAACTTTATTGAAAATTGACTGTATGTGCATGGATTAAAAAAGATGAGAGTAAGCATTAAAGCAAATGAGGAGGACATCAAATTTCAGCTCTTAATATGCACTTAACAAGGAGGAACTACAATCCAAGAGTATGGCATAGGTTTGGGGCATGGGGCATCCTCTATTCTTTCTCAATCATGCATGCTAGAGATTAACAGTGCTCGATTGACAGTTTTGATGGGCCCCTATACAATTAATCCTGCTGTCCATCATCAGGAACGGATTGCAGATGCCTCTTTGGAGTACCATAAACATACCCTACTAAACTATGGCATAATCTCCCCTTAACAAAAGGTTAAAAGAACTCACCAACATGGAGCCTCGGCATGCATTTAGCATAATGAATTTGAGGAGACTTTGATCTTCGATACTCAGGATTTTGTCAGAACCGACGGTAAAGGAAAACTCCAAAAAGTATTTATCACATGGACTACCTAGATTTCTGACTGTAATTCTCTTATGCTTCTTAAGCATTCTAGAGAGAAGATATCCCACAGAAAGTTGGTGTTTATTGCTTCTCGCTGATCTCAGGCCTCTAACATCAAAAGCCTTTCTCGATGTTTCTTTAAGTCCTAGCATAACAGCTGCTCTTTCTTCAGTTGCCCAGCAAGAACACCAGGCTGACCCATCCTCTAAATGGCAGGTTATAAAATCATTAACAAAAAGAGTAAGAACATACTCATCTCTTTCAATTTAGCAAGGAATAGAAACTGAATTTGCAATTAGAAAACTGCACTATGCTAGTTGCTACACCCGTTAGATATTTTAAAAGCTTAACAAAATTTCATAAAAAAAGGTTCAGTATAGTATTAATAAAATCACCTATGCAAATTCAACAGGCGATAAGAGGAGAGAAAATGGACTTAGGTGGGCTGGCTATGTGCAGCATCTAAGTGTAGTTTGATTTGCATCTTTCTAATGTTTAGTAGAGAGAGAGCTCCTAAAATGGCCATAGGATTAAGCTGCAGGGTCAGCAAATTATATCCTCAACGAGCATACCAACTTACTTGCACACATTCACAGCCTGTTCACCCCAACAGATGGTGGAGATTAACTGTTGGTCTGTTAAGGAAAACGATAGACGAAGAGCAGATCGAAAAGTTCATTCCTCACTGTCGATATGACAGGATGGGGATGCCCTCACATGTATTGGTATACCATACATGAGTGAATAGTATTATTTTCAAGCTAAAGCACTAAAATAAATAAAGCACCTGATCTGACCATAAAATTGAACCTCAGGGAACTCTGAAGCCCAAAGGCTGAGTGAATTTTTCTATTTTTCCTTCCTTGAAGATTTGATAAATGTATATTTTATCTTCCTTGAAGATTTGAGTGAAATGTATATTTTTTTTTTGATAAAGATGGGTGAAATGTAATTAAGATTTACCAACATATAACCACCATAAGGCATTGCTAGAATACCCCGTCTAACTTAAAGTAGGCTAGCCATAACTCAATTTATTTCATAGTGCTTGCTTATGGCACGGGATTCTTTTTTTAGTCACAAGAAATGGATTTTCCTATGGTGGTAACTGTCAATAAGTGTTCTTCCTAAGGTGGCTAAACCACAAAAGTAACAATACTGAGAAATCTCATAGCCCTTTAAGTGAAAGCAAAGCATCCAGGGATATGTAAGCTAACCAACCTCCATAAAATATTATAAAGCAAGAATCTTTTTTGGAAGCTCAGAACGCCAATATAAGACATACCAAAAATAAAACAGGCACGTGGTATTTTGACTAGTGGAATTCTGGCTTGTTTCCTGCTCCGATGCCTTTTATGATTCTGCACATGTTCTACAAGTGAAAGGGTATGGACAGCTACAACCTGCTAACGTTTCAAATCAAAACTCAAACAATAGAGAGAGCCGATAAAAAATTTAAAATGAAGAAACTCCATTACTGGAGAATCCAGCAATATCCAGTTGACCACTTCCAAGATTTTATGCCCAACATGACAAGAACATAACAATAACAAAGAAAAAAGGAATAAGTGAAACAGTCAAAACAGTGAGCACAAAACCTGCATATGTTGTCTAGATGCTGTAAAAAATCGGAATCTCGAAACTGTGCTTGAACTGGTCATTGTCATTCTACTAGACTAGTCTGCCCCTAGTCACTTAAGTAAAATGCCCTCAATTATCTGACCAGAAGGGCATACAGTCATTTAGGAAAGAAGTAACTAGTACAGACACTGTTTTAAGATTCCAATTTACTGGAACACATACAATTTATGAAGGTGTATGATGCAACCTTTTGACATTCTTTAAAACAAAATAAAACTCAGAAGCATTCAAATGAACCATAGTTGCACTGAATATTCTTACCTTTCCAAAAGTTAGGTCTCTCAAAAAAAAAAAAAAAAAGGTAAAAAAGAGAAGAAAAAGAATCTTAGAATCTTACCTTTCCATGAAGTCTAACAATTGTAGTGTCCAAGCTTTGAAATGATTGAGAAATTGAACTTGGCAACGGCACTCTCTGAAACTCTATATTATTACATTGATTATTAATTTCCAGCAAGCAACTTCCATTGTAGCAGTGATCAACCTCTTTAACGGCAATGATTGAAATGAAAGAGACTGGCACAAACAACAGTTCTCGTCTTCCATAGGAGTTGCTGGACGTAGATAACAAACAGGTCATATATATGTTCTCAGCTCAGATGACATGCGTTATATCAAGGTCAGTGAAGTTATAATCTATTTGAAAGAACACTATAATCCAATAGCCTCTGGAAATTAATATTCCATCGGGGCCATCACTGTCCATCAAATGATAGATGCTGATGGAGAGTTCATTGGGGTCATGTACCCATTGTAGCACGGTCCACTCTCTCCAACGCCAATGAAAAATTAGCATAGCTTTCCTAACTCTGAAATTTCAGTTGTGGGGATGACGATGGTAATTTTTAGAACAGAGAATCGACATTCAACTACAAGAGCATGTTTCTTATTATTCACCCGAAAAACAAAGCTTGGTGTTAGAAGATGCAGACACTTGAAGAGTTTCTTTATATGCTATTTGGTTTCTTTTATGGTTCAAGAAAGATTCTGCTTGTGCATCTTAATGAGTATATTCAAAGTTGAGGTTTGCTTTAGTTTTTCCCAAAGACTACTAGAAAATCAGGTGACAAACTGAACATAAATTGAGGATATCATAATTATAGGTGAGGTTGGGTTTAATTTTTCCCCAATAGAAATCAGAGGACAAACCGAAGATAAACTGAGAATATCATAAAAATATTCCATGTTTAGACTTTGGAAAGTTGGAACGAATCCAATGCCAAACCAAGCTATCATACATGATATCGAAGTTTCTTTGTTCTTTCTTAATTGTTACCGCAGTTTCCACTCATACAACTCCGAAATGAAAACCAAAATGAACATGAATGGAAGAGATAAAACTTTAATATGGTATAACCACACAAATGATTTGTCTTTTTCTGAAACAACAAATGTTCAGTGGTCACAGAGCCCAAACACACACATATGCGAGCTGTAAACTTTATAAGACAATTTAACTAGCCAAACAAGGGTATCCACAAGAACAAGCTATTAGCTAGTTGTAATCAAGAATGAAAAAAAAGAAACACTGGGAATAGCATTTTAAAAGCACTACCTGAACAGAACACGGTGAAAATATGCAACAGCTCCAGGTCCCAACCCGAGAGGATAAGCATGTTTGCTGAAATTACCATGCAACCTCACCTAAGAAATCAAAAGAAAAAGCAGCAAGAAACTATATCATAAACTCATGAAAGTTGCTTTTTCTTAAAGAACTCAATGAAACATTGTACATAGATGCATAATACAAATATTCAGAAACAAGCATTTACCACATAGGGATCAACAAAGACATGAATACATGTCCCCCTTTCGTGAAAACCTCTGAACTTTGAGACATTCTTGAGACATTCGCTGCCAAAATGGATCCCACTATCAACATACTTGCCATCCAGAGGGTGAACATCTGTCACTTCTCCAAAGAATGATATCAATTCCCCTTGTGGCAACCTGCATTCAGAAGTTCTTCCTGAAGCCAGTGAAATTTGAAAGGGAATTGCAGGAATGTCTGTTGATTTGCTAAAAAACTCTTCTGATTTAGTCGAAAGCACAAATATATCTTCAGCAGCTCTAAATTCTTCCTTCACTTGGTGATTCACATCATGAGGCATATGCAGGATCACATCTGAAGAAGATCCACATGTGGCATGGTCCTGGCAGTGCTGGAAAGGCAGAGAGTTCTTGAAAGACTCGCCCAAAGTAATCTCCTTGTACAGAGACGAGACTGCCTTTGGATAAGGACAGCAACACCCACAAATTGATAAGCTCCAAAGTGGAGTTTGGGAAGTTACAAGAATTTTAGGGCAACTAGGATACTCCATGATATGCTTTCCACTGCATACCAGCTGAGCTTCGACATAGTCCATAATGACATACTGACCAATATCTAGTAGCTGGAACATATAGAAAAACACGGATGTCCAAGATGAATTCAACTATCAGATACTGAAAGGAGAGATTAAGGAAGTTCTAGAGACACTAAACATTTGAGCAATTTAGCAAAGTACAAGTGCAGTATCAATGAATCGTGGAAAAACCATAGTTCTTTGAGTCATCACCATCCAATACAAGGTGGTTATGTAAAGAGATTGGAAACCATCAGAATAGGGCATGACCTTTCTTACAGGTACAGTGCCCATTTTATTGGAGGATTGTGATCCAGTGGACAAGGTTTTCCCATAGTCCATTAAATTATACTAGACATTCCCTTCAGAAAAAGATAGACAAACAGCACTACAATGTATCTCAAACTCTTGTTTCTAGTTAGGTAATGTACCTCATACTCGAATAAGCTATCAGAACTAAACTCCAGGAGGACCATTCTGACATTAGAATCCCCCAGAACTTTGTCCTTGACATCAGATCTTCTAAATAATGTACCCGAAACAGGAGCAAAGTAAAATACGCGTCTAAAGAGGAGGGAGCACGCAATTCCAAGAGATGAATCCAAGTATGAAATATTCTCTCCACTGCCAAAGTCACAAGATGGAAAATGGCAGTTCCCATGCAGTACATCTTGTTGACAATCCTGAACAGAATCAGAAGATGCCCGTTCACAAACGATAATATCTTCTTTCCTATCAGAAGGGAGGGCACATTTTGACTCATGAAAAGATGGTGGTCCAATAAATCCCTCTGAAGATTCTAACAGACTGTTTCTAAAAGCAAAAGTACTTTCGGAAATTTGAGATTCTCTGAAGCCCCCAGGAAGAAACAAATCATAAGGCAACACTACAGCCTCAGCACAAAATCTCGACTTCTTTGAAGTGTTTGGTTCATCTTGCAACTGCAACAGCAGAGACAGGGAATGTTCAATTTATAGTAGCTCAGGAATGGAGAGTACATACAATCCAATGTATTATAGTATGATTATAGCCCAATGGGTTCATCTCCATCCAGTGAAATGGGTAGTGACTGAGCAAAAAATGGGACACAACAGAACAGGATGGGACCCAAGCAGGGGGTTCCACTCTCCATAGTGCCCATTTAACCAGACAATGATGATTCCAATGGACTAGATCTAATCCATTGGCCTATAGATAGTTTCCTTCAATAATATACAATTTATTTCATCAAACACTTAACTGCCAGATGAAACAAGAAAAATCCAAATGTAACACACCGTTTGAGTTACTGGAAATTTATGGGTCACTAGCAGAAGGTGAAACATTCTATCTTTCCGGTCCTTGACATCATCAATCTTAGTTAAACATTTAGACATATGAGTAGGAGCAATAATGTTGGTCGTCCTCTTCAAATAAAAATGAACATAAACTGTCAGATAATCCAGCTTTCTCTTTTGCACAACTCGCCCAAAGATACTCTTGCATGAGAATGATTCATCTTTATACACTTCTATGGAGTCCATTTTGATGGTCGAGCCTTCCATAACCAGCTTGTAATCTCTAACCTGTTCAGAATAAAAGGTCAAAAACTTTAGGCTAAAAGGTTAGAGTCAGGCATAAAAGAAACATAAATAAGGGAGTATACAAATGAACGATGGACCATGGCATTAGGGTAATCATGGTTCAACAAACTGATGGATAATGATGGTGAGTTGACACCTGAACAGGACATGACAATAGAATGGGTCTCACTCTGTCTCCATCATGGTGAATCATTTCATTAGATGATGAGGACCACAATGGGCTATGGTCTTCCATAAAACCATTGTTTATAGGTTGCATTCCCAAAAGAAATATGCAAGAGCATAGTTCACTGGATTATATGTTACATTCGCCAAAGAATATGTGAGTGTCAATGAGTGAGAAAAATGTCTGTGCACAGGCATGAGACAAAGTAGCACATGCTTATGTTTTCCCTTCTTCCCAGCAATGTTCCGAGTAATATTACTATTAAAAAGAAACATCATGAAATCCAAGACCCTAGCAAACCCTCCTTCCACTAAGTTGAAAATAATCTTGAGTAACCAAAAGAGTGTAAAGAAAAGAAGAGAACAATTAGATAGGATCTAGAGTGAGAAAGAGAAGAAAGAAGATAAAGATGGAGGAGAGGGAGAGAGAGAGAGGGAGAGGGAGACATGTGAGAGATAAAGAGAGAAGAGGGCGTGATGGTCCAATGTGACCTCCACCCTCTCATTTATATCTATCTATCTATTATTATATATAAAGCGAGAGGAGGTCCCACTTTATTTTATTGATATGTATCCTTTTTTTACTTGTATCCTACTAATTATTAGTTTATTCCTCAGTTTACCCTTCTATTTGTTGGATTGTCCAACTCTCCATATTAATAGCTATACATTAATCTCTCTCTCCATAATCACTCACATCTTTAATATGCCCCAAATTTGAAACTTTCAACATTATTTTATGTTTTAAAGCTCTTTATTTCTCCCTCTACCTATGTGGTCTGTCTTCCACATTCTCTCTCACCTTTCTCTTCATCTCTCCTATATTAATTGTTTAACATTATTTTTACATTAATTATCCATTATCTCTTAAATTTGATAACACATCTATTAATTATCTCATCTTTATCTTTCTTAGATTCAAGAAACATTTGCTCTCCCTCTCCTCCCCACATGCACACCCTCTCTATCTCATTTTCTCTCTCCTCCATTTCAACACTCTTTTTCATCATAAAATAAGCATAATCATTCAAGATATTAATTATAGTTTCATTAACAAAGTTCAAAAACACGGATGCGTCCGCTTAGGCAGGCACCCAGAAACATAGGCAGCCAGGATGATTCCTGTTTTTTCCAAACTAAGTTGCACTTCAAGACATTTATCAAAGTGATTTACAATTGACGAAAGGAGTGTAATATATTAATAGCTACTCATGGTTACTGTTACATGCTGAAAAGTAATCCTTCTATTTTTTGGTTTACCAATAAATTAATATAACTACTCATGTTATTGTTACATGCAAAAAGCTTTTTTGACAATTAGCGTAGAACGTTTAATTCTTCCATATATTAATTAAAACTGAATTAATACTATTTTTTAATTTACCAATAAATAAATCGAGCTACTACTCATATTACTGTTACATGTAAAAGCTTTTTCGGCAAGTGGCATAAAAAGTCTAATCCTTCTATTTATTACTTAATATTGAATTAATAGTTTACCAATAAATTAATATAGCTACTCATGTTACCGTTACATGCAAAAAGCTTTTTTGACAAGTAGCATACAAAACCTAATCCTTCCACATATCAATTAAAACTGAATTAATACTTTACCCATAAATTAATATAGATTTTTTGATAAGTAGCATAAAAAGGTGCAGGTTAAGGCAGTGCCTAGATGCTCGCCTGTTACGCCGCCTAAGCGAGCGCCTAGATGGACCAGCCTATAGAATGCCACCTACAGAACTAGACAGTTTGGAAAAAGGGCCGCCTAAGTGGCAAGGTGGCCGATTTTCATTCATTGTTCATTAGTAATAAAAATTATCATTATGAAGCGTTGTTCAAATTTTAACTTAATATTATTAATTAAATTACAAAAACTAATTACTTTGTTACAATAATTAATACTAATAATAATTGTTGTAATGTTCATGTGATAGATATAAATGAAATAATTATACAAAAAAAATGATTGAAATAAATTACGAAAGTATTTAGAATCCTGATTAAATATTATGAATACCTCATATAAGTATAATTTTATAATTATTTATTAATAGTAAAGAAATTCAAATTTTATCTATAGAATTTATTACTTCATATTAATTCGTTTAGTTTAAAATTAGGGAAAATTACATACATATCCGTTATAATTTCGGTTATTAGGCTCTATCGAATAGTTTCCGTTACAACCACTGTGTCCGTTTTTTTCATATCAAAACGAAAAAAATTTAAAAAAGATGATTTTACCCTTTTTTGGTTGTTGAACAACCGAATTCAAAGTTTTTTTTGGTTGTTCAACAATAGAAAATGGGGCCAATTTCAGTTTTGAATAACCGAAAATTTAAAATTTTCGGTTCTTCAAGAACCGAAATTTTTTTTCTCTCTTGTGGGTCTGCATATCCCCTCTCTACCTCTCTCTCTACATTACATGGGTAAAAATGGTTTTTATTTTTAAACTCTCTCTTTTTTACTCTGCATTTTTTTTTTTGGGTAAGTTCATAATCCCTGAAATTTCTCCTAAATTTAGGGGCTCAAACTAGCTGTTCCTCCCTGATTTTATCGGATAACCATGACTTCAACGAGGTAGGGAAAGAATACGCCACAAGATTTTTCCTAATCTTCTAATCTCATAATCCCTAAGATTTCTCCTAAATTTAAGGGCTCAAACTAGTTGTTCCCCTTTGATTTTATCGAATAACTATGACTTCAGAGAGGTGGAGAAAATACACCACAAGAGAGAGAACATTTTTCGGTCTTGAAGAACCGAAAATTTAAAATTTTCGGTTCTTCAACAACCGAAATTGGTGTATTTTCCATTGTTGAACAACCGAAAATACTTTGAATTCGGTTGTTCAACAACTGAAAAAGGGTAATGTCATCTTTTTTAAAATTTCCATTTTGACATGTAAAAAACGGACACGGTAGTAATAATGGAAACTATTCAGTAGAGCCGTAATAACGGAAACTATAACGGATATGTATGTAATTTTCCCTTACAATTAATACATTTATTTTTAATTCAATTATAGTCATAATATTATAATCTCTAAGTTATTAAGATGTCAATTTTTATATATTGTTGGATATCCTTTTGATTTTTTTTGGCATATATACTAACATTATTTTTAGTTTTAATTGTAATAAATATCTAAATATCATTGGTTATTTATTACACATATCATGTGATAAATTTTTGTATTTTTTTTTTTTTATCATAGCATCTACTATTGTCATAAGAGAGCCTTAGTATGTGTGTGGGGAGAGAGAGAGAGAGAGAGAGAGAGAGAGAGAGAGAGAGAGTTCATATGGATTATTATTTTTGATAGTTTGTATAATAAGCATCATAATCAATGTTCGTGCGAAGAGAGTTTTGCCCGTCAACCCTCCCAATATTGAATAATAGGAGTAGACAATCCATCTGATGGGGAGGAGATCCAGTGTTTGTCGTTTTCGTCTCCACCCCCTCACCTTGAACAACATTTACGACCTGTACCCTAAAACCCACCTTCCTCCACCACGACCCGTTAACCCTCCTACTTCTTCCCCTCAACCTAACCCACCTTGCTTGTTTCGCCTCACTCCCAGAAAGTCTCTTTTGCATAAGCAGATGCCTCAAACAAAACTCCTACCATTTCTTCTCCATCCCACCCTTCGCCCTCAAGAGGTCACTCTTTCTCCTCTGCTGGTTCTCCCTTCCCCTCTTTCTGCATTCACTCCCCTTCCGAGGAGACTTCGAAGTACAAATCCAAACTCTTAGCATTGCTAGTAGGAAGCTTCCAACCTGTGCGTGATGATCGAAGAGGGATAGTAAATTGGGCCAGAAGTCTCTGGAAGGAGCCAAACTTAACCTGCAGATGCCTATCCAATGGACTTCCTTTTCTCCTTTCCGTCACCAACTGAAGCCCAACATGCATTACAGGAAGCTTCCTTCAAAGGGGCCTCCTATCAACTTCGGGCGTGGTCGTCCAAAGAAGGCTCTTTCAAAAAACAAAGAGTATGGCTTACCCTAAACCAAATCCCCCTTCACGCTTGGGCCCCCGAAACTTTTCAGAGAGGCCTGTGGTTCTCTGGTATCTATTCATTGGATTTCACTGGAGACTCTTCCTCTAGGCTCCATTCGACTTCTCCTGGAAGTCCTTGATACTAGTCGAATCCCACAAACTGTTTGGCTCGTAATAGAAGAACTCTACTATCCTATCTCCATTTCGTGGTCGTCAGCCTCTCACCGCTCTCCCCATTTTCGTCAACCTGCTAGCAGTAACCCCCCACCGGAAATCTCCGCTCAACCCTGGACTCTAATGGCTAAAAGGACGCGACACCGCAAGAGGTCCCCCTCGGCGTCCTCCCGACCCGGCCCGACTCAAAGCGAGCAACCCGGGACAATTTCCACTGAGGAAGTCGTACTGGCGTCCTCGTGCCGAGTGCCACAACCAGTCCAAGTGAAACGTACTGGACACAAAGCAGTCAAAGCTTTCTTCCAGCCTGCTGGCCTTATCTAACCTGAATTCCATTGCCTTGACCAGGTCACCCCTTGCTGTCACTCCCCTCTCACCCCATCAACCGGGGAAAGAAGTAGTGGAGGACTCTTACCCCTCACCCCCCTCTTCGGGCCCACAAGATTGGCCTGGTCCTTCCTCCTCTTCCCTCCCCCGGCCCATCTCCCCCAATGCTTTATGTCCTTCGTCACCTTCATTATTACCCCCCTACCACACCTCGGCCTCTTCCTCTATGTGTCCCCTCGAGTCCCCCCCTCCCTGCTCACCCGCCGCCTCCCCCCCTCCACCTGTCTCCGTCCATCGCTCACCTGTCATCTTTGACACCCACCCATTGCGATCTGTCGCAGCCGCCTACACCCTCTCTCTTGTCTCTGACTGACGCCCACCCATCGCTTAAGGCAACTATGTCCCTCTACCAGTCCCTAACGGCATATGTGACCCCTGACCTTCTGCTAACCGACTCTGCCGACCTGCCAGCTCCTAAGGCATTGTTAGCTCCTCAGGTTTTGTCTCCATCACCGCCTCTTTCTGCTCCTCAGGCTTTGTCACCCCTCCCCCTTTACCCCTTCTGCCTTTTCCCGTCGTTCCTCCACCCTCCATCCTACTTAACCCACCCAGTGAGTCACCTTGTGATCATCCCGCCGTTGATCACGTTTCTCTAGAAGGTGACACTTGACCTTTATGCACCTCGTTTCTCGCACAACACCCCCTCGGCTCCTCCTGTTTGTCTACCTTTTTTACTAACCCCAGCTTTGACTCCGAACCTCTAGCTCCCTGTGATCAGAATCCACTTACCCCTTCCCTTCCTCCCAGCTCTTCTGACCCTCCCCAACTGCTGGCCTTGTTACCCCCTCCTCTTCCCAACTCGTCCTCACTGGCCCTTGCTGGTCCTACTCACCCCCCCCACTTCTCCCTGACTTTCTTCTCCCTCAACCTTGAAGATTTTCCTCAACCTTCCCAAAAGTTCAAGCCTTCGATCGGCCTTTCCCTAACCAGTTTTCGAACATCGACCTTATTCCCTGGGCATTGTTGCTGCTCACTCCATGGACCACTCTCCCCCTGACCCTACTTCTATCTCTCTTTTACTGGCCCCTCACCTGTCGTACACCCGCACCTCGTTCACATTCGCAAGGTTCAGACACTCCATGTTGCTTGGCCTTCCTCCTACCCCGTGATGGTATCCAGTTACTCCTCCATCCCGACCCACTATTTCCTTACTTATCTCCCATTCTTTACTGTTGCTAACCCTCCCCTGCCCTTTTGAAACCCCTTCTCCCCCCTCACCTCTCCCCCTAACTTGGAGCCTAACCCCCAACCACTTCATTATTTGGCCCCTATCTCCTCCCCTGCTCCTCCTGCTCTCCCTTGCACCATCTCTACCCAGGTTCTTTCCTTAGACTCTTTTGTGCCCCTCCCCCTCCTACCCCCTGACCTTTACCCTTCTAACCCACCCTCACCCATGACTAAAGCTGCAACCGAGACACCCGACCTGGCTGTATCTGCTAGCGAGTTTGTCAAGGCTCCCAACTCCATAGATTATGTTTTTGTACCACCCGAAAACTTACAAGCACCCATCTCTCCCTCCCCAGCCTCCGTCGAGGCAGCGGAGGTCGACAGGGATAGCATTGCGGCACCCATCTCTCCCTCCTCGGCCTCTGTCGAGGCAGAAGAGATCGACGGGTAAGGCATTAACAGAGCAAAAGATAGAATGAGAGAGATGTACATAATTATGGGGTTTGAGTATGATGGACCTGAACGACCGACGCACAGGTTCCTCACAGCTGACGTGCAGAGCACGATGCAGGTGAGATTCAAAGGCCAGAGAGAGCTTTGCAATCTTTTCTCCTCCATCACCTTTGTGGGACAGCCTACAGAATGTCTCCCCTCTCCTTCCCCTACAAACCATCCAAGGAGGTCCCCCAAATTGTCCTCCTCCTCCTTGCCCTACCCCAATAGATGAAGTTGCTAGTTTGGAACGTTTGAGGGTTGGGACAGTCCTCCAAGAAGGACGTTGTCAAAGAGTTCACCTCCAAACTCTCTCATGTTGTTCTTGCCCTCATCGAAGCCATACAAATAGAGCCCAACCTCAAACTCATTCGCTAGGTCTAGGGAAGAAGACCCTGCCAGTGGGTTGCTCTTCCGGCAAATGGGTTTCCGATGGAATCTGGGTGGTCTGGAACCCTTCAGACCATATTATAATCTCCTCCTATATAAGGGAGTTTTCAGTTTCCATCCTTCTCTCTAGCACCTAAGACGGGGTCCCATGGAAACTCACCCACTTTAAGAAGTAGACTTTGGTCTGAGTTGGAACTTGTTGCGTCCCTTCCACACCCCATTTGGTGCTTGGGAGGCGACTTTAATGTCACCCGGTGGTCCCACGAGAGAAACTCCTCTTCATCTATCTCTCAGAATATGAGGGATTTCTCAGACTTTATCAGTCGAAATGAACTCTTAGATATCCCCCTTCAAGGCTGCCGGTATACGTGCTCCAACCATGCAACAAACCCCACCCTTTCTAAATTAGACATATTCCTCCTTTCCCTTAACTGGGGGGAACAGTTTCTACGATCCTTAGCTTCGGCCCTACCCAAACCCACCTTGGAGTCATTTCAAACCCTCGTTCAAAATTGGTGGAATTCCTTTTCCTCCCAGGTCACCGATAGAGCTGGTTACATTCTTCAGACCAAAATTCAACTCCTTAAAGCCTCCCTTAAGACTTGGAGTCGTTCCATCCCTGGTAACTTCTCCCAAATCAAATCCTCCCTTCTGGAAACTATCCAAAATTTTGACCGTCTTGAGGAATCTAGATCTCTGAATGCCACAGAGCAGGATCTAAGATCAGAGACAAAACTGGAATTCCTTTCAACTCTAAAAAAGGAAGAGATTTACTGGTTCTAGAGATCTAGAATTAAGTGGTTGAAAGTGGGTGACGACAACACTGCCTTTTTTCATCGGATAGCCAATTGCCGCAGAAGAGACAATGCTATAACAATGATCAAATACAACAACAACTGCTAACTAACTCAACCAGTAGAAATTAAGTAGGCAATCATTGAATTCTTTCAAGCTCTATACTCAGCTCCTTCCGGCCCCAAACCGAGAATGTCATCCCTTGACTTCTTAACCCTCCCAGTAGACTGAGCCAAATGGCTAGAGCGACCTTTTTCAGAAGAAGAAATTCCACAAGCTATCAATGCTCTAGCCAAAGACAAGGCCCCCGGGACTGATGGCTTCTCAATCACACCATTCAACGAATTCTAGGATACCTTCCAGCCTGATTTCATCAAGTTCTTTAAGGAATTCTTCCTCCAAGGAACTCTCCACAAAGCTATTAATGCCACCTTTCTTGCACTTGTCCTTAAAATTGAAGGGGCTGAGGAAATCAAGGACCATCCAATTAGTCTTCTAAATTCCTCCTACAAAATTCTGGCAAAAGTACTTGCTTCAGCAAGTCCTTCCCTTCATCATCCCTTCTTCACAATCAGCCTTCATCAAAGACAGATAGATCCTCGATGGGGCCCTAGTGGCTCATGAGTGCATCCACTCGAGATATCTAGGGAAAAAACCAGGTCTAATCTTCAAAATAGACTGAGAAAAAGCCTATGACCATGTGACTGGTCAATCCTGGAGGAGTCAATGGGATAGATCGAGGAAGTGGATGAAAAGTTGCTATTCCCATCCACACTTCTCAATCCTCATCAACAGGCCTTCGTCTAGGAGACCCCCTTTCCCCCTTCTTGTTTGCTATCTCTACAGAAGTGTTCAGCAACTCAATTTCCAAGCTTTACCAAGCAGGACTCCTCTCCAGTTTCAAAAGCAATAGACATGGCCCTATAGTGTCTCATCCGCAATATGCAAATGACACTTTGGTGTTTCTTGACGCCTCCTGAAGTGAAGTCGACACCCTCAATCTTTTCCTAGAATGCTTCCAAAAAGCAACTGGCTTCAAAGTCAATACGGATAAATCTAAAATGTTGGGGGTAGCTCTAACAAATGCGGAAGTTAGAGCTTTCATTCCTACTTGGGAATGTAAAGTGGAGGACCTCAACTGCTTATCTAGGCCTTCCATTGGGATTGGGGGAACCCAAAAAGAGACAGTGGTCCAAAGTCCTAGATAAGGTTGACGGACGTCTGGCAGGTGGAATGGTCGTTTCCCCTCTATGGCAGGTAGAACGACCTTGATTAATGCTACTCTTGCAAACTCCCCAGTTTACCTCATGTCCATTTTGCATATGCCAGCCCAGGTGGCTAACAGCCTGGACCAACTCATGAGAAACTTCCTATGGTTGGGACAAGCTGAAAAGACTAAATATCATCTGATAGCATGGGACAACATTTGTCTACCTAAAAATCAGGGAAGTGTAGGAATCCGAGTTCTTCGCAAACATAACTTGGCACTCAGAAAATGGTGGTGACGTCTAGCCACTCAGCCTAACTCTCTATGGGCTCAGGTCTTGCAGAACAAGTATAGAATTCCCAAAGGAGTCTGAGTACCAAAAAGGTCTCAGTAGCATAACGTCTCAAGAGCCTGGAAATCTTTCTCCTCTGCTCTCTCTCAATTCAGAAAGTTCATTAGGATTTACCCTAGAGAAGGTTCTAGAGTGAGATTCTGGTCAGATTTATGGTTAGGACCTTCTCCCTTGCGAGAAGTGTTCCCTACCCTTTATGCACTTGCCATAAACAAAGAATCTTTGTTTGCAGAGGAAATGGTTGTCAGGAGGCAAAAGAGTGTGGAACCCATCTTTTGGAAGGAACCTAACTGAAGAGGAAACCAATCAGTTTCAGTTGCTTTCGACAACCCTACACTCCCTCTTCATTCCCATTCGAGGACAAGATGCTTTAGTATGGACTCTAGCCCCCTCTGGTAGATTCTTGGTATCCTCTTTCTACAAGAACCTAACCCACCCTCCCACTTTTCCAGAGAACCCCACTTTGATACTATCAAAAGTTTGGTTCACCATCGCCCCACCCAAGGTTCAAAATTTCAACTGGCTCGCTTGTTCCCAAAGAGAACTCACAGTGGATCATCTTCCAAAGAGAGGGATCCCGATCCCCAATAGATGTGCTCTATGCCTCAGTGAGGAGGAGTCTAATCCTCATTTATTCATTCTCTACGACTTTAACCACAATCTTTGGGGCCAAGTGTTGCAGATTTTTGTCAAATGGGTCACCCCTCCTACGGCCAAGGTCTTAATCTCATACGACTTATATTCTTGTTGGCCGAAGGCTGGTAGAATCCTATGGAAGGAAACTATTGCCGCAACAATCTGGACAGTATGGGTGGAAAGAAACACTAGAATCTTTCAAGGTGTTAAACTCCACTCATCTGCACTCCTACACAAGGTAACCTCATTAGTCACTTTCTGGGCCTTTAACCACAAGGCTTTTTCGGGCATACCAGGGAGCTTCTTCCTCTGTCAATGGCCAAATATCCTTCATCACCAACCGAGACCAGCATCAAGACCCTATAACTGACAACCACCTCCAGAAGGCATCATCAAACTGAATTTTGATGGATGCTCCCTTAGGAATCCTGGCAAGGCAGGGGCAAGGGGGGTCTTTAGAGACCATCAAAGCAACATCCTTCTAACTTTTTCTGAGTACCTTGATCTCAAAGATTCCCAACACGCAGAAGCCTTGGCCCTCTTAATAGGCTTAAGTTTCAACTACTCTTGGGGCTCACACTTGACAGTGGAAGGAGACTCACAAAATGTTCTTTCCTGGGCAAGTAGGACGTCCTCCCCACCATGGTACCTAACCTCTATTTTTGACGAAATTGATCACATTTGCAGGGCTATGGATGTCTCCTAGAACGTCCAACGATTTCGCAGATAGGTTGGCGAAAGAGGGAGCTAGAAGCCAAGGACAAATTCTAACCGGGTCCATCTCCTTTTTTGCTCAGGACCGTGGAATATAGCTTAAACACCTTGTAACTCAGCAACCTAAGCTGAATTTTTTGAAAGCTTCATGTAAATCGATGTAATAACTGTATTTTTTTGAAAGCTTCATGTATATCGATGTAATTGGGCGGATTTTAGAAGCCCTTTTTTGTACATGATAGACTTAGGCATTTTTTTACCAAGTCACCCTGCGTGGGCGACTTTGGAATCCCGTAACCTTGTAATTCTCCTCTTTAATACAATGTTAACATTATAAAAAAAAAAAAAAAACTATATTTTTATTTTTTGAATTTTTTAGAATAATATTTACTTATAAGTAACAAATTTGTTTGTTAATATTATTTTAAATTAATTTTAATTATTTAAAAACTAGTATAATTGAAAACAAGAATAATTAAAAGATAAAATACAAAATTAATTAACCAAAAATAAACAAAAAAACAGAAAGATAATTCCTTCTATGTATTTCTTTTTTGCGTTCTCAATTTCTCAAATTTTTAAAATAATACTTATAAGTAAATAATATATTTATTAATATAAGTAAAAATAATGTCATTTATATTAGTGAAATATATAATAGTTTTATTTATATTGGTGAATGATATAATTGAATATATAAAAAGAAAGTAAAATAGGATAGTAATTAACCGTAAATACAAATCAGAGATGTAAAGAATGTAATTGAGATTATTTTTTAGAAATATAATTACCTCAAAATGCAAGTCATAAATAGAATTATAATCATTTATTGAAGCTTATGTGATGAGCTTTTTACATTTTTATTTTTCTAAATCTCTAGAATAATATTTAATTACAAGTAAATAACAAATTTATCAATATGATTAATAGTAATTTTAAAGAAGGTTATAGAATAATATAATTAGAATATAAAAACATTATTATGTAATAGAAGCCCATATGTGAAGATGGATCCAACAAATTTTCTATCTTTCTATACCTCTCTATAATCAAATATGCCAATTTAAGATTAAAATACTATTTTAGTGAGTAATATTTAGTACACGTGCAATGCATGTGCAGATCACTAGTTATGTTTATCCTAATTACAATTTATGGACAATACTGCCCTTACTTAGGAAATAGGACAAACAAGTCCTCAACAAAGATAAAAGACAATTCTGCCCATCAAATACATGAATGCATAATTATTTTATTTCCGACAATACTGCCCTTAGAGAAATAGAACAAATAAGTCCTAAAACAAGATAAAAGACAATTTTGCCCATCAAATACAGTAATGCTTAATTATTTCATTTCCAACACTCCTCAAGCTGGTGCATAGATATCAATCATGCCCTGCTTGCTTGTGATATCATGTAGTCTATCACATCCAACAGCTTTAGTGAAGGTATCTTTAGACTTCACATGAGGAGTATGAATGAATGATGGTGGACCAGGATTCGCGTAGCTAACCCCAAATAGTTGGGAAAAAGCTTTGATGATGATGATTGATGATAAGGAATATGAATAATCTTGGCATCAAGCTTCTCTCTGATGAAGTGACAATCTACTTCAATGTGTTTGGTCCTTTCATGAAATACAGGAATTTTGGCGATATGAATGGTGGCTCCATTATCACAATATAGAGTCATGGGAAGCTTAACTTTAACCCCTAATCAAAAAGAACATTTTTGCTCCACAATACTTCACATATAGCATGAGCAATTGCCCTGTATTTTGCTTCAACACTTGATTAAGCCAGCACATTTTGTTTCTGCCTTTTCCAAACCAGGTTTCTTAAAACAAAAGTACAATACCTAGTTGTGGATCTTCTATCAGTTTAGCAACCAGCCCAATCGGCATCAATGTAAAGAGCAACATCAAAATGCCCTTGATTGGAGAAAAATATCCCTTTCCCTAGAGCATACTCGAGATATCTTAATATTCGATACACTGTATTAAGATGTGGTTTACATGGTGCATGCATAAATTGGTTGACGACACTGACCGCATATGAGATGTCTGATCAAGTGATCATGAGGTATATAAGCTTGGTCACTATTTGTTGATACTGGTTAGTATCTTTAAGTAACACTCCCCTTTCTCCATGAAGTTTATGGTTGACTTCTATAGGAGCATCCGCTGGTCTAGATCCCAACATCCTCGTTTGTTGCAACAAATCCAACACATATTTTCTCAAGGAGATGGCTATCCCTTTCTTTGATCTTGCCACTTTAACTTCGAAAAAATACTTAAAGGGGCCTAAATCTTTGATATGGAACACATTGCTTAAAAAAGATTTAAGATCCTCAATACCCTTCATATTATTCCTTATCACAACAATATCATCAACATACACAATATGGGCTATAATTCGAGCAATATTGTTCTTCACAAAGAGCATATGATCGGCTTGACTTCTTTTAAACCCAAATTTCAGCAGTGCCTCACTGGATATTTTAAACCACGATCTAAGAGACTGTTTAAGTCCACATATCGCAGTTGCACTCATTTCATGTCTCCCCATTAATCTAAAAACCAGGAGGCAAGACCAAATAGATTTCTTCTTTGATATCCCCATGCAACAATGCAAGTCCATATATCGTCTACTTTAACTTGCACACATTTCTTGTCATCCCTGTAATCTAAAAACCAAGAGGCATGACCATATAGATTTCTTCTTGGATATCCCATGCAACAAGGCATTCTTTACATCTAGCTATTGGAGTGGCCAAGATTTATTAGCAGCTAGTAAAATAATGAATCCTCATAATGTTCAACTTGGCCACAGGAGCGAAAGTGTCTTTATAGGCTACACCAGGAATCTGAGTGAAACTTTTTGCAACCAATCTTGCTTTATACCTTTCAATGGTGCCATCAGCTTCGCATTTTACAGTGAATATTGAATATTCACCAACATCCTACGACTTCTTCCCTTTGGGAGAGTGGTTGATTTCGCATGTATTGTTATGCTCAAGTGCTCCCATCTTGTCATCCATGGCAGCCTTCCATTGAGGTTGTGAAAGTTCCTTTGTAACACACGACAAACAGAAGACAAAGCTGATATAAAGGTACGATGACAAGACACAAAATTATAGGATAAGAAGTTTCCTATTGGATGCTAAGTACAAGAACCTATACCCTTGCGAATAGCAATAGGTAAGTCCAAGTTAGGATTCTCTGAGAAGGTGGAAGAATTACCTGAGTCAGAAAGTTCTTTAGTCTGGGTTAGCATTTGAGGTATAATCGTCGAGTTGTACCATTTTCTTCCTCCTGGTATGTCTTCAGCTCCTTTGAAGCAAAATTCTCTTTAGACAAAAGTGGGGCGTTAATAGGAAAGGGAACCACTAAGGTGCTCCCCTCACTAAATTGCATTTTATTTTGTCCTTGAAGAGAGCACTCATGACCTGTAAATGCGAAGTATGGAACAGATTCACCAAAAAACATAACGGACTTTGTTAATAGGTTCATAACACTTGTGTCCCGTTTGATGGATATCCCAATAAAATACATTTGACAGCTTTATCATTAAGCTTGTCCCTCTTTGGACCAAGGATGTGGACAAAACATACACAACCAAACACCTTGGGAGGTACAGGAAACATGAGTGAGTCAAGATAAATATTTTCAATAGGAGATTTTCCCTCAAGAACAAGAGAGGGCATGCAATGTATTAAAAATGCAGCAGTGAGAACTGCTTCATACCAGAAAATTTTTGGGACCTTCATTCCTAGTAAAAGAGCTCGGGTGACTTCCAACAAGTGTCTGTTTTTTGCCTCAGCAATACCGTTTTGTTGAGGTGTGTATGCACACGTTGTTTGGAATGCAACGTGTCCATACACGTTGGTTTGACACATATTGACCCCCATTGTCAGAATGCAAGATGTTAATTTGTGATAAATTTGGAATAGATTAGCAACTTCATCTTTGTGTTTCATTAGATAGATAGTTGTTAATCTAACTATCATCCACAAATGTAACAAAGAAACAAAATCCAAATTCCAAACACAGAGGCAACTGGAGAAGCACCCCACACATCATAGTGTGTAAGAGAGAAGGGAACAACATTCTTTTTATTAATAATAATAGGAAATGCAGTTCTACAATGTTTTAACAACTCATAAATGTCGTATTGCAATTGAACTCGACTAGAAACTCGAACATTTTAGGAAATAAAGAATGCAAGTAAAGGACGATGCAAGACAAAGACGGATGTGCCACAAAATACATCATTTCTTTATTAGCAATCCAAGACGTGTTGCAGTAGTCAAGGCACAATCAGGAGTCTCCAAAAGGTACAACTCTCCATTTTCAAGACCATGCCCACAATTTAAGGTCTTAGTGAGATTGTTGACTGACAAGAGGTTACTAGAAAGATTGGGAACATGTAAGGTGGATGACAAGTTAATAGAAGGACTAATATGTATAGTTCCCTTTCCCTTGACTAGAATAAGAGAACCATCTGCTATTTTAAATAATTCATTCCTGAAACAACGAATATAAAAGGAGAAAAGATCAGTCATACCAATCATATGTTCAATAGCTCCAGAGTTAATAATCCAAGGGGTTTCAGATGTATTTATAGAGACATGATGCGCTGATGCAGATGTACCTGATTGGGCACTATGAGATTTAGAGGAAGAAGGGTCTCGAATGGAAGCTTATTGCTTGAGATCCAGCAGCTCTCTTTTAAGAATGTCAGCAACTCTTCTTGAGGTTCAAAGGACATAGTATCTTGCTGCCCTTAAATAGCCAATGCAGCACCTTCACTGATTGTTGCTGAATTTGCCCGAGAAAAGTTTCATCTTGAGCATCCAACCAGATCCCAACACGTATCCTTCATGTGTCGAGTCTTCCCAAAGTGGGTGCATTTTAATTTGTCCTTCTCATCAAATGTAGGGCTTCCACAACTACGTTGACTACCACACCCTCCACCCACCCCTGCTCCCAAAATGTCCTACACCTCAATGACCACTAGAACTTGAGAATAGGGCAAATCTTTCAGTTTCAGCTATAGACTTGCCATTATCTTGCAGCGAGTTTCTTTATGGTGAAGAAGGGAGAAAACAATATGAACTAATAGAAAAGTCTCACCACCAAGAACATTTGCCCTCATTGATTCATATTCCACATTAACTCCCCTCAACAGATCGAAAATCTTCCGTTTAGCTAGTCTCTCTCGTTGTACCTTTGCACAAGATGAACACTCTATGAGCTGATTGTGGCTTATTTCATCCAAAAACCACAAAGATGAACATAATAGTCTCCCACTAACAAGTCATCTTAGAGGCATTACAACTCATAAAGGTCCGAGTCTAATTGGGCTGCATAGAAGAAAGTATCCAATTCATAAATCCCATATCATCAGCCTCCGAATTTGACTATTTAGCATCTGTGAGCTCTGGTTTTCCTACATGGCCATCAATATATCTCAATTTTTTCTTTCCACCAAGAAATAGTCTAACTATCTGGCCCATTCTAAATAGTTTGTGCCATCAAATTTAACTGTGGTAATTTGGAGTCTAGAAGGCTCCATATTTGATGCTTGTAAAGACATTTTCTATCATAGTTGAGATCTAGTTACACCCTCAGATCTTAATTAACTAGGATCATATTACACCCTCTAATCTCTTTAAAACAAAAATTATACAGATCTGGTTACACCCCCAAATCTGATCACACTCCCCTTTTTTTGAAAAAACATAAAAAAATCAGAAGAAAACAACACTACCAATATTTCCTTGATTGGGGTAAACAAACCTTGATCCATCCAAAAACTAGGTTTTCTATAAAACACATGATCTACATCCAGAAATCATAAAAATAACTCACCTTGATAGACTCAATCACTGCTGGAACAAACAAAAAATCTAGGATTTTAGGGCCTGATGATGTCATCTAACCCTAGGGATGATGTCAGCCCTAAACACTATTTCCACACAACTTTTTTCTACTCTGATGACAAGTTCAAAGTAATCTTGAGTAACCAAAAAAGTGAGAAGAAGAGAATAGAACAATTACATAGGACCTAGAGAGAAAGAGAAGAAAGAAGATAAAGAAGAAGAAGAGAGAGAGAGAGAGAGATGTATCGGAGATATAGAGTGAAGAGGAGAGGAGAAGAGAAGAGTGGCGTGATGGTTCAATGTGACCTCCCCGCCTCTTATTTAGAGAAATAGGATAAAGAAGTCATAAACAAAGATAAAATACAGTTCTGCCCATCAAATACAATAATGCTTAATTAATTTATTTCCAACATACTGCATGTGTTATATGGCATTCAGTAAGGCCGTTCATACCCTGCCATGCTCAGCTCAATAACTGCAATCATATACTGCAGTTTGCACTTCGCACTTCTATTTCATATTTAAGGATATGACAGTCATCTTCAGATATGTATTTATTTAAAGTGTTAGAACTGCAAGCATAAACTAGGTCGGGAACTTCTCTCCTTGTAAAGCCGATATTTAGTCTCACAGAAAGTAAAAACCCAAGCTAACATTCTTCCTTACAACAAATTTAATCAAATGAGCAAAGCAGAAAAAATCGCTGCCAGTAAGGATTTCTTAACAACATAGAAGATTTGTGGTCATTATAGAATGCATTTACTGATAGCTTTTTTATTATTATTTTAGGCTAAGCCAGCCCTTATTTTGGGGGGACCCACATCATACAGAAAAACATGATGAAAATAAGCAATACCTCATAGATGATCGGCCTATCCATGTTTGGCACCAAGTCTGGTATGACAGCATCAATTGCACCAGTTGCATCAATCAGCTGCAATCGCCCTGAAGATGGAGAAACCTAAACATCAAATACCAATAAAAATAAGGATAAACCTTTTGACAACACATTTAGACATGGTAGATATCACAACCAGAAAATAGAATGACAACAAAAGAATGCACCTTATTAACCCTAAAAGTTTAGACATAGTGTATTGGAAAAAGATTTGGCACCAACCTGTAGAAAACCCATAAGAACAATACCAAGATCTCTACTTGATATTATTCGTCGAGTAAACCTTCCATGATTTGAAGAGGGGAGCACACTGTCATCGATTTCATTGTTCCCAATACCTTTCTGCTTCTGAGATGAAAATGTCATCCACAAAGCCTCAGAATGACTGATAAAATTACTAAAGGGCGGCACCTGAAAATGCGAAAAAGATCAGTAAATTGTAAGGCTTGCTGTTTGAAGCATGACATTTCTTTCTCAAAATAGACCGACCATAGTCAGGTAAATATATGCAACGATCCTTAACTAGCTTCAAGGTAGAGATTTCAGATCACCAAAACAGAATTCCCAAACAGTACATAAACACTCAGTTACAAAGTTAGTCATTAGCAGTGTACTAATAAAGCCATTACCTATTAACACATTATAACCTCAAGAACACCATACCAAAGTTCAGATTTGACTCAGTTTTATATATATTGAAGATGAATTATTTTAGTTATGTGCCTTTTTTGTGGGCCAATAGGGTGTTCTTGTCTTATACTTATGAATATTAGTATAGTAACTGGGGGAAATAAGGGCATTACTGCAATTTGTACATAAGTTAAGTTCACAAATAAGATAGAGAGGGGCATGGAAGCCAAGAAACACCAATTTGGACTGCCTCCAGCCACCTCTCTCCATCTTCTTGCCTTCTCTCTTCAACTTTCTCCCTCTGACTTTTCTCTCACTTCCTCTCATATCTCTCTTCCTCTTATTTGATATAATTCTTCAAACATGGTATCAAAACATGGACTCCATATCTCTTCCTATTTTTTTCCTTAAAAGTAAAAGACAAAAAAAAAAAATTCCTGATTTCATCAAAGGGCACCTCAATTTTCTTTCTTTTTCTATGTAGAACAAATATGGTTATTTGCACTTACTGTTAAGACTTTGTGTTGCTCATGTTTCCTCCTTTGGATATGAAGAATCAAGAGGAATAGTGATTGAAATATGTCAAAGTTTGTTGCAGATACAGTAGACAGATAGAGGAAGTTCATGCAAAGCTCAACTAGGGAGATCTATGTTTGTCTACATCTAAAAGAGAAGTATTCCACCATGTAACCTGCTGTTTGTACTGTCTTTTGGGGTTTACAATATTCAATGGATTGATTTAATGCCTTCAAGTGTATCCGGCCTGCTATAGTATTGTGTATCGATGTATTCTCCGAGTTTGTGTGCATTTTACCCTCATGGCTAATGAAAGCAAGTTCGGAATTTCCAGCATCAATGAAGTGATTGCAATGCCAGTTACCTCTGTGAAATTAAATGGGTCCAATATCCAATTATCCCTTATGAGCTCAGTCTATAAAGGTGTTTCTTGGTGCCAAGGGTAAATGAAGTTCTTGACTGCAAATGGGGCCCAAAGAATCAGATAGTAGGTATGAAGAATGGCTTATGGAGAATTATCAATTCATGACCTGGTTATGAAATAGTATAGACCCCATGTGATTGCAAATGTGATGTTTCTTGATACTATTAAAGAAGTTTGGAAGGCTTTGAATTAGATGTACTCTTCTGATAAGAACATTTCTTGAATTTATAAACTTTATGAGAATATCTTTCTTTTACAGCAAGGTAACTATAAGTGAATTTATCAATTGTAGTATTAGTGTATATTACAATTCTCTTCGAGGCATGTTGGAAGAGTTAAACATGTATCAGCCATTATTTATATGGAGTTACTGAAGAAAGCAACAAGATGAATTTCGAGTTGCAAAATTCAGCCTTAATTCTGAATACTAGACTATTCGTAGATAGATATTAGCTGAAAATGAACTCCTGTCTCTAAATAATGCATTCTCCTATCTTCAACGAGATGCCATATCTACACCTTCATCCGCCTCTAGTGTTAGTGATGGGTGTGCATTGACCTCATCCATGGGTAGAGGTGATGGGGACAAAGGTCATGGTGGTGGTAAAGGAGGATGTGACCTTGATTTGGGGGGAGGTTGTAGTAGAGGCTATGGTAATAGAAAATGCACTCATTGTGGACGAATGGTTTGTTAATCAGGGGGAGTTAAACAAGGTATGCAAGTTGGAGAAAGACATTTATAGCCTGAAGTAGTCCGCACGTGCATAGTTTGATAAGTTCAACAAAATTTTTATAGCATATGGGTTTCAAAAAAGCCATGTGGATCAATCAGTATTTATTCAGAGACAACCCAAGGGAGCAATTATCTTGGTAGTTTATGTTGATGATATTATCATCGCAGGGAGTGATCAGGAAAGAATTAATAAATTGAAGAGACACCATGTTCAGACAAAGGATCTGGGACAACTAAGATATTTCTGGGGATTGAAGTGGCTTGGTCCAAGTACGGTATTGGCTTGTCTCGAAGAGAATATGTAATAGATTTGCTGACAGAAATAGGGATGCTAGGTGCCAAGCCAGTTGACATGCCGATGGATCCAAGTACTAAATTACCAGTGGATCAAGGAAGGGCACTTGAAGAACCAGGTAGGTACAAAAGGCTTGAAGGTAGACTTATCTACCCAACAATCACTCGGTCGGACATAGCCTTTGCAGTGAGTGTAATGAGCCACTTCATGCATCTCCCAGGACACCACTCTAGGAAGCGCTAAGAAGAATCTTGAAATATTTGAAGGGGCTCCAGGATATAGGCAGAACAGTCATTTCAACAAGTTAGAGCTATTCTATAGTTGTTGGAAATGCCTATGACTCCAAATTGTTTCAAGAATCGAAATCATGAAATTGCAGGTGGGTAGATGATTCTTCTTGTTGGAATAGTCGTCTGTACAATGCATCACATGACGCAAGAATCCTACCATTTGGGAATCGTGCTCCAATATAATACGAATCGAGATTCCTACTCTGTTGGAATCACGGTTCCATCAACTTCGAACTGAGACTCCTAACTTACTATATAACCTTGCACCAAACCACTTGGAACTAGGCAAGAAATTATGAAGATACAGGTTTCAAAAGGAAAAGATTTAAGGTTTGAAATAATCTAAAAGCAAAAGTTTGTTAGTATTAGACTCCATATATTGATTACGTTAACCCAAAGCCCCATATTATTGGAATCAATGTCTTTGATAGCCCTCCCCTAAAATTGGGGTCAATGTATTGAGTGCCCTTTATCACAGTTCTCCATAAGTACTGGAAACAAGGTCGAGTACCCTTAACTAAGTACTTTCCTAGAGTTTTTAGATTAAATAATGAAATAAAATTAATAAATTAATAATATCTGTTTAAAAATAATACATTTATTACAAATTCTTGAAATCTAGTAATGATGTAAACTAGAGGCTGTCAAAACCCATAGGAATATTAGATTAACCCATTTATATTAATTACTAATAAATCTTTAAATAATTTCTTTTTCAAATTATGTTTAAAAAATTCCAAGCATTCAATAAAATTTTGGCAATCACTTTGATGCCGTGACTCTCAATTCCAAGAACCTCTGATCGCTATTCTTAACATTTGGAAGCAAGGTATCATATTGGTTGAATCATGATCTTGAGCACCCGTGAATTGCAAATTTCGGTGATGTGGAACCTATATTCCAAAGGCATCAGAATGAGATTCAAAAAATAGGGAATCATGATCCCTAACTTGCATGGATCGGGATTTGTGGAGATTCCTTCATGAAAATGCAGGGTGGAGGACTCCAGTAACGATAAGCTGTTCTAGTGCCAGTTGGATAGGATACACATCATATAGAAGAGCAACTGCAGTTTATTGTACTTTTGTTGGAGGAAACTTGGTGACATGAAAGAGTAAGATACTGAACGAGGTAACCAGGTCTAGCGCAGAGGCTGAATAGAGAGTAATGGCCCACACTACATGTGAGTAATTGTGGCTAAAAACCTTGATACAGGGGATGGAATTCATGGTTATTGAACCGATGAAGATGTTTTGTGACAATCAAGCAGTAATCCAGATAACCAGAAACCTAGTATTCCAAAAAATAAAGCATATGGAAGTGGATTATCATTTTATTCAGGAGAAAGTAGCAAGTAAGCATATATCTACTTCATACATGAAGTTGAGGGATTAGTTGGCTGATATATTCACCAAGCCTCTTGGTAGAAACTAAGCTCAGATGATTTGTCCCAAGCTTGACATGGGTGGTATTTATGCTCCAACTTGAGGGGGAGTGTTGAAAATTTAGTTCTTTTACTTTTGTGCATTGTTTGTGGGCCAATAGGGGCAATCTTGGGAATGGGGTTGAGGTCGTGGCGGTAGTACCCCTTGAGCCTCAGCTACCGGTCTAGGTTTCCATTCCCACTGACACATTCGAAAACCGCTAATTATTTCTAAAAACGGGTAGGTGCATGTATTCCCCACTGATCTACCCAAAAAAATTAGGGGCAATCTTGTCCTTTTTCTTATACTTAAGGGGATTGGAATAATAACTAAGGGAAATAAGGGCATCACTGTAACTTGTACACAACTGAAGTTTATAAATAAGATAGGGAGGGGTGTGGAGGCCAAGAAACCCTAAGGGGACTGCCTCTAGCCACCTCTACCCTCTTCTAGTCTTCTCTCTTCAACTCTCTCTCTCTCTCTCTCTCTCTCTCTCTCTCTCTCTCTCTCTCTCCCTTCATTCTCTTTGATATTATTCTTCTCACACTATAAATGTCAAACAGACGAAGATTATTCAAGGGCAAATACACAAGTCAAAGGAATTTGGCTTAGAAGTGTTATGTGAAAATGAAAAAAAAAAAGGAAAAAAAAAAGGGAAAAAGCACGAAAGGAACAATGATACCAAATGGTAAGATTGTATCATAAAAACAACAAAGATGAAGCTGCAACAAACAAGTAAAACTATCGCCATTAATCAAAGAACTATATTGTAGCCTAGTGAAGAGCAACATTGTATTGTATCTAATTTAAATTTTTCAATCACTGCCTACAGCAATAAATGTATGACAAGAAAAGAATAACTGAAAGTATAACATAAAAATAGACAAATTTAACTGAATAAATTATAGGAAAAATATCATATGGACCCCCAATTTCAAAACTCATTTCACAGTAGCCTCTCCCAACTTTTCTCTTTCAAGAGGCATTAAATTCCCCCTAAAACTATCAACTTAAACTTACCCTTTCATCCCCTTCCCCCTTCTCCCAACCCTTTTCTACATTATGTAGTATGAGAGAAATTGTTGATGTCAAATTGAATGTAAAAAAGTGAGAAACAAGGGAAGGGACGGGATGAGGGGGTATCTTGATAGTGTTAGGAGAAATTTGATATGTGCTTGAAAGAGGAAAAATGGGAGGGACTACATCACCAAAATAAGTTTAGAAGTTGAGGGTCCGTACGATATTTTCCCTAAGTTATATATTGTGATTTTCTAGATGTATATTCTCCTCAAAGGGAAATCATGACCCACCAATTCCATGGAAGTAATTCCACACTCAGTAGTGCTGTAACAACAGTCATTTTCACAGAACTCCTTAAAAATGCCAAGCTGCCAACAAAAGTTATTGCTGAGAACCCTTGGCGACCTGACATAAAACACTTAATCCAAGAGGTGACACACGCATGAAACTCAGCATAGTTTTTTTTTTTTTTTTCCCGAGAATAGGGTAACAAATTCAGAATAAATTTGAACGGCCAAGAACAATGTCTCTACAACCACTTATTCAATAATTTACCTTATGTCGGAGTGCAGAAGTAGACAAGTGTGAAGTAGCATACCTCTGAACCAATCCTTCATGCTGCTAAAGCCATGCAAGCTTCGTTGTAAGTATCAGCTAGAAGTCGAACTTTTTTAAAAAACATCGTAGCAGCTGATTAGTAGATTTAAAATTGTAGTACATGTCGCCACACAAGCATGTATACATAGAATACCATATTTATAATTATAACGATCAATATATTGTTCAAAGGGTAAACTTCGTAGTAATAAAATTATGAATGTTCTAAGACTATTTGCCTACAACTACAGTCCCGGAAAGCTCAAGCGACTATGTATTTTTTTCTTTACAGGTATTCAGATTCATAAGTTTCCACTCACTACCACTCATATTTTTGAGTTATGTAAATATTTAAGGATACTAGGTAGAAATGCATATATTAAATTATGAAAAAGTAAATTAGGTGAACATATGCCCTCTATAATGGTACCCACATACTAGGCAGTCGAAACCAAAGTTGAAAAAGAAGTGATTTGGAAATAGGAAAAGCATAGAGTAGAAGTTACCAAAGAAGAGAGGGCAGTTTGGCGCAGGATTTTTAAAATGAACTTTTTATTAGGAAAGCTACTTTTCGGACTTGAAAAGTTGAATAGTGTGAGACTTGAAAACTCAAGAACCCACTAAGGCCAAATTATATTATGCAATAATGATTGCAGATTGCTGTCCGATGTATTAAAACTCCGATTGACTCATCATTGCACCTGGTCCCCAGCTGCGCCTGATCAAGTCTATTCAGCTGACGCTCTTCGAAAATTAAGACAAGATGGTGAGCCTCAATCAAGTCTTGTAAACTCATCAAGTCTTGCCTGATTGCCGAGCCAAGTCAACTTGGGCAAGTCCTGAATTGAATCAGCAAGTTTTAAACAAACATACTATTTTAGAATTCATTACCTTTGACATTGCAAGAAGTTCATAACTCCATATAGCTATCTGGTCACCCCTTTTTTGTGGGTAATCCTAGAACAATAGGTTGGGATCCATATTTGGAATGATATGTGAGGAGACTTACACCAAGAGAGCACAACTATTGATCCTTTGAAGGACAGATACTCTCATTAAGGCCACAAAATACAATATCCAGTTATACAATAGCCCTTTGTCAAATCTCAGAATTGTGACAGAAAATCGAGAGAATCCAGAGGAAGCTTTTGCCACAAATCTCAAAATGGTGGCAAAGAAAACTCGAGTGCATCCAGAGGAAGTTATTGTGCAGGGGCAACAATGAAGAGGATTCTCAAAGTTTCAATAGTGGAAAGTACGGAGAGGAGCATGAGAACATGAAAGAGCTAATTAGTTATATTCAGGTCGAGGTCACTTTCAATAGAGCCACCTAATGCAATATCCAACTCTATCATATCTCCCTATTTTAAATTGCTAGAAAGGTGGAAAAGAAACTGAAGGCAATCTCAAGGAAGTTTTCTAGCAAAGACAAAATAATGGAGAGAGATTCCAATTAGTGGCGGGAGATCTATAAACCAAGTAGGAAGCTGGAATAAGAATGAGAAGGCCCAAGGGGGTCCTAAGGCTCCAATTGTCAAGTAAGATTGGAAGTAGGGTATCTTGAAGAAGGGCAGAAATCCAGATACCCTAAAGACAAGTAACAGACCAGGAAGAAAGCTAGGCTAAGGTCCGAGGACGTTAAAGAAGCACTAGAATGACGTCTTAAGAGCATAGTAGGAATTCAGGTTTTGAAAGGGTACACTAACATTGACATATTTTAAAAAAAAAAAAAAAAAAACAACATTGGTACATACGATGAATGTATAAGTGTCTATATGTGCATAGTTATGTAGCAAGCATGGCGACATGCATATATATATTAACAATAGGTAAACATAAATATGAACAGAACAAGAACTAGTTATCAAGACAAGGATGACCACTTAAGCAATTTGAATGCCCATCAAAGTCATTCTCACATGAGGCAATAATAAAATCCATATGCATGGACAAGCATAACTCCGTTCTTGGATTTTGCTAATTAGAGAGAATGTAGAGCATGCAAGGAGAGGTCAAGGTCATTACAGTTCTTGTGCCTAAGATATCCTTCCCAGATAAGAACCCATCAAATTTCTTTCTGAAACATGAAATGATAAGCAGCACCCTGAAATACAACCAATGAAAAGCTAATAAACCATGTACGTCAAAAAAAATCTCAATTTATTAAGCTTTCAGCAGAAATTTATTCATTCCTTTCGTTATACCAGAATCTTGCAGAAAATGCCTGAGATTCAATAAATTTTCCCAGTAGGCTTTGTGCTTGAGACCTCAGGGGACACCTGTATGAGAAAGAGGCCATCACTTCACAAATGACATTGCTCAGACGTAAAACATGAGTTCAAAGAACTGTCAGTTAAGAATGAGAGAATAAATATCAATATTCACAATAACCAAGAATTCACTTAATTACTTCACAAGTTAATCAGCGAACAAATGACTGAAATCAGTGTTTGAAAAGTCAGACTCGGGCTCCGACTCACCAGGGTTCTCAGCCTGAGTCTCCCAGTCTGCCCAGGGAATGCGAGTTGTACAAGAAATTTTTAAGAATAAGTACTTTAAAAATACTGGAAAACTATAGACTTGGGTAACTCCAGGGTTTTGGGCCCAGAATCGACAGTCTCCTGATTCAGCCCAACTAGGGCGAATCCCAAGTTAAACAGACAAATTTTGAAACCCTGACTAAAACCATTGCTGATCATGTAATGAAATTTATAACTTGACAAAATTGTCCAGCAAAATATGCCAATTAACCCATAATTGACCATGGCTTTCCAAGTCAATCAGCACTCTGAACAGTCTGTGGGTGCATTAAATGCGAAAGATGGAATCGATTACATGAATAAGCTCATTTGAAGAAAGGGAAAGTTCCTCTAAACCAGTTATTCCTTTTACACTAATAGTATACATAGGACAAATATTATTATCTAATATGAGAAAGTTTTATCAGTCTATAGTCAAATGTTGCCAAATAGTTTACAAATGGGTACTGTCTTCAACTAATTCGAACTTCTCAGCATTCTGAATAATGTCCATTATCCCCATTTCCAATTAAAGGGACAATGATAATACTTACGAAGACCCATATGGTGAAAATGACTGCACAGCCATGTTGGTCTTGACACAAGCACCAAGGACAAGAATATTTAGCCAAGAGAAATTGGGACGTATGAAATGAACATTCCATAAAGAAATCTGCAAAGAAATGAAGTTTAGAGAGCATCAGAAGTGAATACAACACAAACATCATCATCCAAAGAGTCAGAGAGAGAGAGAGAGACTTACAAGTGCACCAACCCTCAGGGCATGCACTGGAGGAATCAACTGATCTGTTAACACGAGCCAAACTGTACTGTCTAATTCTACAACCATGCCTTGCATGTATGTTCCTGTCACCCTTCCTGTGTAATTACTGATTATACCCTTTCCAAAACTAATGGTTTCTCTTCTCAACATAAATGAAATTTCACAACCTTTGAATGGGAAAGCTCTCCTACCAGATAGAGAAGGAGACAAATGTATCACAGTTTCTTGGGTTGTCACATACATTGGATATGCCTCCCCTTTGCCAACAACTACCATCTTCTTCTTCAATCCCACAAATGAAATGAGCTTCCCATTAAGACTCAGAAACACAGGCCGCCAAACAACAGCTGCCCCACAAAAGTAGACGAACAGAGACTTTAAAGAAAATACATGAGACGGGTCATTAGAAGGATCATAAATATGTGTACCCAATGATTTTTCTTTACGACAAGAAATGCAATTGCAAACCAAAAGCTCAACTAGAAACCCACTTGTAGTTTCAGCACCTCGTACTGCTTTAACATCTTCTAATCCATTTAAGCTCTTTGAGGAATTTAGCTTCAATCTTTTTGGTGCTTTTATAGAAGCAGTGCTAAGCAATTTCTCAAAATTTTGCTGAATTTTACTGCAATATTGGATTTCTTGGGCTTTAGAAGCTCCATCTTCAGCTTCACATGGAACAACAAAAACAGGACTGATGGAAACCAGTTGTCCAGATATCCTGCTCTTACCATTTCCAGAGCTCCCTATCAATCTATCCCCGTTATAAGCACTTGCCAACCGAAAAGATAACAAATCGTCATCACAATCACTGTTGTTGTAAAGAGATGGCTCTATTGGCTTCCACTCAATTATCTCGAGAAATCCCCCTGTGCATTTTGATGGTATAAAATTCCATGAAGTAACATTAATTATCTTTCCAATAATATCAAGGTTTAAGTTAAGAATGGCACAGCAAATTGTGCGGCTTTCACTATCAGTAAATGAAAAGCAGTCCTTCATAGAGCAAAGGTTGTAACTTGAGCCATTGGTCCATAAATTAACAGTCCCAGTTATGATCGCAGGGTAATGGAGAAATTCTAAAATTCTAGGGTTTTTCTCAGAGCCCAAATGCGTTAGACCATCAGACGCTTCATTAGCACTGGTATATGAGCTTTTCCTTTTTTTATGAGAGGAGATGCAAGTAATCGGGGTTACAGTTTTGGAGACATTTGAGCTTCGAGCTTGAAGGGACAGAGTACCAGTAACTGGGAGAGAACGATGAATGAGCTCTGAGAGTGATAGGGTCTTCACACCTTCCATAGATGCAGCTTCTTCTCTACTCCCATTGCTAGTGCAGATAATTTAGGGTTTTTTAAGGTCTTCAAGCAGAAGACTTGGAACATGGGTCTTCATATCCTCCACTGATGGAAAAATTATGGGGTTTTCTCTTCTCTATCTGGTGCAGAAACTAGATTCTATAGGGTTTTGGATGGACGCGGAAATGGGGTTACGCATGTTTAAGGGCGAGATACTCTTTACAATTTGCATGGGTGCCGAGATTCTAAGGTTTTCTCTGGTATGCCTTCTATTGAAGCAGAGATTCCAGGGTTTATCCACTCTATAGCTTAGGGTTTGCTCAACTCCTATATTATTGTTGCGGAGATGGAGATATTTTACTTGATTAGGGTTTTCGAATGATACGCACAATGGCGGGAATTTCATGTTATATAAACAATTGAATTTACCCCTGTATCTCGTATAAATCTTGTAATTACAAAGGACCCGGTTTCTAAGCGGCCAAGTGGGATTTTTGGACTTAAATTTTTAATGACATGTAATCGGATCATGAATATGAAAAATAAGTAAATTTTAAAAAATTAAAAATAATAGTTCTAGTAAGAAAATATTTGGACCATTAGTTTCTATTGTTTTTTAGATGAAACACCTACTTGTATCCATCCTTAAGATGGATGCTTTACACTTTTTGGACTGCATATATAGTCACATAAAACAATTTTCCTTTCAAACATTCTCCTAATCTTCATATATTATGGGCATTTCTTTTCTTTTTTTGTCTTAAGATTTTTATTCTAATTTTAACCTCACCCTACATATTGAAAATCTGAAGCCACCATACTAGATGGAGACTTCATATTTTCAATATCCTTAATCATCTTTTTTTTCAAAGATTAAATTTTGCAGGAGTAAAATTTGCTTCAGATATTAAAAATCTGAAGCTGTAATCTGAATCCATAATGCAACCTCAAAGATTCAAAATCTAAAGTCACTTAACTTCATATTTTGAATAGCCCCAGTGACTTCGGTTTTTTCCCTAAAACTAATTTGAAAAACTATATGATTGCAGATATTGAAAACCCAAAGTCTTATCATTGATGAAAAACCTAAAATTGAATAAAAAGGGTGTGGGCTTTCCATCGGTAAAAAACGTTCAAAATTGAAGAAAAAAGGTGAGCGAGAAAAAAAACGTTTGGGCAAGGAAAAAAAGGTGTGGGTGAGGAAGAAAAAAAGTGTGGACAAGATTTATAAAAGTTGAAAATCTTTTTAAATAAATGAAAATTAATAGTTGTGATAATTTCTCTAAGTCTTAAACCAACGTTTTGGGATAAGTTACATCAAATCTTATTTCGCCATTATACTCATAGGTCATAACAAGCTTACTCGTTGGTTCAAAATTCATAGTAAGATTTGGCCAAGTTTTATGCTAACAACCCTCATTCCTTATCCGGGCTCGGGCTTGGGCTTGGAACGGGCGTGAGAGGCCAGCCAAAACGGAGGTTATGTACTATAGGAGCATGTACAAATAACTGGACACGTAAAAATACAAGAAACGGAAAAAAAGAAGCAAATAACAAGACAAGAAGGGCCTTGAGAAAGCCTTAAAAAGCAAGCTGAAAACCATAATAAATCCGCAAAGGCAGTACAGCCAGCCGAAGGAGAAAGACTCAGCGAATTATTCGCTCTCATTTTCAAATTCTAGTTACAAATTACCCCTATATTTGCCTTTTATTTTCAAAAATAGTCATATTGCATGTGCCCCTGCTGCCTTCTTCATGCCTTCTAAGCATTCCACCACCACCTTTTTTTTTGCCATTACACAGAGAGAGATTGCCGAAGAAACGAACAAATTCATCAAGTTAGAGAGAGAAAAAGAGAGATTATAAACAAAGGAAACAGTCAAGTTAGAGAGAGGGTAGGTTATAGAAGATCATACCTATAGAAGAAACGAATCAATCCATCAAACTTTTCATGTCTTAGGGTACTCCTTATCATTCTAGTCACTTTTTGAACCAATTTTTGAGAGAGAAGAATGTGTAATACATTGTTTTGAGCATTTCGGGTTAATCCACTAAGCTTTTCTATTTTTTAAATATTTTATTTAGTTTTTTATTTTTTAAAATTTAGCTTAATGTTCAAATATGCACCTTCTGAATTGCTTTTAGAGAGAGAAAGGACAGAGAGATAAACAAACCCATAGTCGTAGAAGCATCAGAAACAAAAGCAGAGTAAATTTTAAAGTTTCGGTGGATCCATGGATTGTTTCCCCGCTTTGTAATCAACTTATTTCCAACCATTTGAATGATTCAATATTTGCTGGTTAGATTATTTCTATTGAATTCTATATCTTTCGTTTTATTTGTTGATTCTATCTCTGATTTTCCATTTTTTCCCTTCTATGAAGCCATGGCTTCATCTGATAAACCAGTGGAAAAGATCGAAACAGAAGAAGAGAATGGTGGTTTCCTTGAAAAAGTGAAGGATCTCATCCTTGACATTGGAGAGAAGATCGAAGAAGCAGTCGGTTTTGGAAAACCCACTGCTGATGTCTCTGCAATCCACATTCCATCAATCAATATGGAGAGAGCTGATCTTATAGTCGACCTTCTTGTAACAAACCCTAACCCAATTCCGATCCCATTAGTTGACATAAACTACGTCATCGAAAGCAATGGTCGAAAGCTTCTCTCAGGTTTGATCCCTGATACTGGCACTATCCATGCCCATGGATCTGAGATCGTAAAAGTTCCTCTAACCCTAATTTACCATGACATTAAGAAGACTTACGGAGACATCAAACCAGGGAGTGTAATTCCCTATAAAATTAAGGTCGAGCTTATGATAGATGTACCAGTTATGGGGAGGATCACTTTGCCAATGGAGAAAAATGGGGAAATTCCGATACCTTACAAACCTGATATCGATTTAGAGAAGATTCAATTTGGTAGCTTCTCATTTGAAGAAACAAGTGCCACCCTTCATTTGAAATTGGAGAACAAGAATGATTTTGAATTGGGTCTAAACTCATTGGATTATGAGGTTTGGTTGGCAGGGGAAAGTATTGGTGGAGCAAAGGTTTCGAAGTCGGTTAAGATTGATAAAAATGGTTTTGGGGTTGTTGAGCTTCCTCTAACTTTCAGGCCTAAGGATTTTGGATCTGCACTTTGGGATATGATAAGGGGAAGGGGAACTGGCTATTCCATGAAAGGGAACATCGATGTGAACACTCCATTTGGGCCTATGAATCTGCCTATTGGCAAGGAAGGAGGGAACACTCGGATTAAGAAGGGCGAAGAGGATGATGATGAGGTAATCTAATTCTATTCAATTCTTATGTTCTTCACTGAAATTAGGTTTTGTACATATTTTATCATGAGGGGCGTTTTATGCTGGGGCTCTGTATACCAAGTGTATACTGCACATAAACTTGTATTTATTATTGGGGTGCTTGTTTTTGGGGAAGGGTGAATATTGAGAATCTGCATTTCTGTGCTCAAACAGTTTTCATAAGCTTCAGATAAGGTGGGTTTTCTACTTACTAGGGGTTTTAATGGGGGAGATTTTGTTTTTGATGATTTAAATTTTATGTTACAGGAAAGGATTTCATAAGCTTCACGTACTGGCTAAGGGTTTTAGTGGGGGAACTTTTGTTTTTGATGATTTGAATTTGTATATGCATTTAGTCTCTGTTTTGGAAACTCTAAATATTTGAGTTTTTAACTTTGCTAATATTTTTTATCTTAAATGTGATGGTGCAAGAACTTTTGTATTCGGAAACTTCGAAGAAAACTGCATCCTCTGTACTGTATATCGGTTATCTTAACGATTATCTTGGAGATCTTTAATATTGGGACTCTGTAAAGCTGGTACGTCACTGAATTAGATCAGATGGATGCAAAAAGGAACAACAGTAAGAAAAAGATGGGTGCATCATATACTTTGGGGCCAAGATGATGGGTTCTATGTTGGGTGCTTCAATATATTTATTATATGTGCAGGTTATTCTTGTTTTCTTAATTCCTTAGGATAAGTCTTCTATGCCCTTTAACTTGTGATCTTCATCTCCAAATCTTTTGACTTAAATTTTTTGTTGTTATTCTCTTTTAGATGTCAAAACTTACTGCATGGCCTATCATATTTTGCAATTTTGCATTAACCAGATGTTAAGGCATACCCCATGCTCTTTACAATTTCTAGAGTGTGTTGATGATCAAGTACAAAAGAAAAGGACTAACCTTCAATTCTAGGGAAGGACAAGAGATGGTTTATGCTCTTTGTTTTTGTTTGACGCTTGGCTCTCTCATTAAGAATGATTCACAATGCATGGCTTGGATGTTCGGAAAATCGTTCCTTTTGTAAAATCCTTTTCATTTCAGTTTTCCAAATTTTCTTTCTTTAGGAAGCTTCTGCTCCTCTAAGTTTAGCTTGTAGTTACATGGAAACTGTGAAGCCTAATGATAATACATGATATAAATTTTGATTCCCAAAATAAACAAAAGATCGGACTGAAATTCAAGTCATCAGAACTGCTCATCTTTTTGTTTTTGTTCTGTAAACCTTTCTTGTGTTTCTGTTTATTATAACCTTTTCTTTGTCAAAAACATCGAAAAGCATTTTTCTCCCCTAAGGTAGATTACCCTTCTAAGACCTTAGAAGTTCTCTGTTTTGGGAGAATGGGGAAGTTCAGGATTCATGTAGATCTATGCTTATAATATACTTTTGCAAGAGTTGATAAAATCACCTTGAATATGTTTTGCTTTAGTTTGAAAGCCCACCAATCCGGATTGGGAATTGGACGGGACTGAACGAGTTCCAGGAAGGTATTGGCACCGGCCTAGCCTCCCTACAACCCCCCCTTTCACATTTTATGTTTTCTTTTTAAGCATACCTAGTGTGCTCCTAGGTCCCCCATTCTAATTTTCTTTGATTTTTTTACTCTTAGTACTGGATTGCCGATTTGGGCCGGTCTAGATCGTCGATCAGCCATTTGACATGAATCTAGGGGTGCACGACCCACTCCATCGATCTGGGTTTTGAAATGCTGCTATGAGAAGGAAAATTATACATCAGGGAACCAGGATATCCTAATAAGTTTGACACTCCAAGAAAAACTTTTCTGTAGAGCTTGAACACAGTTGTTCTTGAATTGCTACAAGTTACAAAAAGAAAAGCTAGGAATTCTGAATATTGTTGATAAATGAGCTAGTATTGATTTGGATTTGTTATTTGAGAGATTAGGAATTTAATATTATCAATAGTATGTGTTTAATGGTCTGTAACCATGATTTCGTCTATATGATTTGTGCAGGACTGACCACTATATTATGAGGAAACAGGCCTCGGCTCCTTCGGTGGTTTACATTGCACTAATTTCTGTGGATTATATTTGTTATACTCGTTGTTGCATATTGTTCTTATATATCTTTGGTTAACTGTGTTTTGCGCTTTTATACTCCGGGGGGAGCATCTTACTCTCTCCAGAAAAAGAGGTACTTGAGAGAATATTTCGATCTAAATCTTTCGGATCGACTTAAGAAGAATCACCCGATGATTATTTCAAAAAGTAAAAAAAAATGGATTTTGAATTCTTGAGCACTTAGATCTTAGCTTCCCAAAATTGGACGCTCTCCATTCAATCTCGGATCGATATTTTTCAGGATAGATATTTTTCAGGCACATGGAGAGTGATCTGAAAATGAAAAAAAAAAAACCGAGTTTTGCTAGATTGACGATATTAAACCCCTAAATTTTTGGGGTCCTCAAAATATTCCTGAGTTGGATTTTATCCGAGAGATAAATAATATTCCTGAGTTGGATTTTATCCGAGAGATAAATGAACAATATGCTCCAGTGGAAAAATAAAATCTTTTTGACTTTGCTCACACTAACGCATATGCGGCTGCGCAAGTGAGAGAGAGACGATCAACTAAAAAGCAAAGCTGAGAGAGAGAGAGAGAGAGAGAGAGAGCAGCATTGTTCAAAATTCTAAGGTTGTGGTTTCCATGAGGTGCCAACCTTGCAAAATGAGGTGTACCACCAAATTGTGCTGAAGATGCACTTCTGTTGCTAGTGATAGCCTAGAAATTAATTTTCATTCAAATTACAAAATTTAAAGCTTAAAAAAAATCGTGTTGTTTTAGGCCAATGTATAGACGCTTGAACATCTTGAAAATGGAATGTCAAATACACAATACACTATTTCTATGACTTGAAATCATTTTTATTTTCATGTTCATTCATCTCAAGGGCAAGATGATTAATTGGTGTGTTTTTAACATTTGATCAACATTTTCTAGTGTATTTTTTACTAGCGCCTTACTTATATAGTATAAAATTGAGGCCCTATATAAATCTTTTCCAAATTTTAAAAGGTGTGGTTTGCATAAGATGTCAATTTTTTTTATTATTTTTTATTTTTTTGACAAGAATCATATAGTATTTATTCAAACACGTGGAATTTACAATTACATCATTAATTAACTCATTAGCGACAAGCAAAGCATTAGAGGAGGCATCCTTTTTAGCCGATGCATCCTCTAAACTCCCACAAACATCCATAATCTCTAACCATAAAAACCCTGATGTCCAAGGCAGTTCACTAGCCTTATTAGACCAATTGACCACATTAAGAGAGTCTCTTCTACAACACAGAACCTACCAAGATTCTTTTCTTTTGGCCTTATTGGATAATGAAATACCACAGGCTCCACAAAAAAGAGGAAAGCGCCTCCCCTGTGGAATCTCCGAGAAGGCCTCTAATACTTGCCAGTTTAAAATTGCTTAAAGAACTCTTATTAAAGTTTAGTTTAAAGCATCCCGGAGTCGGCATGCACAATCTACCTTTTGCTTTCACCTTAACAATAGACTAATGCACCAATTTTTTAAGGTTGACAGCGGTTAAAATTGTTAAAGTGTATTTTTTAGAAAGTATATTAGTTTTTATATTATTTTATCATGAGTGATGTTGTAAGGTTGCACTTTTAAGTTATGTATAATGTATTACAAGATACATTATTTTTAAGACTTTGAAATCATTTTATTTAAATCCATATATCTCAAGATCAAGATAATCAATTATTAGGTTTTTTTTTCAGACATCAGGGTAGATTTTCGAGGTTCACATTTTTACACCTTATCTAAAAAAAATTCAATTTTAAATCAAATATAAAATCTTTTGGGTATATACCAATGGTTTAAAAACCGGATCGGTGACCCGGATCGGGCTTTTCAAAAACCGATCAGGATCGGCGAATCAGCGATCCGGATCGGCGAATCGGCTATCCGGATCGGCGAATCGGCGATCCGGATCGGAATCGGATGAATCGGTTAGAATAAAGCTTCAAAAAAATCCGAAAAAATTATTAAAATTCATTATAAATATTGTTTTTTAGGAATTCAATAAAAAATAAGGGTACTCCATTAAGAATTTTCATGTTTTTCAATGAATATGCGAATATTGATATGTTCTTCCCCTGCATGAACCGCCATTCAACATTTAATTTACATCACACAAAAGGATAAACATAGAATTATCATGGAATAAGTATATCAACATACATGGACTACAATAAAGCATAAAATTAGTAACATACGATCTAAATTAAGATGTAAAAAGTTTAAATTAACCTGACAGTTCAAAAAGAAAAATAATCACCATATGTAGTGATAATATGTTGTGGTAGTTCATGTAGTCATATTCGTCGTTATTTGTTATTGCAAAAGGACAATAATATTTTCGTACATATCAATTACAAACATTTAGAATAATACAAAATGCAAGCTCCAAACATGGCTACAACTCAATTATCAAGAACATACATTTTTTGCATTAAAAAATTAATAATAAAAACAATTCTTCAAAGAGCCGGCTAATATCAGTCATTCCAACTAAAAAATCCATGAACAACAGATAAAAAAAATACAGTTTTGTATTGAAAATATAATAACATGCATTTTTTTGCATAAATAATCCATCAACATACAATTTTTTCAACAAAAACTTTAACAATAAAAATTTAAAATATGGTTTAATACCTCATGATAATTAAAACCTTGTCACGATTTTTACATCTTTTCGGAAAATCATCATTTTTCAAAAAATTCGATCATGGAAAAAAAAAAAAAAATTTACAGCAAACTCAAACAATAAAAATTAAAAATTGGGTTTAAATGTTTAATACATCATGATAATCAAAACTTTATCACGATTTTCACATCTTTTCGAAAAATCATCATTTTTCAAAAAATTCGATCATGGATAAAAAGAAATAAAAAAAAAAAAGTACAGCAAATTTTCAAAAAATTCGATCATGGATTAAAAAAAAAAATTAACAAATTTTCAAAAAGTTCGATCATGGATTAAAAAAAAAAATCATAAATTTTCTAAAACATCGATCATGGATTACAAAAAATTCGATCATGGATTACAAAAAATTCGATCATGGATTACAAAAAATTCAATCATGGATTACAAAAAATTCGATCATGGATTACAAAAAATTCGATCATGGATTACATAAAATTCGATCATAGATTACAAAAAAAAAAAAAAAACATAAAAAAACAAAAAATTCGATCGTGGATTACAAGAACAGAAAAAAACAATTCGATCATGGATTACAAAAAATTCAATCATGGGTTACAAAAAAAAAAAAAAAACAAAAAATTCGATCATGGATTACAAGTAAAAAAAACAAACATTTCGATCATGGATTACAAAAAAGTCGATCATGGATTACAGAAAATTCTATCATGGATTACAAAAAATTCGATCATGGATTAAAAAAAAAAAAAAAAAACAAAAAATTCGATCGTGGATTACAAAAAAAGAAAAAAACATTTACATCATGGATAACAAAAAATTCAATCATAGATTACAAAAAACTCTATCATGGGTTACATAAAAAACAAAAAACAAAAAATTCGATCATGGATTACAAAAAAAAACAAACATTTCGATCATGGATTACAAAACATTCGATCATGGATTACAAAAAATTCTATCATGGGTTACAAAAATAAAAAATAAAAAATAAAATTCGATCATGGATTACAAGAAAAAAAAACAAACATTTCGATCATGGATTACAAAAAATTCGATCATGGATTACAAAAAATTCTATCATGGGCTACAATAAAAATAAAATAAAATAAAAAAAAAATATTGTTCTTCACAGAGTTCGTTTTACATAAGCGATTTTAACTGTAAAATTCACCTCTAAGTGAATAAATTACATCCAATTGAGTATATTTTCTGATAAACAACAATATAAGGAATCAAAAACCTAAATTTCTAACATATTATTTCTAATATATCATGAAAACAAAATCAAAAGGCAGAAAAAAAAAAAAAAAAACAGCGGAATTTGGTTCCGCAGACATCTCACTGTTCATATCAAATATCTTGCTGTAATTGACTAGATTACGTAAAATTAAAAATTTTAAATCATACTAGACACAATAAAGATTAAAAACCCTAATTATTGAACTCATTTTGTTCAAAATATGCCGTGAAATAAATCAAATGGCGGAAAAAAAAAAAACCCAAAGTTCTTACCTGTTTTTGTGAACCGAAGCCTTCAATCTCCAAAAAACTCAGTTTTTCTCAACGATTATCACAAATTAGTAACAAAAGGTTTTGATTCACAGCTTTAAGATCAAAATGCCTACAAATTTTGAAAGATTCATGCCCTATTTGGCATGAAATTTCAGAAAAGGCGGAAACCCTAAACCCCGAAATTTTTGTGATCCAAAAACAACCAATTTTTCCACCATTTAATTCTTGAAAAAGCTGAATAAAGCTGTTTACAGCCTGAAAATCAGATCACATGCCAAAAAAAACAAAAAAAATGATAAAAAAATGACAAATTTGAAAGAATCCGTGAAGAACACTGTGCAACCCGTGTTTTTCACGGACTCGCCGATTCCGCACAGTGAATCAGCGAGTCACTGTGCGGAATCGTCCGGTTCTCTCTAGAACCGGACGATTCCCGATTCTTGAAACGATCCGGTCCATTTTCGTGAAATCCGAGTCGAACCGGACAGCGATTTTTTAAACGCTGGTATATACCAACTCGTCTGTTGTTCTTCCACGGGAGCATGTAGTGTGCATCAATTCCCTCAGTCAAAGTCCATGTGGGCGAATTTTTCAGTATGAAATTTTGGGAACCACCTAATAATCATTCCATGATTTTTTTAAAAAAAAAATTTTGAATTTTGAGTTTTTGATACTTGATCTGGCCCTTCAAGAATTGGACCTTGTTTGTTCAAATCTTTTGAGACATTAATTTTTTTCTATAACATAGAGAGTTCAATTCGAACTTTTTCCTTTTTCCAAAGAGTTCGTCTATGGGTTAAATAGTTTATATCCCCAAAATTTAAGATACAAAAATTACTCTTATAATGGGTTTTATCTTAAGGAGTAAATGGACATCATACTCCTATGGGAGTATAACACCTCGAATCCCTCAGACCTATACTTTTCTTTGAGAGCCTTAGTTTTGTTTCACCCATCCCACCTTTTCGCTGGATCCCCCAGGAAAGCAAAATTCTTATAATATATTTTTCGTAAAAATATGAAATGCCCGTTCATGTGCTCAACAGCAATCATGGCTAAAGGAACCCTCGTAGAAAATGAACACAAAACATAAATTATGAATTAGTGCTCAAACTCCCCATGCTTCATTTTCCATATGTAAGAAAATGAAAAGAAAAAATAACAAACAACAAAAAAAAACGAAGGGGTTCGTCATTTCTAGTATTCACCAACTTTTAATTTACATGAAGAAGAAAGAAAACAAAAACACACACAAAGTATCGAAGAAATGCATAACATAAAGTTGTGAAAAGGGTTCTCTTCAAGGTAAAAAGGACAAACTTATTCAATAATTGCAACATATACAATCAAGGAAATGTTCACAACAGTCAATGGAAGCACAGCAGTCATAAACCCAAGAGCAACTGCAAACACAAGAAATTTATCTCAATGTAGGAAAAAGGATACATGCAACCAGAGGATATCATAGCTGTGAGAGAGAGAGAGAGGGAGAGAAATCAATATTTTCAGTAAACAACATTTAGCTTAAATGAAATGGAAACCCTAGGTGTCTTACCAGCTATTCATGAACCTTTTTTTTCTTGTCATCCTCAACCTCATAATCCTGAGCTTCATAGCTTGAAAACCCTTGAACTTGAGGTGGTTTCATCTCTATCACATTAATCTCAAAACCCAATATATTTATCTTTCAAAAACCTGTTAAAAAAAGAATGACTCAGTTCTATAATCAAAAGTTTTCTTGGATTTAAATGCAAAAAATAAATAAATGTCTATTTTAGGATGATGAATACTGTCTATGAATAATGAGATTGCTTTCCTTGTGCATGGACCCATTGTTTGCCTAAGGAGCTATCTAAGACTGAATTTTTATGGAAAGCATACCATGCACAATTGGGGTCTGTATATGTTACACCAGAGGATCATTTAGCACCCTGCTCCATTAATGGACGGCGGGGATTGACCGTATCTGATTAAGTGTAATCATTGAGAAGAACAGGGGTGGATGTCTCTATGGTGTAACATATACAATATTTCAATACAGCGTTTGTGTATAGTGGTATAATTGAGTTGGTTTTCTTTCACTTTCAAAGGATATTTTAAGGCATCCATTTCTGCCGTGTTTTTCAGATTTACAGGCTAGGAAATAGGCTATTGCATTTAACTGCATTAATGCTTTTTCTATTTTTGTAGTGACGAGGATATTGCAGAGAGTCTCAATTCAAAAAGGAGAAGGTACAGATAGAGAGTTGATTTACCACGTTTGGACACGGTCCAGTCCAGTTGAAATTGGTTCGAAAAATTACGCCAGTACCATGAGTGAGAGGGTCAGTGCCATAAGTAAAAGATGTATAGGATCAGTATTTATGCCAATTTTACAGTTGTCTAACCACGTTGTTGTTTTTTTTTTTTTAAATGTTGGGTTATCCGTATTTATTTTTTTGGGCGTGGGTGAGAGTGTAGTTTTTTTTTTTTTTTGGTTGGGGGGGGGGTTAGCATTAGAATTCCCATAAGATGGGCAGTTCGTTGTTATAATCATAATTAGCAACGTTACGATTAAAACATGATTATTAAAAAAATCTCCTGTTTTTTTTATAAGGAAAATATCTCGATACCTTCTATTTTTAGATTTCATTTTACAATAGACTCAAAGTTTTAAAAGATATCTTAAAACATAAAAATTTAACATTTTATTTCTTGTAACCCCCTAAGCTACTTTAAACTTTTTTTTTTAGGCCAAATAAACCTAAAAAGATATGTATTTTCTATAAGCTATCTTCTCAAAGTTCTCTCTCTCTCTCCCCATACCTTTCTCTCTCCATCTTTCTTACTTCTAACCCCTCACTCTCTTTCTCTAGCTCTCTCTACATTTTTTCACTCTCTCTCCTCTTAAATATACAATAAGTATACAGAGAGAAAGAGATGTGTACGGAGAGAGAGAGAGAGGTGTTTGGTAGTGAAAGGTCACCGAGATGAGAAAGATAGGTGTTTGGATAAACATAAGAAGAGAAAGAGGTACTTGGATAAACATAAGAGGAGAAAGATGCTTAATGATGAGAAGTTATCGAGAGGAGAGAGAGGTATTTTGATAAATACGAGAGAAGAGAGGTGTTTAGATAAATATAGGGAGAGAGAGAGGTAGTTGGATAAACGTGGGAAGAGAGAGAGTGAAACAGTAGGAAAAGAGAGAAAGAGACAAGTTTGGAATATATAAATGAAGAGAGAAGGGAATGAATTTAGAAAGAGTATATCTTTATCATATTTGTTTATATTAAAAAAACTAGTCTAAAGTGGCCAGGGGGTTGGAATATATTTTTTGAAAAGTTGAGTTTATTAAGAAATAAAATCTAAAAATAGGATATATTTTTTCTTTTTTATATCCATTAAGAATGTCGAGTTTTTCAATAGGTCTTCAAACAATCGTGCTTTTTTATTAAAACTTATATACATCTGTACTTTATTATAAATAAATAAATAAAAATAAAAAATAAAAAACCTTCTTCCCCGTAACATGAATGAAACTTCCACTCCCTTTATTGATTTAAAATTTTTAAATTTTGGTTTTGAGATGAGAACATTCACCCTACTGGTTGGCTGTTGCATAGACCGAAAAGAAGTCTCCAAAAGAGAGATTAAATTAAGGAAAATTATTTCATGCTGGCTGGACCGCATGACTACATATGCGGTCCACAAATGAAAAACATCCATCTTAACGATGGATGCAAGTAGGTATTCATTCTAAAAATAATGGAAACTAATAGTCCAAATGTTTTCTTATTAGATTATTATTTCTAGTTTTTAAAATTTATTTATTATTTTATATTCATGATCTTCATATTAGAGATTACATGTAGTTAAAAATTAAGTCCAAAAATACATCTCAAAAATGGATTTATTAATAGGCCTGCATTTCTACATATGCAGGCTTGGCTGCATAAAAACTGGGTCCTTAAATTAATAATGTTGATTTAACAAAAAGTTCCATATAAACTTTTCACAAACAAATTTTCTTAAAAATTATAATGTATTCCTAAAAAACACAAGGAATGTATTTATCATCGTCATCATCCGAGCCTTATCCTAATTTAATATAATCCTATAAAAAATAATCTCTCAAAGCAACTGCCATCATCATCATCATTTTAGTTGGGGTCGGCCACATGAATCCTGGCTCTCCATTCTGCTCTATTACAGGCCATATTTTCAGTGAGGTCATAAGACCCCATATCTTTTCATACTACTTCCAACCATGTCTTTTTGGGCCTACCCCTCTTTTTCAGTCCTTCCACTTGTACATCTCCACTTCGCCTACCCAACTCTAATTTTGTGTGCGTTATCTTCTTCGATCTCTCAATTTTCTTGAATTATGGACCCAAGATATCAAAAGTGCGATGTTTTTTGTACTTCCTCGTCTCTACTCTTATTATTACTAAACTTGCACTTCATATACTATGTCTTAATCCAACTACTTTAAAAACTTTTGCATTTTATAGCATCCCTCCAAAGCTTTAACTTTGTATTGATACTATTTTGGGTATCATCAATTAAAACTATGTCATCTGCGAACAACATGCACCACGGTACTTCATCTTGTAGATGCTTAGTTAAGTTATCCATAACTAAAACAAAAAGGTACGAGCTCAATGCTAACCCTTGACTCTCAAAGCAACTGTATATCTAAAAAAAAAGATGGCGTTATATAAAAGATTAACCTAATGACATTTTTTTCTCTAAACCAAGAGTATCATTACAAAGAGCAAGAGATAGATTCAGTCACTACCTAGGAATTCAGGATGACGTATGAATATTTGGTTTAGGCAACTAGGAATTCAGGATGAGGCATGAATATTTGCTTTTGTTTATTTAGGCAACTAGGAATTCAGGATGGGGTTCGAATATTTGGTTTTGTTTATGGATATTATTCGGTAGAAGTAAGCAATTTTTTTCCTTCTAACATTAATCATATTACAATCCTTGTTATTTATTAATGTAAATATTATGCTTGGTAGTTTTTGTGATGCTTCATTGTACCCTCCAATTAATCCGTCGTCTGATTTGCGTATCGACAATAGAGCAAGCATTGTTGTATTTAATGAAAATTTAAACATAAAATTTGTCAAGTATTTATGATTAGTATTGTTGATACATCATCATCCAAGCCTTATCCCAATATAAATCTCTCAAAGCTATTGCATATCTCAAAAGAAAAGGCTGAGTTTTTATTAAAAAAAATTAATCTAATGAAATCTTTTTCTCTAAATCAAGAGTATCATTATAAAGAGGAAGAGAGATTCAACCACAATCAATGGTTTAGGCAACCAGGAATTTATGATGAGGTTCGAATATTTCGGCTTGTTTGAGAGAGAGAGAGAACAACTTTAGCAATTTTTCTCTGTCAACCTGAAAACCCCACATATCTATGGCTAAATTTTGGCGACTTCTAACGGGGATTCTGGCCATCAATCCAACAAGTTTATTACATTGTTTTTTTATATTGAGAAAATTTTTGAACAACATATCTTTTTAAAATCTATCAAATAGGTTGTTTCTTTTATTCAATTTAATGGTTTTTTTTGCTTCAATAAGTATATTATTGTAGGTTTTACTTTTTTGGGTAGGTTTTTTGGATATTTTGCTTTTATTTATTTTTTATTATTTCTATTCTTTTAAAAGACATTAAGGGAATCTGAAGGAATCAATCTCTCCCCCCTTCTCTTTCTCTCACTCTCACACACACAAACCCGCACACTTACAAAATGTACAACCATGTCCCTCAGATTGTGTTCAAAGAAACCTTTGAAAAAGGTAGACCAATGTATTATAATGTAATTGTACAACATATTTGTACTGATGAACTAAGTTCAGGGACCATCAATTGGTCCAACCATACTTATATTTTTGTGAATGTCATCCAAGAACCCCATATCAGTAAAAGAAGTCAAGAATCAAGCTTACTACTTATGTTAGAACCCCTAGGCCCATGTTCACTGCCAATCCACCTAACACACTGTATATCTCATGGCTTTGAGGGTGGCTCCTATCTCCCACTAAGAATTCATAGATGACACCCCCAACCTCAATCCAACTGTACCCTGGTGTCTTGTGCTCCCCTTGCTCTCTCTCTTTATTCCTTGTGCTCATAACTTCCTCCCACCTCGATGAATTTGCATATATATTAGATAAAGTCACATAATTTCCATTGTCATCGGGTTCCAATTCAAACAAGTGTCGAGCCGGATGCTCAGCCATTCTCGCATTTCCGTGCTTTGCACAGGCCCCAAGCAATGAGCCCCAGATTGTCGGCCCTGGCTCAAAAGGCATGCTATCTATGAACTCTCGCGCCTCTTGAAGCCTTCCTTTTCGACCTAAGAGATCGACCATACATGCGTAATGCTCCATTCTTGGCTCCACGCCATAAACCTCTCTCATAGAGTTAAAGTAGTCATATCCCTCAGGGACCAAACCCCCATGTGAGCAAGCAACCAAAATGCCCACAAAGGTCACAAAATTAGGCCTGAGACCTTCCCTTAACATACTAGAGAAGAGAGAGATTGCTTCCTTCCATTCTCCATGTATAGCATAGGCATTTATCATGGCACTCCATGCTATCACATCTCTGCGATGTAGGCCCTCAAAAACCCTTCGGGCCTCGTGTATATTACCACATTTTGCATACATGTCCAAGATAGCCGTCCCCACTGTTGGATCAGAATCCAAACACATATCCTGTGCCAATTTGTTAATCTCTACACCCATGCTTAGAGCTCCTAGTTGGGAACATGAAGCCAAAGCCCCTAGTAAGGTGACCTCATCTGGCTCCAAATTCGAGTCTCTTATCCTCCAAAAGAGTTCTAAGGCCTCGGTGCCATACCCGCTCTTTGAAAGCCCGGTTATTAATGCATTCCATGAGACTACATCTTTTTGGCTCATCTTATTGAATAAATCAAGAGCATCTTTTACATAGCCACCTTTTGCATACATATCTAACAAAGCAGTGCAAACTATTGGATTCGCTCTCTCATCGACCTCCATAGATTCATGAAGCATCCTTGCCTCCTCGAACTCCCCCAATTGTGCACAACACGATATGACACTAGCCAGTGTCACATAATTAGGCTTTACGCTGGTGCTCTTCATGCTTCGAAACAATGCCAAAGCTTCATCAGGTGCCCCATTTTGAGAGTACCCAACAATCATGGCGGTCCATAGAACAATATCTTTTTCTGATACACTATCAAAAACTAGACGAGCTGAACTAATATCCGAAACCTTGTTATATGCGGACACCATACAAGTATGGGCCACGATATCTCTTGCGGGTATCGTATCAAATACTTGGCGTGCTTGTTCAAATAAACCCAACTTAGCATAAAGATCCAAAAGCGATTTTTGCACATAAGAATCACACCAGAAGCCAGATTTTTCTGTGTGAGCATGAACCATTTTACCCAATTTCTCCCCCATTAATGCACCACAAGCTTTCAAAACAAAAGGGAAGGTCAAATGGTTTGGCTTGATCCCCTTGCGCAACATATGAAGAAAAAAGGCAATGGATTCTTGATAAAATCCATTTGTCGAGTGACCCCTTATCATGGACGTGAACAAAAAAGAGCATTGGTTGGGAATTTGATTGAATATTTTGAGAGCGTATTTGAGTTTCTTGTTGGAGTTGCAGAAATCTACAAGCTTGGTGGCGAAAAAGCTCACGTTTCCAAAGCCCTTTACAATGAAAAAGGCATGAATTTCCTTGAATTGGTCTATGTTGATTGGTTTTCGCAAGAGAGAGAGGCAGCTGTGTGTTCTTATTTCTGGTTTATGCGGGTTGACCTCTTCGTGGTGACGAGGTTTGCCCACTGCCATGGCGCTAATTTTTTTTTTTTTTAACTTATTGAATGGTGAGTGGAAAAAAGATTTAGAAATTTCAGTATCTGTATTTTAATACTTGCTGAGAGAAAATTAACATCTGGCCTATTAGCTCAGTTGGTTGGAGCGTCGTGCTAATAACGCGAAGGTCGCAGGTTCGAGACCTGCATGGGCCATTGAATTGGTTTTAAATTAATTATTTATTTATCTCAATTTTTATTATTATCTATTTATTTATCTTAATTTTTATTATTATCTATTCATTTATCTTAATTTTTATTATTATCTATTCATTTATCTTAATTTTTATTATTATCTATTCATTTATCTTAATTTTTTTTATTATCTATTCATTTATCTTAATTTTTATGATTATCTATTCATGTATCTTAATTTTTATTATTATCTATTCATGTATCTTAATTTTTATTATTATCTATTTATTTATCTTTTCTATAAAAATAATTTGTACTATTATTATTATCTATTTATTTATCTTTTCTATAAAATAGCATGGCGAATGGAGATTACATATTTATTTTGTGTTTTTTGTTCTATAAATTTTTTTCTTTTTTGTACAATGTTTTTTTATCTTTTCTGTAAAATAGCTTTAAAACAGCATGGGCCAAGGATTACATAGTTATTTTGTGTTATTTTCTACTAATTAGCCTTAAATTGCTGGCCAATGGTGATTAAATAATGTTTTTTTGTTCTCTTTTCAGGAAAATAGCAAAATAACTTTAAAACAGCATGGGCCCATGGGGATTACATATTTATTTTGTGTTATTTTCTACTAATTAGCCTTAATGATTAAATAGCGTTTTTTTGTTCTCTTTTCTGTAAAATAGCTTCAAAGCAGCATGGCCAATGGAGATTACATATTTATTTTGTGTTTTTTTTATATAATTTTTTTTATTTTTTGTAAAAAATTTTTTAATCTTTTCTGTAAAGTAGCTTTAATACAGCATGGGCCAATGGGGATTACATATTTATTTTGTGCTATTTTCTACTAATTAGCCTTAAATTGCCGGCCAATGGTAATTAAATAATGTTTTTATTGTTATCTTTTCTGTAAAATAGCAAAATAACTTTAAAACAGCATGGGCCAATGGGGATTACATATTTATATTGTGTTATTTCTACTAGTTAGCCTTAAATTGCCGGTGATTAAATAGTGTTTTTTTGTTCTCTTTTCTATAAAATAGCTTTAAAGCAGCATGGCCAATGGAGATTACATATTTATTTTGTGTTTTTTTTTTTTGTAATTTGTTTTTTTTGTAAATTTTTTTTTTATCTTTTCTGTAAAATAGCTTTAAAACAGCATGGGCCAATGGGGATTACATATTTATTTTGTGTTATTTTCTACTAATTAGCCTTAAATTGCTGGCCAATGGTGATTAAATAATGTTTTTTTGTTCTCTTTTCTGTAAAATAGCTTTAAAGCAGCATGGGCGAATGGAGATTGCATATTTATTTTGTGTTACTTTCTACTAATTAGCAGTGCCATGTACAAATTTGAATGCAACTTTTAAAATTGGGTGTGGTTTTTATAAGGTTGCAACTCTAAACAATCTAATTAAGGCCCACCTCACAATTTTATTATAACATGTAATTTTGATGTTAAAACTTTTTTTTAGAATTATCTGAAAATTTATTTCCATATCTAATTAATAAAATTTTAAACTCTAAAAATGGTTAAAATCAAGTGGATCGATAAACCTATGAAAATCTTGAAAATGGATGATCTAGATAATGTGATGTAAGATGTACTATTTGGGGATTCAATTTTTTTTTTTATTTTTTTTTTTTTTCAGATTCATACATCTTGATGTCGAGATGATCAATTAGAGGGTTTTTCAACATTAAAACAACCTTTCCCAATGGATTTCTGAGGTGCATCTGTAATTCTACATTTTAAGGTTGCAACTTTATATAAACTTTTTTCTTTAAAATTGGTAAGGGCTACTTTCTTTCCTAAAATCAGCTGAGTAGTTTTTACTTGGCCGAGTTGCTTGGGCTCAACCCTTGCCAAGACCGAGTTGTTCAATCATAAAAAAATTCTAAAAAATCAGGAATTTATTTGGATATGGTTTATTTATTTATTTATTATATTTTCCATCACTTTGGTAAAGATGAGAAAGTGTTTTGGCCATAAATACTTATTTTTATATTTTCCCATCTTTTTTGGATTATTTAAGAAATACGTTCTGATTTTTTTTAAATCTATTTTTTTACTATTTTTTTAACCTCATTTTGTTGTGCTTTGCTTAATCGTACTTTAAACATACATTTCATTAATCTTTTTGGTTTCTTTTGTGCTATTTATAATTTTTTGAACCTTTTTTTTTTGTTGCTACAGCACTACTTTGGCCGAGTTACTCGGAATGGTCTGAATGCTGACATCGGGCATGGGCCGAGTAATCGGCCCAGGTAGTAGTTTTCAATACTGTTTTATGCATGACCTACGATTAACATTTATTGATTTTATGATATGAAACTGAAGTAAATATCTTTTGCTGTTATTAAAAAATATCCATAATATTTCATAGTCCACATCATGTCCGTTTTTTTTTGTCCCCAAAAAAGCTCCAATAGTGTAAAGGGGTTTGGCCGGCAGGTAAAGCTGGCAACAAAAAGCTAAAATCTCCGAAAACAATCACAAGGGAATAACGTTTATACGTTGTAATCCAGGCCGAGCTCTAAAATGTATTTGCTAGAGAGATCTTTTTGAGCTGAAATTTTGTACATTTTTAAGTTGATAAAAATATTCAAAAAATAAATTTATTTTGAGTTCTTGAAGAGCTACTAGCTCATCATTCATTATATGGACACTTTGTTCACTAAAAAGAGATAGATTCATTTCTCACCTTTTCTCTTTTGAGCAAATACTTTTTTTTATTTTTATTTTTTCCCACATTTAGTTTCTGAGTGCATGGACAAGATCGACATGTGTGCGCACTGTACAGGATTCTTCTTTTCCAAGTGATTTACACTACAAATTAAATCTGTTGAATTATATAATCTTTTACCCAAACCAGAAATCATAATGAAACAAAACAAAAAGAGAAGTGGGGAATCAGTCATGGAAATGCTAGAATAACATCCAACAATTGAACACATAGATGATCTTAAAAAGCAGTTTCTTTTATTTGAACAAGCACATAAACTTAACTTCTAAGTCCTCGCCACTCCATATCTTGCATTACATACCTCATCTCTAATATAGGAACTCTCTTTACCCATTTTTTACTTCTAAGTCTGCACTACTCCATATCTTGCATTACATAACTCATCTCTAATATAGGAACTCTCTTTACCCATTTTTTGTACTTTGCATCACCCTTCTCAAACAAATAAACAAAAAAGGAAAAGAACGCAAGTGCCTAGATAATGGTAGAACCCCCTCACACAAACACCTTCTAGCAATACACAAACTACATATACCACAACTAAATAACAACAAAAAGAGCAATAAGAAAAGCCCTGAAAAGCATGCACCTCATAAAAAACGTAAACCATTTGAGAAAATGAAGCTTGGATTCCTTTTAATCCAATGCTGACAGTGAAGAGATCACCGATTTTCCACGCCCCATCGTGAACCCACGAGTTCCATCAGGCATTCTTGGGCTATGTGGCGTCTGCTTGTTCGTGCTCTCAGACTGGGTGGAGCCCACATTTCCAAGCTGAGAGGGGGGCCTACCCTGCCCGGCCCCACGAGACCTTCCCCTGCCTCGTCCCCTCCCTCTCCTGGACCCACCTTCTCTCTCCTCCACATCATCATCACCCTGTCAGAACTCAAAATATGGCAACAAATATATAAGAATTATGCGATACTGTGAACTGGGCAAAAGAATAAAAGTAGTAGAGAATGAAACAGTCAGTGAGAGAATTTGCCAAGAAAACAACAGTGGTAGGAAATGAAACAGAGGACAGTGAGAGATTTTGCCGAGAGAAAGTTTGGTAGGTAGAAACAGAATATGGTAAGAGAATTTACCAAAAAACAGAGTTTAAGGGAGAGTAATGGAGGATGTTCAGAGGATATATCATGAGAAATAGTGTGATTGAGAGAGAATCAGAGGAGAGTGGTTTTAACCATAGAAAGAGAGTGCATGATAATTGAGAGAAACAGGGGACTCAGAAAATTTGCAGAGAAAACAAGATTGGTATGACAAAAAGAAAGTGAGGTAATTTGAAACATTGGATAGTGAGAATTTGCCAAGAGAAACAATTGTATTAGAGAGAAACAGACGATAGTGAAATTGTCACCCAAAAAACGAAAAAAACGATGATGCTAGGGAAGGAAACAGAGGATGGAGGTTTACATTTTGTTCTGCTGGCTGTTTGGAAGATTGAGAGCCATCTTCCACAGACTCGTTGGAGGGCAGAGCTGCATCGTCTTCGCAATTCACGTCAGTATTGTCGCAGTCCAGCTTCCTACACCTAACAGACTTGGGCTGCACATGAAGAGGAATAATGGAAAATCCATAATCAAAAATACCAAAGAGAGTGAGCTCATTTTTCAACAAGTTAATGAACATTGAGGCATAATAGGGATCACTGGCATGTTATGCATGCATTCGCCTATTGTATGCAAGAGTGCCTATTGGCTTATAGTTATATGCATACTTATTATAGATGTAAATATGTACCTATCTACTTTTGCATAACTTTTTTATTGGGCATGTACCAACTCTCTCTCTCTCTCTCTCTCTCTCTCTCTCTCTCTCTCTCTCTCTCAAAATATATGTTTTTGTGAGACATGCTTGAGTGCATATACTTGTGTTCATATTTAACATTGTCCATGTATACAGAGGCTGCTTTTGAAAGTCGAGATAGTCATATCCAAGCCATATATTTAACTGCATCTATGGGCAATGGTTAATCATGTGGAACAACAACCAAGTCTTTGTGGACAGAGGAAAAAGAGATGTTTTTTCTTTTATCCATTAGGCCAAATCCAGGCTTCTTTGTGGCATTCTGCTAACCATTCCCTAAGTTGCTCGCTTGGCATGCCACCCACTCATGCCCAAGTATTAGAAAGATTTTTTGCTACGGCAAAAAAATGAGTTGTTGAACTGGGGCCTCACTGAACGTCTAAGAAGATGTCGCACTCTGAGACCGCTCCGCCAGTTCTTTTCATTATTCAATTCTGCAACCTGCTCAATCCCAGAGAATAAATTTATCATTATTCAAGGAAGAGACAAAGAATGAAAGCTGAAATAGTATGTTCTCGATGTTCAAGTACACTCACTGCTTTCTCAGCTTGCTCAACAGTCTCGAACTCCACGAGAGCATGCAGCTTCACAAATCAATAAAAATAATAGAAGTTATTGTTCGGCAGACAACATTGTTAGGAAGATTATAATCTAATCCATGGACTTAGGGAAACCATAATCCACTGGGTCATTACTGTCCATTGAAACAATGGACAGTGGTAGGGAATAGGAACCACCAGATAACATCACTCAACCCAACTATCTCCATCACCGTCAATCATGTCAATGGACAACAATGATCCTAAGGATTGTGGTCTTCTTATAGTCCATTGGGTTAATGCATACTTTCCCCCAGATATATGTAAAATAAGACTTGTAATACCATTGGAGAATATGCATGCATAAAATAAATAAATACACATATGCACATACACAAACACACACGCGCACACACACATATGAAAAAGATGAGCTACACCCACTTGCACATCTCATCTTGTATGCCCAATGGCCTAGATATCTTTCAGTTTTTTATTTTTAAAATATTATTTTTCTATGAAATTTGGGGTATCCTACATCAACACAGGGTGTATCCAACAAAAAAAAAAAAATTCAAATAAAGAATGACTAAAATACCCCTCATGAAAAACTGTGATTTGATCTTCTTTGAAACAACTGAAACCTTTAGAGAACTCCTCAACACCAAACATAAAAAGGATTACATGACCAACTCCAATCACCCCACCATTCTGATCAACTTCCCCTTGAGATTATGCAAAGCACTTTGGCATCCTTTCTACAAAAGATAGATAAGATCCAACATCCAAGCCAGTAATTGGTTTGAGGGATTATTTAAGTCCCACTTAAATCTTCTATATTAAAAGGATTAAAAGGACATTTTACTAAGGCCTAATCAACTTCTATTTGTAGTGATGGGTATTTCCACTCATATCTGGAGGACTAATAAAAGAACTACTCTCTTATATTCAGTATGACATAATATGGATAATGCAAAAGATTACTAACGCTCTCAGTTTCATCACCAAGAAGAGAATGTTTAAGTTCAGCTCATTGCTCGATTTTGTTGTGCAGCAGGAAGGTACAAAAACATCTGAGTTCGTAATTGATAATATGAAACATCAATACCTTGTTACTCACGAGCATGTCAGTTTTAGGAGACTTAGATGATAAGGAACCTGAGGTACTAGAAGCTGGTGGATTACAAACTCGGACAGTCTTCACGCTGCAAAAGATAGATAGCATTTAATAAAGACCTTATATGACTCAAGCAATAAGATAGAATCAAGAATAAAACTGGAGATGCTTTACCTTCCAACTACACCGAAAATCTTCTCAAGGTTTTGATGAGAGTGATCTGAAGGTAAGTTTTCAACAACAACAGCACGAGACTGCACATTAACAAATATTTTTTAAAAAAGAAAAAGGCATAAGTTAGAATATTTAATGAAAAGCCTGACAGCACTAACAACTAACAGTAGTAATAGAGAAGGTATCCACCCTTAAAAATCCAAATCCTAGATGATCTACGAATTCTACTCTCTCTCTCTCTCTCTCTCTCTCTCTCTCTCTCTCTCTCTCTCAGAAAGATATCCATGTAGAACCTGGAATTCTTCTATGTCAGTATCAGTAAGTCGCTGCTGGCGTCTGACTTTCTTGCCATCTTCACTCACAACCTTCAAGGTAGAGTCAGAAAATGGATGAAAGATTAATGAATAAGAAGCAGAAAAAGTCATGGATAAAGTGACTATATACAAAAGAAGACAGAGTGACTATCTAGAAAAGAAGACATGGATAAAGTGACTATCTCACAAGCTTAGATGAGGACCGAAGTGCTGTTGCAAGCATATGATTGTTGTTAACGAGGGCTTTTATTTTCTTGAAGGATGCAATCAATGATATTGAGACTGCAAAATAAAAGGTGGACCACCCTTTTAACATTATCTCTCATTGATTCAGTAGAAATGCAGTTCTCGCTAAAAACAAATGGAAGGATCATAAGAATATTCATAGCATCAAACATTGTCAAAAAGATAAACTGAGGAAAGGAGCAATTATCAGTAAAACATAAGCGTATTCCTTTGCATAGCTGGAATGAGCAAGTTCTCTTACCATAACCTTCTGGGTCTTTATTCATTTGTTTCATCAAGTAGTCATTGGTAGCCAGACTTGAATCACTTAAATGATACTCCACCTGTTACAAGTGCCATTTTCAAAGCCGAAAAGGTATGGAATACATATTCTTTCATACTTGATGAAAATGAGGAGGAATTACTCATTACTTAGAAAGACAGACCACTATATGGACACATGTTGAGAAAATTTTATAATCAGGACTAAAACAGAAATTCAAGTAGTAAAAATTGTAAAATGCATATGATCTCTCCCATTTTATCGAGGATCCAAATTTAAGAAGCATCAGTCATTAGTAAATGAATATCATTCTCATGATGTCAAATAACCAAAATATAAAACAAACAAGGATATAGAAGTAACACCAACCAACCCACAATAAAAGATTCAAGATATCAAAATCAAAGCAAGTTAACTTCAAACAACATTGAGGCACCATAAGGATCAAACCCAAATGAAACCCAGAATTATAACAGGTTCTGGATTGAAAAATACACTGGAATATAGATATGTGCAGAATGGCATAGAAAATTCAACAACCAAGATGAGAATAAGAAACAATTACAAAATTCAGAACTTCAGTTCAAATTTCAGTCAAAATTCTTAAAAAATAATTCATATATAAAACCTTTTGTGTACCAAAATCCAGTAAAAACACGAAGAAAAATGAAAATAATCAAGCATACTGCACTCATACCTGTTTAATAATCTTCTGCTTAAGCTCATCAGTGAGAATTTCTTTTGAAGAAGAAGTAGAAACCATTTGCAGCTGCCCTGATTCTCCTCCATAAATCCAACCAGTACCACTAACCTGGAAAGAAGGATACATACAGGCAGAGACATGGGGTTGAGCTTGAGCTCTAGGAACAAACTCAGGGGCCTGAGCATTCAATTTGCTAAATGAGACAATCCTCTCTAATGGAGCCTCTGCTGATTCCTGAGGCCTTTCAGGATACTCCTGCGCCATTTCAGCCCAAAAATTCAACCAAATCTGTTAAAAAATTAGTGTTTTCAGAGCCTACTGAAAGAATTCTCTGTAAGTATCGGTCCAAATTTGGGGGTTGCCTGGACCTCAATTAGGCAATAATTGATCAACAAAAAATAGTGATTCAAGAGATTCCTATAACAATTTACTGCAAAATTTGGTTTTAGGGTTAGTATTTGTTTAGAATATTGATCTCTGTCTCACTCTCTCCTGGTTCTTCTGGTTTCTAGTGTTGAGAAACATTTCTCAGATCGCGATGCTGTTCTTGCTATTACCACCCAAAATATAGGTGGTATTATTAGACGGAAACAATGATATAAGATCCACCAGTCTTTTGGGTGGAAATAGTGAAATCTGCATAGATAGCAGTTCCCTTTTCCTCGTTCAAAGTTTGATCCTTTCCCGCGCGTATTTTTAGGGTTTTCAGTTCACACAACCGTCTCAGTGAATGAGAAAATTACCCTTTTCAACAAGGACAATTTACCCTCCGATTTTTTTTAAGGGTGTGGTTTGTAAACGGCTTAGGCCCTAAACAATTAACCTAAAGCGCACCTTCAAATGGTGTCAAAAGTTGTTGTTTAGGGGTTAGAATTCTGACCACCTAGTTAACGTTTCGGCCTGTTTTGGTGAATCGGTCGGGTATTTTAAAAATAATTTAAAAAATTTATATAAAATACCGAAAAAATAAGGGATTTTATTTGTAATGTATTTTTAGTGTTTGTCATCATTTTAGCAAATATTGAAAAGTATTTTGGCCATTAATACTTATTTTACATTTTTTCATCTTTTTTAAAAAATTTAAGAATATCTTTGGATATAAATCGATACTTTAAAATCCATTTTTTTCATTAATTTTCAACTTCATTTGAATGTGCTTTGTTTAATCATACTTTAAATATATTTTTCATATTTTATTAGGTTTTTTTGTATTTTTTTAACATGTTTTTGACCGCCTGGGACTTGCCTAGTTAGGCAAATTGAACCGGTTGGTTCACCGATTAGGCCGGTTGAACTGCTTCCAACTCATGTCCGGTTAACCATTCCGATTCTATGTTTCCTACACTAGTTTCAAGCCATCACGAAAGATGTTGTTTCAGGCTATCATAAAAGATGAAATTAAATTTTTAGGTCATCATAAAGATGTCTTCTACTGAAGCAACATATTTGGACTCTGTTTTGCAAATCCGGATCCGCTAATTATTCTCTGATAGCCCTCTTTTTCCCTCTCCCTCTAATGTATCATAGAATTGTCTATTGACAAACCTCTCAATCTCCCTCACTAGAATATTTACCTCTTTTCTCACTTTGGATGACAATGCTTAGGCTCATAGTATTGTCAATTTCATATAGGATTGTTGCCGAGCAGGTGATCAATATCTATTTTACTAACATGTTATATTATTGTTTTATTCTTGTACGTATCAAAAAAAAAAAAAAAATGTCCTTGTGTTCATGTGGAATTCCTTTCATCTAGATCAAACTACTGAAGTTTTTTATCTTTCATTTTTGAAATTCAGTTCACAATAAACTCTTAAAATTCTTGAGGTGTTAAAAAGTGAATTTTGATTTTGAAGTAATTATCAATTGAGATTAGTCTTCATAATATCACAATAGCACCTAATTATTGTGAATGGTCATTATCTCGATCTCTTCTTCATGCGTATATGTGAATGTTTGATTTTCTTGTGATCATTGATCCTTTATTGCCATAGTTTGATGCATTTAACGATAAAGTAAGGAACCAATTGGGTAAATACTGAAGCTCCTTTAAGAAAAAATGGTTATCTGTAGTTGGAAATATTTTATATAAGGTTGCAACCTTAAACTTTTTAAAGCAAGGTGCACATAAAAAATCTTCTAAAAGAGAGTATTTCGATGTTGGAGAACCCTCCAATTGATTATTTCAACCTCGAGATGAATGTATATTAAGAAAACAAGAATTTCAAGTACTAAAAATAGTGCATCTTGTAATAAAATATTTAGACCATTTATTTTCAAGATCCATAAATCTGCTCAATCAGTACTATTTTTGAAATTTTAAATTTCATAACTAAAGATGAAAATAGATTTTCAGACCATCATAAGATTTCCGACATTAAAACTACATCTCAAAGCAAATTTTAAATGTGCGCCTTACCTGAGGGCGCCTCATACAAACATCACGCTTTATGGTTGCTACTCCTACAAATGATTGGTTGTTGTTGCTTAGTCAAGTTTTCAATATATTAATAATTTTTTGAGGGGAGTAGAACTGAAAATTTTTTGTTTCAAGTGGAGAAATCTTTAAATTCTTACTATACCTTCTAGAAATTATCGACGATTGTTTGTCAAGCTTGATCAATGCTAGCATGGCTTTAGAGAAAGCACATAAATATGGCTAATTATCAAGCATATATGATCAATATCACCATAATAATTATTAAAATCTCAAAGAACAAGAAATCTAGATGCCTTGAAATCCTTTTCCTTAATGCAAACATAGTTGTGCTAATTTACAAAATAAAAAAGTTTATACAAGATTGCAAACTTAAAATGTGGAGTTAAAGATGCACCCCAAAAACCCATCGGACAATGTGATTTTAATGTTGAAAAACTTTCTTATTGATCATCTCGGCATCGAGATGTATAAATATGTAAAAAAAAAAAAAATATTTTGAGTCCCAGCAATAGCGCATCTTAAAACACATTTTCTAGACCGTCTATTTTCGAGATTTTCATATGTTTATAGATCTACTTGATTTTGACCATTTTTGAAGTTTAAAATTTTATAATTAAATATAAAAATAGATTTGAGATAATCCTAAGATTTTTTTATACCAAAACTACATGTTATGATATATGATTTGCGCTTTAATTGGATTATTTAAGGTTGCAACCTTATAAAAACCACATCTTTTAAAAAAAAAAAAGAGGAAAAAAGGTTTGAGTTGCAGACCTTTTATTGTTTGGGGATTTAAATATTCTTATCCTAGAACAATTTTTTGTGTTATTGAACTTTAATTTTTAGTGGACTAAACTGTAATAAGGGGAAAGGGATAACAATAAGGGAAAATGACCAGCACCCCCCTCCCAATTTTCATCCCTTTTAAACCTTCGGGTCCTCAGAAATCCCTTAGATCTCCTCAGGTTTAAATCTTGAGGATGTCAGCCCCGGAACTACGATTTTCTTTATTCTTTTTACCGAATTTCATCATTTTATTTTACAAAATATCAAATACGTCCATTAATGAAAACAATTTCCCTCTCTCTTTTCTCTCTCTTCCGTTGCCTAAAACCAAGAATGGTGTAATGTCCATGTCTCTTCCTTCACAAGCACAAGCTTTCTCTTCCCTCCCTCACTCTCTCTCTCTCTAAATAATGTACGGACTTATTGATATTTATTTATTTTTATAATTTTTAGGCTTTTAATTTCTCCTCTACCCAATGCTACACCCTAAAACTCCTAATCGTTAACTCCCAAAATCCTAAACCCTACTCGTTGATGCTTCTTGAACGAGTTGCACATGATTATTGTACTTTGTTTAAGTGGAAAAATCACTTATACCATTAAGAGACGTACAATAGAGATGATTTTGGGGTTCTTTCGTTTTGTTTTGAATTTTGGATCAGTATATCATTTCTTTTGAGAAATGACTGTTTTTGGTAAATAATGTGTGATAAAGGATGAAAAAGTGGGGTGCTGGTCCTTTTTTTTATAAATTTTAGGAGACCAAGGACCTAGGGGTCTATGAGGCCGTAAGTATGAGAGAGGGGGTAGTAGGTCATTTTCTCTATAATAATAATGATGATAGCTTTCAAGGCAAGTAAAAACTAAGACTGAAATCTTTTTTTTTAGTCAAATAAATATCAGGCATATATAAAACAATATGGATTTCGAGACAGAATTATTTTGTGAGAATGTTATCTATACTGCTAAGCATAACCCCAAATGCTTTTTAAATCACACAGCTAACCCGCTTATTAGTTATTTTCTCATCCCTTTGCTTTTTCTCTCGAGGCTTTCAAATTTTTAGGGAGTTTCTCTCTTTAAAATTTTGAAATGTTAAATAGTTTTTCTCTCTAAACTTTTGAGATAGTTTATCTATCTAGAAACTTAAAATTTGAGATAGTTTTTCTCTTTAAAAATTTTGAAATAGTTTATCCCTCTAAAATTTTAAATTTCGGGTTTTTAAAAAGAGAATCTTGGGTTTGCACACTAGGGGTATTTTCATCTAAAACAAAGCTATTTTCTTCCTTAGGAAGGTGACTGCAAAATTAAATGGTACTTGGGTTGATTGTGTAATTTAAGAAGTACAAGGGGTAAACATTATTTCTCCCTTTTTTTTTTGAAAGGATTAACCTAACCCAATTAGTTGGGAAAAGGCTTTGACGATGATGATAACATTTTCTAAAAAGATTTATCAGAAAAATATTGTGCAGGTTATTCCTTCCTTTTTATTTACTTAATAATTTAGAGTCTTTAGATATTTGTGGCGTTAATTAGTGGATAGTGGATACTAACATTATAATAAATTGTTTTAAAACGCAGGTTTCAAATCACCTAAATGAAAATTCAGGTTTCCAATTCCAATTCCCAAGCGAATTGCAGACCCTGTTATCAAGTGCGCACTAAAATTCTAATAAAGTTGGTTGAATTTGCAAAGTAAATAATTGCTCATTATTTTTACAATCTTAAAATCATATAATACATATTTTACAGCATTAGTATCTTTCCTCCAACTTATCAATGCTAGTGTGGGTTTATCCTATGAAAATTTCATCATCATCATCATAATTTTTTTCCAATTGATTAGGATCGACTATACGTAAAAAGAGTTATATATCTTGGCTTAATGGTCTAGGTGGTGAAACCGCAACATGACATCAAGAATTTCAATTCTACCTTACTTTACGGTCCAAAAAATATCCCAAATTACTTTTTACATAAAATACGCAAGAGAGAGTACTTTGTAAAGTTGCAACTCAAATGTTGTTAGAAAAAGTGGTTTCTTCATTGGTAAAACTGCAAATCAATCATTTCCACCATGAAAAATATGAAAAGGTTTCTACATTGGAAAACCTACAAATCAATCATCTCCACCATAACAAATATGGATACGAAGAAAAAAAAAGGATTTTAATCACTAAAATAGTATATATTTCAACACTTTCTCTGGACCATCCATTTCAAATCTTCACATATCTACCATATTCATCGGGCTGATGATGCACAAAAAATAATAAACCCAAAATATAAAAATAAATTTTTTTGAGAGATTATACCCTCTCTCTAAGTCTGCAAAAGAATCCACCCAAAAATCTTTATACAAGATCAGACAATTTGATCCAAACGATTAATGCAAAAAAACTGATTTATGAGAGCAACCAAGTCATGCCACGAGAAACAGGGCCATAACATGCTTTATCACATTACACTTTCAACACTAACCATTTTTGAGAACAAACAATGGAGTGTCGGGCTGTGTCCCGCTACCACATGCCGGCCGAGTTTTATATGCTTTCCCCATGGCTCTATGCTTATTTGGCTTACTATCTACTGTCACCCGCTACAAGGACTAGATTGTAATCGAGATCTGAAGAGATTTGAATTACCTCTATATCTTGAAGACACTCCACCAATGCGAGCTCAACTTCATCCCTTGAGCTCCCTAACCTGAGCCAACAATTCTTACCAAAACCCCCACCCACACTTCCTTCATCTAATTAAGTGCGAGCGTGTGTACACACCAAAAAAAAAAACAAGTGTGAGCGTGTGTACACCCTCCATATACAGACACTATATCCCCACCTTCCAAACCCACCACCTTTGGTGGAAAATCATTCACACCTGATCTACGAAGCTAATAATTTTGATTCCATTCCCATGAGAAGATTTAATGGCCTGATTCCAATGATCAATGACACAAAGCAAGGGAATGACCTAAACCATCAAAAATGCATATAACTTGGTGCTCGTTAATACCAACTGGACCCAAGCTTCGTTCCCCTAAAGTCCTACCTAGATGACTATATGTATTATTTCCACAAGTCAAGGGAGAACCACTTATGCCGAGAATTAAAGAATGATCAAGGCCACAGGCAATATCAGCAACATCAATACCAATTAAATCTGGCAAAAGAGATGGTTCTCAAATAATGAGCATATCTTTCTTGTTATCTATATCATTTGAGACAAGCTTCTTTGCAACTTGTAGCAACAAACCAATGCATTAAGTGATATTTTTAACTACAAGAGAAGTAGAACTTGGTGATGAAGATGGCTCCATGTTACCTGCTTGTCCCAATCTTCCATCAACTGAATAACCCCAACTATACACCTTCCCATCTTTGATCATAGCAAAGGCATGCCCCCACCCAAGAGCTACCACATCATTCTCCCGGGGTTGGGAGAAGCTCGACCTCAAGCTTACAACCTTCAAAAGCCAACCGAATAATGGGCGATATAGTCCGACTATTCTTCTCGATACTTTGCCTTTTTTAATGAGCCAACTAAGCAGATACTTGGAGTGTAATTTGTAGAAGAATTTTGAGCTACAAAACTCTAGAATACCAAACTGAATATTGAATTCTCTTTTGATCTCAAAGGGTTGTATTTCACGTACGGCAACTAGTATATTTTCTTCTTCATAATTGTCAACATCTTTCGCACTGAGAGTTACCTCTTCAGGTTCTTCCTCCAATTGCAATATATGAAATAGATCTTATAAACTTTGTAGTATTATTTTACTAATACATCCTACTAGGTCTTCTTCTAGTTTCTCAAATTTTTATCCAATTGCTCAAATAATTGATCCATACACTCCATAATTAGATCATCATTTATTTGTGATCTGCATGGATCTCAAGGCAATAATACCAATTAATACAGAAAAAAATAATAAACCAAAAAAATAAAAATAAAATAAAATGTTTGAGAGAATATACCATCTCTATGGGTTTATAAGGGAGTCCACCACAAGATCTTTTCATAAGATCAAACAATTTGATCCAAACCATAAATGCAAAAAAACTGATTGATAAGGCAACCAAGCCATGCCACGAGAAACAGTGCCATAACAAGCTTTATCACATTACACTTTCTATACTACACATTTCCGAGAACAAACAATGGAGTGCCAGGTTGTGTCCCGCTACCACATACAGGATGCGTTCTATATGCTTTTCCCATACTGGCCATCTACTGTGACCTAATACAATAGATTGTGATAGAGACATGAAGAGATTTGAAATGCCTCCATATCTTGAAGACACTCCACCAATGTGGGCTCTATTTCATCCCTTGAGCTTCCTATCCCGAGTTTCCCATTCTTACCACAACCACATACCCAGACTTCCTTCATCGAACTAAGTGCGAGCGAGTGCACATGCCCTCCACTTACAAACACTATATCCCCACTTTCCTGCAGCACCACCTTTGATGGCAAATCATTCACACCTGATCTACCAATTTGATAATTTTGATTCCATTCTTATGGCCTGATTCTAACGATCCACGACACAAGGCCAGGGAATGGGCTAGACAAGTAAAAATTCTTACAATTTGGTGTTCATTTATATCAACTGGACCCAGGCCTGGTTCCCCACTGAAGTCCTGCCTAGCTGACCATATTTATTGTTTCCACAGCTTATGAGAGAACCACTTTTGCTGGGAATGAAAGAATGATCAAGGCCACATACAATATCCACAACATCAACACCAATTAAATCTAGCAAAATAGATAGTTCCCAAATTATGGGCATAACTTTCTCCTTTTCCATATCATCTGAGACAAGCTTCTCTGCAACTTGTAGCAATGAACTGGTGTCTTCAATGACATTTTTAACTATAGGAGAAGTAGAACTTAGTGATGAAGATAGCTTCATGTTACATGCTTGTCCCCATCTTCCATCAATTGAATAACCCCAACCATACGACCTCTCATATTTGGTAAGAGCAAAGGCATGCCCCCGCCCAAGAGATACTGCATCATTCTTCAGGGTTGGGAGAAGCTTGATCTCTAGCTTACATCTTTTAGAGGTTAATTGAATAATTGTTGATATAGTCTGACCATTCTTCTTTGTACTTTGTCTTTTTTAATGAGCCAATTGAGCAGACACTTGGAGTACAATTTGTAGAGGAACTTTGAACTACCGAACTTCGGACTACCAAACTAAATCTTGAATTCTTCGTTGATATCAAAGGGTTGTATTTCACATACTACAACTAGTATATTTTTCTGCTTCATAATTGTAAACATCTTTTGCACTGACATTTATCTCTTCATGTTCTTCTTCTTCCAACTCCAATCTATGAAAGAGATCTCCTTTTCCTTATCATATGAGAGAAGCTTCTCTGCAACTTTTAACAATGAACTGGTGTATTCAATGACATTTTTAACTATAGAAGAAGTGGAACTTAGTGATGAGGATGACTCCATGTAACCTGCTTGTCCCAATCTTCTATCAGCTGAATAAATCCAACCATAAAACCTCCCTTCTTTGGTCAGAGCAAAAGCATGTCCCCACCCAAGAGCTACCACATCATTCTCTCAGGGTTGGAGAAGCTTGACCTCGATACATCAGAGGTCAATCAAATAATTGGCGATGTTCTTAGACTATTCTTTTCGGTATTGTCTTTTGTAATGAGCTAATTGAGCAGACACTTGGAGGGTAATTTGGAGGAATTTTGAGCTGCCGAACTCTGTAATATGAAACTGAATATCGAATACTCCTATGATCTCAAAGGGTTGTATTTCGAGTACCATAGGTAGTATATTTTCTTCATCATAATTTTCAACATCTTTTGTATTGAGAGTTATCTCTTTGGGTTCTTCTTCCTCCGATTGCAATCTATAAAATGAATCTTGTAAACTTTGTTGTATTATTTTATTAATACATTCTACTAGGTCTGCTTCGAGGTCATCAAATTTTTGACACGATCACTCAAATAATTAATCTATATGCTTCAGAACTAGATCATCAGTTTTATCAACACAGATCTCAAGGCTCTGATATTAACTGTTGTAGGAAAAATAATAAATCTAAAAAATAAAAGTAAGATAAAAATTTTGAGAGATTATACCCTGAGTCTGCAAGGGAGTCCACCCAAAGATCTTTTCACAAGATTTGACAATTTGATCCAAACAATTAATGCAAAAAAACTGTTTGATAAGAGCAACCAAGCCATGCTATGAGAAACAGGGTCATAACAAGCTTTACCACATTGCACTTTTTACACTGCCCCATTTTCGAGAATGAACAATGGAGTGCCACACTGTGTCCCGCTACCACATGTAGGCTGAGATTTATGTGCTTTCCCCATGGCTCTATGCTTATTTGACTGGCTATCGACTAGGACCTGCTGCATGCATTAAACTGTGATCAAAACCTGAAGAGATTTGAATTACCTCCATATCTTGAAGACATATCACCAATGCGGGCTTTGCTTCATCCCTCGAGCTCCATAACTCAAGCCTCCCATTCTTACCCCAACTCCATGCCCACACTTCCTTCATCGAACTAAGTGCGAGCAAGTGCACAGGCCCCCCACATACTGACACTATATCCCCCACCTTCCAAACCCATAACCTTTGACCACAAATTGTTTACACTTGATCTACCAAACTGATTATCTTGAATCCATCCTCATGAGAAGATTTCATGGGTTGATTCTAACGATCGATGGCACAAGGCAATGGAATGGCCTAGACCAACATAAATGCTTATAATTTGCTGCTCCTTTATATCAACTGGACCTAGGCTTGGTTCCTTTGAAGTCCTGCCTAGCTGACTATATGTATTATTTCCATAGCTCAAAAGAGAATGACTTATGATGAGAATTAAATAATGATCAAGGCCACAAGCAGTATCGGCAACATCAACACCAATTAAATCTGGCAAAAGAGATGGTTCCCAAAAAATGGGCATATTTTTTCCTTTCCTATATCATCTGAGGCAAGCTTCTCTCCAACTTGTAGCAATGAATCAGTGTATTTAATGACATTTTTAACTACTGGAGAAGTGAAACCTAGTGATGAAGATAGCTCTATGTCACATGCTTGTCCTAATCTTCCATTGGCTGATTAACCCTAACTATACAACATCCCATCTTTGATCAGAGTAAAGGCATGCCCCCACCTAAGAGCTATTGCATCATTCTCCTGGGGGTGGGAGAAGCTCAACCTCGAGCTTACATCCTTCAAAGGCCAATCGAATAATTGGTGATATAGTCTGACCACTCTTCTTGTAATCCATGATCGAATTTTTTGCTTTTTTTTTTTTTTGTAACCCATGATAGAATTTTTTGTAATCCATGATCGAATGTTTTGTAATACATGATCGAAATGTTTGTTTTTTTTTGTAATCCATGATCGAAATGTTTGTTTTTTTTTTTGTAATCCACGATCGAATTTTTTGTTTTTTGCTTTTTTTGTAACCCATGATAGAGTTTTTTGTAATCCATGATTGAATTTTTTGTAATCCATGATCGAATTGTTTTTTTCTTTTTTTGTAATCCACGATTGAATTTTTTGTTTTTTTTTGTTTGTTTTTTTTGTAATCCATGATCGAATTTTATGTAATCTATGATCGAATTTTATGTAATCCATGATCGAATTTTATGTAATCCATGATCGAATTTTTTAATGAGCTAACTGAGCAGAAACTTATAGTTTAATTTGTAAAGGAATTTTGAACTATCGAACTCTGGAATACCAAATTGTATCTTGAATTGCCATTTGATCTCAAAGAGTTATCCTTCACATACCACAACTGGTATATTTTCTTTGTACATAATTGTCAACATCTTTTGCACTAAGATTTACCTCTTTATGTTCTTCTTCTTCCTATTGCCATCTATGAAACATATCCCCTTTTCCATATCATCTAAAACAAGCTTCTCTTCAACTTGTAGCAAGGAACCGATTGTCTTTTGTGGCATTTTTTACTACATCAGAAGTGGAACTTAGTGATAAAGATGTTTATGTCACCTGCTTGTCCCAATCTTCCATCGACTGAAACCCCAACCATACGACCTCCCATCTTTGGTCAGAGCAAAGGCATGCCCCCACCCAAGAGCTACCACATTATTATCCTAGGGTTAGGAGAAGCACGACCTCGAGCTTACATCCTTCAGAGACCAATCGAATAATTGGTGATATAATCTGACTATTCTTCGTGGTACTTTGCCTTTTTTAATGAGCCAACTGAGCAAATACTTGGAGTGTAATATGTAGAGGAATTTTAAACTGTCGAACTTTGGAATACCAAACTAGATCTTGAATTCTCCTTTAATCTCATAGGGTTGTATTTTACGTACCGCAACTAATATATTTTCTTCTTCATAATTAACATATTTTGCATTGAGAGTTATCTCTTCATGTTCTTCTTCTTCTGATTGCAATCTATAAAATAGACCTCTTAGACCTTGTTGTATTATTTTATTAATATGTTATACTCAGTCTTCTTCAAGTCTCTCAAGTTTTTTATCCTATAGTTCAAATAATTGATATATATGCACCATAAATAGATCATTAGTTATTTGCAAGGTTTAAAAAAATGGATCAGTGACTTGAATCGGTCACACCCATACCCGTGCTGGATCGGGAGAATCGGTACATCAGATCAGAAGAATCAACAGATTCGGTAATTTTTGTTTCAAATTTTTTTAAAAAAATAATTCAAGAAAAATTGTTCATCCTTTTTTCACTTGACTCGATGAGGAATTAGTTGGAATCGATGAAGAATTGGTCAGACTCGGTGAAGAATCTTCAAAATCGGCGGTTCCGTAAAAAAATCGGTGATTCTACTATTTGAACTGCCCGAAACCTCTTTTTGGCCTAATCTGAAGCGTCCTGGGTGATTCCCGATCTTGATCTCCCGATTCCAGGTTGGGTCACCGATTTTTTTAACCCTGGTTATTTGTGGTCAGCACGGATCTTAAAACTCTGATACCAACTAATGCAGGGAAGAATAATAAACCCGAAATATAAAATTAAAATCAAAAGTTGAGAGATTGTAACCTCTATCTGGGTTTGCATAGGAGTCCACCCAAATATCTTTTCACAGGATCAGACAATTTGATCCAAACTATTAATGCAAAAAGCCTGATTGATAAGAGCTACCAAGCCATGCCATGAGAAACATGGACATAACACGCTTTACCACATTAGACTTTCTACACTACACATTTTCAAGATTGAACAATGGAGTGCCGGATTGTGTCCCGTTACCACATGCAAGCTGAGTTTTATATGCTTTCCCCATGGCTCCATGCTTATTTGGTTGGCTATCTACTATGACTTGCTACAAGGACTAGACTATTATTGAGACCTAAAGAGATTTGAATTACCTCCATTTCTTGAAGGCACTCCACCAATGTGGGCTTTGCTTCATACCTCGAGCTCCCTAACTCGAGCCTCCTATTCTTACCACAACCCCATGCCCACATTTCCTTCATTGAACTAAGTGCGAGCGAGTGCACATGCCCTCCACATACAAGCATTGTATCCCCACCTTCCAAACCCACCACTTTCGATGGCACATGATTCACATATGACTTACCAAGCTGATAATTTTGTTTCCTTCTCCCTAAGAAGATTTCATGGCTTCAATCTAACGATCGACAACACAAAGCAAGGAAATTGCCCAAACCTGCAGAAATGCTTATAATTTGGTGCTCCTTTATATCAACTGGACCTAGGCCGGTTCCCTTGAAGTACTCTCTAGCTGACCATATGTATTGTTTCCACAGCTCAAGGAAGAACCACTTCTACTGAGAATTAAAGAATGATCAAGACCACATGCAATATCCACAACATCAACACCAATTGAATCTTGCAAAAGAGATGGCATCTCTTTCTCCTTTTCGATATCATCTGAGACAAGCTTCTCTACAACTTGTAGCAATGAGCCAGTGTCAGTGACATTTTCAACTGAATGAGAAGTAGAACTTAGTGATGAAGATGGCTCTATATCACTTGCTTGTCCCAATCTTCCATCCATTGGATAACGCTAACCATATAACCTTCCATCTTTAGTCAGACCAAAGGCATGGCCCGACCCAAAAGCTATTGCATCAGCTGAGAATTTACCATGTTTGGATCCGAAACATGAATATCATACCTCATCTGGATCCAGTTGTGGGTCCAAGATTTGGATCTGACGGGTTGGATCTAGATCCAAAATTTGGATCTGAATAGTAATTCGGGTCGGATTCGAGTATAGGTGGATCCAATTCGGATCTGATCCAATTATTAAAATATTATATCTTATTTATATATTTACATATATGTTTTTTTTTTTTGTTATATATTATTTTATAGATATAAAATAATATATAAAATACTTTCCATTTTGGATCTGGATCAGGATCTGAATCCCATGTACACTTTTTGGATCCGAAACTGGTTCATGGCGGATCCAGACCCGATCCATTCTCAACCATACATATCCATGCCATTTTTTTAATATCTGAATTCTATAATTTAAAGTAGTATTGGCCATGGGTTGGGCACCCTTCCTAGCCTGAAAAAGCAGGGTCAGGGCCACAAATGTAACCTGAGGGCTGGCCTTGTCGCGCACAATAATTTTCTTTGTTTTTATTTTTATTTTTTATTTTTTATTAGGCCCCTCCTGGCCCAGCTGGGTCAAGGCTAGGGTCCCGTCGGCCAGGTTAGGGCCACATTGGCTAGGTCCGGGCTAGGACCTACCCTCTACCTAAGCAGGGGCTAGAATCAAGCCCAAGTCTCGCCGAAGATCGGCCCATTGCCAATCCTAATTAGAAGTAACATGAATCCATTACAAGGTTTTAAGGTGCAACTGTGCCAAATTTCATAAAATCGCGGCCTTAGAAAAACCACAGCTTCCCATAAGCAAAGGGCAAGCTTTCTATGCTTCCCCTACAATATAAAACTTATATACTTGCCCTTATCCAACCGTCCATTCTGAATGGAGGGCTAAGATTGCCCCAATCACAATGTTACGTCTTTACACTATTTTATTTTTCATTTTTTTTCTATAAACTAGTTTGACACCAAATGTTTTTGCATCCAATGCTCTATTAAACTCTCACTAGCGAAAAATATAAAAACACTATTTCTAATAAAATAAAATGACCAAAATGCCCCTAAAATTTTCAAGGGGTATTTTGATCATTATATTTTATTGAAAATTTATTTTTAATATTTTTATAGGTGCGCCCCAATGAGAAGATGACACGTACAAAATTTCATATTAATACAATTTGTGTTAAAAAACTAAAAATAAAATACTTTAAGACGTCGCATCTAAGATCAAACGGTGAGTGACTCTCTCGATCAAAATTTGACGGCTGGATGCTGTAGGGGATGTATAGAAACCTTTCCCATAAACAAATTGTTAATAAATCCCTTGAAAGTACTAATACGTGAACGCTCAATAATAATCCCACGCCATAAAAACCATTGTCATTTCTTGCCAACTATACAATCTCCCTTCCCAATTCCAAAATACATGAGAAAAGTTGGTCACATTTGAATTTGCTACTAGTAATGTACTTATTTCCCAATCCCAAAAAACATGAGAATAGTTGGTCACATTCGAAATTTTCTAGGGAAAATTGCTAAAACCCCCCAAAATTGAGCTTTTTAGACCTTCTACCCCCACCCTAATCTTTCCTTATTTATTGTATTTAAAATCCAACTTTTCCTACTAATACCCCCCAATCCAAAAAAAGATAAAATAAAGATGAATTTACCCTCGTTTTTACCTTTACCCTAGTTTACCATTCCCTGAGTTTCCCTCTCCCATTTTCTTCACGGCTTCTTCCTCACAGCTTCTTCCTCATGGTTTCCCCATTTACCTCAGTAGTTTACCCATTCACTGAGTTTCCCTCTCCCGTTTCCTCACATCTTCTTCCTCATGATTTCCCCATTGGCTTCTCCACTGAGTCTACCATATTTCCCTCTCCATTGGCTTCCTCACAGTTTTTCCTCCCCACGATTTTCCTTCAAGCCCTTCTCCCTTCCTTTTCCTTCCTCACTCACGGTATTTCCATTTTCCTCTCCACAAATTTTCCCCTATTGTTTCTCTATCTTGAAAGGTGAGTTCTTGTCTCCTTATTTTTTTTACAAGGCCCACTCACTCTCTCACGACCTACCAAGGCCCACTCACTCACTTTCTACCTCTTTTTATCTCAATCTCTCTTTCTACCAAGGCCCTACTCACTCCCTCTCTCCCACAAAGTATCCCTTTTCTTATCTCCTCTCTCTCTAAAATCGAATCTCTCTCTACAATCGAAGGTTTCACTGTCTATCTCAAGGTTTTTCTCTCCCTCTCTCCCTACAATCGAAGGTCCCACGAGTCTCTACGAAGGTCCCATAGAGCCCTCTCTCTCTCTACAATCGAAGGTCCCATGAGTCTCTACGAAGGTCCCACAGGGCACAACTATATTGAAACAAGCCCCATCACAGGCCGAGTTCGATTTTTGAGGCCCAAATATGAAAGAATAGTTCAAATAAATATTTAAAAATATTTTTTTTAATATTTATGTTGTAACTTCCACTTTGGGGTTAAAGATTGGCATGTGAAAAATTGTTCGTTAATCATATGAAGTGAAAATGCGAATCAAAAGTTTGTTACTTGTGTTGAAATTTATGTTGTTGCTGACGAAAATGTGGATGAGAACCTTTCCCTAAATTCTGTTGTTGGGTTTTTATTTGGCCATATTGGTTGTATTTAAATTATCATTGACAATTGAAGGACTGGATAGGTAATTCTTAAGATGCATTGATTTTTTTTTCTTAATTTGTTGTGCGTATTGTCAATGTCTCTCTAATGTCATTTTAAGGTATGAATATTATTGGTGGTATTAATTTTTGGCTTTTTTTTTTTTTTTGTATTATGTTGATCTTATAGATGTTGATCCACAATATTTATTTTGTTCAAATTTAGAAGCAATTATTGTTTACGATAATCTTTCTTAAAATTTGCCTAGCTCTTGTTAAAATTTAATTTGTCAATGACAATTGAAGGAATGGATTGATAATGGCTTTTTTTTTTTCTTAATTTGGATATTGTCATTTTATTTGTATTTGTCATTTTAAGATATGGATGTGATTGATGGTAATAACTTTTACGTTATTTTTACTGCATTTTGTATAACTGGTAGATGATGATCCATCATCTTTCCTTTGTTAAAATTTAGTCACAATTCTTGTTTCAAAAAGCTTTCTTAAAATTTGCCAAGCTCTTGTTAAAATATAATTATCATTAAAACACAATAAGCATAGGGCAAGTTCAAGGCTAGTATTTAAGATGTTGTATATGCAATGTATGGAGTAAGTTACTACAAATATTGTACAGGACAAAAGAAAATGAGTGATAGTAGATTAATTTATTGCATTTTCGATGGAGAACTCCAAACAAGTGGCGATGGGACTTTAGATTATATTGGTGGTGATGCATTTACCTTTTTCACTGATTGTAAAACTAAGTTAGATGATATGGAAACATACGTAGCAGAGCGTTTCTCACTTGACATGCACTTGATATCACTGAGGTATTTTGTCTCTGGAAATAAGAGATTTATGGTGAACTTATTCATTGACCATAATATTGTTAGGATGTTGAACGCCCATGAAGGCGAGAATCAAGTGTTAGTATATATATTTTATGGGAGTGAACGTAGTTGAGGAAGTACTTCACATAATACTATGGTAGTTGAAAAGGTCAGACCCCCACAACCCTCAAATGTTTTGGTAACTGGTTTTGAACGAAGCAATGCATCAAGGTTGCTTAGCACATGGGAGGATGCACTTGTTGGGGTATGACAACAGTTTGAATCTTTAGAAGATTTCCAAAAAGCCCTTAGCAAGTTTGCTATGACAACCCATTTCGCATACCATCTTGTTAAAAATGAGAGGTATCGTATAAGGGCAAAATGCAAAAGTGATGGATGCAAATGAGAGATATATAGTGCGAAGCTTAGCAGAATAGATGTTTTTCAAATCAAAACATGGAAAAAAGATCACTCATGTAATATTAAGACAAGTAATGATGTATAGAGAAGAGTGTTACGAAAATTTGTTGAATCCTTAATCAAGGATAAATTAAGTGAAATTACACATTACAAGGCTAGAGAAATCATAGGTGATTTGTTTCGAGATTATGGGTTAGAAGTACCATATTAGAAGGCTTTGCGAGGAAAAGAAACGACCATCAAAGACATACATGGTTCGCAAGAGGAGGCCTACAACCAGTTACCAACACATTTAAACCTTGTGATGGAGACGAATCCTGGTAGTTATGCGACATGACAAGTATGGCCAGGAGGTAGATTTTGTCCATTGTTCTTAAGTTTTCATGGGTCAATACATGGCTTCAAAAATGGATGTCGTCGGCTTATATTTCTCGATGGGACATCACTGAAGGCACGATACCTTAGGACTCTACTTGCTGCCAACTCACTCGATGGGGATGGACAAATGTTTTCCATTACATTTGCAATTGTGGATGCCGAAAGTACCGATAACTGGTTATAGTTTCTGGAATCTCTAAAGATTGCATTTGGGACGGATCGTGAAATCACATTTTTGTCAGCTAGACAGCCCGGTCTAGCTGATATTGTATGTCAAGTTTTTGAGAATGCTCATCATATCTTCTGTGAGCGTCATTTAGCGGAGAATTTCAAGAAAGAAGTAAAACACATACCTAATGATGTTAAGAAGGCAGTTGTATGTGCCTTTATCGGAGCATGTAGAGTATATAGGCAGCAAGAGTATTTTGATAAGATGATGGAAATTAGATCACTTTCTGAAGACACATTCAAGTGGTTCATGGAAACATCACCAAATCGTTGGGCCACATCATAGTTCGGGGGTGATCAATATGACCAAGTAATAACCAATGTGGCTGAGTCATATAATAAGTGGATTCTAAAACCACGAGGTATGCCAATTCTCTAGTGTGTTGACTTAATTAGGAGACAAATCATGGAACTAATGGCCACTCACAGTTTAAAAGCTAAAACATGGAGTACAACACTTATCCCGAAATCTCAAAACGAATTAAAAAAAATCATTAAGCAATCCCTTTTTGTGAGGGTAATTGTGGCATCAAATGGAATAGTGTATGAAGCAAGAGGTGATCGCATGAATTATACAATAAATAGTATTACACGAAAATGTAAATGCCGAGGTTGGCAAATAATATGTTTGCCTTGTAAGCATGCTTGTAAAGTCCTTTAAGCAATGACTAGGGATCCTATTGACTATTGTGAAGAATATTTCACAGTTACAAAATTCCGTAAAACATATTCCGTACATATCATTCCAGTTACCTTGATCGACTTGTCTGAGAGTAGTTTATGTGGACAGCTTCCTTTAGAGGAAGTAACAGTGCTTCTACCTAACTCAATACTCCCCCCTGACCGACCAAAAAAGAAGCGCATCGAGTCATAGGAACTATCGGTGCGAGCTATCCACTGTAGTCGGTGTAAAAGGACAGGTCATAACAGGGGAACATGTAAAGTACCTACTTGAAGGCATATACTTGTAAAGGAACATGTCACCCACTTTGTAGCACCCACTTTTTTATTTGTAGCGCCCACTTTTTAATTTGTAAAGCATCCACTTTGAGGCACATATATTATTCTCTTTTTTGATATTACATTCATTATTATCTTTTTTTGCACTTTTGGGGCACATTTATTATTTATTTATTTTTAATTACATTCATTATTCTCTTTTTTGTTTTTATTGTCAATTCATATGTACATATCCTCTTAATTGATGTGACGTGCACATGTAAAACTCTGATAATATAAATAGATTTAGCGATGCAAGACCTAGAACAGTCAAGAGGAATAAGGGACCCATCCACTTCATTCGATCAAATGGAAAATGTACGATAGTCTATTTATTTTACTTCATGATTTACATTAATTAGATAACTCTTATATTGTTTATAACTAATGTATGTCATTTCTTATTAAACTTCATTTTAGATGAAATTTTTTTTTCGTATTAATGAATCAACTAAAACCTTAGGAAAATGGGAGCTAGATCCACGATATGGAACTTTGGACGAGAATACCAAATTGCGCTCCTTTGGTAGACATTGGGGTATCCCATATTGATTGCAGTTTATTGAGGGCCTTTATAGGGAAATGGTGCAAGGTGACAAATATTGCACGTTTGACTGTTGGTGAGATGACTCCAACCTTGTTCGACGTGTGGTATATATTAAGGATACCTGTGGCAGGAGAGCTTGTAACCGACATCAGACCTATAGACTACAAGGCTTTCATCGTGGAGTATTTGGGAGATTGCCCTAAAGACGATAAATTAAGCTGTCTTAAACATACATGGTTGAGGACAAAATTCGGTCAACTACAAAAAAATCCTATCAAATTAAAACTCCTTCAATACACTCAAGCATATCTCCTATATTTAGTTGACACAACGATATTTTCCAACGCATCTCAAGGGTCCACGCTTACAAGTTACCTATAACTGTTCCGAGATTTTGATGAGGCTGGGAAGTATGCATGGGGTGCAGCAACACTTGCCTTCTTGTATCATTCATTGTCTAAGGTCATGAACAGGGATATGCATTTTAGTGGGTCAACAATACTACTACAGGTAATTTTCACATTTCTTTAGTCAATATTTACATATTTGCAGTCTTTTTTGCTTGAAACTAATACTTCTACTCTCTTTTTTTTGTGCAGTATTGAATCTATGAGCATTTCCCAGCTATAGGTACCAAACCTAAAACTATCACCATAGAAATGCCTAGAGCTTGCAAGTGGAAGAAACAACATCGCTACAAAGACACATTAGCATCATTTGATGACATCTCAATTGATATGGTTAGTGTTATGTTTTTGTTGTAAGTGACATGGTTAGTGTTATGTTTTATTAATATATCTCAATTGACAGTGTTTAATGCAAATACTTATTAACGGTGCTGTGTTATATTATTGTTGTAGGTGAATTGTTAACCATATGAGTATTACAACCCATTAGATGCACTCAATAAAGAAAGTGTGCCAATCATATTTGATAAGTTTTCACATTACAGAGTTATTATATGCCAGACCGTGTGCTGTGGCAATTTGGGAAGTTACAAGTTATTATTGTTGGGCCACCCAAGTGAGAGAGGAGGGAGAAGGTCGGTTTACATCCCACTAGTTGAATTGAGTTGGCTATTGAGATAAGTGACTGGCGGCAACAAAAATGCAATGTTGTCAAGGCAGTCGCGGATAAATATGGTGGAATGCTTACAAAGGATTATATGGTCTGGTACAACATGTTCACTCATAGATATGGAAATACTCCCATGTGCTCCCCTTCACAGTCGCAATCAAATGTGCCCCCCTCGCAGGCCATGATGACGAGAAGAGATTGATATATTATTTCATTTATGTATTTTCGTTTTTATTGACTTAAAATAATTATCTATTCAAAGCAGTTATTTATATTATTTTTATTGTCTACTTGCAACGATTAAGCTATATAGGGATGTTACAAGCTACACTTAGTGGTGAAGTAATAGCAGGGGAATCCAAACATTTGGTACAGGCGACCCATGATTTGTAAGTACATCCATTGGAATCACATGTTCATATTTCTTGTAAAATATATGGGTGCTCTGGCACTTGTAAAACACGCTCTGACACCCATAGAAAGCGCTCCAGCACTTGTAGAATGCGCTCTGGCACATGATGAAGCAACTCCGATACTTCATTATAGCAGATCGGCACTCAACTTGTTGAATGAAAGGGTAATTCGACACTTCACTAGCTCGGTCTGGCGAACACCTCAATGGATTCATGGGCAATTTGGCATTTGAAGAACAACAAACATACAGTTTGCTCCCTCGAAAATTATCAGTTCGGTGATCAAGTAGAGCGCTCCGGAGATGTACACAAGCACTCTGGAAAAATCACGCAGCAGTCCTGCAGAATTTTATAAGGCTAGGTCAATCTTGCACTAGATAGGAGCAGAACGACGATAACGTGAACCAGTCCGATGATTGTGAGCCTCGGTCGGGTGAATAGCGCACTTGATTCATGGGCACTCCGTTGTTTGATGGACAGCGGACCGACACTGTGCTCCTAGGAAAATTATATGTCCGGTGATTAAATAGAGTGATCCGACGATGTACAAAGGCACTCCGGCAAAATCACAAAGCATTTCGCCATAAATTTATCAGGCTAGATCAGTTCGACATTAAATAGGAGCAGACCGGCGATAAAATCAACCAGTCCGGCGGTTGTGAGCCTCGGTTCGACGAATACCTCACTAGATTGATGGGCACTCCGGCATTTGAAGAACACCGGACTGACAATTTGCTCCTTTGAAAAATTATCAGTCTGGTGATTAAGTACAGCTCTCCGGCGATTTACACAAGCACTCCGGGACAATCACTCGGCAGTCTGGTAGATTTGTATCAGGCTAGGTCAGTCCGGCATTAGATAGGATCAGATCGGTGATATCGTCAACCAGTCCGGTGTTTGTGAGCCTTGGTCCGACGAATAGCTCGTTGGATTCTTGGGCGTTCCGGCATGTGAAGAACAGTGGACCAGCAGTTTTCTCCCTGGAGTGGGTTCAATCCGGCATTTCATATGCGCGGTCCGGCGATATAGTTACTATGATGTGCTTAGTTTGGCATTTTGTTGTTTTGCTCCCGCAACTTAGCTAGAGGAGTGGGTTCAGTCCAGCCGTTTATGTGCACTGTCCGACGATATGTTTATTGTGATGTGTGCAGTCCGACGATATGTTTATTGTGATGTGTGCAGTCCGACAATATGTTTATTGTGATGTGCGCAGTCCGACGATATATGGTATAGATCCAGCAATTTAGTTACTGAAGTGGTGTGGTCCGGTCATTTGGTTGCATGGTCTAACAAATTTTTACTTGGCAGACCGGCAATTTGTAGGATAACTTCGGCAATGTTATTACTGAAGGGGGTTCAGTCCGGTGTTATAGATGTGTGGTCCGGCGTACCATTGTCTACTAAGCACTCAGGTAGTTGTGAAAAGCAGTCTGGCATATAGTATTTGTCAGGCAAATAATAACCGCAGTCTGGTGAATGTTTTATATTGGGTTCGTCCAAAGGATTTGGTCGTATGGTGAAGGTACGTGAACGGGTATTTGTCAAAAAAATGTAACTTTTTCAATTGGGGGGTTATCAGTAAGAAAAGTTGGTTTTTAAATAAAAGAAGTAAGTAAAGATTAGGGTGGGGGTAAAAGGTCTAAAAAGCTCAATTTTTGGGGGTTAGCAATTTTCCCAATTTTCTACTAGTAAGTAGTGATGTACTTATTTTGACACCGAATAACTGACTCAAGGGCTATTCACTATCACCGACTACATGTTAGTGCGTACTCCTTTGGGATAACCCTGCTTAGTTACTCCCTCGGGAAAAGTGTATGTGGCTGTTTTTGTTTTGATTCTTCTTTAGAATCACTGGATTAGTTTTTGAAAAAATATCTTCATGCACCTTAATTTAATGTAAGATTTCGCAATAGACCCATGAATGTGAAACGTATCTAACGGCATCAACTTTTTTAAAAATCTTCCTACTAAACCCCTAGACCAATAGAATCATTTTCTATACAATGTTTACATTCCAAACAAATTTTAAAATAGCACTATCTTTCTCACCCTTGCTCTTTACTTTTTTCTCTCTCTAGGTTCTCTTTTTCCTCTGCATCATTATCTCTCATACTCCCTCTCTTCCTTCCAACCCCTGACTCGTCCTCTCTCCCATGCCCTCTTTCCTTACACCTCCCTGTCTCTCCTGCCCTCTCTCTTTTCCCTTAAACCCCTCTCTTCTCTCTCCCTAAATCCAGCAGCCAAAAGGCCCTGGCTCTCTTTTTCTCACTCCCTTTGCCCTAAACCTTGCTAGTGTTTTTTGGAAGGTAGAACCGTAGAAGAGAGGAGAGGTTTGTTGCTGGTTGGATGGGATAGGGGAAGGGCCGAACATAATTTAAGTTAAAAAGAGAAGGTTAGAGAGAGATGTAGGTGGAGAGAAGGGGTCATTCTTCCATGGCTTGTTAGATTCATCTGGGGTACGGATCCTTTTTGAGCTCTCATTTGCTCTTCCACAAATATGTCCTTGCATTTTGAGAACACCCTCAGCACTCGTACATTCAAGAGAGAATTCAGATAAGGATGCCATGCTAATTTAATAATGATGAAAACCAGTTTTCATGGCGAAAGCTCAGATGATAGCCCATAGGTTCTGGATTCGACTTGTACAACAACTATTGACGAATTTGTATAGCATAATACATGTACATCTTTCACATAAATGTTATAAAAAAAAAAAAAAAGAAGAAGAAGAGGAAGAAGTCCCTTCGGCATTCATTTAGAAATCATGGATAATTTATCACCTTTGAGAAGTTGAGGGAGCTTCCATCTTGAATACGCCCACTACCTGTGCCTGAGAAACCATGGCTGCTTTCTTGCTCTGCTGAAATTCATTGGTCTTTCGGCTCAACGCAACTTCCCCAAATTCGCAACCGAGAAGGACCGCCTATCTGAGATATCTGGAGACTCAATAAAGAAGAAGGTCACATGGGGGAGCGAGGGTAAAACCCACTTCTCAACCAGGAGCTGCCGCCTGAGTCTGTGGATTGGTTTGTTTCTTGGGAGCGAAAAAATTGCGTTGATGACCAACTTCTTTGCAGTTCTTCGAAGGACCACAGTAAGAGGGTGAGAATTAACGAATTAGAAAACCAACGAGAGAGACAGAGTGATGGTGAGGCAAAAGAGGATAGTGAGAGAGAAACGTGACCCGTGTCATTTTTTAATTTATTTGGGACGAAAGTATATAAGTAATGAGTTTAAGGGGTTAGTAGAAAGACTTTGATGCCGCTAGATATATTTTAAAAAATTAGGGCCTATAAAGATATTTTTTCTCTTTGTTTTATGGGAAAATGTTTTGATAGGGCTGCTGTCCTATCAAAATAAGTTGGGCTGCAGCCCTCCTCACCGTTAGTTAATTTGGATGGCTAGGATTTTATTTAACGGAGTCAACTCAAAACCAGGGCACCAAACCCGGCCTTTTTCTCTTTCTCTCTCTCTCTCTCTCTCTACATGCAATGTGAAGCCATAACCAAACCCATGAAACAGACTGATCTCTCTATCTTTCTCGACAATGCAATGTGAAGGCAAAACCAATGAAACTGAACAACACATATTAAAGTGAACTGAAACCCCAAAAGGAAAAACAATAAATCCGTAGTGGTAGGCCTAAGATTTAGTGGAAATGAGAGACTCCAATTTCAGCCCAACAAGCAAGGTACTTAAAACTTGAAAAATACCAGGTAGTATTTATATATAAATCTACAGTTTCATTTAACTAACATAGGAAAGGAAGCCAATGAATCTACAGTTTCTAAGCTCTCTACCTTCATATCTCTCTTGTCATCCCAAGCCTTACGTCTGTAACAGAGACAACAAAACTAAAACTCTAAATCCTTGAATCTCAGCAGTTTTCGAATTGTTACTATTGCTTCTAAAAACTTCTCTACAACTTCAAGATGAAGACATAAGCAATAGCCCTCTATATTCTATTATTCTATCTTCTTTCAATTGAGTTAAGCAATAACCCTCTATACTCTTTTATTCTATCTCCTTGCAATTGGGGTTTCTCTCCATTGAGCTTGTAATGGTTGATCCTAAATCCAACTTATTGAGCAAAGTTTGCAGCCAATACAATGTCACAGATTTAACTGTGTTCTTTGAGAATCTGAATGCTTCTTTCTCAGAGATAAGTAACCAGAGTATGAACAGTTTCGCGACAGGGTAGCAGGCTCTGTTATGCTGTGGCATGGAAGTATGGTGGAGAGAATGAATGAGAGGCAAGCGGCGTCACAATTTCCGTCATTGGGGTGTGTACGAGATCTACACTGTCCAAATACATAAATGGTGCTGATGGCTGCAGCCCAACTCCAATAAATATGGCTGCAGCCCTATAGAAACTTCATCCATAGTTATTAACTTTAAAAGTTCTAAAAGTTCCTATAAATTTTAGGATTTTTTATTTTTTTTATTTTATGCAAATATAAAGTGCATATGAATCCTTCTTTCTTGTTCTTTTTAGTTTAAGGTTATAAGTTAATGGGTGAGATTTGTATAAGGCGTCAGCTTCATATGCTTAAAGATGGAGTTTAGGTACCGGAAAACTTTACAATGGCATGAAAATCTATTGGTACTCTTAATTATGAAATTTAAAGCTCTAAAATTGATATAGATTGAGCATGTCCATCAACACTAATTTTTTTGAAAAATAGATAGTCTAAATAATACATTACATGATGCACTATTTATATAACTTGAATTCTTTTTTTTTTTATATATATTTTCATATATCTTGAGGTCGAGATGATAAATTTGAGGGTTTTCCAGTATTGGAACAACTTTTTATAATGGATTTTTGATGCTCATACTTCAATAGTAGAAGATTAACACCTTATGTAAACTTTTTGGTAACTCAAAATGAAAATGTTTATAGAAGGCCTAGGCCTCATGAAAAAGTAAAGCGCACCTCTAATACCGACCGGAAAATGTTGTTTTGATGATAGAAAACCCTTAGATTTATCAAATCAGCCTCAATAGTTATGGATCCAGTAGGAGAAAATAGATTTCAAGCACTGAAAATAATGAGTCATATAACACATATGAACCCTTTATTTTTAAGTGTTCATGAATCCATTGAAGTACGACACACTTCAAACTATGCTGAAAGATGCATTTCAATGCTGTCGAAAAGCTGTGCGATGACATTAAAATATATTGTTACCCGTAATTATGAAATTTGACGCTCCAAAATTGAGGTATATCTATAAACAATTTAAATTTTTTGAAAATAAATGGTCTCAATAATGCATCACAAGATGCACTATTTACATAACTTAATATCGTTTTTTTTTTTGCCATATCCATACATCTCGAGGTTGAGATTATCAATTTGAGAGTTTTTTTATTCCGGTGGTTTTGAGGTATACCTTACTAAAATAGCATAGGCCTTTGATCCCTCGTGAGCATATTATTTAGAAAAAATATTTAAGAGTTATTAGTTGGTCTAAGAACTATTTTTTAGGTGTAGTTTGTATAAGGCTAGGCTGTAATCAATCAAAGTAAGGCACACATTCAAATAGTGCCAAAAAGTGTTGTTTTAGTATAAAAAATCTTTGTGATAGTCAAAAATTGTATTTTTATCTCAAATTATAAAATTTAAAGATCTATTAACACTTGAAAATCCTAAAAATTGACAGTCTAAATAATACATTACAAGATGCACTATTTCCAAGATTTGAAATCTATTTTTCTTGACGTCCATACATTTTGAGGTGGAGATGATCTAATTGAGAGCTTTTTAGAATTGAAACAACCTCTTCTAGTGAATTTTTGTCGTGTGCCTTAATTTGATTGTTTAGGGCTTCACACTTTTATATAAACTTTCCCCCATTTATTTTTGAGAAATGATTTGACAGGGGCTGCAACCCAATAAAAATAAGTAAAGCCTCACTTTATAACTCATCGAAAATTGTAATTCAAGTATTGGAAAGCTTTGGTTTGAACATTATGATTGTGAAAAAAAAGAAGGATTTCAAGCTTTAAAAGTGATGTATATTGTAATATGTTTTTCATTTTGCCCTAAAAGTCAGTGTTCATAAATCCGCAAGATCTGTACTGTTTTTTTAGTTTAGAATTTCATAGTCGGTATTGGAAATTGATTTTAGAGCCATCATAGATATTTCCATTACTAAAAATGTTTTCCGAATGAGGATTTCAGGTGATGTTTTATTTTGTTTTCATAAAACCTAGGCGTTATAGAAACCTCATCCTTTATATTTTTGACGTGCAGAGGGCCATTAGTTGATAATTTTGAAGCACTCTCTTAATGACGAGTTCATGTCCGGAAGCATTTTCAAGAGAGCGAGAGGAGAGAGAGTTAGTGTCAATCCCTATTGAAAAACGTTGGCGATCTAACTGCTAATCGTCTGGTTAGATCGGAACCGGGGTATTAGTATTTTTATTTTTTTTAAAATTTATATAAATTCTCAAAAATAAAAAATTTGATTTGTAAAGTATTTTTTAATATTTTTTACATCATGATAAAAATTAAAAATTGTTTCGATGATTAATAATCATTTTTATATTTTTCTCATTTATTTTAAAAAATTTTAAAAATATTCCTAAACACAAATCGATTTTGTTAAAATTATTTTTTTCATTAAATTTTAACTTGATTTGAATGTGTATTGTTTTAATAATTCATTATATGCTTTTTATATTTTTAATATATTTTTTTATTTTTCAATACGTTTTTTAATAAAACGATCGAATCGAACTGTTTACCACTTAAACCGGTTGACGGCCTGTTAACCGTCGAGTTGGATCTTGCGAACACTGATGTGAATTCAGCGAACTTTTATTAGGTTAGAGAGAGAGAGAGAGAGAGAGTGTCAATTCAGCGAACTTTTATTAGGCTGGGGACATTTTGGAAAGTCTGTGGTTCTTTCTATGTATGAATTTATGAAGCAAAAGCCCGCAGTAGATGTAGTTTTCCGCTCTGCAGCTCTATGGCTCACTCCTGGAGGAGAGAGAAACCCTTCACTCGAAAGCTCCTCCTCCTCCTCCTCCCTCTCTCTCTCCTTCTCCTCCTCATCTTCCTTCTCCTCTCCTCCAACCCCAACACCAACACCCACACCATCCAATCACAGAACTCCCAAACCCTAACCCTAACCCCAATTCCTCCTTTTGATTGCCAAAAATGCCCACCATCTTCGCTGGTATTTGCGAACACAGTTGAGGGACTGAATTACCCTTTCCTCTACTCTCTAGCTGATCTTGGAATTCCTGAAAAACCCCATAGAAATATACTGAGAATGCTTAAGGGCAAGCCATTTAGGAAACCTGATATATCTGAGAAAATTCAGGAGATTTTGGATGGGGTGGGGGGCCAAATGGGAATTGTTGTGGACGTGGGGGCAAATGTGGGCATGGCGACCTTTGCAGCTACGGCCATGGGCTTTAGGGTTTTGGCTTTCGAACCAGTGACTGAGAATTTGCAGAGATTGTGTGATGGGGTTTTGTTGAATAGGGTTGGTTCTCAGGTCACCATTTTTGCCGCTGCTGCTTCTGACCGGCTTGGGAATATCACATTTCACAAGGTATCTCTCTCTAGTTCGCTTTCTCTCTCTTGTTTTATTGTTAATGGTTGTATAATTTTAGTTTCTTGGGTGAATAGTCATCTCTCTCCCCCGTAGTTTATTGATAGTTATACTCTTTCCAGTGTTGCATCATGGTTTGCTCTCTAGAAATAAAATTTTGTTGTTTGATTTTTGCTACATTCCTTTGTTTTTGGGTTTTAGCTTTTCCTTCGAACTTGTAGATTTTTGAACGATTTATTGGCTAATGCATAATCTGAGTCTTAATTTTGCTGAGGAAGAAGAGAACATAAAAATTAAATGTTAGAAGTTACAGGGGAAGCAATATTTAGGAATTACAACAGTATTTAGGACTTACATCCCATAAAGAGATCAGAAAATAGGAGAAATTGTTGTGTGAAAACCTAATCTATGTTTCAAAAATGGGGTTTTACCAGTTCTAGATTTGATTGGACGTAATGGCAAATTGGTAATCTATTTGGGATTGAATGGTTGATATTGTCGTTTCTTGAGGCAATGGAAAGGTCATGGTGCATCGGAAATAGTGATGTGATTTCCTCATAGCTATGCTACATAAATGGATACATGTGACATGGATGCAAGTATCAGCAACACCAATCTCAAAATTGGCCTTTTAGACGTTTGGTTGTAAGAATAAGTGGTGTTTGGTTGTAAGGAAAAGTGGTGGTGTTGAACATTAGGTGAAATTAAGCATTTTTATAGTGAAATTTAGAGAAACCATGGTTAAGAAGAAGTGTAGAGGTTTTGAAAGTATCACAAGTGCTATGTCCTTGGAGCGTCATCACGTATATCCATGTTACATAAGTTCAGGTTGCCTAAAATAGGAATGAGAATTTTATAGTGAGAACATAGAGAATATTAACTGCAATAACATATTTGGTTTCAGTATGGTTAGAATAGAAGAGAGCAGTTTTTAGGGGGGCTAAAATTGGTGAGTGAGGTTTGTTAGTATGATTAAAATAGGAATTATTGTTTCTTAATTGGGTAAGAGGGAATTGATGGGAGAGATCTGTTTTTGAGGATTTGATGAGATTTGTTAGTAAGCTTAAATAGGAAAGTGCAGGCCTTAAGTGGGGGAGAAAGGAGGAGAAGGAAGGGAATAATTTTAATGAAGAGAGAGAAAGAATTTGGAGGATGAAGGAGACAGAAAGCTGGAGTGCCTTTAGTAGAGAGGGACGAGAGGAAAAAGTTACAGCAAAATAGGAAACCTATTGATATAAACTTATAAAAGTCATGGCGCAAACAAAAGAAAGAAGGGAATATATGGAAGGAGGAGATAAACACACACTTAGGGCAGAGGAAATTACAGATTTTAAGTGATTTGGAATGAAGTATAAGAGAGAGCTTACAAGGAAGGAGAAAGAGGTTACGTGTGAGAGATTTTAGACCTTGGATAATAAAGTGAGATAGAAGGCAAGAAAGAGGTATAAATAAACAAGTAAAGTTTGCAGATATTTGAAGACGGGAGAGAGAAGGAAAATAATGACGGGAGCTTACATGAGAGGGAATAAAAGAAGAGCAAACTGCTTATTCTTAACAAAATCTGGAAACACTTCTCTTGCAATTTAAAAGACTGATGACTTAATTAACAAATAGGACCTGAACTTGATAATGGCCCATTTTAGGAATTGCCGAAGTAAAAAATTCTATGCTCCAGAGGGAGCATTTCCCCATTCACTCGCCTAGGTAAAACCCAATCTAAGAGTTGTTTTATGGCCCCAAATTTTAGGATGTAACCTTTTCAACCTATCGATCACCAATCTCAAAAGGAATTTTTTTTTTTTTGACATGCAGTTTATGTGCGTGAAAATGACATCCTAAGCTTGAACTGCAACCGTCCAATGTTTGGGCTATCAAACCTCTGAGTTTAATAACTCAAAATCCAAGTTCTTGTTATTTTCCTTTCTTTTTTCTTTTTTTCTAATTTTATTTTGTATTTTAATAACCATCTCTGCTGATTCTCAGGTGGATCCCAAAATTTGAGATCGAAAAAATCTTCTTGGTAGCTCTTTCACCCGAGGGAGTAAGTGTACACAATATGTTCCCGTTGGAGCATGGTGTACACTCATTATTAAAATTAAGTATCAAAGTACTTCCATCCCAAAATTTACAGTGTTAACCTTTTCTTTTGTCAACAATATTGGGTTTCAAAGGATAGTGTCTACAATGTTTATATTCAAGTTTGACAATAATGTTAACCATCATCCTAGTCCTCTTTTTGGCGGTGGGGGTTTGAGAAGTGAAATTGTAAAAGATCTCAAATAATTGAGATAAGGCTTGTCGCTTGGATGATGATGAAATTGTAGAAGATCCACTATGAGGCAACTTGGCCTTTTCCTGGTTTTTTTCTTGGCTGAAGGCTGAAGATGCCTCTCATGTGGCTTTAGTTCCTAATGATGGCATCAATCTACACAAAATTTGAAAGAATCGTAATCTCTTCAAACATTGTTTAGCACTCTGAAAATCTTAGAAACTAGTTTTGATATTTAGGAGGTGTAGCTTATATAAGTTTTCTAATACCTCTCTGATGACTTGAAAAACTGGGGACTTTGACTCTGACGTATCTAATGTGACTTATTTTTTAAAAATTCCCTTTGGCTTGTGGATGATTTTTTAGTTAATTATTTGGTTCACTAGGCTTCTCTTCAAACTAATTGCAGCACTCATTTATCACTGTAACAGTTGGTTGGGAGGCTGGATAATAGTGCTGTTTCAGCAAGTGGCGCAAAGTTGGCCTTTAAATCGAATGAGGAAATTGCTGTGGAGGTGGCATCAATCCCTCTGGATTCAGTGATCTCTGATACACAACCAGTTCTATTACTCAAAATCGATGTCCAAGGTTGGGAATACCATGTTTTGAGAGGGGCATCAAAATTGCTCTCTCGAAAGGCTGGAAATGCCCCTTATCTCATTTATGAAGAAGATGAGAGGCTACTACAGGCAAGCAATAGCAGCAAGAGTGAGATTCGAGAGTTCTTGGCAAGTGTTGGTTATCACCATTGTGAGGAGCATGGTACGGATGCTCATTGTAAGAAGGATTAGATGTGCCAAGTCATGGGTCATGACCACAGTTTTGGTAATCTTTTGCTCTTTCTTTATTTGCAAGAGCTTTCCTTTTGCACATAATATTTTGTGAGATTTTGACCGGTGCCCAAGAAGAGTCATGAGAAAAGAATTGGCACATAAAATGTTTTGTATAATTGCAAACGTTTCAACAATTTTTTTGCAGGAAGGTCTTTGAAACGAAGTTTGGATTTTCTCTCTCTCTTTTGTTGAGATGAATTTTTTTTCTGTAGCGTCATTCTAGTTGAACCTTGAAGTTCTTTGTGGTCTTTTCTTCTCTCTTTTTGTGTTGATCTGCTTGACTTTTTACATGGTTTTCATATCTTTCTCTGTTTTTTATATGATCTTCTTACTTCTTGTTTTTTATTTGTTATTTTTGAGCTTTTAGGCTTGAAAGGGATGACGGATAGGCTTTGACTTTCGAATTCTTGACCTCCTTTCTTTTCTTGTTTTTTGATTAACACTCTATTTTATTTGATCTCCAAAGCAATGACAAATCGTTCAATTATTTTGAGGAAATCTTTTCATGTTGAAATGAAATATAACTATGATGTCATTTGTAAATGTTACCTTGTTTAACTTTCCCTTGACAAACCACAATGCATGCATTTGCATATCCATGCACATGGGGCTCAAGATGCAGAACAAGCACCTGCATACTCGCTAATCATGATCGGGGTTGCTTTTATCCACTGAATTGTGCAAATGTGCCGTATTTCTCACCTGATCAATGCAGTGGTATGTAATCAATGCTACTCAATTTATGGTTAGATGTTCAACATACAAACTCATCATTAGTTTATCTGCTGTATGGGAAGGCCTTGAAGTTGATGGATTTTTTTTTTTTTTTTTTAACAGTTAAATTTAATGCAATTTATCTGTAAAAAATAAGATGAAATTTGGTTAAATTAGATGTTGATTTTGTTAAGAATGGTTGTTTTTTTCATTATATGGGAACATGTTTGGTGGATGAGTGGTATGTTTCAAAGGTTGAAGCCCTTTTATTCATCATGACTTACATAGTTCTCTTTCTTTTGATAGGTTAGGTTATCTAGGCCTAGTTTTATTGCACTCAATCTGTATGTTGCTTTATACTTGCGGTGGATAACTGCATAATGGGTCGATATAGATCGTTAATTGCCTATCCGGATTAGATTTGGTAATTCACTGGGACAATTCTCCCCTAGAATAGGAAATCAGCCTTGTTCTCTTTGTTGGAACCTGTATTTCTGTATAATTGGGTCTTAAGCCCTCGTAGAAGATGTATTATTAAGCTCATCAAAGATGTGAACAAGAGTTCTAATTTATGGGGTTACAAAACTGTGTACTATTAAAGAAGCTAACTTATGCAATGAACCACTTTTCTATTATACGTATATATAAAATGAATGAAAATATTGTTCCAAAAAATAAGTGTAGGTTTTTTGATTTCTACATTCTCCTTCAAACTCAAGATAAGTTAAACGAGAGCAACTTGAGTTTGGACAATTAAAGGCTGGTCTTAAAAACAAATATTAAACAAAAAAAGCTTGAGCAACTGTAAATTAGCGATCAGAAACTGACGTCTTGAATAGAGTAGTCTTGCATAACAGCAAATCAACACGTCTCAAACAAAGCAGTCTCATATAACAACAAATCAATAGGCCTTTGGAATAGACAAGATCGAGTAACGAAAAAAAACTCGACCATCACACAGGATGAAATAATGAAAAACTCCATCATCCAATAAGATTTGAGTAAATGAAAAATTCAATCATTAAACATGATCGAGTAACGGCCAACTCAATCATCAAATGGGATCAAGCAACGAAAATTTTTATCATCAACCAGGTTTGAGAAATTCAAGACAAAAGCAAAACAAAACAAAAAACAAAAACACGAAGACATGGAGAAAAGGATGGTTGACGCAAGAAGATGAAAACAAAAAAAAAGCAAGAAAAAAAAAAAAACCAAATTTGTACGAGATTACAAGGTCTTAATCAATAGAGACAGAACTTTGATACTATGTTAGAAACTGTATTTCTGTATGATTGAATTTTAAGCCCCTCATAGAAGATGTATTATTAAAGCTTATCAAAAATGTGAACAAGAACCCTAATTTATAGGATTACAAAACTGTATACTACCAAAGAAACTAACCTATGCAATGAACCATCTTTTTAATATGGATACATATAAAAGAATGGAAAATATTGTTCCAAAAAATAAGTGCAGGTAAAAGTCTTATAGGAGTTGTATAAGCGCAAGAAGAAAGTGCACTATTCCCTTTCTATATCAAGGGAAAAGTTTGTATAAGGTTGTAACCTTAAACTGTTGAGGAAAGGTTAATCTAAAAAATCCTACAGTGGAGATTGTTCCCACATAGGAGAACCCTCGAACTGATCGTCTCGACCTTGAGTTGAATGGACATGAAGAAAAAAGAAAATTTTAAGTTCCAAAAATAGTACATCTTATAAAAAGTTATCTAGACCGTATGTTTTCAAGATTTTTAAATGTTTATTAATCTGCTCGATCTGTACCATTTCTTAAATTTTAAATTTTCTAACTGAAGAGAAAAAGAGATTTTGAAACCATCATAAGATTTTCAATGCCGAAACGACATCTCTAAGTAGATTTTATAGGTGCACCTGACTTCAATAGTATAAGGAGGCAACCTTATACAAACCTCACCTGTAAAGGATGAAATTTCTTTAAAGCCTAGGCTTTATAAAAACAAAATAAAGACTCACCCCAAGCTCTCCTCTAAAAAGCAGGCATTAGAAATCTCCATGATGGATCTAAATCAACTTTCAATACCAATAATAAAATTTGAAACTAACAAAGAGGTACAGATCTTGGGCAAATATGTGAACACTTATTTTCAGGGTGAAGTAGATGGTCTAAGATAATTTGTTACAATATACACAATTTTAGAGCTTAAAATTCTAATTTTTTTTTCACAACTAATATGTTCAAGCTGGGATGGTTGATGTAAAGGCTTTCCGAATACTTGAATTATAATTTTCGATGAATTATGAGGTGAAGCCTTACCTATTTTGATAGAGCTGCAACCCTATCAAACCATTTTCCATGAGTAAGTAGTTAGTTCTTACTAGATGATATTTACTTTTGGAAGAGAAGAGATAGTTCATGTTATGAAATTAGGAATATTTGGGTGTACATGAATCTTTCTCAGAATGACCAAAATAGTTTTTTGTAATTTTGGGGCAATTGCTATTTATTACTTTGGTGTCGTATGAAAATGAAAAATTTTCTTCCTTCTTGTGGAGTATTTCATGACCAGAAGTGGTTTACTAGTATTGAAATAGTGAGCTTCTCAGGGCCATTGTAGAGTTTTTAGTTTGCTTAGAAAGTCTTGTTTTGTAGTGGCATGTGACTCTAGTTCTCATTCTGGGGCCCTTTTTTCTTTTTCTTTTGGAAAATCGAGATGTGCTCTTGACTCCAATCGTCTATTTAGTTTTGAAAGAAAGAATTTCAAATCAACGATGAGGTAGGAATCGGGCTGGGTTGACCCAGACTCTGGAAGACTCTAGTAATATTAATATATATATATATATATATATATATATATATATATATATATATATATATATATATATATATATATATATATATATATATATATATATATATGGGAAAAGTTTATATAAAGTTGCAACCTTAAAATGTAGAATCACATATGCACCTCAAAAAGCTATCGGAAATGTTGTTTTAATGTTGAATAGATCATCTAATCGATCATCTCGACATTGAGATGTATGAATATGAAAAAAAAAAATTTTGAGTCCCAAAAATAATGCATCTTACAACACATTATCTGGACCGTTCATTTTCAAAATTTCATATATTTATAGATCGACTTGATTTTAACCATTTTGGAATTTAAAATTTTCTAATTAGGTAAGAAAATAGATTTTACTAAGAAATTTTTATCACAAAATTACATGTTATGAGAAAATTTTAAGGTGCGCCTTAATTGGATTGTTTAAGGTTGTAACTTCATAGAAACCGGACCATATATATATATATATATATATATATATATATATATATATATATATATATATATATATATGGGTGTGGTTTGTATAAGGCCGAGGCCCTAGGACCAAAACAATCAAAGTAAAGTGCACCTCTAAATAGTGCTGAAATATGTTTTTTTACTATGAGAAATTTTTATGATGGTCTGAGAGTTTATTTTCATGCCTAATTATAAAATTTAAAGATTAAAAAATGCTGTAGATCGAGCAGATCCATCAATAATTAAAAATATTGAAAATTAACTATCTAGGTAATATACTACATGATGCACTATTTCCAATATTTAAAGTTTATTTTTTCTCATGTGCATACATCCTGAGGTTGATATGATTGAATTGAGGGATTTTCAGCATTGAAATAATATCTTCTATTAAATTTTTGAGGTGCATCTTAATTTGATTGTTTAATGCCTCACTCTTATATAAACTTTTTTCATATATAGCCCGAGACCTAAACTTAGTATAGATTAGATATGTTTCCTATGACTTGGGCTTGGTGACCCTAGTCTGGGTCCAGCTAGGGTCCAATTGGGTTGATGCTGGGTTGGGACAACCCTAACCCAATCCAACCTATTAGGACCCCTGTATATGGAATTATGGACTTTGTTGAGCTTTTATAGATTTCAGACATAGTGTGAACCGAAGTGAAATTTATCTCACATTGCGTCTAGAGACAAGTTCTATCAATAGGGTATTTCAATGTTTTAAAACTCTGCGATTTGGATAAGGAACCGTTAATATGAATTGGCAGTTGGCTTAGACCAACTTGGTTTCTCGTTAAAATTGAGAATCAACTTGGTTCCCATAGACTCGCTGGGTTCTGTTAGAGAACGGAGCCAGTCTATTGGGGAACTAGGTGATATGGGCTGACCGGATTGCTTAGTTCACATATTATATTATTATATTATTTTTAAATTTTTTTTTTTTTTTTTTGGGGATTGATACTTTTTTTTGAGAGAAATTCCATAACTTTATTGAGTTAAAGGGAAATTACAGAATTGGAAACAACAATCTCATAAAGATTGGAACCTCTTTTGGCAAGAGTATCAACCAAAACATTGGCTTCCTTAAAAACAGGAACAAATGAAAAAGGAAAGGATAATGAGAGATCTAAGATCCGGCAAAGAAGCGTCTTTAACTCCCAAGGAACCTTCTGTTCACCTTTGCACGCCTTGATCACATTTAAAGAGTCACCATCAAGAATACATTGGTTACCTGGATTTCTATAAAAAGAAAAGCGTAAGCCAAAAAAGAGGGCATAAAGTTCCGCATAATTTACAGTTCGCATGCCTAATAGACCAGCATAAGACAAGACGACATTTCCATACCAATCATGAAGCACACCACCAAAGCCTGCTGGCCTAGGGTTCCCCAAAGAGCTGCTATCACAGTTAAGCTTATATATTCCTTCTGAAAGGGCCACCCACTTACCTTTAAGTCAGTATTTCCTGAAGCCTAATTGGTACTTACACTAGAGAATTCATCCTCGCTTATCCAGATGGCTGGTTTACCTGATCGATATGGGTTTTAAAACTCAGGGATATTTCCTTGGCTCTATGAGGTGCTTGATATAGAGACATTTGGGGTTTTCTAGGAACTTCCAATTTTTGTGAATTCTTAAAAAGAAATTTGTTTCATGCGGGATGGACCAAATTTCTACAATATGTGGTCCTAAGGTATAAAGCATCCATCTTAAAGATGGATGCATATAGGGGTCCATCTAAAAACAATTGAAATTAACAGTTCAAATGTTTTCTAAATATAATAATTATTTTTAATTTTTAAATTTTATTTATTTTTCATATTCATAATCTCCATGTTAAGGGTGACATGTTCTTAAAAATTAAATAAAAAAATTCATCTCCAAAATAGATTTTAAGAGGTGACTCATTTTTACATGGACTCATATAAACAGTGTCCGTCTTAAAACGTTTGGTCTAAAGACATCTTTTTGTGGTCGAACTTTGATTAACCTTTCATTGTGGTTACGATAAAGAATAGATATATTTATGAATGTGGTCATATGTGTTTTCGTGAAGATTAGTCTCTGATGCCTTTGTGCTTTTGCCGAGCCTCTCTCTTTTAAGATAGGTATTGGGACATGTTTATCATACTCTATCGTTTAAGCGGCCAATAGCGTTTTCACTGCTGTTAAGCCTGGTCCCATACTTAATGTACTGTAATATTCAGTCTGGTCATTACTTTATACTCATTACGTTAATACATAAGGCTATTTTGATAAAAAAAAAAATCAAAATTGAAAAAAAAAAAAAATGTGGACGAAGTTTATGAAAGTTAATTTTTTTTTTAATTAGATAAAAATTAAAGTATGCTTCTGATAATTTGTCATAGAAAATTCTTAAAATCTATGATACATCTCTAGCCATCCAATTTAACTTTTAATTGTTAGAAATAATTGTGACATCCTTAAAACAAAGATATTTAATAGTATACAATCCCAAAAGCAAATAATCTAAGGGTGAGGTTTGTAGAAGGTTGTCTCATTATATTGTACAAATAAGGCGTGCCAATAAAATTTACCCAGATATGTCGTTTCAATGTCAAAAACCTTATGATAGCTCAAAAATATCTTTCCATCCTCAGTTATCAAATTCAAAATTTTAAAAATTACACAAATCGAGTAAATCAAGAAAATTGGTTGTCAAAGATAACTAGTTACAAGATGCATTATTTTTTGAACTTAAATTTTTTTTTTTCTTCATGTCTAATCATCTCGATGTCAAGATGATCACTTGGAGCGTTCTCCAATGCGGGAACACTCTCCTCGGTAGGATTTTTGAGGTGCACCTTACTTCAACATTATAAGGTTGCATCCTTGTATAAACCTTTTCTTTGCTTCAACAACAGTATAAGGTTACATCCTTACATAAACTTTTTCCTAAGTATAATAGTGTGCAATATTAATTGGGTGGTGTTCGTATAGAGCAAATGCTCTAAACAATCAAAGTAAAGCGCACCTTCAAGTAGTGTCGAGAAATATGGTTTCAATATTGAAAATTTTGTGATACCCTTAAAATATATTTTCATCTTAACTTATAAAGTTTAAAGCTTCAAAAATAATGTAGATCAATCATTTCTATTAAAATCATGAAAATTAACGGTTCAAAAATGTATTACAAGTTGCACTATTTCCAAATCTTAAAATTCATTTTTTTCTCATGTCCATGCATCTTGATGTCAAGATGATCGATTTGAGGATATTTGAGCATCAAAACAATATATTGTAGTGAAAATTTTGAGGTAGGCTCTAACTTGATTGTTTAGAGCCTCGGCTCTATATAAACTTTTTTCAAAACAAATGGCATTTGAAAGTAAAGGAAAATTGTTTCAGGCTGGACCCATGACTACATATACCGTAAAAAAAGTGTAAAGCATCAATCTTAAATATAGATGCAAGCAAGTGTTCCATCTAAAACCCATGGAAACTAACTATTTAAATATTTTCTCTCTAAAATTATTATATCTAGTTTTTAAAATTATTTTAATGTTTTATATTCATGATTTCCAAATATTTTCTCTCTAAAATTATTATTTCTAGTTTTTAAAATTATTTTAATTTTTTATATTCATGATTTCCAAGTTAGAAATTACATATTTTTAAAATTAAAATCCAAAAATCTATCTCAAAAATAAATTTATTAATAAACCCGTATTTCTATATATGCGGGCTTGGCTTGGCCGCATAAAAACCGGGCCAGTAAAAAAAGAGTGTCCTTGTATGCCATTCCTTTTCGAAACTATTTTCATTTTCAGCCCAACGACTCATTCAAATACGGACAAAGCACCACGTGTCAAAAAGATAATCGAACACGTGGCCGATTTTGTATATACGATATTTCCTTTTGCTATTTTAATATTCCGAAAGCTCAAAAAAGTGTTTTTTTAAGAGCATATTCGATGCGGTCTTGCTTCAAAATCAGGCGAACACATGGCGGGAATCGACTTCTCACAAATGTTTTGCTACTGAAATTCTTACTGAAAAAACCCGGCCCTGCTGTTAAACCCTAGAAATTTGCTTCCATTTTTATCACTGATTAACCCTTGAATTTTTCTCTGATTTACCGTATTAGATCCTTCTTATTTGATCGATTTCTCAGAGTGGACTTCAAAGTCTTGCTCATAAGCTTTAGCCTAAACCTAGCCCTAGATTTTGCTTTGATTTCTCATCTCAAATCCTGCTTCTCTGATCAATTTCTCAGAGTAAGCTTTAAATTCTTGCTCAAAAGCCCTCGAAACCTAACCCTACTGTTTGCTCTGATATCTCATATCTAAACCTTTTTGTCTGTTCAGAAAACTTCAATTTGCTGCTCATAGACCTCAGATCTTGACCTGACACTAACTCTGAAATTCTAGTTGAAAATCCAAAATTCCAACCCTGTAACATAGAGAAACCCCTTGTGTGTGAGGAGGTTCAGACGATACGTTAAAGAGAGAAAAGGATCGTAATTTTTTTTAAAAACAAAGGTCTTTGGGGCAATCTGCCATGGATTTGAGGGAATCAATCCACAGCCAGAGCGGCTTCTCATTGGAACTCTTGAAACTGGTGTCTTTAGACGAAGCCAAGGATTCAAACTTTGTATTTTCCCCTTTGACCATTCATGTGGTTTTGAGCTTGATCGCTTCTGGTTCGAGTGGGAAAACCCTAGATCAGATCACCTCTTGTCTTAGATCGAAGAAAGTAGATGATCTGAATGCTCTTTCAGCTCAGTTGATCGATCTCATACTTGTTGATGGGAGCGCTAGTGGAGGACCTCAGTTGTCCTTCGTTAATGGAGTTTGGGTTGATAAGAGTTACAGTCTTAAGGCTGGATTTCTTAACACGGTGAATTCGATTTACAAGACTAGCCCTAAGCCCGCAACTTTCCAGGAAAAAGTAAGGATTGATGGTTATAATATTCTCTCGTGTATTTGCTGATTTGTATGTGTATGATATGTAAGCAACGCATATTTTTTTGTTTATTTCCGTCGTTTTATGCTGAGAAAATGCTTGCCACTCTCTGCATCTCCGCTGTCTCTCTCAGAGGTAAGGATTGATGGTTTTACTATTCTCTCGTGTATTTGCTGATTTGTATGTGCATGGTTTGTATGCATTGCATAATTTTGTTCATTTCGATAGTTTTATGCTGAGAAAATGCTGCCTCTCTCTCTCGCTCTCTTATATATGCTGATTTGTACGTGTATGGTTTGTATGCAATGCATAATTTTTTGTTCATTTCCATAGTTTTATGCTGAGAAAATTCCTTTCTCTCTCTCTCTCTCTCTCTCTCTCTCTCTCTCTCTCTCTCTCTCTCTCACCCGAAGGTCTTTAGAAATCTGGAAACACATTCCTTTCAACTATGTAATCCTGTTTTTTTTGGATGGTGTTAAATTTGGGTCTCCCTTCGTTGTCCCTTCCCATCTTTCTTGGGATTTGGGAATAACCAGAGCAAGTTGAATTTTATGTTACTTTGGTCGCAGTCCTTCTCTGCTATCCTCTACATTTGCCAACTTGCCGTGATACTTTGATCGCAGTCCTTCTCCATTTACCATCTTGGTGGTGAATTTGAGCCTCTGTGTGTGTGTGACACACGCATGCGTGCACACATGCAGGCCTAACCCATAACCCATAACCCAAATCTTTTGCCAATCATGAATTTCATTTCATGTTTTATCTTTTACCAATTGTGATAATAATGATATTTGATCCTGTTGATGGAACCTTTTCTTATGTTAGTTTTTGTTTGTTCTACTTTCATTGTATAATGATGATGATGGAAATGATGGTAATTATTATGATGATGATTGTTGATAACATGTGATAATATAGGCTAATGAAGTAAGAGGTGAAGTGAATTCATGGGCTGAAAGTGAGACCAAGGGACTCATCAAAGAGCTTCTCCCTCCAGGATCCGTCGATGCCACAACAAGGCTCATACTCTCAAATGCCCTCTACTTCAAGGGAACTTGGACTGAGAAATTTGACCAATCCAAAACCCAGGACGGCACGTTCCATTTACTCAATGGATCCTCAGTTCAAGTCCCCTTCATGACCAGCAAGAAGAAACAATTTGTTAGTGCTTATGAAGGAGTCAAGGTCCTTAGGCTCCCCTATCAGCAAGGTGAGGACAAGAGGCAATTCGCCATGTATATCCTTCTCCCTGATGAGAGAGATGGCTTGCATAAACTACTTGAGAAGCTGGGTTCTTCTGGTTCTGAGTTTTTAAATCAACACTTACCCATTCAGTCAGTTCAAGTGGGTAAATTCAAGCTCCCAAGGTTCAAAATTTCTTATGGGTTTGAAGTTTCTGGGGCTCTGAAGAAGTTAGGCCTGGTCTTACCATTCTCTGACCAAGCTGAATTATCGGAGATGGTGGATTCGTCTGCGGGCCACAATTTGAGTGTTTCTAGTGTATTTCACAAGTCTTTTATTGAGGTCAATGAGGAAGGGACTGAAGCTGCTGCTGCCTCTGCTGCTGTGATAATACTCAGAGCAATGGCTCGGCCCATCGACTTTGTGGCTGATCACCCATTCATGTTTTTGATAAGAGAAGATATGACCGGGGTTGTGCTTTTTGTAGGGCACATGTTTAATCCCCATCTATCTGGTTAATATCAATTACAAACATCCATTCTAGTTTCTCCTTGTAGAAGTATTATATGTTGGTTAGAGAAGATCAGCGGTGCCTTTTATGTTGCTTTTTTATGTAAAATTTTTGAATATTTTGTTTGCATGTTGGAGGTGATATAAAGTCTTTTATTGCTGCAATTGTAATGTTGTAGTCTTGTATAATTGTTGAATTGTTCTCTTTTACAGGGCTGTCGACCATTTTGGTGTGTACACCGTCTAAATCAGTCAGGTCGCTTACATTTTGGTATTAGTTGAGAATGTGTTTTGTATGTGCATTAAATTCATTAAGCAATTTAAAATTAAAAAATCAGCATATATATATATATAGAAAAACACTACGCAACGCCTATAGGGGAAAATAAACAGTGATTTCGCTTACTTTCATCACCGTCCAAAGTTCATCGCGCGGTCACGATTGTCTGGTAGTGTTTCATTTTTTATTTTTTTTCTACAAATCGGAATGACTTGAAATTTGAAGTGAGTATTCATAAAAAGTAGGGGAATCTTCGACAAATAAAAAAAAAAAAATTTTACATGAAAAAATTGACCAATATACCCTTAAAAATTTTGGTCAATTTTTTTTTTGCAGATAATTTTTTTTATATTTTTATTAAATGCACTTCAGTAAGATGTACTTTCCCTCCAAATTTCAGGTCATTCCGATTTGTAGAAAAAAAAATAAAAAATAAAATACTACCGGATAATCGTGACTGCGCGATGAACTTTGGACGGTGATGAGGGTAGGCAAAATCACTATTCATTTTCGATTATAGGCATTGGGAAGACTTTTTCATATATATATATATATATATATATATATGTGTGTGTGTGTGTGTGCGTGTTGAGATTAGCCCACTAGCTCATATGAACATATGCGTTCATATGAGCCCAATGGCCCAGATTGAATCTGGGTCACTGACGGTCACGACTTTATTTCGTATTTGAATTTTAAATTTTTTTCTACAAATCCAAATAACTTGAAATTTTAGGCGCATGTTCTTCCAAAATAGGATAATCTAATAAAAATATCAAAAAAATAATTTACAAGAAATAAATTGACCAAAATACCCCGAAAAAATGTTGGAGGTATTTTGGTCAATTTATTTATTGTGAATTATTTTTTAAATATTTTTATTTTGTGTGTCTTGATGAGAAGAATGGATGACTAAATTTCAAGTTATTTGGATTTGTATAAAAAAAAATAAAATTCAAACACGAAATGAGGTTGTGACTATCAGATCGGTTCAGATTCAATCTGGACTGTTGGGCTCATATGTTCATATGAGCTAGTGGGTTAATCTCATCATTTTTCTATATATATATATATATATATATATATATATATCTATATGGAGCCGAATGGAGAATGGGCTCTTGGCAGAGTTGGTAGAAGTCTCACCAAGTCCCAAATTAACATTAAAAAAAATAATAAAGAAAAGATGGAGATCTCAAATTAATCCTTAAAAAAAAATTTCCTTTTGCTAATGCCATGAAGACAAAATTACTAAATTATGAAATTTTAAAGCTAAAAAAGTTAACTGTAAAAGTTAACTATATCCTTGAGTAAAAGAAATCCAACTATTATAAAACAAGATAATTTAAATTGGTTTTCACAATAGGAAGAAAAGTTTAAAAATAAATAGATAGTAAAATTTAGAGCAATCTTTATCACTGAACCAGATGTGTCCTATCCTTGACTGCAGACTAATATATGTATGTTAGATCTGACGAATGTCTAATTTTAAAAATACGGAACCTTAAATAAAAATTTACTACATAGTTTAGTCTGGCCTGGATTTTAACTATTTTGCCCATAGTGAATAATATTCCCAAAACAGAATCACAATTAACCAGGACTGGCTGTTACTGGTTCCAGCCGTCTAGTTTTGATTATGCTTAGTCGACAAAGAGTGAGGTGTTACAATCAAAGCGAAGGATGAGGAATTTCTTCATAATGGCCATTAGAAATGATCTATTTTATGGTTTCTCATTTGAGTTCCTTAGCTTGGAAATAAATCCCTTGCACATGATTCTGTTACTACTGAGCTCTATGATGAGGGAGGGAGGGTGCAGATTATTGAGCTTGCTTCCTTAGAACTTATTCTATGCTCTGAGTATGTGGGAAAGATTATTTGAAGTCCTGACTTACTTCTCCTTGAAGCTAGTCCTCCACTACACCTATGCATACCCTTTTTGGGTTGAATATTGGACCATGGTGTTGTGACTCATGCATCAAACTGATCTCGTTAGGCGGCTTAGAGTTCTTGCACGTTAGCGAACTCAAATTGATGATATTATTATAATGTTGTCGGTGAAGGACAGTTTTGGTTGGGCTTATTCTCTTTGAGATATCTGTTTCCGTTTAGAATAGATTTATTACCAGCACGGCTTCTCTCTAGAACTCCAGAAATTGGTCTTCTTAGAAGATGCAAATGATTCAAGAATTTCAAATTTTATTGTTGGTGTTGGAAATCGATTTTAGAGCCATCATGGATATTTCCGTTGCCGAAAGTACTTTCCAGACAAGGATTTGAGGTGAGATTTTATTTTGTTTTCATAGAACGTGGGTTTTATAGAAACTTCATACAATAATTTTGTTTCTATGTCCTCCAGTGATAAGATGCATGAAGAACTGATCCCATTATTATTCTTTTTAATTTCTCGCAGTCATGAGATGGATGCATTTCTTCACGAAATTTATGGATATTTAGGCTTATCTATTTACTAAATAGGCATAATATTTAATAGGGCCAGTTGAGTATCCAAACAAGGCTGTACATGCTATGTGGTCATTAGTACTTAGAATTTCACTGGTCCTGTTCGTTCAATATATATTCAAAGGTAATAGCTCAAATTTTGCAAGCAAGTATACACAAAATGTTGGCTTAGTTTTCACCATGACTGCACCTGTTAGAATTCTTGATGTTTTTAATGTATCCCCATCACCATCTTGTGTACCCAAACAGCTGCAACCATCCACTCACATTTTTAGATGTGTTTTGGTTTCCTATATCCCCTGTTCAAAGGATCTTCTTCTACAATCCCCTTGAACAAGAAACCAACTTCTCAGACTTGGTAGACAAGCTCAAGAATTCCCTTTCCATGGTCCTTGAGTACTTTACCCACTTGCCGGAAAAATCACACTATCGGCCGATTCCGACCACTTGGAGATTAATTACAAAGATGGAGTAGGGGTTGCATTCTATGTGGCTGAAACTGAAGCCGATTACAAAGTTCTTGTGACGAACTGTGTCGATGACACAACCATCTTCAAGTTGCTAGTCCCACCTCTGTCAGCTCTTTTCCCGGCTTCCATGGTGTCTGTACAGGCGGCAAGGTTTCCTAATGGTGGTCTATGCATAGGTGTGTCATTCAATCATGGAGCAGTGGATGGCTGAGGTTTCACCAGTTTTTTCAAGGCATGGGCAGAGGTTTGTAGGTCCAGGGGCCTCTCCTCCCACCCAAACCATGACCGCTCTGTGCTCCCGGATCCTGGCAGACTCAGTAAATGGTACATTGATTGGTACAAAATATCAAAGGAAGGAGTGGGCTTTGGCCTAGAATTCCCAAAGATGAACGGTTTAGTGTGAGCCACTTTCCTCATATGAGATGGCATTGCAAGGCTAAAGAGACAGGTTACAAGCAGCAAGGACAATGTCCTAGCCGTGCCCTCGACTTTTGCAGCCGTGTCGGTCCACATTTGGGTGTGTACCGTGAGAGTGAGGAATCTGGGGGACGACTCGATCCTGGTGTACGTATTTCCGGCTGCTTTTCGTTCTCAGCTGAAGCCCAAGGTAACAGAGCAATACTTCGGAAACAGTGTATAACCCTGTCTTGCAAAGGGGACTGGTCGGGAACTGAATGGGGAGGAGGCAATGGTTTGGGCTGCAGAGGCCATAGGAAATGTGATTCGCAAAGGGAGGGCCGATCCTCTAGGGGATGCCAAGACATGGCTGAGCTGGTTTACACAGCTTGTGGGGTCCTGGTACCTGTTGATGGCTGGATCCCCTAGGATCAGCATTTGCGAGATGGGTTTTGGATGGGGAAGGCTGAGGAGAGTGGAGGTGGTATCCATTGACAAGGAAGGAGGGATTGCTCTTGCAGTAGCACGAGAAGAAGAAGGTGGAGTTGAAGTTTCTCTCTCACTTCGTTCTTCAGAAATGCACGAGCTTGAGTCTCTCTTCTTTAAGGGCCTCAATGAGGCATAAGATTCCCTGATTTTCCTTTTGAGTTTTGACTTAGAATCTCTCAGTTATTCTACCTATAGCCTAGTTCTAAGGTGCTCAAAGCCTTAATGATCCAGTTATATTCGGGTGAATGCCCTAAATTATTTGGATGAGTGATTTGGGACCCTAAATTTTTTTCTAAAATATGAAATGCTCTGTTTATAGCAACCAATTTTTTTAATTTTTTCAAAAATGCCCCTTGGTCCGAGGATGTTCGGACCAAATTTTAATTTTTTTTTAGGTATGAGGATGGAATCATTGGACCAAGGAAAAACATGAAAACAATGTGGGTTAGACAGAGAGCATTTCATATTTTAGAAACAATTTTAGGGTCCGTAAATCACTCTATTTCAAATGGGAGTTTTTGAATGATTAGTTGCTCCATGCTTCTTATGGCATAAACATCATAAATTGCAAAGATGCTTTATTTTTTGGTGTTTCTATAGTCCAATTTAGAACAGTTGTAGGTGTATGAATCATATGAGGAATCTATAGGGTCCAAAATAAAAGCAAAACGTATGTGTTCCAAAAGTGCTGTTTAGTTTGGTTGACTGTCTTTGTTTTGCTCTCACGGGCAGAAGAGTATGCATCCACGGCTGCACCTACATACTTTTTCTTTTTGTGCGGTTTATATAAGGTGGTTGCAGTGTTTTGCACCATCTATTTTAGTTGGGTGGTATAGAACATTTCTTTTTGTTGGTGTCAAATTTGATTTTTTATGTCAGTTTAAAAAGAAGCCTCAAATCTACACGATCCTAATGAAGGACGGAGGCCGTATAGAGTAGGACAACATTATTTCTACAAATAAGATTGCAAACTTTATATAAACTTTATTCTTTTATAAACCTATGCAAATGAATGATCAACCTTAAAAAACAAACAAGTTAAAAATTTCTATGAGATCCATGGAACAGCATGAAAAAACAAAAATTCCCTGAAAAGTGCATACGGGCCGTCCAAATTTTGGATGGTTAGATGTATTATAGGACTCGAAAATCTTCTTTTGGTTTTTAATTCCCTCAAAAGTCCACACAGACCGTCGAATTCTCAGATGGTTAGATAGGTGGCCCAAATCTCTCTCATAGGCAATATGCGGATAATATATTGATCTTTTATGATGTTGATATTCAACAGGTTAACGTCATTTTAATCTTTTTGAGATGTTATGAGGTTATTTTGGGGTTAAAAGTTAATTTTTCGGTTACTTTGGGGCTAAAAGTTAATTTATCGAAAACATCTTAGATGGGTGTTGGATGCAATTCAAACCTAGTAAGATTGTTTGGCATTGAGGTTGGGTTGTGTGGTTGATAATTTTTCTATCAAATATTTGGGTATCGTGTTCTCCGATAGTAAACTACCAAGATCGATCTGAGATTCAGTTTTGAAGAGATTTCAAGTGAAATTAGATCTTTGGAAGACAAATTCTATTGAGACCGTTGGGATCATTGAATTTTTCGATCTTGGGAAAAGTCAATCGTAAAATTAAGATTTAATAGAATTAACATTTTTTGAAATATGGTGTATGTTGTTTGGATTGCATCGGATAGAAATAAAAAAAAATGCAAAGAAAAAAAATGTCAATTTGAATTGGTTTTGGGTGAGCCTATTTGAATTGGGAAGGTACAGGAGTCCGCATAGAAAAAAAAATTTAAATATTCATAAAGTTAGGGAAAAGGTGAGGAGGTGTAAGGTAGGTATTTTATCGGTTTCTTTTCTCAATATTAAGTTGTGTTATAGAGAGAGAAAGTAATAGGATAAAAAAGGAAACTTTGGTTGCGTTGAGAAAAAACTATTGAGAAAGAGTTTTTACTGCATATTGATTTTGTTTTTGGGTTTTTCAGGTACTGTCAATTTGTTATGTTTGTGACAAATCATGTAAAATCTTAGTATTCTTGTTGTATTATTTTTTTTCTATTTTGTTTTTTTACTTGTTGCTTATTGTGTTTTCTCTCTCTCTTTATTTGCCAAAAAACAACCCGTTGGGTTTTAGAGCTTCGGTGCAAAACATAGTCTTCTCTCTTTTGTTATAAGTATAATGTTAGAGAAAGATTCTCGATATGATCTTTATTCCCGTATTCTAAAAGGCACAAATATCCACCTCTACAAGACAAAAATTAACGTTTTGTAAAAGTAAGGGACACCACCAAATTTTATTATAAGATATAATTTTGGTGTAAAATTTTTTTAGAATGGCTTGAGAATCCATTTTTATCTCTAATTATAAAATTTTGGATCTAAATATGGTTTAAATCAAGTAAATCTATCAACACATGAAAAACTTGAAAATAGGTGATCTAGATATCGTGTTGCAAGATGCACTATTTTTGGGACTCAAAATTTTTTTTTTTTTTTTTCATATTCATACATTTCGAAGTCAAGATAATCAATTTAAAGATCGTCCAACTTCAAAACACCCTTTTACAATGAATTTCTAAGGCACACCTTAATTGTACAATTTAAGGTCGCAACTTATATAAACTTTTGTCTTTATAAAAACATAGCAAATGATACTCATATTATTTTCTAGTAACACGAGGTTGTGTTTAAATACATAAACACTACAAATACTTCATTTAATGGAGGAAGCAATTTGGGTTTTATAATTGGGTTATATAATTAATTTACAAAGGTTTAGATGTATGATCAAGGTAATTGGATAGGGTGCGGTACGCATAAGACTGAACTTTATTTGTAGTAATAATATTGCAATGCTCTGAACCGTCTATTTTAGTTCGAAAATATAGGTTGGATATGTTTTTTAAGATTGTATCAATACATGATATTTATTTTAAGAGAGCGTCCAATCTACACTATCTATATAAAAGAGAAAATATAGATTACTGTAATTTTGTTTCTACAAATGAGATTACAATCTTATATAGCTTTTTAAAAGAAAAAGTTTTGGTAAAGCCTCAATACAAAATTCACCAAAAATTGTAAGTCTGGCATTAAATCGATCATCTTGGCTTTGACCATTATGGTTGTGAAAAAAAAAAAGTATTTCAAACCCTAAAAGTAGAATATATTATAACACATTATCTAGATCGTCCATTTCACCCTAAAATAAGTATTCACGGATCGACAAGTTTTGAGCTTAAAACTTCATAGTGGGTTTTGGTTTTTTTGATAGAAAACTACAAGTTTTGAGATTAAAACTTCATATTGGGTTTTTTTTTTTTTTTTGACAGAAAACTTCATAGTGATTATTAAAAATTAAATTTTGACTCATCATAGAGATTTATGATGCTCAAAGTGCTTTCCATATGAAAATTTTAAGTGAGACTTTACTTGTTTTCATAAAGCCTAGGCCTTAATAGAAATGCGAAATTACATCCCATTTTAAAAGCGACAATACAGTATAGGATCTAATGCTGCATCTAGGATACAATTTACATTTTGTACTTTTTTGGTAAGTGAATAGTCTCATGGGATTTGGGCAATGAAATGCACCTTTCATAAATGGGTGTGGTTTGTATAGAACTGAGGTTCTAAATAGTCAAAGTAGAGGGCACCTTCAAGCAGCATCGAGAAATATGGTTTCAACACTGGAAATCTTTATGGTACCTTAAAATATATTTTCATCTTTAGTAATAAAATTTAAAGCTTAAAAAATAGTGCAGATCGATCAAATCTATGGAAACTTGAAAGTCATGAAAATTGACGATCCAAAAATGAGTTATAAGATGCACTATTTCCAAAATTTGAAATTCATTTCTCATGTCCATGCATCTTGACGTCGATATGATCAATTAGAGGATATTTGGGCATCAAACAACTTCCTCTAGTGAAAATTTTGATGTGGGTTCTAATGTGATTGTTTAGAGCATCGGCTCTATATAAACGTTTTCCTTAGTAAAAAGAAGGAAAATTGTTTCATGCCGCATACCGCAGGACTACATATGCGGTCCAAAAAGTGTAAAGCATCCATGCAAACAGGGCATTCCGGTCTAAAAGTAATGGAAATTAATGGTCTAAATATTTTCTTCCTAGAATCATTATTTGTAGTTTGAACCTGGGAATATTATTTTCTAAAGCCTCGTGGGAATTTGTTAGAACTTCTTTTTTTTTGGGAAGTTGTTGTTGCGTTGTAAAGAAGAAATCACCAAAATATGAGGCCATTTAATTTGATAATTACACGAGGGAATACATGAAAATTATGCTCGAACCTTTTGAGTTATAAAAAATTACGTAAGGAAAAGAAGTCGACAAATTTGTTTTTGTTTATTATTTTTACCAAGAAAACATTTTGTGAGCAATAAGATTGGAATTGGGATTTAGTATTGCAATCGTCAATGCCTTAACAAAGGGATTGCATACAATGAGACCATTTACCTTTAATATAAAGTAGTCACAATTAATTACAACCATCTGATGCGAAATTTGATAGCTTGGATTTGTCACAAAGTTCGAAAAAATTTATTTTGAAGTTTGAGCTTGATCAGTGGAATAATTATAGCCACCCAATTTTCCAATAGTCAGGATTAATATCTGACTTAATACCAAAAGTGAATGGCCTTATTCTATACTTTCCCATTTAAATGTAACTCAAATCCTATGAAATCCATTTCTCTATTATTAGGTTTTTTTTTTTCAACAATGGAGAAATATCTAAATACCTTATATGTCTATGGAACATAATATCAAACCAATATTTTTTTTGGGCAAATAGTATCAAAGAAACATTCACCTTGCATATTTGCCCATTTTTGTAATTATCATGTTTCTCTTTCTAAAATATAGTTACTCAACTCCGCTATGAACCATGGTTATCATGATCTGACCGGACAAGACCGGAAGTTGGACTATTGACAGGCACCTTGGCTGGTCTGAGTAAATATCTAATTGGTTTTGGTTAGACTGTTTATTTCGAGCAGTTCGACCCACTAAACAAAGTTGAGAAATTTTTTTTGTAATAGATTCATAGATAAAAGATTTTTTTTATTTATCTTTTTCTTTAAGAGCATGGTTAAGCTAGTTTGATTAGTAAACCAATTTTGAATGGACAAAACCCCTTATCAATTTAATAGCTACTCAAATCCTAATAATGATGATATGAACCATGGGTGTTCGGAGCGAGCACATACTAATATAGCATCTGATCATTCCAATAATATACTCTCCAATGATCTAGGTCCAAAACACCCTTATTTTGGAACTTCCAGATATATTGTCTTTTCCATTTATTAGAGTTGTTAGTTCCATAACAATGCTTTTGTGCACAAAGGACCAGTCGAACCTAGTAGTTCAGAATCGGGCGATGTTCATATTCGCTACATTTTGGTCTAATTTTAACCTGATCTAATTGAATGCAATCTTTTTTTTTTTTTTAGGATAAAGTTTTTGTAGGGCATCGGCTTTATGAAAACAAAATAAAGCCTTACCTGAAATCTTCATTCGGAAGGAACTTTCTGAATCGGGAATCTTCATGATGGCTCTAAATTGATTTCTAACACTGGCGATAAAATTCAAAACTCAAAAAAATGGTAAAAATCTTATAAATCTGTGAACATTTGTTTTTTGTTGTGAAATGGATGGTCTAGATGATTTGTTGTAATATAAATATTTTTAGAATTTGAGATCCTAATTTTTTTACACAATCACAATGTTCAAAATGAGATGATCGATTTAAAAGTTTTTCAACACTTTAATTTACAATTTTGATGAGTTATGAGGTGTGGATTTACTTATTTTGATAGGGCTTGTAGCCCTATCAAACTATTTACTTTTTTTTTATTCTATAAATTTTAGGGGATGTTATGATAATTTTTTTTAGATAATTTAATGGGGAAGACAAACCCCTATCCATTTTTTAAAATAAATTAAAAAGTTAGCTTTTCCAAGTCAGTCGGTGATATAATAGGATTGGAAACCACAATATAGTAACTAAGTACGGGGTATAATAGAATTGGAAACCACAATATAGTAACTAAGTACGGGGTTGCTATCATCACGACCTAACCCTTTTTCTCATACATTTCGGACATCATATATATCTTAAAACGGTACCTTTCTGAAAAAAAGAGCCCGAGCTTAATTGGTTTACGCTCGATCGTTTCCAACGCTAATTTACTACCAAGCGTAAGATTCCTCTACCCGCTCACGCGCCCAAAAAACAGAACAGAAAAATATAAGAGACGGTATATCTCTTTTTCTCCTTTTTTCTCTCTAATTGCGACGTTTCACTCTCTTTCAACAGCTTTCTCTCTCTAAGCTGTGTATCCCAAAAACTCCGCCCTTCTTTCTCTCTCTAACTTTCCATTTCATTTTTTGTCTCTTTAATTGCCATTTCTAATTCCTATCTCTCTCACTTATTCGTTTCACTCTCTTTCAACAATTTTCTCTCTCTAAGATGCGTATCCCAAAAACTACGCCCTCCTTTCTCTCTCTAACTTTTCATTTCAAATTACCATTTCATTGTGTTGTTTTTATAAGGTTGATTTCTATTTCTTATCTCTCTTTCACTTATTCGTTTCACTCTCTTTTATGAGTTTTCTCTCTCTAACCTGTAAACTCCGCCCTTTTTTCTAACTTTCCCTTTCAAGTTACAATTTCATTGTGCGGTTTTTATAAGGTTGCAGCCTTAAAGAATCCAATTATAGCACACCTCCAAAATTTATAATGTTGATGTTAAAAAGTATTAGGATTATTTTAAAATATCTTATTTAATTATAAAATTCTAAATTCTAAACATGGTTAAAATCAAGTAAATAAATTGACGATCTAGATAATGTGTTGTAAGATGCACTATTTTTTAGATTCAAAATCTTTTTTTTTTCGTATTCATACATCTTTATGTCGAAATATTAAATTAGAGGGTTTTTTAACATTAAAACTGATGAATTTTTGTAGTGCATGTGTAATTAGAGAAATGATCTTATAGGACTCTCTCCCACTCATGTGGATAAGACATCAAATGATCCTCATTAAATTTTACATAGATCTCTAAAAAAGTCAAATCCCACACCCATGTGATAACTTTTTTAAAAAATTTGTGTCAAATTTAATTTAATGATGATACTTTAGGGTGCTACACACATGGTAGATGGAGGAGGGTCTTATAGTATCATTACTCATTGTAGTTATCCGTTTTAAGGTTGCAACCTCGTATAAAGTTTTTCCATATTTAAAGGAGATTGCGTCTAATACGTGCCTAAAGGAACTAATACAAGTGAAAAGCCAATGTATCATAACTTGTGTTAACACAAGGAGCAAAACGTAAGTACCTAAAACCTAACCAGTAAAATGAAGCTCAAGAAGTTATCCATCTTATTCAGATTCAGATACAGATACAGGGACTGATCCCATGGTGTGGGCCTTCTTATAAGCGATCATATCCTGGATGAAGAGGGTGAGGTTCATATGAGACGAACCTCCCTCCTCGCCATCTCCCCCAACTCTCTCGCCCTCCCCGTCATCTCACCATTCCCTGTCAACTCCCTGCTCCACCGCAGCCTTTGGCACCACTCCTTCAGCCTCCTCTAACAATTGCCACCGCCACCTTCAGCACGTCCACCACCAGCCTTGCGTTCAATGACTGCTCTGCCAACATTGGCCACGCCACCATCGGGAGCCGTGGTCTGAGGCCCTCCAGTGTCGAATTCCCGCCACAAACCCTCCGGTGGCCCGGGTGTGACAGGAACAGGAACAGGATCAGGATCTGGGGCTCCCATCCTTTGATTACCATTCCTCTGCCCTTCACGCGTTCCTCGAAATCCTCAGGCAGCCACTGGTACACCAGCTCTGTGTCCCCTCTCACCACCCAGATGAAGGGCAGTCCGGAGGCCTCGCCTCTAAGCCGAGTCCGATCTCTGTTAGCTGCCAAAGCATACATACACGACCGACTCTGGTTTCTGTGAGTGGAGCCATCTCAGGCACGTACGTGCTTTCTTCGACAGAGGCCTTCTTTCCCCTTTCTGCTTTGCTATGTCAATTTGGTCTCGATTGCATACGGACACCGGGCCAATGGGCCACACCTTCGTCCCCACCACATTCCTGTAGTAGTCCACATATCCTGGCTCCAGCTCATAGAAGCTACTTAGAACAGTGCCGTAACTCCAGGCATCAGCGAGCCTGCCTCGAGTCCTCCACCACTCTGCCAAACCCAGCAGCGATCAACGCCGCATTCTTAAACTCAGGCAGCTGGGCTTTCGTCAGCGTTATCGTATGCGGCAAGCCAGGTTCAGTGTCCGAGTTTATGTCACGATGAGGCCTGTATTATGCATGCAGGCTGTGTGAGCAGATCAGCACCGGCTGAAACAGCTGGAGCCATGGAAAACAAGCCTCGGGATACCGAACTCTTTTGCCGTCTCCACCGTCCACGGGAGGTAGGCGTCCGAGATGATGCAGAGGGGATTCTCCACAACGTGTTTGATGAGCTCTCACAACCTTCAGGCCGGCAGCCAGGCCTGCTTCTGCACACGGGAATTCGACCTCGAAGATCTGCACCCTGCACTCTGATGCTCGCCCGGATCGGAACCGCGTTGATAGGGCTGTGACCAGAGTCACCGCGAGCCCAGCATCCGAGCGATGTCGACCATGCGTATCAAGTGGCCCTGATCCATGAATGGGAATAACACCACATTGTGGCCCTGCTCTGAATCTCTCTCCTCAACCATCCTCGACTTTTCCAAAGGAAAGCCTTATCCAATTAGGGCAATGGAAAAACAGTGGCTTTTAGATTTTGGGCCAAGCGCTCTGGAATTTATCGATGCGGCGTCCAACTAGGGCTTTTCAGGATCAGGTCTGGATCCACCCAGATCTAAATCCTGAACGGAATATGAAAGTATTTATAAGATCAGGATCTGAATCGTTAGTTCCATGCCAACCTAAAATTTACAGTCATCGTGTAAATTTCAGGATAATTTCGCTAAATAGCAACAAGCTTATTATTATGATAGGGGCAGCAGGCGTTGAGATATTTTTGCCTGTTGTTGCTCAGAAAACTCAGGGCAAAACTTCATCTTCTTCTCATCGTCCAAATCAAAACTTCTCTCTCTCCAAATCAAAACTTCTCTCTCTCTATCTCTCTCTAAAAGGGCGAATATGTTGCAAGATGCACTATTTTGGGGACTCAAAATCTTTTTTTTTAATTCATACATCTTGATGTTGAGATGATTGAGTAGAGGGTTTTTCAACATTAAAACAATCTTTTTCGATGGATTTTTTAGGTGCATATTTAATTCTACATTTTAAAGTTGCAACCTTATGTGAACTTTTCCGGGGGAAGTAGGAAAGCAGTTTCTTTTGCACCCTAATTGAGGCAAATTTGCACAGCAAGTTCAAGTGGACTCTTTGGACAGTATGCAAATACATGCATCTCCATCAACCCTTTTTGACTCAGAACCAACGTGGGAAATGCAGAGACCTGTGCAATTTTGATTATTCACCAGAAAGGAAAATAAAACAGGAAGCAATCTGCATTTCTTTATGCCTTCTAAAAGAGGTTTTGGTCATCTTGGCTGGTCGGTCCTCAACGAGTAACAGGGGTAACAGATGCATCTATGGTGAGTATTATACACATGAGCATGAATAGTACGATCTATCCGGAGCATAGTCTACTTCTATTCCTTCATAGAAGATTTATTTGGGAGGATTTTTTCAATCTCAAAAATTACATAGAGGGTCCCATTAGATTTATCTTTCTTTTTAGGTTAATCTATGATTCTATTCCTTCATAGAAGATTTATTTGGGAGGATTTTTTCAATCTCAAAAATTACATAGAGGGTCCCATTAGATTTATCTTTCTTTTTAGGTTAATCTATGAGTTAAATAGGTTACATCTCCAAATTTTGAGATCTTAAAATTAATTTTAGGTGGGATTTTATGTGAGAGAATAAATAAATCAGTATTTAGAAAATCTATTTGGTCAAAGCATTGCATTGTTTTTATATGCTTCTCCATCTCCTTTTTATCTTCTTTTGATTGCCATCTCTGGCTGAAAACAAAAAAGAAAGCTTAAAAATACGAAAGTTAACAAACCTTCACAACACAAAAGTTAATATTAGAGTGAGTTGTGATGGGTATATTTATTGAAAAAGTCATTATTTTTTGTTTAAAAGTTCATTATAATAAGTCACTTAATCATTAAGTAAAAAAGAAATAGAAATTTTTATAAAAGTATACTGGTAAGTTACAAATTAGTATCCTTAAACTTTATTTATGAAGTACTCTTGTCTTTTAGTAATAATTTTAACTTTACCCCTTATGAAAATGATAAAAGTACGTTTTATCTTTTGGTGATATTTACACAAACATCTTTACTTGATGAGCAATATATCATTAAAAGAAATCTTTTTTTAAAAATGCACACCATATTTAATAAATCCATCCATCACAAGTCACTATAACATTAACCTTTGTAATTTGAAAGGTTGTGAATTATAGATTATCCCAATATATAAAAGTTATATTAATATAAAATTATATATATATACATATAGGAAAAAGCCAGGGTTAGCCCACTAGCTCATATGAACATATGAGCACAACGGCCCAGAGTGAATCTAAGCTGATCTGAAGATCACGGATGTTCGGTAGTGTTTGAACTTTTTTTTTTTTCTACAAATCCAAATCATTTGAAATTTTAGACGCGTGTTCATCAAAAATAGGTGAATTATTGTTTTTCACTTGAAATTTTAGGATTGTGTTTACTTGAAGTATATGTTATTTTATATATGTTTTTCATTTTTTCTTTTCAAATATTCTTATTAGTCTTAAAATGAGAAAATTAATGAATTATTGTCTAAATATTCTTATTAACTATTTACATGTTTTTGGTAATTTTTAGTAACATTTTGGTATAAGTTTTAGGTAAATTTTTTAATTTTAGCAAATGTTTTTATTTTTTCTATGTATAATCTGTTGGGTCCAAGTCCAGCTATGGGTCCTCCAAATAAATTATGGGTCTGGGTCCTTGTCCAGATATACTGGACTCGGTCGTGTTTGGGTTCGAGCAAACTCGGACCCTATCCAACCCAATCCCAGCCTTACTCAAGACATAAACATAGAGTTACGGCTGGCAATGCCCCGCGCTTGGGCTACGTCGCCTTGGCCCTAGTGTGTCATAGTCCCTATAAGGGCAGCCCAGGTCTGACATTCCCATCTTTTAAGGCAATACATGCTTCAAAAAATATAGCTTGAAGACTAGGTCGAAAGGCTAAGCCAGGCCAGGCATGGCTAAGGGTGGCAATGGGTCAGGTCGCGTTCGGGTCAACCTGGACCTAGACCCGTCTTGAATCAGACATTCCCATCTTTTAAGGCAATACATGCTCCAAAAACTATTGAGGGATATTCAAACAAATGGAACAAAAAAAATAAAAATTGAGGGCAATCCATAAGAATATAGAATATTGTTTTTAATTTTTTTTTCATTTTTTACTGCTCTCCCCTCTCTCTTTTCTGACCATGTTGTGATGTTCAAACTATTTTCGCATGTCAATATGGTATAATTAATAATATACTGCCTTGCAAATGAGTGATCTTTTGGAATAATAATAGTATGCTATAATTTGTAGTAAATTGTCTTGAAAGTTAGCAGTTCTTAGTTTATTACAAAATTATCTGATATATCTGTGTCATATATTCACATTATTCGTCACACTTTTCTATATGTATCATTTGCACATTCATCTTCTTCGACAAACGCAGATCTGAAGATGAACAGGCCTCTAGGTTAATGTTTGAGTTTTGAGTAGTTTTGTTTTTATGATGCGTATGCTTATAACATTAAAGTTCTCTGATGCCTGCTTACTAGAAACAAGCAATTCTAACTCATACATTAAAGTATATGCATGGTTACGTGCGAGCATATGCATGCATGCGTGCGCTTGCTTTGATATGCCAATAGGTATGATGTGTTAGGTAATAAACTTTAAAAACCATGAAAATTATAAAGCATTGAAGTCGCATTATATTATTCAAATTAAATTTGGTATTTGTAGTTCTATGAAATTTTATAAAATCATCTAATTCATGGGCTCTTAAATTATTGGAATTTTGAAAGAAAATCAAGCTCATCTAAGCACGAAAAATATTAATTAATTAAAATGTAAATTAATTTCATGAAAGGGATGGACATCTAATTAAAAAGTCATAACCCCGTGCACTTTGGTTGAGTAGAGAGAGAGAGAGACGTGGATTACATAGTTTAATCGAAGAGAGTAAGAAAGTTGGTTGGAGAGAGAAAGGATTCAGATAGGAAAATAAAATATTTGTCTATTTTGAAACTTGGAACATTTTAAAATCTTTTTTTATTTATTTATTGTACGTGTAATTTATTGCTATTTTTTTATCCACTTGAAAACCATATACTTCAAATTTACTTATGATTAGTTATCTCTTAATCTAAGATTTATAAAAAGCGATTGAATATTGATTTTCATACTGTCCATCCATGCATGCCATAATTTTATGATTGCATTATTTGGGTGCAACCTACGAACAACTAAATTTCCACAATTTGAATTTAATATTTTGAAATGTCAAAATAATTTTTTTCTTAAATATGAAAATAAATAATTAAAAGTAATGTCTCATTCACTTTTAAAATTTATAAAAATATATAATATTGTTTTTATTAAAAATTTCAAAGTTTGTGAACAGTCTACGATGAATTTCTTATTTTTCTCAAAACAAATTTTTAAATATCCTTATAAACAATGCATATATTTCCATCACTGACAATGACAACAATGTCGCTGTTTTATTGCGCTGATGTTATATATTTCATAGAAAAAGTTTATATAAGGTTGCAACCTTAAAATGTAGAATTACAGATGCACCTCAAAAATCCATTTGAAAGGCTGTTTTAACGTTGAAAAATTATCTAATTATTCATCTCGACATCGAGATGTATGAATATAAAAAAAAAGAAAACAAAAGATTTAGAGTTCCAGAAATAGTGCATCTTGCAACACATTATCTAGACCGTCCATTTTCAAGATTTCCATATGTTTATAGATCTACTTGATTTTAACTATATCGGAGTTTAAAATTTTATAATTAGAGATAAAAATAGATTTTAAGATAATCCTAAGAATTTATTACATCAAGATTACATGTTATAATAAAATTTGGAGGTGCGCCTTAATTGGATTGTTTAAGGTTGCAACCTTATTGAAACCGCACCCATATTTCATTGCTTCTATCACATATGAATATGATTATTTACTTGATCATTTATTTCACTTATGTGCAACGCACTAACTAGTGTATATAAAGTTATAAAGTGGCTTTTAGATTACCTTATAATGTAGAACTACAGATGCCATTTAAAAATTCATCGAAAAAGGTAATTTTAATATTGAAAAGCCCTTTGATTGATCATCTCGACATGGAGATGTATGACTATGAAAAATAAAAAGATTTTAAGTCTAAGAAATAGTGCATTTTAAAACATATTATCCACACCGTTCATTTTCACAATTTTCATATGTTTATAGATCTATTTGATTTTAACCATTTTTAAAATTGAAAATTTTATAATTAGATATAAAAATAGATTTTGAGATAATCCTAAAAATATTTCACATCAAAATTATATACCATGACAGAATTTAAAGGTGCATCTTACCTCTACCCCTACGGATGCATCTGTATGCAAACTGCACCCTTTGATTATTCACCAGGGAAAATAAAAACAGAATAGGTTTTGATCATCTTGGGTGGTGGGTCCTCAATGAGAAACATTGGTAACAGATGCATATATGGTAGGCATTATACACATGAGCATGAATAGAGGGCTCAAATATAATTTTTTTTTTTTTTTTCAAAGTTATTCTATGGGTCGAATTGGTTACATCTCCAAAATTTGGGATTCTAAGATTAACTCTCTGTGGGATTTTATCCGAGGGTGTAAATAGATATTCTACTCCTGTAAGAGTGGACTATCGTTTGGTTATTCCATCTCTGGCTGACAAGTAAAAGAAAACTTAAAAATTGAGGTCAATGAGGCTAATTTTGACTAGGTGTCCCTCTGAGGAATATAAGATAGGTGCCATGCTTTTGCTGCAATTTCTCTGATGCAATCTAACATGGAAGTTTCATAAATTCCAAGACCACATAATAATAAATGAGAGAGAAGTGATTTGGATGCCTTGGGAAGAAGGCCTTACGTGTGGGCTTATGTCATCCATTCACGTTTGTTGGTCTTACTTGTTCAGTGGACAACATTTTATGGATAAGCCTCTACCATATTAGATTTACTAAAAGAATCTAATTTTGCAACCTTAAAGAATCCAATTAAAAAACACCTCAAAATTTTATTTAAAATCAAGTAGATCAATAAACATATGAAAATCTTGAAAATAGATGGTCTAGATAATGTATTACAAGATGCACTATTTCTGGGACTCAATATATAGATTATAAATTCATACATCGAGATGATCAATTAGAGGTTTTTTCAATATTAAAACAATATTTTTCGATAGATTTTTGAGATGCATATATAATTTTACATTTTAAGGTTGCAACCTTATATAAACTTTTTCCTTACTTAATTAGTATAACAATGGAAAATAGTTTAATAGGGGAAAAGGGTTGGGCCGTGGTGTTAGCACCTCCATAATTAGTTGTCACGTTCTGGTTTCCTATCCCCCCTGACATCATCCATAATACCTTTAAAAAGCTAACTTCCAATCTATTTGAAAAAAAAAAGAATGTTTCCACTATAATTAGTTATCACGTTCTGGTTTCCATCTCCCTGACATCATCCATAATACTTTTAAAAAGCTAACTTCCAATCTATTTGAAAAAAAAAAAGAATATTTGGCTGCAGCCCTATCAAAATAGGTAAACCCCCAACTTATAACTCTTCGATAATTGTAATTCAAGCATTCAAAAACCTTTACAATAATCATCTCGACTTGAAACTCTATGGTTGTGAAAAAAAAAAAGGATTGCAAGGTCTAAAAGTAGTGTATAGTGTAACAAATTATCTAGACCGTTCATTTCATCCTAAAAATAAGTGTTCACATATTCACAAGATCTTTACTATTTTTTTAATTTCAAATTTTATTGTCGATGTTAAAAATTAATTCTAGAACCATCATGAAGATTTTCATCGATGGAAATACTTTTGAGATGAGAATTATTAATTGGAAAATTGTCTCATGTCGGCTAGACAGCATTTCTATGTTAAAAAAAGAGTAAAGCATCCATCTTAAAGATGAATGTAAGTGGATGTTCTATCTAAAAACAATAGAAACTAACGGTAAAAATATTTTTTTACTAGAATTATTATTTTTAGTTTTTAAAATTTATTTTTTATATTCATGATATCCATATTAGAGATTACATATCTTTAAAAACTAAGTCTTTAAATCCATCTCAAAAATAGATTTATCAAGAGCCCAGTATTTCTACATATGCGGCCTTGGCCGCATAAAAACCGGGTCCTTCATTATTTTGTTTTCATAAGCCTAGGTAGAAATGCGGGCGTGGAAACCGCGACCTTTTGTCTTTGGCGCCTATATAAAATATGAGGTTTATTTACATTTCATAATAAACTATAAACTTTTTCCTTTCATAGTTGCTATTTTTTGAACTTCCTTGCGCTCGGCCTTTTTAAAATTTGGTTTCATTTGATTACTTTTCTAAATTAGTCATTAGCTTCTTCCCCAAGCAACAAAATATAGTCCGAGAGCCTCCTCATCACCGCCATGGGCCAGAGCTTTGGCATGCAGCAAACGGCCCCATAGGGAGTAGGAATGGTACGAGTCAGGACCGCCCAGCCCCGGCCCATACCTGCAAGCCTAAAATATTAAAACGAGTAGGCTGAAGACTTGACCACACCACAACCCGATATATAGCCGCGGTGGCCCAAAATCTCCAAGCAACTGTCTCTCTCTCTATTACGGTGGCTAGCAGAATCGAGGATGGTTATGGAGGGAGAGGGAGAGGGAGAGGGAGAGGGAGAGTCAGAGCAGAGGCACAATGTTGTGTTATTCCCATTTATGGCTCAGGGCCACATGATACCCATGCTCGACATCGCGCGGATGCTTGCGGACCATAGGCTCGCCGTGACTCTGGTCACCACCCCTCTGAATGCGGTTCGGATCCGGGCAGCGGCGTGGAGCCCCAGGGTGCGTGTCCTTGAGATGGAGTTCCCATGTGCTGAAGTAGGCTTGCCAAAAGGTTGCGAGAGCTTCGAAGATGTCCCTTCCTATGATTTGATGTCCAACTTTCTGCGGGCAACCGAGATGCTCCGAGAACCCTTTGAGAAGCTCATCAGACAGGAGGTGGAGAATCCCCTCTGCATCATCTCGGACACCTTCTTCTGGTGGACTGTGGAGACGGGGAAAGTGTTCGGCATCCCGAGGCTTGTTTTCCATGGCACCAGCTGTTTCAGCCTTTGTTGCTTACGCTGCATCCGTGAACACAAGCCTCACAACAACGTGGGCTCAGACGCTGAGCCCTTTTTGCTGCCCGGATTGCCCGGCGAGCTAACGTTCACGAGAACCCAGCTGCCCGAGTTTTGGAAGGTTAATGTGGAGTTGATGGCTTCTGGGTTTGACAGAGTTTTTGAGGTGATGAGGCGAGCGGATGTGCAGAGTTACGGCACTCTTGTGAATAGCTTCAACGAGCTGGAGCCAGAATATGTGGACCACTACAAGAACATGGAGGGGACGAAGGCGTGGCCCATTGGGCCGGTGTCCCTTTGCAATCGAGATCAAATTGACAAGGCAGCGAGGGGAAAGAAGGCCTCTTTCGACAAAAGCGCATGCCTGAGATGGCTCGACACACAGAAACCAGAGTCGGTCGTGTATGTGTGTTTCGGCAGCACGCACAAGCTCGCCCCAACGCAACTAACAGAGATTGGACTCGGTTTAGAGGCGTCCGGGCTGCCGTTCATCTGGGTGGTGAGAGGGGACACAGAGCAGGTGGACCAGTGGCTGCCAAAGGGTTTTGAGGAACGTGTGAAGGGAAGGGGAATGGTAATCAAAGGATGGGCACCGCAGATCCTGATCCTCTCACACCCGGCAACCGGAGGGTTCGTGACGCACTGCGGCTGGAATTCGACGCTGGAGGGCCTGACTGCGGGGCTCCCGATGGTCTCGTGGCCACTGTATGCAGAGCAGCCGTTGAACGCGAGGCTGGTGGTGGATGTGCTGAAGGTAGCGGTGGCAATCGTTGACAAGGAAACCCAAGGAGTGGTGCCGAAGGAGGCGGTGGAGCGGGCAGTGTCGGAGATGATGGGGAATGGTGAGATGAGGGGGAGGGCCAGAGAGTTGGGGGAAATGGCGAGGAGAGCAGTGGAGGATGGAGGTTCATCTCATATGAACCTCACCCTCTTCATCCAGGATATGATCACTTATAAGAAGCCCCACGCCATGTGATGCTCCTCTCTCCTGCAATTCATCTGAATGACAAGAATCAACCATGTGATGCTCCTCTCTCCTGCAATTCATCTGAATGACAATAATCAACCATGTGATGCTCTTCTCTCCTGTAATTCATCTGAATCAGAAAGATATTCGCTGTCATTTTATTTTCCAATTTTGTAATTCATCCACTTTGGTTTTGTCGTGGTTTGTCAATGAAGGAATTGCAGCCAAAAGATTTGGTGCTCCTAAGGGAGCATATAGGCCGCTTATTAAACATATATATAAAAGTCAATAAATTTTTTTCCAATTTGCAATCCCTATGGGCTTAAGAAACAAAAAATAAACAATGAAAATTGAATAAAAACCGTTTAATTTTTTAAGAGTGAGATCTATGTATTAGAAATCTCAAAATTTAAATTATTCCTTTTAAGAATTGTATAAATGTAAATTATTATTTTTATCGAATTATGTATAATAAGATCATTTATTTTTGTTACAAGGAGGTCAGAATTGTCAGTAGCCATTAGATGTCAAATTAAATGGCTTGGAATATTTTACAAAATTCAAGAATTTGTTTTTGAACGGTAAGTCTAATCAATGACACACTCACGACCATCCGATTTAAAATCTAACGAATAAAAGTAATTGTCACCTCTTGTTCTTAAAAATAAATATTTTATTATTTTAAATATAATCATCTGGTGATTTTTTAGTGGCTTCTAAAATTTTTGATCAATATAATATTCCCAAGCCTTCTGCTTGAGTCTCCATGGGAGTATCGTATACGCATTAGATCACCCCACACATTGAAATGTCAAATTCGGTGGTTTAAACGCATTAAAAACAGTTTTAATTGAGTTCCTTTTCCGTGGAGAATGTTTTTTTCAGGAACCCTTTTTTTTTTTACATCTAATGAATAAGGTACTTGTGGCATTTTTGTATAAAAAATAAATTACTGTATTCTTTCTCAAAATTCAAAATTAAATTAATTCGAAGACAACAGATTTACTGCCTACAAACATTCAAAATCCATGATCGATAAGGCATAGCTAAAAAGGTTAGAAAAATAAAGACTGAGGCCCATTTAGGTAGGGAGCAGTGTTTTGATGAGGGACCTGGTTTCTATGAGGCCAAGCTCGCATATGTAAAACTGCGGGCCTATTGATAAATATATTTTTGAAATTGATTTTAATACTGAATTTTAAGGACATGTAATAATTAATATGGAGATCATGAATGAAAAAATAAATAAATTTTAAAAGCTAAAAATATAATTTTACTAAAAATATTTGGACCGTTAGTTTCCATTGTTTTCAGATGGAACACCTGCTTGCATCCATGTTTAAGATGGATGCTTTACACTTCTCGGACCGCATATGTAGAAATGCGGTCCAGCCCACATAAGACAATTTTCCTTTGATGAGTGCTGAGGTAGATTATATTTTGGATTAGAACAATAGAAGATCAATTTTATTGTTTTAATTACATTTGCAAAAGTAGTGAATTAATAGGAAGTGAATACAGAAAAACTATATAAGCTAGGGCTTATAACAGGCCAATTTGAGAAACTGGATTTGTGGAACATCACGTTCTGCATGTATGTAGATCTCATCTAGGCCGTCCAAATAATAAAGTACTCGTCCATAAAAAAAACAATTCATCTAAGCCTTCTAGAGCTCAAAATTTGATTTAACTGAAATCAATGATGTCAGGCAAAATCTAATCGCATAGAAAATCTGTGTTTTGTGAAGTTCAGCTGTACTAATACAGCTTTACTTTTAATAGTGGGAAAGTCTATTTGGTAAGTATGTACTTGAGACCCCACCCATTGTGGTTAATGTCCATAGAATGTATTTAGTTATTAGCAAAGTTCTTGGTTACGTTGTTAAGATCATAGTTAACCATGGTTGGATTGGCCTAGGGGGTTTTACCGGCGGCTTCGCTTGGCTGATCTAATCCAAAGGAAAATCTGAATGTGGTTGAAAATGGGATAAAACAATATTTGACGGGTTAGATTGGTTAAATAAAATAGGAGAACCATTTTTTATAGATAAAAGATATTCTATTCCCTCGGGACTAGAATGTTCATTTACTTCCTCTAGGAAAAGCCCACTGAGGACTAATTTTAAGGCTCCAAAGTTTGGGGATGTCACCTCTTCAACCTATAGATCGATCTCAATAATAAAATTACCTAATTGTGTCCTTTATGCACTTAGAAAAAATAATGTCTTGAGATTGAATAGTGGCCATCTAGTTTTTTTTTTTTTTTTTAATATGGCGTGATCTAAGCATTAGAAAACTCAAATTTTCAAATTCTATTTTTTAGATTAGTCATCTAGTAATTTTTAAGTGAATCTCAAAATATCAGATTGAAAAACTCCTCTCAAGTAGGTTTTTGAAGTTTGAACTAAGGGAGTATAGTAAACTATGCTCCAGAGGTCATAATTTATGCTTTTTTTTTATAATATTGTATTTTATATTTTTAAACTATTTATTTTTAAATTTATTCACTTTAAAATTCTAATCTAATCTCTCCAACCAGCAGTTAGGCTTGTTTTGATTTATGAAACCCCTCATAATTTCAATGGCTGGTAAAGTTCTAATAGCACAAAGTAACAATCATGCTAAGAGAAATCAACCGTTGAGCGTAAGAGACAGATGTAATAACATTTGATTAAAATTAGCAATCAAGAGAAATCAACCGTTCAAATGAAGAGAGAGATATCAAGCAAGAGAAATCAACCGTTGAGACCTCATAAGGAAAATCGTCGAGGGAGCAGCTAGTTTGTGACCCATGCACCGCGTTTGTCTCTTATAGGCCAAAATTAGCCATTACAACGTTCTACGAAATTGAATTTTAAAACATGGTGTTATAATTGGGGTATTGGAAATGAAGATTCATCAATTGGGGTTAGTTCGTGCTTCCCAGTTTGTGAGGATTTTTTTGAGGGAAAAAGTTTATATAAGGATGCTACTTTATAACGTAGTACTACGAATGCCCTTCAAAAATCCATCCTATAAAGTAGTTTTAATATTGAAAAACCTTTTGATTGATCATCTCGACATCAAGATGTATGATTATGAAAAATAAAAAGATTTTAAGTCTAAAAAATAGTGCATTTTACAATATATTATCCACGCCATCCATTTTCAAGATTTTCATATGTTTATAGATTTACTTGATTTTAATTATTTTTAAAATTTAAAATTTTATAATTAAATATAAAAATAAATTTTGAGATAATCCTAAAAACATTTTATATCAAAATTATGTACTTTAAATTTGATGCTGCACCTTACGGATGCATCGGCATGCAATGTGCACCCTTTCTCAAAAATGGCTAAAATCTGCACATACGGATGCATCCGTATGCAATCTGCACCCTTTCTTAAAATTGGCTATTTCTTCCAAGAGTGCATGTGGACATTCACTGCCATTGTTCCCGTGGGTTCTTCATGAGATGTATCATGGGATTGGAAAGGTGTGACAATGGACTATTTGACGAGGCAAGGTATTGAATATCATTTATAGGACTAATCAAACAGTGGTGGACTCGGATTTTTAGTCCCCCGACTCATACTATTCTTGTACGGGCTCCTTCTAACATTATTTTTATCGAGAAAAAAGTTTATATAGAGCCGTGGCTCTAAACAATAAAATTAGTGCCTACCTCGAAAGTTTCACCAAAAGAGGTTGTTTTGATGCCCACCTATCCTCAAATTGATCATCTAAACATCAAGATGCATGGGCATAAGAAAAAAATGGATTTTAAGTTTTGATAATAGTGCATCTTCTAACTCATTTTTGGGTCATCCATTTTCAAGATTTTTAAGTTTTTATAGATTTGCTCGATCTACACTATTTTGGAAGCTTTAAACTTTATAACTAAATGTGAAAATATATTTTACGGTTATCATAAAGATTTCCAATATCGAAACTACATTTCGCATCACTATTTGGAGGTGGGTTCCAATTTGATTGTTTTGAGACTCGGCTCTATACAAACCCTTTTGTTTATGATAAAATTCAATTTTTTTTTATTTTTTTATTGGAAATTGACTATTAGGATGGAGAGATGATATGTGTAAATTTTGGGGTGATTTAAATGCTACAAACATGGTTTTTTAAAAGTGTGGTTGCATTGTATTACTCTATATATATATATATATATATATATATATATATATATATATATATATATATATATATATATATATATATATATATATATATATATATAATAACGCCTATAAACGAAGTGCTATAATGTTTCTCCCTATAATGGTTTTGCTTAAAAATCGTCACGGTAATTTTTTGCTTGAAAATTACATGAAAAAAAATCCCATGATGGATTTGCTATGTCTGTGACGGACCGTCACGGACATGCTAAGTCCATGACGGTCTTTAATCTGGCTATCTGAAAAAATCGGATGACGCCGAGCCTATGGGCGAAAATACTGTTCATTTTTCCCCAATGGAGTTTTGTTATATCTTCTATATATATATATATATATATATATATATATATATATATATATATGTGTGTGTGTGTGTGTGTGTGTGTGTGTGCGTGTGTGTGTACGTGCACACGCGCATATGTTCAGATTGGGTTCGGGTCGGGTCGCCGGGTCAACCCGACCTGATTGCCCCTCCAACCTTTCTTTTTTTTTTTTCAGTTTGTTTTAATCTATTACACCTGGTCAGGGCCAGCCTTGATAAGGACATGCCGGTCTCGAGCTAGGGCTAGCTTGAGCCCAACTCAGACCCTCTGTGGGTCGTGTTGTCTATGGCGTTGTAGATCACATTATTGGAAGCAATTGTGCTATTCTATATTAAAATTAAGTGGTTAAGGTGTTATTAAGGTAGTGTTAGTGGTGAGAATGGAAACCATAACATGGAGACTAGGGTGTCAGTTGCTACCACCACAATCTCAGCGCCTTTCCCCAAAGAGGTAAGTAAGTGAAGATTTGGGCCCCTACCTTTTGGTGAGAATAGAATCAGAGACCTCACCATGAAGCTCAACAATACTATCGCCATAGCCTAAGGTAATGATGGGAAGAGAGTTTGGAGATTGGATCCCAAGACGTGCTCTATAGATGGGTGAATGGACAAGCCACCACAACATTGTCGGGCGCCGAATCTATTAAAATTAAGTGGTATCATGTTTGTTATTTATGACATTTAATAAGTTTGGCCACTTATCCAGACCTGTTAGTCCATATCGATAACCAGTGGGAATTGACATAGTCCCTTTTCAGAATGGGGAACCAAGGCAGCTCCCTTGTGGAAAGTTTTACATAACGAACTAGCGGATCTTATTAGAAATCGAGAAATACACATCGGCCTGTTCCACATAATGTATTTCTTAATGGTTCTTTTATTTGGCTTTATAAAAACCAAATAAAGCCTCAAATCAAATCTTCGTGCACTTTTGATAATAGAAATCTCCATGATGGCTCTAAAAATAATTTCCAACACCTTCAATAAAATTCGAAACAAAAAATATATACAGATCTTGCGGATCTTTGAACACATTTTTAGGGTGAAATGAACGATCTAAATAATTTGTTAAAATATACAATATTTTTCGAGTTTGAAATCTAATTTTTTTTCACAGCCATAGTGTTCAAAGCAAGTAATCAATGTAAAAGTTTTTCAATGCATGAATTACAATTTTCAATGTGTTATTAGGTGAGGCTTTACTTATTTTTGATTCGATTGCAGCCTTATTAAACCATTTTTCTTTAAAAAAACACACCAATTAAATCTCCTTGTACTATAAATGGTTTAGATAGGCATTGCTAGCCTGCATATTGTAGAAATAAGGGCTTGGCAATAAATATATTTTTAAAATATAATTTGATCTTAATTTTCAGAGAATATATAATTAACATGGAGATCATGAAAATGAAAAAAAAAAATAAAATATTTATATTAAAAAAACATTTGGTTTGTTAGTTACAATTGTGTTTAGATCGACCACCCATTTGCATCCATCTTAATGGATGCTTTATACATCTGAACCGCATATTATAGAAATGCCGTCCAGGCTGTATGAAACTATTGTTCTATAACAAAATTTCCATTGACTTGAGGAGCCCAACAAAGACATGCAACAGAACAACCCCATACCAAATGCCATGAGCCTATAAATGTAAGCATGAAGCTCTCTATCTCATGTCTTCTTTTTTTTTTTTGATAAAGTGTGATATTCATTGAGAGAATGAAGTTACAAGGAAAAGGAAAAGAAGGAAAGGAAAGAAAAACAAAAGAGAATAGAAGAGGGAAGAGTAGCAAAGGATTAGAAGAAGAGAAAAGAACTAACAAGATGGCACCCTAAGGCAATCTAGGGGCAGTCGCCATTTTGGCATGAGAATCCGCCTCTCTTGTTAAAAGTTCACCTGGCTTCCACATGCGTTGGGTATGGTTTTTGGTACATGGCACCATTGTTTATTTGTGGGAAAGGGGCGAAGGAGTTTATTTTGCACCAATTTGAAAAGACCTACTTGAGGCAAAGTTGCACAAAAAGTAAAGGGTGTTGGATTCAAAAAGTAAAGTGTGTTGGATTTTTAGAAAGCCATGATACTAATTTTAAAAAAGTACGCACTCTTTCTTAAAACAAGGTTTCCTTTGGAGAGATTAACTTAAAACTTGGACAGATAACTATAAACTTGAAGGACAAATCATGCACACATTTTTATTTCACAAGTGTTACACATGTGCATTTTAGGTGCAATTCATTCCACATGTTCATTATATTCCAATACATTGTGCCTATTTATAGAGCTCTACAACACTTTCAAATTGCCCACAAATAGGTTAGAGGCTAGGTGACACAACTTTTGTAGATAATTCCCTACAACCTATAATTCCTACGAAATAACTACGCATACAGAAAACTCATAACTACCCGCAACTCATAACTTCCCACAAGTCCATTAAAGAAAAAGATGAGAAAGACACGACCACAACTTTTATATCTTTCATCACAACATTTTGCATCACATGATCAACAAAGTGGCCTCTTTGTATAGTACACAAATACATGCATCTCCATCAATGCATTTACTGCTATTTTTTCGATGAAATCTAACGTGGATATTTCATAAATTACTTTTAACAAATTCGAAAGCCACATAATAATAAGGGTTATATTCGGGTGCTTACACTATGGAGTAATTTATCATTGCATTCAACAAATTTGGACACTTACAAAAATTTTATTTTCTACATGGAGCAAATTTTAGTAAAGGTATTTTTTATCATTATGAAGGGTGTGACATCATCTACATGTGATACGTCATCACCCACATGGAACATTAAATGCACTAGTGTGCCTAAAGTGGGTGATGACACACCCCACCCCATATGTAGATCATGTCACACCCATTCTAATGACAAAAAATACCATAATAAAAAATACTCCATGTACACAATAAAGATATATAAATGTCTAAAATTTATTGAATATAATGATAAATTACTATATACTGTGAGCACCCTAACATAACCCTAATAATAAATGAGAAAGAAGTGATTTGAATACAATGGGAAGAAAGCCTTACGTGTGGGCTGATGTCATCTAGTCACCATGGTTACACTTTTGTTGGTCTTACTAGTTCAGTGGACAATTTACATTTATTAATAAATAACTCTATACAATATTAGGTTTAGTTTGTGGGTATGGTTTGTATAAGGAAGAGCCTTACACTATCAAAGAAAAGCACACTTTTAAATAGTGTTAAAAGAAGTTATTTTAGTACTGAAAATCTTTGTGATGGTTTGATTTTTTTTTTCAAAATTAATTATAAAATTTAAAGTTTTTAAAAACAGTGTAGATCGAGCAGATCTATGAACACCAGATAGTCTTGAAAATTGATAGTCTAGAAAATGCATTACAGAATGTACTATTTCCAAAACTTGAAATCTATTTATTTTCATGTCCATATATTATGTATTTTAAAAATAATGTCTCACTAATTTTTAAAACATTATAAAAATATTTAATGTTAACTTTCATTAAAAATTTCAAATTTTGTAAATAGTTTACGACAAATTTATTATTTTCCTTAAAAAAACAAAATTTTAAAAGATCCTTAAAAACCATGCATATATTTTCATCACAGACAATTACTACGATGACGTTATTTTATTGTGATGATGTTACATCTTTCACTGTGTTTCTATCACATTTATACGATCAAGTATTATTCCAATGTTCTATAGTTACTAGAGAAGTTGAGTAACCGACCCACTGTCTATGGGTGGCAATGGACCTAGACCTAACTCGGGTTTGGATATGGGTCCAAAAATTGGACGCAACGGGTTACGTTTAGGTCCAAATCTTGTAACTGAGACCAGCAAATATGCAAGAGAAAAGCATGATAGGGGTGTTTAATTTTGTTGAAGATTGATGTCTTGTATTATAAGAAAATATATCTACCAAAGGTGGAGTCAAAGGGATGACTCCGGAGGGCCGTTAGAAGCCCGAAGGGCTAGAGGCCCGAAGGAGTCGTCCTTATCATGTAGACTCGGTTGACTTGGCTCCTGTAGGTGTTCGGGGGCATTAACCCCCGAAGAAAAATTTTGGATATATCCATACATGAGATTCGATATATCTGGGATTTTTATATATATTTGTACTTGGGGTGTTTCGGTAATTTGTACAGTCTATCTTGGACTCGATATAAATTTTTGCGATTGGGGGTTCACCTAGGGTTAAAGGAAAACACACATTTCTTTGTAATTAGAGATAATAGATAGGCATGAAGAAGAGAGCATTTGTAACCCTATTCTCCATTGTAAGTAAAGAAGCTCTCATCTCCCGTGGACGTAGGCATGTTGCCAAACCACCTATATTTTTGTGTTGTAGTTGGTTGTCTCTTTCTTTTGTATTTATTTCTTCTTTCTTGTTTTCATGGATTGCTTTTCGTTTCTACAACTTTCTCACAACATGGTTTACAATTACACCCATGAGCCAGATCCCGAATGTGGGTGAGTGCCCTGGCTAAGAACTAAGACCATGACAAATATGGCTCGAGGACTAGGTCGAAAGGCCAGACCGGCTAGGCATGGCTAGAGGTGGCAATGGATCCGGTGCGGCTGGTTGACCTCGACCCAGACCACACTTGAACCCGAACCAACGGGTCTAGAACTTGGACTTGGACCCGACTTGGTTCAGGTCCACATCTAAAACCTAATAAAAACATGAAAAACATTTTTAAAAAAATCATATATATATATATATATATATATATATATATACACACACAATGAGACTATTTACATTTAGTATAAGATGGTCACTATTAATTTTGACCATTAGATATGAAGTTGGGAGGCTGCATTTACTCTATTGACTAAACTCGAAGTTTAAAAGAAATTTTTTCGAACTTTGTGACACGCCCAAGCTATCAGATTTCACATATGATGTTTGCAAGTAAATGCGACATCTTTGTACTAAAGGTAGATGGTGTCATTGTGGTTTGTATAAGGTTGCAACCTTAAATAATCAAATTAAGGCACACCTCCAAATCTTATCATAAAAATATAATTTTGGTGTAAAAATTCTTAGGATGGCTTGAGATTCTATTTTCATCTCTAATTATAAAATCTTAAACTCTAAAAATGATTCAAATCAAGTAAATCTATAAACACTTGAATTTTTTTGAAAATCGACGGTCCGGATAATCTGTTGCGAAATAAATTATTTTTAAGACTCGAAATGTATTTTTCTTTTCATATTCATACATCTCGATGTCGAGATGATCACCTATAGGGTTTTCCAACAAGAAAATAATCCTTTACAATAGAATTTTCAGGTGCACCTTATTCTACATTTTAAGGGTGAAATGGACAAATGAGTTTTTCAACACCTTCAATAAATCTTGAAACTAAAAAAATATACATATCTTGCAGATTTTTTAACACTTATTTTTAGGTTAAAAAGGACAGTTTAGATAATTTATTGAAATATACACTTTTATTTAGAGTTTGAAATCTAATAGCTCCTCACATCCATAATGTTTAAATCGAAATTACAATTCCTAATGAGTTATTAGGTGAGGCTTTACTCATTTTGACAGGGCTGCCTATCAAACCAGTAAAAAACAACACCAATTGAATCTTCTGGTACATCTACCAAAAATTCCATTAAACTTAGAGGGGGGACCAATAAAGACGTGTAACACAAGACCCCATAGCGGATGACATGAACTCAAACGTATGCATGAAGCTCCTCTCTATGTCATGTCTTGTTTTGAGTTGCTTTTTTGACTTCAACATGCGTTGGGCATCGTTTTTGGCCGACAACATTGTTGTTTTGTTGGGGAAGTAGCAAAGCACTTTCTTTTGCACCAATTTACAAAGAACTACTTGGGGCAAATTTGCACCAGAAAAAGTCGACTTTTTGTACAGTATGCAACGTGCACTTTTGATTATTCAACAGAAAGAAAAATATAAAAAAAGAAGCCATGTGCACTTCTTTATAACTTCTAGAATAGGTTTTGGTCATCTTCGGTGGTCGTCGATGTGCACTTCTTTATAACTTCTAGAAGAGGTTTTGGTCATCTTCGGTGGTCGATCCTCAATGAGTAACAGTGGTAACTGATGTATCTATGGTGTATATTATACACATGAGTATGAATCGTATGTTCTTTTAGGAAATATAGTTTACTTCTACTCCCCCCACAAAAGATTTGTTTGGGAGGATTTTTTAAATCTGGAAAATTACATAGAGGGTTCGACTAGAATTTTCTTTTGGCTATACACGTTGCATTGGGTGATTGGTTAGAGATTTAGTAGGATATCACATATGTACAATATTAGTTTTGCTTTCTATAAATTTGGATTTATATTAATTAGTTTATTATAAATTTCAAAAATTAGGCTTATCTCAATTCTTTGCTCCAGCTAATAGATCATTGTGATTCAAATTGGGCCACCTGCCCGATGACCTGGCGGTCGACTATTGGTTATTTCACTTCCCTTAGTGCTTGTTGACTTTTATGGACGATTAAGAAACAACCAACAATATTACGATCTTTGGCTAAAGCTGATTATCGTGCCATGGTTGTAGCTACGTGTGAACTGTTGTAGCTCAAGGCCTTAATTCAGGACCTTGGTGTATCACACCCTCATCAAACGTGCCTAGACTGCGACAAGCAGGCTGCTCTTCACATTGCTGCCAACCATGTGTTTCACGAACAAACTAAGCATATAACACTTGATTATCGTCTGATCCGGAAAAAAATCCGTTCGGGCATTCTTAAAACTTTTCACGTCTCTACTAAGCACCGAGTCACATACATTCTCACCAAAGCATTAAGTCGCGAGCAATAACAATTTCTTTAAAGTAAGTTGGGAGTTAAGTATCTTCATGCGCCAACTTGAGGGAGAGTATTGGGCAATTGGTTCGGTATTTAGTAGGATATCACAGTGGTGCAACATTAGTTGTGCTTTTTATAAAGGGAAAAGTTTATATAGAGTCGAGGCTCTAAACAATCAAATTCGAGCCTACCTAAAAAATTTGATTAGAAGAAGTTGTTTTGATACCCAAATATTCTCAAATCGATCATCTCGATATCAAGATGCATGTACATGAGAAAAAATAGATTTCAGTTTTTGAAAATAGTGCATTTTATAAGGCATTTTTATACCGTCACTTGTCATGATTTTCAAGTTTTCATAGGTTTGCTTGATCTACACTATTTTTGAAGCTTTTAATTTAATAAGTAGAGATGAAAATATATTTTAATGCTGTCACAAAGATTTTCAATGTTGAAACCACAATTCTCAATACTATTTAAAAGGTGGGCTCTACATTGATCGTTTAGAGCCTTGACTCTATGCAACCACACCCTTTTTTAAATTTGCATGTCTATTAGTTAATTTGTTGTACATTTCAAAAATTAGGATTATCTCAATCTCTATAATATTGAGATTATTGTAACCAAGTTCTTTGCTCAAGAAGTGAAAGAAATAGTAAGTGTAGAGGGAAATAAAAGAATGATGAAATAGAAATGAAATAAAAATGAATGAGCAGTTGGGGTTTGATTTACAAAGAGAAGAGAATGTTTAAAAGTGAAAAAATGACGTGAATAGGGTCAAAAAATGATGGACCCGCCTAAGCTGCGTCTCTGGACTACGTATGAGGTAGCTTGAGGTAGGAAAGGATAAGAAGAGATGAAAGGGAGATGAACCCGCCTATGGTACGGGTCCGAGCTACAAAAAGGGGATGAGAGAGTAAGGGAGATAAGAAAGAAGAGAGGGAGAAAATGGACCCGCCTATGGCGTGGGTCCGAGCTTTGGGAGAGGTGAGAGAATAAGGGGAGAAGAGAGTGGGAGAGAGAGGAGTGGACCCGCCTATGGCGTGGGTCCATCAATTGGGAGAGAGTAAGAGAGGAAGAGAGAGAGGAGAATGAGAGAGTCGGAGAGGAGCAGACCCGCTTATGGCACGGGTCCATGAGCGAGAGGGAGAGAGAAAGAATAAGGGAGAGGGCCGAACCCACCTATGGCACAGGTCTGTAACTAGAGAGAGAATGCGTAAGGGAGAGAAGGAAGAGAAAGGAGAGGGGTGGACCTGCCTATGGCATGGGTCCATAACCCGAGAGAGAGAGAGAGAGAGAGAGAGAGAGAGAGAGAGAGAGAGAGAGTAAGGGAGAGAAAGAAGAGAAGGGAAAGGGGCGGGCCTGCCTATGGCGTAGCTCCATAACCCGAGCGAGAGAGAGGGAGAGAGAAAGAAGAAAAATGAGGGGAAAGAGTGCCATGCTAGCCTTAGGCATGGGTCTGGATTTGGAAGAGAGAGAGAGAGAGAGTGAGTGAGAGAGAGAGAGTGCTCGGACCCATCCTGGGTTCGAGTGAGAGAGAGAAAGAAGAGAGACAAAGAGAGAAAGAAGAGAGAAAAGAAAGAAGAGAGAACGAGAGAGGGGAAGAAGAGAGAAAGAGAGAAGGAAAAAATGGAGAGAGAAAAGAGAGAGAAAGAGAGAAAGAAGAGAGGGAAAGAGACAAGAGAGAGGAGAGAGAATAGAACTAAAATAGGCTTGAGCCTAGGTGCACCTTCATTGGTCCTTTTGCATGCACATGAGAGAGAGGTACTGGTCTTTATGGGTCTAAGTTAAGGTTTAAAGTCTATGTGTGTGGCTTATGTTTAAAGATAGGTTGAGGTATGGTGCATAGAAACTAGGGTGTATGGTATAGGGTAAGGTGAAAGATCACTAAGGTAAGGAATAGAGAGTATGAACTAGGATTGGAAGCTAGGGGTTCAAAGGTTTACGGAAGCTAAGAGTGTTAAGGCGTATGAGATTGGGAGTTAGGAATCCTAAGGTAGTTAAAACTTTGGAGTTCTAAGAAGTGTTGGGTTCTAGGGGTATTTTCTCTCTCTAGGAAATTTTTCTCTCTCCTCTCATCTTGAGTGTTGAACATGAAAGCAAAGCAAACGAACAAGCAAGAATTTCAAGAGCTTGATTGCTGATGACTAAGAGTCCATGAGAGAGCATTACAAATGACTCAAGTTCTTTATATAGAGCATCCACAACGCAAGGGTGGAACGCTAAAAAATAACCAAAATTGTAAAAAAAAAACACATTTTATGAATTAAAATATTAATCTCGTTTTTGGACCAAATGACCAAAATACCCTTTAGCACTTTTCAACAAATGACAAAACCATCCCTCCAGGGGGGCCTCTAGCCATTGCTAGGCTTCAAGAGCTTTTTTGGATGCTTATGGTGGTAATTTGAGCGATCAATCGTCATAAAATTGATGCTTGAACTATTATGCATGTTTTGATACCCTTTGATCGTCTAGAAACAAATTTTTAAAGAAGAACCCAAAATCCGATCAAGTTCCATAAACTTGTGATTTTTTTACCACCAATATGGAATGATCTATGACATTTCAGGCCTTCATTTTTTTATCACAACTTAAAGATGATGCCATCATGATCATTTTGTGATAAATTTCATCCGTTTTGATATCTGTTTGAGCATGTTCCAATTTTGGGAAGTCGCCGATAAATGGGATTCCGACGACCAAAAAAGTATGTCATTTTCCATCTCAAAATTCATATCATCCGGCTTCCAATCATTCACAAAAACTATATCAAACTGTAGATCTTTGAAACACGGTCGCAACGAACCCATACTTACAATGGTCTGATATCGGGATCTTGAGCTATGACCTCTCAAAGAATGGGATATTCTTCTTTACGAAATCTAAAATTTCATGGTTCGAGCATATATTCTCTCTAGAAATTATCTTGCTCTGGGCTACGCCATGACGCAGTGTCATATGTCAAAACGAGTGGGTCTTCGAGATCTAGCTCGTGTTCGAATTTGAGCTTAATTGGACTGAAACGAGCAAGTTATGAGCATTTAAAAATCATCAAGAAATGAGAAAACACAATTTCCATAAAGAGAAACTGGATCACTGAGGCTGCACCGCAATAGTGTAAAACCCACCATTTTACGGTAAGTTACACTTGGAATGGTCCCGGGGGGTTCGATTGAGCCGAAATTTGGTCTCTGATGGTTTTTCGATATCACGGATGCAACGGTGGTAGTGTGATACTATTTTGAGGCCCATCGAATAGGGATATAGATATAGGATCCATTTTCAGCATGATAGGAACTGAATTTGAAAACCAAGTTTTGTCCTGATCATATCAAAACTTGTCAGAAAGCGACAATACTTTGTGGGTATCCTTAAGGTATCCAAAACTACCACTTCATGCAATTTGAGGCCATTCTGATACTTCTTCAGAGGTCACCCAATTCTAGGCTTATTGCAACAGTATTCCCGCATATAGAATTTTAGAGAGAGATAAGAAGCCTTTTAAGAAAATTAATTACGCCGCACACTATTTTGTGGTAGTTCTTTCATTGTATTTATAATGGTAATACAATTGTTGAATACACACTTTCCTATCTTGTTATTTGCAATATACACTTTTATGTCTTGTTATATTCTCATCTCAAAAGGAAATGACAATATTTCTGTTGCGGCCTTTCTAAAAACTAGAATTGGATATTGTTTCTATTACTCCCCCTCAAACTCGGCAAAGTAGGCATTTGAAGCCCGAGCTTGAAGCAAAATCTTGAAAAAACATCTCGTGGCAAAGGCTTGGTGAAGATATCGGCAACTTGATTGCGAGAGGAAACAAAATGAGTGATAAGTAATCCAAGAGTAACATTTTCACGTACAAAATGATAGTCTAACTCAATATGCTTTGTCCGTGCATGAAAGACATGATTAACTATCATATAAAGAGCACTAATATTATTACAAAAAAGTGTTGGTGGCTGAGAAAGAGGCAACCCAATGTCCCGAAGAACCAAAGAACGGCATGTCAATTCTGCTGCAGTGGATACCATAGATTAGTATTCCATTTCAGCATGAGCCATAATCGACTGTTTCTTAACACTCTAAGATATGCAGTTAGAACTAAGATAGATGCAAAAACCAATAGTTGAAAAACGAGTAGTTGGATACCCAACCCAATCTGCATCAGAGATGACATATAACTCAAGGGAACTGACAGATAATATTCTTAAACCACAAGATTGTGTACTATTGAGATAATGAATAATCTGTTTAAAAGCCTGAAAATGTGCAATTATAAGGACATGCATAAATTGACATATTGTATTAACACTATAGGAAATTTCTGACCATGTTATGGTAATGTATTGGAGCGCACCAATAGTGCTCCGATAAAGAGAATGATCAGGAAATGAATCAGAGTTCCCATGAATATTATTCTTTATTGCCACTGGTGTTGAATAGGTTTGACACCAAGCATCTGTGCACGATCAAGAAGATCTCGGGCATATTTACTTTGAGAGAGAAAAATCCCACCTAAAAAATAAGATACCTCTATGCTAAGAAAGTAGTAAAGAGTCCAAGATCTTTCATTGCAAATTCCTTTCCAAGTTTAGAAATGAACAATTTTAAAAGATCTGAATTATCACCAGTAATAATAATATCATCAACATCAAGGAAAAATATAATAGTACCTTGAGTAACGAGAAACAAATAGAGATGAGTCAGCTATGTTGCAATAAAACCCCGATGATAATAAATAGGCACTAAATTGATCAAACCAGATCTGAGGTGCTTGCTTGAGACCATATAGAGCTATTTTTAATCAGTAAATATGATTTTGATATTTTGAGCTCACAAATTCAGGAGGTTATTCCATAAGAAAGTCATGCAGGAAGTAATTTTCACATCAAGTTGTTTGATAGGCCAGTGGCGCACAATAGCTATGGTGAGCACAATCCGGATACTAGCAGGCTTAATAACATGATTAAATATTTCAGAGAAATTAATTTCAACAATCTGATTATATCATTTAGCAACTAGTCTGGCCTTAAGTCTCACTAAACTTCCATTAGACCTTAATTTAGTCTTATAGACCCAATGACAACCAACAACATTTATACTTGAAAGACGTGGAACTAGCTCCTAAGTTGAATTAACATGTAGAGCTTCAATTTCTTATTCCATATCACATGAAGCCGACCTGGATGACTCAAGACAGACTTAATTGTTTTAGGCTCTGAAGGGATAGCTTTAACAGTAGGAGCACTTGAAATTGCTGCCATGGAGGGGAGAATCTAAAGTCTTCGAGTACCATCTTGAGATCTTGTGACCATGTGATGATGATGATGCTCAGAGACTGGTAAAAAATTCAATTGGTTGGTTTCTTAAGTGGCAACATTTTCATCACAATGATTGTGTATTGGATCATCCTAGACATCTTGGATTGGTGTTGCAGATATCTTCCTCCATAAGAGAAGTGAATGGACCATCATTAGTGATGGGCAAAGTAGGACCTGAAGAGCCAGATACATCAAGGACCTCCTGCATAGGTAGTTTATGTGGAGGTGATGAATCAAAAAATGGAAGAGTATGTATGTCAGACTCATAACAATCTAATCATTCTGCATAGGTGGAAAGCTTCCTCCTGAACCTAAGCATTGTCAAACAAAGAATTGGAGTTAACATAAAGATAAGTATTTTCATCAAATACAATATGTATAGGGATATAGACTCGGCCTATGGGTGGATGTAGACATTTGTAGCCCTTAAGCCCAAGAAAACACATGGAAAAGAGTGGGGACTAAATTTATTTGCAGCATAGCCTCGAAGATATGGAAAATCCCAACACCAAATACTCAAAGCGAGAAGTAGTCTGGTAACCGTTCAAACAATAATAAGTATGGTGAATCTATCTTTAAATTGGTTGAGGGAATTCTATTGATAACAAATACGGCAATATGAAGGCTTCAACCCAAGAACGTTTAGGAATTCCTACATGAAACATCATTGTAAGACTCAATTCTACGATATTTCTATATTTCCTTTTAGCTATTTCATTTTGCTCAAAGGTTCCCGGACATGATAAATGTTGCATGATTCCATTGTCATTAAGATGAGCAATAAATTCTTTCTTAGGAAATTCACCACCTCTATCTCATTGAAAAACTTGAATTCTTTTATCAAACCTCCTTTCAATCATGCAATGAAATTTCATAAATGCAGTGAAAAATTCAGATTTTTGTTTCAAAAGATAAATCTAAGTAAAAGAAGTATAATCATCAACAAACATCACATAAAATCGACAGCTCTGATTAGATAAAATTGGAGCAGGATCCCATAAATATGAATGAATCTTAAAGCGGTTCAGTAGAGGTTTTATCAACACCATTAAAAGGAAGCTTACAACTTTTTTCCGTCTAACAATTAACACAAATTGAATGATACTTGTTTCATGCATCAATATCTATCAATTGTTTAGATTCTAAGTAACAAACAACTTTATTTTGAGGATGTCCAAGTCGTTGATGCCACATATCTTCTGATATTAAAGCTTGATTCACTTCTTCAAGTGCACACAATACTCCCTTTCTACTCTTGCTGACCAGAGTTCTCCCTGTGCTCATTTCTTTAATTAGAAAACCATTAGTTGAGAACTAAAAAAGCAAGGAAAATCTGTTGTAATTTGGGTAACAGATAATAGGTTCTTTTTCATTTCAGGCATCAAGAAGATATTAGAAACATTGAATCTTTCAGAGCCAATAACAATATTTGTATCACCAACATGTGAAATAGTTAATTGTTCACCATTCCCAACCTTGACTCTATCTGTGCCTCCATAGGGATGAAGATTTTGTTGCTTGCTTGGATCTCCTATCATATGAGTGGAGGCACATGTGTCCGAGAACCATTTTGAGTCTTGTGACTTAGATATAGTTATTACAGCAAGGGCTCTCGAGAGTTGAAGACACGTTGACAACCAAAGTTGTTCGTCCACCTGCCTTTGTAATTTTGGTTACCTTTGTTGGATCCAAAAAATTTTTGTTGTCCAATAAAGGCCATATTTCGATTTGGATCTGAGTGTTATTCAAAGACATGAGGCTGATTTCTAATCTCATGACTTTGAAAAAAAGGTATAATTTCATAATAAGAAAGGACCGAAGGCTTAAGCATAGTGGTAGCAAAACTCTCATATTTTTTACCAAGTCCATTGATACACCAAAAAACCTTATTTTCATCTAGTACAGGTTTTCCAATAGCTGCCAAATTATCACATATACTCTTGAATTTACATATGAATTCTGATAGGGTTGAACTCTCTTTCTTGCAGAGTTGGAGTTGCTGGTAAGTTGCTGGTAAGTTGGAACTCTCGAGCCTGAGAATTACCTGCATAGGTATTCTTCAGGCATTTCCAAACTTCTACAGAAGTCTTGAGGCCAACAACAAGGCCAAGACATTCTTCTGATAATGTCCATGTGATCCAAGCTTTAAGAAACCGGTCGGACTTCAACCATGATTTGTAATATGAGTTTTCGATTTCACTCTTACCATCAGGAGAGGAAATCTTTGGGCTTGGTGGTAGGGTAATCACCATTAATTCCTGACTCTCAATGAGGGAGCATTTGAGTTTCCCATAAGAGATAGTTGTTCTGTGTAAACTTAATAAACACAAAGTTTCCTATGTTAAGGATGGAAGGATATGGATATATTTGTTCGACGATGATAAAGTATCCATTGGAGCGAATATGTATTTGAAGGGAGAGGGTGAGAGAGTGAACTTGAGGGTCTTTTTTTTATAGAGAAATTGGATACGCAAGAGAGGGTGATATGAGTTGTGCTTGACTTGGTTATTAGGGTAAGAAATAATATAGATAGTGGAGTCGGTTTTAATGGTGATGGAGAGAGTGGGTTAATTAAGGATGTGAGGTTAGAATATGGGAGAGATAAAGAGAGGGAGTTGGATGTGCGATGGGATGAAGCTTAAGAAGCCAAGAAGGTGAAACAATGAGGTGATGATAGAGTTTTTAATGGCTAGAAGGGAAAAATAAAAATTAAAAAACGTGAGAGGGAAAAGTGGTACAAGGAAAAAGAAGAAGAAGAAGACGATAATGGCTTAATAAAAATAAAAAATAAGTCAATATGAGCTTGCTGTCCACTTTAGATTGGAAAACTACTTCAAGATGAATTGCTGAGAGGATCGGTGATGACCATATAAAATTTTAAGGAGAGAGAGAGCAACTCTTTTTTAAAAAAGCAATTGTGTCCCACATTACATTGTAGTGGTTCTTACATTGTATATATAATGGTTATAAAATTGTGTAATACATACTTTTCTATCTTGTGAAATACAACATATATTTTTCTATCTTGTTGCATTCTTATTTCAAAGGGAAATGACAATATTTTTATTGTGACCTTTCCAAAAATTGAAATTGGATATTGTTTCTATTACCATAGTTTGGCGGCGTCTTGGGTGTGACAAAACTAAGTTATTACTAGATCTCTTGTTATTCGTCTCGATATAAAAGGGCATCCAAAATGACATATAACAAAAGAAATATAATATGAGGTGCCGTGCATTTGCATTAACGTTTCAAACCACATAATAGTGAGAGGGAAGTGATTTGAATGCTATGGAAGAAGGCCTTACGTGTGGGCTTACGTCATCTAGCTACCAGGGTTACTAGTTCAGTGAACAATTTACATTTATTAGTGGACAAGCCGTACAAGATTTTAGCGGATACACTATACTATATTTGGTTTACTTAAATTTATCAATGGAATCTGGATTGATAGGGGAAAAGGGGCTGGGTCGTGGTGTTAGCACCCGAATACCTAGTTTTGAGTTTCATTGACACCTGCTAACTCCTAATTTATTTAATAAAACGGGTAAGGATTTTTCTTTTCCACTGAATTACACGAAAAACAAAAAAACAAAAAAAAGAAAGGGTTGACTTCAACCCAATCAAAATAGATAAAGACTCACCTTATAACTCATCGAAAATTGCAATTCAAGCATGGAAGAACTCTTATAATGATTATCTCGACTTGAGATTTTATGGTTGTGAAAAAAAATTAAGATTTCAATATCTAAAAATAATATATATTGTGACAAATTATTGAGACTTTTTATTTCACATTAAAAATAAGTGTTTCACAAATTCGCAAGATCTGTACCATTTTTCGAACTTCACATTTTAATCTCGGTTTGTTAAAAATTAATTCTAAACAACCATGAAGTTTTTCGTTGCCAAAAATGCTTCTCAGAAAAGTTTTTGAAGTGAAGCTTTATTTTGTTTCCATAAAGCATATGCCTTAACAAATTTCTTCCTTTAACAATCGGTTATTTTTTTTGGCTGCTTTAAGGTACGGGCTTATTTACTTTAGAAGACTACAAAAAAATCTTGAAAAGGAAACTTTTTAGACAACTTATCCTTAATCAAGTTTTTATTAATAACCTTTACCTCAAATTGACCATCTCAACAAAGTAAAAAAATGTAATATTTTATTTTATTAGATAAAAATAAAATAAAATATTACTGAACCGCCCCTATTTTTTTTGTGGACAATTCCCATTTTGTGTTGGACTGCATGCTCAAAGTGTCAGACTACCCTTATTTTTTGTTGGACGGTATGCTTTCCAAAAGCTCAAAATATTGGACCGCCCCTATTTTGTATCGGATTGCATGTCCAAAGTACCAGACCGCCCTTATTTTTTGCCGGACAACCCCATTTTGTGTTGCATCAAATGCTTTCAAGAAGATATTTTAATCTTTATTTTTTTTATTTTTTTGACTTTGGGGCATTTGTTAAGAAAATTAAATTTGAGGTAAAAAGAAGTTGTCTAGAAAGTATTGGTTTTTGAATTTTCCCAATTTTCATCTCATAGTTGCTCTTTCTTTGACTTCCTTCCTAGTTTTCTAAATTTTGTTTACGTTTGACTACTCTACAAGAGGATGAGTCGTTAACTTCTTGCCCACGCAAGTAAAACGTTTGACTACTCTACGAGTGAATGAGTCGTTAGCTTCTTGCCCACGCAAGTAAAATATAGCGTGCGAGCGTTCTCAGCCCGCTCTGACAGGCAGCAAACGTCCCGGCCGTCCTACCCTGAAATATTAAAATAAGACAAGACGTATATAGGCTGAATGCTTCATCTAAATACTAGCCACACCACACCACACCACATAGATCTATCTCCAAGCAAGCGACTCTGGAGTTCTCTCCATTGCTTTAGCTGAAAGAGTTTTGAGGATGGTTATGGAGGGCGAGGGAGAGTCAGAGCAGAGTCACAATGTTGTGTTATTCCCATTTATGGCTCAGGGCCACATGATACCCGTGCTCGACATCGCGCGGATGCTTGCGGACCATGGGCTCGCCGTGACTCTGGTCACCACCCCTCTCAATGCGGTTTGGATCCGGCCGATCTTGGATCGTGCGGCATCGTCAAGCTGCAGGGTGCGTGTTCTTGACATTGAGTTCCCTTGCGCCGAAGTGGGCCTGCCAGAAGGTTGCGAGAGCATGGACCTTCTGCCTTCGAATGATTTAAAGATCAATTTTCTCCGGGCCACCGAGTTGCTCCAAGAGCCCTTTGAGAAGCTCATCAGACAGGAGGTGGAGAATCCCCTCTGTATCATCTCGGACATGTTCCTCGGGTGGACGGTGGAGACGGCGAAAGTCCTCGGCATCCCGAGAATTGTTTTCCATGGGACCAGCTGTTTCAGCTGTTGTTGCTCATCCTGCATCCATGAAAAGAAGCCTCACATCAACGTGGGCTCAGACACCGAGCCCTTCATGCTGCCCGGCTTGCCACACGACATTAGGCTCACCAGAGCCCAGCTGGCCGAGTTTAGTAAGGGGAATTCAGAGTTGATGGCTGCTGGGTTTAGCAGAGTTTTAGAGGAGATGAGGCGAGCGAATGCCCACAGTTACGGTTCTATTGTGAATAGCTTCGAGGAGCTGGAGTCGGAATATGTGAACCATTACAGGAACGTGGTGGGGATGAAGGCGTGGCCCATTGGGCCGGTGTCCCTTTGCAACCGAGACCAGATTGACAAGGCAGAGAGGGGAAAGAAGGCCTCTGTCGACGAAAGCGCGTGCCTAAGATGGCTCGACTCGCAGAAGCCAGAGTCGGTCGTGTATGTATGCTTCGGAAGTTTGTGCCGTCTTGCCCCGCAGCAGCTAACAGATATCGGACTCGGCTTAGAGGCCTCCGGGCTGCCGTTTATCTGGGTATTGAGAGGGGACAGAGAGCAGGTGGACCAGTGGCTGCCCGAGGGCTTCGAGGAACGCGTGAAGGGCAGGGGAATGGTAATCAAAGGATGGGCGCCGCAAATCCTGATCCTCTCACACCCAGCCACCGGAGGGTTCGTGACGCACTGCGGCTGGAATTCGACGCTGGAGGGCCTGACTGCGGGGCTCCCAATGGTGGCATGGCCACTTAATGCGGAGCAGCCGATGAACGCAAAGCTGGTGGTGGACGTGCTGAAGGTAGCGGTGCCAATCGTCTTCGACACCCAAGGAGTGGTGCCCAAGGAGGCGGTGGAGCAGGCGGTGTCGGAGATGATGGGGAATGGTGAGATGAGGGGGAGGGCGAGAGAGTTGGGGGAAATGGCGAGGAGGGCAGTGGAGGAGGGAGGGTCGTCTTATATGAACCTCACCCTCTTCATTCAGGATATGATCGCTTATAAGAAGGCGCGCACCATGGACACCGCTCCTGTATGTGATTCTCCTCCTCCCTGTACTTCATCTGAATGAAAAGGTGGATTATTCACCATCAGAATGTCGACAGAGGCATTACTGTCATTGATTTTTATGATGTACTTTTTCGTAGTGACTTATTAAAGTAGAGATTGCTTGTAAAACCAAGCCAAAAGATTTCACTTCTAAGGGATTTTTGTGATGTGCTTTTGTTTTGTAGTGAGTTATTAAAGTAGGGATTGTACGTCCTAAGGCCAGTACATTTCATGCTCCAAACCGAGCATGCTGCCCATTTATTCTTTTATGTAAAACTGCATCTAGATGTGTTTGTAGCACACTAAATTTTGAGAATCTATTCTCTTAAACACTTATATAAAGGTCAATAGATTTTTTTCAATTTACAATCCCTACGGGCTTAAATAAAAAAATTTATTCTTTTATGTAAAACTTTATCTAGATGTGTTTCTAGCACTCTAAATTTTGAGAATCTATTCTCTTAAACACATATATAAAGGTCGATAGATTTTTTTGAATTTACAATCCCTATGGGCTTAACTGAACATTTCTAGATATCAATGATGTCAAGCAAAATCTAATCCCATAGAAAATCTGTGTTTTGTGGAGTTCAGCTTCCCCTTAGCTATAGGGTTAGCTATAAGGCTTAATTTTTAATAGTTGGAAATGTCTATGTGGAAGTATGAAGGTAATTGAGAGGGACATCTCTTATAGCTAATGTCTATAGAATGTAATTAGTTCTTAGGAAAATTATTGGCACTGTTGTTAATATCATAGTTAACAACATATTGGATATTTCGAAAAGGATGAATACTATCTCAATGTGGAGATAGATATGATTTATTGGGTTCTCTATCGATCCCAAGCAAAAGGAGAAAGAGAGAAATGGTTGACCGTAAGTGATCAATATTGTTTTGTTTCCAAGTGAACCAAACCAAGAGAAAGTTATGGGAATGATGCACGTGATGGGGTCACCAATAATACAAAGTTTGACGGATAAAGTGGGTTGTTTCTTTTTGGGGCTTTATCCTTTTTACAAAAAACAAGAAAAAGAAAAAAGCCAACCAAATATAGACACTCTATTGGTAGAAGAGTGTAAAAACTCACCAAAAATCTCAGGATGGAAAATGAAAGAAACACAAGTACTGCGGCTGAAATACCACGGTGAAAAATTATGATAAGTAGGGTAATTTAGCTTGATAAATTGATAACGGAGATCAGCCAGGCAATCATCAATAATTATCGTATATCACGAGACCATTTGTTTTTGTCACTTGAAGTCACAATTGCTACTAGCCATTCCATGTAAAACTAGGTGGCTTGAAGTGCATCACAAAATTAGGGATTTTTTTTTTTTTTTTTCTGAAACTTTAAGTCTAGTCAATGACACACTCGCAACTATTTGATTTGAAATCTAACGGACAAAAGTGATTATGACTTTCTTGTGTTAAAAATAATTGGACTCTTTATATACTCATGTAAAAAAAAAAAAAAACAATTGTCCCTTACTTACAACATTAATACTTATATTTTTAGTTTAGTAAATATAGACTCAAGGCATAGCTGGCGAGAATAATGGGTTACTACAACACCACATAATAAGTTCTATCTCTTTGAATAGAGATCCCTTTTCCTGATCTACCAAAAAAAATGCAAGATTTACATCCAATGGTCGATATTCATCCCATTTCTCTACTGCTTAAATCTCAAGCGCGAGAGTTACTTTCGCTAGGAGGGGCATCTATTGCTAGGGTTTCTTAGGAAAGGAAGAGATATAGGGACGTGGGCCTTCTTAGCAATTTTTAGAGGCAATTGAGGTGGGAAGGCCGAGAATGAGTTATGCTTCATTGATTCTCTATAGTCATATTTGTATAGGGCATTTGGAGAGATAAATATAGTTGAGGTCTTTTGTGTTAAGTTTGGTGATAGTCAAAATCACCATACCTATGTTTTCATTAAAAGATTAAGGGTATTAATGTAAAAAGAGAAAGAGTTTCTTAAGAAATAAGAAAAAACTTAAGGTGATCTCTATAAAAGAGAATCTATGAAGACATAATACGATCATTTGAGGGTCAACCATTTGGGGGTTATGGGAATGAATCTTCAATATGGAGATGAGTTTCCAAGAGAGAGAGACATGACCTTCTAAAGAGAGGCGGTATTCCAATGAGTTTCGGGTTAGTTAACTTTTACTTTTAGAGAGAGAAAGTCTTTCAGTTGTTCTCGAGGTTATCTTTCTGATAGTGGTATTGCGGTGCGAAAGAAGATATTGATCGACGTTGTTACTATGTCAAGAGAGAGAGTTTAGAAAAAAAGATCAATGATGATATTTTACCGATATTTAGATATAACTATTATTTCTTGTAATCTAAAACTGTAATCTTTATTGTGATAGTGGATTTCGACTTGCCGAAGCCGTGGATACAACCTTATGGGTGAACCACGTAAATTGTGTGTTGTTATGGTGTGATTTTTATGTTTGCTTTATTTCTTTCGCTTGATTTATAGTTGTATCAATCATCGTAGCATTTAGCCAATCATGCACAAGATCTTGGGTGGGATCCCAAGATTTGGGATTCCCAAATCCGCAAGCGAGGGATTTTCGAGAACCCTACAATTGGTATCAGAGCACAAGGTGTATACAGGGCTGAGGTTTACATTAAGAAAAGATGAATGGTGGAGTTTGATGGATACGTGATTTGAGGTGGAGAAATATGGAGGCAAAGTGTTTGTGAAAATTCCACAATGGAGGCAAGTGAGAAAAAATCAAGAAAACTGTTCAATGAAGGCCGACAAGATAATATGGTGATTTTACTATCAAGGTGGAGATTGTTAGGTTTGGTGATAGTCAAAGTCACCATACCTATGTTTTCAATAAAAGATTAAGGATATTATGGTAAAAGAGACGGGCTTTCTTGGGGGAACAAGAAATAAGCTCAAGGTGATCTCTATAAAAGAGAATCAAGGAAGACATAATGCCATCCTTTGAGAGTCATCCTTTTGGGGGTTATGGGAATGGATCTCCATTATGAGATGGGTCTCCATTAGAGAGAGACCTGGCCTTCGAGAAAGAGGCAGTATTCCCAAGAGTTTTTAGTTGTTTAACTTTCACTAAGTCTCTCGGTTGCTCTTACGATTCTTCTTTTCAATAACGGTATTGCAATGGGAAAGAAGATATCGATCGACGATGTTACTCGGTCGGGAGAGCGTGTTTAAAAGGAAAGATTGATAATGGTCTTTTATCGATGTTTAGAGATATGTATTATCTTTTGTAATCCAAAACTATAATTTTCATTGTGATAGTGGATTTTGACTTGCCGAGAATGTAGATGTAGCCCTATAGGTGAACCATGTAAATTGTGTGTTGTTGTGATGTGATTTTTATATCTGCTTTATTTCTTGCACTCGATTTGTAGTTGTATTCATCTACTTCGTATTTAGCCAATCATGTACAGGATCTTAAGTGGGATCCTGTATTTGGGATTCCCATTTTCGCAAGCAAGGGGTTTCCAAGAACCTTATAATCAACACCGTCGATAACATCCTCTTTCTTACATGGTGATCTTGATGAAGAAATTTATATGTATCAACTTGAAGGTTTTGAGAACAAAACCAATCATAACGTAATTTGCAAGTTGAAAAAGAGATTGTGTGGTTTAAAACAAGCATCTAGTCAATGGTATAAGAAATTTGATAGTTTTATACTGCGTGAAGGTTATTCTAGATATGAATTCGAACATTGTATATACTTCAAGGGTTCAACATATGATTCTTTTACAGTTTTGTTTCTTTGTGTTGACGATATGCTTGTTGCTAGCAATGATCTGAGTGAAATCAAGCGTTTAAAGCATGATATGTCCAAGTATTTTGCCATCAAAGATCTTGGACCAGCCAAGAAGAATTTGAGTATGCATATCCATAGAGATAGAAAGCAAGATAAGCTTTGGTTAAGTCATTCTGAGTATATTTCTAAAGTTCTTGAGCGTTTTAATATGATTGACTGTAAACCTGTTTCTACGTCATTAGTTACACATTTTAAGCTGTCTAAAAAGGACCATCTAATGAATGATGTAGATAAAGTAAGATGGAGAATGTTCTATATACTTATGCAGTGGGTAGTTTGATATATACAATGGTTTCTACTAGACCTGATGTTGCCCATGCAGTGGGAATTGCTTCCATATTTATGTTTAATCCAGGTTGGGAACATTGACAAGCAGTTAAGTGGATCCTTCGATATTTGTAGGGGACACGAAATGTATGCTTGTGTTTTGGGAACTCATCATTGGAAGTTGTTGGTTATGTAGATGCAGATTATGCAGGATGCCGTGATATTAGACGATCTACCACTTGGTACATTTTTCAAAGTTGGCGGTGGTGCAGTCAGCTGGATGTCAAGGTTGCAAGATATTGTTGCTTTGTCGTCGACTGAAGTTGAATATGTGGCATTGGCAGAGGTAGCAAAAGAGATGATTTGGTTGAGAACGTTACTTGAATAATTTGCGTGAAACAAGATAAATATGTTGTGGATTGTAATAACTAGAGCGTTATTCATCTATTTAAGAATGCATCTTATCACTCCAAGACAAAGCATATAGAAGTCAGATACCATTTTATTCGGTTGGCCCTTGAGCGTAAAGATTTGCCGGTGGACACGATTCACACTGAAAAGAATGTTTGTCGATTTGTTGAAAAATGTTGTCTCAATTGAAAAGAATGTGATGTGTAGAGGACTTTCAAGGTTAGATGAGACGTAACCTCAAGTGAATAGAGAGTGGTGTATTGGTGGTTATTTGAGAGGCTTTTTGATTTGTCTTCAAGTGAGAGATTGTTACATACGTGAAGACAAAATCACACATGTGTGTATTTTATTTGACTTTTCTCTCTTTTATTTAGGGTCATTGTATTGCATCTAATCCAATGGTTGTAGTATTGTAGGAACTTTACTCTTTTAAAATGACTAAAACCCTTTTGTTTAGAGAGAGAAAGAGTGAGAAAAAGAAAGAGGGATTCGGTTGCAATTAGGTTTTCTCTTGAGGGTTGTTGTATGCTATATTTTAGAGAGAAAAAATGATCAAAAGCTTGAGCCCATTGTGGGTTTGTTATGTGTCAACTTTTAGTGAGAGAAAGTACGAAAGACGACCTATTTTTTAGTGTTCTTGGTGCCTTGTTTAGAGTGAAAAAAGGCCGTTGGAAATTGATGTTTTTAGCTCATTTTCACCATGTAATCTTCTCAACTCAGTAAGTAAAGTCTCGTGTCATTCTCCTATGGATGTAGATCACGATTTGTGAATGAACCACGTTAAATATTTGTGCTATGTGGATTGAATGTTGTTGGATTTTTATTCTATATTTTTACTTTGATATTATGTAGTTTTCATTACTTGTTTTTATTGATATGAATGCACAATAGCTGTGAATGTTATAAACACTTGTTGATTTTTCCACCAATCGATTACAACATTTTGATTATGCAAAACCCTGTTAGTTGGACACTTCTCTTTCATAGGGATGTAAGAGATGGATACCAAACAAGTTTGAGTACGTCCATACTTGGATTATGTGTAATATCCTTGATAAAGTCATAAGTAGGCACTTACTTGCCGTGATTAAAGGAAGAAGCAACACAACATATGAGTATAATTGCTATTCTTTAGATCTCTTTCAAGCCATAAAGCTTTAGGCTTTGATTTTTTGCATTTCCATATATCACTCTATTGGGTTTGGTGATAGTCAAATTACTATACTCGTATATTTTTTTAAATATTAAGGATATTATGGTAAAAAAAAAGAAAAGAGAAAAACTTTATTCAAAAGCAAAAAAGTAATCTTTATATAAGAGGGTTAAAGAATACATAACACTCATCCTTTTGACAGTCACCCCTTTTGGGGTAATGTGAATGGATCTCCGGTATGGAGATGAACCTGCAAGAGAGAGAGAGACATAACCGACGAGAGAGATGCGGTATTCTTATGAATTTTGAGTTGGTAAGGGTTCCACTTTTAGAGAGAAAAAATCTCTTTGTTGCGTTCGAGGTTATATTTCTGATAGCAATATTGCGATAGGAATCAAGGTATTGATCAACGATGTTGCTCAGTCGGGAAAGCGAGTTCAGAAGGAAAGATTGGTGATAGTCTTTTACCAATGTTTAATGATAAATATTATCACTTGTAACCCAAAATTGTAATATTAATTGAGATAATAGATTTCTATTTACCGAGGCCGTAGATGTAGCCCTATGGGGTAAACCACGTACATAATGTAGCTTTATGGGGTGAACCACATAAATCGTGTGTTGTGGTAACGTGCCATTTTATGTTTGCTTTATTTTTTGCACACGATTTATAGTTGTATTCATCTACTTCGCATTTAGCCAATCATATACATGATCTTGGATGGGAACTTGTATTTGGGATTCCTGGTTGAATCAAGGCATTTCGAATGAATTGGCCTTGAAAGACGTCTATAAGATATCTGATGCTTATACTTTGGCCTTAAAAACAAAGGAAATAGTAAATCTTAGCGTTGGGAGAAACCACTCAGTAACAAGAGGTTCTACTTCAACACAGGGGCAGCAAGGTTTGACCTTTATAAGACCACCTATAGGATGTGGAAACCAAATCTCTCAGAATTTTTCAACTAGGCCAAACCCTAATATGGTGAGAGGTGGTGTTGAGAGAGGGCTTGGAGCACCTCAAACACCTCATGATAATATACAAATTGTGTGTTTCAAGTACCAACAGCCTGGCCATAAGGCATTCAATTGCCCCTCACGTCAATCCCCTGTCAAAGTTAATTTGGTCGAAGAAAATTATGAAGAAGAAGTCGATGAAGGATACACCTATGAAGGCTAATGTGATATTGGGATGAGCCAGACTTATGAAGGGACTGAGCCTTTCAAAGGTGAGATTGATGACTTATATGGAGATAAAGGGGGTGAAGCGTTAGTTATCCAGCGAATCATTCTATCAACCCCAAGATCTAGAGAGGAGTAGAAGTGACTGAGGCACAATATTTTTCGAACAACATGTACATCAGGAGGCAAGATATGCACAATACTAATTGATGATGGGAGTAGTAAAAATATTGTGTCTAAAAAGATAGTGGATAAACTTCAATTGAAAGAATATAAGCACCCACGCCATATCACATCCAATGGTTCAAGAAAGGCGGTGAGGTACTAGTTCTTACTCGATGTTTAGTTTTTTTTTCCATTAGTGCTAATTATAAAGACGAAGTGTGGGGCGATGTAGTACCTATGGATACATGTCACATATTACTTGGTAGACCATAGCTCAATGATCATGATATGGTGCATAAAACTAGACCAAACACTTATTCTTTTGTTAAAGATGGTATTAATATCATGATCTACCATGTGAAGCAACTTCCTACACCTAAATCCGCTAAAAAGGAGGGTTCAAAGTGGCTTAATGGGCAAAATTTAAAAGGGGGCAGGAAGGATATGGATGTGATTTATGTGTTGCTCGCAAAAAAAAAATATGTACCGACTACAATTCCTAGGTCTCTTGAACCTCAGCTTGAGAAATATAAAGATTTGATGCCTGAAAAATTACCTAATAGTCTTTCTCCAATGAGAAATATTCAGCATCACATTTACTTGGTGCCTGGTTCTAGCCTACCGAATTTGGCCCATTATCAAATGAGCTCCATCGAATATGAAGAGTTGCACAAACAAATTGTTGATTTGCTTAAGAATGGATCGATTCGAGAAAACATGTCACCATGTGCTGTCCCTACATTACTTAGTCCAAAGAAAGATGGGTCATGGAGGATGTGTGTGGACAGTCGAGCAATTAATAAAAGTACAATCAAGTACCGATTTTCCATATCCAAGATCGATGATATGTTAGATATGCTTAGTGGAGCTAAGGTTTTCTCAAAGATTGATTTATGGTGTGGGTACCATCAAATTCGGATTCGTCCTAGGGATAAATAGAAGACCGCATTCAAAACTCGAGATGGACTATATGAGTGGCTTGTGATGACATTCGGGCTTTCTAATGCCCAAAGCACATTCATGCGCCTAATGCACCAAGCACATTCATGCGGCTAAGAAATATCAATCGAACTTTACAAAAAAGTATCAAAACACTAATATACTACAATTTCCAGTAAAAGAGTGGTTGATCCACTTAATTGTTGATGATCAGCATGAACAACCTTTGACAAGGCTTGAAACAAAAATGCTAATGCAGCTGCACCCCATGCATACTGACCAGCTACGTCAATATCCTAAAAAAGTTGTAAGTAGATTGTAGGGACTGTACTATCTGTGGAATCCGTAAATATTGTGCACCTTACTAGATATAAGAGGTAGGCATGGGTGTATCGTATAAGAGTAGTACAATTATAGTTATCTGGTATCTGATTAAACATGTTCCTCAACCATGTCCGTCGGATAAAGGAATGGCTATGACCAGATGGCAGCTGTCCTATCATGCAGATTATATGTTCCTCGTAGTTCTCCACTCTCCTCACGGTTACAGCTACACCAATCACCCTTAACTGAAGAATTTTCCAGGTATCTTCAAGTATTGGCATCATCTCTCCGATGTCTGTATTAAAGTGCCACTTGTTTGTCTTAGCGTGCCACCTCTCGATGATTGTAAATAATGTGCCGCGGTCATGCTGATTCATCGATACTATAGTCAAAGGGTACAATCTTGATCTCCTGACCAAATCAATTTGGTCATTGTTTGTTAACGGCCATGCAACATTTGCATTAGGTTTCTCATCAATTTTGAGGATATTTTTTTGATCCTGAAATAGAATTTGTCATTTCAGATACTTAAAAAATATATTGATTAACTAACATGATAGACACAGAATATAATTCTAAATATTTCTACTTACATCCCTTTCCCATATCTTCTGTGATATATGTTCTCTTTGTCTAGTGAGCAATGAAGGAATCTCAGGACCTTTATGGAAAGGTGCATCTTTTGTCATGATCACTGTTCAAAAAGCCATCATACATAAAAAATCATTGTACATCAAAAAGCAAAAAACTATTCATTAATGAACATTTTCATAGTAAATGACACAATAGTATGATATTCAAATGTCCTACCAAGTATTCTTTAAATCCCTGATGAATTTGGTACCTATATTTAAAACCACTATATCTGAAACTTACTCTCTAATCCAAAAAATAACTCATGCCATCAAAGAAGTGCAGCATATTCAATATAAAGCTGATGTTATTACAGAAAAGTGCACTATCAAATGAGACAATTTACATTAGAATGAACTAATTCCGAATCCAAAATAAAACAATCAAAACCATGCGTTGGAACTTCAAATAATAAGTGCAGTGTTCAATACTTGAATCGTTGTACAAATAGACAAACATAAACCATCATTCATGTGCACAATATATTTTTCGCTCAAATAACCCCAAGATCAAACAATTTCCATGATCATCAAACTTGATCGATTTGTGAGTCAGAACATGGATTTTTGTAGATGATTCCAATTTATAAAAAATAAGCCAACAACCAATCTATTTTATGGTGAAATAAGATAGAACAAAAATGTTCGGGGGATTTTCTATTTATTGCTCAAAGAACTCCAAAACTAAACGAAAATCTCTGAAATAAAATATATGAAATTAAATCTTACCTAAAAAAGGTATATGAGGGAGAGAGAAATTGAGATTGAACACCGGCAGCGTTGATACGGCACAATGAAGACTGTAAAAGGGGTAGCCTCGTCTCTACCGTTGGGGTTTGATTTGGGGGTTTATAAGTTGAAAAGGGGATACGAAGCATTACGGTACTACAAGTATTGTAATATTTTATTAAGGTTATACGGTACAATGTCTACCGTTATTTGTTTTTAAGAAATTACGTTACTATAAGTACCATAATTGTTTTTTGCTTTATTACGGTACACTAAGTACAGCAGTTCATTGTTTCAACAATATGTTATGGTACTTTATGTACCATAGTAATTGATTTGTATATAATGGTACTACTTGTACCGTAATTTTTAAGTCCATGTGAGTAATAGATACCCTGGAAATTAATCCCCACCTTGTGGCCTGGGGATTTCTTTTCATAGACTAATCTAATAAAGGAAATATCTATAAGACCCTCTATGTACTTTTGAGATTGAAAAAAATCCTCGCAAGTTGTTCTTCTACGAGGGAGTAGAAGTAAACTGTACTCTTGAGAGAACATACTATATCATGCTCATGCGTATAATACACACCATAGATGCATCTGTTACCACTGTTACTCGGTGAGGACCGACTAGCCAAGATGACCGAAACCTCTTCTAGAAGTCATAAAGAAGTGCAGATTTATCCTTTTTTTTTTTTCCTTTCTGGTGAATAATCAAAATGTCTCTGTGTCTTCCCAAGTTCGTTTGATGGCGATGCATGTATTTCTATTATGTAGAAAGAGTCCACTTTACCTTGTGCAAATTCGCCTGAAGTAGGTCTTTTCAAAATTGGGATAAGCTTATATAAGGATGCGATCTTATAATGTAGAACTACGGATGCACCTCAAATATCCATAAGAAAAGTTAGTTTTAATGTTGAAAGACCCTTTGATTGAGTATGACTATGAAAAAAAGAAAAAGATTTTAAGTCTCAGAAATAGTGCATTTTATAACATATTATCTATACTGTCCATTTTCAAGATTTCATATGTTTATCGATCAACTTGATTTTAACCATTTTTTAAATTTAAAATTTTATAATTAGATAATGAAAATTGATTTTAAGATGATCCTAAAAACATTTTATAAAAAAATTATATACCATGATAAAATTTGAAGGTACACCTTACCTCTACAGCCATAAGTGCATTTGTATGCCAACTTTTCAAATTGGTGCAAAAGGAAGTACTTTGCTATTTCCCCAAAACAAGACAATGCTGTCGTGCGCCAAAAACCATGCCCAACGCATGTGGATGTCAAAAAGGCAACCCAAAACAAGACATGAGATACAAAAAAGCTTCATGTTTTTTTCCACAGGGGGTTCCAACTATGGGATCTATAAAGCCACACACACATAAGACCAATTAATTTTGACGCACAATATTACAATCGCATCGACTATGGGACTGGAAAAGGGCTTGCGTTGGGCTCAAGATAGCCCTAGCCCGAGACCGTCCCATGTCCTTATCGGGCCTAGCTCAGCCTGACCAAACTGGGCCATGGATCCTAGCCTTGGCCAGGTGTAATAAATTAAAAGAAGATAAAAAAAGAAAAGAAAAAATAAGGGTAAAGGTTGGGTGGCTATCGGGTCGGGTTTACCCGACGGTTCGACCCAATCTGGGTACGGGTCTAAGTTTTGGACTTGACCCGAACCCAACGTGAACATACGTATACACACACCCACCCACACACACACACATATACACTTCTACAAAACTATGCTTTTGGCATTTGTATGACTCCAAAACATGCAAAAACATTCTCTTCATCCTAATAATCAATCCTCAAAAAAATAAAATTCAATTTGCACCTTACATATGGTCAAAATGAGTCCCTTCCAATAGCGAATCTAGACCATTCATTTGGCAAATTTCAAAATCTGAGCTTTTACAAACTCAAAATCAATTTTTTCTTTTTTTACATTGTTCACTAATGATAATAAAGCTATCTAAAGAAATTGGAAACAAAAAAATCATTTGAAGGCCTAGATCTAATCATCATATCAAAATAGACAGCCTATGTTAATTGCCCTAAAAAAAAACTTTCTAGGTTTTGTTTTCAAAATCTGCTTTTTGTGATTGATCATTGAAATGAAAAGAGTGTATATTTCAAAATTGAGGTCAAAGAAATGTCTTTAACATAGTTTTTGGAGTTCGTTTCATTATATTACTATACAACTATTGCATGAAATCATTCCTCAATAGATATATATGTATGGATAAATTAGAAGATTCATTACATGTGATTTTCTCTCTTTTCTCTCTCTAGCTACTTCTCCATCTCCATACTTCTCTCTCCCTCTCTCTACCAACTACCCATGGTTATAATTGTGGGTTCACCGTGCTTTCTATTTCCCACCAGTAACACGTCTGACCTTGAGAAATGAGATAATGGCCTAGAAGTTATTCACAAATAACCCAAAAATCTCAATGCATGAGCTTCGTGTAGGATTTCTAACACGAGTTGCGAGATCTACATACAATGAATATAAATGATAAAAAATGTAGAGAAAGAAGGCTCTGCTTCAAAGGGTATTTTAGGGTGAATAATAATGAATTTTAAAATAGTGATAATTTGAAAGTTATTTTAGGGTGAATAATAATGAATTTTAAAACAGTGATAATTTGAAAGAAATGAGAAACCAGTATGGTAGCTTCGAAAGAAATTAGACAAAGGGTCCTAGTTTTGATAACATTTTGTTGCATACTTCTAGCCCCATAGAAGAGATTGATTCATGATAATGAACCATCCATTCCAAGGAATCAAAATTCTAAACATTCATCGGATAGAAAACAATACCAAAGTTGTAATCCATTGGGGTGCATTAAGAGGTTACTATTCAGTATTTGATTATCTAGCATCAACTCATCAATACAAACATCAATATTAATGAGATGGAAGAGCGACAATGACTTTGTTGAAATTTTATGGATAAGGCCTTGATATTATGTCACAAGTTTTTGGATAAAGCGCTGATACCACTGATAATTGATAGCACACACTCACTTTTGTTTTTAGAGAGATAAATACAAACACATTTATACGTTACGTACAATTACATATTGGTTTCCTCCGTAAGTTGCTTATATCTACAACTACAGGTACACATCACTTCAATACATGGAGCCCATATGTATAGGTATTTACATGGAAACCACCCACTACCCACGTGTTGGATAACTACCCATTAAAGAGATAACTTCTCACTATCTTAACTACTCATACATTCCACTTTTACAAATAGAGATAACTTCCCACCATCTTAACAACCCATACATTCTACTTTTTTTCATCATCTTTAACATACCCCTAGATGCAAAATTTCATATTTTCTTTTAAATTTCTTATTCTTGTTTTTTGTTACTTCTTCTTCTGCTTCTTGCTTCTTTTTCTTCTTTTTTTTTTTGTTTTTGCTTCTTCTTCTTCTACTTGCTTCTTGCTGCTTACTTCTTTTTTTGCTTCTTGTTTCTTTTTCTTCTATTTTTTTTTTTTTCTTCTTCTTCTTCTTGCTACTTGTTTTTGCTTATTCTTGTCCCGTGTTTTCTAAACACACTTTTTTGTTTATGCCTTCTCATTAGGCACCCTCGTGCCTTTTACAATTTCTTTTTTACGTCTTCTCATTAGGCACCTCATGTCCTTTATAGTTTATTTTTTAGGTCTTCTCATTAGGCACCCTCATGCCTTTTACAATTTCCTTTTTTTGCTTTCTCATTAGACACCCTCATGCCCTTTCATACCATCATCATGCCTTTCTATGGCTTGACAAACTATGACTGCGATGTTTATTTTCAGTTTTTCAAAAAATATTTTTCCTATGTCTACCCTAAGCATGGATTTCCCATGCCTTTCCATGGTACAACATATCAGGACTGTTGTGTCAAGTATTTCTTTTTACCCAAAAATTCGTTTTTCATTTTTCTTATGCCTACATAGGCATAGATTTCTCATGAGGACTACTCATGTCCACTTTTCAAAACTTTTTTTTTTTTTTTTAAATCTCATTTTCTGAAAACTTTTGAAAAAATATGACATCAAGAGCTCTCCAATTTTATTTCCCGACTTTTTAAAAATTTTCCATTTTCTTTTTCAAAGATAATCACATTTAAGAAATTCAACTTTGAAAATTGGAATCAATAGTTGAAAAATATTTTGACTACTATAGTGTGTCATATGAAATAGACTAGGAAATTAAATAAATAGATTTTAAATTTTTATCAACTTTTTTTCAAAATTTTATAACCTTTATCTTGAATTTTGTTTATGACCTGCTGAATTAAATTTCCATACCAACTTCTTTGGCAACCTGTGATCTCTTTATCTCCTTTTTGACAACCTGGGCTCTTCTATGCCTATATTTTTGGTAACCTGAGCTCTCCAATGCCTATCCTCAACTTGGACTCTCCGCACCAATGCATATCTCTTCGTTTTCTCACAACTTGGGATCCGATGTTTTTTTTTTTTTTTTTTTTCTGTTTTATCACAACCAATACTCTCCACACCAATGGCTATCTTCTTTTTTTCATTTTCCATTTTTTCTACAACCTGCGCTCTATGGGTTTATGGACAAATTTAATGCCCTCAGCCCTTTTAGACAAATATTCCAAAGGAAAAAATATGAATACGTTTGAATTTTATAGGCATTTTACCTCTAATACTTTTAGTATCGCACTTATGACCCAGTTACTTTTGTTTCCTTACTTTTATCCTTGAAGCATAAGTAAATGATTTAAAAACTAAAGTACCATCAGTCAAATTTCTCTCTCTACCTGCGCTCTCTTTAACTACCCTCCTTCTCTTTATTTCTCTACCCGCCCTCACTTTCTCTCTCTACCTACCATTTCGCTCTACCCAAGAGAAGGAAAGGTGGGAAGAGAGAGAGAAGGTAGAGAAAGAAAGAGGAGGGTAGATAGAGAGTGAAAGAGCGAGAGGGAAGGTAAAGAGAGAAAGAGAGAGAGGGGGAGGTAGAGAGACATATTTGACTGGGGGTAGTTATAGTTTTTAAAACAATTACTTTTTGATTGGGGGTAAAATCAAGAAAAAATAGTTGATGGGTCATGTGTGTGATATGAAAAGCTTTAGGAGTCGAATGTCCACAAGGTTTATTTTGGAGAATATATTAAGATATGGAAAATAATGGTAGATAAATTATTTAGAATACCTTCAACAATCTTGAGAATAGCAAAATAGTGCGTCCAAATAGAATTTCCATGCCCGCCTCTACATTTTTAATGAAAAAAAAATGCCCCCTTAAAAAATAATTGATTTTTAGTATAAAAACAAGATGAAAAAAATTAAAAAGAAATGTAAACATTTGACTTGTTTGATAACACCTAGAAGCATTAAAACTGACTATGAAAACAACTAAACTAAAGAAGATATAGACCTTCTCTCGATAAAAGATACAGAATTGAGTTTAGGTGTCCTAGATTGAGGCTGGCATCTACCAAGTTAGGAAGGTCGGGCCTAGGGCCCTGACTCGGGGTATGCCATTGTTTTTATTTTTTTCATTTTATTCTTTTCATTTATTTCTAAAACGCATATTTGTGCGAGCGTCCAGTTTTGTATTGCCAACAGTACATGGACGGTATTATGGCTAGTCTGTCACCCGAATCGTAATTTAACATGACCCATTCTCTTTCGAACCCCTTTTGACAAGTTTATGCCTAAAGCAAAGACTATTGTCTCTGCCAAAATTTTTAAATTAAAAAACACACCCATTTGCATCCATCTTTAAGATGGATGCTTAATGCCTCGGGGTACGCAAATAAAAATGTGTCTCCTGACACATGGAACAATTTCCTTTAAAAAAAAAAACAGCAAAATTTGAGAAAGTCCGCTAGAATTATGAATTGTAAATAAGCTTAGGAGCAATTGTGAAATGCTAAAAGATTGGTTAGTCCCAGGGGAGTATATTATCGATTTGCTCCCTCCGGAATAACACATGCTAGGCAATAGATTTTAAATTTTTATCAACTTTTTTTAAAAATTTTATAACATTTCTCTTGAATTTTTTTCATCACTTGCTGAATTAAATTTCCATACCGAATTCTTTGGCAACATGTGATCTCCTTATCTCCTTTTTGACAACCTGGGCTCTCCAATGCCTATATTTTTGGTAACCTGAGCTCTCCAATGCCTATCATCAACTTAGACTTTCCACACCAATGCCTATCTTTTCTTTTTTTTACAACTTGGGATCTGATGCTTTTTTTTTTTGGTTCTGTTTTTGTCACAACCTGTGCTCTCTACTCTAATGCCTATCTTCTTCTAATTTTTTTTCTTTTTTTTTTACAACATGTGCTCTGTGGTTATGGGCCCACCATGCTTCCGTTTAACAATCTGGGCTCTCTTCACAACTTGAGCTGAGCTCTGATACCATGTTGAAATTTTATGGATAAGGTATTGATATCATGTTGCAAGTTTTTGGATAAAGCATTGATACCACTGATAATTGAAAGCACGCACTCACTTTCTTTTTTAGAGAGATAAACACAAACACATTACGTAAAATTACATGTTGGTTACCTCTATAAGTTGCTTATATCTACAACCACAGGCACACATCACTTCAATACATGGAGCCCATATATATAAGCGTTTACAATAAAACTACCTGCTACTTACGTGTTGGATAACTACCCATTACCTACGGGAAGGGAGAGAATTTCCCACACTATCTTAACTACCCATATATTCTACTTTTACATAGAGATAGAAATAACATCTCACTATCTTAACTACCCATACATTCCACTTTCTTTGCATCATCACTTTAGATCCAAGAAAGGAAAATAAACCCTAAACATCAACACAAATGGGTTGGAAGAGCAAGGAGTTGAAGTGATCAAGTGTTGTACTGCTAGTAACACCGAAGCCTTCACCATATTGATACATGAACTCAAAGGATCTTGCAATATTTAAAGCATCCTTGATGGAGGTCTTTGGAAGTGGAGATGGAGTACGGCATTCTTGATGAAGATGCTTCCATATATCATTTATTAAATCCCTAATGTGCTCCCGCGCTTGTTCCTCTGATGCACCAGTCTCTTGCATGTAGCATTGTATTGATTTAAGTACATCTCCTCTTTCTTGTTCATCCTTCATGCACAATAGCAATATACTTTCTCAATTCTTGGATAAAATGAGTTCAAAATGTGCATGAGAGAATTTATGTGATTTACTAGTTGTAACATTTTCTTTACTTTAGCTAATAAAATCAAATAACGTTCAATTGAACATCTAAATCAAATGTGGTGCACATACTGTACTTGTTCCCATATCATTGGTAAGTCGTAGAAAGATAGAACAGAACCAGACAATCTTTGGACCTTGTTCTAAAAAATCAACAACTTCTTGTGTAATTCTCTCTCCAGAGAGAAAATAACCAGCAATCAAAACAAGCGGCCCCGAAATTGAGGTATAGGCATTGCTCAAGTACTCATCTAGAGTTGGTTTGTACCCACTGTGAAACCACTTTGCTTCTTTCAAGTATGCCTTGCATAGGCCAGCCCACTGTAACAGGAGAAATATATGCATCAGTAACTTCACAAGGGTAAGTCACATAAAACTTAATGCATATTGAGACCAAGTTAAATAGGAAATGCATACCGCTTTGCTGAGGGATCCGATGATGCAACAGCCCTGTTCCTTTAGACTATCATAGGCCATTTGATTCACAGTATTGTACAAGGCCATGTAACATGTTTTCATGTACTCAGGTAGTGACTCCATGGCTTTGAGGTCCCATCTGTTGATTCAATGACATAAGACTAAGTAGTTGAATACACGAGCCACACTGCCCTGCTTTGTCATCCATTTTATTGAGGGATTTGTTGACCTAACTCCTTAGTTTATGACATTTCATGGGTGATTTGCTCACTTACATCCTTGATTTGTGATGTTTGATCCTTGCTTTGTGATGTTTGCAACACTTTTCTAAGAAATGGAGGATCTAAATTCCCTTTAATGAAAACTAAACTATTACATGGGAGGAATTTTATAATAATATAAGAAGGCTAGTTTAGACCTCATGCATTTAATGGCAAGATTGATATGTGAATTCTGCACCATTTCTATGAGAGATACATATGGTCTATGTAATATTAGGGTGAGCACTCAATAGAAATGGGGGCATAAAAGCTAACCTATAAAACGAAAGTACGAAAAAATCATTTTGTGAGTATTATATATATAATCGGACAATAACATATCAATCCCTAGGATTTTGATACAAACTTCGAGCTCAATGTATTAATAATGTCCGGTTGATGTTAAGTGGTTGCACTGGAGGACAATTTTGGTTCAATTCAATGACTTTGGTATAGCATAGTATGGTTCACAATTATAATATGCCCAGATTATGGCTACAATGAACTGATGGTTTGAATCTAAAGCAAAAATCAGGTTTGGTAAAAAACCATATGTAACCAATTCTTAATCTGTTTTAGGTGGACAAACCAACTGGTTTCAAATGATTGGATTAGCTAAACGAGGATGGCCAATTTTAATACATGTTTTCAAATTATTATATTCATTTTTCTCCTCTTATTTCAAAAAGTTGGTTCAACCGATTCAACTAGTTGTCGGACTGGCTTTGACTAGATCAAAACCCTCACCAGTTCGGGGTGGCCGATCTAATCCCTATAGCATTGACAATATGTATTGATGTTTATGAACATATGGAATAAGTAATTTAGCGAGTATCATACCTTTCAACTGCTTCAGTGAAGAGCTCTAGGTCCTCTATTGATCCATACACATCATAAACATCATCTATTACTGTTATAAGAATGTTAGTTTTGGCCATGTCCCTCCTTGACCTGCCATATTGAGGCTCATAAGCTACCCCAGAAGAAACCAAGAAACACTCCAAGGTTCGCTCCCTAGCAAAAGGAAGTTTCTCACTCAGCCTTGTGTCTCTCCACCACCTGTTGATAAATACTTCTTATTCACAATTCGGCAATACGTTCTTTTTAATCAATAATGGAAGTAAAATTTCTTTGATATCACTTTTTGGCAACGGTTAGTTTTGAAGTTTTCAATAAATCAAATTCATGATAGACTCTTATGAATTTTGGGCATTTGGAAATTATTAAAATTCAAATAGGAATCAGTCAGAGACCTACAAAACGAATCTTAAAAGACTTCAAAAACTTAATTAAAGAAAAATTGTTCCACAAAGCTCTCGTATTGAAGTTCATATATAGATTTATATTTTCTTGGCAAAATATAAGGTAAATGGTCAAATCATCTTATAATGTCTGATCAAACCATTCTAATTAATGGTACCAGTTTTACTTTTATAGTTTCATTTCAATCAGATACCTTCTCATATAATATATCAAATAATAACCAAGTTGTTCTATCTTAAGGATTGGTAACTCTAATTAAGCAAGGGTAATTTGATAATTTTGACCATCGCAAATCACAATAATATCGTTATTGTTTTGTATTGCCAAACCTGAAAAACCAGGTGTTTTATTATCATTTGGCTCAAGCCAATTAAGTCGGCCAAATTATTGAAAAATCAGTGTTTGCTCGGGTTCCCAACCTTGAACAAAGATAACTTGTGAAACTTAAATCATAATAATCCTAATTTAAATGGGTTGATTTGACCACTTTAATGATGTTGTATGATAATATGGTCATTTAGTTGATATTTTCCCCATTTTCTTATTCACTCTCTAGATGTATCTAACTACCCTATTTTCTCTTGATAGGATATAATCTAAGATGCTTCGAAGTATTTGTCAAACCTTGGTGAACATTACCTGAACACTTCTTTAAGATCTGCTACGTGAAAGGATTGAACCATGTTGAAATTTAGCTTTGCAAGTTCAAGCAAAATTGGGTTCCTTTCTTTTTCCCCTTTGTAAACATCGATGTTATATCTGGCTTCCACTCTAACCTTTCTCCGAGAACGGGGAAGCTCTAGGGCATGGTGCACTTGCTCTCTAAGAAATGGTTCCATGCTGTCCATCTTACCCTTCAAATGCTTGGAAGTGAAGGCCTTAGCTTCATCTAATAACTCTTCTCCTGGTAAAGCAATACATGAAGCTTCAAACAAGCATAACATACCCTTCACATCTCCACTCACTTTTGTTATAAAACTCCCATCTCCATCTTTGAAGGGATTGATCCGTTCATCACAATCATGTTGTGTAAATTGGAGTGCTTACAAAAAGGATTCTATGTGACCCCCACCTACATATCTAGTATATGTTACCCTTTGTCTCCGCTATTAGATCTATATAGATGGCTAAGATTACTTGAGTCACAATGTCAAAAATTGGCTTTTACCGTCAAATCTTGATCGGACAGCTCAGAGTTTTTTATTTTAAGTTTGTATTCTATAAATAATTTTAAAGCAAAATTTGGGCCATACTTAGATATGTTAGGGGCACACATGAACAAAATAATAATAAAATATTTTTAAGATGAACAATTCCAATAATACCTTTGAAAATTTCAGGTGCATTTTTTTCATTTATTTTTACAAAAAATATTTAATTTTTTTTACCAGGTTCACCCTAATTTATGATGGGCCACCTAAAATTTCATCCAAAAATATTTTGTAGAAAAAAATGAAAAATAAAACAGTGTTTAGCGTGACATTGGGGTATGAACAATAGCAGCCGTTCGATTCAGATTGAACGACTAAGAAATGGGATCACATGGAAGTTATAGGTTCTTGGGCAAGATAAAAGCATTTCCCTTACAAAAATATGCTAAAAAGTCATTCATGGGATCTACAAAGTTTACAAATGTCAAAGAAAGTGGGAGTTATTTTCACTCGCACTCTCTCTCTCTCGAAATGAATTATTGTTCAAATTATAGTTAAAATTTTGTTCAAAATTTTGTTCTCTATTAAAGCCAATTTTGTAATTATAGTCAGAATTATTAAATTTTTTATTATAAAATCGAAAATTTAAAAAAAACACATGAAATGTCAAGTTGCTTTATCATTGGGCTATTATCCAAAAATAAAGGAAAGCTCTCTCCGTTAAAATGTCATAAAAATAGGATTTAGTATGTCTCGTTTCCTAAAATTTCCGTGTCTTTAAAGGGTTGCTATTAAATTTGACATAGATCTCTAAAAATGTTATTATATGAATATGAGATTTGAGTTTTTTAAAGATTTATATCAAATTTAATGGTGATCCTTTGGAGTCCTACACACATGTACGTGGAAGGGTCTCATAGGATCATTACTCTTTTAAAAATACGGGCTTGACAATAAATATATTTTTTAATATAATTTAAACCTACTTTTTCGAGAATATATATTCTATAACATGGAGATCATGATATGAAAATTAAATGAATTTTAAAAAATAGAAATAATAATTATATTAAGATAACTTTTAACCTGTTAGTTACAATTGTTTCTCGATAGACGACTTATTTGCTTCCATATTTAAAATTGATGCTTTATACCTCTGGACCACATATTGTAGAAATGCATTCCAATCTGCATGAAACAATTGTTCAAAAAATATCTAAATATGCATACAATTTACATGAGAAATAACTCGAGCATGCTTTTTCTCATATTTGGAAAACACTATTGGAAACCCACTGACAGTGAGAGAATATAACAACTTTAAAATTTTGAGATAGTTTGTCTCTAAAAATTTTAAAATTGCCTATGTCTTTAAAATTTAGAAGTTAATATAGTTTCTCTGTCTAAAAATTTTGACACAATTCTTCTCTCTAACAATTTGAAATTTGAGATAGCTTCTCTCTCTAAGAACTTAAGATAATTTCTCTATAAAAATTTTGGGATAGTTTCTCTCCATAAAAATTTTGAGATAGTAAATCTTGGTAAAATTTGATATAGTTTCTCTCTAAAATTTTAATACATGTTCTCTCTATAAAAATTAAAATTTGAGATAGTTTCTCTTTCTCTCTCTAAATTTTGAGCTAGTTTCTCTCTGTATTACATTATATATATATATATATATATATTACATTATATTAGGTTGTATATATTGTATATTTATATTTATATTTATATTTATGTTAGTAATAAATATTTGTTATCAAATACAGGTATCCAGAACTTCAACATTTCAGCAAGTTATCAAAAGGTATTCAGAATTTCTTTAAACTTTCTAGAATGAAATTTTCCACTTCCCAGGAAAGAAGGCCTTTTTTTTTTTTCTAAGGAACATTTATCTTCTAACAAAGAAGTGGACCCTAAAATTTGAAATAGTTTCTCCTCTCTAAAATTTTAATATATTTTTTATTTCTAAAACTTAAAATTTGAGATTATTTCTCTATAAAAATTTTGAGATAGATCGAGCAGATCTATGAACACCGGATAGTCTTGAAAATTGATAGTCTAGAAAATGCATTACAGAATGTACTATTTCCAAAACTTGAAATCCATTTGTTTTCATGTCCATATATTACGTATTTTAAAAATAATGTCTCATTAATTTTTAAAACATTATAAAAATATTTAATGTTAACTTTCATTAAAAATTTCAAATTTTGTAAATAGTTTATGACAAATTTATTATTTTTCTTAAAACAAAATTTAAAAGATCCTTAAAAACTATGCATATAATTTCATCAGACAATTACTACAATGACGTTATTTATTGTAATGATGTTACATCTTTTACTGTGTTTCTATCACATTTATACAATCAAGTATTATTCCAATGTTTTATAGTTATTGGAGAAGTTGACTAACCGACCCATTGTCTAGGGGGTGGCAATGTACCTAGACCCAACTCGGGTTTGGATATGGGTACAAAAGTTGGACGCAACGGGTCACGTTTAGGTCCAAATCTTGTAACTGAATACTTTTTGGGTCTTGGTCTAGGTATGACTGGGTTGGGTCGTGCATCATATTTTTGAAATATATTTAATATATTTAAATATATAAATTTTTTGAGTTTTGGGATGGGTCTGAGTACTGCCCGACCAGTTGCCATTGGAACCAACTAACTCTTGAGACCAACAAATATGCATGAGAAAAGCATGATAAGGGTGTTTAATTTTGTTGAAGATTGATGTCTTGTATTATAAGAAAATAAATATTTTGTTGAAGATTGATGTCTTGTATTATAAGAAAATAAATATGCCAAAGGTAGAGTCAAAAGGACGACTCCGGAGGGCCGTTAGAAGTACGAAGGGCTTGAGGCCCTGAGGAGTCGTCCTTATCAGGTTGACTCGTCTCCTGTAGGTGTTCGGGGGCGTCAGCCCCCGAATAAAGTTTTTGGATATATCCATACATGGGATTCGATATATCTGGGATTTTTATATATATTTGTACTTGGGGTGTTTCGATAATTTGTACCATCTATCTGAGATTCGATATATATTATTGCGATTGAGAGTTCATCTAGGGTTAAAGGAAAATACAAATCTCTTTGTAATTAGAGAGAATAGATAGGCGTGAGGAATGGAGCATTTGTAACCCTATTCTTCATTGCAAGTAAAAAAGCTCTCATCTCCCATGGACGTAGGCACTTTGCCAAACTACGTATATCTTTGTGTTGTAGTTAGTTCTCTCTTTCTTTTGTGTTTGTTTCTTTTTTTTTTTTTTCATGAACTACTTTTTGTTTCTACAAATTTTTCACAACATGGTTTGCAATTACACCCATGAGCCAGATCCCAAATGTGGGTGAGTGTCCTGGCTAAGAACTAAGACCATGACAAATATGGCTCGAGGACTAGGTTGAAAGGCAAGACCGGCTAGGCATGGCTAGAGGTGGCAATGGATACGGTGCGTCTGGTCGACCTCGACCTAGACCACACTTGAACCAGAACCAACGAGTCTAGAACTTGGACTTGGAACCGACTTGGTTCGGGTCCTATCAAAAACATGAAAAACATTTTTAAAAAAATCATATATATATATATATATATATATATACACACACACACACAATGAGACTATTTACCTTTAGTATAAGATGGTCACTATTAAGTTTTACCATTAAATATGACGTTGGGAGGCTGCATTTATTTCATTGACCAAACTCGAAGTTTAAAAGAAATTTTTTCGAACTTTGTGATACACCCAAGGTATCAGATTTCACATCTGATGGTTGCAAGTAAATGCGACCTCTTTGTACTAAAGGTAGATGGTCTCATTGTGGTTTGTATAAGGTTGCAACCTTAAATAATCAAATTAAGGCACACATCCAAATCTTCTCATAAAAATATAATTTTGGTGTAAAAATTCTTAGGATGGCTTGAGAATCTATTTTCATCTCTAATTATAAAATCTTAAACTCTAAAAATGATTCAAATCAAGTTAATCTATAAACACTTGAAATTTTTTGAAAATGGATGTTCCGGATAATGTGTTGCAAAATAAATTATTTTTAATACTCGAAATGTATTTTTCTTTTTATATTCATACATCTCGATGTCGAGATGATCACCTGTAGGGTTTTCCAACAAAAAAATAACCCTTTACAATAGAATTTTCAGGTGCGCCTTATTCTACATTTTAAGGGTGAAATGGACAAATGAGTTTTTAACACCTTCAATAAATTTTGAAACTAAAAAAATATACATATCTTGCAGATTTTTGAACACTTACGATAAAAAAGACAGTTTAGATAATTTATTGAAATATACACTATTATTTAGAGTGTGATACCTAATAGCTCTTTACAACCGTAATGTTCAAATCGGAATTACAATTCCTGATGAGTTATTAGGTGAGGCTTTACTCATTTTGACAGGGTTGCCTATCAAACCAGGAAAAAACAACACCAATTGAATCTTCTTGTCCATATACCAAAAATTCCATTGACTTAGAGGGGGGACCAATAAAGACATGTAACACGAGACCCCATACCGGATGACATGAACTCAAACGTAAGCATGAAGCTTCCTCCCTATGTCATGCCTTGTTTTGAGTTGCTTTTTGACTTCAACATGCGCTGGGCATCGTTTTTTGCCGACAACGTTGTTTTTTTCTTGGGGAAGTAGCAAAGCACTTTCTTTTGCACCAATTTACAAAGAACTACTTGGGGAAAATTTGCACCAGGGAAAGTCGACTTTTTGTACAGTATGCAACGTGCACTTCTGATTATTCGACAGAAGGAAAAAAAAAAAAAAAAGAAGCCATGTGCACTTCTTTATAACTTCTAGAAGAGGTTTTGGTCATCTTCGGTGGTCGATCCTCAATGAGTAACAGTGGTAACTGATGTATCTATGGTGTATATTATACACATGAGCATGAATAGAATGTTCTTTCAGGAAGTATAGTTTACTTCTACTCCCCCCACAGAAGATATGTTTGGGAGGATTTTTTAAATCTGGAAAATTACATAGAGGGTTCGATTAGAATTTTCTTTTGGCTGTACACGTTGCATTGGGTGATTGGTTAGAGATTTAGTAGGATATCACATTTGTACAATATTAGTTGTGCTTTCTATAAATTTGGATTTATATTAATTAGTTTGTTATAAATTTCAAAATTTAGGATTATCTCAATTCTTTGCTCCAGCTAATAGATCATTGTGATTCAAATTGGGCCACTTGCCCGCGGTCGACTATTGGTTATTTCACTTCCCTTAGTGCTGGTCGACTTTTATAGACGACTAAGAAACAACCAACAATATTACGATCTTCGGCTAAAGCTGATTATCGTGCCATGGTTGTATACGTGTGAACTGTTGTAGCTCAAGGCCTTAATTCAGGACCTTGGTGTATTACACCCTCATCAAATGTGCATATACTGCGACAATCAGGCTGCCGTTCACATTGCTGCCAACCATGTGTTTCACGAACAAACTAAGCATACAGAACTTGATTATCATCTGATCCCGAAAAAAATCCGTTCGGGCATTCTTAAAACTTTTCACATCTCTACTAAGCACCGAGTCACATACATTCTCACCAAAGCATTAAGTCGCAAGCAATAACAATTTCTTTAAAGTAAGTTGGGAGTCAAGTATCTTCATGCGCCAACTTGAGGGAGAGTTTTGGGCAATTGGTTAGATATTTAGTAGGATATCACAGTGGTGCAACATTAGTTGTACTTTTTATAAAGGGAAAAGTTTATATAGAGCCGAGGCTCTAAACAATCAAATTGGAGCCTACCTCAAAAATTTGATTAGAAGAGGTTGTTTTGATACCCAAATATTCTCAAATCGATCATCTCGATATCAAGATGCATGGACATGAGAAAAAATAGATTTCAACTTTTGGAAATAGTGCATTTTATAAGGCATTTTTGGACCGTCACTTTTCGTGATTTTCAAGATTTCATAGGTTTGCTTGATCTACACTATTTTTGAAGCTTTTAAATTTAATAAGTAGAGATGAAAATATATTTTAGTGCTGTCACAAAGATTTTCAATGTTGAAACTACAATTCTCAATACTATTTAAAAGGTGGGCTCTACTTTGATCGTTTAGAGCCTTGGCTCTATGCAAACCACATCCTTTTATAAATTTGAAAGTGTATTAGTTAATTTGTTGTACATTTCAAAAATTAGGATTATCTCAATCTCTATAATATTGAGATTATTGTGACCAAGTTATATGCTCAAGAAGTGAAAGAAATAGTAAGTGAAGAGGGAAATAAAAGAATGATGAAATAGAAACGAAATAAAAATGAATGAGCAGTTGGGGTATGATTTAGAAAGAGAAGAGAATGTTTAAAAGTGAGAAAATGGGGTGAATAGGGTAGAAGAATGATGGACCCGCCTAAGGTGCGGCTCTGGACTACGTATGAGGTAGCTTGAGGTAGGAAAGGATAAGAAGAGATGAAAGGGAGATGAACCCGCCTATGGTACCGCTCCGAGCTACAAAAAGGGGATGAGAGAGTAAGGGAGATAAGAAAGAAGAGAGGGAGAAAATGGACACGCCTATGGCGCAGGTCCGAGCTTTGGGGGAGGTGAGAGAATAAAGGGGAGAAGAGAGTGGGAGAGAGAGGAGTGGATCCGCCTATGGCGTGGGTCCATCAATTGGGAGAGAGAGTAAGAGAGGAAGAGAGAGAGGAGTGAATGAGAGAGAGTGAGAGAAGAGCAGACCCACTTATGGCATGGGTCCATGAGCGAGAGGGAGAGAGAAAGAATAAAGGAGAGGGCCGAACCCACCTATGGCACAGGTCTGTAACTAGAGAGAGAGAAAGGGAGAGAAGAAGAGAAGGGAGACGGGTGGACCTGCCTATGGCATGGGTCCATAACCCAAGAGAGAGAGAGAGAGAGAGAGTAAGGGAGAGAAAGAAGAGAAGGGATAGGGGCGGACCTACTTATGGCGTGGGTCCATAACCCGAGTGAGAGAGAGGGAGAGAGAAAAAAAAAAAATGAGGGGAGAGAGTGCTGGGCCAGCCCTAGGCACGGCTCTGGATTTGGACGAGAAAGAGAGAGAGAAAGAAGAGAGAGAAAGAGAGAAAAAAGGGAGAGAAAGATAGAAGGAAGAGAGGAGAGAGGGGAAGAAGAGAGAAAGAGAGAGAAGGAGAAAACGGCGAGAGAAAAGGGAGAGAAAGAAGAGAGGGAAGGAGAGAAGAGAGAGGAGAGAGAATAGAACTAAAATAGGCTTGAGCCTAGGTGCACCTTCATCGTTCCCTTTGCATGCACATGAGAGAGAGGTATTGGTCTTTATGAGTCTAAGTTAAGGTTTAAAGTCTAGGTGTATGGCTTATGTTTAAAGATAGGTTGAGGTATGGTGTATATAAACTAGGGTGTACGGTATAAGGTAAGGTGAAGGATCATTAAGGTAAGGAATAGGGAGTATGAAGTAGGATTGGAAGCTAGGGGTTCTAAGGTTTATGGAAGCTAAGAGTTCTAAGGAGTATGAGATTGGGAGTTAGGAATCCTAAGGTAGTTAAAACTTTGGAGTTCTAAGAAGTGTGGGGTTCTAGGGGTATTTTCTCTCTCTAAAATTTTTTTCTCTCTCCTCTCATCTTGAGTATTGAACATGAAAGCAAAGCAAACGAACAAGCAAGAATTTCAAGAGCTTGATTGTTGATGACTAAGGATCCATGAGAGAGCATTACAAATGACTCAAGTTCTTTATATAGAGCATCCACAAAACAAGGGTGGAATGCTAAAAAACAACCAAAATTGTAAAAAAAAAAAACACATTTTATGAATTAAAATAGTAATCTCGTTTTTGGGCCAAATGACTAAAATACCCTTTAGCACTTTTCAACAAATGACAAAACCATCTCTCTAGGGGGCCCTCTAGCCATTGCTAGGCCTCGAGAGTTTTTTTGGATGCTTATGGTGCTAATTTGAGCGATCAATAGTCATAGAATCGATGCTTGAACTATTATGCACGTTTTGATACCCTTTGATAATCTAGAAACAGATTTTTAAGGAAGAACCCAAAATCCGGTCAAGTTCCATAAACTTGTGATTTTTTTACCACCAATCTGGAATGATCTATGACATTCTAGGCCTTCTTTTTTTTATCACAACTTAAGGAGGACACTATCATGATCATTTTGTGATAAATTTCGTCCATTTTGATATCTGTTTGAGCATGTTCTAATTTTGGGAAGTTACCGACAAATGGGATTCCGACGACCGAAAAAGTATGTCATTTTCCATCTCAAAATTTATATCATCCGGCTTCCAACCGTTCACAAAAACTATATCAAACTGTAGCTCTTTGAAACACGGTCGCACCGGACCCATACTTACAACGATCCGATATCGGGATCTTGAGCTATGGGCTCTTAAAGAATTGGATATTCTTCTTTACGAAATCTAAAATTTCATGGTTCGAGCACATATTCTCTCTAGAAATTATCTCGCTCTGGGCTACACCATGACGCGGTGTCATATGTCAAAACTAGTGGGTCATCGAGATCTAGCTCGTGTTCGAATTTTAGCTTAATTGGACTAAAACAAGCAAGTTATGAGCATTTAAAAATCATCATGAAATGAGAAAACACAATTTCCATAAATAGAAATTGGACCACTAAGGCTGCACCGCAATAGTATAAAACCCACCATTTTGTGGTAAGTTACACTTGGAATAGTCCCCGAAGGTTCGATTGAGCCGAAATTTGGTACCTAATGGTTTTTCGATATCACGGATGCAATGGTGGTAGTGTTATACTATTTTGAGAACCATCGAATAGGGATATAGTTATAGGATCCATTTTCAGCATGATAAGAACTGAATTTGAAAACCAAGTTTTATCCTGATCATATCAAAACTTGTCAGAAAGCGACACTGCTTTGTGGGTATCCTTAAGGTATCCAAAACTACCAATTCATGCAATTTGAGGCCATTTTGACACTTCTTCAGAGGTCACCCAAATTTAGGCTTATTGCAATAGTGTTCCCGTATATAGAATTTTAGAAAGAGATAGAAAGTCTTTTAAGAAATTTAATTATGCCCCACACTATTTTGTGGTAGTTCTTTCATTGTATATATAATGGTAATACAATTGTTGAATACATACTTTCCTATCCTGTTACATGCAATATACACTTTCTTGTTATATTCTCATCTCAAAAGGAAATGACAATGTTTCTGTTGTGGCCTTTCTAAAAACTAGAATTGGATATTGTTTCTATTACTCCCCCTCAAACTCGTCAAAGGAGGCATTTGAAGCTCGAGCTTGAAGCAAATATCTCGAAAAAACTTCTCGTGGCAAAGGCTTGGTGAAGATATCGGCTACTTGATTGCGAGAGTAAACAAAATGAGTGATAAGTAATCCAAGAGTAACTTTTTCACGCACAAAATGATAGTCTAACTCAATATGCTTTGTCCGTGCATGAAAGACATGATTAACTGTCATATAAAGAGCACTAATATTGTTACAAAAAAGTGTTGGTGGCTGAGGAAGAGGCAACCCAACGTCCCAAAGAACCAAAGAAAGGCATGTCAATTTTGCTGCAATGGACACCATAGATTAGTATTCCATTTCAGCATGAGCCATAATCGACTGTTTCTTAACACTTCAAGATATGCAGTTAGAACCAAGATAGATGCAGAAACCAGTAGTTGAAAAACGTGTAGTTAGAAACCCAACCCAATCTGCATCAGAGATAACATATAACTCAAGGGAACTGACAGATAATATTCTTAAACCACAAGATTGTGTACCATTGAGATAATGAATAATCCGTTTAGTAGCCTGAAAATGTGCAATTATAGGGGCATGCATAAATTGACATATTGTATTAACACTATAGGAAATTTCTGACCGTGTTATGGTAATGTATTGGAGCGCACCAATAGTGCTCCGATAAAGAGAATGATCAGGAAATGAATCAGAGTTCCCATGAATATTATTCTTTATTGCCACTGGTGTTGAAATAGGTTTGACACCAAGCATCTGCGCACGATCAAGAAGATCTCGGGCATATTTACTTTGTGAGAGAAAAATTCCACTTGAAAAATAAGATACCTCTATGCCAAGAAATTAGTAAAGAGGTCCAAGATCTTTCATTGCAAATTCCTTTCCAAGTTTAGAAATGAACAATTCTAGAAGATCTGAATTATCACCAGTAATAATAATATCATTAACATCAAGGAAAAATATAATAGTGCCTTGAGTAACGAGAAACAAATAGAGACGAGTCAGCTATATTGCAATAAAACCCATATGATAATAAATAGGCACTAAATCGATCAAACCAGATCTGAGGTGCTTGCTTGAGACCACATAAAGCTATTTTTAATTAGCAAATATGATTTTGATATTTTGAGCTCACAAATCCATGAGGTTATTCCATAAGAAAGCCATGCAGGAAGTAATTTTCACATCAAGTTGTTTGATAGGCCAGTGGCGCACAATAGCTATGGTGAGCACAATCCGGAAACTAGCAAGCTTAATAACAAGACTGAATATTTCAGAGAAATTAATTCCAGCAATCTGATTATATCCTTTAGCAACTAGTTTGGCCTTAAGTCTCACTATACTTCCATTAAACCTTAATTTAGTCTTATAGACCCAACGCCAACCAACAACATTCATACTTGGAAGATGTGGAACGAGCTCCTAAGTTGAATTAACATGTAGGGCTTCAATTTCTTATTCCATCGCATGAAGCCGACCTGGACGACTCAAGGCATAATTAATTATTTTAGGCTCTGAAGGGATAGCTTTAACAGTATGAGCTCTTGAAATTGCTGCCATGGAAGGGAGAATCTGTAGTCTTCGAGTATCATCTTGAGATCTTGTGACCATGTGATGATGACGATGCTCAGAGGCTGATAACAAATTCAATTGGTTGGTTTCTTAAGTGACAACATTTTCATCACCATGATTGTGTATTGGATCATCCTAGACATCTTGGATTGGTGTTGCAGATATCTTCCTTCACAAGAGAAGTTAAAGGACTATCATTAGTGATGGGCAAAGTAGGACCTGAAGAGCCAGATACATCAAGGACTTTCTGCATTGGTAGTTTATGTGGAGGTGATGAATCAAAAAATGAAAGAGTTTGTATGTCAGACTCATAACAATCTAATCATTCTGCATAGGTGGAAAGCTTGCTCCTGAACCTAAGCACTATCAAACAAAGAATTGGAGTTAACATAAAGAAAAGTATTTTCATCAAACACAATATGTTTAGGGATATAGACTCGGCCTGTGGGTGGATGTAGACATCTGTAGCCCTTAAGCCTAAGAAAACACATGGAAGAGAGTGGGGACTAAATTTATTTGCAGCATAGCCTCGAAGATATGGAAAACCCCAACAACCAAATACTCAAAGAGAGAAGTAGTCTGGTAACAGTTCAAACAATAATAAGTATGGTGAATCTATCTTTAAATTGGTTGAGGGAATTCTATTGATAACAAATACTGCAATATGAAGGCTTCAACCCAAAAACGTTTAGGAATTCATATATGAAACATCATTGTAAGACCCAATTCTAAAATATTTCTATATTTCCTTTCAGCTATTTCATTTTGCTCAAGGGTTCCCGGACATGATAAATGTTGCATGATTCCATTGTCATTGAGATGAGCAATAAATTCTTTCTTAGGAAATTCACCACCTCCATCACATTGAAAAACTCGAATTCTTTTATCCGTCTAACAACTAACACAAATTGAATGATACTTGTTTCATGCATTAATATTAATCAATTCTTTAGATTCTAAGTAACAAACAACTTTATTTTGAGGATGTCCAAGACATTGATGCCACATATCTTCTGACATTAAAGCTTGTTTCACTTCTTCAAGTGCACACAATACTCCCTTTCTACTCTTGCTGACCAGAGTTCTCCCTATGCTCATTTCTTTAATTAGAAAACCATTAGTTGAGTACTAAAAAATACAAGGGACATCTGTTGTAAATTGGGTAACAGATAATAGGTTCTTTTTCATTTAAGGCACCACGAAGATATTAGAAATATTGAATCTTTCAGAGCCAATAACAATATTTGTATCACCGTCATGTGAACATAGTTAATTGTTCACCATTCCCAACCTTGACTCTATCTATTCCTCCATAGGGATGAAGATTTTGTTGCTTGCTTGGATCTCCTATCATATGAGTGGAGGCACATGTGTCCGAGAACCATTTTGAGTCTTGTGAATTAGATATAGTCATTGCAGCAAGGGCCCTCGAGAGTTGAAGAAACGTTGACAACCAATGTTTGTTATCCACTTGCCTTTGTATTTTTGGTTACATTTGTTAGATCCAAAAAAATTTTGTTGTCCAATAAAGGGCATATTTCGATTTGGATCTAAGAGTTATTTATAGACATGAGGCTGATTTTGAATCTCATGACTTTAAAGAAAAGGTATAATTTCATAATAAGAAATAACCAAAGGCTTAAGCTTAGTGGTAGCAAAACTCTCATATTTTTTACCAAGTCGATTGATACGCCAAAAAGCCTTATTTTCATCTATTACAGGTTTTTCCAATAGCTGCCAAATCATCACATATACTCTTGAATTTGCATATGAATTCTGATAGGGTTGAACTCTCTTTCTTGTAGAGTTGCAGTTGCTGGTAAGTTGGAACTCTCAAGCCTGAGAATTACCTGCATAGGTATTCTTCAGGCATTTCCAAACTTCTACAGAAGTCTTGAGGCCAACAATAAGGCCAAGACACTCTTCTGATAATGTCCATGTGATCCAAGCTTTAAGAAACCAGTCGGACTTCAACCATGATTTGTAATATGAGTTTTCGATTTCATTCTTACTATCAGGAGAGGAAATCTTTTGACTTGGTGGTAGGGTAATCACTATTAATAAATCCAAAAAGCTCATGACTCTCAATGAGAGAGAGCATTTGAGTTCCCATAAGAGATAGTCGTTCTGTGTAAACTTAATAGACACAAAGTTTCCTATATTAAGGATGGAAGGATATGGATATATTTGTTTGACGATGATAAAGTATCCATTGGAGCGAATATGTATTTGAAGGGAGAGGGTGAGAGAGTGAACTTGAGGATCTTTTTTTATAGAGAAATTGGATACGCAAGAGAGGGTGATATGGGTTGTGCGTGACTTGGTTATTAGGGTAAGAAATAATATAAAAATTGGAGTCGGTTTTAATGTTGATGGAGGGAGTGGGTTATTTAAGGACGTGAGGTTTAAATATGTGAGAGATAAATAGAGGGAGTTGGATGTGCGATGGGATGAAGCTTAAGAAGCCAAGAGAGTGAAACGGTGAGGTGAGGAGAGAGTCTTTAATGGCCAGAAGGGAAAAATAAAAATAAAAAAATGTGAGAGGCAAAAGTGGTGCAAGGAAAAAAAAAAAAGAAGAAGACGATAATGGCTTAATAAAAATAAAAGATGAGTCAAGATGAGGTTGCTGCCGACTTTAGATTGAAAAACTACTTCAAAATGAATTGCTGAGAGGTTCGGTGATGACTATATAAAATTTTAGGGAGAGAGAGCAACTCTTTTTTAAAAAAAAATTGTGTCCCACACTATGACAAAAGAAATATAATATAAGGTGCCATGCATTTGCCACAATTTATGAAATCTAACGTCTCAAACTACATTATAATGAGAGAGACGTGAGTTGAGTGATATGGAAGAAGGCCTTACGTGTGGGCTTACGTCATCTAACCACCAGGGTTACTAATTCCGTGAACAATTTACATTTATTAGTGGACAAGCCGTACAAGATTTTAGCGGATACGCTATACTATATTTGGTTTAATTAAATTAAGCAAAGGAAAATGGATTGATAGGGGAAAAGAGGCTGGGTCGTGGTGTTAGCACCCGAATACCTAGTTTTGAGTTTCATTGACACCTGCTAACTCCTAATTTATTTAATAAAACGGGTAAGGATCTTTCTTCTCCACCTAATTACAAAAAAAACAAAAAAATAAAAAAAAAGAAAGGGTTGGCTTCAACCCAATCAAAATAGATAAAGACTCATTTTATAACTCATCGAAAATTGCAATTCAAGCATGGAAAAACTCTTAGAATGATTATCTTGACTTGAGACATTATGGTTGTGAAAAAATTTAAGATATCAAATTTTAAAAATAATGCCTATTGTGACAAATTATTTAGACTTTTTATTTCACATTAAAAATAAGTATTTCACAAATTCACAAGATCTGTACTATTTTTCGAACTTCAAATTTTAATATCGATGTTAAAAATTAATTTTAAACAACCATGAAGATTTTCATTGCCAAAAATGCTTTTGTGAAAATTTTTTGAAGGGGAGCTTTATTTTTTTTTCATAAAGCATATGCCTTATAAAAACTTCATCCTTTAACAATCGGTTCTTTTTTTTTTTTTTTTTTTGGAGGGTACGGGCTTATTTACATTGGAAGACTACAAAAAAAATCTTGGAAAGGAAACTTTTTAGACAACTTATCTTTAATCAAGTTTTTATTAATAACCTTTACTTCAAATTGACCATCTTAACAAAGTAAAAAAAGTAATATTTTATTTTTTTTTGATAAAAATAAAATAAAATATTACTAGACCGCCCCCATTTTTTTTGCGGACAATTCCGATTTTATGTTGAACTGCATGCTCAAAGTGTCAAACTACCCTTATTTTTTGTTGGACGGTATGCTTTTTAGAAACCTAAAATATTGGACCGCCTATATTTTGTGCCGAATTACATGTTCAAAATACCAGACTGCCCCTATTTTGTGCCGAACAACCCCATTTTGTGTTGCATGCGGCACCACCCCATTTTGTGTTGCATCAAATGCTTTCAAGAAGATATTTTAGTCTTTATTTTTTTTTTTTTTGACTTGAGGGGCATTTGTTAAAAAAATTTAATTTGATGTAAAAAGAAGTTGTCTAGAAAGTATTGGTTTTTTAATTTTCCCAATTTTCATCTCATAGTTGCTCTTTCTTTGACTTCCTTCCTAGTTTTCTAAATTTTGTTTACGTTTGACTACTCTACCAGTGAATGAGTCGTTAACTTCTTGCGCACGCAAGTAAAATATAGCGTGCGAGCCTCCTCAGCCCGCTCTGACAGGCAGCAAACGTCCCGGCCGTCCTACCCTGAAATATTAAAATAAGACAAGACGTATATAGGCTGAATGCTTCATCTAAATACTAGCCACACCACACCACACCACATAGATCTATCTCCAAGCAAGCGACTCTGGAGTTCTCTCCATTGCTTTAGCTGAAAGAGTTTTGAGGATGGTTATGGAGGGCGAGGGAGAGTCAGAGCAGAGTCACAATGTTGTGTTATTCCCATTTATGGCTCAGGGCCACATGATACCTATGCTCGACATCGCGCGGATGCTTGCGAACCATGGGCTCGCCGTGACTCTGGTCACCACCCCTCTCAATGCGGTTTGGATCCGGACGATCTTGGATCGTGCGGCATCGTCAAGCTGCAGGGTGCGTGTTCTTGACATTGAGTTCCCTTGCGCAGAAGTGGGCCTGCCAGAAGGTTGCGAGAGCGTGGACCTTCTGCCTTCGAATGATTTAATGATCAATTTTTTCCGGGCCACCGAGTTGCTCCAAGAGCCCTTTGAGAAGCTCATCAGACAGGAGGTGGAGAATCCCCTCTGTATCATCTCGGACATGTTCCTCGGGTGGACGGTGGAGACGGCGAAAGTCCTCGGCATCCCGAGGATTGTTTTCCATGGGACCAGCTGTTTCAGCTGTTGTTGCTCATCCTGCATCCATGAAAAGAAGCCTCACATCAACGTGGGCTCAGACACCGAGCCCTTCATGCTGCCCGGCTTGCCACACGACATAAGCCTCACCAGAGCCCAGCTGTCCGAGTTTAGTAAGGGGAATTCAGAGTTGATGGCTGCTGGGTTTAGCAGAGTTTTAGAGGAGATGAGGCGAGCGAATTCCCACAGTTACGGTTCTATTGTGAATAGCTTCGAGGAGCTGGAGTCGGAATACGTGAACCATTACAGGAACGTGGTGGGGATGAAGGCGTGGCCCATTGGGCCGGTATCCCTTTGCAACCGAGACCAGATTGACAAGGCAGAGAGGGGAAAGAAGGCCCCTGTCGACGAAAGCGCGTGCCTAAGATGGCTCGACTCGCAGAAGCCAGAGTCGGTCGTGTATGTATGCTTCGGAAGCTTGTGCCGTCTTGCCCCGCAGCAGCTAACAGATATCGGACTCGGCTTAGAGGCCTCCGGGCTGCCGTTTATCTGGGTATTGAGAGGGGACAGAGAGCAGGTGGACCAGTGGCTGCCCGAGGGCTTCGAGGAACGCGTGAAGGGCAGGGGAATGGTAATCAAAGGATGGGCGCCGCAGATCCTGATCCTCTCACACCCAGCCACCGGAGGGTTCGTGACGCACTGCGGCTGGAATTCGACGCTGGAGGGCCTGACTGCGGGGCTCCCAATGGTGGCATGGCCACTTAATGCGGAGCAGCCGATGAACGCAAAGCTGGTGGTGGACGTGCTGAAGGTAGCGGTGCCAATCGTCTTCGACACCCAAGGAGTGGTGCCGAAGGAGGCGGTGGAGCAGGCGGTGTCGGAGATGATGGGGAATGGTGAGATGAGGGGGAGGGCGAGAGAGTTGGGGGAAATGGCGAGGAGGGCAGTGGAGGAGGGAGGGTCGTCTTATATGAACCTCACCCTCTTCATTCAGGATATGATCGCTTATAAGAAGGCGCGCACCATGGACACCGCTCCTGTTTGTGATTCTCCTCCAACCTGTACTTCATCTAAATGAAAAGGTGGATTATTCACCATCAGAATTTCGACAGAGGCATTACTGTCGTTGATTTTTATGATGTACTTTTTCGTAGTGACTTATTAAAGTATAGATTGCTTGTAAAGCCAAGCCAAAAGATTTCACTTCTAAGGGATTTTTGTGATGTGCTTTTGTTTTGTACTGAGTTATTACAATCCCTATGGGCTTAAAAAAAAAGTTTTATTCTTCTATGTAAATCTGCATCTAGATGTGTTTCTAGCACTCTAAATTTTGAGAATCTATTCTCTTAAACACTTGTATAAAGGTCGATAGATTTTTTTCAATTTACAGTCCCTATGGGCTTAAGAAAAAAAATTTATTCTTTTATGTAAAGCTGCATCTAGATGTGTTTCTAGCACTCTAAATTTTGAGAATCTATTCTCTTAAACACATATAAAAAGGTCAATAGATTTATTTCAATTTACAATCCCTATGGGCATAAAAGAAAAAAAAAAAAAAAAACCATTCAATTTGATTTAAAAATCTCAAAATTTAAATAATTTCTTTAAGAGATTATAATAATAAAACTATTTATCTTTGTTACAAAGAGGTCACAATTGTCACTAGTTATCAGAATTGGATGGCTTGGAGTGTGAAACAATATTCAAGATTTTTTTTTTCTTTTAAACTTTGAGTCTCTAACTTTATATCAAATATCTTTGACATAAGTAATCAAATCTTATTGTATAGGCCTCATATGTAGGGAAGCTCTTGGCTCACTCCCTTAAGTGTCTTTGTTTCAGAGTTTCCATGTTTGCATGTTAGGTAGGCAACCAATCCCATAACAGGCAGTTTGTAGGCACATCTAACTAGCCTTATGGGTCCAATCCCATCCGTGAAGGCTTTGTGCGGCTTTCGGGCTCAATGCACTCTAGAGTGCTTTGCAACATAAAAGTGAAAGTTGAATAAACAAAGAAAACTTGCAAAGAAAGAAAAAAAAAACAAATTAATGCAAACAAAAAAACGAATGTGCTTTGAGTTTAATCAATAATACGCTCACAATCATCCGATTTGAAATCTAACAAATAAAAATGTCTATAACTTCCTTGTATTAAAAATAAATAGTCTTTGCATATTTTTTTTTATTTTAAACGTAATCTTGTAGTAGTTTTTAGTGGCTTCTAAATTTTTTGATCAACATAATATTCCCATGGAAAACTTAGGCCTGAGGGAGTAAGCGTACAGTATTGCTCCCATGTCATATGCGCATTAATGGAGCTCAAATAAAGATGTCAAATCCGGTGGCTAAAAAAAGTTAATTAAATACTTTTAACTGAACATTTTTAGATATCAATGATGTCATGCAAAATCTAATCCCATAGAAAATCTGTGTTTTGTGGAGTTCAGCTTCTCCTTAGCTATAGGGTTAGCTATAAGGCTTAATTTTTAATAGTTGGAAATGTCTATGTGGAAGTATGAAGGTAATTGAGAGGGACATCTCTTACAGCTAATGTCTATAGAATGTAATCAGTTATTAGGAAAATTATTGGCAATGTTGTTAATATCATAGTTAACAGCATATTGGATATTTCGAAAAGGATGAATACTATCTCAATGCGGAGATAGATATGATTTATTGGGTTCCCTATCGATCGCAAGCAAAAGGAGAAAGTTAAGGGAATGATGCATGTGATAGGGTCACCAATAATAGAAAGTTTGACGGATAAGAAAGCAATCTTCATTAAAGTGGGTTGTTTCTTTTTGGGGCTTTATCCTTTTTACAAATAAAAAAGAAATAAAAAAAGAAAAAAGAAAAAAGCCAACCAAATGTAGACACTCTATTGGTAGAAGAGTGTAAAAACTCACCAAAAATCTCAGGAAGGAAAATGAAAGAAACACAAGTACTTCGGCTGAAATACCACGATGAAAAATTATGATAAGTAGGGTAATTTAGCCTGGAAAATGGATAACGGAGATCAGCCAGGCAATCATCTATAATTATCGTATATCACGAGACCATTTGTTTTTGTCACATGAAGTCACAATTGCTACTAGCCATTCCATGTAAAACTAGGTGGATTGGAGTGCATCACAAAATTAAGGATTTTTTTTTTTTTTAGAACTTTGAGTCTAGTCAATGACATATTTGCAAACTATTAAATTTGAAATCTAACAGACAAGAGTGATTATGACTTTCTTGTGTTAAAAATAAATGGACTCTTTATATACTCATGTAAAAAACCAAAAACAATTGTCCCGTACTTACAACATTAATACTTCTATTTTTAGTTTAGTAAATATAGATTCAAGGCATAGCTGGCCAGAGTAATGGGTTACTACAACATCACATATTAAGTTCTATCTTTTTGGATAGAGACCCCTTTTTCCTGATATACCAAAAAAAAATGCAGGCTTTACATCCAATGGTCGATATTCATCCCATTTCTCTTCTGCTTAAATCTCAAGCCTCAAGATGGCCTGAGAGTTACTTTTGCCAAGAGGGGCATCTATCGCTAGGGTTTCCTAGGAGAGAGAGATATAGGGACGTGGGCCTTCTTAGCAATTTTTAGAGGCAAGTGAGGTGGGAAGGCCTAGAATGAGTTATGCTTCTTTGATTCTATATAGTCATATTTGTATAGTGCATTTGGAGAGATAAATATAGTTGAGGTCTTTTGTGTGAAGTTTGGTGATAGTTAAAATCATCATACCTATATTTTCATTAAAAGATTAAGGGTATTAATGTAAAAAGAGAAGGAGTTTATTAAGAAATAAAAAAGAAGCTTAAGGTGATCCCTATAAAAGAGAATCTATGAAGACATAATACGATCATTAGAGGGTCACCCATTTGGAGGTTATGGGAATGGATCTTCAATATGGATACGAGTTTCCAAGAGAGAGAGACATGGCCTCCTAAAGAGAGGCAGTATTCTAATGAGTTTTAGATTAGTTAACTTTCACTTATAGAGAGAGAAAGTCTTTCGGTTTTTCTCGAGATTATCTTTCTGATAGTGGTATTGCAGTGAGAAAGAAGATATCGATCGACGTTGTTGCTTTGTCAAGAGAGCGAGTTTAGAAGGAAAGATCAATGATGATATTTTACCGATGTTTAGATATAACTATTATTTCTTGTAATCCAAAATTGTGATCCTTATTGTGATAGTGGATTTCGACTTGCCGAAGCCGTGGATACAGCCTTATGCGTGAACCACGTAAATTGTGTGTTGTTATGGTGTGATTTTATGTTTGCTTTATTTCTTGCGCTTGATTTATAGTTGTATCAATCTTCGTAGCATTTAGCCAATCATGTACAAGATCTTGGGTGGGATCCCAGTATTTGGGATTTCCAAATCCACAAGCGAGGGGTTCTCGAGAACCCTACAATTGGTATCAGAGGACAAGGTGTATACAGGGCTAAGGTTTCCATTAAGAAAAAGATGAATGGTGGAGTTTGACGGATACGTGATTTGAGGTGGAGAAATATGGAGGGAAAGTGTTTGTGAAAATTCCACAATGGAAGCAAGTGAGAAAAAATCAAGAAAACTGTTCAATGAAGGCCGACAAGATAATATGGTCATTTTACTATCAAGGTGGAGATTGTTAGGTTTAGTGATAGTCAAAGTCACAATACTTATGTTTTCAATAAAAGATTAAGGATATTATGGTAAAAAGAGAAGGGCTTTCTTGGGGGAACAAGAAATAAGCTCAAGGTGATCTCTATAAAAGAGAATCAAGGAAGACATAATACCATCCTTTGAGGGTCATTCTTTTGAGGGTTATGGGAATGGATCTCTATTATGAGATAGGTCTCCAATAGACAGAGACCTGGCCTTCGAGAAAGAGGCAGTATTCCCAAGAGTTTTTAGTTGGCTAACTTTCACTTCTAGAGAGCGAAAGTCTCTCGGTTGCTCTTAAGATTCTTCTTTCTAATAGCGGTATTGCAATGGGAAAGAAGATACCGATCGACGATGTTACTCGGTTGGGAAAGCGTGTTTAAAAGGAATAATCGATAATGGTCTTTTACCGATGTTTAGAGATATGTATTATCTCTTATAATCCAAAACTATAATTTTCATTGTGATAGTGGATTTTGACTTACCGAGAACGTAGATGTAGCCCTATAGGTGAACCATGTAAATTGTGTGTTATTGTGATGTGATTTTTATAGCTGCTTTATTTCTTGCACTCGATTGTTGTATTCATCTACTTCATATTTAGCAAATCATGTACAAGATCTTAAGTGTGATCCAGGTATTTGGGATTCCCAATTCCGCAAGCGAGGGGTTCCCAAGAACCATATAATCAACACCGCCGATCAACATCCTCTTTTTTACATGGTGATCTTGATGAAGAAATTTATATGTATCAACTTGAAGGTTTTGAGAACGAAACCAATCATAACGTAATTTGCAAGTTGAAAAAGAGATTGTGTGGTTTGAAACAAGCATCTAGTCAATGGTATAAGAAATTTGATCGTTTTATACTGCATGAAGGTTATTCTAGAAATGAATTTGAACATTGTGTGTACTTCAAGGGTTCAAAATACGATTCTTTTACAGTTTTGTTGCTTTATGTTGATGATATGCTTTTTGTTAGCAATAATCTAAGTTAAATCAAGCGTTTAAAGCATGATATGTCCAATTATTTTGCCATCAAAGATCTTGGACCAGCCAAGAAGAATATGAGTATGCATATCCATAGAGATAGAAATCAAGATAAGCTTTGGTTAAATCAATCTGTGTATATTTCTAAAGTTCTTGAGCCCTTTAATATGATTGACTGTAAACATGTTTCTACGTCATTAGTTACACATTTTAAGCTGTCTAAAAAGGATCGTCTAATGAATGATGTAAATAAAGTAAGATGAAGAATGTTCTATATACTTATGCAGTGGGTAGTTTGATATATACAATGGTTTCTACTAGACCTGATGTTGCCCATGCAGTGGGAATTGCTTCCATGTTTATGTTTAATCCAGGTTGGGAACATTGGCAAGCAGTTAAGTGGATCCTTCGATATTTGTAGGGGACACGAAATGTATGCTTGTGTTTTGGGAACTCATAATTGGAAGTTGTTGGTTATGTAGATGCAGATTATGCAGGATGCCGTGATATTAGACGATCTAACACTTGGTACATTTTTCAAAGTTGGTGGTGGTGCAGTCAGCTGGATGTCAAAGTTGCAAGATATTGTTGCTTTGTCGTCGACTGAAGTTGAATATGTGGCATTGGCAGAGGCAACAAAAGAAATGATTTGGTCGAGATAGATGGAAGGCCCAATTTTGACTTTTCCCTCTTAATGTTGACGTGTGATTTCATTCTACCTTACCCAAAACCCTCATCCCCATATGTTACCCATCCTGATTGGTCTCTCACAAAAGATCCATTTTCTCTTAAAGTACTACTGCTTGAAAATATGGTTTACCCAACCAAGAAAATACGAGTAGATTACGATAAATAGATAAATAACAAGAATAAGTATTAATGCCCATTAAAAAAAAAGATTTCCATTAAAAAAGAGATAAATAGATTTGGCAATAGTGAAATATATAGATGTAGATAAATAGATGTATGCAGCAAATAACGGGATAAGTTAGTGCAAGTCCGCAACCTTACAATATAAAGCAAAGCCACACCCGTTCTTTTTTTTTTTTTTGAGGGCATTGGATGTACGCTGGAGAACAATGCTCATCATTTGCAGACCATTGGTCAGCACGGAATCGCCCAATTTGACTTGGGAATTGGACATCCTGTTCCGGTTCTGCTTGTATATAAGAAAATTGTTGAATTTAGAAGGAAACCGGCAGTTTCTCACTGTAAATCGACGAATTTCTATAGTAAAATGGTGAGCTGAACCGCCGATTCATCGATTCAGATCAGTATTTGGCCGGTTCATTGTTTTTCATATGTTTTTTCACCAATTCATTGTTTTTTTTTCACAGTAAAATGGTGATTCGGACTGCCGATTCACCAATCCAGATCAATTTTTGAGGTGCCCAATTCAGGCTATCGATCCGATTTTTAAATCATTCAATAAAACCAGGGAAACCACATGCCTACTGGTCCATGTAGAAGCACTTTTTCAAATGAAATGTGTCGGATTCTCCGATGCAAGAAGTTTGATGCATGTCTTTGCATTGATGATGAAGTTTCTTTTGGGTGAATCAGTGGGAATATCAGGCTCCTACCCATTTTATTAAGAAGCCAAAGAATATGTTATATAAACAATCATACAACTCTTGTTAAGGAAACACTGGCAACATTAGATAAAATGAAAGGCGTAACAAATTCTGGAGGACAGGTACGCCACATGGTTGCTACATTCATAGAGACCGTTTCTTTGGCTAAGGAGTCGGCAATCATATTAACTTCTTTATATGCGTGTTGGATTATCCATCGATGGTCATCCAAAGATACAAGCACATATATGCATTTAACCAAAATTATGCATAATCTCCAAAGGGGCCTGCAATGACTACTCATAGCATTAACAAGATGCTTGGAGTCGCTTTCAATGACAAGAGATACACAGTTTAATTTCCTTGCTAGGGAAATACCTTTCTCAAGTGTGAGGAATTCAAGTATGTTATTCGAAATAAAACCCAATGGGGCTGCAAATGACGCAATAAATCTACTTGTGTCATTCCTGATAATACCCCGACAATCAGCATTCCTAGATTGTGCATGGAGGCCCATTTATATTAAGCTTTAGAAAGCCTAAAGGAGGAAGCTACCACCCATGGATGTGTACATGATCCGGAGCTAATGTCCAATGTAAGTTTTGGTTTCAAGCTATAGTAGTGATGCAGCCATGCCCCAGCCCATAGTTCTTGACTGAGCTAGAAAGGGTCGTAGAACCCAAGAAGGAAAAAAATGGCAATGATATAATAAGGGGAAATTATTAGGGTTATTTTAGTTGGTCTTTTGTTTAAGGAGCGCGAAGGGATTTTTTTGCTTATCTTCTTTTCCTTTTTTTTTAGTCTATTTAAAAGGGAAACCTCCCTTCATTGTAAAAGCAGTTAGTGAGTTGAATAAAACTTGGGACTCGTGAAGAGATTGTTTTGAGGTGAATTACCTTACAGACCTCTGAGAGAGGGTATTTTCTCTCAACCTTCCTTTTTTTTTTTTTTTGTTAAATTTTCTGGTTGTATTCTCTCCCTGCATCAATTGGTATCAGAGTGGGTTCCGATGACTTCACAAGAGACACCCGTCGATGGATTAAAGGTATTGACTAGATTAGTTCAACTTCAAGCACTAGTAGAGAGACCAATTCATGGATGTAGCTACGAAAGTCGATGAGATTGTGCAAAAGTTCGCTCACCTTCAGGATAGAACGAATTCGGAGACCGACGTTGGAACTCAATGCGACAGAGATGAAAGATGTATGCATCTTGTTCCTAACCAACCTAGGGTGGCCTCGGTTAATGACAAATTCAATGAACGAATTCTTCGGTTGTTGAAAAGAGAAAGAGAACCTGGAATAAAAATTGATATTCCAGAGTTCCATTGTCGATTGCATGTAGATAATTTTCTTGATTTGGTGGAATGATTTGAAATAGGATCGTCTTCGACTGGGAAAGGAAAAATTAATTCGTGGGAAAAGATGAAGACGAAGATGCGTTAAAATTTTTTACTAGTAAATTGTGCTCGAACTTTGTACCAAAGGTGTGAAAACCTCAAGCAAGGTGAAAAATCGGTAAGTGACTCTACTGAAAAGTTCTATATTTTGACATTTAGGGCAAATTTACAGGAGTATAAAGATAAAAAAATAAATCGTTATTTGAATGGGCTAAATCAAGGCATTCAAAATGAATTGGCCTTGAAAGATATCTATAACATATCTGATGCCTATACTTTGGCCCTAAAAACAGAGGAAATAGTAAATCTTAGCGTTGGGAGAAACCACTCAGTAACAAGAGGTTCTACTTCAACACAGGGGCAGCAAGGTTTGACCATTATAAGACCATCTATAGGATGTGGAACCGAATCTCTTAGAATTTCCCAACTAGGCCAAACCCTAATATGGTGAGAGGTGGTGTTGGGAGAGGGCTTGGAGCACCTAAAACACCTCGTGATAATACACAAATTATGTTTTTCAAGTACCAACAGCCTGATCATAGGGCATTCAATTGCCCCTCACGTCAGCCCCCTGTCAAAGTTAATTTGGCCGAAGAAAATTATGAAGAAGAAGTCGATGAAGGATACACCTATGAAGGCCAATGTGATATTGGGATGAGTCAATCTTATGAAGGGACTGAGCCTTTAAAAGGTGAGATTGAGGACTTGTATGGAGATAAAGGGGGTGAAGCTTTAGTTATCCAGCGAATCATTCTATCAACCCCAAGATCTAGAGTGGAAGAGAAGTGACTGCAGCACAATATTTTTCAAACAATTTGTACATCAGGAGGTAAGATATGCACAATACTAATTGATGATGGGAGCAGTGAAAATATTATGTCTAAAGAGATAGTGGATAAACTTCAATTGAAAGAATATAAGCACCCACGCCCATATCACATCCAATGGTTCAAGAAAGGAGGTGAGGTACCAGTTCTTACTCGATGTTTAGTTTTTTTTTCCAATGATGCTAATTATAAAGAAGAAGTGTGGGGCGATGTACTACCTATGGATACATGTCACATATTACTTGGTAGACCATAGCTCTATGATCATGATATGGTGCATAAAACTAGACAAAACACTTATTCTTTTGTTAAAAATGGTATTAATATCATGATCTACCATATGAAGTAACTTCCTACACCTAAATCCGCTAAAGAGGAGGGTTCAAAGTGCCTTAATGTGAAAAATTTAAAAGGGGGCAGGAAGGATATGGATGTGATTTATGTGTTGCTCGCAAAAAAAAATTATGTACCGACTACAATTCCTAGGTCTCTTGAACCTCTGCTTGAGAAATATAAAGATTTGATGCCTGAAGATTTACCTAATAGTCTTTCTCCAATGAGAAATATTCAGCATCACATTTACTTGGTGCCTGGTTCTAGCCTACCGAATTTGGCCCATTATCGAATGAGCCCCATGGAATATGAAGAGTTGCACAAACAAATTGTTGATTTGCTTAAGAATGGATTGATTCGAGAAAGCATGTCACCATGTGTTGTCCCTACATTACTTAGTCCAAAGAAAGATGGGTCATGGAGGATGTGTGTGGACAGTCGAGCAATTAACAAAAGTACAATCAAGTACTGATTTTCCATACCCAAGCTCAATGATATGTTAGATATGCTTAGTGGAGCTAAGGTTTTCTCAAAGATTGATTTAAGGAGTGGGTACCATCAAATTCGGATTCGTCCTAGGGATAAATAGAAGACCGCATTCAAAACTCGAGATGGACTATGTGAGTGGCTTGTGATGGCATTCGGGCTTTCTAATGCACAAAGCACATTCATGCGCCTAATGCACCAAACACATTCATGCGCTTAAGAAATATCTATCGAACTTTATAAAAAAGTATCAAAACACTAATATACTACAATTACCAGCAAAAAAGTGGTTGATCCACTTAATTGTTGATGATCAGCATGAACAACCTTTGACAAGGCTTGAAACAAAAATGCTAATGCAGCTGCACCCCATGCTACTGACCAGCTACGTTAATATCCTAAAAAAGTTGTAAGTAGATTGTAGGGACTGTACCATCTGTGGAATCCGTAAATATTGTGCACCTTACAAGATATAAGAGGTAGGCACAGGTGTATCGTATAAGAGTAGTACGGTTATAGTTCTCTGGTATCTGATTAAACGTATTCCTCCACCATGTTCGTCGAATAAAGGAATGACTATGACTAGGTGGCAGCTGTCCTATCATGCAGATTATATGTTCCTCGTAGTTCTCCACTCTCCTTACGGTTACAGCTACACCAATCACCTTTAACCGAAGAATTTTTCAGGTATCTTCAAGTATTGGCATCATCTCTCCGATGTTTGCATTAAATTGCCACGTGTTTGTCTCACCGTGCCACCTCTCGGTGATTGTAAATAATGTGCCGCGGTCATGCTGATTCATCGATACTATAGTCAAAGGGTACAATCTTGATCTCCTGACCAAATCAATTTGGTCATTGTTTGTTAACGGTCATGCAACATTTGCATTAGGTTTCTCATCAATTTTGAGGATATTTTTTTGATCCTGAAATAGAACTTGTCATTTTCAAATACTTAAAAAATATATTGATTAACTAACATGATAGACACAGAATATAATTCTAAATATTTCTACTTACATCCCTTTCCCATATCCTCTGTGATATATGTTCTCTTTGTCTAGTGAGCAATGAAGGAATCTCATGACCTTCATGGAAAGGTGCATCTTTTGTCATGATCAATGTTAAAAAAGCCATCATACATAAAAAATCATTGTACATCAAAAAGCAAAAAACTATTCATTAATAAACATTTTCATAATAAATGACACTATAGTATGATATTCAAATGTCCTACCAAGTATTCTTTAAATCCCTGATGAATTTGGTACCTATATTTAAACCACTATATCTGAAACTTACACTTTAATCCAAACAATAACTCATGCCATCAAAGAAGTACAACAGATTCAATATAAAGCTGATATTATTACAGAAAAGTGCACTATCAAATGAAGCAGCTTACATTAAAATGAACTAATTCCAAATCCAAAATAAAACAATCAAAACCATGCGTTTGAACTTCAAATAATAAGTGTAGTGTTCAATACTTGAATCGTTGTACAAATAGACAAACATAAACCATCTTGCATGTGGACAATATATTTTTCGCTCAAATAACCCCAAGATCAAACAATTTCCATGGTCATCAAACTTGATCGATTTGCAAGTCAGAACATGGATTTTTGTAGATGATTCCAATTTATAAAAAATAAGCCAACAACCAATCTATTTTATGGTGAAATAACAGAGAACAAAAATGCTTTGCGGATTTTCTATTTATTGCTCAAAGAACTACAAAACTAAACGAAAATCTCTGAAATAAAATATATGAAATTAAATCTTACCTGAAAAAGGTATATGAGGGAGAGAGAAATTGAGATTGAACACCAGCAGCGTTAATACGGCACAATGAAGACCGTAAAAGGGGTAGCCTTTTCTCTACCGTTAGGGTTTGATTTGGGGGTTTATAAGGTGAAAAGGGGATACGAAGCATTACGGTACTACCGGTACTGTAATATTTTATTAAGGTTATAGGGTACAATGTCTAGCGTTATTTGTTTTTAAAAAATTACGTTACTATAAGTACCATAATTGTTTTTTGCTTTATTACGGTACACTAAGTACCGCATTTCATTGTTCCAACAATGTATTACGGTACTTTATGTAACGTTGTAATTGCTTTGTATATTATGGTACTACTTGTACCGTAATTTTTAAGTCATTACGATAGAAAGACTACCGTAAATTTTAAGTCCATGTGAGTAATAGATACCCTGGAAATTAATCCCCACCTTGTGGCCTGGGGATTTCTTTTCATATCATTCAACCCATAGACTAATCTAATAAAGGAAATATCTATAAGACCCTCTATGTACTTTTGAGATTGAAAAAAATCCTCGCAAGTTGTTCTTCTACGAGGGTGTAGAAGTAAACTATACTCCTTAGAGAACATACTATATCATGCTCATGCGTATAATACACACCATAGATGCATCTGTTACCACTGTTACTCGGTGAGAACCGACTAGCCAAGATGACCGAAACCTCTTCTAGAAGTCATAAAGAAGTGCAGATTTATCCTTTTTTTATTTTCCTTTCTGATGAATAATCAAAATGTCTCTGTATCTCCCCAAGTTGGTTCTTAGTCACAAAGGATTGATGGAGATGCATGTATTTCTATTACGTAGAAAGAGTCCACTTTACCTTGTGCAAATTCGCCTCAAGTAGGTCTTTTCGAAATTGGGAAAAGCTTATATAAGGATGCGATCTTATAATGTAGAACTACGGATGCACCTCAAATATCCATCAGAAAAGTTAGTTTTAATGTTGAAATACCCTTTGATTGAGTATGACCATGAAAAAAAGAAAAAGATTTTAAGTCTCAGAAATAATACATTTTACAACATATTATCTACACTGTCCATTTTCAAGATTTCATGTGTTTATCGATGAACTTGATTTTAACCATTTTTTAAATTTAAAATTTTATAATTAGATATGAAAATGGATTTTAAGATGATCCTAAGAACATTTTACAACAAAATTATATACGATGATAAAATTTGAAGGTACAGCTTACCTCTACAGCCATAGATGCATCTGTATGCCACTTGCACCCTTTTCAAATTGGTGCAAAAGGAAGTACTTTGCTATTTCCCCAAAAAAAGACAATGCTGTCGTGCGCCAAAAACCCTGCCCAACGCATGTGGATGTCAAAAAGGCAACTCAAAACAAGACATGAGATAGAGAAAAGCTTCATGCTTACGTTTCCACAGGGGGTTCCAACTATGGGATCTATAAATGCCACACACACGTAAGACCAATTAATTTTGACGCACAATATCACAATCGCATCGACTATGGGATCTATAATGTCACACGCAATAGGACTGGAAAAGGGCTTGCGTTGGGCTCAAGATAGCCCTAGCCCGAGACCGTCCCATATCCTTATCGGGCCTAGCCCAACCTTGGCCATGGATCCTAGCGTGTAATAAATTAAAAGAAGATAAGAAAAGAAAAGAAAAAATATGGGTAATGGTTGGGTGGCAAACGGGTCGGGTTTACCTGGCGGTTCGACCCAACCTGGGTACGGGTCCAAGTTTTGGACTTGACCTGAACCAACGTGAACATACGTACACACACACCCACCTACACACACACATACACTTCTACAAAACTATGCTTTTGGCATTTGTATGACTCCAAAACATGCAAAAACATTCTCTTCATCCTAATAATCAATCCACAAAAAAATAAAATTTAATTTGCACCTTACATATGGGCAAAATGAATCCCCTCCAGTAGCGAATCTAGACCATTCATTTGACAAATTTTAAAATTTGGGTTTTTGTAAACTCAAAATCATTTTTTACTTTTTTTACATTGTTTACTAATGATAATAAAGCTATCTAAAGAAATTGGAAACAAAAAAATCATTTGGAGGCCTAGATCTAATGATCATATCAAAATAGACGGACTATGTTAATTGCCCTAAAAAAAAACTTTCTACGTTTTGTTTTCAAAATCTGCTTTTTGTGATTGATCATTGAAATGAAAAGAGTGTATATTTCAAAATTAAAGTCAAACAAATGCCTTTAACATAGTTTTTGGAGTTCGTTTCATTATATTACTATACAACCATTGCATGAAATCATTCCTCAATATATATATATATGTATGGATAAATTAGAAGATTCATTACATGCGATTTTCTCTCTGTTCTCTCTCTAGCTACTTCTCCATCTCCGTACTTCTCTCTCCCTCTCTCTTCCAACTACCCATGGTTATAATTGTGGGTTCACCGTGCTTTCTATTTCCCACCAGTAACACGTCTGACCTTGAGAAATGAGACAATGGCCTAGAAGTTATTCACAAATAACCCAAAAATCTCAATGCATGAGCTTCGTGTAGGATTTCTAACACCAGTTGCGAGATCTACATACAATGAATATAAATGATAAAAAATGTAGAGAAAGAAGGCCCTGCTTCAATTGTGAGATCTACATATGCTTTGATAGACTCTTGCGTTTTTCAGAGCCAGTAGTCCAAAATGAACATCATGGTCCTTTACTTTGGGATTACAAATATCTTGTTTGTTTTTGCCAAAAATAATGATGCCTTTTTACATTATTTAAAATGAGAAAAGGGAGATCTCGGCTGAAAGGGTATTCTAGGGTGAATAATAATGAATTTTAAAAAAGTGATAATTTGAAAGAAATGAGAAACCAGTATGGTAGCTTCGAAAGAAATTAGACAAAGGGTCCTAGTTTTGATAGCAATTTGTTGCATACTTCTAGCCCCATAGAAGAGATTGATTCATGATAATGAACCATCCATTCCAAGGAATCAAAATTCTAAACATTCATCGGATAGAAAACAATACCAAAGTTGTAATCCATTGGGGTGCATTAAGAGGTTACTATTCAGTATTTGATTATCTAGCATCAACTCATCAATACAAACATCAATGTTAATGTTATGGAAGAGCAACAATGACTTTGTTGAAATTTTATGGATAAGGCTTTGATATTATGTTACAAGTTTTTGCATAAAACGCTGATACCACAGATAATTGAAAGCACGCACTCACTTTTTTTTTTGGAGAGATAAACACAACACATTTATACGCTACGTACAATTACATATTGGTTTCCTCTGTAAGTTGTTTATATCTACAACTACAAGTATACATCACTTCAATACATGGAGCCCATATGTATAGGTACTTACATCGAAACCACCCACTACCCACGTGTTGGATAACTACCCATTAGAGAGATAACTTCCCACTATCTTAACTACTCATATATTCCACTTTTACATAGAGAAATAATGATAACTTCCCACCATCTTAACAACCCATACATTCTACTTTTTTTCATCATCTTTAACATACCCCTAGATGCAAAATTTCATATTTTCTTTTAAATTTCTTGTTCTTGTTTCTTGTTACTTCTTCTTCTGCTTCTTGCTTCTTTTTCTTCTTTTTTTGTTTTGTTTTTGCTTCTTCTTCTTCTACTTGCTTCTTGTTTCTTTTTCTTCTAATTTTTTTTTTTCTTCATCTTCTTCTTGCTACTTGTTTTTGCTTATTCTTGTCCTGTGTTTTCTAAACACGCTTTTTTGTTTATGCCTTCTCATTAGGCACCCTCATGCCGTTTACAATTTCTTTTTTACGTCTTCTCATTGGGCACCCTCGTACCTTTTATAATTTCTTTTTTACGTCTTCTCATTAGGCACCCTCATGCCTTTTACAATTTCCTTTTTTTGCTTTCTCATTAGACACCCTCATGCCCTTTCATACCATCATCATGCCTTTCTATGGCATGATAAACTATGACTGTGATGTTTATTTTCAGTTTTTCAAAAAACATTTTTCCTATGTCTACCCTAAGCATGAATTTCCCATGCCTTTCCATGGTACAACATATCAGGACTGTTGTGTCATGTCTTTCTTCTTACCGAAAAAATCATTTTTCATTTTTCTTATGCCTACATAGGCATGGATTTCTCATGAGGACTACTCATGTCCCCTTTTCAGAACTTTTTTTTTTTTTAAATCTCATTTTCTGAAAACTTTTGCAAAAATATGACATCAAGAGCTCTCCAATTTTATTTCCCCACTTTTTAAAAATTTCCATTTTCTTTTTTAAAGATCATCACATTTAAGAAATTCAACTTTGAAAATTGGAATCAATAGTTGAAAAATATTTTGACTACTATAGTGTGTCTTATGAACTAGACTAGGAAATTAAATAAATAGATTTTAAATGCTTATCAACTTTTTTTCAAAATTTTATAACCTTTATCGTGAATTTTGTTTATGACTTGCTGAATTAAATTTCCATACCAACTTCTTTGGCAACTTGTGATCTCTTTATCTCCTTTGACAACCTGGGCTCTCCTATGCCTATATTTTTGGTAGCCTGAGCTCTCCTCAACTTGGACTCTCCGCATCAATGCATATCTCTTCGTTTTCTCACAACTTGGGATCCGATGTTTTTTTTTTTTTCTGTTTTATCACAACCAATACTCTCCACACCAATGACTATCTACTTTTTTTCATTTTCCATTTTTTTTACAACCTGCGCTCTATGGGTTATGGGCCCACCACGCTTCCGTTTAGACAAATTTAATGCCCTCAGCTCTTTTAGACAAATATTCCAAAGGAAAAAATATGAATACGTTTGAATTTTATAAGCATTTTACCTCTAATACTTTTAGTATCGCACTTATGACCCTGTTACTTTTCTTTTCTTACTTTTTTTCCTTCAATCATAAGTAAATTATTTAAAAACTAAAGTACCATCAGTCAAATTTATCTCTCTACCTGCCCCTCTCTTTACTTACCCTCTTTCTCTTTATTGCTCTACCCGCCCTCACTTTCTCTCTCTACCTACCATTTCGCTCTATCCAAGAGAAGGAAAGGTGGGAAGAGAGAGAGAAGGTAGACAGAGAAAGAGGGAGGGTAGATAGAGAGTAAAAGATCGAGAGGGAAGGTAAAGAGAGAAAGAGAGAGAGGGGGCGGGTAGAGAGACATATTTGACAGGGGGTAGTTATAGTTTTTAAAACAATTACTTTTTGATTGAGGGTAAAATCAAGAAAAAATAGTTGATGGGTCATGTGTGTGATATGAAAAGCTTTAGGCGTCGAATGTCTACAAGGTTTATTTTGGAGAATATATTAAGATATGAAAAATAATGTTAGATAAATTATTTAGAATACCTTCAACAATCTTGAGAATCGCAAAATAGTGCGTCCAAATAGAATTTCCATGCCCGCCCCTACATTTTTAATGAAAAAAAAATGCCCCCTTGAAAAATAATTGCTTTTTAGTATAAAAGCAAGATGAAAAAAATTAAAAAGAAATGTAAACATTTGACTTGTTTGATAACACCTAGAAGCATTAAAACTGACTATGAAAACAACTAAACTAAAGAAGATATAGACCTTCTCTCGATAAAAGATACAGAATTGAGTTTAGGTGTCCTAGATTGAGGCTTGGATCTACCAAGTTAGGAAGGTCGGGCCTAGGGCCCTGACTCGGGGTATGCCCTTGTTTTTGTTTTTTTCATTTGATTTTTTTCATTTATTTCTAAAACGCATATTTGTGCGAGCGTCCAGTTTTGTATTGCCAACGACGATACATGGACGGTATTATGGCTAGTCTGTCACCCGCATCATAATTTAACATGACCCATTCTCTATCGAACCCCTTTTGACAAGTTTATGCCTAAAAACGAAGCAAAGACTATTGTCTCTGCCAAAATTTTTAAATTAAAAAACACACTCATTTGCATCCATCTTTAAGATGGATGCTTAATGCCACGGGGTACGCAAATAAAGATGTGCCTCCTGACACATGGAACAATTTCCTATTAAAAAAAAAACAGCAAAATTTGAGAAAGTCCGCTGGAATTATGAATTGTAAATAAGCTTAGGAGCAATTGTGAAATGCTAAAAGATTGCTTAGTCCCAGGGGAATATATTATCGATTTGCTCCCTCCGGAATAACACATGCTAGGCAATAGATTTTAAATTTTTATCAACTTTTTTTAAAATTTTTATAGCATTTCTCTTAAATTTTGTTCGTGACCTGTTGAATTAAATTTCCATACCAAATTCTATTTCCATACCAAATTCTTTGGCAACATGTGATCTCCTTATCTCCTTTTTGACAACCTGGGCTCTCCAATGCCTAAATTTTTGGTAACTTGAGTTCTCCAAGGCCTATCATCAACTTAGACTTTCCACACCAATGCCTATCTTTTCTTTTTTTTACAACTTGGGATCTGATGCTTTTTTTTTTTGGTTCTGTTTTTGTCACAACCTGTGCTCTCTACTCTAATGCCCATCTTCTTCTGGTTTTTTTTCTTTTTTTTTTACAACCTGTGCTCTGTGGGTTATGGGCCCACCATGCTTCTGTTTAACAATCTGGGCTCTCTTCACAACTTGAGCTGAACTCTGATACCATGTTGAAATTTTATGGATAAGGCATTGATATCATGTTGCAAGTTTTTGGATAAAGCATTGATACCACTGATAATTGAAAGCACGCACTCACTTTATTTTTTAAAGAGATAAACACAAACACATTACACAAAATTACATGTTGGTTGCCTTTATAAGTTGCTTATATCTACAACCACAGGCACACATCACTTCAATACATGGAGCCCATATATATAAGCGTTTACAATAAAACTACCTACTACTTACGTGTTGGATAACTACCCATTACCTACGGGAAGAGAGAGAACTTCCCACACTATCTTAACTACCCATATATTCTACTTTTTCATAGAGGTAAAAATAACATCTCACTATCTTAACTACCCATACATTCCACTTTCTTTGCATCATCACTTTAGATCCAAGAAAGGAAAATAAACCCTAAACATCAACACAAATGGGTTGGAAGAGCAAGGAGTTGAAGTGATCAAGTGTTGTACTGCTAGTAACACCGAAGCCATCACCATATTGATACATGAACTCAGAGGATCTTGCAATATTTAAAGCATGCTTGATGAAGGTCTTTGGAAGTGGAGATGGAGTACGGCATTCTTGATGAAGATGCTTCCATATATCATTGATTAAATCCCTAATGTGCTCCCGCGCTTGTTCCTCTGATGCACCAGTCTCTTGCATGTAGCATTGTATTGATTTAAGTACATCTCCTCTTTCTTGTTCATCCTACAATAGCAATATACTTTCTCAATTCTTGGATAAAATGAGTTCAAAATGTGCATGAGAGAATTTCTGCGATTTACTAGTTGTAACATTTTATTTACATTAGCTAATAAAATCAAATAACGTTCAATTGAACTTCTAAATCAAATGTGGTGCACATACCGTACTTGTTCCCATATCATTGGTAAGTCGTAGAATGATAGAACAGAACCAGACAATCTTTGGACCTTGTTCTAAAAAATCAACAACTTCTTGTGTAATTCTCTCTCCTGAGAGAAAATAACCAGCAATCAAAACAAGCGGCCCCGCAATTGAGGTATAGGCATTGCTCAAGTACTCATCTAGAGTTGGTTTGTACCCACTGTGAAACCACTTTGCTTCTTTCAAGTATGCCTTGCATAGGCCAGCCCACTGTAACAGGAGAAATATATGCATCAGTAACTTCACAAGGGTAAGTCACATAAAACTTAATGGATATTGAGACCAAGTTAAATAGGAAATGCATACCGCTTTGCTGAGGGATCCGATGATGCAACAGCCCTGTTCCTTTAGACTATCATAGACCATTTGATTCATAGTATTGTACAAGGCCATGTAACAGATTTTCATGTACTCAGGTAGTGACTCCATGGCTTTGAGGTCCCATCTATTGATTCAAGGACATAAGAGTAAGTAGTTGGATACAAGAGCCACACTGCCCTGCTTTATCCTCCATTTTATTGAGGGATTTGTTGACCTAACTCCTTAGTTTATGACATTTCATGGGTGATTTGCTCACTTACATCCTTGCTTTGTGATGTTTGCAACACTTTTCTAAGAAATGGAGGATTTAAATTCTTTTTAATGAAAACTAAACTATGACATGGGAGGAATTTTATTATAATATAAGAAGGCTAGTTTAGACCTCATGCATTTAATGGCAACATTGATATGTGAATTCTGCACCATTTCTATGAGAGATACATATGGTTTATGTTATATTAGGGTGAGAGCACTCAATAGAAATGGGAGCATAAAAGCTAACCTATAAAAGGAAAGTACGGAAAAATCATTTTGTGAGTATAATATATATAATGGGACAATAACATATCAATCCCTAGGATTTTGATACAAACTTCGGGCTCAATGTACTAATAATGTCTGGTTGATGTTAAGTGGTTGCACTGGAGGACAATTTTGGTTCAATTCAATGACTTTGGTATAGCATAGTATGGTTCACAATTATAATATGCGCAGATTATGGCTGCAATGAACTGATGGTTTGAATCTAAAGTAAAAATCAAGTTTGGTAAAAAGCCATATGTAACCAATTCTTAATCTGTTTTGGGTGGACAAACCAACTGGTTTCAAATGATTGGATTAGCTAAACGGGGATGGCCAATTTTAATACATGTTTTCAAATTATAATATTCATTTTTCTCCTCTTATTTCAAAAAGTTGGTTCAACCGATTCAACTAGTTGTCGGACTGGCTTTGACTAGATCAAAACCCTCACCAGTTCGGTGGCCGATCTAATCCCTATAACATTGACAAAATGTATTGATGTTTATGAACATATGGAATAAGTAATTTAGCGAGTATCATACCTTTCAACTGCTTCAGTGAAGAGCTCTAGTTCCTCTATTGATCCATACACATCATAAACATCATCTATTACTGTTAAAAGAATGTTAGTTTTGGCCATGTCCCTCCTTGACCTGCCATATTGAGGCTCATAAGCTACCCCAGAAGAAACCATGAAACACTCCAAGGTCCGCTCCCTAGCAAAAGGAAGTTTCTCACTCAGCCTTGTGTCTCTCCACCACCTGTTGATAAATACTTCTTATTCACAATTCGGCAATAGGTTCTTTTTAATCAATAATGGATGTAAAATTTCTTTATATCACTTTTTGGCAACGGTTAGTTTTGAAGTTTTCAATAAATCAAATTCATGATAGACTCTTATGAATTTTGGGCATTTGGAAATTATGAAAATTCAAATAGAAATCAGTCAGAGACCTACAAAACCAATTTTAAAAGACTTCAAAAACTTAATTAAAGAAAAATTGTTCCACAGAGCTCTCGTATTGAAGTTCATATATAAATTTATATCTTCTTGGCAAAATATAAGGTAAATGGTCAAATCATCTTACAAAGTCTGATCAAACCATTCTAATTAATGGTACCAGTTTTACTTTTATAGTTTCATTTCAATCAGATACCTTCTCATATAATATATCAAATAATAACCAAGTTGTTCTATCTTAAGGATTGGTAACTCTAAATGAGCAAGGGTAATTTGATAATTTGGACCATCGCAAGTCACAATAATATCGTTATTGTTTTGTATTGCCAAACCTGAAAAACCAGGTGTTTTATTATCATTTTGCTCAAGCCAATTAAGTCGGCCAAATTATTGAAAAATCACTGTTTGCTCGGGTTCCCAACCTTGAACAAAGATAACTTGTGAAACTTAAATCATAATAATCCTAATTTAGATGGGTTGATTTGACAACTTTAATGATGTTGTATGATAATATGGTCATTTAGTTGATATTTTCCCCATTTTCTTATTCACTCTCTAAATATATCTAACAACCCTATTTTCTCTTGATAGGACATAATATAAAATGCTTTGAAGTATTTTTAAAAACTTGGTGAACATTACCTGAACACTTCTTTAAGATCTGCTACGTGAAAGGATTGAACCATGTTGAAATTTAGCTTTGCAAGTTCAAGCAAAATTGGGTTCCTTTCTTTTTCCCCTTTGTAAACATCGATGTTATATCTGGCTTCCAGTCTAACCTTTCTCCGAGAACGGGGAAGCTCTAGGGCATGGTGCACTTGCTCTCTAAGAAATGGTTCCATGCTGTACATCTTAGCCTTCAAATGCTTGGAAGTGAAGGCCTTAGCTTCATCTAATAACTCTTCTCCTGGTAAAGCAATACATGAAGCTTCAAACAAGCTTAACATACCCTTCACATCTCCACTCACTTTTGTAATAAAACTCCCATCTCCATCTTTGAAGGGGTTGAATACATCTGTTCATCACAATCATGTTGTGTAAATTGGAGTGCTTACAAAAAGGATTCTATGTGACCCCCACCTACATATCTAGTATATGTTACCCTTTGTCTCTGCTATCAGATCTATATAGATGGCTAAGATGACTTGAGTCACAATATCACAAATTGGCTTTTACCGTCAAATCTTGATCGGACGACTCAGAGTTTTTTATTTTAAGTTTGTATTCTATAAATAATTTTAAAGCAAAATTTGGGCCATACATAGATATGTTAGGGGCACACATGAACAAAATAATAATAAAATATTTTTAAGATGAACAATTCCCAGAATACCTTTGAAAATTTCAGGTTCATTTTTGTCATTTATTTTTACAAAAAATATTGAATTTTTTTTCCCAGGTTCACCCTAATTTTATGATGGGACACCTAAAATTTCATCCAAAAATATTTTGTAGAAAAAAATGAAAAATAAAACAGTGTCTAGCGTGACATTGGGGTATGAACAATAGCAGCCGTTCGATTCAGATTGAACGGCTAAAAAGTGGGATCACATGAACGTTATAGGTTCTTGGGCAAGATAAAAGCACTTCCCTTACAAAAATATGCTAAAAAGTCATTCATGGGATCTACAAAGTTTACAAATGTCAAAGAAAGTGGGAGTTATTTTCACTCGCACTCTCTCTCGAAATGAATTATTGTTCAAATTATAGTTAAAATTTTGTTCAAAATTTTGTTCTCTATTAAAGCCAATTTTGTAATTATAGTCAAAAGTATTAAATTTTTTATTATAAAATCGAAAATTAAAAAAAAACATATGAAATGTCAAGTTGTTTTATCATTGGGCTATTATCCAAAAATAAAGGAAAGCTCTCGCCGTTAAAATGTCATAAAAATAGGATTTAGTATGTCTCGTTTCCTAAAATTTTCGTGTCTTTTATTGTATTGGCATAGTCATTTAAAAATATTTAGAATTTAAGACTTTATCAATTATATCATTCATTAGATGTGTTATGAATTAGATATTTCTCCACAGTAAGAGTGATTTACTTACATATCTTAAAATTTTAGGTAAAATAAGAAATGCTCTACTTTGAAATTATAAAGAATGTGGGTCAGCCCACCTATTTTTAGTTTTTCTATAATGCCTTTCGGTCATCCTGAATTTTGATTTTAAAATTTTATTATTATTATTATTATTATTATTATTATTATTATTATTAGTTTTTTCTTTAGTAGGGCAGTGCCCCAACTTTCTTTATAATGAAAAAACTAAAAAAGAAACTAGAACAAAAAAATTCAAAATTCAAATTGTTCGAGGGTCATTATGAAAAAAATATAAGAAAAAGTAGATCGACCAACCTTCATTGTAAATTTCACCTATAATTGGAGCAGTTCGAATTTTACTAGGATGTCTGCGGAAAACACTCCCACATTAATTGAAATCCCAAGAAAACCAAGCTCCGTCTCGGCTCAAAATCTTCGCGTCCCTGACCGGGGCATTTTTGTTTTGTTTTTTTGTTTATTTAAATATCTCTGTTCTCAAATGTAGTTTTTAAAAAAAAATAAAAAAATGAAGGGCATTTCCCCACTTGCCCAAGAAAGAGAGGGCCTTGGAAAGTGGCCAAGGCTTGGCCACCACTCTCCTTCCCTCTCCTCTCCCTCTCTTTCTCATCTCTCTCTTAGATTTCTCTTGATGAGATGATGCGCTGCTCTGAATCTTGACGATTGAGAAACCAATCACGAGAAGTGAGAAGCCATGGTTGAATCTAGAGAGAGATTCATCAAACTCCGCTTAAAATTTAAATTATTTAACATTCTTGCTCTTAGTGTATTTAATAAATTTCAAAACCCACTTTGATATGTTATTGGATGGGCTCTATGATTTTTGATCAAATATCAAAATTAATTGTGACCACCTTATACAAAAGATAAATAATTTTATTATATATTTATCCATTTAATATTACATAATAAAGAATGGTAAAAATCATTATATACAAACAGAAATAAGTATGGGTATCAGGAGAGTGAGATTGAGAGGGAAGGGAGAGAGAGAAAGAGATATATAGATAGAGAAAGTGTGTTTGGAGTACCTGGAGAAACACTATATCCATGTTCCCTTAGGATTCGAAAGCGAAGGGCCACAGCATGTAGATCATTGCCTGACGACCCTCCGATGTTATTGGTGTAAATGGCATCAAGAACGGTTTTGATCTGGTCCTCAAAGAGGTAGCCAATTCCAAGCCGTTCGATTTTGTCGACGAGTTCCATCTGAGCCATTGGATCATCAGTGGCCTCAAAAATAAGTGTGGCTTGTTGCCTTAGATCCTCGGCTCGGATCTTATACGACTCACCCTGCAATTCACCAAAATTATAGCTGAAATCAACAGGAATTTCTGGGAATGGGGATGCTAATAGCCTTATTTTAGAGCCAAGGACTAACCGTGTATTCAGTCCTTATGGACTGGATGGTGTCATAGTCCCAAAGATTGGGCCTATAATTTGCAGAGCGTCGAGGCGTCGATTCGAGAGTTGGAGGGCTCGAGGCGCCCCGCACCCCCCAGTTGAACCTTGGTGCACCCTTGGCTAACAGTGGGCTTGCCCTAGCTTCCGTGCGACCCTCGAGGAATGAAGATAGAGAGAGAGGAAAGCTCACAGCCATTGTACTGCTTAGTGTCTAGCACCCACTTCAGACACCACGCATTCAAGACAACTTCATATATACTAACAGTTTTGATCAATGGTTTAAAAACCGGATCGGTGACTCGGATCGGGCTTTTCAAAAACCGATCCGGATCGGCGAATCGGCGGTCCGGATCGGAATCGGGTGAATCGGTCAGAATAAAGCTTCAAAAAAATCCGAAAAAATTATTAAAATTCATTATAAATATTATTTTTTAGGAATTCAATAAAAAATGAGGGTACTCCATTAAGAATGTTCATGTTTTTGGATGAATATGCGAATATTGATATGTTCTTTCCCTACATGAACCGCCATTCAACATTTAATTTACATCACACAAAAGGATAAACATAGAATTATCATGGAATAAGTATATCAACATACATGGACTACAATAAAGTATAAATTTAATAACATACGATCTAAAAATAAAATGATAGACGACGTTGTTGTTCTTCTTGGTCACGCTGGTGCCATTGATTGAATTCGTTTGACAATTCATTGATTCGATCTAAAAACGAATCATCGATATTAGCGGCCGTCTGACTATTCCCAAATCCCTGAGTGTTAGTGTTTTGTTGTGTTCCCAGTCCAAAATCCCCGAAGCTTGTCCATCCTTCATGCTCACCTGCACTGTCGTGCTCATCCCTACACTATTGCTGTTGGGACTCGATATGTGAATAGTATGGCTGGGATAGGGTGGCCTCAGAATCATCATCTCTCTCATTTTCTCTTAGACCCCCTTCCCACTCTCCCTCATTAGGTGCAATATCATCGACATATTGTGGATACATTGGCTGGCTGCTTCCTCTTTCATGCCGCTCATCAGTTTCTTCAATATCTTCATCACCGATAGCCTCAAGGAACGCTCTCTTGTGCAACACTGGCTCCTCCTCTTCGACTACCCATCGGTCTGTTGTGTCTGTGACAAATATTGTGTCTAAGTCTATCGGTCCATAGTCTTCAAGCTTCCTTCTTATTTGTCGCTCTCTGAGGTTTAAATTATAATGAACGTAGACTAGTTTATGAAGCTTCTCAGAAGCGAGTCGATTCCTTCTAGTAGTGTGCAACCATTGGAACGTACTCCAGTTGCGCTCACAGCCAGTAGCAGAACATGTCTGGGAGAGCACCTTGATTGCTATCCTCTTTAGGTGAGGTGCATCAGTACCATATATCTCCCACCATTCAGCTGGATTAAAATGTAAAAAGCATTGTAAGGGCAAGAACAATTCATAAGATTAAATATATGAATAAACAAAATATTAGCGAGAGGATAACCTGGATCCATCATAGTTCGAGAATTTCTGGCAAGTCTAGTTCCGAAGGATCCTATAGCATCCCTATACATAGCAAGCTAAAACAAATATATTACGTTTTAGCGCATTATTCCTCACAAATATAACAACTCAATGAAGTTCTTACCCAAACATTAAATAATACCTCTTGTATTGCTGCTACTTGGTTTCGATGGCTTCTCTCCAACCTTGCAATAATGTATCTGACCCCTTCCATAATCTTGTGGGGTTGTTCAGGTGTCAAATAGAAAAATTTTGGGTTGAAGTAGTAACCTAAAAAATATATAGGTAGAAAAATGTCATTTACAATTTCATAAAAAAATGATTTAAACTGAAACATTGTAATGATATAAATATATATTTACCAGCATAATGAATTGGACGTCCGAATTTGGTGTTCCACCTCTTTTCTATAATCTCGATCACTTTGCTAGCAAAATTACACTTCTCCCCAATAGCTGATTTCGCCCTCTCAATACCTTCATAAAGGATACCCATGGTAGCTTTCTTATCAGCATCCACCATTCTTAACACCGTGACCAAAGGGGCAGTGGCCTCTACAACACTGGAACATCGAGACCAGAACAGCCTATTTGAGATTATGTTATCCACTTTTACACCGGTACTGGACTTCGAGAGGCGGTCATTTAACCACTCTTCACAAGTAAACAATCTCTTTAATGCACCTTCAGATTGTCGAATGGAGTCCACAGCTAAGTAATCGGTCGCAAAGCGGGTTATGGCAGACCTGATTATCTCTTTTTTCTTAGAGTGTTCTCTAAACAGAAATAATATTTTCGAGTGGTTGTATATAAATCTCGACACCAACCTTGCTTCATCTAGAGTCTCCTTCACAATTTTGATCTCACCGATTTCCTCTAACATAAGATCGATGCTGTGTGCAGCACACGGGGTCCATACTAGATGCTTCCTCTTATCCATCAACTTGCTGCCCGCAGAAACACATGCACGCGCATTGTCCGTAATAAACTGGACTACATGCTTATCCCCCACCTCCTCCACTATCTGATCATATAGTCGTACGTAGAAGTTTGCATCCTTCTTCGTCCCTGATACGTCTTTGCTAGACAAAAAAGCTGTACCTTTTGGGGAATAGGCCAAGAAGTTTAAAAACTCCTTTTTGCTAACTTTATTCAACCAACCATCACTCATGAGAGTAATTCCTGTCCTTGGCCAACTCTGTTTATATTCTTCAATCCACTTTTTAACTTCCTCTACCTCTTCGTCTAATATTGGCCCACTGAGCTCATATGCCGTCGGGGGTTTTACCCCGGGCCCGGCTCTCTGGATTGCACTAACCATAGGTGGAAAATATGGGCTATTGGCTGCATCAAAGGGAATCCCTTTATCGTAGAACCATTTACCAATATATCTCCCTAACATGTTTCTTGTACCTTTAACCATGCCTTTTAAGGTCATCTGTTGTGACTTAGGCTTTGAGAGAAATGGGTCTTTACGACCATGACCTGCAATACTGGCACTCCTAGGTAACTTAGAAACAATTTCTTCAACAACTGATTCTTCTTGATACATATTGCCACCAACCTCTCCATACATATTTGAGCTGGGCCCGCCATACATGCTCGAGCTGGACCCGCCATGCATATCTGAACTAGGCCCACCATGCATATCGGAGCTAGGCCCACCATGCATGTCTGAGCTAGACCCACCAGGCATTCTAAACCCACATTCCCTCTGATATTGTTCATATAAACTCAATCTTGTGGCCATGTCCAGCTCATTATTATATTGCTCTTTTAGGTCATAATTATATTGCTCTTCTGTATCATTCCTGCTTGATGGTGTATATAAACTAGCTATCTCCTCATTCATCCTATGTTTGGCAATTTTTTTACCTTTGCTAGCATTAAGAATTGCCACCATCTGTTTTTTTACATTACTAGGGACACTAGTGCATGCAGAAACTTCTCCCTTAACCCCTGCCAAGTGTTGCTTGAACCTATGTACCCCACTACTTATCATTCTTTGACAGTAATTACAAATAATTTTGTCTTTCTTGTTGGGATCAAGTCTGACCCCATGTTGCCATGCAGGGTCTTCTGTAGATCTTGACATGATTCAACTGTTTTAAGATGTAAAAAGTTTAAATTAACCTGACAGTTCAAAAAGAAAAATAATCACAATATGTAGTGATAATATGTTGCGGTAGTTCATGTAGTCATATTCGTTGTTATTTGTTATTGCAAAATACCTTTTTTGACAATAATATTTCGTACATATCAATTACAAACATTTAGAATAATACAAAATGCAAGCTCCAAACATGGCTACAACTCAATTATCAAGAACATACATTTTTTGCATTAAAAAATTAATAATAAAAACAATTCTTCAAAGAGCCGGCTAACATCAGTCATTCCAACTTAAAAATCCATGAACAACAGATAAAAAAAATACAGTTTTGTATTGAAAATATAATAACATGCATTTTTTTGCATAAATAATCCATCAACATACAATTTTTTCAACAAAAACTTTAACAATAAAAATTTAAAATATGGTTTAATACCTCATGATAATTAAAACCTTGTCACGATTTTCACATCTTTTCGGAAAATCATCAATTTTCAAAAAATTCGATCATGAAAAAAAAAAAAAAAAAATTATAGCAAACTCAAACAATAAAAATTAAAAATTAGGTTTAAATGTTTAATACATCATGATAATCAAAACTTTATCACGATTTTCACATCTTTTCAAAAAATCATCATTTTTCAAAAAATTCGATCATGGATAAAAAGAAATAAAAAAAAAAAGTACAGCAAATTTTCAAAAAATTCGATCATGGATTAAAAAAAAAAAATAACAAATTTTCAAAAAGTTCGATCATGGATTAAAAAAAAAAATTCATAAATTTTCTAAAAATTCGATCATGGATTACAAAAAATTCGATCATGGATTACATAAAATTCGATCATGGATTACATAAAATTCGATCATGGATTACAAAAAAAAAAAAAAACATAAAAAAACAAAAAATTCGATCGTGGATTACAAGAACAAAAAAAAACAATTCCATCATGGATTACAAAAAATTCAATCATGGGTTACAAAAAAAAAAAAAACACAAAAAATTCGATCATGGATTACAAGTAAAAAAAACAAACATTTTGATCATGGATTACAAAAAAGTTGATCATGGATTACAGAAAATTCTATCATGGATTACAAAAACTTCGATCATGGATTACATAAAATTCGATCATGGATTACAAAAAAGTCGATCATGGATTACAGAAATTTCTATCATGGATTACAAAAAATTCGTTCATGGATTACATAAAATTCGATCATGCATTACAAAAAAAAAAAACAAAAAAAAACAAAAAATTCGATCGTGGATTACTAAAAAAGAAAAAAACAATTACATCATGGATAACAAAAAATTCAATCATAGATTACAAAAAACTCTATCATGGGTTGCATAAAAAACAAAAAACAAAAAATTCGATCATGGATTACAAAAAAAAACAAACATTTCGATCATGGATTACAAAACATTCGATCATGGATTACAAAAAATTCTATCATGGGTTACAAAAATAAAAACTAAAAAATAAAATTCAATCATGGATTACAAGAAAAAAAATAAAACATTTTGATCATGGATTACAAAAAATTCGATCATAGATTACAAAAAATTCTATCATGGGCTACAAAAAAAAAAAAAAAAAAAAAAAATTTGTTCTTCACAGAGTCGTTTTACATAAGCGATTTTAACTCAAAAATTCACCTCCAAGTGAATAAATTACATCCAATTGACTATATTTTCTGATCAACAACAATATAAGGAATCAAAAACCTAAATTTTTAACACATTATTTCTAATATATCATGAAAACAAAATCAAAAGGCGGAAAAAAAAAAAAAAAACAGCGGAATTTGGTTCCGCAGACATCTCACTGTTCATATCAAATTTCTTGCTGTAATTGACCAGATTACATAAAATTGAAAATTTTAAATCATACTAAACACAATAAAGATTAAAAACCCTAATTATTGAACTCATTTTGTTCAAAATATGCCATGAAATAAATCAAATGGCGGAAAAACAAAAAAACCCAAAGTTCTTACCTGTTTTTGTGAACCGAAGCCTTCAATCTCCAAAAAAGTCTGTTTTTCTCAACGATTATCACAAATTAGTCACAAAATCTTTTGATTCACAGCTTTAAGATCAATATGCCTACAAATTTTGAAAGATTCATGCCCTATTTGGCATGAAATTTCAGAAATGGCGGAAACCCTAAACCTCGAATTTTTCTTGATCCAAAAACAACCAATTTTTCCACCATTAAATCGTTAAAAAAGCTGAATAAAGCTGTTCACAGCCTGAAAAACAGATCACGTGCCGAAAAAAACAAAAAAAATGATCAAAAAATGACAAATTTGAAAAAAATCCGTGAAGAACACTGTGCAACCCGTGTTCTTCACGGACTCGCCGATTCCGTATAGTGAATCGGCGAGTCACTGTGCGGAATCGTCCGGTTCTCTCTAGAACCGGACGATTCCCGGTTTTTGAACCCATCCGGTCCCTTTTTCGTGAATTCCGAGTCGAACCGGGCGAGTCCGGTTCGACTCGACTATTTTTAAAATGCTGGTTTTGATAACTTCCCAAAAAACTAAAAAAAAAATAAATAAATAAATAAATAAATTGTACTATTCATGTTGAGATGACATTCTACTTTTATATCGGTCAGGTTTGAGTTGACATGAGACCTTTTTCAACCTTTTCCACCCTCAAGGTGGGTGGGTGAATGCGTCGGTGGGTAACCCTTCCACAACTGTTAGTATAATATTTTAAAAGGTTATTATTAAATTTGATAAAGATATAAAAAAAATTTATTACATGAATATGAGATTTGATTTTTTTAAAAATTTATATCAAATTTAATGATGTTTTTTTTATAGTCTTACACATTTGCACGTGGAAAGGTCATATAGGATCATTACTCTTTTAGAAATACGGGCTTGACAATAAATATATTTTTAAATATAATTTAAACCTACTTTTAAGAGAATATATATTCTATTACATGGAGATCATGAATATGAAAATTAAATGAATTTTAAAAAATAGAAATAATAATTATATTAAGATAACTTTTAAGCCGTTAGTTACAATTGTTTTTCGATAGACGGCCTATTTGCTTCCATCTTTAAAATAGATGTTTTATACCTCTAGACCGCATATTGCAGAAATGTGTTCCAACCTGCATGAAACAATTGTTTAAAAATTATCTAAATATGCATACAATTTACATGAGAAATAACTCGAGCATGCTTTTTCTCATATTTGGAAAACACTATTGGAAACCCACTGACAGTGAGAGAATATAACAACTTTAAAAATTTGAGATAGTTTGTCTTTAAAAATTTTAAAATTGCTTATCTCTTTAAAATTTAGAAGTTGATATAGTTTCTCTCTCTAAAAATTTTGAGACAATTCTTCTCTCTAACAATTTGAAATTTGAGATAGCTTCTATCTCTAAAAACTTTGAGATAATTTCTCTATAAAAATTTTGAGATAGTTTCTCTCCATAAAAATTTTGGGATAGTTTATCTTTTTAAAATTTGATATAGTTTCTCTCATAAATTTTAATAGATGTTCTCTCGATAAAAATTAAAATTTGAGATAGTTTCTCTCTCTCTCTCTAAATTTTGAGCTAGTTTCTCGCTTTAAAAGTTTCTAGGTAGTTTTTCTCTATAAGGGTGCGTTTTATTTTATCAGTGTAATTTTTATTACATTATATATATATATATATATATATATATATATATATATATATATATATATATATATATATTATTTTATATAAATATTATATATTATATTATATGTTTATATTTATATTATTAATATATGTTTGTATATTAAATATTATATATATGGACGCAGTTAGCATGCGGCCGGCCAGCATATTGTAGAAATGCGGGCTTGGTAATAAATATATTTTTCAATTATAATTTGATTCTAAATTTTATAGAATATATATTTTTAACATGGAGATCATGAATAGAAATAAATAAATAAATTTTGAAAGGTAAAAATAATAATTATATTAAACAAGCACTTGAATCGTTAGTTACAATTGTTAAAAGGATGCTTTATACATCTAGACCGCATATTATATGTAATACAAATATACATTAATATATATATATATATATATATATATATATATATATATATATATATATATATATATATATTAAACATTATATTAGGTTGTATATATGGTCTATTTCTAATTATATTTATGTTAGTAATATATATTTGTTATCAAATACAGGTACCCAGTACTTCAACATTCCAACAAGTTATCAAAAGGTATTCAAAATTTCTTTAAACTTTTTAGAAGGAAATTTTCCACTTCCCAGGAAAGAAGACCTTTTTTTTTCTAAGGAACATTTATCTTCTAGCAAACAAATGGACCCTAAAATTTGAAATAGTTTCTCCTCTCTAAAATTTCAATATATTTTCTATTTCTAAAACTTAAAATTTGAGATGATTTATCTATAAAAATTTTGAGATAGTTTCTCTCTAAAAATATATATAATCTCTCTCTCTCTAAAATTTTAAAGTACTTTTTCTCTCTCTAAAACTTACAATTTAAAACCTTTTCTCTCTCTAAAAATATTAAAATTTTGAAAGTTTTTATAAAAAAATTTTGGTATTTTCTCTCCCTAAAATTTGATATAATTTCTCTTTCTATATTCGTAAGATACTCTCTCTCTAAATCTAAAAAATTGAGATTTTTTCTCTCTCTAAAAATTTTAAGATAATTTTATCTCTCTCTCTAAAAAATTTAAGATATTTTCTATCTCTAAAACCTAAAATTTGAAAAAGTTTCTCCCTCTAATTCGTGGGGAGTATTGTCGGAGCTAATTGTATTTGATAAAGTGTGTGGCTCCAATGTATGAAAATAAACGTCCGAATATACTGCTCCATTATATTTTATATCATAACATCTATATATTTGAAAATATTGGTGTAAGGATGAGGTTCTAAAATTTTTTTTAACCTGTCTCAAACCTAGGTAAAGGAAACGGGTTCTGTTAAGCTGGTGAAGCATATAAAAAGACGTGCAATGTGTACAATTCACACAATAAACACATTCGTTTCATTGAGGACCCACCAGCCCAGACGACAATAATTTTTATTGTCTTTTTTGGTGAATACTCAAAATCCGGGTCCCTCACGTCTAACAAATGTTGAAGTGAAAACAATGAAACGGATGCATTTATGGTGTGAATCACACACATTGCAGGTGTTTTTATATGTTTTTCCTTCTGATTGGCCATTTGATGGGAATCAAAAAGTAACTTTAGGTTCATTTAGGTCAGGTGTCCATCATCTTTGCATAAGTAGATAACACATTTCAAATCGGCAAAGTTTTATGCCTTACCAACCACAAACCATTTTTTTTTTTATTGAAAATTTAATGTCCTAACCCTACATTTCAAATCGGCAAAGTTTTATGCCTTACTAACCACAAACCATTTTTTTTTTTTATTGAAAATTTAATGTCCTAACCCTTTTTAGACCAATATTATCAAATACATAGATATTAGGATAGGGAAATAATGGTAAACAAACATTTAGAAAACCCCAAAGGATCCTGAGAATGGCAAAGGAGTACAACTACAAAGAAATAAAAATGCCCCTCAATGCCCCTCAAAAAATAATTAATTTTTAAATATGCTATTTGTGATAAAATAGAGGGAGATTAAAAAGTTTCAATGCTATCTTTAATAGAGGAATCAAGAGAGACATAGTGCAAATGAAAAATAGTGAGAGATAGCTAGAGAAGATGGGATCAAAATACGTAATTAGAAAATAAGTATTACTCAAGTATCCCCCAAAAAAAAAAAAAAGGAATTAACTATTATATATCCTTAATCAATTTTTTTGTAAAAAATATAACACTGTAATTATAATACTAATGTACTGTTCAAATAGTTATAAAAAATCTAAAATATAACAATTATAATTCAAATACATATAAACGACAAAATTGAGATGAAAACAAATCCATACATCATTTAACATTGGAATAAAAAATAAAAAATTATTTGGCATTTATTATAAATGATCCTTCCTTAAAAGATAAAAGTAATTTATAAAATAAAAAAATAATAGAGATTTAAAGAGACATAATCCATTTGGAAAATAACAAGAGAAGAGAGTCACATAAATAAATAAATTAGAGACAATCAAAATAAATAATAATAAAAATAATTCAATAAAATAAGAAACAACTATAGAGTTGTTGTTATTATTATTACTATTATTCTAATTCAAACCAATTTGACTCCTCAATGAGTGACGGTGGAAACAAATGCTTTTAAGGCAGTTTTATATGTTTTTTCTAAGTATATCAATTTTTAAGTTTTATTTTTCCCAATCAGAAGTAAAAGCATATAAAGAACTTACAATGTGTACAATTCACACCCTAAATGCATTTGTTTCAGAGGACCGACCGGCCAAGATGGCCAAAAAGTACACATTATTCCTTGCTTTATTCTCCTCTTTGGTGAATACCCAGGATAGATGGAGATGCATGTTATGGTGGTAAAAATACATCAAGGGTGTATTACATTAATAGCTATTGTGCTTCCGAATATGAAATAAATAAATAAAAAACATGAAATACAATAGCATGTACTTCACAAAATACAAGAATTCAATGTGGTTCAGTCATAAGGCTTTACTTATTGATTTGATGGAGAAATGAGATCCAAAGCTTCAATTTACATCAGCTTTAACTTTCTAAAACTAGGGCCCAAATGGGGCTTCAAACACAATACAAATGTGCGCTTGATTGGCTTTGGATTATGATATATATAAGACATCCACACCCGACCTTTGCAAGTTGTTCTAGGTGCACGGCTAACAAGTGGTTTGAAACAAGAACTTGGGTCAGGACCTGCCAATGTTGTTAGGTCCACACCGGTGATTGCATAAGTGAAGGCATTGGTTCGGTTGGACTAGCTGAACCATATCGGTTCACACATTGGACCGGTCTAAAAAATTATATAATTAACGAAAATAGTACTTTTTTAAAAAAATAATAAAATAGTAAATTGAGAAAAATAAAAAAAGTAGAATAATTTTAAAAAATAAAAAAGTTTCAAAAATATTATAAGCAAAAATAACATTAAAGGAATAAAAAAATACTCCTCAAAAATACAATAACTCAAATTTACAAAGAAGATACAAAATTAAAAGCTCAAATTCTTTGTTCTATGAATTTTTTTTATTTTTTTAAACCATTCAAAGTGAAAATAATAGAAAAGTAAATAATAATAATAAAACTCAAAAAAATAATTTGTCTCTATTTTTTTTTTTTTAATTTTGATTGTTTTTTTCATTTCTAGTTTTTTTTTTCTTCATTTTCTAGACCTAAAATTAAAAAAAATAGTAGTAGAAAAACCAAAAAACTAAAAATGCCCCAAACATATTTCTATTGTTCAGAGACGTCAGCATCGAAGTTCCATAAAAGAAAGAAGATGAACATAAAATGAAATGAATATCAATCTTTGGCTAATGGAATCAAATTATAACACGCCTTCAAATATTGTCGAAATATGTTGTGTCATTATTGGAAATCTTTGTGATGGCCTGAAAATCTATTTTCATATCTACTTATAAAACTTGAAGCTTAAAAAATAGTGTAGATCGAGCAGATCTATGAGCACTTGAAAAACTTAAAAATCAACAGTACAGAAATGCATTACAAGATGCACTATTTTCAAGAATTAAATCTATTTCTAATTATAAAACTTAAAGCTTAAAAAATAGTGTAGATCAAAAAGATATATAAACACTTGAAAATCTTGAAAATTGACAGCCCAAAAAATGCATTACAGGATGCACTATTTTCAAGAAATAAAATCCATTTCTTTTCCTGTCCATATATCTTGAGATTGAGATGATTGATTTAGGGATTTTTGGGCATTGAAACAACCTCTTCTAGTTTATTTTTAAGGTGGACCTTAAGTTGATTGTTCAGGGCCTCACCCTTATGTAAACGTTTTCCATATTTGATTGCTTTTGTCGGTAAGAATAGTTTGTTTCAACCGGTCCTGAACTATATTTGGCATTTTTTTTGTAATATATTTTATAATTTTAAATTAGGGTGAGGTTTATATAAGGCACCCTTGTTACACTATAGAAGTAGACCTCTAAATTTTGCCCGGAGATGTAGTTCTCCTGTTGGAAACCTTGTAAAGGCGTGGACCTCTAAATTTTGCTTTGAGATGTAGTTCTCCCATTGGAAACCTGGTTAAGGCCTGGGAATCTCTTTTTATCTGTAGTTATGAAATTTAAATTAAAAAAATGATATAGATCGAGCAAATCCATAAACACTTGAAAATCTTGAAAGTAGATGGTTCAAATAACTTGTTAAAAAATGCATTAATTTTAAGCTTTCAATTTTTTTTCTCTTTATATTCATGCATCTCAAGGTCCAGATGATCAATTGGAGGGTTTTCCTACATCTGAACACTCTCTTCTAAAAGATTTTTGGTGTATACCTTTCTTCAGTATTATGCGGTTGACATCTTATTAAAATTTTTCCTTTAAATTATTACTTGTATTTCCGCTATCTTTTGAAAATTTGGTCCAGATTTCTAGATCGACGGTAGTATCAATTTTGATTGCATTATACCTCTTATCGATTAGGTAGTTTGTTAACCTCAAATAACAATTGAAATTACATAATGAAAAATTCTTTCATGCGGGTTGAACCGCATTTCTACAATATGCGATCCTAAGTGTAAAGCATACATCTTAAAGATGGATGCAAATAGGTGGTCCATCTAAAAACAATTGAAACTAACGGTCCAAATATTTCTATAAATAAAATTATTGTTTCTAAGTTTTAAAATCCATTTATTTTTTTATATTCATGATCTCCATATTAGAGATGACATATCTTTAAAAATTAAGTCCAAAATTCCATCTCAAAAATAAATTTTTAAGAGGTGACTCATTTATGAAATTGTGTCCTTATATAAAAGTTATGTTATTGTTCTCCACAACTTTATGATGCAAGTACCGGTCGGTGTTTTCAGACCTGAAACCATTTCCTTATGGTGCAAAAACCACTATTTTTAAACCCAAAACCACCCTGATTAGGGCAAGGCCTTTTCCGAGTAGGTTTCTAGCCGGGTTATATTTGATTTTAGCAATCATTGCAATAGCTATGGGAGCAATGTTGGATTGGATGGCAAACATTATTTTCAGCAAGAATGATGGAGGAATTTATTTGGCAAAAGATGATGAATTTATAAAGTTATCCAATGGATGTTAGCATGGTGAGCAGGTGATTTTGATATCAAGGTAGATATATAAAATTTTTCCAATAGATGTTGGCATGGTGAGCAGGTGATTTTGATATCAAGGTGGAGATTGTTGGATTTCGTGCTATCTAAAATCACGCATATAAAGAAATCTCATATTTTGTGGGATTGATGGAGATTGATCTATATTATGTGGTATTGAGATATTCTCATATGTGATTGAGATTTATATTAATAAGTTTCTTAAAGAAAATAGAAATCCAAAAAGATTAGTACTATTGGATTTATCTCGTTATTTTGAGATATATGTAGCATCAATAGGAATTTTTCTATTTATTATGGACTTAAAATCTTATACATATGGGATGAAAGTGCAGAGATTTAGTGTGCCTATTCGGGTCACCATATGGGAGTGGTGGTTCCTCTAGAGAGAGACGAAAATAAAGCCTCTTGTGCATAAGATGTCATTTCCTTTTAGAGAGAAGATTGGTTCCTATGAAGAAAAACATTGGATATGAGACGAAGATAAAGCCTCTCGCAGATAAAAATTTTGAGATGGTTTCTCTCTAAAAATTATTATAATCTCCCTCTATCTAAAATTTTAAAGTACTTTTTCTCTCTCTAAAACTTACAATTTAAAACCTTTTCTCTCTCTAAAAATAATAAAATTTTTAAAGTTTTTATAAATTTTCTTTGGTATTTTCTCTCTCTAAAATTTGATACAGTTTCTCTTTCTATATTAGTAAGATACTCTCTCTCTCTAAATCTAAAAAATTGAGATTATTTCTCGCTCTAAAAATTTTAAAATAATTTTATCTCTCTTTACAAAATTTAAGATATTTTCTATCTCTAAAACCTAAAATTTGAAAAAGTTTCTCCCTCTAATTCGTGGGTAGTATTGTCGGAGCTAATTGTATTTGATAAAGTGCGTGGCTCCAAGGTGTGAAAATAAACGTCCGGATATACTGCTCCATTATATTTTATATCATAACATCTATATATTTGAAAATATTGGTGTAAGGATGAGGATCTTAATTTTTTTTTTAACCTGTCTCAAACCTAGGTAAAGGAAACGGGTTCTGTTAAGCTGGTGAAGCATATAAAAAAATGTGCAATGTGTGCAATTCACGCAATAAACGCATTCGTTTCATTGAGGACCGACCAGGCCAGACGACAATAATTTTTATTGTCTTTTTTGGTGAATACTCAAAATCCGGGTCCCTCACGTCTAACAAATGTTGAAGTGAAAACAATGAAACGGATGCATTTATGGTGTGAATTACACACATTGCAGGTGTTTTTATATGTTTTTCCTTCTGATTGGCCATTTGATGGGAATCAAAAAGTAACTTTAGGTTCATTTAGGTCAGGTGTCCATCATCTTTGCATAAGTAGATAACACATTTCAAATCGGCAAAGTTTTATGCCTTACCAACCACAAACCATTTTTTTTTTTATTGAAAATTTAATGTCCTAACCCTACATTTCAAATCGGCAAAGTTTTATGCCTTACTAACCACAAACCATTTTTTTTTTTTATTGAAAATTTAATGTCCTAACCCTTTTTAGACCAATATTATCAAATACATAGATATTAGGATAGGGAAATAATGGTAAACAAACATTTAGAAAACCCCAAAGGATCCTGAGAATGGCAAAGTAGTACAACTACAAAGAAATAAAAATGCCCCTCAATGCCCCTCAAAAAATAATTAATTTTTAAATATGCTATTTGTGATAAAATAGAGGGAGATTAAAAAGTTTTAATGCTATCTTTAATAGAGGAATCAAGAGAGACATAGTGCAAATGAAAAATAGTGAGAGATAGCTAGAGAAGATGGGATCAAAATACATAATTAAAAAATAAGTATTACTCAAGTATCCCCCAAAAAAAAAAAAAAGGAATTAACTATTATATATCCTTAATCAATTTTTTTGTAAAAAATGTAACACTGTAATTATAATACTAATGTACTGTTCAAATAGTTATAAAAAATCTAAAATATAACAATTATAATTCAAATACATATAAACGACAAAATTGAGATGAAAACAAATCCATACATCATTTAACATTGGAATCAAAAATAAAAAATTATTTGGCATTTATTATAAATGATCCTTCCTTAAAAGATAAAAGTAATTTATAAAATAAAAAAATAATAGAGATTAAAAGAGACATAATCCATTTGGAAAATAACAAGAGAAGAGAGTCACATAAATAAATAAATTAGAGACAATCAAAATAAATAATAATAAAAATAAGTCAATAAAATAAGAAACAACTATAGAGTTGTTGTTATTATTATTACTATTATTCTAACTCAAACCAATTTGATTCCTCAATGAGTGACGGTGGAAACAAATGCTTTTAAGGCAGTTTTAGATGTTTTTTCTAGTTATATCAATTTTTAAGTTTTGTTTTTTCCAATCAGAAGTAAAAGCATATAAAAAACTTACAATGTGTACAATTCACACCCTAAATGCATTTGTTTAAGAGGACCGACCGGCCAAGATGGCCAAAATGTACACATTATTCCTTGCTTTATTCTCCTCTCTGGTGAATACCCAGGATAGATGGAGATGCATGTTATGGTGGTAAAAATACATCAAGGGTGTTTTACATTAATAGCTATTGTGCTTCCGAATATGAAAAAAATAAATAAAAAACATGAAATACAATAGCATGTAACTCACAAAATACAAGAATTTAATGTGGTTCAGTCATAGGGCTTTACTTATTGATTTGATGGAGAAATGAGATCCAAAGCTTCAATTTACATCAGCTTTAACTCTCTAAAACTAGGGCCCAAATGGGGCTTCAAACACAATACAAATGTGCACTTGATTGGCTTTGGATTATGATATATATAAGACATCCACACCCGACCTTTGCAAGTTTTTCTAGGTACACGGCTAACAAGTGGTTTGAAACAAGAACTTGGGTCAAGACCTGCCAATGTTGTTAGGTCCACACCGGTGATTGCATAAGTGAAGGCATTGGTTCGGTTGGACTAGCTGAACCATATCGGTTCACACATTGGACCGGTCTAAAAAATTATATAATTAACGAAAAAAGTACTTTTTTTAAAAAATAATAAAATAGTAAATTGAGAAAAATAAAAAAAGTAGAATAATTTAAAAAAATGAAAAAATTTCAAAAATATTATAAGCAAATATAATATTCAAGGAATAAAAAATTACTCATTAAAAATACAATAACTCAAATTTACAAAGAAGATACAAAAATAAAAGTTCAAATTCTTTGTTATTTGAATTTTTTTTATTTTTTTAAACCATTCAAAGTGAAAATAATAGAAAAGTAAATAATAATAATAAAACTCAAAAAAATAAATTGTCTCTATTTTTATTTTTTAAATTTTGATTGTTTTTTTCATTTCTAGCTTTTTTTTTTGTTCATTTTCTAGACCAAAAATTTAAAAAAATAGTAGTAGAAAACCAAAAAAATAAAAATGCCCCAAACGTAATTCTATTGTTCAGAGACATCAGCATCGAAGTTCTATAAAAGAAAGAAGATGAACATAAAATGAAATGAATATCCATGTTTGGCTAATGGAATCAAATTATAACACACCTTCAAATATTGTCGAAATATGTTGTGTCATTATTGGAAATCTTTGTGATGGCCTGAAAATCTATTTTCATATCTACTTGTAAAACTTAAAGCTTAAAAAATAGTGCAGATCAAGCAGATCTATGAGCACTTGAAAAACTTGAAAATCAACAGTACAAAAATGCATTACAAGATGCACTATTTTCAAGAATTAAAATCCATTTCTAATTATAAAACTTAAAGCTTAAAAAATAGTGTAGATCAAACAGATATATAAACACTTGAAAATCTTGAAAATTGACAGTCCAGAAAATGCATTACAAGATGCACTATTTTCAAGAAATAAAATCCGTTACTTTTCATGTCCATATATCTTGAGATTGAGATGATTGATTTAGGGATTTTTGGGCATTGAAACAACCTCTTCTAGTTTATTTTTAAGGTGGACCTTAATTTGATTGTTCAGGGCCTCACCCTTATGTAAACGTTTTCCATATTTGATTGGTTTTGTCGGTAATAATAGTTTGTTTCAACCGGTCCTGAACTATATTTGGCACTTTTTTTGTAATATATTTTATAATTTTAAATTAGGGTGAGGTTTATATAAGGCACCCTTGTTACACTATAGAAGTAGACCTCTAAATTTTGCCCGGAGATGTAGTTCTCTTGTTGGAAACCTTGTAAAGGCGTGGACCTCTAAATTTTGCTTTGAGATGTAGTTCTCCCATTGGAAACCTGGTTAAGGCCTGGGAATCTCTTTTTATCTGTAGTTCTGAAATTTAAATTAAAAAAATGATATAGATCGAGCAAATCCATAAACACTTGAAAAAATTGAAAGTAGATGGTTCAAATAACTTGTTAAAAAATGCATTAATTTTAGGCTTTCAATTTTTTTTCTCTTTATATTCATGCATCTCAAGGTCGAGATGATCAATTGGAGGGTTTTCCTACATCTGAACACTCTCTTCTAAAGGATTTTTGGTGTGTACCTTTCTTCAATATTACGCGGTTGACATCTTATTAAACTTTTTCCTTTAAATTATTACTTGTATTTCAGCTATCTTTTGAAAATTTGGTCCAGATTTCTAGATCGACGGTAGTATCAATTTTGATTGCATTATACCTCTTATCGATTAGGTAGTTTGTTAACCTCAAATAACAATTGAAATTACATAATGGAAAATTCTTTCATGCGGGTTGAACCGCATTTCTACAATATGCGATCCTAAGTGTAAAGCATACATCTTAAAGATGGATGCAAATAGGTGGTCCATCTAAAAACAATTGAAACTAACGGTCCAAATATTTCTATAAATAAAATTATTGTTTCTAAGTTTTAAAATCCATTTATTTTTTTATATTCATGATCTCCATATTAGAGATGACATATCTTTAAAAATTAAGTCCAAAATTCCATCTCAAAAATAAATTTTTAGGAGGTAACTCATTTATGCAATTGTGTCCTTACATAAAAGTTATACTATAGTTCTCCATAACTTTATGATGCAAGTACCGGTCGGTGTTTTCAGACCTGAAACCATTTCCTTATGGTGCAAAAACCACTATTTTTAAACCCAAAACCACCCTGATTAGGGCAAGGCCTTTTCTGGGTAGGTTTCTAGCCGGGTTATATTTGATTTTAGCAATCATTGCAATAGCTATGGGAGCAATGTTGGATTGGATGGCAAACATTATTTTCAACAATAATAATGGAGGAATTTATTTGGCAAAATATGATGAATTTATAAAGCTATCCAATGGATGTTAGCATGGTGAGCAGGTGATTTTGATATCAAGGTACATATATAAATTTTTTCCAATAGATGTTGGCATGGTGAGCAGGTGATTTTGATATCAAGGTGGAGATTGTTAGATTTCGTGCTATCTAAAATCACACATATAAGGAAATCTTATATTTTGTGGGATTGATTGTGATTGATCTATATTATGTGGTATTGAGATATTCCCATATGAGATTGAGATTTATATTAATAAGTTTCTTAAAGAAAATAGAAATCCAAAAAGATTAGTACTATTGGATTTATCTCGTTATTTTGAGATATATGTAGCATCAATAGGAATTTTTCTATTTATTATGGACTTATAATCTTATACATATGGGATGAAAGTGCAGAGAATTAGTATGCCTTATTTGGGTTACCATATGGAAGTGGTGGTTCCTCTAGAGAGAGACGAAAATAAAGTCTCTTGTGCATAAGATGTCATTTCTTTTTAGAGAGAAGATTGGTTCCTATGAAGAAAAACATTGGATATGAGACGAAGATAAAGCCTCTTGTGCATAAGATAACTTCCTATGAAGAGAATCATTGATGATGCCTCCTGAAGACTCCCGTAGAGTGAGAGATTGGTTTCTTGTAGAGAATCGGTCTCCATGAAAATTTTGAGTTGTTTCCCCTGTTTGCTCTCAAAATTATTCTCTTCCTAGACAGTGGTCTGGAATAGAGATGAGAGATCGGCATGGTGCCATTTGGGAGAGTAGGTTTAACAAGGTTTGCTCGATTTGGATTTTTTCGTTGATGTTTGTTCCATAATTTTTTATGTAACTTTCATTGGTATAGTGGATTTCTGTTTGTCGTGCCTATGGATATAGCCCTCTTGGGTGAACTACGTAAATCTTTATATTCTTGTAGTGTGTATTTCATGATTTATTTCTTATACTGTATTTGCCAAATATTAATCGGGTTTAAATAGCTTCCCCATACAACAAGCAACAAGTTTTGGAAAAAGTTTTTTCTAGTATTTATTAACAATATGTATATATTTCACAAGAAAAGTGGCCGGAGCTTTTGTCATCTAGATTTAACATTTATGTTCTAGGTGTTGCAGGATTCGGTTTTGTAGAGAAAATTATTGCAAAAATGTTTTGCTAGGGAGAAAGAAGTGGCTAGAGGTGGAGAGAGTAGCCCAAAATGAACATCATCGTTCTTTGATTTCAGGGTTACAGATTCCTTGCTTTGTTTTTTTCTTTTTTCTTTTTTGCCAGAAATAATGATGGCTTTTAACATTTTTTTACAATGCGACAACCTAGGTCTGCTAACGCTGAAAGGGTATTATGGGAGATAGGGGTGGCAACGGTCCGGACCCAGACCCAAACCAAAAAATATAATGTGAGATCTGGACCTGGATCAGACCAGATCCGACCCAAAAAGTAAAATATCTAAGTATTTAAATATATTTCAATACATTTCATAAATTAAGATCTGAAAATATAATTAGGAACCCAGACCCAGAACCAGACTAGATCGGCTCGGAACCAAACCTGAATAGTGTTTGGGTCCAAGATTTGGACCCAAACCTAACCTGCTGAGTCTAAATTTTGAATCCATACCCAAACCTAGGTCGGGTCTACCCGTCGGGTCCTAGGTCGGATCTGGGTCCATTACCTCCCCTACCGCTAGAGAATAACAAAAGACTTTAAAATACTGATATTGGGAAGAAATGAGAAACAAGGGTGATAGTTTTGATAACAATATGTCACATAGTTCTAGCCCAATAATTAGAACAGAGTGACTCCTGATCTTGAACCATCCATTCCAAGGAATCAACACACTAAGCATCAATTGACTAGAGTACTTAGAAACAACACCAATTGCCCGAGAAAGGGGGTTGGGGTTGTAGTGGTGACACCCCCACACCCTAGTCACTCTATTGTAATTTCTATTTTCATTGACACTACCCCCCTTAACACCTTCAAATAACTCTCTTGAATTATTTGAAAAAACGGGTCACCCCATTAACACATTCGAAAAACTAACTCCTAGACTATTTGAAAAAAAAACAAAAACAAAAAGGATGGGGCATGTCTTCCCCACCGGATTATAAATAAGAAAAAATTAAAAATTAAAAAACACCAACCATCCAAAGTTGTGATCCATTTGGGTGCATTAAGAAGTCACTATTCAGTATTTGAAGATGCTAACACGACATCATGAGTTATAGAAGTTCAACTTCTTAGCATACACTTAGGAATATCTAGCATCAATCCATCAATACAAACATCAATATTAATGAAATGGAAGAACAACCATGACTTTAGATCCAAGAAAGGAAAATAGATCCTAAACATCAACGCCAATTGGTTGGAAGAGCAAAGAGTTGAAGTGATCAAGTGTTGAACGAACAGTAGCACCAAAGCCAACTCCATATTGGTACATGAATTCGAAGGACCTCGCAATATTTAAAACATCCTTGATGAAGGTCTTTGGCAGTGGAGATGGAGTAAGGCATTCTTGATGAAGATGCTTCCATATATCATTGATTGAATCCCTAATGTGCTCCCGCGCTTGTTCCTCTAATGCACCAGTCTCTTGCATGTAGCATTGTATCGATTTAAGTACATCTCCTCTTTCTTTTTCATCCTTCATGCACAATAGCAATGTACGTTCTCAATTCTAAGATAAAATGAGTTTCAAATGTACATGAGAAAATTTATGCAGTTTATTAGTATCATTTTCTTTACTTTAGTTAATAAAATCAAATAACACTCAATTGAAATTTTAAACCAAATGTAGTGCACATACTGTACTAGTTCCCATATCATTGGTAAGTCGTAAAATCATAGAAGAACACCGGACAATCCTTGGAACTTGTTCTAAACAATCAACAACTTCTTGTGTAATTTTCTCTCCGGAGAGAGAATAACCGGCAAACAGAATAAGTGGCCCCGAAATTGACGTATAGGCATTGCTTAAGTACTCTTCTAGAGTTGGTTTGTACCCACTGTGAAACCACTTTGCTTCTTTCAAGTATGCCTTGCATGTGCCAGCCCACTATAACAAGAGAAATATATGCATTAGTTATTTCACAAAAGTAAGTCATATAAAACTATAAGGATACTGAGACCAAGTTAAATAGGAAATGCATACCGCCTTGCTGAGGGGTGCTATGATACAACAGCCTTGTTCCTTTAGACTATCATAGGCCATTTGATTCACAGTATTGTACAAGCCCATGTAACATATTTTCATGTATTCAGGAAGTGACTCCATGGCTTTGAGGTCCCATCTGTTGATTCAATGACATAGGAGTAAGCAGTTAAATAAAAGAGCCATATTGCCTGGCTCTGTCTTCCATTTTATTGAGGGATTTGCTGGCTTAACCCATTATTTTATGACATTTCATGGATGATTTGCTCACTTACATCATTGCCTTGTGATGTTTGTAACACCGTTCTAAGAAATTGTGGATCTAAATTCCCTTTTGTAAAATCTAAACTATGACAAGGGAGGAATGTTATGATATTAGAAGGATGCTAGTTTAGACCCCATGCATGTAGAGAAACATTGAAATGTGATTTCCACGCCATTTATTTGAGAGGGAGTGATACCTATGGGCTTTGTTATGTTAAGGGAGGAGCACTCATTGAAATGGGGGCATAAAAGCAAACCTATAAAAGGGAAATATGGAAAAATCATTTTGTGAGGTATTATATTCAATGGGACAATTACATTTCAATCCCTAGGATTGATACAACTTCGAGAACAATACGTAACAATGTACTGTAGTTTAAATCATATATCACCTCAATTATTAATGTTAATAATGGCCGGTTGGCATTAAGTGATTGTACTAGGAGGACAATTTTGGTTCAGTTCAATGACTTTGGTATAGCATAGCATGGTTCACAATAATAATATGCACAGTGATTAAGACTACAATAAATCGGTGGTCTGACCGTGCCTTGGCCTGTTTAATCTAAAGTGAAAATCAGGTTTGGTCAAAAACCATACATACCAATACTTGATCTGTTTTGGTTGGACGAAATAACTAGTTTCAAATGATTCAATTGCTGGAAAATTTTAATATATTTTATATTATCAAATTAATATATTCATTTTTCGATTTTTATTTCCAAAATATAGTCCAACCGGTTCAACTAGTTATCAAACTAGCTTTGACTAGACCAAATCCCGCAACAGTTCGGCGGCCGGGGTCTAATCCTAATTCGATGTTTATGAACATATGGAATAAGTAATTTGGTGAGTACCATACCTTTCAACTGCTTCAGTGAAGAGCTCTAGGTCCTCTATTGATCCATATACATCATAAACATCATCTATTACTGTTAAAAGAATATCAGTTTTGGCCATGTCCCTCCTTGACCTACCATATTGAGGCTCATAGGCCACCGCAGAAGAAAACATGAAACACTCCAAGATGCGCTCCCTAGCAAAAGGAAGTTTCTCACTAAACCCTGTGTCTCTCCACCACCTGTTGATAAATACTTGTTATTCACAATGCGACAGTCCATATTTTTTAATCAATAATTGAAGTAAAAATTTCTCTATACCACTTTGTGGCAACTGTTAGTTTGAAATTTTTCAATAAATGAAATTCATGATAGACTCTTATGAATTTTGGGCCTTACGAAATTATCAAAAATTCAAAAAGAAATCAGTCAAAGATCTACATAACTAATCTTAAAAGACTTAAAAAACTGAATGAAAGAAAAATTGTTCCACAGAGATCTAGTATTGGAATTCATATAGACTTATATTTTCTTTGCAAAATATAAGGTAAATGGTCAAATCATCTTACAAAATCATAACCCCTTTTAGTGTTAGCAGCTTTACTTTTTAAGTTTCATTTAAATCAGGTACCTCCTCACATAATATATTAAATAATAACCAAGTTGTTCTGTCTTGAGGATTGATAACTCTAAAGAAGCAGGGGTAATTTGATAATTTGGACAATAGCAAATCACAATAATATCATGATTGTTTTGTATTGCTAACCCTGAAAAATCATAGTGTTATTATAATTTGGCTCAAGCCACTTAAGTCGGCAAATTTTCTGAAATATCACTGCTTGCTAAGTTTCCCAACCTTGAATATGGGCAACTTGTGAAACTTAAATCATAACACTCCAAAATCAATGATACTTGTTCTTTGCACATAATCTAAGATGCTTTGAAGTATTTGCAAGTTCAAGCAAAATTGGATTCCTTTCTTCTTCCCCTTTGTAAAAATCAATGTAATATGTCGCTTCCACTCCAACCTTTCTCCCAATAAAAAAACGTGAAAATTGTTTCTTTTGTAAGGAGTGACATACTACATTTGTCAACGGCTAGTTAGAGAAATTTATCAAACTACACTTAAACTTTGAACTATTTAACATTTTAGCCCCTGGTGATTACCATATTCAACAAATTTCAAATGCCACTTTGATACGTCATTTTATGGGCTATTTGATATTTGATCAAACGAGTAATGGGCAATTTAAGATTAGATAAAAACTAATCGATAAGATGTTAAATAATTCAAATCGTAAGTATAATTTGATAAGTTTCCCTTTGAGAAAATTTTGTATGAAACCTTAATTGCTCATTGCATTTCACGATAGATCCTCCTCCCTTTTTCCTTTCAAGCAAAATAAATAAACCCCTAAAAATTTCAACATACCCCCTCATCTCTCATATCCCCTTTTATTCATTTTTTAATATAAAAGTTAGCCCCCAACAAACTATTTTATATCACCTCAACCCAAAAAATATTTTTGTCATTTTTTTCCCTTTCAACCCCATTTTATCTCTCACTCTCAATTCATCTCGTTCAAAAAAAAAAAATTTATGCTTTTCCCCTTTTCAACCCCTCAATGCATTATATCTCTCACTCCCTCAATTCACCACGTTGAGGACACTCTCTCTCTCTCATATTAGTCTCTCTCGCACCCCCTCTTACATGTAAGTCTCTATCTAAATTTTGCAGCCAATTCGTTTATCTCTTTAAACACAAGGTTAGAGAAAGAAATATAGGTCATAGTGCATTAAACAAAGAAAGATTTAAGAGTTTGGGGGATTGGCCCTTAGACAGAGAAAGAGATTCAGATAACTTGGTGTAGAAATCAGGGAGAGAGAGAGGTATATCGTTAGGGTTAGCATAGTGTGTGAATTAAGAGAGAGAGAGAGCCCTTGTCATAGTGGAGAGAGAGAGCTCACCGTGGTGAAATGAGAGAGTGGGAGATCTGATCGGTTGAAAAGGGCAGAAGCATGGTAAAAAGGGTTTCTGAGTTAAGATGGTATAAAAATAGTTTATTGAGACTAACTTATATATTCAAAAGTGAATAAAACAAGGAGATATGAGATAGGAGGTTCGTTGAAATTGATAGTGGTTTTCTTATGCCATTTAAAAGTAAAAAGGCAAGAGGGTCTACCCTGAAATGAGAGGGGGAATTAGGACTGCGAATGAAATTTTCCCTTTTCTTTTTTATTTTAACACGCTACAGGTCATGCTTTGCAAACATAAAAAGCACGGTTGGGACGGGGGAGAGAGTGGGGTGTACCTGCAGAAACATTGTATCCATGCTCCCTCAGCAATCGAAAGCGAAGGGCCGCAGCATGTAGATCGTTGCGTGAGGATCCTCCGATGTTATTAGTGTAAATGGTATCAAGGGCCATTTTGATGCGGTCCTCGAAGAGGTAGCCAATTCCAAGCCGTTCGATGGTGTCAACGAGCTCCATCTGAGCCACTGGATCGTTAGTGGCTTCAAAAAGAAGTACGACTTGGTGCTTTAGGTCCTCAGCTCGGCTCTTATGCAACTTACCCTGCAAGTCACGAAAATTACAGCCGAAAGCAATAATAATTTCAAATCATTTTTTGCTAAGGAAATAGGGCTGAGAATATGTCGGATCGTGTCTGGATCTATCGGGATCTGGATTCGAACCCAAAAAGTATACATAGGATTTGGATCCGTACCTGATCAGATCCAGAATATTCAGATTTGGAACTAGAATACATGGGATCCAGATCTAGATCCGGACCTAATCAGATCCAAAAAACGCATATATATATATATATATATATCTAGTTTTTATACCAAAGTATAAAATATGTACTATATAATATTTATTATCATATTATAATATTGACTTCATAAAAAGAGGGGATTGCATACTAGAGACTATTTACTTTTGATATAGGAATGTTAAAATTATTCTTAACCATCAAATGTAAACCCGATAACTAAAGTTTGTAACGTAATTCTAGAAGTTATATTTCTAGACTTTGTGCCTAGTGAATGAACACCTTAAACTACTGATTTTGCATCCCCTTTCAATGATGATTGTGAATTCTTTATACTATAAGTAAATAATCTTATGCATTTTTCAAAAAAAAGAAAAAGAAAAATGAATTATATAATGATGCTCACCGATATCTAGTTTTTATACCGAAATATAAATTTATATTTATAACGCTAGCTAGACACTCTGACACTCATCTTGGTGCCCATGTAATTTGAAAAGGGTACTCCATGATTAAAAGACAACGACACATAATGGGTTTCGAAAACAGTTCTATCTCTATTTTACCTACCACAGTGGAACACCGTGTCCATTGTAAAAATACAACTTCATTTCATATCATTATCAATATTGTGTGAGAATGAGCAGTGGAGACTAGATAGAGAGCATGGAAGATAACACCTAGAAGCATTAAAACTGACCATGAAAACAACTAAACTAAAGAAGATAGATACCTTCTCTCGATAAAAGATACAGAATTGAGTTTAGGTGTCCTAGATTGAGGCTTGGATCTACCAAGTTAGGAAGGTCGGGCCTAGGGCCCCGACTCGGGGTACTCCCTTGTTTTTGTTTTTTTCATTTTATTTTTTCCATTTATTTTTAAAGTGCATATTTGTGCGAGCTTCCAGTTTTGTATTGCCAACGATACATGCCGGGATGATATTATGGCTAGTCTGTCACCCGAATCGTAATTTAACATGTCCCATTCTCTATCGAACCCCTTTTGACAAGTTTACGCCTAAAAACGACGGAAAGACTATTGTCTCTGTCAAAATTTTTAAATTAAAAAACACACCCATTTGCATCCATCTTTAAGATGGATGCTTAATGCCTCGGGATACGCAAATAAAAATGTGTCTCCTGATACATGCAACAATTTCCTATAAAAAAAAGAAGAAGCAAAATATTGGAAAGTCCGTTGGAATTATAAATTGTAAATAAGCCTAGGAGCAATTGTCAAATGCTAAAAGATTGCATAGTCCCAGGGGATTATATTATTGATTTGCTCCCGCCGGGATAACACATGCTAGGCAATAGATTTTAAATTTTTATCAACTTTTTTAAAAAATTTTATAACAGTTTTCGTGAATTTTGTTTATGACCTGCTGAATTAAATTTCCATACCAAATTCTTTGACAACATGTGATCTCCTTATCTCATTTTTGACAACCTGGGCTCTCCAATGCCTATATTTTTGGTAATCTGAGCTCTCCAATGCCTATTCTCAACCTAGACTTTCCACACCAATGCCTATCTTTTCTTTTTTGTACAACTTGGGATCTGATGCTTTTTTTTTTTGGTTCTGTTTTTGTCACAACCTGTGCTCTCTACTCCAATGCCTATCTTCTTCTTGTTTGTTTTCTTTTTTTTTTACATCCTGCGCTCTGTGGGTTATGGGCCCACCATGCTTCCATTTCACAATTTGGGCTCTCTTCACAACCTAAGCTGAGCTCTGATACCATGTTGAAATTTTATGGATAAGGCATTGATATCATGTTGCAAGTTTTTTGATAAAGCATTGATACCACTGATAATTGAAAGCACGCACTCACTTTCTTTTTTAGAGAGATAAATACAAACACATTCATACATTACGTATAATTACATGTTGGTTGCCTCTATAAGTTGCTTATATCTACAACCACAGGCACAAATCACTTCAATACATGGAGCCCATATATATAAGCGTGTACAATAAAATTACCTACTACCTACGTGTTGGATAACTACCAATTACCTACAGGAAGAGAGAGAACTTCCCACGCTATTTGAACTACCCATATATTCTACTTTTACATAGAGATAGAAATAACATCTCACTATCTTAACTACTCATATGTTCCACTTTCTTTGCATCATCTGTAACATACCTTAGATCCAAGAAAGAAAAATAAACCCTAAACATCAACACAAATGGGTTGGAAGAGCAAAGAGTTGAAGTGATCAAGAGTTGTACTGCTAGTAATACCGAAGCCATCACCATATTGATACATGAACTCAGAGGATCTTGCAATATTTAAAGCATGCTTGATGAAGGTCTTTGGAAGTGGAGATGGAGTACGGCATTCTTGATGAAGATGCTTCCATATATCATTGATTAAATCCCTAATGTGCTCCCGCGCTTGTTCCTCTGATGCACCAGTCTCTTGCATGTAGCATTGTATTGATTTAAGTACATCTCCTCTTTCTTGTTCATCCTTCATGCACAATAGCAATATACTTTCTCAATTCTTGGATAAAATGAGTTCAAAATGTGTATGAGAGAATTTCTGCGATTTACTAGTTGTAACATTTTCTTTACTTTAGCTAATAAAATCAAATAACGTTCAATTGAACTTCTAAATCAAATGTGGTGCACATACCGTACTTGTTCCCATATCATTGGTAAGTCGTAGAATGATAGAACAGAACCAGACAATCTTTGGACCTTGTTCTAAAAAATCAACAACTTCTTGTGTAATTCTCTCTCCAGATAGAAAATAACCAGCAATCAAAACAAGTGGCCCCGAAATTGAAGTATAGGCATTGCTCAAGTACTCATCTAGAGTTGGTTTGTACCCACTGTGAAACCACTTTGCTTCTTTCAAGTATGCCTTGCATAGGCCAGCCCACTATAACAGGAGAAATATATGCATCAGTAACTTCACATGGGTAAGTCACATAAAACTTAATGGATATTGAGACCAAGTTAAATAGAAAATGCATCATGATATGGTACATAAAACTAGACCAAACACTTATTCTTTTGTTAAAGATGGTATTAATATCATGATCTACCATATGAAGCAACTTCCTACACCTAAATCCGCTAAAGAGGAGGGTTCAAAGTGCCTTAATGTGCAAAATTTAAAAGGGGGCAGGAAGGATATGGATTCTATTTATGTGTTGCTCGCAAAAAAAAATTATGTACCGACTACAATTCCTAAGTCTCTTGAACCTCTGCTTGAGAAATATAAAGATTTGATGCCTGAAGATTTACCTAATAGTCTTTCTCCAATCAGAAATATTCAGCATCACATTTATTTGGTGCCTGGTTCTAGCCTATCGAATTTGGCCCATTATCGAATAAGTCCCATGGAATATGAAGAGTTGCACAAACAAATTGTTGATTTGCTTAAGAATGGATTGATTCGAGAAAGCATGTCACCATGTGCTATCCCTACATTACTTAGTCCAAAGAAAGATGGGTCATGGAGGATGTGTGTGGACAGTCGAGCAATTAACAAAAGTACAATCAAGTACCGATTTTCCATACCCAAGCTCAATGATATGTTAGATATGCTTAGTGGAGCTAAGGTTTTCTCAAAGATTGATTTAAGGAGTGGGTACCATCAAATTCGGATTCGTCCTAGGGATAAATAGAAGACCGCATTCAAAACTCGAGATGGACTATATGAGTGGCTTGTGATGGCATTCGGGCTTTCTAATGCACAAAGCACATTCATGCGCCTAATGCACCAAACACATTCATGCGCCTAAAAAATATCAATTGAACTTTATAAAAAAGTATCAAAACACTAATATACTACAATTACCAGCAAAAAAGTGGTTGATCCACTTAATTGTTGATGATCAGCATGAACAACCTTTGACAAGGCTTGAAACAAAAATGCTAATGCAGCTGCACCCCATGCTACTGACCAGCTACGTGAATATCCTAAAAAAGTTGTAAGTAGATTGTAGGGACTGTACCATCTGTGGAATCCGTAAATATTGTGCACCTTACAAGATATAAGAGGTAGGCACAGGTGTATCGTATAAGAGTAGTACGGTTATAGTTCTCTGGTATCTGATTAAACGTGTTCCTCCACCATGTCCGTCGGATAAAGGAATGACTATGACCAGGTGACAGCTGTCCTATCATGCAGATTATATATTCCTCGTAGTTCTCCACTCTCCTCACGGTTACAGCTACACCAATCACCTTTAACCGAAGAATTTTCCAGGTATCTTCAAGTATTGGCATCATCTCTCCGATGTCTGCATTAAAGTGCCACGTGTTTGTCTCAGCGTGCCACCTCTCGATGATTGTAAATAATGTGCCGCGGTCATGCTGATTCATCGATACTATAGTCAAAGGATACAATCTTGATCTCCTGACCAAATCAATTTGGTCATTGTTTGTTAACGGTCATGCAACATTTGCATTAATTTTCTCATCAATTTTGAGGATATTTTTTTGATCCTGAAATAGAATTTGTCATTTTCAGATACTTAAAAAATATATTGATTAACTAACATGATAGACACAGAATATAATTCTAAATATTTCTACTTACATCCCTTTCCCATATCCTCTGTGATATATGTTCTCTTTGTCTAGTGAGCAATGAAGGAATCTTAGGACCTTCATGGAAAGGTGCATCTTTTGTCATGATCACTGTTCAAAAAGCCATCATACATAAAAAATCATTGTACATCAAAAAGCAAAAAACTATTCATTAATAAACATTTTCATAATAAATGACACAATAGTATGATATTCAAATATCCTACCAAGTATTCTTTAAATCCCTGATGAATTTGGTACCTATATTTAAACCACTATATCTGAAACTTACACTCTAATCCAAACAATAACTCATGCCATCAAAGAAGTGCAGCAGATTCAATATAAAGCTGATATTATTACAGAAAAGTGCACTATCAAATGAAACAGCTTACATTAGAATGAACTAATTCCAAATCCAAAATAACACAAACAAAACCATGCGTTTGAACTTCAAATAATAATTGTAGTGTTCAATACTTGGATCGTTGTACAAATAGACCAACATAAACCATCTTTCATGTGGACAATATATTTTTCGCTCAAATAACCCCAAGATCAAACAATTTCCATGGTCATCAAACTTGATCGATTTGCGAGTCAGGACATGGATTTTTGTAGATGATTCCAATTTATAAAAAATAAGCCAACAACCAATCTATTTTATGGTGAAATAACAGAGAACAAGAATGCTTGGAAGATTTTCTATTTATTGCTCAAAGAACTACAAAACTAAACGAAAATCTTTGAAATAAAATATATGAAATTAAATCTTACCTGAAAAAGGTATATGAGGGAGAGAGAAATTGAGATTGAACACCAGCAGCGTTAATACGACACAATGAAGACCGTAAAAGGGGTAGCCTCTTCTCTACCATTAGGGTTTGATTTGGGGGTTTATAATGTGAAAAGGGGATACGAAGCATTACGGTACTACCGGTACTGTAATATTTTATTAAGGTTATACGGTATAATGTCTAGCGTTATTTGTTTTTAAGAAATTACGTTACTAAAAGTACCATAATTGTTTTTTGCTTTATTGCGATACACTACGTACCGCAGTTCATTGTTCCAACATTGTATTACGGTACTTTATGTACCGTAGTAATTGATTTGTATATTATGGTACTACTTGTACCGTAATTTTTAAGTCATTACGGTAGAAAGACTACCGTAATTTTTAAGTCCATGTGAGTAATATATACCCTAGAAATTAATTCCCACCTTGTGGCCTGGGGATTTCTTTTCCTATCATTCAACCCATAGATTAATCTAATAAAGGAAATATCTATAAGACCCTCTATGTACTTTTGAGATTGAAAAAAATCCTCGCAAGTTGTTCTTCTACGAAAGTGTAGAAGTAAACTATACTCCTTAGAGAACATACTATATCATGCTCATGCGTATAATACACACCATAGATGCATCTGTTACCACTGTTACTCGGTGAGAACCGACTAGCCAAGATGACCGAAACCTCTTCTAGAAGTCATAAAGAAGTGCAGATTTATCCTTTCTTTATTTTTCTTTCTGGTGAATAATCAAAATTTCTCTGTATCTCCCCAAGTTGGTTCTCAGTCACAAAGGATTGATGGAGATGCATGTATTTCTATTATGTAGAAAGAGTCCACTTTACCTTGTGCAAATCCGCCTCAAGTAGGTCTTTTCGAAATTGGGAAAAGCTTATATAAGGATGCGATCTTATAATGTAGAACTACGGATGCACCTCAAATATCCATCAGAAAAGTTAGTTTTAATGTTGAAATACCCTTTGATTGAGTATGACCATGAAAAAAAGAAAAAGATTTTAAGTCTCAGAAATAATACATTTTACAACATATTATCTATACTGTCCATTTTCAAGATTTCATGTGTTTATCGATGAACTTGATTTTAACATTTTTTTAAATTTAAAATTTTATAACTCGATATGAAAATGGATTTTAAAATGATCCTAAAAAAATTTTACAAAAAAATTATATACGATGATAAAATTTGAAGGTACAGCTTACCTCTACAGCCATAGATGCATCTGTATGCCACTTGCACCCTTTTCAAATTGGTGCAAAAGGAAGTACTTTGCTATTTCCCCACAAAAAGACAATGCTGTCGTGCGCCAAAAACCATGCCCAACGCATGTGGATGTCAAAAAGGCAACTCAAAACAAGACATGAGATAGAGAAAAGCTTCATGCTTACGTTTTCACAGGGGGTTTCAACTATGGGATCTATAAATGCCACACACACATAAGACCAATTAATTTTGACGCACAATATCACAATCGCATCGACTATAGGATCTATAATGTCACACGCAATAGGACTGGAAAAGGGCTTGCGTTGGGCTCAAGATAGCCCTAGCCCGAGACAGTCCCATATCCTTATCGGGCCTAGCCCAGCCTGACCAAACTGGGCCATGGATCCTAGCGTGTAATAAATTAAAAGAAGATAAGAAAAGAAAAGAAAAAATATGGGTAACGGTTGGGTGGCAAACGGGTCGGGTTTACCCGGCGGTTCGACCCAATCTGGGTACGGGTCCAAGTTTTGGACTTGACCTAAACCCAACGTGAACATACGTACACACACACCCACCCACACACACACATACACTTCTACAAAACTATGCTTTTGGCATTTGTACGACTCCAAAACATGCAAAAACATTCTCTTCATCCTAATAATCAATCCTCAAAAAAATAAAATTCAATTTGCACCTTACATATGGGCAAAATGAGTCCCCTCCAATAGCGAATCTAGACCATTCATTTGACAAATTTCAAAATCTGGGTTTGTAAACTCAAAATCATTTTTTACTTTTTTTACATTATTGACTAATGATAATAAAGCTATCTAAAGAAATTGGAAACAAAAAAATCATTTGAAGGCCTAAATCTAATCATCATATCGAAATAGACAGCCTATGTTAATTGCCCTAAAAACAAACTTTCTAGGTTTTGTTTTCAAAATCTGCTTTTTGTGATTGATCATTGAAATGAAAAGAGTGTATATTTCAAAATTGAGATCAAACAAATGTCTTTAACATAATTTTTGGAGTACGTTTCATTATATTACTATACAACCATTACATGAAATCATTCCTCAATATATATATGTATGGATAAATTAGAAGATTCATTACATGTAAATTTCTCTCTTTTCTCTCTCTAGCTACTTCTCCATCTCCATACTTCTCTCTCCCTCTCTCTTCCAACTACCCATGGTTATAATTGTGGGTTCACCGTGCTTTCTATTTCCCACCAGTAACACGTCTGACCTTGAGAAATGAGACAATGGCCTAGAAGTTATTCACAAATAACCCAAAAATCTCAATGCATGAGCTTCGTGTAGGATTTCTAACACCAGTTGCGAGATCTACATACAATGAATATAAATGATAAAAAAAGTAGAGAAAGAACGCTCTGCTTCAATTGTGAGATCTACATATGCTTTGATAGACTCTTGCGTTTTCAGAGCCAGTAGCCCAAAATGAACATCATGGTCCTTTACTTTGGGATTACAAATATCTTGTTTGTTTTTGCCAAAAATAATGATGCCTTTTTACATTATTTAAAATGAGAAAAGGGAGATCTCGGCTGAAAGGGTATTCTAGGGTGAATAATAATGAATTTTAAAATAGGGAGATCTCGGCTGAAAGGGTATTCTAGGGTGAATAATAATGAATTTTAAAATAGTGATAATTTGAAAGAAATGAGAAACCAGTATGGTAGCTTTGAAAGAAATTAGACAAAGGGTCCTAGTTTTGATAGCAATTTGTTGCATACTTCTAGCCCCATAGAAGAGATTGATTCATGATAATGAACCATCCATTCCAAGGAATCAAAATTCTAAACATTCATCGGATAGAAAACAATACCAAAGTTGTAATCCATTGGGGTGCATTAAGAGGTTACTATTCAGTATTTGATTATCTAGCATCAACTCATCAATACAAATATCAATATTAATGATATGGAAGAGCAACAATGACTTTGTTGAAATTTTATGGATAAGGCTTTGATATTATGTCACAAGTTTTTGCATAAAACGCTGATACCACAGATAATTGAAAGCACGCACTCACTTTTTTTTTTGGAGAGATAAACACAACACATTTATACGCTACGTACAATTACTTATTGGTTTCCTCCGTAAGTTGTTTATGTCTACAACTACAAGTATACATCACTTCAATACATGGAGCCCATATATATAGGTACTTACATCGAAACCACCCACTACCCACGTGTTGGATAACTACCCATTAGAGAGATAACTTCTCACTATCTTAACTACTCATACATTCCACTTTTACATAGAGAAATAGAGATAACTTCCCACCATCTTAACCCATACATTCTACTTTTTTTCATCATCTTTAACATACCCCTAGATGCAAAATTTCATATTTTCTTTTAAATTTCTTATTCTTGTTTCTTGTTACTTCTTCTTCTGCTTCTTGCTTCTTTTTCTTCTTTTTTTTTTTGTTTTTGCTTATTCTTCTTCTACTTGCTTCTTGCTGCTTACTTCTTTTTTTGCTTCTTGTTTCTTTTTCTTCTATTTTTTTTTTTTCTTCTTCTTCTTCTTGCTACTTGTTTTTGCTTATTCTTGTCCTGTGTTTTCTAAACACGCTTTTTTGTTTATGCCTTCTCATTAGGCACCCTCATGCCGTTTACAATTTATTTTTTACGTCTTCTCATTAGGCACCCTCATGCCTTTTATAATTTCTTTTTTACGTCTTCTCATTAGGCACCCTCATGCTTTTTACAATTTCCTTTTTTTGCTTTCTCATTAGACACCCTCATGCCCTTTCATACCATCATCATGCCTTTCTATGGCATGAAAAACTATGACTGCGATGTTTATTTTCAGTTTTTCAAAAAACATTTTTCCTATGTCTACCCTAAGCATGGATTTCCCATGCCTTTCCATCATACAACATATCAGGACTGTTGTGTCATGTTTTTCTTCTTACCCAAAAAATCATTTTTCATTTTTCTTATGCCTACATAGGCATGGATTTCTCATGAGGACTACTCATGTCCCCTTTTTAGAACTTTTTTTTTTTTTTAGATCTCATTTTTTGAAAACTTTTGCAAAAATATGACATCAAGAGCGCTCCAATTTTATTTCCCCACTTTTTAAAAATTTCCATTTTCTTTTTCAAAGATCATCACATTTAAGAAATTCAACTTTGAAAATTGGAATCAATAGTTGAAAAATATTTTGACTACTATAGTGTGTCATATGAACTAGACTAGGAAATTAAATAAATAGATTTTAAATGTTTATCAACTTTTTTTCAAAATTTTATAACCTTTATCTTGAATTTTGTTTATGACTTGCCGAATTAAATTTCCATACCAACTTCTTTGGCAACTTGTGATCTCTTTATCTCTTTTTTGACAACCTGGGCTCTCCAATGCCTATATTTTTGGTAACCTGAGCTCTCCAATGCCTATCCTCAACTTGGACTCTCCCCACCAATGCATATCTCTTCGTTTTCTCACAACTTGGGATCCGATGTTTTTTTTTTTTTTTTTTCTGTTTTATCACAACCAATACTCTCCACACCAATGCCTATCTTCTTTTTTTCATTTTCCATTTTTTTTACAACTCTATGGGTTTTGGGCCCACCATGCTTCCCTTTAAACAAATTTAATGCCCTCAGCCCTTTTAGACAAATATTCCAAAGGAAAAAATATGAATACCTTTGAATTTTATAAGCATTTTACCTCTAATACTTTTAGTATCGCAATTATGACCCAATTACTTTTCTTTTCTTACTTTTTCCCTTCAATCATAAGTAAACGATTTAAAAACTAAAGTACCATCAGTCAAATTTCTCTCTCTACCTGCCCTCTCTTTACCTACCCTCTTTCTCTTTATTTCTCTACCCGCCCTCACTTTCTCTTTCTACCTACCATTTCGCTCTACCCAAGAGAAAGAAAGGTGGGAAGAGAGAGAGAAGGTAGAGAGAGAAAGAGGGAGGGTAGATAGAGAGTGAAAGAGCGAGAGGGAAGGTAAAGAGAGAAAGAGAGAGAGGGGGCGGGTAGAGAGACATATTTGACAGGGGGTAGTTATAGTTTTTAAAACAATTACTTTTTGATTGGGGGTAAAATCAAGAAAAAATAGTTGATGGGTCATGTGTGTGATATGAAAAGCTTTAGGAGTCGAATGTCTACAAGGTTTATTTGGGAGAATATATTAAGATATGAAAAATAATGTTAGATAAATTATTTAGAATATCTTCAACAATCTTGAGAATAGCAAAATAGTGCGTCCAAATAGAATTTCCATGCCCGCCTCTACATTTTTAATGAAAAAAGAATGCCCCCTTAAAAAATAATTGATTTTTAGTATAAAAACAAGATGAAAAAAATTAAAAAGAAATGTAAACATTTGAGTTGTTTGATAACACCTAGAAGCATTAAAACTGACTATGAAAACAACTAAACTAAAGAAGATATATACCTTCTCTCGATAAAAGATACAGAATTGAGTTTAGGTGTCCTAGATTGAGGCTTGGATCTACCAAGTTAGGAAGGTCGGGCCTAGGGCCCTGACTCGGGGTATGCCCTTGTTTTTGTTTTTTTCATTTGATTTTTTTCATTTATTATTAAAATGCATACTTGTGCGAGCGTCCAGTTTTGTATTGCCAACGATACATGGACGGTATTATGGCTAGTCTGTCACCCAAATCGTAATTTAACATGACCCATTCTCTATCGAACCCCTTTTGACGAGTTTATGCCTACAAACGAAGCAAAGACTATTTTCTCTGCCAAAATTTTTAAATTAAAAAACACACCCATTTGCATCCATCTTAACCATCTTTAAGATGGATGCTTAATGCCTCGGGGTACGCAAATAAAAATGTGTCTCCTGACACATGGAACAATTTCCTATAACAAAAAAAAACAGCAAAATTTGAGAAAGTCTGCTGGAATTATGAATTGTAAATAAGCTTAGGAGCAATTGTGAAATGCTAAAAGATTGCTTAGTCCCAGGGGAGTATATTATCGATTTGCTCACTCCGGAATAACACATGCTAGGCAATAGATTTTAAATTTTTATCAACTTTTTTTAAAATTTTTATAACATTTCTCTTAAATTTTGTTCGTGACCTGCTGAATTAAATTTCCATACCAAATTCTTTGGCAAAATGTGATCTCGTTATCTCCTTTTTGACAACCTGGGCTCTCCAATGCCTATATTTTTGGTAACCTGAGCTCTCCAATGCCTATCATCAACTTAGACTTTCCACACCAATGCCTATCTTTTCTTTTTTTTACAACTTGGGATCTGATGCTTTTTTTTTTTGGTTCTGTTTTTGTCACAACCTGTGCTCTCTACTCTAATGCTTATCTTCTTCTGGTTTTTTTTCTTTTTTTTTTACAACCTGTGCTCTGTGGGTTATGGGCCCACCATGCTTCCGTTTAACAATCTGGGCTCTCTTCACAACTTGAGCTGAGCTCTGATACCATGTTGAAATTTTATGGATAAGGCATTGATATCATGTTGCAAGTTTTTGGATAAAGCATTGATACCACTGATAATTGAAAGCACGCACTCACTTTCTTTTTTAGAGAGATAAACACAAACACATTACGTAAAATTACATGTTGGTTGCTTCTATAAGTTGCTTATATCTACAACCACATGCACACATCACTTCAATACATGGAGCCCATATATATAAGCGTTTACAATAAAACTACCTACTACTTACGTGTTGGATAACTACCCATTACCTACGGGAAGAGAGAGAACTTCCCACACTATCTTAACTACCCATATATTCTACTTTTACATAGAGATAGAAATAACATCTCACTATCTTAACTACCCATACATTCCACTTTCTTTGTATCATTACTTTAGATCCAAGAAAGGAAAATAAACCCTAAACATCAACACAAATGGGTTGGAAGAGCAAGGAGTTGAAGTGATCAAGTGTTGTACTGCTAGTAACACCGAAGCCATCACCATATTGATACATGAACTCAAAGGATCTTGCAATATTTAAAGCATCCTTCATGAAGGTCTTTGGAAGTGGAGATGGAGTACTGCATTCTTGATGAAGATGCTTCCATATATCATTGATTAAATCCTTAATGTGCTCCCGCGCTTGTTCCTCTGATGCACCAGTCTCTTGCATGTAGCATTGTATTGATTTAAGTACATCTCCTCTTTCTTGTTCATCCTTCATGCACAATAGCAATATACTTTCTCAATTCTTGGATAAAATGAGTTCAAAATGTGCATGAGAGAATTTCTGCGATTTACTAGTTGTAACATTTTCTTTACTTTAGCTAATAAAATCAAATAACGTTCAATTGAACTTCTAAATCAAATGTGGTGCACATACCGTACTTGTTCCCATATCATTGGTAAGTCGTAGAATGATAGAACAGAACCAGACAATCTTTGGACCTTGTTCTAAAAAATCAACAACTTCTTGTGTAATTCTCTCTCCAGAGAGAAAATAACCAGCAATCAAAAAAAGTGGCCCCGCAACTGAAGTATAGGCATTGCTCAAGTACTCATCTAGAGTTGGTTTGTACCCACTGTGAAACCACTTTGCTTCTTTCAAGCATGCCTTGCATAGGCCAGCCCACTGTAACATGAGAAATATATGCATCAGTAACTTCACAAGGGTAAGTCACATAAAACTTAATGGATATTGAGACCAAGTTAAATAGGAAATGCATACCGCTTTGCTGAGGGATCCGATGATGCAACAGCTCTGTTCCTTTAGACTATCATAGGCCATTTGATTCACAGTATTGTACAAGGCCATGTAACAGATTTTCATGTACTCAGGTAGTGACTCCATGGCTTTGAGGTCCCATCTGTTGATTCAAGGACATAAGAGTATGTAGTTGAATACAAGAGCCACACTGCCCTGCTTTATCCTCCATTTTATTGAGGGATTTGTTGACCTAACTCCTTAGTTTATGACATTTCATGGGTGATTTGCTCACTTACATCCTTGCTTTGTGATGTTTGCAACACTTTTCTAAGAAATAGAGGATTTAAATTCCCTTTAAAGAAAACTAAACTATGACATGGGAGGAATTTTATAATAATATAAGAAGGCTAGTTTAGACCTCATGCATTTAATGGCAACATTGATATGTGAATTCTGCACCATTTCTATGAGAGATACATATGGTCTATGTTATATTAGGGTGAGAGCACTCAATAGAAATGGGGGCATAAAAGCTAACCTATAAAAGGAAACTACGGAAAAATCATTTTGTGAGTATAATATATATAATGGGACAATAACATATCAATCCCTAGGATTTTGATACAAACTTCGGGCTCAATGTATTAATAATGTCCGGTTGATGTTAAGTGGTTGCACTGGAGGACAATTTTGGTTCAATTCAATGACTTTGGTAGAGCATAGTATGGTTCACAATTATAATATGCGCAGATTATGGCTGCAATGAACTGATGGTTTGAATCTAAAGTAAAAATCAAGTTTGGTAAAAAGCCATATGTAACCAATTCTTAATCTGTTTTGGGTGGACAAACTAACTGGTTCCAAATGATTGGATTAGCTAAACGGGGATGGCCAATTTTAATACATGTTTTCAAATTATTATATTCATTTTTCTCCTCTTATTTCAAAAAATTGGTTCAACCGATTCAACTAGTTGTCGGACTGGCTTTGACTAGATCAAAACCCTCACCAGTTCGGTGGCCGATCTAATCCCTATTACATTGACAAAATGTATTGATGTTTATGAACATATGGAATAAGTAATTTAGCGAGTATCATACCTTTCAACTGCTTCAGTGAAGAGCTCTAGTTCCTCTATTGATCCATACACATCATAAACATCATCTATTACTGTTAAAAGAATGTTAGTTTTGGCCATGTCCCTCCTTGACCTGCCATATTGAGGCTCATAAGCTACCCCAGAAGAAACCATGAAACACTCCAAGGTCCGCTCCCTAGCAAAAGGAAGTTTCTCACTCAGCCTTGTGTCTCTCCACCACCTGTTGATAAATACTTCTTATTCACAATTCGGCAATACGTTCTTTTTAATCAATAATGGATGTAAAATTTCTTTATATCACTTTTTGGCAACGGTTAGTTTTGAAGTTTTCAATAAATCAAATTCATGATAGACTCATATGAATATTGGGCATTTGGAAATTATTAAAATTCAAATAGAAATCAGTCAGAGACCGACAAAACCAATCTTAAAGGACTTCAAAAACTTAATTAAAGAAAAATTGTTCCACAGAGCTCTCGTATTGAAGTTCATATATAAATTTATATTTTCTTGGCAAAATATAAGGTAAATGGTCAAATCATCTTACAAAGTCTAATCAAACGATTCTAATTAATGGTACCAGTTTTACTTTTATAGTTTCATTTCAATCAGATACCTTCTCATATAATATATCAAATAATAACCAAGTTGTTCTATCTTAAGGATTGGTAACTCTAAATAAGCAACGGTAATTTAATAATTTGGACCATCGCAAGTCAGAATAATATCGTTATTGTTTTGTATTGCCAAACCTGAAAAACCAGGTGTTTTATTATCATTTGGCTCAAGCGAATTAAGTCGGGCAAATTATTGAAAAATCATTGTTTGCTCGGGTTCCCAACCTTGAACAAAGATAACTTGTGAAACTTAAATCATAATAATCCTAATTTAGATGGGTTGATTTGACCACTTTAATGATGTTGTATGATAATATGGTCATTTAGTTGATATTTTCCCCATTTTCTTATTCACTCTCTAAATATATCTAACAACCCTATTTTCTCTTGATAGGACATAATATAAAATGCTTTGAAGTATTTTTAAAACCTTGGTGAACATTACCTGAACACTTCTTTAAGATCTGCTACGTGAAAGGATTGAACCATGTTGAAATTTAGCTTTGCAAGTTCAAGCAAAATTGGGTTCCTTTCTTTTTCCCCTTTGTAAACATCGATGTTATATCTGGCTTCCAGTCTAACCTTTCTCCGAGAACGGGGAAGCTCTAGGGCATGGTGCACTTGCTCTCTAAGAAATGGTTCCATGCTGTACATCTTAGCCTTCAAATGCTTGGAAGTGAAGGCCTTAGCTTCATCTAATAACTCTTCTCCTGGTAAAGCAATACATGAAGCTTCAAACAAGCTTAACATACCCTTCACATCTCCACTCACTTTTGTAATAAAACTCCCATCTCCATCTTTGAAGGGGTTGAATACATCTGTTCATCACAATCATGTTGTGTAAATTGGAGTGCTTACAAAAAGGATTCTATGTGACCCCCACCTACATATCTAGTATATGTTACCCTTTGTCTCCGCTATCAGATCTATATAGATGGCTAAGATGACTTGAGTTACAATATCACAAATTGGCTTTTACCGTCAAATCTTGATCGGACGGCTCAGAGTTTTTTATTTTAAGTTTGTATTCTATAAATAATTTTAAAGCAAAATTTGGGCCATACATAGATATGTTAGGGGCACACATGAACAAAATAATAATAAAATATTTTTAAGATGAACAATTCCCAGAATACCTTTGAAAATTTCAGGTTCATTTTTGTCATTTATTTTTACAAAAAATATTTAATTTTTTTTCCCAGGTTCACCCTAATTTTATGATGGGACACCTAAAATTTCATCCAAAAATATTTTGTAGAAAAAAATGAAAAATAAAACAGTGTCTAGCGTGACATTGGGGTATGAACAATAGCAGCCGTTCGATTCAGATTGAACGGCTAAGAAGTGGGATCACATGAAAGTTATAGGTTCTTGGGCAAGATAAAAGCACTTCCCTTACAAAAATATGCTAAAAAGTCATTCATGGGATCTACAAAGTTTACAAATGTCAAAGAAAGTGGGAGTTATTTTCACTCGCACTCTCTCTCGAAATGAATTATTGTTCAAATTATAGTTAAAATTTTGTTCAAAATTTTGTTCTCTATTAAAGCCAATTTTGTAATTATAGTCAGAAGTATTAAATTTTTTATTATAAAATCGAAAATTAAAAAAAAACATATGAAATGTCAAAGTTGTTTTATCATTGGGCTATTATCCAAAAATAAAGGAAAGCTCTCGCCGTTAAAATGTCATAAAAATAGGATTTAGTATGTCTCGTTTCCTAAAATTTTCGTGTCTTTTATTGTATTGGCATAGTCATTTAAAAATATTTAGAATTTAAGACTTTATCAATTATATCATTCATTAGATGTGTTATGAATTAGATATTTCTCCACAGTAAGAGTGATTTACTTACATAACTTAAAATTTTAGGTAAAATAAGAAATGCTCTACTTATAGGCAGAAATTATAATGAATGTGGGTCAGCCCACTCATTTTTAATTTTTCTATAATGCCTTTCGGTCATCCTGAATTTTGATTTTTAAATTTTATTATTATTATTATTATTATTATTATTATTATTATTATTATTATTATTATTATTATTAGTTTTTTCTTTAGTAGGGCAGTGCCCCAACTTTCTTTGTAATGAAAAAACTAAAAAAGAAACTAAAAAAATTCAAAATTCAAATTGATCGAGGGTCATTATGAAAAAAATATAAGAAAAAGTAGATCGACCAACTTTCATTGTAATTTTCACCTATAATTGGAGCAGTTCGAATTTTACTAGGATGTCTACGGAAAACACTCCCACATTAATTGAAATCCCAAGAAAACCAAGGTCAGTCTCGGCTCAGAATCTTCGCGTCCCTGACCGGGGCATTTTTTTTTTGTTTTTTTGTTTATTTAAATATCTCTGTTCTCAAATGTAGTTTTTAAAAAAAAATAAAAAAATGAAGGGCATTTCCCCACTTGCCCAAGAAAGAGAGGGCCTTGGAAAGTGGCCAAGGCTTGGCCACCACTCTCCTTCCCTCTTCTCTCCCTCTCTTTCTCAACTCTCTCTTAGATTTCTCTTGATGAGATGATGCGCTGCTCTGAATCTTGACGATTGAGAAACCAATCACGAGGAGTGAGAAGCCATGGTTGAATCTAGAGAGAGATTCATCAAACTCCGCTTAAAATTTAAATTATTTAACATTCTTGCTCTTAGTGTATTTAATAAATTTGAAAACCCACTTTGATATGTTATTGGATGGGCTCTATGATTTTTGATCAAATATCAAAATTAATTGTGACCACCTTATACAAAAGATAAATAATTTTATTATATATTTATCCATTTAATATTACATAATAAAGAATGGGTAAAAATCATTATATACAAACAGAAATAAGTATGGGTATCAGGAGAGTGAGATTGAGAGGGAAGGGAGAGAGAGAAAGAGATATATAGATAGAGAAAGTGTGTTTGGAGTACCTGGAGAAACACTATATCCATGTTCCCTTAGGATTCGAAAGCGAAGGGCCACAGCATGTACATCATTGCCTGACGACCCTCGGATGTTATCGGTGTAAATGGCATCAAGAACGGTTTTGATTTGGTCCTCAAAGAGGTAGCCAATTCCAAGCCGTTCGATTTTGTCGACGACTTCCATCTGAGCCATTGGATCATCAGTGGCCTCAAAAATAAGTGTGGCTTGTTGCCTTAGATCCTCGGCTCGGATCTTATACGACTCACCCTGCAATTCACCAAAATTATAGCTGAAATCAACAGGAATTTCTAGGAATGGGGATGCTAATAGCCTTATTTTAGAGCCAAGGACTAACCGTGTATTCAGTCCTTATGGACTGGATGGTGTCATAGTCCCAAAGATTGGGCCTATAATTTGCAGAGCGTCGAGGCGTCGATTCGAGAGTTGGAGGGCTCGAGGCGCCCCGCACCCCCCAGTTGAACCTTGGTGCACCCTTGGCTAACAGTGGGCTTGCCCTAGCTTCCGTGCGACCCTCGAGGAATGAAGATAGAGAGAGAGGAAACCTCACAGCCATTGTACTGCTTAGTGTCTAGCACCCACTTCAGACACCACGCATTCAAGACAACTTTATATATACTAACAGTTTTGATAACTTCCAAAAAAACATAAAAAATATATAAATTGCACTTTTCATGTTGAGATGACATTCTACTTTTATGTTTGACGCGAAACCTTTTTCAACCTTTTCCAGCCTCAAGGTGGGTTGGTGAGTGGGTCGGTGGGTAACCCTCCCACAACCGTTAGTATAAGATTTTTAAAGGTTATTATTAAATTTGACATAGGTATAAAAAAAAGTTATTACATTAATATGAGATTTGATTTTTTTAAAGATTTATATCAAATTTAACGGTGATTTTTTAAAATCTTACACATATGCACGTAAAAAGGTCATATAAGATCATTATTCTTTTAGAAATACGGGCTTGACAATAAATATATTTTTAAATATAATTTAAACCTATTTTTAAGAGAATATATATTCTATAACATGGAGATCATGAATATGAAAATTAAATAAATTTTACAAAATAGAAATAATAATTATATTAAGATAACTTTTAAGCCGTTAGTTACAATTGTTTTTCGATAGACGGCCTATTTGCTTCCATCTTTAAAATAGATGTTTTATACTTCTGAACCGTATATTTTAGAAATGTGTTCCAGCCTGCATGAAACAATTGTTCAAAAAATATCTAAATATGCATACAATTTACATGAGAAATAACTCGAGCATGCTTTTTCTCATATTTGGAAAACACTATTGGAAACCCACTGACAGTGAGAGAATATAACAACTTTAAAAATTTGAGATAGTTTGTCCTTAAAAATTTTAAAATTGGTTATCTCTTTAAAATTTAGAAGTTGATATAGTTTCTCTCTCTAAAAATTTTGAGACATTTCTTCTCTCTAACAATTTGAAATTTGAGATAGCTTCTATCTCTAAAAACTTTGAGATAATTTCTCTATAAAAATTTTGAGATAGTTTCTCTCCATAAAAATTTTGAGATAGTTTATCTTTCTAAAATTTGATATAGTTTCTCTCAAAAATTTTAATAGATGTTCTCTCTATAAAAAATAAAATTTGAGATAGTTTCTCTCTCTCTCTAAATTTTGAGCTAGTTTCTCTCTTTAAAAGTTTCTAAGTAGTTTCTCTCTATAAGGGTGCGTTTTATTTTATTAGTGTAATTTTTATTACATTATATATATATATATATATATATATATATATATATATATATATATATATATATATTATATTTTATATAAATATTATATATTATATTAGATGTTTATATTTATATTATTAATATATGTTTGTATATTATATATTATATATGGACGCAGTTAGCATGTGGCCGGCCAGCATATTGTAGAAATGCGGGCTTGGCAATAAATATATTTTTCAAATATAATTTGATTTTAAATTTTATCGAATATATATTTTTTACATGGAGATCATGAATAGAAATAAATAAATAAATTTTGAAAGGTAAAAATAATAATTATATTAAACCAGCACTTGAATCGTTAGTTACAATTGTTAAAATGGATATTATATGTAATACAAATATACATTAATTAATATATATATATATATATATATATATATATATATATATATATATATATATATATATATATATATATATATATATATATATATATATATATATATATATATTAAACGTTATATTAGGTTGTATATATTGTAAATTTCTAATTATATTTATGTTAGTAATATATATTTGTTATCAAATCCAGGTACCCAGTACTTCAACATTTCAGCTAGTTATCAAAAGGTATTCAAAATTTCTTTAAACTTTCTAGAAGGAAATTTTCCACTTCCCAATAAAGAAGTCCTTTTTTTTTTCTAAGGAACATTTATCTTCTAGCAAACAAATGGACCCTGAAATTAGAAATAGTTTCTCCTCTCTAAAATTTCAATATATTTTCTATTTCTAAAATTTAAAATTTAAGATGATTTATCTATAAAAATTTTAAAATAGTTTCTCTCTAAAAATTGATATAATCTCTCTCTCTCTAAAATTTTAAAGTACTTTTTCTCTCTCTAAAACTTACAATTTAAAACCTTTTCTCTCTCTAAAAAAATTAAAAATTTTCAAGTTTTTGTAAAAAAATTTTTGGTATTTTCTTTCTCGAAAATTTGATATAGTTTCTCTTTCCATATTCGTAAGATACTCTCTCTCTAAATCTAAAAATTTGAGATTGTTTCTCTCTCTAAAAATTTTAAGATAATTTTGTCTCTCTCTCTAAAAATTTAAGATATTTTCTATCTCTAAAACCTAAAATTTGAAAAATTTTCTCCCTCTAATTCGTGGGTAGTATTGTCGGAGCTAAATGTATTTGATAAAGGGTGTGGCTCCAAGGTGTGAAAATAAACGTCCGGATATACTGCTCCATTATATTTTATATCATAACATCTATATATTTGAAAATATTGGTGTAAGGATGAGGATCTTAAATTTTTTTTTAACCTGTCTCAAACCTAGGTTAAGGAAACGGGTTCTATTAAGCTGGTGAAGCATATAAAAAAACGTGCAATATGTACAATTCACGCAATAAACACATTCGTTTCATTGAGGACCCACCAGCCCAGACGACAATAATCTTTATTGTCTTTTTTGGTGAATACTCAAAATCCGGGTCCCTCATGTCTAACAATGTGGAAGTGAAAACAACGAAACGGATGCATTTATGGTGTGAATTACACACATTGCACGTGTTTTTATATGTTTTTCCTTCTTATTGGCCATTTGATGGGAATCAAAAAGTAACCTTAGGTTCATTTAGGTCAGGTGTCCATCATCTTCGCATAAGTAGATAACACATTTCAAATCGGCAAAGTTTTATGCCTTACCAACCACAAACCATTTTTTTTTTAATTGAAAATTTAATGTCCTAACCCTTTTTAGACCAATATTATCAAATACATAAATATTAGGATAGGGAAATAATGGTAAACAAACATTTAGAAAACCCTAAAGGATCCTGAGAATGGCAAAGTAGTACAACTGCAATGAAATAAAAATGCCCCTCAAAAAATAATTAATTTTTAAATATGCTAGTTGTGATAAAATAGAGGGAGATTAAAAAGTTTTAATGCTATCTTTAATAGAGGAATCAAGAGAGACATAGTGCAAATGAAAAATAGTGAGAGATAGCTAGAGAAGATGGGATCAAAATACATAATTAAAAAATAAGTATTACTCAAGTATCCCCCAAAAAAAAAAAAAGAAATTAACTATTATATATCCTTAATCAATTTTTTTGTAAAAAATATAACACTGTAATTATAATACTAATGTACTGTTCAAATAGTTATAAAAAATCTAAAATATAACAATTATAATTCAAATACATATGAAGGACAAAATTGAGATGAAAACAAATCCATACATCATTTAACATTGGAATCAAAAATAAAAAATTATTTTGCATTTATTATAAATGATCCTTCCTTAAAAGATAAAAGTAATTTATAAAATAAAAAAATAATAGAGATTAAAAGAGACATAATCCATTTGGAAAATAACAAGAGAGAAGAGTCACATAAATAAATAAATTAGAGACAATCAAAATAAATAATAATAAAAATAATTCAGTAAAATAAGAAACAACTATAGAGTTGTTGTTATTATTATTACTATTATTCTAATTCAAACCAATTTGATTCCCCAATGAGTGACGGTGGAAACAAATGCTTTTAAGGCAGTTTTATATGTTTTTTCTAAGTATATCAATTTTTAAGTTTTATTTTTCCCAATCATAAGTAAAAGCATATAAAAAACTTACAACGTGTACAATTCACCCCCTAAATGCATTTGTTTCAGAGGACCGACCGGCCAAGATGGCCAAAAAGTACACATTATTCCTTGCTTTATTCTCCTCTCTGGTGAATACCCAGGATAGATGGAGATGCATGTTATGGTGGTAAAAATACATCAAGGGTGTATTACATTAATAGCTATTGTGCTTCCGAATATGAAATAAATAAATAAAAAACATGAAATACAATAGCATGTACCTCACAAAATACAAGAATTTAATGTGGTTCAGTCATAAGGCTTTACTTATTGATTTGATGGAAAAATGAGATCCAAAGCTTCAATTTACATCAGCTTTAACTCTCTAAAACTAGGGCCCAAATGGGGCTTCAAACTCAATACAAATGTGCGCTTGATTGGCTTTGGATTATGATATATATAAGAAATCCACACCCGACCTTTGCAAGTTGTTCTAGGTACACGGCTAACAAGTGGTTTGAAACAAGAACTTGGGTCAGGACCTGCCAATGTTGTTAGGTCCACACCGGTGATTGCATAAGTGAAGGCATTGGTTCGGTTGGACTAGCTGAACCATATCGGTTCACACATTGGACCGGTCTAAGAAATTATATAATTAACGAAAATAGTACTTTTTTTAAAAAATAATAAAATAGTAAATTGAGAAAAATAAAAAACGTAGAATAATTTAAAAAAATAAAAAAATTTCAAAAATATTATAAGCAAAAATAACATTAAAAGAATAAAAAAATACTCATAAAAAATACAATAACTCAAATTTACAACGAAGATACAAAAATAAAAGTTCAAAATCTTTGTTCTTTGAATTTTTTTTATTTTTTTAAACCATTCAAAGTGAAAATAATAGAAAAGTAAATAATAATAATAAAACTCAAAAAAAAATTTGTCTCTATTTTTTTTTTTTTAATTTTGATTGTTTTTTTCATTTCTAGTTTTTTTTTTGTTCATTTTCTAGACCAAAAATTTTAAAAAATAGTAGTAGAAAACCAAAAAAATAAAAATGCCCCAAACATATTTCTATTGTTCAGAGACATCAGCGTCGAAGTTCCATAAAAGAAAGAAGATGAACATAAAATGAAATGAATATCCATGTTTGGCAAATGGAATCAAATTATAACACACCTTCAAATATTGTTGAAATATGTTGTGTCATTATTGGAAATGTTTATGACGGCCTGAAAATCTATTTTCATACCTAATTATAAATCTTAAAGCTTAAAAAATAGTGCAGATCAAGCAGATCTATGAGCACTTGAAAATCAACAATACAGAAATGCATTACAAGATGCACTATTTTCAAGAATTAAAATCCATTTCTAATTATAAAACTTAAAACTTAAAAAATAGTGTAGATCAAACAGATATATAATCACTTGAAAATCTTGAAAATGGACTGTCCAAAAAATGCATTACAAAATGCACTATTTTCAAGAAATAAAATCCATTTCTTTTCATGTCCATATATCTTAAGATTGAGATGATTGATTTAGGGATTTTTGGGAATTGAAACAATCTCTTCTAGTTATTTTTAAGGTGGACCTTAATTTGATTGTTCAGGGCCTCACCCTTATGTAAACGTTTTCCATATTTGATTGGTTTTGTCGGTAAGAGTAGTTTTTTTCCACCGGTCCTGAACTATATTTGGCACTTTTTTTTGTAATGTATTTTATAATTTTAAATTAGGGTGAGGTTTATATAAGGCACCCTTGTTACACTATAGAAGTAGACCTCTAAATTTTGCCCGGAGATGTAGTTCTCCTGTTGGAAACCTTGTAAAGGCGTGGACCTCTAAATTTTGCTTTGAGATGTAGTTCTCCCATTGGAAACCTGGTTAAGGCCTGGGAATCTCTTTTTATCTGTAGTTATGAAATTTAAATTAAAAAAATGATATAGATCAAGCAAATCCATAAACACTTGAAAATCTTGAAAGTAGATGGTTCAAATAACTTGTTAAAAAATACATTATATTTAGGCTTTCAATTTTTTTTCTCTTTATATTTATACATCTCAAGGTCGAGATGATCAATTGGAGGGTTTTCCTACATCTGAACACTCTCTTCTAAAGGATTTATGGTTTATACCTGTCTTCAATATTATGCGGTTGACATCTTATTAAACTTTTTCCTTTAAATTATTACTTGTATTTCCGCTATCTTTTGAAAATTTGGTCCAGATTTCTAGATCGACGGTAGTATCAATTTTAATTGCATTATACCTCTTATCGATTAGGTAGTTTGTTAACCTCTAATAACACTGGAAATTACATAATGGAAAATTGTTTCATGCGGGTTGAACCGCATTTCTACAATATGCCATCCTAAGTGTAAAGCATACATCTTAAAGATGGATGCAAATAGGTGGTCCATCTAAAAACAATTGAAACTAACGGTCCAAATATTTCTTTAATAAAATTATTGTTTCTAAGTTTTAAAATTCATTTATTTTTTTATATTCATGATCTCCATATTAGAGATGACATATCTTTAAAAATTAAGTCCAAAATTCCATCTCAAAAATAAATTTTTAAGAGGTGACTCATTTATCAAATTGTGTCCTTACATAAAAGTTATGCTATAGTTCTCCATAACTTTATGATGCAAGTACCGGTCGGTGTTTTCAGACCTGAAACCATTTCCTTATGGTGCAAAAACCACTATTTTTAAACCCAAAACCACCCTGATTAGGGCAAGGCCTTTTCTGGGTAGGTTTCTAGCCGGGTTATATTTGATTTTAGCAATCATTGCAATAGCTATGGGAGCAATGTTGGATTGGATGGCAAACATTATTTTCAACAATAATAATGGAGGAATTTATTTGGCAAAATATGATGAATTTATAAAGCTATCCAATGGATGTTAGCATGGTGAGCAGGTGATTTTGATATCAAAGTACATATATAAATTTTTTCCAATAGATGTTGGCATGGTGAGCAGGTGATTTTGATATCAAGGTGGAGATTGTTGGATTTCGTGCTATCTAAAATCACACATATAAGGAAATCTTATATTTTGTGGGATTGATTGTGATTGATCTATATTATGTGGTATTGAGATATTCCCATATGAGATTGAGATTTATATTAATAAGTTTCTTAAAGAAAATAGAAATCCAAAAAGATTAGTACTATTGGATTTATCTCGTTATTTTGAGATATATGTAGCATCAATAGGAATTTTTCTATTTATTATGGACTTATAATCTTATACATATGGGATGAAAGTGCAGAGAATTAGTGTGCCTTATTTGGGTTACCATATGGAAGTGGTGGTTCCTCTAGAGAGAGACGAAAATAAAGTCTCTTGTGCATAAGATGTCATTTCTTTTTAGAGAGAAGATTGGTTCCTATGAAGAAAAACATTGGATATGAGACGAAGATAAAGCCTCTTGTGCATAAGATAACTTCCTATGAAGAGAATCATTGATGATGCCTCCTGAAGACTCCCGTAGAGTGAGAGATTGGTTTCTTGTAGAGAATCGGTCTCCATGAAAATTTTGAGTTGTTTCCCCTGTTTGCTCTCAAAATTATTCTCTTCCTAGACAGTGGTCTGGAATAGAGATGAGAGATCGGCATGGTGCCATTTGGGAGAGTAGGTTTAACAAGGTTTGCTCGATTTGGATTTTTTTGTTGATGTTTGTTCCATAATTTTTTATGTAACTTTCATTGGTATAGTGGATTTCTGTTTGTCGTGCCTATGGATATAGCCCTCTTGGGTGAACTACGTAAATCTTTATATTCTTGTAGTGTGTATTTCATGATTTATTTCTTATACTGTATTTGCCAAATATTAATCGGGTTTAAATAGCTTCCCCATACAACAAGCAACAAGTTTTGGAAAAAGTTTTTTCTAGTATTTATTAACAATATGTATATATTTCACAAGAAAAGTGGCCGGAGCTTTTGTCATCTAGATTTAACATTTATGTTCTAGGTGTTGCAGGATTCGGTTTTGTAGAGAAAATTATTGCAAAAATGTTTTGCTAGGGAGAAAGAAGTGGCTAGAGGTGGAGAGAGTAGCCCAAAATGAACATCATCGTTCTTTGATTTCAGGGTTACAGATTCCTTGCTTTGTTTTTTTCTTTTTTCTTTTTTGCCAGAAATAATGATGGCTTTTAACATTTTTTTACAATGCGACAACCTAGGTCTGCTAACGCTGAAAGGGTATTATGGGAGATAGGGGTGGCAACGGTCCGGACCCAGACCCAAACCAAAAAATATAATGTGAGATCTGGACCTGGATCAGACCAGATCCGACCCAAAAAGTAAAATATCTAAGTATTTAAATATATTTCAATACATTTCATAAATTAAGATCTGAAAATATAATTAGGAACCCAGACCCAGAACCAGACTAGATCGGCGCGGAACCAAACCTGAATAGTGTTTGGGTCCAAGATTTGGACCCAAACCTAACCTGCTGAGTCTAAATTTTGAATCCATACCCAAACCTAGGTCGGGTCTACCCGTCGGGTCCTAGGTCGGATCTGGGTCCATTACCTCCCCTACCGCTAGAGAATAACAAAAGACTTTAAAATACTGATATTGGGAAGAAATGAGAAACAAGGGTGATAGTTTTGATAACAATATGTCACATAGTTCTAGCCCAATAATTAGAACAGAGTGACTCCTGATCTTGAACCATCCATTCCAAGGAATCAACACACTAAGCATCAATTGACTAGAGTACTTAGAAACAACACCAATTGCCCGAGAAAGGGGGTTGGGGTTGTAGTCCTAGTCACTCTATTGTAATTTCTATTTTCATTGACACTACCCCCCTTAACACCTTCAAATAACTCTCTTGAATTATTTGAAAAAACGGGTCACCCCATTAACACATTCGAAAAACTAACTCCTAGACTATTTGAAAAAAAAACAAAAACAAAAAGGATGGGGCATGTCTTCCCCACCGGATTATAAATAAGAAAAAATTAAAAATTAAAAAACACCAACCATCCAAAGTTGTGATCCATTTGGGTGCATTAAGAAGTCACTATTCAGTATTTGAAGATGCTAACACGACATCATGAGTTATAGAAGTTCAACTTCTTAGTATACACTTAGGAGTATCTAGCATCAATCCATCAATATAAACATCAATATTAATGAAATGGAAGAACAACCATGACTTTAGATCCAAGAAAGGAAAATAGATCCTAAACATCAACGCCAATTGGTTGGAAGAGCAAAGAGTTGAAGTGATCAAGTGTTGTACGAACAATAGCACCAAAGCCAACTCCATATTGGTGCATGAATTCGAAGGACCTCGCAATATTTTAAACATCCTTGATGAAGGTCTTTGGCAGTGGAGATGGAGTAAGGCATTCTTGATGAAGATGCTTCCATATATCATTGATTGAATCCCTAATGTGCTCCCGCGCTTGTTCCTCTGATGCACCAGTCTCTTGCATGTAGCATTGTATCGATTTAAGTACATCTCCTCTTTCTTGTTCATCCTTCATGCACAATAGCAATGTACGTTCTCAATTCTAAGATAAAATGAGTTTCAAATGTGCATGAGAAAATTTATGCAGTTTATTAGTATCATTTTCTTTACTTTAGTTAATAAAATCAAATAACACTCAATTGAAATTTTAAACCAAATGTAGTGCACATACTGTACTAGTTCCCATATCATTGGTAAGTCGTAAAATCATAGAAGAACACCGGACAATCCTTGGAACTTGTTCTAAACAATCAACAACTTCTTGTGTAATTTTCTCTCTGGAGAGAAAATAACCGGCAAACAGAATAAGTGGCCCCGAAATTGACGTATAGGCATTGCTTAAGTACTCTTCTAGAGTTGGTTTGTACCCACTGTGAAACCACTTTGCTTCTTTCAAGTATGCCTTGCATGTGCCAGCCCACTATAACAAGAGAAATATATGCATTAGTTATTTCACAAAAGTAAGTCATATAAAACTATAAGGATACTGAGACCAAGTTAATAGGAAATGCATACCGCCTTGCTGAGGGGTGCTATGATACAACAGCCTTGTTCCTTTAGACTATCATAGGCCATTTGATTCACAGTATTGTACAAGCCCATGTAACATATTTTCATGTATTCAGGAAGTGACTCCATGGCTTTGAGGTCCCATCTGTTGATTCAATGACATAGGAGTAAGCAGTTAAATAAAAGAGCCATATTGCCTGGCTCTGTCTTCCATTTTATTGAGGGATTTGCTGGCTTAACCCATTATTTTATGACATTTCATGGATGATTTGCTCACTTACATCATTGCCTTGTGATGTTTGTAACACCGTTCTAAGAAATTGTGGATCTAAATTCCCTTTTGTAAAATCTAAACTATGACAAGGGAGGAATGTTATGATATTAGAAGGATGCTAGTTTAGACCCCATGCATGTAGAGAAACATTGAAATGTGATTTCCACGCCATTTATTTGAGAGGGAGTGATACATGAAACACTCCAAGATGCGCTCCCTAGCAAAAGGAAGTTTCTCACTAAACCCTGTGTCTCTCCACCACCTGTTGATAAATACTTGTTATTCACAATGCGACAGTCCATATTTTTTAATCAATAATTGAAGTAAAAATTTCTCTATACCACTTTGTGGCAACTGTTAGTTTGAAATTTTTCAATAAATGAAATTCATGATAGACTCTTATGAATTTTGGGCCTTACGAAATTATCAAAAATTCAAAAAGAAATCAGTCAAAGATCTACATAACTAATCTTAAAAGACTTAAAAAACTGAATGAAAGAAAAATTGTTCCACAGAGATCTAGTATTGGAATTCATATAGACTTATATTTTCTTTGCAAAATATAAGGTAAATGGTCAAATCATCTTACAAAATCATAACCCCTTTTAGTGTTAGCAGCTTTACTTTTTAAGTTTCATTTAAATCAGGTACCTCCTCACATAATATATTAAATAATAACCAAGTTGTTCTGTCTTGAGGATTGATAACTCTAAAGAAGCAGGGGTAATTTGATAATTTGGACAATAGCAAATCACAATAATATCATGATTGTTTTGTATTGCTAACCCTGAAAAATCATAGTGTTATTATAATTTGGCTCAAGCCACTTAAGTCGGCAAATTTTCTGAAATATCACTGCTTGCTAAGTTTCCCAACCTTGAATATGGGCAACTTGTGAAACTTAAATCATAACACTCCAAAATCAATGATACTTGTTCTTTGCACATAATCTAAGATGCTTTGAAGTATTTGCAAGTTCAAGCAAAATTGAATTCCTTTCTTCTTCCCCTTTGTAAAAATCAATGTAATATGTCGCTTCCACTCCAACCTTTCTCCCAATAAAAAAACGTGAAAATTGTTTCTTTTGTAAGGAGTGACATACTACATTTGTCAACGGCTAGTTAGAGAAATTTATCAAACTACACTTAAACTTTGAACTATTTAACATTTTAGCCCCTGGTGATTACCATATTCAACAAATTTCAAATGCCACTTTGATACGTCATTTTATGGGCTATTTGATATTTGATCAAACGAGTAATGGGCAATTTAAGATTAGATAAAAACTAATCGATAAGATGTTAAATAATTCAAATCGTAAGTATAATTTGATAAGTTTCCCTTTGAGAAAATTTTGTATGAAACCTTAATTGCTCATTGCATTTCACGATAGATCCTCCTCCCTTTTTCCTTTCAAGCAAAATAAATAAACCCCTAAAAATTTCAACATACCCCCTCATCTCTCATATCCCCTTTTATTCATTTTTTAATATAAAAGTTAGCCCCCAACAAACTATTTTATATCACCTCAACCCAAAAAATATTTTTGTCATTTTTTTCCCTTTCAACCCCATTTTATCTCTCACTCTCAATTCATCTCGTTCAAAAAAAAAAAATTTATGCTTTTCCCCTTTTCAACCCCTCAATGCATTATATCTCTCACTCCCTCAATTCATCACGTTGAGGACACTCTCTCTCTCTCATATTAGTCTCTCTCGCACCCCCTCTTACATGTAAGTCTCTATCTAAATTTTGCAGCCAATTCCTTTATCTCTTTAAACACAAGGTTAGAGAAAGAAATATTCTACTTTTACATAGAGATAGAAATAACATCTCACTATCTTAACTACTCATACGTTCCACTTTCTTTGCATCATCTGTAACATACCTTAGATCCAAGAAAGAAAAATAAACCCTAAACATCAACACAAATGGGTTGGAAGAGCAAAGAGTTGAAGTGATCAAGAGTTGTACTGCTAGTAATACAGAAGCCATCACCATATTGATACATGAACTCAGAGGATCTTGCAATATTTAAAGCATGCTTGATGAAGGTCTTTGGAAGTGGAGATGGAGTACGGCATTCTTGATGAAGATGCTTCCATATATCATTGATTAAATCCCTAATGTGCTCCCGCGCTTGTTCCTCTGATGCACCAGTCTCTTGCATGTAGCATTGTATTGATTTAAGTACATCTCCTCTTTCCTGTTCATCCTTCATGCACAATAGCAATATACTTTCTCAATTCTTGGATAAAATGAGTTCAAAATGTGTATGAGAGAATTTCTGCGATTTACTAGTTGTAACATTTTCTTTACTTTAGCTAATAAAATCAAATAACGTTCAATTGAACTTCTAAATCAAATGTGGTGCACATACCGTACTTGTTCCCATATCATTGGTAAGTCGTAGAATGATAGAACAGAACCAGACAATCTTTGGACCTTGTTCTAAAAAATCAACAACTTCTTGTGTAATTCTCTCTCCAGATAGAAAATAACCAGCAATCAAAACAAGTGGCCCCGAAATTGAAGTATAGGCATTGCTCAAGTACTCATCTAGAGTTGGTTTGTACCCACTGTGAAACCACTTTGCTTCTTTCAAGTATGCCTTGCATAGGCCAGCCCACTATAACAGGAGAAATATATGCATCAGTAACTTCACATGGGTAAGTCACATAAAACTTAATGGATATTGAGACCAAGTTAAATAGGAAATGCATCATGATATGGTACATAAAACTAGACCAAACACTTATTCTTTTGTTAAAGATGGTATTAATATCATGATCTACCATATGAAGCAACTTCCTACACCTAAATCCGCTAAAGAGGAGGGTTCAAAGTGCTTTAATGTGCAAAATTTAAAAGGGGGCAGGAAGGATATGGATGTGATTTATGTGTTGCTCGCAAAAAAAAATTATGTACCGACTACAATTCCTAAGTCTCTTGAACCTCTGCTTGAGAAATATAAAGATTTGATGCCTGAAGATTTACCTAATAGTCTTTCTCCAATCAGAAATATTCAGCATCACATTTACTTGGTGCCGGTTCTAGCCTATCGAATTTGGCCCATTATCGAATGAGTCCCATGGAATATGAAGAGTTGCACAAACAAATTGTTGATTTGCTTAAGAATGGATTGATTCGAGAAAGCATGTCACCATGTGCTATCCCTACATTACTTAGTCCAAAGAAAGATGGGTCATGGAGGATGTGTGTGGACAGTCGAGCAATTAACAAAAGTACAATCAAGTACCGATTTTCCATACCCAAACTCAATGATATGTTAGATATGCTTAGTGGAGCTAAGGTTTTCTCAAAGATTGATTTAAGGAGTGGGTACCATCAAATACGGATTCGTCCTAGGGATAAATAGAAGACCGCATTCAAAACTCGAGATGGACTATATGAGTGGCTTGTGATGGCATTCGGGCTTTCTAATGCACAAAGCACATTCATGCGCCTAATGCACCAAACACATTCATGCTCCTAAGAAATATCAATTGAACTTTATAAAAAAGTATCAAAACACTAATATACTACAATTACCAGCAAAAAAGTGGTTGATCCACTTAATTGTTGATGATCAGCATGAACAACCTTTGACAAGGCTTGAAACAAAAATGCTAATGCAGCTGCATCCCATGCTACTGACCAGCTACGTGAATATCCTAAAAAAGTTGTAAGTAGATTGTAGGGACTGTACCATCTGTGGAATCCGTAAATATTGTGCACCTTACAAGATATAAGAGGTAGGCACAGGTGTATCGTATAAGAGTAGTACGGTTATAGTTCTCTGGTATCTGATTAAACGTGTTCCTCCACCATGTCCGTCGGATAAAGGAATGACTATGACCAGGTGACAGCTGTCCTATCATGCAGATTATATGTTCCTCGTAGTTCTCCACTCTCCTCACGGTTACAGCTACACCAATCACCTTTAACCGAAGAATTTTCCAGGTATCTTCAAGTATTGGCATCATCTCTCCGATGTCTGCATTAAAGTGCCACGTGTTTGTCTCAGCGTGCCACCTCTCGATGATTGTAAATAATGTGCCACGGTCATGTTGATTCATTGATACTATAGTCAAAGGATACAATCTTGATCTCCTGACCAAATCAATTTGGTCATTGTTTGTTAACGATCATGCAACATTTGCATTAGTTTTCTCATCAATTTTGAGGATATTTTTTTGATCCTGAAATAGAATTTGTCATTTTCAGATACTTAAAAAATATATTAATTAACTAACATGATAGACACAGAATATAATTCTAAATATTTCTACTTACATCCCTTTCCCATATCCTCTGTGATATATGTTCTCTTTGTCTAGTGAGCAATGAAGGAATCTCAGGACCTTCATGGAAAGGTGCATCTTTTGTCATGTTCACTGTTCAAAAAGCCATCATACATAAAAAATCATTGTACATCAAAAAGCAAAAAACTATTCATTAATAAACATTTTCATAATAAATGACACAATAGTATGATATTCAAATATCCTACCAAGTATTCTTTAAATCCCTGATGAATTTGGTACCTATATTTAAACCACTATATCTGAAACTTACACTCTAATCCAAACAATAACTCATGCCATCAAAGAAGTGCAGCAGATTCAATATAAAGCTGATATTATTACAGCAAAGTGCACTATCAAATGAAACAGCTTACATTAGAATGAACTAATTCCAAATCCAAAATAAAACAATCAAAACCATGCGTTTGAACTTCAAATAATAATTGTAGTGTTCAATACTTGGATCGTTCTACAAATAGACAAACATAAACCATCTTTCATGTGGACAATATATTTTTCGCTCAAATAACCCCAAGATCAAACAATTTCCATGGTCATCAAACTTGATCGATTTGCGAGTCAGGACATGGATTTTTGTAGATGATTCCAATTTATAAAAAATAAGCCAACAACCAATCTATTTTATGGTGAAATAACAGAGAACAAGAATGCTTGGCGGATTTTCTATTTATTGCTCAAAGAACTACAAAACTAAACGAAAATCTCTAAAATAAAATATATGAAATTAAATCTTACCTGAAAAAGGTATATGAGGGAGAGAGAAATTGAGATTGAACACCAGCAGCGTTAATACGGCACAATGAAGACCGTAAAAGGGGTAGCCTCTTCTCTACCATTAGGGTTTGATTTGGGGGTTTATAATGTGAAAAGGGGATATGAAGCATTACGGTACTACTGGTACTGTAATATTTTATTAAGGTTATACGGTATAATGTCTAGCGTTATTTGTTTTTAAGAAATTACGTTACTATAAGTACCATAATTGTTTTTTGCTTTATTGCGGTACACTACGTACCGCAGTTCATTGTTCCAACATTGTATTACGGTACTTTATGTACCGTAGTAATTGATTTGTATATTATGGTACTACTTGTACCGTAATTTTTAAGTCATTACGGTAGAAAGACTACCGTAATTTTTAAGTCCATGTGAGTAATATATACCCTAGAAATTAATTCCCACCTTGTGGCCTGGGGATTTCTTTTCCTATCATTCAACCCATAGATTAATCTAATAAAGGAAATATCTATAAGACCCTCTATGTACTTTTGAGATTGAAAAAAATCCTCGCAAGTTGTTCTTCTATGAAAGTGTAGAAGTAAACTATACTCCTTAGAGAACATACTATATCATGCTCATGCGCATAATACACACCATAGATGCATCTGTTACCACTGTTACTCGGTGAGAACCGACTAGCCAAGATGACCGAAACCTCTTCTAGAAGTCATAAAGAAGTGCAGATTTATCCTTTCTTTATTTTTCTTTCTGGTGAATAATCAAAATTTCTCTTTATCTCCCCAAGTTGGTTCTCAGTCACAAAGGATTGATGGAGATGCATGTATTTCTATTATGTAGAAAGAGTCCACTTTACCTTGTGGAAATCCGCCTCAAGTAGGTCTTTTCGAAATTGGTAAAAGCTTATATAAGGATGCGATCTTATAATGTAGAACTACGGATGCACCTCAAATATCCATCAGAAAAGTTAGTTTTAATGTTGAAATACCCTTTGATTGAGTATGACCATGAAAAAAAGAAAAAGATTTTAAGTCTCAGAAATAATACATTTTACAACATATTATCTACACTGTCCATTTTCAAGATTTCATGTGTTTATCGATGAACTTGATTTTAACCATTTTTTAAATTTAAAATTTTATAACTAGATATGAAAATGGATTTTAAAATGATCCTAAAAACATTTTACAACAAAATTATATACGATGATAAAATTTGAAGGTACAGCTTACCTCTACAGCCATAGATGCATCTGTATGCCACTTGCACCCTTTTCAAATTGGTGCAAAAGGAAGTACTTTGCTATTTCCCCACAAAAAAACAATGCTGTCGTGCGCCAAAAACCATGCCCAACGCATGTGGATGTCAAAAAGGCAACTCAAAACAAGACATGAGATAGAGAAAAGCTTCATGCTTACGTTTTCACAGGGGGTTTCAACTATGGGATCTATAAATGCCACACACACATAAGACCAATTAATTTTGACGCACAATATCACAATCGCATCGACTATAGGATCTATAATGTCACACGCAATAGGACTGGAAAAGGGCTTGCGTTGGGCTCAAGATAGCCCTAGCCCGAGACCGTCCCATATCCTTATCGGGCCTAGCCCAGCCTGACCAAACTGGGCCATGGATCCTAACGTGTAATAAATTAAAAGAAGATAAGAAAAGAAAAGAAAAAATATGGGTAACGGTTGGGTGGCAAACGGGTCGGGTTTACCCGGCGGTTCGACCCAATCTGGGTACGGGTCCAAGTTTTGGACTTGACCTAAACCCAACGTGAACATACGTACACACACACCCACCCACACACACACATACACTTCTACAAAACTATGCTTTTGGCATTTGTACGACTCCAAAACATGCAAAAACATTCTCTTCATCCTAATAATCAATCCTCAAAAAAATAAAATTCAATTTGCACCTTACATATGGGCAAAATGAGTCCCCTCCAATAGCGAATCTAGACCATTCATTTGACAAATTTCAAAATCTGGGCTTTTGTAAACTCAAAATCATTTTTTACTTTTTTTACATTATTGACTAATGATAATAAAGCTATCTAAAGAAATTGGAAACAAAAAAATCATTTGAAGGCCTAAATCTAATCATCATATCGAAATAGACAGCCTATGTTAATTGCCCTAAAAACAAACTTTCTAGGTTTTGTTTTCAAAATCTGCTTTTTGTGATTGATCATTGAAATGAAAAGAGTGTATATTTCAAAATTGAGATCAAACAAATGTCTTTAACATAATTTTTGGAGTACGTTTCATTATATTACTATACAACCATTACATGAAATCATTCCTCAATATATATATGTATGGATAAATTAGAAGATTCATTACATGTAAATTTCTCTCTTTTCTCTCTCTAGCTACTTCTCCATCTCCATACTTCTCTCTCCCTCTCTCTTCCAACTACCCATGGTTATAATTGTGGGTTCACCGTGCTTTCTATTTCCCACCAGTAACACGTCTGACCTTGAGAAATGAGACAATGGCCTAGAAGTTATTCACAAATAACCCAAAAATCTCAATGCATGAGCTTCGTGTAGGATTTCTAACACCAGTTGCGAGATCTACATACAATGAATATAAATGATAAAAAATGTAGAGAAAGAACGCTCTGCTTCAATTGTGAGATCTACATATGCTTTGATAGACTCTTGCGTTTTTCAGAACCAGTAACCCAAAATGAACATCATGGTCCTTTACTTTGGGATTACAAATATCTTGTTTGTTTTTGCCAAAAATAATGATGCCTTTTTACATTATTTAAAATGAGAAAAGGGAGATCTCGGCTGAAAGGGTATTCTAGGGTGAATAATAATGAATTTTAAAATAGTGATAATTTGAAAGAAATGAGAAACCAGTATGGTAGCTTTGAAAGAAATTAGACAAAGGGTCCTAGTTTTGATAGCAATTTGTTGCATACTTCTAGCCCCATAGAAGAGATTGATTCATGATAATGAACCATCCATTCCAAGGAATCAAAATTCTAAACATTCATCGGATAGAAAACAATACCAAAGTTGTAATCCATTGGGGTGCATTAAGAGGTTACTATTCAGTATTTGATTATCTAGCATCAATTCATCAATACAAACATCAATATTAATGATATGGAAGAGCAACAATGACTTTGTTGAAATTTTATGGATAAGGCTTTGATATTATGTCACAAGTTTTTGCATAAAACGCTGATACCACAGATAATTGAAAGCACGCACTCACTTTTTTTTTTGGAGAGATAAACACAACACATTTATACGCTACGTACAATTACTTATTGGTTTCCTCCGTAAGTTGTTTATATCTACAACTACAAGTATACATCACTTCAATACATGGAGCCCATATATATAGGTACTTACATCGAAACCACCCACTACCCACGTGTTGGATAACTACCCATTAGAGAGATAACTTCTCACTATCTTAACTACTCATACATTCCACTTTTACATAGAGAAATAGAGATAACTTCCCACCATCTTAACCCATACATTCTACTTTTTTTCATCATCTTTAACATACCCCTAGATGCAAAATTTCATATTTTCTTTTAATTTCTTATTCTTGTTTCTTGTTACTTCTTCTTCTGCTTCTTGCTTCTTTTTGTTCCTTTTTTTTTTGTTTTTGCTTATTCTTCTTCTACTTGCTTCTTGCTGCTTACTTCTTTTTTTGCTTCTTGTTTCTTTTTCTTCTATTTTTTTTTTTTCTTCTTCTTCTTTTGCTACTTGTTTTTGCTTATTCTTGTCCTGTGTTTTCTAAACACGCTTTTTTGTTTATGCCTTCTCATTAGGCACCCTCATGCCGTTTACAATTTATTTTTTACGTCTTCTCATTAGGCACCCTCATGCCTTTTATAATTTCTTTTTTACGTCTTCTCATTAGGCACCCTCATGCTTTTTACAATTTCCTTTTTTTGCTTTCTCATTAGACACCCTCATGCCCTTTCATACCATCATCATGCCTTTCTATGGCATGAAAAACTATGACTGCGATGTTTATTTTCAGTTTTTCAAAAAACATTTTTCCTATGTCTACCCTAAGCATGGATTTCCCATGCCTTTCCATCGTACAACATATCAGGACTGTTGTGTCATGTTTTTCTTCTTACCCAAAAAATCATTTTTCATTTTTCTTATGCCTACATAGGCATGGATTTCTCATGAGGACTACTCATGTCCCCTTTTTAGAACTTTTTTTTTTTTTTAGATCTCATTTTCTGAAATCTTTTGCAAAAATATGACATCAAGAGCTCTCCAATTTTATTTCCTCACTTTTTAAAAATTTCCATTTTCTTTTTCAAAGATCATCACATTTAAGAAATTCAACTTTGAAAATTGGAATCAATAGTAGAAAAATATTTTGACTACTATAGTGTGTCATATGAACTAGACTAGGAAATTAAATAAATAGATTTTAAATGTTTATCAACTTTTTTTCAAAATTTTATAACCTTTATCTTGAATTTTGTTTATGACCTGCTGAATTAAATTTCCATACCAACTTCTTTGGCAACTTGTGATCTCTTTATCTCCTTTTTGACAACCTGGGCTCTCCTATGCCTATATTTTTGGTAACCTGAGCTCTCCAATGCCTATCCTCAACTTGGACTCTCCCCACCAATGCATATCTCTTCGTTTTCTCACAACTTGGGATCCGATGTTTTTTTTTTTTTTTTTTCTGTTTTATCACAACCAATACTCTCCACACCAATGCCTATCTTCTTTTTTTCATTTTCCATTTTTTTTACAACTCTATGGGTTTTGGGCCCACCATGCTTCCCTTTAAACAAATTTAATGCCCTCAGCCCTTTTAGACAAATATTCCAAAGGAAAAAATATGAATACCTTTGAATTTTATAAGCATTTTACCTCTAATACTTTTAGTATCGCAATTATGACCCAATTACTTTTCTTTTCTTACTTTTTCCCTTCAATCATAAGTAAACGATTTAAAAACTAAAGTACCATCAGTCAAATTTCTCTCTCTACCTGCCCTCTCTTTACCTACCCTCTTTCTCTTTATTTCTCTACCCGCCCTCACCTTCTCTTTCTACCTACCATTTCGCTCTACCCAAGAGAAGGAAAGGTGGGAAGAGAGAGAGAAGGTAGAGAGAGAAAGAGGGAGGGTAGATAGAGAGTGAAAGAGCGAGAGGGAAGGTAAAGAGAGAAAGAGAGAGAGGGGGCGGGTAGAGAGACATATTTGACAGGGGGTAGTTATAGTTTTTAAAACAATTACTTTTTGATTGGGGGTAAAATCAAGAAAAAATAGTTGATGGGTCATGTGTGTGATATGAAAAGCTTTAGGAGTCGAATGTCTACAAGGTTTATTTGGGAGAATATATTAAGATATGAAAAATAATGTTAGATAAATTATTTAGAATACCTTCAACAATCTTGAGAATAGCAAAATAGTGCGTCCAAATAGAATTTCCATGCCCGCCTCTACATTTTTAATGAAAAAAAAATGCCCCCTTAAAAAATAATTGATTTTTAGTATAAAAACAAGATGAAAAAAATTAAAAAGAAATGTAAACATTTGACTTGTTTGATAACACCTAGAAGCATTAAAACTGACTATGAAAACAACTAAACTAAAGAAGATATATACCTTCGCTCGATAAAAGATACAGAATTGAGTTTAGGTGTCCTAGATTGAGGCTTGGATCTACCAAGTTAGGAAGGTCGGGCCTAGGGCCCTGACTCGGGGTATGCCCTTGTTTTTGTTTTTTTCATTTGATTTTTTTCATTTATTATTAAAATGCATACTTGTGCGAGCGTCCAATTTTGTATTGCCAACGATACATGGACGGTATTATGGCTAGTCTGTCACCCAAATCGTAATTTAACATGACCCATTCTCTATCGAACCCCTTTTGACGAGTTTATGCCTACAAACGAAGCAAAGACTATTTTCTCTGCCAAAATTTTTAAATTAAAAAACACACCCATTTGCATCCATCTTAACCATCTTTAAGATGGATGCTTAATGCCTCGGGGTACGCAAATAAAAATGTGTCTCCTGACACATGGAACAATTTCCTATAACAAAAAAAAACAGCAAAATTTGAGAAAGTCTGCTGGAATTATGAATTGTAAATAAGCTTAGGAGCAATTGTGAAATGCTAAAAGATTGCTTAGTCCCAGGGGAGTATATTATCGATTTGCTCACTCCGGAATAACACATGCTAGGCAATAGATTTTAAATTTTTATCAACTTTTTTTAAAATTTTTATAACATTTCTCTTAAATTTTGTTCGTGACCTGCTGAATTAAATTTCCATACCAAATTCTTTGGCAAAATGTGATCTCGTTATCTCCTTTTTGACAACCTGGGCTCTCCAATGCCTATATTTTTGGTAACCTGAGCTCTCCAATGCCTATCATCAACTTAGACTTTCCACACCAATGCCTATCTTTTCTTTTTTTTACAACTTGGGATCTGATGCTTTTTTTTTTTGGTTCTGTTTTTGTCACAACCTGTGCTCTCTACTCTAATGCTTATCTTCTTCTGGTTTTTTTTCTTTTTTTTTTACAACCTGTGCTCTGTGGGTTATGGGCCCACCATGCTTCCGTTTAACAATCTGGGCTCTCTTCACAACTTGAGCTGAGCTCTGATACCATGTTGAAATTTTATGGATAAGGCATTGATATCATGTTGCAAGTTTTTGGATAAAGCATTGATACCACTGATAATTGAAAGCACGCACTCACTTTCTTTTTTAGAGAGATAAACACAAACACATTACGTAAAATTACATGTTGGTTGCTTCTATAAGTTGCTTATATCTACAACCACATGCACACATCACTTCAATACATGGAGCCCATATATATAAGCGTTTACAATAAAACTACCTACTACTTACGTGTTGGATAACTACCCATTACCTACGGGAAGAGAGAGAACTTCCCACACTATCTTAACTACCCATATATTCTACTTTTACATAGAGATAGAAATAACATCTCACTATCTTAACTACCCATACATTCCACTTTCTTTGTATCATTACTTTAGATCCAAGAAAGGAAAATAAACCCTAAACATCAACACAAATGGGTTGGAAGAGCAAGGAGTTGAAGTGATCAAGTGTTGTACTGCTAGTAACACCGAAGCCATCACCATATTGATACATGAACTCAAAGGATCTTGCAATATTTAAAGCATCCTTCATGAAGGTCTTTGGAAGTGGAGATGGAGTACTGCATTCTTGATGAAGATGCTTCCATATATCATTGATTAAATCCTTAATGTGCTCCCGCGCTTGTTCCTCTGATGCACCAGTCTCTTGCATGTAGCATTGTATTGATTTAAGTACATCTCCTCTTTCTTGTTCATCCTTCATGCACAATAGCAATATACTTTCTCAATTCTTGGATAAAATGAGTTCAAAATGTGCATGAGAGAATTTCTGCGATTTACTAGTTGTAACATTTTCTTTACTTTAGCTAATAAAATCAAATAACGTTCAATTGAACTTCTAAATCAAATGTGGTGCACATACCGTACTTGTTCCCATATCATTGGTAAGTCGTAGAATGATAGAACAGAACCAGACAATCTTTGGACCTTGTTCTAAAAAATCAACAACTTCTTGTGTAATTCTCTCTCCAGAGAGAAAATAACCAGCAATCAAAAAAAGTGGCCCCGCAACTGAAGTATAGGCATTGCTCAAGTACTCATCTAGAGTTGGTTTGTACCCACTGTGAAACCACTTTGCTTCTTTCAAGCATGCCTTGCATAGGCCAGCCCACTGTAACATGAGAAATATATGCATCAGTAACTTCACATGGGTAAGTCACATAAAACTTAATGGATATTGAGACCAAGTTAAATAGGAAATGCATACCGCTTTGCTGAGGGATCCGATGATGCAACAGCTCTGTTCCTTTAGACTATCATAGGCCATTTGATTCACAGTATTGTACAAGGCCATGTAACAGATTTTCATGTACTCAGGTAGTGACTCCATGGCTTTGAGGTCCCATCTGTTGATTCAAGGACATAAGAGTATGTAGTTGAATACAAGAGCCACACTGCCCTGCTTTATCCTCCATTTTATTGAGGGATTTGTTGACCTAACTCCTTAGTTTATGACATTTCATGGGTGATTTGCTCACTTACATCCTTGCTTTGTGATGTTTGCAACACTTTTCTAAGAAATAGAGGATTTAAATTCCCTTTAAAGAAAACTAAACTATGACATGGGAGGAATTTTATAATAATATAAGAAGGCTAGTTTAGACCTCATGCATTTAATGGCAACATTGATATGTGAATTCTGCACCATTTCTATGAGAGATACATATGGTCTATGTTATATTAGGGTGAGAGCACTCAATAGAAATGGGGGCATAAAAGCTAACCTATAAAAGGAAACTACGGAAAAATCATTTTGTGAGTATAATATATATAATGGGACAATAACATATCAATCCCTAGGATTTTGATACAAACTTCGGGCTCAATGTATTAATAATGTCCGGTTGATGTTAAGTGGTTGCACTGGAGGACAATTTTGGTTCAATTCAATGACTTTGGTAGAGCATAGTATGGTTCACAATTATAATATGCGCAGATTATGGCTGCAATGAACTGATGGTTTGAATCTAAAGTAAAAATCAAGTTTGGTAAAAAGCCATATGTAACCAATTCTTAATCTGTTTTGGGTGGACAAACTAACTGGTTCCAAATGATTGGATTAGCTAAACGGGGATGGCCAATTTTAATACATGTTTTCAAATTATTATATTCATTTTTCTCCTCTTATTTCAAAAAATTGGTTCAACCGATTCAACTAGTTGTCGGACTGGCTTTGACTAGATCAAAACCCTCACCAGTTCGGTGGCCGATCTAATCCCTATTACATTGACAAAATGTATTGATGTTTATGAACATATGGAATAAGTAATTTAGCGAGTATCATACCTTTCAACTGCTTCAGTGAAGAGCTCTAGTTCCTCTATTGATCCATACACATCATAAACATCATCTATTACTGTTAAAAGAATGTTAGTTTTGGCCATGTCCCTCCTTGACCTGCCATATTGAGGCTCATAAGCTACCCCAGAAGAAACCATGAAACACTCCAAGGTCCGCTCCCTAGCAAAAGGAAGTTTCTCACTCAGCCTTGTGTCTCTCCACCACCTGTTGATAAATACTTCTTATTCACAATTCGGCAATACGTTCTTTTTAATCAATAATGGATGTAAAATTTCTTTATATCACTTTTTGGCAACGGTTAGTTTTGAAGTTTTCAATAAATCAAATTCATGATAGACTCATATGAATATTGGGCATTTGGAAATTATTAAAATTCAAATAGAAATCAGTCAGAGACCGACAAAACCAATCTTAAAGGACTTCAAAAACTTAATTAAAGAAAAATTGTTCCACAGAGCTCTCGTATTGAAGTTCATATATAAATTTATATTTTCTTGGCAAAATATAAGGTAAATGGTCAAATCATCTTACAAAGTCTAATCAAACGATTCTAATTAATGGTACCAGTTTTACTTTTATAGTTTCATTTCAATCAGATACCTTCTCATATAATATATCAAATAATAACCAAGTTGTTCTATCTTAAGGATTGGTAACTCTAAATAAGCAACGGTAATTTAATAATTTGGACCATCGCAAGTCAGAATAATATCGTTATTGTTTTGTATTGCCAAACCTGAAAAACCAGGTGTTTTATTATCATTTGGCTCAAGCGAATTAAGTCGGGCAAATTATTGAAAAATCATTGTTTGCTCGGGTTCCCAACCTTGAACAAAGATAACTTGTGAAACTTAAATCATAATAATCCTAATTTAGATGGGTTGATTTGACCACTTTAATGATGTTGTATGATAATATGGTCATTTAGTTGATATTTTCCCCATTTTCTTATTCACTCTCTAAATATATCTAACAACCCTATTTTCTCTTGATAGGACATAATATAAAATGCTTTGAAGTATTTTTAAAACCTTGGTGAACATTACCTGAACACTTCTTTAAGATCTGCTACGTGAAAGGATTGAACCATGTTGAAATTTAGCTTTGCAAGTTCAAGCAAAATTGGGTTCCTTTCTTTTTCCCCTTTGTAAACATCGATGTTATATCTGGCTTCCAGTCTAACCTTTCTCCGAGAACGGGGAAGCTCTAGGGCATGGTGCACTTGCTCTCTAAGAAATGGTTCCATGCTGTACATCTTAGCCTTCAAATGCTTGGAAGTGAAGGCCTTAGCTTCATCTAATAACTCTTCTCCTGGTAAAGCAATACATGAAGCTTCAAACAAGCTTAACATACCCTTCACATCTCCACTCACTTTTGTAATAAAACTCCCATCTCCATCTTTGAAGGGGTTGAATACATCTGTTCATCACAATCATGTTGTGTAAATTGGAGTGCTTACAAAAAGGATTCTATGTGACCCCCACCTACATATCTAGTATATGTTACCCTTTGTCTCCGCTATCAGATCTATATAGATGGCTAAGATGACTTGAGTTACAATATCACAAATTGGCTTTTACCGTCAAATCTTGATCGGACGGCTCAGAGTTTTTTATTTTAAGTTTGTATTCTATAAATAATTTTAAAGCAAAATTTGGGCCATACATAGATATGTTAGGGGCACACATGAACAAAATAATAATAAAATATTTTTAAGATGAACAATTCCCAGAATACCTTTGAAAATTTCAGGTTCATTTTTGTCATTTATTTTTACAAAAAATATTTAATTTTTTTTCCCAGGTTCACCCTAATTTTATGATGGGACACCTAAAATTTCATCCAAAAATATTTTGTAGAAAAAAATGAAAAATAAAACAGTGTCTAGCGTGACATTGGGGTATGAACAATAGCAGCCGTTCGATTCAGATTGAACGGCTAAGAAGTGGGATCACATGAAAGTTATAGGTTCTTGGGCAAGATAAAAGCACTTCCCTTACAAAAATATGCTAAAAAGTCATTCATGGGATCTACAAAGTTTACAAATGTCAAAGAAAGTGGGAGTTATTTTCACTCGCACTCTCTCTCGAAATGAATTATTGTTCAAATTATAGTTAAAATTTTGTTCAAAATTTTGTTCTCTATTAAAGCCAATTTTGTAATTATAGTCAGAAGTATTAAATTTTTTATTATAAAATCGAAAATTAAAAAAAAACATATGAAATGTCAAAGTTGTTTTATCATTGGGCTATTATCCAAAAATAAAGGAAAGCTCTCGCCGTTAAAATGTCATAAAAATAGGATTTAGTATGTCTCGTTTCCTAAAATTTTCGTGTCTTTTATTGTATTGGCATAGTCATTTAAAAATATTTAGAATTTAAGACTTTATCAATTATATCATTCATTAGATGTGTTATGAATTAGATATTTCTCCACAGTAAGAGTGATTTACTTACATAACTTAAAATTTTAGGTAAAATAAGAAATGCTCTACTTATAGGCAGAAATTATAATGAATGTGGGTCAGCCCACTCATTTTTAATTTTTCTATAATGCCTTTCGGTCATCCTGAATTTTGATTTTTAAATTTTATTATTATTATTATTATTATTATTATTATTATTATTATTATTATTATTATTATTATTAGTTTTTTCTTTAGTAGGGCAGTGCCCCAACTTTCTTTGTAATGAAAAAACTAAAAAAGAAACTAAAAAAATTCAAAATTCAAATTGATCGAGGGTCATTATGAAAAAAATATAAGAAAAAGTAGATCGACCAACTTTCATTGTAATTTTCACCTATAATTGGAGCAGTTCGAATTTTACTAGGATGTCTACGGAAAACACTCCCACATTAATTGAAATCCCAAGAAAACCAAGGTCAGTCTCGGCTCAGAATCTTCGCGTCCCTGACCGGGGCATTTTTTTTTTGTTTTTTTGTTTATTTAAATATCTCTGTTCTCAAATGTAGTTTTTAAAAAAAAATAAAAAAATGAAGGGCATTTCCCCACTTGCCCAAGAAAGAGAGGGCCTTGGAAAGTGGCCAAGGCTTGGCCACCACTCTCCTTCCCTCTTCTCTCCCTCTCTTTCTCAACTCTCTCTTAGATTTCTCTTGATGAGATGATGCGCTGCTCTGAATCTTGACGATTGAGAAACCAATGACGAGGAGTGAGAAGCCATGGTTGAATCTAGAGAGAGATTCATCAAACTCCGCTTAAAATTTAAATTATTTAACATTCTTGCTCTTAGTGTATTTAATAAATTTGAAAACCCACTTTGATATGTTATTGGATGGGCTCTATGATTTTTGATCAAATATCAAAATTAATTGTGACCACCTTATACAAAAGATAAATAATTTTATTATATATTTATCCATTTAATATTACATAATAAAGAATGGGTAAAAATCATTATATACAAACAGAAATAAGTATGGGTATCAGGAGAGTGAGATTGAGAGGGAAGGGAGAGAGAGAAAGAGATATATAGATAGAGAAAGTGTGTTTGGAGTACCTGGAGAAACACTATATCCATGTTCCCTTAGGATTCGAAAGCGAAGGGCCACAGCATGTACATCATTGCCTGACGACCCTCGGATGTTATCGGTGTAAATGGCATCAAGAACGGTTTTGATTTGGTCCTCAAAGAGGTAGCCAATTCCAAGCCGTTCGATTTTGTCGACGACTTCCATCTGAGCCATTGGATCATCAGTGGCCTCAAAAATAAGTGTGGCTTGTTGCCTTAGATCCTCGGCTCGGATCTTATACGACTCACCCTGCAATTCACCAAAATTATAGCTGAAATCAACAGGAATTTCTAGGAATGGGGATGCTAATAGCCTTATTTTAGAGCCAAGGACTAACCGTGTATTCAGTCCTTATGGACTGGATGGTGTCATAGTCCCAAAGATTGGGCCTATAATTTGCAGAGCGTCGAGGCGTCGATTCGAGAGTTGGAGGGCTCGAGGCGCCCCGCACCCCCCAGTTGAACCTTGGTGCACCCTTGGCTAACAGTGGGCTTGCCCTAGCTTCCGTGCGACCCTCGAGGAATGAAGATAGAGAGAGAGGAAACCTCACAGCCATTGTACTGCTTAGTGTCTAGCACCCACTTCAGACACCACGCATTCAAGACAACTTTATATATACTAACAGTTTTGATAACTTCCAAAAAAACATAAAAAATATATAAATTGCACTTTTCATGTTGAGATGACATTCTACTTTTATGTTTGACGCGAAACCTTTTTCAACCTTTTCCAGCCTCAAGGTGGGTTGGTGAGTGGGTCGGTGGGTAACCCTCCCACAACCGTTAGTATAAGATTTTTAAAGGTTATTATTAAATTTGACATAGGTATAAAAAAAAGTTATTACATTAATATGAGATTTGATTTTTTTAAAGATTTATATCAAATTTAACGGTGATTTTTTAAAATCTTACACATATGCACGTAAAAAGGTCATATAAGATCATTATTCTTTTAGAAATACGGGCTTGACAATAAATATATTTTTAAATATAATTTAAACCTATTTTTAAGAGAATATATATTCTATAACATGGAGATCATGAATATGAAAATTAAATAAATTTTACAAAATAGAAATAATAATTATATTAAGATAACTTTTAAGCCGTTAGTTACAATTGTTTTTCGATAGACGGCCTATTTGCTTCCATCTTTAAAATAGATGTTTTATACTTCTGAACCGTATATTTTAGAAATGTGTTCCAGCCTGCATGAAACAATTGTTCAAAAAATATCTAAATATGCATACAATTTACATGAGAAATAACTCGAGCATGCTTTTTCTCATATTTGGAAAACACTATTGGAAACCCACTGACAGTGAGAGAATATAACAACTTTAAAAATTTGAGATAGTTTGTCCTTAAAAATTTTAAAATTGGTTATCTCTTTAAAATTTAGAAGTTGATATAGTTTCTCTCTCTAAAAATTTTGAGACATTTCTTCTCTCTAACAATTTGAAATTTGAGATAGCTTCTATCTCTAAAAACTTTGAGATAATTTCTCTATAAAAATTTTGAGATAGTTTCTCTCCATAAAAATTTTGAGATAGTTTATCTTTCTAAAATTTGATATAGTTTCTCTCAAAAATTTTAATAGATGTTCTCTCTATAAAAAATAAAATTTGAGATAGTTTCTCTCTCTCTCTAAATTTTGAGCTAGTTTCTCTCTTTAAAAGTTTCTAAGTAGTTTCTCTCTATAAGGGTGCGTTTTATTTTATTAGTGTAATTTTTATTACATTATATATATATATATATATATATATATATATATATATATATATTATATTTTATATAAATATTATATATTATATTAGATGTTTATATTTATATTATTAATATATGTTTGTATATTATATATTATATATGGACGCAGTTAGCATGTGGCCGGCCAGCATATTGTAGAAATGCGGGCTTGGCAATAAATATATTTTTCAAATATAATTTGATTTTAAATTTTATCGAATATATATTTTTTACATGGAGATCATGAATAGAAATAAATAAATAAATTTTGAAAGGTAAAAATAATAATTATATTAAACCAGCACTTGAATCGTTAGTTACAATTGTTAAAATGGATATTATATGTAATACAAATATACATTAATTAATATATATATATATATATATATATATATATATATATATATATATATATATATATATATATATATATATATATATATATATATATTAAACGTTATATTAGGTTGTATATATTGTAAATTTCTAATTATATTTATGTTAGTAATATATATTTGTTATCAAATCCAGGTACCCAGTACTTCAACATTTCAGCTAGTTATCAAAAGGTATTCAAAATTTCTTTAAACTTTCTAGAAGGAAATTTTCCACTTCCCAATAAAGAAGTCCTTTTTTTTTTCTAAGGAACATTTATCTTCTAGCAAACAAATGGACCCTGAAATTAGAAATAGTTTCTCCTCTCTAAAATTTCAATATATTTTCTATTTCTAAAATTTAAAATTTAAGATGATTTATCTATAAAAATTTTAAAATAGTTTCTCTCTAAAAATTGATATAATCTCTCTCTCTCTAAAATTTTAAAGTACTTTTTCTCTCTCTAAAACTTACAATTTAAAACCTTTTCTCTCTCTAAAAAAATTAAAAATTTTCAAGTTTTTGTAAAAAAATTTTTGGTATTTTCTTTCTCGAAAATTTGATATAGTTTCTCTTTCCATATTCGTAAGATACTCTCTCTCTAAATCTAAAAATTTGAGATTGTTTCTCTCTCTAAAAATTTTAAGATAATTTTGTCTCTCTCTCTAAAAATTTAAGATATTTTCTATCTCTAAAACCTAAAATTTGAAAAATTTTCTCCCTCTAATTCGTGGGTAGTATTGTCGGAGCTAAATGTATTTGATAAAGGGTGTGGCTCCAAGGTGTGAAAATAAACGTCCGGATATACTGCTCCATTATATTTTATATCATAACATCTATATATTTGAAAATATTGGTGTAAGGATGAGGATCTTAAATTTTTTTTTAACCTGTCTCAAACCTAGGTTAAGGAAACGGGTTCTATTAAGCTGGTGAAGCATATAAAAAAACGTGCAATATGTACAATTCACGCAATAAACACATTCGTTTCATTGAGGACCCACCAGCCCAGACGACAATAATCTTTATTGTCTTTTTTGGTGAATACTCAAAATCCGGGTCCCTCATGTCTAACAATGTGGAAGTGAAAACAACGAAACGGATGCATTTATGGTGTGAATTACACACATTGCACGTGTTTTTATATGTTTTTCCTTCTTATTGGCCATTTGATGGGAATCAAAAAGTAACCTTAGGTTCATTTAGGTCAGGTGTCCATCATCTTCGCATAAGTAGATAACACATTTCAAATCGGCAAAGTTTTATGCCTTACCAACCACAAACCATTTTTTTTTTAATTGAAAATTTAATGTCCTAACCCTTTTTAGACCAATATTATCAAATACATAAATATTAGGATAGGGAAATAATGGTAAACAAACATTTAGAAAACCCTAAAGGATCCTGAGAATGGCAAAGTAGTACAACTGCAATGAAATAAAAATGCCCCTCAAAAAATAATTAATTTTTAAATATGCTAGTTGTGATAAAATAGAGGGAGATTAAAAAGTTTTAATGCTATCTTTAATAGAGGAATCAAGAGAGACATAGTGCAAATGAAAAATAGTGAGAGATAGCTAGAGAAGATGGGATCAAAATACATAATTAAAAAATAAGTATTACTCAAGTATCCCCCAAAAAAAAAAAAAGAAATTAACTATTATATATCCTTAATCAATTTTTTTGTAAAAAATATAACACTGTAATTATAATACTAATGTACTGTTCAAATAGTTATAAAAAATCTAAAATATAACAATTATAATTCAAATACATATGAAGGACAAAATTGAGATGAAAACAAATCCATACATCATTTAACATTGGAATCAAAAATAAAAAATTATTTTGCATTTATTATAAATGATCCTTCCTTAAAAGATAAAAGTAATTTATAAAATAAAAAAATAATAGAGATTAAAAGAGACATAATCCATTTGGAAAATAACAAGAGAGAAGAGTCACATAAATAAATAAATTAGAGACAATCAAAATAAATAATAATAAAAATAATTCAGTAAAATAAGAAACAACTATAGAGTTGTTGTTATTATTATTACTATTATTCTAATTCAAACCAATTTGATTCCCCAATGAGTGACGGTGGAAACAAATGCTTTTAAGGCAGTTTTATATGTTTTTTCTAAGTATATCAATTTTTAAGTTTTATTTTTCCCAATCATAAGTAAAAGCATATAAAAAACTTACAACGTGTACAATTCACCCCCTAAATGCATTTGTTTCAGAGGACCGACCGGCCAAGATGGCCAAAAAGTACACATTATTCCTTGCTTTATTCTCCTCTCTGGTGAATACCCAGGATAGATGGAGATGCATGTTATGGTGGTAAAAATACATCAAGGGTGTATTACATTAATAGCTATTGTGCTTCCGAATATGAAATAAATAAATAAAAAACATGAAATACAATAGCATGTACCTCACAAAATACAAGAATTTAATGTGGTTCAGTCATAAGGCTTTACTTATTGATTTGATGGAAAAATGAGATCCAAAGCTTCAATTTACATCAGCTTTAACTCTCTAAAACTAGGGCCCAAATGGGGCTTCAAACTCAATACAAATGTGCGCTTGATTGGCTTTGGATTATGATATATATAAGAAATCCACACCCGACCTTTGCAAGTTGTTCTAGGTACACGGCTAACAAGTGGTTTGAAACAAGAACTTGGGTCAGGACCTGCCAATGTTGTTAGGTCCACACCGGTGATTGCATAAGTGAAGGCATTGGTTCGGTTGGACTAGCTGAACCATATCGGTTCACACATTGGACCGGTCTAAGAAATTATATAATTAACGAAAATAGTACTTTTTTTAAAAAATAATAAAATAGTAAATTGAGAAAAATAAAAAACGTAGAATAATTTAAAAAAATAAAAAAATTTCAAAAATATTATAAGCAAAAATAACATTAAAAGAATAAAAAAATACTCATAAAAAATACAATAACTCAAATTTACAACGAAGATACAAAAATAAAAGTTCAAAATCTTTGTTCTTTGAATTTTTTTTATTTTTTTAAACCATTCAAAGTGAAAATAATAGAAAAGTAAATAATAATAATAAAACTCAAAAAAAAATTTGTCTCTATTTTTTTTTTTTTAATTTTGATTGTTTTTTTCATTTCTAGTTTTTTTTTTGTTCATTTTCTAGACCAAAAATTTTAAAAAATAGTAGTAGAAAACCAAAAAAATAAAAATGCCCCAAACATATTTCTATTGTTCAGAGACATCAGCGTCGAAGTTCCATAAAAGAAAGAAGATGAACATAAAATGAAATGAATATCCATGTTTGGCAAATGGAATCAAATTATAACACACCTTCAAATATTGTTGAAATATGTTGTGTCATTATTGGAAATGTTTATGACGGCCTGAAAATCTATTTTCATACCTAATTATAAATCTTAAAGCTTAAAAAATAGTGCAGATCAAGCAGATCTATGAGCACTTGAAAATCAACAATACAGAAATGCATTACAAGATGCACTATTTTCAAGAATTAAAATCCATTTCTAATTATAAAACTTAAAACTTAAAAAATAGTGTAGATCAAACAGATATATAATCACTTGAAAATCTTGAAAATGGACTGTCCAAAAAATGCATTACAAAATGCACTATTTTCAAGAAATAAAATCCATTTCTTTTCATGTCCATATATCTTAAGATTGAGATGATTGATTTAGGGATTTTTGGGAATTGAAACAATCTCTTCTAGTTATTTTTAAGGTGGACCTTAATTTGATTGTTCAGGGCCTCACCCTTATGTAAACGTTTTCCATATTTGATTGGTTTTGTCGGTAAGAGTAGTTTTTTTCCACCGGTCCTGAACTATATTTGGCACTTTTTTTTGTAATGTATTTTATAATTTTAAATTAGGGTGAGGTTTATATAAGGCACCCTTGTTACACTATAGAAGTAGACCTCTAAATTTTGCCCGGAGATGTAGTTCTCCTGTTGGAAACCTTGTAAAGGCGTGGACCTCTAAATTTTGCTTTGAGATGTAGTTCTCCCATTGGAAACCTGGTTAAGGCCTGGGAATCTCTTTTTATCTGTAGTTATGAAATTTAAATTAAAAAAATGATATAGATCAAGCAAATCCATAAACACTTGAAAATCTTGAAAGTAGATGGTTCAAATAACTTGTTAAAAAATACATTATATTTAGGCTTTCAATTTTTTTTCTCTTTATATTTATACATCTCAAGGTCGAGATGATCAATTGGAGGGTTTTCCTACATCTGAACACTCTCTTCTAAAGGATTTATGGTTTATACCTGTCTTCAATATTATGCGGTTGACATCTTATTAAACTTTTTCCTTTAAATTATTACTTGTATTTCCGCTATCTTTTGAAAATTTGGTCCAGATTTCTAGATCGACGGTAGTATCAATTTTAATTGCATTATACCTCTTATCGATTAGGTAGTTTGTTAACCTCTAATAACACTGGAAATTACATAATGGAAAATTGTTTCATGCGGGTTGAACCGCATTTCTACAATATGCCATCCTAAGTGTAAAGCATACATCTTAAAGATGGATGCAAATAGGTGGTCCATCTAAAAACAATTGAAACTAACGGTCCAAATATTTCTTTAATAAAATTATTGTTTCTAAGTTTTAAAATTCATTTATTTTTTTATATTCATGATCTCCATATTAGAGATGACATATCTTTAAAAATTAAGTCCAAAATTCCATCTCAAAAATAAATTTTTAAGAGGTGACTCATTTATCAAATTGTGTCCTTACATAAAAGTTATGCTATAGTTCTCCATAACTTTATGATGCCAGTACCGGTCGGTGTTTTCAGACCTGAAACCATTTCCTTATGGTGCAAAAACCACTATTTTTAAACCCAAAACCACCCTGATTAGGGCAAGGCCTTTTCTGGGTAGGTTTCTAGCCGGGTTATATTTGATTTTAGCAATCATTGCAATAGCTATGGGAGCAATGTTGGATTGGATGGCAAACATTATTTTCAACAATAATAATGGAGGAATTTATTTGGCAAAATATGATGAATTTATAAAGCTATCCAATGGATGTTAGCATGGTGAGCAGGTGATTTTGATATCAAAGTACATATATAAATTTTTTCCAATAGATGTTGGCATGGTGAGCAGGTGATTTTGATATCAAGGTGGAGATTGTTGGATTTCGTGCTATCTAAAATCACACATATAAGGAAATCTTATATTTTGTGGGATTGATTGTGATTGATCTATATTATGTGGTATTGAGATATTCCCATATGAGATTGAGATTTATATTAATAAGTTTCTTAAAGAAAATAGAAATCCAAAAAGATTAGTACTATTGGATTTATCTCGTTATTTTGAGATATATGTAGCATCAATAGGAATTTTTCTATTTATTATGGACTTATAATCTTATACATATGGGATGAAAGTGCAGAGAATTAGTGTGCCTTATTTGGGTTACCATATGGAAGTGGTGGTTCCTCTAGAGAGAGACGAAAATAAAGTCTCTTGTGCATAAGATGTCATTTCTTTTTAGAGAGAAGATTGGTTCCTATGAAGAAAAACATTGGATATGAGACGAAGATAAAGCCTCTTGTGCATAAGATAACTTCCTATGAAGAGAATCATTGATGATGCCTCCTGAAGACTCCCGTAGAGTGAGAGATTGGTTTCTTGTAGAGAATCGGTCTCCATGAAAATTTTGAGTTGTTTCCCCTGTTTGCTCTCAAAATTATTCTCTTCCTAGACAGTGGTCTGGAATAGAGATGAGAGATCGGCATGGTGCCATTTGGGAGAGTAGGTTTAACAAGGTTTGCTCGATTTGGATTTTTTTGTTGATGTTTGTTCCATAATTTTTTATGTAACTTTCATTGGTATAGTGGATTTCTGTTTGTCGTGCCTATGGATATAGCCCTCTTGGGTGAACTACGTAAATCTTTATATTCTTGTAGTGTGTATTTCATGATTTATTTCTTATACTGTATTTGCCAAATATTAATCGGGTTTAAATAGCTTCCCCATACAACAAGCAACAAGTTTTGGAAAAAGTTTTTTCTAGTATTTATTAACAATATGTATATATTTCACAAGAAAAGTGGCCGGAGCTTTTGTCATCTAGATTTAACATTTATGTTCTAGGTGTTGCAGGATTCGGTTTTGTAGAGAAAATTATTGCAAAAATGTTTTGCTAGGGAGAAAGAAGTGGCTAGAGGTGGAGAGAGTAGCCCAAAATGAACATCATCGCTCTTTGATTTCAGGGTTACAGATTCCTTGCTTTGTTTTTTTCTTTTTTCTTTTTTGCCAGAAATAATGATGGCTTTTAACATTTTTTTACAATGCGACAACCTAGGTCTGCTAACGCTGAAAGGGTATTATGGGAGATAGGGGTGGCAACGGTCCGGACCCAGACCCAAACCAAAAAATATAATGTGAGATCTGGACCTGGATCAGACCAGATCCGACCCAAAAAGTAAAATATCTAAGTATTTAAATATATTTCAATACATTTCATAAATTAAGATCTGAAAATATAATTAGGAACCCAGACCCAGAACCAGACTAGATCGGCGCGGAACCAAACCTGAATAGTGTTTGGGTCCAAGATTTGGACCCAAACCTAACCTGCTGAGTCTAAATTTTGAATCCATACCCAAACCTAGGTCGGGTCTACCCGTCGGGTCCTAGGTCGGATCTGGGTCCATTACCTCCCCTACCGCTAGAGAATAACAAAAGACTTTAAAATACTGATATTGGGAAGAAATGAGAAACAAGGGTGATAGTTTTGATAACAATATGTCACATAGTTCTAGCCCAATAATTAGAACAGGGTGACTCCTGATCTTGAACCATCCATTCCAAGGAATCAACACACTAAGCATCAATTGACTAGAGTACTTAGAAACAACACCAATTGCCCGAGAAAGGGGGTTGGGGTTGTAGTGGTGACACCCCCACACCCTAGTCACTCTATTGTAATTTCTATTTTCATTGACACTACCCCCCTTAACACCTTCAAATAACTCTCTTGAATTATTTGAAAAAACGGGTCACCCCATTAACACATTCGAAAAACTAACTCCTAGACTATTTGAAAAAAAAACAAAAACAAAAAGGATGGGGCATGTCTTCCCCACCGGATTATAAATAAGAAAAAATTAAAAATTAAAAAACACCAACCATCCAAAGTTGTGATCCATTTGGGTGCATTAAGAAGTCACTATTCAGTATTTGAAGATGCTAACACGACATCATGAGTTATAGAAGTTCAACTTCTTAGTATACACTTAGGAGTATCTAGCATCAATCCATCAATATAAACATCAATATTAATGAAATGGAAGAACAACCATGACTTTAGATCCAAGAAAGGAAAATAGATCCTAAACATCAACGCCAATTGGTTGGAAGAGCAAAGAGTTGAAGTGATCAAGTGTTGTACGAACAATAGCACCAAAGCCAACTCCATATTGGTGCATGAATTCGAAGGACCTCGCAATATTTAAAACATCCTTGATGAAGGTCTTTGGCAGTGGAGATGGAGTAAGGCATTCTTGATGAAGATGCTTCCATATATCATTGATTGAATCCCTAATGTGCTCCCGCGCTTGTTCCTCTGATGCACCAGTCTCTTGCATGTAGCATTGTATCGATTTAAGTACATCTCCTCTTTCTTGTTCATCCTTCATGCACAATAGCAATGTACGTTCTCAATTCTAAGATAAAAATGAGTTTCAAATGTGCATGAGAAAATTTATGCAGTTTATTAGTATCATTTTCTTTACTTTAGTTAATAAAATCAAATAACACTCAATTGAAATTTTAAACCAAATGTAGTGCACATACTGTACTAGTTCCCATATCATTGGTAAGTCGTAAAATCATAGAAGAACACCGGACAATCCTTGGAACTTGTTCTAAACAATCAACAACTTCTTGTGTAATTTTCTCTCTGGAGAGAAAATAACCGGCAAACAGAATAAGTGGCCCCGAAATTGACGTATAGGCATTGCTTAAGTACTCTTCTAGAGTTGGTTTGTACCCACTGTGAAACCACTTTGCTTCTTTCAAGTATGCCTTGCATGTGCCAGCCCACTATAACAAGAGAAATATATGCATTAGTTATTTCACAAAAGTAAGTCATATAAAACTATAAGGATACTGAGACCAAGTTAATAGGAAATGCATACCGCCTTGCTGAGGGGTGCTATGATACAACAGCCTTGTTCCTTTAGACTATCATAGGCCATTTGATTCACAGTATTGTACAAGCCCATGTAACATATTTTCATGTATTCAGGAAGTGACTCCATGGCTTTGAGGTCCCATCTGTTGATTCAATGACATAGGAGTAAGCAGTTAAATAAAAGAGCCATATTGCCTGGCTCTGTCTTCCATTTTATTGAGGGATTTGCTGGCTTAACCCATTATTTTATGACATTTCATGGATGATTTGCTCACTTACATCATTGCCTTGAGATGTTTGTAACACCGTTCTAAGAAATTGTGGATCTAAATTCCCTTTTGTAAAATCTAAACTATGACAAGGGAGGAATGTTATGATATTAGAAGGATGCTAGTTTAGACCCCATGCATGTAGAGAAACATTGAAATGTGATTTCCACGCCATTTATTTGAGAGGGAGTGATACATGAAACACTCCAAGATGCGCTCCCTAGCAAAAGGAAGTTTCTCACTAAACCCTGTGTCTCTCCACCACCTGTTGATAAATACTTGTTATTCACAATGCGACAGTCCATATTTTTTAATCAATAATTGAAGTAAAAATTTCTCTATACCACTTTGTGGCAACTGTTAGTTTGAAATTTTTCAATAAATGAAATTCATGATAGACTCTTATGAATTTTGGGCCTTACGAAATTATCAAAAATTCAAAAAGAAATCAGTCAAAGATCTACATAACTAATCTTAAAAGACTTAAAAAACTGAATGAAAGAAAAATTGTTCCACAGAGATCTAGTATTAGAATTCATATAGACTTATATTTTCTTTGCAAAATATAAGGTAAATGGTCAAATCATCTTACAAAATCATAACCCCTTTTAGTGTTAGCAGCTTTACTTTTTAAGTTTCATTTAAATCAGGTACCTCCTCACATAATATATTAAATAATAACCAAGTTGTTCTGTCTTGAGGATTGATAACTCTAAAGAAGCAGGGGTAATTTGATAATTTGGACAATAGCAAATCACAATAATATCATGATTGTTTTGTATTGCTAACCCTGAAAAATCATAGTGTTATTATAATTTGGCTCAAGCCACTTAAGTCGGCAAATTTTCTGAAATATCACTGCTTGCTAAGTTTCCCAACCTTGAATATGGGCAACTTGTGAAACTTAAATCATAACACTCCAAAATCAATGATACTTGTTCTTTGCACATAATCTAAGATGCTTTGAAGTATTTGCAAGTTCAAGCAAAATTGGATTCCTTTCTTCTTCCCCTTTGTAAAAATCAATGTAATATGTCGCTTCCACTCCAACCTTTCTCCCAATAAAAAAACGTGAAAATTGTTTCTTTTGTAATGAGTGACATACTATATTTGTCAACGGCTAGTTAGAGAAATTTATCAAACTACACTTAAACTTTGAACTATTTAACATTTTAGCCACTGGTGATTACCATATTCAACAAATTTCAAATGCCACTTTGATACGTCATTTTATGGGCTATTTGATATTTGATCAAACGAGTAATGGGCAATTTAAGATTAGATAAAAACTAATCGATAAGATGTTAAATAATTCAAATCGTAAGTATAATTTGATAAGTTTCCCTTTGAGAAAATTTTGTATGAAACCTTAATTGCTCATTGCATTTCACGATAGATCCTCCTCCCTTTTTCCTTTCAAGCAAAATAAATAAACCCCTAAAATTTCAACATACCCCCTCATCTCTCATATCCCCTTTTATTCATTTTTTAATATAAAAGTTAGCCCCCAACAAACTATTTTATATCACTTCAACCCAAAAAATATTTTTGTCATTTTTTTCCCTTTCAACCCCATTTTATCTCTCACTCTCAATTCATCTCGTTCAAAAAAAAAAAATTTATGCTTTTCCCCTTTTCAACCCCTCAATGCATTATATCTCTCACTCCCTCAATTCATCACGTTGAGGACACTCTCTCTCTCTCATATTAGTCTCTCTCGCACCCCCTCTTACATGTAAGTCTCTATCTAAATTTTGCAGCCAATTCGTTTATCTCTTTAAACACAAGGTTAGAGAAAGAAATATAGGTCATAGTGCATTAAACAAAGAAAGATTTAAGAGTTTGGGGGATTGGCCCTTAGATAGAGAAAGAGATTCAGATAACTTGGTGTAGAAATCAGGGAGAGAGAGAGGTATATCGTTAGGGTTAGCATAGTGTGTGAATTAAGAGAGAGAGAGCCCTTGTCATAGTGGAGAGAGAGAGCTCACTGTGGTGAAATGAGAGAGTGGGAGATCTGATCGGTTGAAAGGGGCAGAAGCATGGTAAAAAGGGTTTCTGAGTTAAGATGGTATAAAATAGTTTATTGAGACTAACTTATATATTCAAAAGTGAATAAAACAAGGAGATATGAGATAGGAGGTTCGTTGAAATTGATAGTGGTTTTCTTATGCCATTTAAAAGTAAAAAGGCAAGAGGGTCTACCCTGAAATGAGAGGGGGAATTAGGACTGCGAATGAAATTTTCCCTTTTCTCTTTTATTTTAACACGCTACAGGTCATGCTTTGCAAACATAAAAAGCACGGTTGGGACGGGGGAGAGAGTGGGGTGTACCTGCAGAAACATTGTATCCATGCTCCCTCAGCAATCGAAAGCGAAGGGCCGCAGCATGTAGATCGTTGCGTGAGGACCCTCCGATGTTATTAGTGTAAATGGTATCAAGGGCCATTTTGATGCGGTCCTCGAAGAGGTAGCCAATTCCAAGCCGTTCGATGGTGTCAACGAGCTCCATATTTTTATATTACACATTTTTATACCAAAGTATAAAATATGTAATATAATATTACACATTTTATACTTTGGTATAAAAATTACAGCCGTTCGATGGTATCCACCACGCATCCAAAACAATCTATATATAGGACCATTTTGCATTGTGAGATGATATTCCACATTTATATTACAAATGAAAAATAATAACACAAAGCAGTAAAAAAGTAAAATAATGTAAGATTATTTTACATACAGTTTGATTACTCAACCCGAAAAATGTGTTTCACGTGGTCCTAGTTAACTTTAGCTAAAGAAAAAACTATGCTTCACATAGCAGGAACATGCAGTGACACAGGGTGAAAGTTTCCTTCATTCTCATGTAATTTTCTTTTCCAATAGTAAAGCAATTCTTTTTATTAAAATTGGACAAAATACATAGGTTATAAACTAGGGCTGGCAATGGGCGAGCCTGGGTTGGGTCAAGCTTGGCCCTAGCCCGGTCCTAATATCTACAGGACCTCCCTTGCTCGAATGGCCCTGACCGGGCTCAAGAGCTCTTGGGCCAAGCCCGACATTGGCTTTGTCTGGACCGGGCTTGGACAAAGATCTCTCTGGGCTGGGCAAGGCCAAATATAATCGTAGAAAGATAAAGAGAAAATAAATGAGAGGAAAAGGGTCAGGTTGGGTCTAATCGGGCTGACTTTGTTGTGACCCAGGCCCGGCCCCGCCCGGCCCTACCCTCGGGTCGTGGTGGTCTGGCCCTAGCCCAGCCTTTAGGCCAAATCTTGTGACTTAGGCTCTTATGTTTAAGGGCCAAGCCAAGTGAGCTAGGCCACTTGGTCCAGTGCCACCCCTGGTACAAATGGAACTAAGAGATCATTTGTGAAAGTCTTTTGGCCAAATAAAAAGAGATCAATTATAAAAAGGTACGGTTTGTATAGAGCCGAGGCTTCAAACGATCAAAATAAAACCCACCTTCAACTAGCATCGAGAAATGTGGTTTCAATACATAAAATCTTTGTGACAGTCTTAAGATATATTGTCATATTTAATTATAAAATTAAACATTGTAAAAATAGTGTAGATCGAGCAGATCTATGAAAACTTGAAAATCTTAAAAATTGACTGTCCAAAAATGTGTTACAAGATGCACTATTTCTAAAACTTAAAATCTAATTGTCTTTCATGTTCATGCATATTGATGTCGAAGTGGTCAATTCGAGAATAATTGGGCATCAAAACAACCTCTTCTAATGAAAATTTTTAAATTGGTTCGTAATTTGATTGTTTAGAGAGCTCTATATAAACTTTTGATTTCCAGCTTGCCAAGCTGAATCCTAATAAATTCCTGAAAAGTAAAGGTACTATTTGGCCATTGTTTCTAACGTTTTCATTGAAATCTCACGTAAACTTGAAAACAATACTCAATTATGGAGAGAAAATCCACTTGAAAACAACTCAATTATGGAGAGAATCTACTTGAAAACGACAACTCAATTATGGAGAGAAAATCTTATGATTGTGGCCCCGTCCTTCCCTTTCACACTCCTAACGTGGAGTCGGGGTGGCATAGGGTCGGGTCAGGTCGGATCCGGCAATATCCATACCAAAAAAAAAGAAGGAGATTTGGCCTCAGACCCATCTCGCAGGTCCAAATTTTAAACCCAGGTCCATTACCACCCCTAATGTGGAGTGTCTTTGGCTTTGCTTGGACTCCCTTCTAGCTCTTTTGTATGGAGTGAGAGTCACTAAGCACCTGAATTGTCAGAGGCCTAGTTTAGTCAAAATTGATTTGACGGTTGATCAGATTGATTCAACTGGATTTTGAGTATTAAAAAAATAAATGTAATTTTGTTGAACTAATCAAAACCATAAGGTCCGATGGTTCGGCCTCGATAACTATGTCCTACAATAATAATCTAGACATGTGAATGCAAATGATCCAGAACAGTTATCACCATTGGACAAAATGGATGTCAACCCACCAGAACACGACAATCGACCACTATGATGCTCTCCACTTCATCTTCATGTCCACACAAGAGTCATTTTTAGTATTACTTTAAGGATACAATTCTTATGAGTCCTAGGACTCATGTAGATTGCGTCCCCTCTTCATGATCCATTTTTTAGATGGATTCTGACTTAATATTTTAGGTATATATAATCTCTAACATAGAGATAATTAATATAGAAAATATAAAATTTTAATGTTACAATATGATAAAGTTTTAAAGAAAGGAAAATTATTTCATGCAGTCTGGAATGCATTTCTACATATGCGGTCTAGAAAGTGTAAAGATCAAGTAGGTGTTCCATCGAAAAACAATGAAAACTAATGATCCAAATGTTTTTTTTACTAGAATTATTGTTTTTGGTTGTTAAAATTTATTTATTTATTTTTTCATATTCATGATCTCCATGTTAGAGGTTACATGTCCTTAAAAATTAAATTCTAAAATTCATCTTTAAAGAAAAATGTTAGAACATTAATTTTTATATTTTTTTTTGGATGGACTACTCTTCTACATCCATCTCTAAGATAGATGTACGATGCCTAAGGGGGAAGCACCCTTTTCGATTTCATTACTTTAAATGGGAATGTCTTTCCATAGGGAATTAAACTATATTATCAGATTCGAGAGGACAATTCTTCCATCACTAACCTATCGGTTGGGTCCTATTTTCAAGGCCTCCACTAAAGCACGCTTCCAACCCTAAATGTTATGTTTTTCCTTTGGTTTTGTACTTTAGGTTCTTGGCCGTGTTGACTTGGTCAAGGGAGCTGAAGGGTTCAAGACATTCATGTTTATCTCTAAAACCCCCAAAATGTTAGCTAGCTTTCTTTTGATTTCTTATAGTTCTGTTTATTTTTTTTTCTTTTGAATGTTAAAACATTAGGATTCTCTAATTTTGGGAAATTTACCAAAATAACTAGGAGTGACATGAATTATTTAACATTTTACTCATATAATTTGATTTAATCTTGAAATACCCATCAAAGGACACATGATCATGTGCTCAAATAGTGGCAAATGTGTAAAATGTTGAATATTGTATCTCTATGGTATTTTGATAAATTTTTCTTCTATTGTTATTGTAAGAGAAAAACCATAGGCAAACCACCCTATACATTTGTGAATCTGATTGAAATACAAATGAGTCTAGAAATGGAAATAGGCGACTCATGGAGAATGGCAGCATGGAGCCTTGTTCTTTGCTTACTAATACCATTCTTTGTTATTTTGGCAATAAAAAAGAAGAAGATTTATAATGAATATGTTAAGACTAGTGCCAAAACATATTTAAGGCTATAAATGAGAGAATGACTTGCCATGTGCCTTTGTATAGAAATACTAGTGATGCTGGTTCTAGTGTCTCAAGGAATGTTTAAAAAATGCTGTCTTATCGAGATTGCCGAGTTTGACTGAGGATTGGTTGGTGGATGATCCGGGCCTCTGAAACCCATAAATCACCCATTTGTTTTCTTTTTTTTCTTTTTTAATACGTTAACAACAGAAATAGAGGGGACTTTATGCTGAGGCTTCGGCCCCTAAACCTCAACCCTATTTCTCATTTTTCCCTTACTTTTTGACTGAATTCCACCAAAACGGATCACCTACTTTTCATATTGGTACTCCCATCTGGCCAATCCGGATTCAAGACACTGCTCTAATGTACTGGTTTCACAGAGGGTCCATGGGTGGCTTGGAAATGTGAAAAGTTTGGATGCATGTGTGGGCTCGACAACAATACAGCCCTGTCACAAACTCACAATATGGCTAAACATTTTACCATGCGTTTTCACGTGGTCGGATGAGGTTTAGGCGTTAATGGATCTTTCTTTATGAAATCAATCGCCCAAAAGGTATCTGGATTTGGACCCACAAGAGATTGACTCCCTAATAGTGGTGGCAATGAGCCGGGTGGCCCGTCTCAGCGTGGTTGGCCCAGCTCTAAAAAACTTGGGCTTGGGTCAGGCCAAGACAACCCGGCCTGGCCCTTAGCTTTTTTGCATAGTGTTTTTTAAATTTTACTTGGCATGGCCTGGTCAAGTCCAGCCCCAATAGGGCTAGGTTCTGCCCTCAGGGTAATAGGGTTGGGTTAGGGCCAGGGCCTTCCCAGTCCGTTGCCAGTGGTACTTCCAAATACAAGGAGCAATGGGGCGGCAACGGGTCGACCTGAACCGGACCCGGCCCGACTAGGAGAGACTTGGATCCTGACCCGGGTCTAGAAATTTAAAAAATATACATATATTTTTTTTACATTGTATATTATTATATTTTATATATTTTACGCCGTGCCGGATTGGGTCGCCCTTGACCTGAACTCGACCTGACCTGACCTAGTGGGTACAAAACATGGACCTGGTTCGGATCGGTGACTCCACCCGATTTTTATTTTTTTGGGGTAATTCTCAGTGGGGAGGACATACCCTTGCTCATTTTTTCAAATAGATTAGGGGTTAGCTTTTTTAAAGTATTAATGAGCCATTTTTTCAAATAAATTAGGAGTTAGCTTTTTGAAGGTGTTCATTAGAAGTGTTTATAATGAGAATAAAAACCACAACGTAGTGAATAGGGTGTTGAGATACTACCACCACGACCCCAGCTCCTTCTCGGATGGGCTACATGCGACGACTCAGGCCTTTCCTCGTAGGGAGAAAAATTTATAGATCACGTGTTGTGATCCTACATGAGCATGTTGTACATTTACTACTTTAGGTAGAAGACTTAGTTGGGAGGAATTGTTTCTTTTTTCTTTTTTTTTGAAGTACCTAATAATCACTAAATGTTTACTTTAAATATAAAAAATTTAGATTTTAAGTTGTCTAATCTTACCCTTGAAAATTTGGACAATCACTATTCAATATTAAGACATAATTTTTTTAAGACCAAAAAGATTGACATACTGAATTTTTTTATTGAGGTTACCCACTGGAGTATAAAATCTTTTGGGAAATTTGTATTGCTCCCTCTTACAAATGCTTAAAAGAATTTCCTTTGATTTTAAATTCTGTGATCTACTTCACAATCACCAGCTGAAAATTTCAATTTTTTAAAAACGATGTTGAATATATAGCACTTAGATCTTATCGTACGAAAATCGAATGATCAATAGGCCATTCTTGGATTTAGTATCACTTAGATCTTATCGTACAAAAATCGAATGATTAATATGTAATTCTTGGATTTAGTATTATCTTTTTTCCATTTCGTGGGTGTGTATTGGATTTTTGTATCTTTTAAGTTAGTTAGTATTATTGAGCCATGTTCCCAAAAATTTGGATTTTTGTATCTTTAAAGTTAGTTAGTATGATTGAGCCATGAATTTGAGGGTTAGAAAAGACACCAGTAGCTAGGCTTTTGCCCAAGCAAATGTATATCCTACTCACTTGAATAAAGCGTTCCAAAACCCAGGTCAATAGGGGCGGATTGTTCACTCACATATCCCTATCAATTGGCTATATAGATTAGGGCTGAATTGGTGATCTAGAAATTATGAAAAATATAAATGAAACAAAATAAAATTAAAACAGAGGTTCATGGGGTGGGGATTTAGAGACGAACTAAAAAACATTAGGTAAACCTCATATATATATATATATATATATATATATATATATATATATATATATATATATATATATATATATATATATATATATATATATATATATATATATATATATATATATATATATATATATATATATATATATGTGGAGAATATGAGGTCAACCCAATAGGTGACAGCTATAGTAAACGCCCAATAACCCAGATTGAATCTAAGCTCATCAAAATGGTCACAATTTACATTTCGTAGTTGAATTCTAATTGTTTTTTCAAAAAATCTAAATCACTTGAAATTTATAGTGTCTATTCTTTAAAAATAGGAGAATCTAATAAAAAGCTGGAAAAAAAAAAATCGTAAATAAATTGATCAAAATACTCCTAAAAGTTTGATCGATATTTTGGTTAATTTATTTTTTTGTGAATTATTTTTAATATTTTTATTGGATGTGTCTTGATGAGATGAGTAGACACCCCAAATTCTATGTAATTTGGATTTATAGAAAAAAATATTAACATTAGATTATGAAATCCAGTTGTGACCGCTAGATCGGCCTAAATTCAATCTGTATGGTTGAGCTTACACTACTCCATTACGACTTGAGCTGACAGGATCTTTTTCCCATATATAAATTTTGGGGAACCTCCCAAGACCCATCATCTCTCAACTCAGTCCTAACAAATTCCTATCCAAACTGACACGATTGAAAGTAGCTAAATTCTTTCCACTATTCAAGACTTTAACTATTGATGCCCTATATTCTCGTCTCCTATGATTATTTGAAAGGGAATTTCTTGGAGGTGCAAACTTTCATGAAGTTTCCAGCTTTAAAATTATTTTGTAGTTCTACTCTTTTTCATAGGTTTATTGAGTCATTTTTCATCAATTGTTAACATTTGATGCATCCCCAAACGATACAAGAATAGACAATTGAAAGAAAAGATTCGCTGAAGTTCCCTCTGCTTGTGTTTGTCGTGTTGCCTTAGACATATTAATCCTTAAAATATAATCTTCAGGTGTCTTTATTGACTTTATTTATTTATTCCCCCGTAAATAATTAATATTTCTCCATATATTATTGAGAGGATATATTAAACAACGTTCTCGACAAGGATTCCACAAGAATCTGTCCATACCTTTGGTAATACTAAAATACCAAATTTAGAAAACGAATTATAGAATTATTTTCTATTATATTGGATGCTATTGGTTAGTGCAATCCACCTTAATGATGATTATTAACGGAGTCTATATATAGTAAGGCGCACCTGACGAAAAATGACAAAAAAACAAAAAACCTTATAACCATCTTTGTCGCCATAACCTGACACATACCAACTCAACTGCTCACAATGTGGTAAGGTAGAGAGAGAGAAGTAGAGAGATTAAAATACATTCAAGGCCAAGGACTTGACCTTAGCCCAAGCGGAGTTACTCGGCCAAGTCACTCCGGCTCAGCCAAGTAGAGAGCATTAAACGTTAAAAAGGGAGAGAAAAAAAAAAAAGAAAAAAGAAAAAAAATATAGAATGAGACCATTTACCTTTAGTATAAGATGATCACATTAATCTTAACGACTGGATATGAAATTGGGAGAAGGGGATGCAATTATTCTATTGACCAAGTTCAAAGTTCAAACGAAATTTTTTCGAAATTTGTAACACAATTAAGCTGTCAAATTTCACAAAAATGGTTGTGAGCAATGGTGACCACTTTGTATCAAAGGTAAATGATCTCATTGTATATAATCCAAAAAAAAAAAAAAAGATAAAAATTTAAAGGGAAAAAAATTTTATCCCTAAAAAGCAAAAGAATAAAATTAGAAATAAGGGGTGGGGTGTGGGCCTTTGGCTCACGTGCCTAGGGAAGAGCGAGGACCCTGGCCACATGGCCAAACACATACAACGTTTCTTGTTCTCTCTCAACCCCAACCCACCCGCCCCAACCCGAACCCCAAAAACAAAACTCTATCTCTCTCTCACACACACTTGGACGTATAGTTGAGGCATGTTGCCTTCAACCTATTGATGCGATCAAGGTTGTAGCTTGATACTGGTGGTAGTAATAAGGGCATTCTCTATTGTTGTAGAAATATAGTTATCGGGAGTGGGAGCGGAAATGGTTTTGGTTCTAGGAGCGACAGCATCATATCGATGGCTAGCTCAAAGCATGGGAAGTGAGTTTCGGTGAGGGTAAAAATAGCGGATCGAGATCCCTTATGGACAGGAAGCACATTTCCAATACATCGGGATCAATATCCTTATTTAATGGGTACGTGTTCCATGCAAAATAGGATCGTGTTCTCATACTTATTAGGATCGCGCTCCCATCGACAACAAAATTGCACCGCCATCTAAGAATGATCGCGTTCGTATTTGCAATAGATTGAGCTCCATTCAAGGAACGATCACATTTTGTGCACGATTAGTCTGCGCTCCCATCGCAAAACTCCACTTGAAAATTTTCCTTAAAATATAATTATTTTATTTAAGAAGTTTCTTTTAGGAAGTTATGAGAACGTAGAGATGGAGTTCCGAGAACATAGGGATCGCACGCCTAAAATTATGGGAGCGGAGATCTACTTTATTCAGGAACGAGATCTTCAATTTTAAAGAATGCATTCCACGCAATAGTGGGATCGAGATCTTTTATGCATGGGATAGAGAATCCTATAAATAAGAGTCAGCTCCTGAAAAATTTAAAACGAGTCCAATCGAGATGCCAATCATGGAATGCTGGAGCTGGGTTTCGGAGCGGAAGTGCCATCCTTATTGGGCACTATTGATAACTATGGATAGAACCATTTTGGGAACATAGGGAAATATTGATAACTATGGATAGAACCATTTTGCGAACATAGGGAAATAGGGAGCTGTGGAAGAATCTTGCACCATTTGAGAATGGGCTTGAGTGCTTTTCTTTAATCGAATTGGGAAACACAGCAATGAATCATGATGGCAACAGGTCGGGTCGCGTGTGGGTCCAGACCCTGACCCTGACCGAAACCCAAATCTGAAGTTATCGGACCCAAACCCATATCCTAAAGAAGCAACACGCGGTTGCTCCTGTCTCACTCATTCCTTCTTTCACACTATCTTTTTAGAATAATCCAAAAAAACGGAGGTGGCCATCTGATTTTAGAAAGGACACTTTTATTTAGTAAGGAAGGAATGGAATGCGGTGGTCCATTGTACAGTGTTGGATACCATATGAAGTGCGGTTTAACGTGTGCGAAAGCAAATGTAATACAATAGGTAGAGGTGTCGGTTGGGCAACAACTTTAGTACGTGTGGGGCAGGAGCATGGACATGTAGTTGAGTGATAGAGAGAGTTCGAGTGATTTGTAGAGAGAAATCAAGTGGCCTAATACAGTGGTAAAGAGAGATGCTGTGATGTCAATCTATTGTCACATATCTTGATAGTTCCTTTTTACACTATGGTTCTTAGGGACCATCACCCCATTTTAACTCTTTCTTTACCCTCTTTTGTACCGTGTGCTATGTTTGGTGGCTCCTTTTTTATATATATATATATATATGTTTTAATTCCCTCATCACGTCTTACCGCTTCATGTATACTGTTACAATAAGTTGCAAATGTAAGTGTGGTCCCTCAGTCCACATTAATTCTATATAACCCATGGGTTTACCTTCCTTGACAATTCGTATCTAGTAAATTCTTACAATTGGTATCCGAGTGGGTTTGGTCAAAGGCCATTTTAAGTGAGCAGTAAGACGCTATGAAGTCGACTATGTTAGGGACTGAGGTTCTAGATATTGGGATCGATGTGCGATCACACCAATCACGGTGTAAGTGATCAGTGAGATAATGTGAAGCTGATCGATTGGGGACCGAGCTTCTTGGCAGAGGAGATCGAAGTGTGATCACACCAATCACGACTGGCATTCTTGCGTAGAATCATACCTGCAAGGACCATACCTCTAAGAGGTCGGCGGCAACAACGAAACTGTTGCACTAGCACAAGAGAATGCCAAGGCACTGCAATGATGGCACATCAAGGTCAGGAAGGCAATGTTTGTGTTGAAGACAATAGTTCAAAAGGATTTGTTGGACCACATCCTAGAAGCCACCACTACAAAGGATGCATGAGACGCGCTAGCAACAATGTTTGCCAAAATGAATGATGCTCGATTGTAGTTCCTGGAAAACGAGCTCAGATTCGTATACCGAGGTGTGATGTCCATTAGCCAATATTGTTCAAAAGTAAAATCTCTCTGCCACGAGATCTCCAAACTCGATCTGAAATTCCAGATCGTTGAGACCAGAATATCATCACGATATGCTTGAGACCAGAATATCATCACGAGATGCTTGAGACCAAAATACAATGGGCTCACAACCCTCGTCAGGGGGTGGCAAACACAATTGTCTGTTCTGGTGTTAGAAAGTTTGCTGACAAACCAAGGGATGTTGGCCAAACAGATGGTCGGCATATCTGTGACAGACGGGAGAGATTGTCAAGACTAGCTGAAGGAGAGAGGGCTTTCAACATGGGGGAGCTAGACGAGGCAAAACCGACGCAAACCAATGACCAAGGAGATCCCAATGAGACGTCGAGTGCTACAACAGTGGCAAAAAGGGCCACATCTATCGTGACTGCTGGTCAAAGGAAACAAGGCCAGCCAGAGTCCAACGCGAGATCAAAGAAGAATGGGATATTCAGGAGACCCATGCAATAGTTAAAGAGACCAAATTGATAAGTTTGAAATTGGCCTACGAATGAACAAGGCAATTGGAATAACCTGAGGAACTAGCTCTCAACACAGTTTTCAGATATGAAGTTAACGATTACAGTCGAGACTGGATCGTTGCCTTAGGGTACTCTAATCATATGATATGACACAAAGCTAAGTTCCTCAACTTGACCGAGTACAATGGAGGCAAAGTTGTTGTTACAATTAAAGGTCTCCTATCACCCATGTAGGCAAGGTTGTATGTATGCCTTGATTTAGTACAGGAGAGGCCCAATTACAGAACATGCACCATGTGTTAGGAATGAAAAAAAATTTGTTGTCAATATCACAGTTGACAACAACTAGCAACTTTGTCGTATTTGGCCTAGATTATGCTAATTTGTATCAAAGTCTAAAGTTGCTAGATCAGCCGATTATGAAAGGCTGTTGAAAGTTGACCCTATCTTTATGAATACTTACAGCTAAAAAATAGAATCATCTATCTTTGTGGAGTCTTTCCCTATTAGTTCACCGTGTTGAGCTACTTTTATGGGATTATGATATGGTGTACATTGTGTGTGTATGTGTGTGTGTATGTGTGTGTGTGTATGTGTGTGTGTGTGTGTATATATATATATATATATATATATATATATATATATATATATATATATATATGGTGCAGCCCATGTAATCGAAACAAGAAAAAAACAAAAAAAAAAAAATAGTGACTTTCTTCCTCCATGGATGCACGCATCTTGCCAAAACACGTATATGCTCGTTCATTTGATTTATTTTTCTTCATGGTATCAGAGCGGATCTATTTCAGAGCTACTAACTGTTGTTGTTTGGGTCCCTGTTTATTTAGGCTCTATAAAATTTTAGAGAGACTTGTTCTAGCCTTTGTCATTGTTGAACCAATAAGTATTTTTTTTTTACCATGGTTGTTTCTCTCTATACACAAAGAAGATTTTGCATGATACAGCAAACTTGTGCAAAAATAGATGGATCATCTCATCCTTATCTAAAGTTTACATCATTCTCTTTGCACCATCTTTGGTGTGTAAAAAGTGTGGAGCAAAATTTGTTTTCATCTTATGTGCATAATTGGTCGGCAAATATATGCTCGAGCAAAACTTGTAGTGCATAGGCATCTTTATCTCTTTACCAAGAGTTTTTCTGGTGGATCATCTTAATCATGAAAAAGAAAAGACTAGTCATCCTTATCTAAAGTTTACATCATTCTTTATGCACCATCTTTGTTGTACAAAAAGTGTGGACCAAAATTTGTTCCCATCTTGTGTGCAAAATTGGTGGGCAATTTTATGCTCGAGCAAAACTTGTGGTACACAGGCATCTTTATCTCTTTGCCAAGAGTTTTTTTTTTAAACGGTGCAAAATTTCTTAATAGAAAGTTCCTTGGGAGAATAGTGCTGGAAACAGAGCACTTCTCGAATATGTATGCTATGATTTTTTTATTCGAGGTTTTTATTTGGGTGTATAGCTCATTGGTTGTTGATTCTTGGTGTTGTGATGATCATTGATAGTTAAGTTTGTATTTTATTTTATTTTATTTTATTATTGTGTTCTAAGATGGGAGATAAAAAAAAATCAATTATTCATGAAAAGGAGTATAGTACTAATGACAAGCTTACTAGTACTCTATTGAATGGAAGCAACTACTTAATTTAGTCTAAGACTACTCTTATCTCCTTATATAGAAGATCTAAATAAGGTCATGTTGAAGGAAAAAAAAGTCTCCATCTAAAGATGATTTGGCCTATGAGGATTGGATATCTGAAGACAGAAAAGTAATGTTTTGGATACTCAATTCCATCGCGGCCAATTTGAAAAATTATTAGTGAAACTCCTCAAAATGGTAGTGTTGAAGAAAATTGTGAAAATCATCAAGTTGAAGACAGACCTGAAGTGATTCATGAAGAACCCGTGGACCAGTCTTCTGAACTCAAGATTCCACTATGGCGATCCACTCGTGTTACTCATCTTCCATCTAATCTTAAGGATTTTTTTACTTATCATGTTGTTTCTCATCCTATTTAGAAACACATATGTTACAATCATGTGTCTCCAAATTATGTTGATTTTATAAGTGCCATCACTAATAGTCCAAAACCTAGTTCTTTTTCTGAGGCCCAATCCATGCCTGAGTGGAGGAGAGCCATTGAGGAAGAACTTAGAGCTCTTGACAGAAACCATACATGGGAGATTGTCAAACTACCTATAGGTAAAAGAACTATTGGCTACAAATGGACATTCAAAACTAAATTTAAAAGTGATGGAACTGTTGAACGATATAAGGCTGGACTTGTGGCCAAAGGATTTACACAAACTTAAGGTATTGATTATAAAGAGACATTTGTTGTAGTTGCAAACATGAACACCGTTCGTGTTCTATTATCTATGATTACTAATCTTGGATGGAAATTGTCTTAAATGGATGTGAAAAATGCGTTTCTCCATGGCGATCTTGAAGAAGAGGTTTACATGAGTTTGCTTTCGTGGTATCCAAGGGAACTAGAAAATGGAATAGTGTGAAATTTAAAAAAGGCTTTATATGGATTGAAACAATCCCCTAGGGCATGGTATGCAAAATTGAGTTATGCTCTCACTCATGTGGGTTTTAAAAAAGTAGTGTTGATTCCTTTATGTTTGTAAAGAAAACAAGTAAGGAAACTATCATTGTTTCATTTATGTTGATGACATTGTCATCACAATAAATGACCAATAGGGAATTTCAAAATTAAAGGCACATCTTCATAATAAATTTGACATTAAGGATCTTGGCAAATTAAAATATTTTCTTGGAATAAAAGTGGCTTACTCGAAAAAAAAGGCTTTTCATTTCTCAAAGAAAATATGTTCTCGATTTACTTAAAGAAACTAGAAAATTAGGGGTCAAACCTATTTGTTCGCCGGTAGATAGCAGATGGGGAACCCCTTCAAGATGTTGGTCAATATCAAAGGCTTGTCGAGAAACTTATTTACCTAACTATAACAAGGCCTAATATTATGTATACGGTTAGTCTATCATCCAATATATGAAAGCTCCACGGACTTGTCATATGGAAGCCGTTGAAAGGATTTTGAAGTATCTCAAAGCTTCACCTAGAAGAGGAATATGGATGACGCCAAATGGAAATGTTGATATTGAGGGATACTCTGATACAGATTGGGTAGGTAGTCCTTCAGATAGAAGGTCTACTACAGGATATTGTACTACTATTTGAGGTAATCTTGTCACATGGAAAAGAAAAAAACAGAATGTTGTGGCACGATCAAATGCTGAGGCAGAATATCGGGCCATGGCATAAACAACAGGCAAATTAATTTGGCTTAAACATCTTCTTCAAGATATGGGGTTGAAAACTCAGCTTCCAATAAAAATGTTTTGTGACAATCAGGCAGCCATTCATATTGCCTCAAATCCTGTCTACCATGAATGAACCAAACACATAGTGGTTGATTGTCATTTTGTTCTAGAAAAGGTTCAAGTAAATATCATTTGTATACCATTAGTTAGAAGCCATGATCAGCGTGCAAACATATTTACCAAAGCTCTTGCAAAGAAATAGTTAGCTAAATTTTGAGCAAGTTGGGCTCAATAGATATATTCGCACCAACTTGAGGGGGAGTGTTGAAAGTTAGCCTTATCTTTATGGATGGTTACAGCTAAAAAATATAATCATCTATCTTTGTGGAGTCACTCCCGGTTAGTTCACCGTGTTGAGCTACTTTTATAGGATTATGATATGGTATATCATTGAGTGTGTCTGTGTGTGTGTGTGTGTGTGTATATATATATATGGTGCAGCCCATGTAATCGAAACAAGAAAACGAAAACAAAAAAATAGTGACTTTCTACTTCCGTGGATGTAGGCATCTTGCCGAACCATGTATATGCTCGTTCAATTGCTTTATTTTTTCTTCAAGGGCCAATAACTTGACTCTATTTATGTAATGTCTACAGATTCAGCTTATGTACAGAAGGCTCGACGAAGTGAGATTATCGATCTATGGCATTCTATGCTGGGGCATGTGGGATTCACCAGGCTGACGGTTATGATGGATCATCAATGGTGAGGGGACTTCCTCAGCAAGATGTCTAAACTGATGTTGTGTGTACGAGCTGTTATTTTGGCAATGCTCATCGACAACCATACACTAAATAAAATTATCAAGCTAAGAGGTCGTTGAAGATTATCCATTTAGATGTATTTCGCCCAATAAAATAACACTAAGTCCGAGGCATGAGGTACATTCTTACTTTTATTGATGACTATTCAAGGTACATGTAGATGTATCTAATGAAGGAAAAATCAGAGGTCTTTGAAAAGTTTACAGAATTCCCAACAAAGATCAAGAGGGAGTTCGGGTAGAAGTTTTGGTGCTTATATATTGACAATGGAGGAGAGTACACATCGAAGGAATTCTCAGCCTACCAGAAGAAGGCTAGCATATAATGCAAGCTGACCTGTCCCCACACCCTACAACATAATGGAGTGGCTGAACGGAAGGTTCGACATCTGGTTAAAACATGCAAAAGTATGTTGAAAGCCAAAAATATCCCAGGCAGATTTTGGGGAGAGTGTATGAAGAAAGTATTATAAATCATCAATTAGCTTCCAAGATTCATCTCACCATACGAAAGACTCTAGAAGATCAAACTCATTGTAAATTGTTTTAAAGTATTTGGTTGTGTTTGGTATGTATTTGTTCCAAAACATTAGCATAGTAAACTCATGACACCGAAAGGTAATGGTGGAGGTGTTGTAACCCTATAGGCAGCCGATGCTACGCATCATGGAATGTGGTGTTCAATGAAGCATCATCCCGGTGGACTTCTAAAGCTACAAAAAGTATTAGATACTGGAGACGAACAAAGACCGAATAGACTTTGGAAGGAAAGCAAGACGGACCAAACTATGAGAACGAGATACAGGACAACCCATCAATCACATCAGGAAGATAGATCTTCCAATCCATGGAGAGATAGTGTCCACAAGAAAGAGGCACCTGAGGAGGCTCGACCATGTATGCTAGAAGATGTCACAGAAGAGCCACAATTACGACTTTCAACCAAAGTATGAAGATCGAATCCAACATACATGGATGTTGCACTCACCGAGGTAAATGATGTACAAGAACTGGTTCATACGAAGAGGATCGTCAACGTGCAGAATGGCAGAAGAACATGGAGGAGACAATGTTTACGCTAGATTAGAACCAGACTTGGGATCTACTCGCTATACCGAAGGAGTCCCAGACTAGCCGCCCGAGGTTTCTCACAACCGTATGGGATCAACTATGATTCAATCCCATGTCCAAAATGACAACAGTACATGTACTGCTTTCACTAGCAACTAGCAAGTAGAGAAAATTATGGCAGATAGATCTGAAGAATGTTTTTCTTCATAGAGAAGTTGGTCGACATATATATATAGAGCAACAAAAAGGGTTTGAAACCAGGGATCGGCCAAATTACATCTACAAGTTAAAGAAGGCCTTATACATATTGAAGTAGGTATCGAGGGCCTAGAATGGAAAGATCGTTGAATTCCTACTGCAAAGTAGATACTCTGCCACACCTGTTGACTCAAGCTTGTTTGTAAAAACCAGTGATGATAAATTATGCATTATACTTATCTGTGTTGATGATCTGAATATTATAGGGGATGACACATAGGAAAACTACCACATAAAAAAAAATATGTTGAACAGATTTTAGATGAAGGAGCTCGGGGAAATCAAACATTTTCTATGATTCGAAATTGATCAAGTTAAGGAAGGACCTTTCTTGTGTAAACAGAAGTACACTAGAGACCTATTGTAGAATTTTGGTATGGTCGATCAGCCAATCATGGCACCAATGGAGGCAAATGTAAGGCTAAGTGCATATGAAGGAGAAAAACCAAAGAACCTAGCCATGTATAGACAAATTATCGACAATTTTATCTACTTGACATTGACTAAGCTTGACATCACACATGCAGTCATAGTATTTAGCTGATTCATGCATAATCCAAAGAAACCTCATTTGGAGGACGTACGAAAAATCTTGCAGTACATGAAAGGTACCGCTGACTACAAATTGTTATATAAACAGGGACAATACTGAGTCAATCAGATACTGTGATGCTGACTTTGCTGGCGGTAAACAACTTGCCGATCTACTACTGGGTATTCCTTCAACCAGGGGTCAGCAACAATCTCTTAGTGCAATAAGAGACAACCCACCGTCTCTTTGTCGACACCGAAGTAAAATATATATCCGCAGCAATGGCTGCACAAGAATTCACTTGGCTAACGGAAAACTTGCATCAACAAGTGGAAAAACCAATGTCACTGTTATATGACAATTTATGAACTTTTCGACTGGCTGAAACCCCATTTTTCAAGCAAGGACCAAACATATTGAGGGACATCATCATTACATGCAGAAAAAGGTCCTGACTGAATTGGCATCACGATAAAAGAACAGACATATTTACCAAAGGACTTTATATCAAAAAATTTGTTCATCATATAAAACAACTTGGAATGGTAAGAGGATCAACTATCGGAGCAAGCAGGTGTTGAGGGGGAGAACTGTATAAAAAAAAATGCAGTTCCTCCTCTCTCTCTTTACAACAATCTAAAAAGGAGGCAGTCATCTGATTCTAGAAAGTCACCCTTTTACTTAGTGAGGAAAGAATGTAACGCGGTGGTCTATATGGGCTCATCGAGAACCATATGAAAAGGCGGTTTGAAGATTTATAAATAGGGGCTTGTGTCGCTTAACGTGTATGGAATTGTTTTTGCCAGACCAAAGGTAATACAATATGGATGGGTATTAGTTTGGCAACAACCAATGTAGGAGTGGGGCATGGGCAAGTAGTTGAGTGGTAGAGAGAATATGAAGGAGAAGATTTTCTTTATTTTTACGCCCTATGCTTTCACTAGGAATATGTCTCTTCCTTAATTGAGGCTTAATTTAGACAAAATAGATATGTCACCCCAATTGTTCAATTCAACACATTGTGGTTTTCATTCTCGCTTATACCACCTCACTAACAGAATCAAAAAATTAATTCCAAATTTTTTAAAAAAAAAACGGGTAGGGGCCTGTCACCCCCACTAGATTACCCAGAGAAAAAAAATAAATAAATCCTCCTAAAGCTACTACTTCAAAGAGATTTGATCTCCATCTCTATCTTAAATCATTTTATAATTGGAATATATTGGATCCTGATTCCATAATCCAAATTTCCTATCCGAACTTGACTAGGATTTCTTCTGAATTTCCTCATTCTAATACTTCTCCTAATTTGAATACATTTCATTGTCAAATTAATCCCAAACTCAGTAGGACTAGACTAATCTCTCTCTCTCTCTCTCTCAAATCAGTGCAAATTTAATAGGCAACTCCCAGTTCCATTAGGAAGTTTTCCTCCCACAAGGGATAGATGCCCTTCATAAACCAACAACTACGTGCTCTTGAGTTACCATTATTATTACATTTTAACATCTTATTAGTAACATCTAGTATTAAATCATCATTATAATGGATTAAATACAGCACAAAGAAGTACAATCATAATAATTTTCATTTCTCATTGAGATAAATAGCATTTGCTAGAGTCTTAAATTATGAAATCCAGTTGTGACCGCTAGATCGGCCTAAATTCAATCTGTATAGTTGAGCTTACACTATTCCATTACGACTTGAGCTGACAGGATCTTTTTCCCATATATAAATTTTGGGGAACCGCCCAAGACCCATCATCTCTCAACTCAGTCCTAACATATTCCTATCCAAACTGACACGATTGAAAGTAGCTAAATTCTTTCCACTATTCAAGACTTTCACTATTGATGCCCTATATTCTCGTCTCCTATGATTATTTGAAAGGGAATTTCTTGGAGGTGCAAACTTTCATGAAGTTTCCAGCTTTAAAATTATTTTGTAGTTCTACTCTTTTTCATAGGTTTATTGAGTCATTTTTCATCAATTGTTAACATTTGATACATCCCCAAACGAAACAAGAATAGACGATTGAAAGAAAAGATTCGCTGAAGTTCCCTTTGCTTGTGTTTGTCGTGTTGCCTTAAACGTATTTACCTTAAAATATAATCTTCAGGTGTCTTTATTGACTTTATTTATTTATTCCCCCATAAATAATTAATGTTTCTCCATATATTATTGAGAGGATATATTAAACAACGTTCCCGACAAGGATTCCACAGGAATATGTCCATACCTTTGGTAATACTAAAATACCAAATTTAGAAAACGAATTATAGAATTATTTTCTATTATATTGGATGCTATTGGTTAGTGCAATCCACCTTAATGATGATTATTAACGGAGTCTATATATAGTAAGGCGCACCTGACGAAAAATGACAAAAAAACAAAAAACCTTATAACCATCTTTGTCGCCATAACCTGACACATACCAACTCAACTGCTCACAGTGTGGTAAGGTAGAGAGAGAGAAGTAGAGAGATTAAAATACATTCAAGGCCAAGGACTCGGCCTTGGCCCAAGCGGAGTTACTCGGCCAAGTCATTCCGGCTCAGCCAAGTAGAGAGCATTAAACGTTAAAAAGGGAGAGAAAAAAAAAAAGGAAAAATATAGAATGAGACCATTTACCTTTGGTACAAGATGATCACATTAATCTTAACCAATGGATGTAAAATTGGGAGAAGGGGATGCGATTATTCCGTTGACCAAGTTCAAAGTTCAAATGAAATTTTTTCAAAATTTGTAACACAACCAAGCAATCAAATTTCACAAAAATGGTTGTAAGCAATGGTGACCACTTTGTATCAAAGGTAAATGATCTCATTGTATATAATCCAAAAAAAAAAAAAAGATAAAAATTTAAAGGGAAAAAAATTTTATCCCTAAAAAGCAAAAGAATAAAATTAGAAGTAATGGGTGGGGTGAGGGCCTTTAGCTCACGTGCCTAGGGAAGAGCGAGGACCCTGGACACGTGGCCAAACACATGCAACGTTTCTTGTTCTCTCTCTCAACCCCAACCCCGCCCCGACCCCGACCCCGACTCCGACCCCAACCCCAACCCCAAAAACAATACTCTATCTCTCGCTCTCACACACTTGGACGTATAGTTGAGGCATGCTGCCTTCAACCTATCGATGCGATCAAGACCAGGTTGTAGCTTGATACTGGTGGTAGTAATAAGGGAATTCTCTATTGTCGTAGAACTATAGTTATCGAGAGTGGGAGAGGAAATGGTTTTGGTTCTAGGAGCGATAGCATCATATCGATGGCTACCCAATGCTTCAACGCATGGGAAGTGAGTTCCGGTGAGGGTAAAACTAGCAGATCGAGATCCCGTATGGACAGGAAGCACATTTCCAATACATCGGGATCAATATCCTTATTTAACGGGTACGTGTTCCATGTAAAATAGGATCATGTTCTCATACTTATTAGGATCGCGCTCCCATCGACAACAAGATCGCACCGCCATCTAAGAATGACAGCGTTCGTATTTGAAATAGGTTGAGCTTCATTCAAGGAACGATCACATTCTGTGCATGATTAATCTGCACACCCATCGCAAAACTCCACTTGAAAATTTTGCTTAAAATTTAATTATTTTATTTAAGAAGTTTCTTTTAGGAAGTTCTGAGAACGTAGAGATGGAATTCCGAGAACATAGGGATCGTGCGCCTAAAATTATGGGAGCGGAGATCTACTTTATTCAGGAACAAGATCTACACTTTTAAGGAATGTGTTCCACGCAATAGTGGGATCGAGATCCTTTATGCATGGGATAGAGAATCTTATAAATAAGAGTCAGCTCCTGAAAAATTTAAAACGAGTCCAATCGAGATGCCAGTCATGGAACACTGAAGCTGGCTTTCGGAGCGAAAGTGCCATCCTTGTTGGGCACTATTGATAACTACGGTTAGAACCATTTTGGGAACATAGGGAAATAGGGAGTTGTGGAAGAATCTTGCACCATTAGCAACTCATCTAAGCCTAAAATATACGCTGAGAATGGGCTTGAGTGCTTTTCTTTAATCGAACTGGGAAACACAACAATGAATCGTGGTGGCAGCAGGTCGGGTCGCGTGTGGGTCCGGACCCTGACCCTGACCGAAACCTAGATCTGAAGTTATTGGACCCAAACCTAGATCCTACAGAAAGCAACACGCGGTTGCTCCTGTCTCACTCGTTCCTTCTTTCACACTATCTTTCTAGAATAATCCAAAAAAATGGAGGCGGCCATCTAATTCTAGAAATGACATTTTTATTTAGTAAGGAAGGAAGGAATAGTGTGAAAATTAAAAAAAGGCTTTATATGGATTGAAACAATCCCCTAGGGCATGGTATGCACAATTGAGTTATGCTCTCACTCATGTGGGTTTTAAAAAAGTAGTGTTGTTTCCTTTATGTTTGTAAAGAAAACAAGTAAGGAAACTATCGTTGTTTCATTTATGTTGATGACATTGTCATCACAATAAATGACCAATAGGGAATTTCAAAATTAAAGGCACATCTTCATAATAAATTTGACATTAAGGATCTTGTCCAATTAAAATATTTTCTTGGAATAAAAGTGGCTTACTCGAAAAAAAAGGCTTTTAATTTCTCAAAGAAAATATGTTCTCGATTTACTTAAAGAAACTGGAAAATAAGGGGTCAAACCTATTTATTCGTCAGTAGATAACAATCAGAAATTAAATTCTTTTGATGGGGAACGCCTTCAAGATGTTGGTCAATATCAAAGGCTTGTCGAGAAACATATTTACCTAACTATAACAAGGCCCGATATTATGTATACGGTTAGTCTACTCAGCCAATATATGCAAGCTCCACGGACTTGCCATACGGAAGCTGTTGCAAGGATTTTGAAGTATCTCAAAGCTCCACCTGGAAGAGGAATATGAATGAAGCCAAATGGAAATGTTGATATTGAGGGATACTCTGATACAGATTGGGCAGGTAGTCCTTCTAATAAAAGGTCTACCATAGGATATTGTACTACTATTGGAGGTAATCTTGTCACATGGAAAAGAAAAAAACATAATGTTGTGGCACGATCAAATGCTGAGGCAGAATATCGGGCCATGGCATAAACAACAAGCAAATTAATTTGGCTTAAACATCTTCTTCAAGATATGGGGTTGAAAACTCAGCTTCCAATAAAAATGTTTTGTGACAATCAGGCAGCCATGCATATTGCCTCAAATCCTGTCTACCATGAACTAACCAAACACATAGTGGTTGATTGTCATTTTGTTCGAGAAAAGGTTCAAGTAAATATCATTTGTATACCATTCATTAGAAGCCATGATCAGCGTGCAAACATATTTACCAAAGCTCTTGCAAAGAAATAGTTCGCCAAATTTTGACCAAGTTGGGCTCAATAGATATATTCGCACCAACTTGAGGGGGAGTGTTGAAAGTTGGCCATAGCTTTATGGATGGTTACAGCTAAAAACCATAATCATCTATCTTTGTGGAGTCTCTCCCGGTTAGTTCACCGTGTTGAGCTACTTTTATAGGATTATGATATGGTATATCATTGTGTGTGTGTGTGTGTGTGTGTGTGTGTGTATGTGTGTGTGTGTGTGTGTGTGTGTATATATATATATATATATATATATATATATATATATATATATATATATATATATATATATATATATATATATATATATATATATATATATATATATATATATATATATATATGGTGCAGCCCATGTAATCGAAACAAGAAAACAAAAATAAAAAAATAGTGACTTTCTACTTCCGTGGATGTAGTCATCCTGTCGAACCATGTATATGCTCGTTCATTTGATTTATATTTTTTTCAAGGGCCAATAACTGGACTCTATTTATGTAACGTCTACAAATTCAGCTTCTGTACAGAAGGCACGATGAAGTGAGACTATCGATCTATGGCATTCGATGCTGGGGCATGTGGGATTCACCAGGCTGACGGTTATGATGGATGATCAATGGTGAGGGGACTTCCTCAGATAGATGTCTAAACTGATGTTGTGTGTACGAGCTGTTATTTTGGCAATGCTCATCGACAACCATACACTAAATCAAATTATAGAGCTAAGAGGTCGTTGAAGATTATCCATTTCGTAAAGTAACACTAAGTCCGAGGCATGAGGTACATTCTTACTTTTATTGATGACTATTCAAGGTACATGTAGATGTATCTAATGAACGAAAAATCAGAGGTCTTTGAAAAGTTTAGAGAATTCCCAACAAAGATCAAGGGGGAGTTCGAGTAGAAGTTTTGGTGCTTATACATTGACAATGGAGGAGAGTACACATCGAAGGAATTCTCAGCCTACCAGAAGAAGGCTAGCATATAATGCAAGCTAACCTGTCCCCACACCTTACAACATAATGGAGTGGCTGAACGGAAGGTTCGGCACCTGGTTAAAACATGCAAAAGTATGTTGAAAGCCAAAAATATCCCAGGCAGATTTTGGGGAGAGTGTATGAAGAAAGTATTATAAATCATCAATTGGCTTCCAAGATTCATCTCACCATACGAAAGACTCTAGAAGACCAAACTCATTATAAATTATTTTAAAGTATTTGGTGGTGTTTGGAATGTATTTGTTCCAAAACATTAGCATAGTAAACTCATGACACCGAAAGGTAATGGTGGAGGTGTTGTAACCCGATAGGCAGCCGATGCTACGCATCATGGAATGTGGTGTTCAATGAAGCATCATCACGGTGGACGTCGAAAGCTACAAAAAGTATTAGATACTGGAGACGAACAAAGACCGAATAGACTTTGGAAGGAAAGCATGACGGACCAAACTATGAGAACGAGATACAGGACAACCGGTTAATCACATCAGGGAGATAGATTTTCCAGTCCATGGAGAGATAGTGTCCACCAGACAGAGACACCTGAGGAGGCTCGACCATGTATGCTAGAAGATGTCATAGAAGAGCCACAATTACGACTTTCAACCAAAGTATGAAGATCGAATCCAAAATACATGAATGTTGCACTCGCCGAGGTAAATGATGTACAAGAATTGGTTTCAGACGAAGAGGATCGTCAACGTGCAGAATGGCAGAAGATCATGGAGGAAAAAATGTTCACGCTAGATTAGAACCAGACTTGGGATCTCGTCCCTATACCGAAGGAGTCCCAGACTAGTCGCCCGAGGTTTTTCACAACCATATGGGATCGACTATGATTCAATCCCATGTCAAAAATGACAACAGTACATGTACTACTTTCACTAGCAACCAGCAAGTAGAGAAAATTATGGCAGATAGATCTGAAGAACGTTTTTCTTCAAAGAGAAGTTGGTCGACATATATATATAGAGCAACCAAAAGGGTTTGAAACCAAGGATCGGCCAAATTACATCAACAATTTAAAGAAGGCCTTATACATAATGAAGTAGGTATCGAGGGCCTAGAATGGCAAGATCGTTGAATTCCTACTGCAAAATAGATATACTGCCACATTTGTTGACTCAAGCTTGTTTGTAAAAACCAGAGATGATAAATTATACATTATACTTATCTGTGTTGATGATCTGAATATTATAGAGGATGACACTTAGGAAAACTACCACATAAAGAAAAATATGTTGATCAGATTTCAGATGAAGGAGCTCGGGGAAATCAAACATTTTCTATGACTCGAAATTATCAAGTTAAGGAAGGACCTTTCTTGTGTCAACAGAAGTACACTAGAGACCTATTGTAGAATTTTGGTATGGTTGACCAGCCAATCATGGCACCAATGGAGGCAAATGTAAGGCTAAGTGCATATGAAGGAGAAGATCTAAAGAACCTAGCCATGTACAGACAAATTATCTGCAATTTTATCTACTTGACATTGACTAAGCTTGACATCGCACATGCAGTCACAGTATTTAGTTGATTCATGCATAATCCAAAGAAACCTCATTTGGAGGCCGTATGCAGAATCTTGCGGTACATGAAAAGTACCGCTGACTACAAATTGTTTAAACAGGGACAATACGAGTCAATCAGATACTGTGATGCCGACTTTGGCTACAATTTTTTTAAACAGGGACAATACGAGTCAATCAGATACTGTGATGCTGACTTTGACTACAAATTTTTTAAATAGGGACAATACGAGTCAATCAGATACTACGATGCTGACTTTGCTGGCGGTAAACAACTTGCCGATCTACTACTGGGTATTCCTTCAGCCAGGGGTCAGCAACAATCTCTTGGTGCAATAAGAGACAACCCACCGTCTCTTTGTCGACACCGAAGTAAAATATATATCCGCAGCAATGGCTGCACAAGAATTCACTTGGCTAACGGAAAACTTGCATCAACAAGTGGAGAAACCAATGTCACTGTTATATGACAATTTATGAACTTTTCGACTGGCTGAAACCCCATTTTTCAAGCAAGGACCAAACATATTGAGGGACATCATCATTACATGCAGAAAAAGGTCCTGAATGAATTGGCATCACGATAAAAGAACATACATATTTACCAAAGGACTTTATATCAAAAAATTTGTTCATCATATAAAACAACTTGGAATGGTAAGAGGATCAACTATCGGAGCAAGCCAGTGTTGAGGGGGAGAACTGTATAAAAAAAAACGCAGTTCCTCCTCTCTCTCATTCTCTCTCTCTCTCTCTCTCTCTCTCTCTCTCTCTCTCTCTCTCTCTCTCTCTCTCTCTCTCTCTCTCTCTCTCTCTCTCTCTCTCTCTCTCTCTCTCTCTCTCTCTCTCTCTCTCTCTCTCTCTCTCTCTCTCTCTCTCTCTCTCTCTCTCTCTCTCTCTCTCTCTACAATAATCTAAAAAGGAGGCAGTCATCTGATTCTAGAAAATCACACTTTTACTTAGTAAGGAAAGAATGTAACGCGGTGGTCTATATGGGCTCACCGAGAACCATATGAAAGGGCGGTTTAAAGATTTATAAATAGGGGCTTGTGTCTCATAACGTTTATGGAAAATTTTTTGCGAGACCAAATGTAATACAATATGTAAGGGTATTAGTTTGGCAACAACCATTGTAGGAGTGGGGCATGGGCATGTAGTTGAGCGTTAGAGAGAATATAAAGGAGAAGATTTTCTTTATTTTTCAATGCCCTATGTTTTCACTAGGAATATGTCCCTTCCTTAATTGAGGCTTAATTTAGACAAAATAGATATGTCACCCCAATTGTTCAATTGAACACATTGTGGTTTTCAGTCTCGCTTATACCACCTCACTAACACAATCAAAAAATTAATTCTAAATTTTTTTAAAAAAAAACGGGTAGGGTCTTGTCACCCCCACTAGATTACCCGAAGAAAAAAAATAAATAAATCCTCCTAAAGCTACTACTTCAAAGAGATTTCATCTCCATCTCTATCTTAAATCATTTTCTAATTGGAATATATTGTATCCTGATTCCAACATCCAAATTTCCTATCCGAACTTGACTAGGATTTCTTCTGAATTTCCTCATTCTAATACTTCTCCTAATTTGAATACATTTCATTGTCAAATTAATCCCAAACTCAGTAGGACTAGACTAATCTCTCTCTCTCTCTCTCTCAAATCAGTGCAAATTTAATAGGCAACTCCAAGTTCCATTAGGAAGTTTTCCTCCCACAAGGGATAGACACCCTTCATGAACCAACAACTATGTGCTCTTGAGTTACCATTATTATTACATTTTAACAACTTATTAGTAACATCTAGTATTAAATCATCACTATAATGGATTAAGTACAGCACAAAGAAGTACAATCATAATAATTTGCTTTTCTCATTGAGTTAAATAGCATTTGCTAGAGTCTTAGGTGTAAAAGAAACTTCAAACTTAGATCCAAGAAAGAAATATGGAACCTAAATATCAATGTCAATGGGTTGGAAGAGCAAGGATGTGAAATGATCAAGTGTTGTACATCCGGTAGCACCGAAGCCATCTCCATATTGGTAAATGAACTCAAAGCCCCTTGTAAAGTTTAAAGTTTCTCTGATGATGGTCTTTGGAAGTGGAGATGGAGTGAGCCATTCTTCATGATGTTGCTTCCACAAATCATTGACTAAATTTCTTATATGCTCCCTCGCTTGCTCCTCTGATGCGCCAGTTTCTTGCACATAGCATTGCACGGATTCAAGTAGGTCTCCTCTTTTAAGTTCATCCTGCATGCACATCAACAACACAATTCATGTTATCAGATAAAAATAAAAATGAATTTGAGTAGTGTATGAGAAATTTTTTCTGTTAAGTTACCACTCTTGCATTTACTTAATAAAAGGGAACAATGTTCAATCAAACTTCTTAAGCAACTGTCTTGCACGTACCTTACTAGTTCCCATATCATTGATAAGTCGTTGAATCGTGGAAGAACACCAGACGAGCTTTGGACCTTGTTCTAAACAACCAACAACTTCCGGTGCAATCTTCTCACCAGAGAGAAAGCAACCATTAATTGTAAGAAGCGGACCAGCTATTAAAATATAGGCATTCCTTAAGTATTCATCTAGTGTTGGTTTGTACCCACTATGAAACCACTTTGCTTCCTTCAAGTATACCTTGCAAAGACCAGCCCACTATAACAAGAGAAATACTGCTAAATCATACATAACTAAATGATACAGTGACTAGGGAGTAGAAGTGGGGCACATATGATTAGGGGCGCGGATGCCTCAACATAAGCCCCACCCTACACTCCTACCTCCGCCGTTAACATGTCAAAAAAAAGAAAAAAGAACAAAAAAGAGGATACAATGACTAATTTAAATACGAAATGCATACCGCCTTGCTGAGGGATCCTATGATACAACAACCCTGCTTCTTTAGGGTATCATAAGCCATATGATTCATGGTATTGAACAAGGCCATGTAAACAAGTTTCATGTATCCGGGAAGTGGTTCCATGTCTTTGAGATCCCACCTAGCAATTCAATTACACATGAGTAAGTTCTCGAACACAAGGTCCATATTGTTGGCTTTTTCTTCCATTTCATTGTTGATATCAATGGTTTAAAAAACAGATCGGTGACCCGGATAGGGCCTCTAAAAAACCGATCCGGATCGGCGAATCGGCGATCCGGAAATAGGGAATCGGGTGAAACGGTCAGAATAAAGCTTAAAAAAAATCCGAAAAAATTATTAAAATTCATTATAAATATTTTTTTTTAGGAATTCAATAAGAAATGAGGGTACTCCATTAAGAATTCTCATGTTTTTGAATGAATATGCGAATATTGATATGTTCTTTCCCTGCATGAACCGCCATTCAGCATTTAATTTACATCACACAAAAGGATAAACATATAATTATCATGGAATAAGTATATCAACATACATGGACTACAATAAAGCATAAAATTAGTAACATATGATCTAAAAATAAAATGATAGACGACGTTATTGTTCTTCTTGGTCACGCTGGTGCCATTGATTGAATTCGTTTAACAATTCATTGATTCGATCTAAAAATGAATCATCGATATTAGCAGGCGTCTGACTATTCCCAAATCTCTGAGTGTTAGTGTTTTGTTGTGTTCCCAATCTAAAATCCCCGAAGATTGTCCATCCTTCATGCTCACCTGCACTGTCGTGCTCATCATCATCATCTCTCTCATTTTCTCTTTGAATAATATGGATTAAAAAAAAAAAATAACAAATTTTCACAAAAATCGATCATGGATTAAAAAAAAAAATCACAAATTTTCAAAAAATTCTATCATGGATTACAAAAAAAAATTTGATCATGGATTAAAAAAAAAAATCACAAATTTTCAAAAAATTCTATCATGATTACAAAAAAAATTCGATCATGGATTAAAAAAAAAAAAATCCCAAATTTTCAAAAAATTCAATCATGGATTACAAAAAATTTGATCATGGATTACATAAACTTCGATCATGGATTACATAAAATTCGATCATGGATTACAAAAAAAAACAAACAAACAAAAACAAAAAATTCAATCATGGATTACAAAAAAAGAAAAAAACAATTCAATCATGGATTACAAAAAATTCAATCATGGATTACAAAAAACTCTATCATGGGTTACAAAAAAAGCAAAAAACAAAAAATTCGATCATGGATTACAAAAAAAAAAACAAACATTTCGATCATGGATTACAAAAAAAAAACAAACATTTCGATCATGTATACAAAACATTCGATCATGGATTACAAAAAATTCTATCATGGGCTACAAAAAATTCGATCATGGATTGCAAGAAAAAAAAAACAAACATTTCGATCATGGATTACAAAAAATTCTATCATGGGTTACAAAAAAAAGAAAAAAACAAAAAATTCGATCATGGATTACAAAAAAAAAAAAACAATTCGATCATGGATTACAAAAAAATCGATCAAGAATTACAAAAAAATCTATCATGGATTACAAAAAATAAAAAAATAAAAAAAAAAAAATAAATAAATAAATAATAAAAATAAATAAATAAATAAATAAATAAATAAAAATAAAAATAAAAATTCCGTACGGGACTCGCCGATTCACTGTACTGACTCGCCGATTCCGTACAGTGAATCAGCGATTCACTGTACAGAATCGTCCGGTTCTTTCTAAAACTGGACGATTCCCCGTTTTTTTCACCAATTCGATCCATTCATGGCGATTCCCGAGTTAAACCGAGCGAGTTCGGTTCGACTCGGCGTTTTTTTAAACACTGGTTGATATGGTCTTCTGCATCCACAGTTATGTTTGTCACATTTTAATAAATAGCAGTGCATCTTAAACTCTCATGCCCTCCATGGAAAATTACTGCATGACAGTGGGGGAATTTTATAATATAGAAACTACGTCTAATTTAGACCCCAAAGTTTTTAGTAGCAAAAACAAGTATGTTATGTCCAAACCATCTGTGTGATAGAATGGTAAATGTGATTCATGTCATATTAGAAGTGAGTATTTACTACCAATTTGGTTGCAAAAACCGTTCTCTAAAGGAAACACAAAAAAATGAATGCCATTAAAACATAAGAAATTTAATTTTACATCATATTTAATAATGAGTAAATAATTAATAGGGAAATTATCGCTAATATACTTTTATTTTAGTAAAATCAGAAAGAAAAAAAAAAAAACCTAACTTTTCAAAACCTCCCCTACACCCCTTCTCACAAATATCGGCTTTTTGTTTTTACCAAAATGACCTTCACAGTAGTCTTTTTACCGTAATAAATTTTAAGCTTTATAGTAATTAAAACATCGTAAAAAATTTAAAGAGAATTATGGTAATTTAATTAGCGCAATGTGTGGGGAAGTCTTTACGGTATTCGTATTACCGTAATACTTTCCGGGTCAATTTCAAACCCCTATTGTCTAAAAAACTTCAAATCGAAGTTAATATTAGGGCTATCTCTCTCTTCCCTTCACGGTAGACTTCGTAGGAGCAGTATTTTTCAAAAAATCCATGATCTCATGGGAGCACGATGTGGATCTACTCCCTCGCTCAAAACCACCTATTTAAGTATGTTTTTGTTCTAAAATTTTGAGAACCATATAAAAATTACTAAATTATTTTTGAAAGAATTAAATTGTGAGTTCTATGACACTTAAATTTAGCTCTTTGAAAATTGGATAGTTCTATTCAATCTTGAAGTGTTAGGTTTTTATAATATACAGAAGAATTTACTTGAAAATTTTGTTTTGCTGAAATTATTCTATAAGTAGTGGAGATTATATCCTAAAAATTTGAGATTTGAAAATACTGCTAGCATAGATTTTTGTTGAGGGAGTAAATAGATAGTAGACTCCCAATAGAGTAGAAAATCTTTTTTTGTTCTTTTAATGAGAAGTGGATAATATTACGGTCATTAAATTACCGTACTACTACTTTAAGGTATTACGGTATTTTAATTACTGTAATACTCCTTCAACTTATTACAGTATTTAAATTACCGTAATGTTTTTTACGGTAAAAAGACTACCATAAAGGTTATTTTGATCTAAAAAAAAGCCTAAAATCGTGAGAAAGGGTGTAGGTAAGGTTTTGAAATTTTGGGTTTTTTTTTTAAATATAGTAAAATATAGGTATATTAGTGATAATTTCTCTAATTAATTATATAAAAAATCTTATTTTTTGGGTATTCAAAAAATATTAATTTCAATTATTAGTTATACCACTATATTGTTATTGAACACACAAATACACACACATACAAAATATTTACATAAATATAGCCATAGTATGTCTAATTATTATTATCACTTTCTAGTTGTACAGAAAAAATTACTAATAATATTATGAAAATAATAGTATAAATTATGTTATTGTCAGGTTCATTCAAAGTAATGTAATTTAGTTACCATGAATTTTATGAATTTATAAATTATATTTTAACTTGTAATTTTTGTAGAATGAAAATATCTTTAAGTTTTTTTTGAAGGGGCACATCATTTTGTTTTATATTATGACACTTGAAATTTAGCTATAAAAAATAATTGTTCATTTTCAATATTCTTGAATTATTTAAGGGCATTTATGTCTTTTATTATTATAAAAAATTCAAACGTATTTTAGTCCATTGATTATTTTAGCTTAATTATTCAAGTTATTTTTATGGATGTCAAGTTGAATATAAGAAGAGAGAGGGACGTCCAGCCTCAGGATGTTTAGTTTTTGAGATATCTGGGAGAGTAAAAAGAAAGGGAAAGGTTTATATACTTTTCCTAGAGCATAGAAGAATTATGCTTCCCCATCATTCAACCGTCCAATTTTGATCAAGTGAGCCACTCATCATTTGATCTTAGATTTAACATCTTAGAGTATTTTATTTTTATTTTTTAATTAAATTGCATGAATATCAAATTAGTACGTATCATCTAATCATTGGGGCACAACTACAAGAAATACAAAATATAATTTTTTAATTAAACGTAATACCCAAAATACCCTTTGAAACTTTCAGGGGTATTTTGGGTATTTTATTTTATTGAGAATACTTTTTATAGTTTTTAGAAATGTGATTTTAATAGAGGATTGGATGCCCAAAATTTGGTGTAAAAATATTTTATAAAAAAAGTTAAAAATAACATAGTATAGAGACATGACATTATGATTGGACCATCTTAACCCTCAATTCAGAATAGACGGCTGGATTAAGAGAAATATATAAGTTTTATGTTGTACGGGAAGCATATGAAGCTTGCCCAAAACGAAAATCCTAGACATGTTAGCCTTAATCATTTGACTGAATGCTTAGTAGCACCTCGTATGGTGCCTCTCATTTTTCAATTTCTTTTTCTCCTTTCCCCTCTACTCTCTTCGTCCCCTTCCTTCCATTCTCTTTGTTTAAATTTTTTTTCTCTTTTTTTTCCTTCTTCCCTCCTGTTTTCTGAATTCATTTGCCGTCTCTTTTTTTATGGTTCTAAGTTTTTAGTACTGGGAAAACGTTTATGTGTGACTCCAACTTCTTAGGCAGACGATCTGAAATGAAAGGTTATGATTATTTATACCACAATATCACATAAAGCACTGTTTTACTTTTCATTTTTTTACCAAAAATATTTTTTTTTATTTTTATCATGTGTGTCCCTGTCAGATCTAAGCATGCCCCAAATTTTACATCAAACATATTTGTAAAAAAAAAAAAAGAGTCATCTCATAAAGTTCTTATGGTTAAGAGTTAGCTTATGGCATTGTGACTCAAGGCATCTCAATCATCTACTCACATCTGACGGCTGAGACTAGGGTCACATATACTATATATATGTGGCTGGGGTCATGTAGAAAGCTTCCCTCTTTATTATGACCAAGGACTAGATAATACATTTTTAGAATATTTAAATAAACATAAGAATAGAGCTCCAATTTAATTGGTTAACGCTTGATAATTTGCATCCCTACATCCTAGGCTTGATTGCTACCAAGGATAGGGATCCTCTCCCCACTAACTCCCTAAAAAAAAAAAAAAATATTGCGAAGAAACAAAAGTTAATGAAAAAAATCTGAAAGTATAGAATAAAAATATTTTCATTTTCATTGAATTAGATTTTAAATTGGTGATACTCGTAGTTGGGATGTAATCCTTTGAACTGTTTGCAAACCCTAATCACATTGCCCAAACACTTCCTTAAGATCTGATTGGTGTAAAGATTGGACCATGTTGAAATTCAGCTTTGCAAGTTGAAGTAGAACTGGGCTTCTTTCTTTTTGCCCTTCATAGGCATGGATGTAACATCTCGCTTCCATTCAAAAATCCCTCCGAAAACGAGGAAATTGTAGGGCATGCTGCACTTCCCCTCTGAGCCATGGTTCCATGCTGTTCATCTTAGCCTTCAAATGCTTGGAAGTGAAGGCCTTAGCTTCATCTAATAACTCTTCTCCTGGTAAAGCAATACATGAAGCTTCAAACAAGCTTAACATACCCTTCACATCTCCACTTACTTTGGTAATAAAACTGCCATCTCCATCTTTGAAGGCATTGAATACATCTGTTCATCACAATCATATACTGTAAATTTGAAAAATTCATACATGAGCTCCCTTGTGCTTAAGAAATACATATGGGCATTGAATACATCTGTTCATCACAATCATATACTGTAAATTTGAAAAATTCATACATGAGCTCCCTTGTGCTTAAGAAATACATATGTTTACGAGGGTCAAAGAAATTGGGAGGTATTAGAAAGCTTTTCTTGTCTTATGTCTCTATAGGGTTCCTCAAAAAAAATATGGGTTCTGCGATCATCAGCCTCACGGTACTACCCTCTCAAATCTCGGCTTCGCTTTCTTCCTTGCTCCAATTTCTATTTGCTTTCAGGCCGTTGAAATAAACTCTTTTAATTTCGTGTCTTAGTGGAAATCTTGTTTCCTTATGCAGTTGATGCAAACCGTCCGTTTGGTGAATGGTTAAAATCTTCAAAGAGTTCAATGTCATTATTTTTCCACTTTTCTAGGGAAATTATTGGTGGATAAACCAGAGATGCTTTTCAGTCTTCCAAATAGAAAAAAATCAGCAAAAGTAGTCTCTTCTTTTTTTTTTCTTTTTTTTTTTTAATGGATTTACGTACAGTTCTACATTTGTCAACTTATAACGGCTAGTTATAGAAATTTAGGGAACTACACCTAAAATTTGAACTACTTAACATTTTAGCTCTTGGTGTATTGATTGTATTCAATAAATTTCAAAACCCACTTTAACACATCATTTGATGGATTAGTGGGTATTTTATCAAAAGAATGATGGGATATTTAAAAATAGATAAAAAAGAATCAGTAACATATTAAATAATTCAAATCGTTTGATAAATTTCCCTATTAATTATAACTCGCTTTGTGCCATGCTTGAGAACCCAAATAGTTAGGGAAAAAAAGGTGATGATTTGTCACGCTTTACAAACACCAAAAGTATGGTTTGGGTGGGGACGGAAAAAAAAGAGAGAAAGGGGTGTGCCTGCGGAAACATTGTATCCATGTTCTCTCAGCAATCGAAAGTGAAGGGCCGCAGCATGAAGATATTTGCATGAGGACCCTACCAAGTTATAGGCATAAATGGTATCAAGGGCCGTTTTGATCTGGTCCTCAAATAGGTAGCCAATTCCAAGCCGTTCGATGGTGTTGATGAGCTCCATCAGAGCCATTGGTTTGTCGGTGGCTTTGAAAAGAAGTATGGCTTGGTACTTTAGCTCCTCGGCTCGGTTCTTATGCTACTCACCCTGCAAGTCACCGAAATTACTAGCCCAAATCAGCCGGAATTTCAAATCATTTTTTCATTAAATAATAATAAATTATTATCTTAATTAAAAAATATATATATAAAGAGACTATTTATTTTTAATACAAGAAAGTCACAATCACTCTTGTCCATCAGATTTCAAATTAGATGGTTGTGAGTATTTCATTATTACTCAAAGTTCAAAAAATATTCTCAAATTTTGTGACATGCCCCAAGCCATACAATTTGAAATCTAACTAGGAGTAATCGTGAGCTCAATAGTCTTATAGTATACAGTCCCTAATTAAAAGCTCCACAAGTTTTTAACCGTGCGGGGAAGCAAAAAAATAAAAGAAAATATTTCCAATGGGAGCAAATAACATGTGCCACGGGCAATAACCACGTTGAAGGATTTCTTTGACAGTCTACTCCAAATGGCCAGTCCAATTGGGGCCATAAGTTTTTATCTTTCTTTTTTCCTTAACATAAGGGTGCGGTTTGTACAGAGCTTAGGCTCTTAACAATCAATTAGACCCTACCTTCAAATAGTATCGAAAATTGTGGTTTCAATAATAGAAATCTATGTGATAGCCTTAAATTATATTTTCATATTTATTTATAAAGTTTAAAGCTTCAAAAATAGTGTAAATCGACATATGTATGAAAACTTAAAAATCTTGAAAACTGTCGGTCCAAAAATGCATTACAAAATATACTATTGCCAAAACTTGAAATCCATTTTTTTCTCATGTCCATGTATCTTGATATCAAGATGATCAATTTGAAGAGATTTGGGCATCAAAATAATCTCCTCTAGTGAAACTATTGAGGTACTCTCAAATTTGATTGATTCGAACCTCGGCTATATATAAACTTTTCCCTTAACATAATGGCCAGTTCATTTAGGGCCATAAAAGTTTATCTTTCTTTTTAAATGTTAAGATGGGACCTCATAAAAAAAAACACTTCTAGACATTATGTTGGGGCACTCGATACCCACACCACCTCTATCTCTGCATAAAACCGATCCAAAAAATTATACTTTTGGTGACCACCTTATGTTCGAGCCAAGGACTCACCGTGTAGTTGCTCCTTATGGACTGGATGATGTCATAGTCCCAAAGGTTAGGCCTATAATTTGCAGAGCGTCGAGGTGTTGACGGTTCGAGAGTTGGAGGGCTCGAAGCACACCGCACCCACCGGTTCAACCTTGGTGCACCCCTGGCTAATACTGGGCTTGCCCTGGCTCGGGTGCAACCCTTCAGGGGTGAAGATAGAGAGTGAGGAAGGCTCATATCCATTGCTCTCCTATTGCCTAGCACTCACTTTTGAGCCACCACGCATCCAAAACTATCTATATATAGTAACATTTTGCATAGTGAGATGATCTCAAAACTAATAATTGAAAGCATTAAAATAGCAACATATTGTAGATTATTTTATGTACAATTCGAGGGACATTTATTTATTTTATGTACAATTCGAGGTACATTTATTTTTAGAGAGAATTTATTTTATGTACAGTTTGATTACTCAACCCGAAAAAATGGGCTTCACTTGGTCGTACTTAAACTTTAGATAATATTAAGGAATTATAAACACGAAGGGACCCTGCTTCACCTAAACTTGAAAACAACAACTCAATTATGGAGAGAATCTGATTATTGTAATCCGGTCCTTCCCTTTCACAATCCTAACTTGGAGTGTCTTCGGCTTTGTTTGGACTCTCTTTTGTTTCTTTTGTATGTAGTGATAATCAAATTGATTCAAATAGATTTTGAGAACAAAAAAAAATAAAGGAAAAAGTTCATATAGAGCCGAGGCTTTAAACAATCAAATTAAAGCTACCTCCAAAATTTCATTAGAAGAGGTTGTTTTGATACCTAAATATCCTCAAATTGATCATCTCGACATCAAGATGGATGGACATGAGAAAAGAATGGATTTCAAGTTCTGAAAATCGTGCATCTTGTAATACATTTTTGGACCGTCAATTTTTCAAGATTTTCAAGTTTTCATAGATCTGCTCAATCTACACTATTTTTGAAACTTTAAATTTTATAATTTAATATGAAAACATATTTTATGGCTATCACAAAGATTTCCAATATTGAAACTACATTTCTTGGCACTATTTAAAGGTGCACTTTACTTTGATTGTTTAGAGCCTCGGCTCTATACAAACTGCACCCAAAAATAAATATAGTTGAGTTGAACCTATCAAAGCGAGATGGTTCGACTGGCCTAAATTGATCAAATACTGATATTGACCAGTTTTTCATCTAACTCAAAATCACTTTAAAGCATATCAACCAAGGTACTAGTTGGTGGTTTGGTCTTGATGACTATGTTCTACACTCATACTACACATGCAAATACAAATATCCACAACAATCTTTACCTTTGGACAAAATAGATGATACCCCACCAAAACAGGACAATTGACTACTATGGTGCTCCCCACTTCATCTTTATATCTGTGAAAGGAAAGTATATATTGTCTACCAGGTTAACATCAAAGGTGTATATTGTAATCAGTATCTATGGGAACGGTAGGTACAATATCTTGTATTTTTATGGTAAGTCTGGATATAATATAGGTGTATGATATTTTTGTTATTGTCATATGTATTTGTCTATATAAGACAAACATGTATATTCATATTGATTAATGGACATTGACTCTCTTTAGAGAAACTTGAGACTCTCCACATGGTATCAAAGCCAGATTTATCTTATTTGTGTCCATTCCTATAAGATCGAGTCAGTTACTCAATCATGTTCTTTCCTGTATGATCGAGTATGCTATTCTATTACTCGATCATATATATCTGACTGTGAGCAGCTGAATCGATGTTGGCTCTTCCAAGTGACATTTTATTTTCTTGACTGACTTGATTATTTTCGTCTCTGGAGAAGATCTAAAGTTTTTGTCTGTTGCTCAAGCCTATTGAATTAGAGCCTTCTATTTATGAGGCTTGTTGATTTTGTCGTTGCTTGAGCTTGCCATGTTGTATTATTCCTATGTGCATGTTGATCAAGCAATATGAGCATGGCAACCACTGCCTCTATGGGTCACACTATGCACTTGAAGATTCAATTTTTCATTTCTTCAACTTAGTGTTTAAACTCCAGCTGCTCTCTCTCATAACATCTTGAGTTTGAGGGGGAGTGTGAAAGGAAAGTATATATTGTTTACCAAGTTAATATAGAAGGTGTAGGTACAATATCTTGTATTTTTATGGTAAGTTTGGGTATAATATATGTGTTTATGATTTTATTTTATTTTTTTTTATCATCTATATTTGTCTATATAAGATAAACATGTATATTCATATTGATTAATGGACACTGAGTCTCTTCAGAAAAACCTGAGACTCTTCACAATGTCCACCCAAGAGTTCATTGGTAGTATTACTTTAAGGAAATAGTTCTTATGAGTCCTAGGACTCACGTAGATTGCGTCCCCTCTTCGTGATTCATTTTTTAGATAGATTTTGACTTAATTTTTAGGTACATATAATGTCTACATGAAGATCTTTAATATGGAAAAAATAATTTTTAAATATTAAAAATGATAAAGTTTTGAAGAAAAATGTTAGATCGTTGGTTTTTATCTTTTTTGGATAGACCACCACTCTTCATCTATCGTAAAGATAGATGTGTATTTCCTTGAGGGAAGCACACTTTTGCTTACTTTAAATGGGGAATGGCTTTCCTTAGCTAATTTAACTATAAATTATAGGACTAGGTTTCTATAAGGCCTAGGCTTTATGAAAACAAAATAAAACTTCAGCTCAAATTCTTGTCCGGAAAGCACTTTTGACAAAGAAAATCTTCATAATGGCTTTAAAATCAATTTTTAACATTGACAATAAAGTTTATAACTAAAGAAATAGTACAAATACTGCGAATCTATGAACAATTATTTTTAAAGTGAAATGGACGGCATAGATAATTCTTTACAATATATGCTTGAATTACAATTTTCAATGAGTTATGAGATGAGACTTTACTTATTTGGATAGGGCTACAGCCCTATCAAACCATTTTCCATAATTATATTCTAGTGGACAATTTTTCTAATCACTAGCCTATCTTTTGGGTCCTATTTTGTGGCCTCCACCAGTAAATCACACTTCACACCCTAAATGTTATGACAAAACATAATGCATTTTTTTACATATTTCTTTTTTTTTTTGTTTTCTTTTTTAGTACCAACATATTAAATTTCAAGAAGAATTTGTGAATGAAATGTGGTTTTTCTTTTTTATTAACATTTTAGAGTTCCAAAGGAAATTTACTAACCCTGCAGACTGTATCCTCCTCTTCGCCCAATTGAATTGGGTTTTTTTACTGTTGCCTATGAGAAAACATTCTTAATGATGAAATAGATGCCTAAGACGTCTTGCTTTTTCCAGACATTTTCTTTTTCAGATATTTTATGAATGGATATCTATGAGATTGTTTTCTTATGAAAATGTGGATTTTTAGATGAATTTTTTAGTCTTTCTATGGATATTTGAATGGATGCCTAGGCATGCATGCTTTTCAATCTCTTGCTAGATGCACTAAACATGCAATTTTGTATTTGTGTGAATGGATTCTTTCTAATTACTGCATCGATGGACATTAAAGATCGCCACAATCTGATTTGGATTTTTTTTTATTTATTGTGAAGGCTATCTCAACATGAAAATATAGTCATTTGGACAAAAATTTAGTCTTCCCTTCTTTTTTTTTCTTTTTTTTCCTTCCGATTTTTGATGAGTGGATGTCCAAGATCTATCTTTTTTCTTTCTTGCTAGGTGGGTCAAAGGTGCAATTTGAATGTGTTTAAGATCTGTCTTTTTTCTTTCTTGCTGGATGGGTATTAAGTGATTCTGTTCATCACAATCTATATCATCTGTTTTGCTCTAGGTTGTTTTTTTGCCAAAATTTGGTGTATTTAATCTGCTATTGACAATTAAAGGAATGGATAGTTCACGGTGTGAGATTTATTGAAGTACTTGTTTTTAATTTTTTTAGGGAGTTTTTCATTTACTCTCTATTATCATTTTAGGGCTTGAATAATTGTTATCGGAAACCTGTGCTCTACATTTTTGCCACTTTCAATATCACTTGTTAATCTTCCAGCATGTTATCAAATACAGAAACCAAGAACTTTTTTAACTTCCCAAGAGGTTATCAAATACAGAAACCAAGAATTTTGTACAGTTACTTCTATCTTTCCAGCAAGGAGGAACTTCCAATCTTCATTAACTTGCTTCCAGTTATCAAACAGACGCTAAAGGAACAGGGTGGTTGCATCATAGGATCCCTCAACAAGGCCGTACACATTTCATACTTAAATTAGTCATTGTGTCCTGGTCTTTTTCTTTTCTTTTCTTTTCTTTTTTTGACATGATAATGGCAGTAGCGGTAGGAATGGAGGGTGGGGCATATGTTGAGGCATCCACACCCCTAACCATCTGTGCCCTACTCCCACTCTCTAATCACTGTATCCATTTAATTATGTATGATTTACCAGTATTTCTCTTGTTATAGTGGGCTGGTCTTTGCAAGGCATACTTGAAAGAAGCAAATTGGTTTCGTAGTGGGTACAAACCAACCCTAGATGAATACTTAACGAATGCCTATGCTTCAATAGTTGGTCCTCTTCTTACAATTAATGGTTACTTTCTCTCTAAAGAGAGAATTGCAAAAGAAGTAGTTGGTTGTTTAAAGCAAGGTCCAAAGCTCGTCTGGTGTTCTTCCATGATTCAAGGACTTATCAATGATATAAAAATTGTTGGGTGTGTGTGGTCATTAAGTGCCTAATGAGTGCTTGTACATGAACTTATTGATATAGTGAAATATGAATTTAGTGGGAGTGTAGTCTCATATGGACCATACTAAGCAAACAATGTTTGTTGATACTGGACTGTACTTGACATGCTAGGTCCAGCTGATTGAGAAAAATCCAAGGTACCTGGGCATAGAGATATAACTGAAGAGCGTTTAGTGGGTTAGCCCTTGATAAGGTCAAAGTATGTCCGGATGAGTGCCGAGGGACTATGTGACCCTTATGTGTGATGGAGGCCTTCAAAGACGGGGCCAAAGCCTCATCATTTGTACCATTACACGACAAGCACTTTGATAGCCATTTTCGGAAAATCGAACCATCTTTTAAGGTGACACGTGTACATGTGTGAGAGATACCCCTTGTGCATCATTGAGCTATAGATTGCATCAAGTCAATATGACATTGGTTTCGTCTCTAGGGGGATCTGAAATTCATATACTAAGACTGTGATATATTTCCCATCGGCTAGACTCTGGTGACCCATAATGATCTCCGATATAAATTGTGGGTCATGGGCAACAATGGGTCGGTTTGAGAAAGCATGTGTGGTTTGTAGTTCGCGTTTGGACATGGAGTGCCCCAGTGGATATTTATTCCTAGACCATATAAATCATTTTCCAATCAAAGTATTTAATTTTGTTTATTTTAATTATATTTGATTTTCAGAATTGTTATTAGAATTTTTTTAAATCTCTAGATATTTTTATTTATCAAATTTGGATTTATAAAAACAAATATATTGATTTTATAATGATTTAAATATTCAAATAATAATTTTGTATATTTCTAAACTACAAAAATAACTTAAATTGCATGGGAGGCCCAATGGATCTTTTGGTCCCACCATTGTATATTGGGTGGGGCTCGTTATGAGCCCAAATAGGTAGCACACCCCACTTAGAGAAACCTTCTATTTTGTGGAGATTAAGCTTTAAGCTTGAGAGATAAGTTTATGTTATTTTAAGTAAGCTTAAACTTTGAAGAAATTTTGAATGATATTTTAGTATGTATGAGATGGTTTATGCATAAAATAAGAAATGATAATATATTAATTTCTTATTTGAATTTATTGATGGAAAAATGGTTTGGAAAGTGGGGGATAATGGTCTAGCACCTTTCATATGATGTTGATGACCCATCTATGGAATGAAGAGCTCAAATCTCTTACCCCACAAGTCACCCAACATCAATGGTGAATATTCAATCCCACATAAGTGGCAAGCCAAGGAAAACCCTAAGAAACTCTAATCTTGATCAACCACTATAAAGAAGGGATTGTCTCTATCCAAAATCTCTACACATATCTTTCTATCTCCCTTTTAACCTACCAAAAGAGGCAAGCCCCACTTAGAATATCTCTTTCTTAAGAAAGTTTCTCTCTCTCTCATAAAAGCCCAAAAGGAGCACACCCCACTATCTCATCTTTGAGATATCTCTCTCTCCTACATTGTAAAAGAACCTAAGGGGTTTAGGCTATTGAGAGTTGTCATCTCTCTCATGGTGTCTCTCTTATGATCTCTCATCTGTCTTTAGACTATATGGCTATGGTAGAAAAGATAATCATCTCTCTCTCTCTCAAACTAGGTTGCTAAAGGGATTCACCTAGGGTTTGAGTTTTACGATATAAGGGGTTCATGTTCCATTGGTGTTTGTCAAAACTTGGTTTTTCGATTTATATTACAGGTTCACCATTAGATCCCGTGCCAACGGAAGGTGGTGACTCGATGTGGGGTACAAGAAGCCTAGTTGAGGTAATCTCCGGCACCCTCTTTTGTTTCTTCCATATTATATTTATTGTGTCTTTTAGTTCCTAGCATAGTTGTGTCTTTTCTTTTGTTAATGAAAAGTGAGGTTTGAATGGCTTTAAGTTCTTGAGATCCTATTGTATTCTTTTATTTTATTTTATTTGAAGTGTTTGTCTTATAAAAGGATTATTTGTGAGTAATCTAGGCCGTGAGGAAAAGAAAAAAATTGGAAAAAAAAATTATTATATACTCCGGCTAGATCACACATGTCCTTCTGTCAAGAGCTATTTGTCCTTCTATCAAGAGCTATTAAGGTACATGCAATATATTTTCTATAGAAGTTTGATTGAACATTGTTGCTTTTTATTAACTAAATGCAATAAAATAACACAACATAAGAGTGCTAACTTATACAGAAAAATTTTCTCATAGACTATTCAAATTCATTTTTATCTGAGAACATGAATTGTGTTGTTGATGTGCATATAGAATGAACTAAAAAGGTGAGCCGTACTTAAATCCATACAATGCTATATGCAAGAGAATGGCGTATCAGATGAGCAAGCGCAGGAGCACATAAGAAATTTAATCAATGATATGTGGAAGCTAATAGATTTAGAGAAGATGAAGAGCTCAGAAACAGTTTAGAGAGAAACAATCTCGATAAATTCCCATTACTTTGGAATGAAACTCTTAAAAGGATTTATATACAAATATATATATTTAGTGTAGACCACATTATCCTTACACAAATATATAATGACAATAAAGTACAACTAAAAATTATACACACATTATTACTCCACCCCCCCCCCCCCGCCCCCCTTAAACTGATGCAGACACGAGTAAAGCATTAGCTTGTCCACTAGAAAATCATGGTATTTTCAAGTAACAGATTTGGTGAAAATATTAGCCCTTTGCTTAATAGAAGAAACATAAGGGAGAGATAATATACCATCAAGATAGTGATCACTAACATAATGGAAAGCTACATTAATATACTTTATTTTCTCATGGAAAATTAGACTAGATGCAATATTAATTGCATGTTGGTTATCTGCATATAAATGTGTGGGATTTAAAATAGAGATACCAAATTCATTGACAAGAGAACGAACACAAACAATCTCACTAGCAATAGAGGACATAGGATGATACTCAGCTTCTATGCTTGACTTGGAGACAGTGTCATGTTTCTTGCTCTTCTATAATATTAATGATGATCCAAGAAATACACAATATCTTGTAGTAGAGTTGCAACTGTCTAGATCACAAGCCCAATTTGTATCTGAATACGCATTAATATCTAAAGAGGATGTGGAGTCAAAGAATAATTCACAATTGAAAGTACCTCGAACATAGCGTAAAAGTCGGTGAACTGCTGATAGATGTGGTTGTCGAGGATCTAAAACAAACTAACTCACAACATGGACAACATATGCAATATCTGGGCATCATGGTGAGATAGATGAGGGATAATACATTGTAGGCTCAAGAAGAGGTTCACCAACATATGCAGAACGTTTAACATTGAGTTCCATGGGTGTATCAACAACTTTCACAGCACTCAAACGAGCACTGGAAACAAAATCAAGTGCATACTTCTATTAATGTATATAAATACCACGTTTAGAACGAGATATCTCAAGGCCAAGGAAATAACATACTTCCTCAAAATCCTTCATTTGAAATTCTTCTTACAATCGTAGCTTCACATCCTTGATACAAGTGAAATCATTGTCAGATATAAGAATATCATCAACATATAATAAAATTATGCAAATGTCATTCTTTGTGCTACGAATAAACAGAGAGTGATCATGTTTACTTTGAATGAAGCCAGTTGTAAGAATGACAGCTTGAAAAGCTCAAACCATGCTCAAGGAGCTTGTTTGAGTCTGTAAATTGCCTTACAAAGTCGACAAACTAAGGATTTATCTTGAGCAGCAAACCTAGGTGGTTGACACATGTAAACTTCTTCTTGAAGTTCGCCATTAAGGAATGCATTTTTTACATCCACCTGACATATGGGCCACGCACGAATAGACGCGAGTACAATAAGAGTACGAATAGTGGTCATCTTAGCAACTAGAGCAAAAGTTTCTTCATAATCGATGCCATGCTCGTGGGCATAACCTTGAGCAATTAACTGGGCCTTGTGCCGATCAATGGTGTCTTTATAAACCTATTTACTATCAATGACATGCCTGTCTAGGGGCAATAGGACAAATCTCAGGTGTGACTGGCCTCTGGAGCTGCAATTTCTTCATTCATAGCTATACATCAACAATGGAGTTTAGATGCCTGAGAGTAAGATGATGGCTAATGAAACAATGGATTAGTAATGGTTGCAGGAGAACAAGTAGGGTATGGGCTAACCACTGGTAAGTTAAGATGATCAGGCGAAACTAACTTTCGAAGTGACCGCAAAAGCTGGATAGGTGTTGTAGGAGGATCAACAACTGGAGGTGATGCACGATTAGCACTTGATAAAGACGGTTCAACAAAATTAATGACTGATGGTGGTGGTCCCTTATTTCCATGATAATGAGAACTATAATCTTGAGATTGAAAAATATTGAAACCAGGAAGAAATGAAAACTCCGGATGAAATGAAACCAGGAAGAAATGAAAACTCCGGTCTATGTGTGGTTGAACTAGGGTGTGAGCAGTGCAGGTGGAAAGGTATGTGCTTGAAAAAAAAAAATTTACTAAGATACGGGAGATGGATTTGTAGAGAGAGAAAGAGATTTGACGGTCGTCAAAAATTTATGGGCTGATCAAAAAAAAATTTAAACAAGGGGCAAACTAATTATTAACCTTCACAAAATGGGTGATCTGTGAGAAGCAACAAAGAAGAGATGATCGGATTTCTGTAAACAGCAATACAGAAGAGATGATTGGATTTTTGTAGCTCTGATACCATATTAGATTTAGAGAAGATGAAAAACTTAGAAACAGTCTTAGAGAGAAACAATCTCGATAAATTCTCATTATTTTTTAATGAAATCCTAAAAGGATTTATATACAAATATATTTTTAGTGTAGACCACATTATCTTTACACAAATACATAATAACAATAAAGTACAACTGAAAATTATATACACGCATTATTAGAAGCAACATCACGAAGAATGCTTCACTTCATCTCCAGTTCCAACTTATTACGAAGAATGCTTCACTTCATCTCCAGTTCCAAATTATTACGAAGAATGCTTCACTCCATCTCCACTTCCAAAGACCATCATCAGAGAAATTTTAAACTTTACAAGGTGCTTTGAGTTTATCTACCGATATGGAGTTGGTTTTGGTCCTACTGGATTTACAACACTTAGATCATTTTAAATCCTTGTTCTTCCAACCCATTAGCATTGATGTTTAGGCTCCACTTTCTTTCTTGGATCTAGGTTTGAAGTTTCTTTTGCACCTAAGACGAGCAAATGCTACGTAAGTCATTAAGAAAAGAAAAACTATTATGATTGTACTTCTTTATGTTGTGCTTAATCCATTGTAATGATGAATTCATACTAGATATTACTAATAAGATGTCAAATTCATACTAGATATTACTAATAAGATGTCAAATTGTAATAATAGTGGTAACTTAAGAGTACATAGTTGTTGGTTTATGAAGGTTGTCTGCCCCTTTAGGTGGACGGACTTCTTAATGGAATTAGGAGTTGCCAATTAAATTAACAATGGTTAGAGCGATTGAAGTTAGTGAAAGTTAGTACAAGTTCTGATGAGATCTTTAATGGTCACAAAAACCCAACAGTTAGTCCTATTGAGTTTAGGATTAATATGAAAGAGTCACATAAGGATTTGAGAAATCATAGTCTAATACTGATTTTAGATAAGGAGAATATAGAATGAAATATATTCAAATCAGGAGAAGTATTAGAACGAGAAAAATGAAATGCAATCCTAATCAAGTTGGGAAAGGAAAATTGGATATTGGAATCTGGATCCAATATACTCCAATAAGAAATGGAATTAAGATAGAGTTGGAGATAAAATCCGATTCAATTAGTGGCTTTAGGAGGACTTACTATACAATAATGGAGGAATCGTACTCATATAATAGAGGCCTTCCATCTACTCCCCTTTCTCTTAAAAAAGAACCATGCCCCTCTATCTTTCCTCTTGTTCCTTTTTTTTTTTTTAATTATTATTTATTTAGATCTTTCTAAATCTACATGAACAACTCTCTGTCATGGATTGTTTCTCTTCTAATGTCCGAGAATCATATTCTTGGGAGAGTGAGATTCATTTTATGAGAGGAAGAATGGTTTTCTCATTATTCATTTTATGAGAGAGCAGGGTTGTCATAAGAGCATTTTCATTCCAAAGTACCTCGTTTTCTCATATTGGGGGGTAAATGAGAAAGAAAACATTAAACATTGATAGGGTTCTGTTTTATATGAGATTCAAATGAGAGCATAATTTTGCTGCGGGTTTTTAAGTGAGAAGATTTACTCGGGAGATGTGTAATTTTCCCTAATGGGAAACAACTGCTTGTCAGTATTGAGCTCACCTAGTCGAGCCCTCTCGCACAAATGTGGATACACAGTGGAACTTAGATTTACGAGACACAAAATAAATCAAAACCAATGTGAGTGTGTATGAATGGAAATCATACAATAAAACAAATAAAATAAATAATAACTTACTGGCATATTTGCAAATCAATTTTATTTATCAAAAAATCATGTGGATATTACCTATGCATATTTAAATATGTACTTCAGTTTTAATTGATATTTTCTCATAAAAAAAAAAAAATTTATAAAAAAATCAACATGAAAATAGCTCTTTCTAGTTAATCAAGCACAATTACGTCGAACTTCTTCAGCACTCCAACAGCTAATCAAACATAGATACTCAGAACATTTTAATCTTCCAACAAGTTGTTAAACACAAGTAGCTAGAACTTTTTTAACATTCCAGCAAGTTGTCAAAGGCAAACACCAAGTTTTCCTTGTAGTAATGCCTTTCTTCCAAGCAAAAAAGAATTTCCAATTTCTAGAAAACGCCTACTTTCCAGCAATCAAACGCACCCAAAGAGAGAAGAATTGCTAGCTTTTAGAAGAAAGGATCAATGAGATATTGGAGTAGGCTAGAGAAAGAGTATTGAGTTAAAGATGAGAGGGGTTGATGAAACTGTTTTGTGTCTTTTTAAAATGGAAAATTGTTTCAAGCGGGCTGGACCGCAGTTCTACCTATGCGGTCTAAAACGTGTAAAGTATCCATCTTAAAAATAGATGCAAGTAGGTGTTCTATCTAAAAATAATGAAAACTAACAAACTAACGATACAAATGTTTTTTTACTAGAATTATTATTTTTAGTTTTTAAAATTTATTTATTTTTTCATATTCATGATCTCCATGTTAGAGATTACATGTCCTTAAAAATTAAATCTTAAAATCAATCTCAAAAATGGATTTATTAAGAGCCCCGCAATTCTACATATGCGGACTTGGCCACATAGATACGGGGTCCTTTTTAAATAAAGGTTAAAAAAAAGGGTCCGGTTTATATAACGTTGCAACCTTAAACAATCCAATTAAGGCGCACTTCAAAATTTTATTATAACATGTAATTTTGTTATAAAAAATTATTAGTATTATCTAAAAATCTATTTTCATACCTAATTAGAAAATTTTAAATTTCAAAAATGGCTAAAATCAAGTAGATCTATATATATATATGAAAATCTTGAACATGGACGATCTGATAATGTGTTGCAAGATGCACTATTTCCGGTATTCAAAAACTTTTTTTTCAACATTAACAACATTTCCGATAGAGTTTTGAGGTGCATCTTTGATTCTAAATTTTAAGGTTGTAACCGTATATAAACTTTTCCCTAAAAAAAAATCTGATGCACTATAAGACATGTATTTAAAATGAAAAAAGTTCATATAAGGTTGCAACCTTAAATGTTGAATTACGGAGGTACCTTAAAAATCTATCGGAAAAGGTTGTTTTGATGTTCAAAAACCATCAAATTGATCATCTTGACATCAAGATGTATGAATATTTAAAACAAAAACAAAAATATTTTGAGTCCAAGAAATAGTGCATCTTGCGACACATTATCTAGACTATCCATTTTCAATATTTTCATTTGTTTATAGATATAATTGATTTTAACCATTTTATGAGTTTGAAATTTTATAATTAGATATGAAAATAGATTTTTAGATAATCTCAAGAATTTTTTACACCAAAATTACATGTTATGATAAAAAATTTAGACGTACGAGCTTTAATTGGATTGTTTAATATTGCGACCTTATGGAAACCACACCCGTTTAAAATACACCCGATCATTTCCCTACTCTTCTTTTCTTTTTTCTTTTTTCTTTTTTTTTTTATTTTAATTTTGTTTTGGGTAACATATGAAGCCCGGACAGCAGCCTATGTATAGATGAGTTAAGTGCCTTCAAATTTTGGTAGCGGATATTTTAATAAGTTTCAAATTCAACAAAGGGCCTATTAATGCCGACTGCTACGGTTATCCTCTTCATTTTACCAAATGCCACATTTGTTGCTCGCCAATACATTTCTTCAGAGCGTCTTAAGGAAAAATATAGAGGGCATTTGACTGTCATTTACGAAATTTGGAAGCTTGAATCGCGCTCCATGTCTCTCTCTCCATGAATGCACAGAGACTTGCAGGCATGGTAATGGTGGTGGGATCTCAATGCATGGGCTCGAATTCCAAACCCACACCCATGGCCATGCCCATATCAAATACAATAAATGAATGCGTTTTGTTTATTTATTCATTTATTTATCAGTTCTTTAATGAAGTTTTATGGTTGCTTCCTTTCTCTGCATCCTCTGTAAATTTCAGTCACTTGGATTTTAAGGAGGGGAAGAGAACAAGATACTTCTTGGGGTGTAGTAAAAATTAAGAAATCGATTAATAAATGTTACTTGGTTTTTTAGAGAGCCATGTTTATTAGAAACTATGTAATTTGGGTTATGAAAATGTAGTATTGAAGGAGAAATTTTACTGGCTTTTCGATCAAGAAGAAGAAGAAGAACACAGCTTTACTGGGGATTTCAGTCGAGAAGAAGAAGAAGATTAATTTTATTTGGGTTTTTTTATGAAATAGAAAAGAGAGTATTGGTTTTTCTGCAATTAAAGGTTTTCAAATATGGGTGAAGCAGTTCCTGTGGGCTTGGCAGCTGCTGCAACAGCAAGAGGGGCCATTGCTTATCCCCCAACTGAACAACTACATGAGCTCGAATACTGCATTCACTCTAATCCTCCATGGCGTAAGAGTTTTCTTCGCTATTACTCTCTCTCTCTGTTTTTTTTTTTTTTACTTCTCTACTGTTTTTCAATGAATGTATTTAGACACATGGGCTTTGTTGATATTACCTGTAATATGCTAGATTTGATTTTCATGCTCTTGCTTTCCATCACTTTTCCTCGTTTTCTTGTTATGCCCTTTTTATTGATTTTGTCGGTTTTCATATCTATAGTTAAAATTGATCTTTTTGCTGAAATATGTTTTGCTTAATACCTGTTGTCTTCACATTTCTTTTGAAGTAGCTTTGTCTTGAGATCTGAGAAGAGTGCTCTCTCTCTCTCTCCACCCAACCCCCCCCCCCCCCCCCCCCCCCTTCCCCCGCCCTCTTTTCCTTTACTGTGATCTTTCACTAATAAAGCTCACCTGTATGACTTGTATTTACAGCAGAAGTAATCATACTAGCCTTTCAACACTATATTGTGATGTTAGGAACCATTGCTATGATCTCCACCCTTCTTGTTCCTCAAATGGGAGGTGACCATGTAATTCTCTTGACCTTACCCATTATCAAAACCCTTTTTTATTATTTTTTGGTTAATTGGCCCAACTACTCTAATATTATAGTTTAGTTTTTTTCTAGTTTGTTTATTTGAATGATGGAGCAATACTTGTCATGAATTTGAAACAGGGGGATAAGGCAAGGGTGATTCAAACATTACTGTTTATGAGTGGTTTGAATACACTTATTCAGACATTGGTTGGAACAAGACTTCCTACTGTGATGGGAGGATCGTTTGCATTTGTGATCCCTGTAGTGTCCATCATAGATAATATCGCATCCCGGCCATTTGAAGATGGACATGAGGTACATAGAGAGAGACAGAGGTTACTTTCTGGACTAAAACTTATTTGGAAGAAAGGATAATACTGTAATATGAATTTTTTACAGGAACACAAATTTGATTTCTTTTCATCAGTAAAAAGCGTGAGGTTCAATTATGCAATTGATGAAGAAAAACTTTGGGAATGATGTTGCCTCGTATGCTCTTCAAAGTTCTCGACACTTAAATGTTCTTGAGATTCTTATGTTTTGGAGGCATAATTTGTTATTAAACATGCGTATCAAAATTAGAAAATATGACTGTTAAGGGACAAAAAAGAGTGCAATTCAGTTCAAAGGAAAAGAATTGCCTATTTGGTTTTTTTTAAAGGGAAAATGCAATATAGAATCCTATAATTGAATCTTGTGGTTCAGCAAGATAAGAAGGGATTTTCATTGATCCTTTCACGCCATTTTTTTCTCTCTCTATTGCTGCAATTGTTTTTTGTTTTTATTGTTGGAGGTGATTCGCAGTACATTCTTTTTATGATAATTAAGTGACAATATTCAGAACCATTATTCTAAAATAAATACAGATATGTCAGTGTGATGTCGAACTTAACATGGTATGAGTTCATCATACAATATGGGTATCCAAGTTTTCTGTGAAAATCAGTGCAGTACGCATTACAACATTGTCATTAGAAAAGAAACCAGATGGTTAATGATATAGGTTCCTGATGGTATCATAGATCTCCAAAGTGTTTGTTTACAATGACAAAGCAGCACCATTATATTGGATTTGTTTAAATCATTTAAAGTTTAGTACATATTTTAGATATTCAGGAATTCTACAAAAATCTTATAGGATCTGCATACTCTTTTCTTTTCAAGATCTTACTCTTATACTAATCCGTTATCATGTAACTACAGAGATTTGTACATACCATGAGGGCTATACAAGGAGCTTTGATCGTTTCATCGTTCTTGAATATCATAATTGGCTATAGTCAGTCATGGGGCATGTATACAAGGTAATAACAATTTTGAGTTTTCACCTAGAAAACAATTTGTCACATTTCGAGATTGGTTTATTAGCGTATTCTAAATTCTCGTGTAGCTAGTCTGTTCTTGATCATTAAAAAATATAAGAAAATGCAATTCCCAAGAAATATGCATTTGGATATTTAAACCCCAGGCTTACCGAAAATCAAAGATCAATTGTTATAATCTAAAAATTGATTATCCTAAGGTCATAAACTGCCAAAGTAAAAATTGGTTTTTTATAGTTGGGTGTGGTTTGTATAGAGCCTAGGCTCTGTACAATCAAATTAAAGCCTGCCTTCAAATAGTGTCGAGAATTGTGGTTTCAACACTGGAAATCTTTGTGATAGCCTTAAAAGATGTTTTATCTTTATTTGTAAAGTTTAAAGCTTCAAAAATAGTGTAGATCGACAAATCTATGAAACTTGAAAATCTTAAAAATTGACGGTCCAAAAATGCATGACAAAATACACTATTTTCAAAACTTGGAATCCATTTTTTTCTCATGTCCATGCATCTTCAAGTGAAACTTTTGAGGTACGCTCTAATTTGATTGTTTAGAGCCTCGGCTCTATATAAACTTTTTTTTATAGTTTTGATCTCCTATTTCAGGTATTTCAGCCCTCTTGCAATGATCCCTGCAGTTTGCGTTGTGGGTCTTGGTCGATTCGAACGGGGCTTTCCTCAGGTATTTCTTATAACACAAAGAAACTGATTTATTTTTTTATTATATCTTAACAGGTGGGCTAAAATAGATTTCTGGTTGAGCTGGTAGAAATTCGAGTAGTTTATGTTAATGTATACTTTTTATACTTGTTTTCAGCTGGCAAAGTGTGTGGAGATTGGCTTGCCTATGCTACTTTTACTTATCATCATCCAACAGGTAGTGATAGGTTACTAAGATTGTAAAGAAAAATGGTTTCAGCTATGTGTTGAAGCTTTATTTCTTTTTTTTTCCTACTTTCTATCCTATTGAAAAGTTTTAGTGAATTAATGAAGAAAATAAGAATCAAAAGTGATTATAATTTCTTGGGTTCAGTATTTGAAGCATCTCCATCCAAGGGCTTACCCCATACTCGAGAAGTTTGCTCTGCTTATATGCATTGTCATTGTTTGGTCACTTGCTGCCATCCTCACAGCAGGAGGCGCATACAACAATGTTCATGAGAAGACCAAAGAGCATTGTCGGACTGATAGAGCCTATCTTATATCATCAGCTCCATGGTAATGATCTGCACCACGTTGTCATTCGTTTATTTGGGTAATTAACCATACAAACCACAGAGATTGTATACATAAAGACTGGACTCAAGCCATAGGTTGTCTGCATGACAGGATGCCACAAGTTGTGTCTTGAGTTCCATTCTTACCAAGTCCTAAGTTAATATTCAAAAATAAAAATCATAGAAAGTATATGTCAAGTTGTATTTGGGACCATAGAAAAATGAGATTGAACAAGGCACTATTTATTACCACTTTTTCTCTTTTTATTTCCTCTTGTATCTTGTCATTTCACCTTGGAGTTTGCTTTGATCTCAGCATCTTTATTACCCTGGTTATTCAATTACTTATTATTGGTATTTATTTATTTATTTATTTATTTAACTTCTGCTTTGTTCAGGATCAAAATCCCATATCCATTTCAATGGGGCGCACCCACTTTCAGTGCAAGCCATGTTTTTGGAATGATGGGTGCTTCTCTTGTTTGTACTTTTGAGGTCTTATAGCTCTTGATCTATTTTTTTGCCTTTATTTCTTATCAATGCCTATTAATTAGGCAAGATGCGATCTGTTTATAATTTCTGATTGTACAGTTGTTCTTGCAGTCTACCAATGCATATTATGCTGCTTCACGGCTTGCTGGTGCAACACCTCCTCCTCCCCATGTCCTCAGTCGAAGCATTGGTTGGCAGGTTACTTAACTTACAAATGATCCCTAGTTTCATGTTGCAAAGATGCAGCATTTCCTTAATCTGATATGTGTTTGTGTGTGTATAATTTTCGATTGAGCTAGAATACAAATGAATTCGAATTTTAATGTTAGTTTAGTTTTCCTAAATCTAGTAAAGTTACAAATACAAATGAAACTTGATTAGTCTGTTTTCCCCAAGTAGGAGAACAATGGCATAGGAAGGTTAGAAACACCTAGAAAGAAACTAAACAAAGGAAAAGTATAGCAGAATTGAAAAGTTAAGTGTAGTAAAGGATCAAAACATAAGAGGAGCACTTAATTTATGGGGCAGTAAAGGTACCAGGGCATATAATCACTAGATTAGCAAAACATCTCCAACAAAATGAAATATTTTTTAAATTGTTGGTTTTTTCTGGACTCCCTTGTACAGAAATTTTAGCAAAACGTCCTCTTAATCTGAGTCAATTTTCTGTATGAATCTTAGAGATATTCTTCCAGTTAACCCCCTTAGGGGTTAGGTCATGTTTCGGAGTTTGTCTGAATAAGAACATTCTTCTTACCAGTTAGCCCCCATAGGGATTAGGTCAGGTTTTGGAATTGATCAGGATAAGAACACTCCTATTCTCAGTCTCAATTAACCCCATAGGGATTAGGTTCGGTTTTAGAGTTATAGGGAGACAAATTAGTTTGAGATCTGGAGGCACTAGAAAAACTTGCTTGCTTTGAAGTATTGAACACCCATGACTCTGTGAAATTTTGATATGCAAACAGTCCCAGCCATTGTTATAGAATACAACTGCATAACATGTTATGCGGCCTAGCCGCATATGCAGAAAAATGTGATGCCCCAAAATGTGCAGCCCATCCCGTGCATATGCGTCCGCATCTGCCGCATTGCCCACATCGAAATTTATTTGGCTTGTAGGTAAGTTTTTCATTTCCTGATACTTTTTTTTTTGTTGGTTCAATGTCTTCATCACCTTCAAGTAACAAGAATCCAACATGGAAATAACCTAAACTCAAAAGCACTAAGGATTGAAATAGAGCTATTTGTACTATGTGTGTGAATATTTATATGGGGGGTATTTTCCTGTAAAAAGAATAACTAGCTAGTCATCATTCGAGCCTTTTTCCAACTATTTGGGGTTGGCTACACGAATCTTAGTTCATCATTCTGCTTTATCAAGGGCCATACCCTTAGTGAGGCCACAAATCCCCATATCTTTTCTTACTACTTCCAACTATATCATTTTGGGACTACCTCTTGCTTTTTCCCTTTTGGCCTTCTACCTGAGCCAACTCGCAACTCTTGACAAGTGTTGTACTGGATCTATGCTGTACATGCCCAGCCCACCTAAGTTTACTTTCTCTCATCGCCTATTAGAGAACAACTAGCCAAGTAGCTGATAAGATTGGAAGAGAGACTAGGGCATACATAGAGAGCCTAGGAAAAGCACAAAAAAAGGAAGAAAATGAAACGAAAGGAATTGACAGAAGAAATTCAAGTATTTGATGACTTGTCTGCTTCAAAGTTGAAAGTTCATTTTCTTTTTCTTTCATAAACTTTTTGTCTTAAAAACTATCAAAATCATCTAAAAACTTAATTCTAACTAACACGGTAGTGTTTCCATTTTTTTTGGTCATTTTTTTATTTTTTATTACATACATTTGTTTCTGATTTTTAGCTCATTTATAATGGTGGGGCAAGCTGCCATGGAACTCACTCCAACTAGGCCTCGGCCTTTGGCAAAGGCTGAGTTACTCAGCCAGGCCCCATAACACTGCATCGTAGTGATTATCTTCTTTGAAGTACAGGGTATAGGGATGCTGCTAAATGGCATATTTGGGGCTGCTGTGGGTCCCTCAGTGTCTGTGTAAGCCACTCTCTTGAATCTGAACAATATTCTGATCACCTTATATTTTGTTATTGAACCCCAACTTGCTTTTCTTTCTTTGTCAACTAAACTACATTTTAAGTTCTTCATGTTCTCAGTCGTTCTTGTAGTGCAGTATTTGCTCTTATGGCTCTTGCTTGAATTTTATTTTCTCTAATTTGATCTCATAGTGAAAATGTTGGCCTCCTTGGAGTTACTCGACTAGGAAGCCGGAGAGTGGTTCAGATATCAACTGCATTCATGGTTTTCTTCTCAATCTTCGGTAATTTCAGAGTGTTTCAAATATTCAGATTTACAGAAGAGTCTCAAAACCTTGTCCAAAAATTCTCTGTTTTCTTGTTTCCTCAGGTAAATTTGGGGCCCTCTTTGCCTCCATTCCCTTCCCTATATATGCTGCCATGTACTGCGTCCTCTTTGGCTTTGTTGGTAGGTCTCAAACGATAAGGTTCCCTTAGAAATAGATCTCTCTCTCTCTCTCTCTCTCTCTCTCTCTCTCTCTCTCTCTCTCTCTCTCTCTCTCTCTTGATATATATATATATATATGTGTGTGAATTTTTTAAGGTTCTCTATGCAAACGCATGTTAGCATGTACGCGTATATGCATAGAGAACCATAAAAAATTTATACAATGTATGAATCATGAATGCAATGGTGTTCTTTAATCTTTACTAGAATATTCGATCCCTTTGTAGCTGCTAGTGGTGTCTCATTTATTCAATTTACAAACAACAATTCAATGAGGAACATGTACATCTTGGGCCTCTCCCTCTTCTTGGGCATCTCCGTTCCTCAATACTTCAACGAATTCTCTGCTTCAGCTGGACATGGACCGGTCAAAACAAATGCCAGTTGGGTAAGCTACAAGAACTAAACTTCTCTCTCTCTTTTTTATTAAAGTTACTTCAATTTTATAAATTCAAAGAATAACCAAATGGAATCATCAATGAATCATGGGTAATCCCTGTTTTTACAGTTCAACGACATATTGAATACCATCTTCTCTTCGGGCCCTACTGTGGCACTCATGGTTGCGACACTCGTCGACAACACATTGGACATGGTGAATTCTTGCAGAGATAGAGGAGTTCCATGGTGGCTTCCTTTCCAGTGTAAGAAAGGAGACATGAGGAATGAAGAGTTCTACAGACTGCCTCTCAATGTGAAAGAGATGATCCCACATAGGTTCTTGTAGCAAGGACTTTCACAGCACTAGTATATGCATATTTTCTTTGGTGGTTTTTCTTGCTGTCACCATTACACACATATATGCATCCATTATGGTTTTCTCTCTCATAAGAGTGTGATTTTTACTGGGCAATGATATATGGGTTCTCCTCCATTGTAATGAAAAACTTAAATGCAGCAGTTTCATGTGCCATTTCTTTATGAAATACGTGGTTGGATTTAGTTACCTCGGCTCGCTCTCAGACCATTTTCCAAGGAAATCATGGGCAACGGGTAAGGGTAGGGTCTGCTGGACCCGGACCTATACCTGAATAGTATTTAGGTCTAGGTTTTGGACATGGACCCAGTCTACAAGTTGGACTCGTACCTATACACGTTGGTTCTTGGGTCTGATGGGATCCATTGCCACCTTCACTATGAGCTTCTTTTTTTTTTTTTTTTTTTTTTTTTTTGCCTTTTTTTTACCATAGTATACCCATGGCAACAAGGTCTAAGTCACCCGCCGTTAGATTTTAAGTTGTTTGATTTGTCGATCAATAGCTAAAGATAACTACGAGTTCTAATTTTATACGATCCTCAACACACCCAAACTAATAGGGCGTGAAGTATTTTATCTTCAACAGTTTACAGGTACAGGTTGAGTCCAACCGGACCTGAACCTAGAGCCGAATAGTGTTCGGGTCTAGGTGTTGGACCCGAACCGACCCGTCGGGTCTGAATATTGGACCTATACGCCCAAGTTGGGTATACCCAACGGAACCCGAGTAGGGTTCGAGTCCATTAGCACCCCTAGCTAGCTGCCAGTCAGCCCCCCCAGCCATCTAAGAGAGAGGAGCAAAGCCCCCATCTAGAGAGAGACTTTATCCTTGGGTAGAGAGTGCACGCCTCCACATTCATAGAACGTCCGATTCGAATGCCTACCTCAACGCTTCGTAGGAGTAATTTGGTGGAGGGTGATTCTATGGATGTAATAAAGTGGATATCTAAGGAAGCGATGTTTCCTTCATGAGTTGATTCGTGAAGTTCTGGATTGGTGTCAGCAAATGGTGGTATCTTTTTGTGCATGTGTTTTGTGAATGCAATATGTAAGTTGATCCATTGGCAAAAGCAGGAGTTACATCTGAGAAATCAATTTTTGTATTATTGATTTGTTTTTTTCGTTTTTTGTGTGTAACCCTGAGTTTTATCCCGTGAAAAGTGATGCATTTGACTGATTTGGTGGAATGAAATTGTTATAATTCATCAAAACAAAACAAAAAAAGGCATTCGTATCAGACGGTGATGACCCAAGTGGTCTGCCCAATCCCTCGTCCTCCTGTATTGGACGGTGATGGCACATAACTATCAATCTTAGTCTATGGTCCTATGGATCACGAACATCTTTTCTATTTTGAATTTAATGACAAGTAAATCTAGACAAAAAGAATTGAGGGAATTTACACTAAGTCCCATTTAATCTTCAAAATTAAGAAAACAATTTTATTTTTTTTATTATACATTAAGTGCTTTTAGTGTTAGGATATTTTTATTTTTATCTTATTTCTTGTTTGGATATTCAATGTGTGAACTCTTAACCGCTTTTTCTTCTATGGAGTTCAATACTGGTTGGCGCATTGGATGTTTAAATTGATGTTTTTTTGCATGGAAAAGCCTTTCATGAGTCAGCGGGTGCAAGAGCCCGATGACTCACCGACATCCATATGTAACATAGACGTCAAAAAACTCACAAGTTTTACACAAAATTTTTTTAAAATAAATCACATTTTAAATATAAAAAATTATCATGACTCTCTAAAATTTTAGATTGAAAATCCATTTTTAAGATGGTTTATGAGGGGGCCTGCATATGTATAGTATGAGTCGGTTGACTCCTAGAAACCTCATCATTTTTGTATGGGTGTGGTTCCATAAGGTTGCAACCTTAAACAATCCAAGGTCCACCTTCAAATTTTATCATAATATATAATTTTGATGTAAAATGTTCTTAGGATTATCTCAAAATCTATTTTTATGTCTAATTATAAATTTTAAATTTCAAAAATGATTAAAATAAAGTAGATCCATAAACATATGAAAATCTTGAAAATGGACGGTGTAGATAATATGTTATAAGGTGCACTATTTTCTGAGACTCAAAATCTTTTTATTTTTCACAGTAATATATTTTGATGTGGAGATAATCCATCACATGGTTTTTCAACATTAAAATAACTTTTTCTTATGGATTTTTTACGTGCATCCGTATTTCTACATTTTAAAGTTGCAACCTAATATAAACTTTTGCCTTTTTGTATTTCACGGAATTGTTTTTCATTCTAAAAAATGACGAGTACGACCATTCCATTCCTGACATTTTTTTTTTTTGACAAGTGTTATCACTTATTATCGATGACTAAAAATCAGTTACATCACTCACTCATTACATCATTCAAATAGAAAAAGACTCCATAGCCACACCTCTTTTAGCCAAACCATCCGCAAGACTATTCAATTCTCTATAGACGTGATGGAATGATAAAGATCACTCTCTTTGTAGTTTCACCACTTGGACCCAAATCGAATGCAACAGCCAAGGAACTCGTTGATCTTTGTTGCACCACCTAATCACATTTTGGGAGACACCTTCGACTACAATATCATGACCCAAATTCATGGCTTTAATAATGAGTAGTCCTTTGAACAAGGCACTAAACTCTGTCATGTTGGCTGTGGCAATTTCGATAGGTCCAGCATAGGCAAGAACAATAGATCCATTCCAATCACGTACCACACCTCCTATCCCTACAGTACCCGGGTTATCAAGGGAGCTGTCATCAAAGTTTAACTTTAACCAGCCTTGTAGCGGAGGTATCCAATGACCAACTAGTCTACTCTTTACCCTCTTAAAGACCATCAGATAGGCTAAATTAATTCGCACATCAATCTCACTAATACCTCTCCCTTCCTCCATGACAAACAACCAACACCAAATCGTTTGAAAAATATGTTGAATCAGACAATCACATGATAGACCAACTCCTTCAAAAGTATGCCTATTTCGTTCTTTCTATACCTCCTAGCATACAGCTCCTTTCATTATTTGCCAGATCCTTGCCCCCAATTTTGGTCAACCCAAAAAAGCCAGCTGAAAAATGATACCCAAAACACTTTAAGGAAGAGCCATAATTAAACCTAAAATCCCAAAGAAATGATTCCAAATATATGTTGCATATCGACAATGGATTAGCAAATGCCAGATTGACTCCCCATCCTCCTTACACACAAGGCTGACATTTGGCAACATTTTTCTTCTTTTAATGAGATTATCCACAGTCAAAACTTTATTTTGCGCTACCAACCAAATAAAGCATTGAACTATGTGGGGAATAGGCCACTTCCATATTTGTGAAATTTGAGGCAGCGACCATTTATGGCGATCGTGAAACAACAGATAATACATTCTTTTAACCGAAAAGAAGTCATCTTTACTATGCTCCCAAATCACTTCATCTTCAATAGAATCACACAGTACCACCTCTTGTAGAGATAAAAATAAACTCGAAACCTGCTCTATAAAAAAATCATTACCTCTATTATATGGAAACTAGACATTCAATGCCACCTGCCTTCTAACTGATAAGATTCATATAACAAAGAATTTGAAAAGGAGGCATTTGCAAACAGATAAGGGAAACAAGACTTCAAAGGTCTATCCCCTAACCATTTTTTATGCCAAAAGGAACTTTAGCACCATTTCCCACACCACCTAATATCTCTATGCAGGTATGCTTTGAACAAGAAAATATCCTTCCAAAAAATAGCTCCAGATGCACTCCTTCTGCCACCTCCAATCCACACTCCAAATTTGTCACTACTATATTTCGCAAGTACGACCTTATACCAAAGCTGATCCTTACACAACAAACTCCGCCACCACCACTTCGTTAGCAATGCCTCATTCATTAGAGATACTCTTCGAATACCAAGACCTCCTTCACTTTTAGGGTTACACACTCTATCCCATCTCAACAAATGATATTTCCTATTCTCTTCAGAAAACCTCCTTAAAAAACACCGCATCATCTTCTCAATTTTCTTTAACAACACATGATGGCATCTTCACAGAGACATCTGATAAATAGGTAAATTTGACAAGCAAGATTTAACCAAAGTTACTCTTTCCCCTAGTGATAAATATTTTGGCTTCCAAAGATCTAGTTTAGTCTGAGCACGTTGAATCCCTCTATCCCATACTGAATTATGAAGCCTAGAATCAGAAGTTGAGAGTCCCAGATAAATTTGTCCACTCTGCATCCAATTCCCAACATTCAATGTCCAAATTGCCTCACTTTTCTTTTTCTTTTCTTTTTTTTCTTTAAGGACGCAGTTAGCATGCGGCCATGCCCGCACATGTAGAAATGCATGTTTGGCAACAAATATAGTTTTGAAATATAATTTGATCCTAATTTTTAGCGAATATATTTTCTTTAACATGGAGATCATGAATATGAAAAACTAAATAAAATTTAAAAACTAAAAATAATATGTTATGGTACTCAAACCATAGAGTAATTTATCATTGTACTTAACAATTTTGGACACATATATATCCTTGTTTTATACATAAAGTATTTTTTTAGTAACAATAGTTTTGGTCATTTGGAGGGGTATGACATCACCCATATAGGATATGACATTACCCACATAGGATGTGATGTCATCTACATGGATATACTAGTGGCATTTAATGCTCCATATGAGTGATGTCATGCTACATGTGGATGACGTCACACCCCTTCTAATGACAAAAAATACCCTTATGATTAAAATTCTTCAGATCCAAAATAAGGATATATAAGTGTCTAAAATTATTGAGTACAATGATAAAATACTTCATAGTGTGAGCACCCTAACATAATCCTAATTATATTAAAAAAACATTTGAACTGCTAGTTACAATTGTTTTTAAATGGACCACCTATTTGTATCTATTTTTCAGATGCATGCTCTATACCTCTAGACCACCTATTGTATAAATGCAGTCCAGCCCGCATAAAACAATTATTCTTTCTTTAAAGACCCAAAGAGTAGTTTGGATATTGGATGTCTGAATTGTTTTTTTTAACTAAAAAATTCTCAATTATTGGATCTTGATCGAACGAGTGAGAAGCTATAGTATATATCATAATATCATTTTTTATAAATTTTACCTATACTTCTCACCATTATATATTAGAAAAAATACAAATCAAATAAGTTGAAAGCATATATACCTTTAAAATTTTTAGGGATATTTATTTGTTATTTTATTTTTTTTTGAACTATTTTTTTTTGTTCTATACATGTATTTGATGGCGAGAAATATGAACAATCAAAATTTGAATTCGATAAAATAAAATCAAAATAGTAAATGTTGTCCAAAATAGTAAACGGAGCTTTTTGAGTCATTTTTCCAATGAACGTGTAGCTCGGACATTGAATGTTCGATTCGTAAAAATATCAATTCACTCATTAGAAAATCCGAAACTCAAATTTTCCCTTAAAAACAATCTTTTAGGAATTTTAAGGTGGTTTCTAAAATCTTATAATCAAAACGTAAAAAACGCTTTACAAACATCTATAAGTTCCGGTCATAGTTGTTTGATAGTGTTTGAATTCTAATAAATTTTTTATAAAGCATATTTATTTAAAATTTGGGACGTGTATACATTTGACCAACTCATATTAAAATAAAATATTTTAAAAAATTATCCAAAAAAGAGATGACAATACTCTTAAAATATTTGTAAAGGTATTTTGGTCATTTTATCACTCAAATTATGTTTCTTTATTTTATTCAGACGTGCCTCGCAAAGGCATGCACACCAAAAACTTTCAAGTTAATATAATTTTTAAATAAATTATTAAAATTCAAACACTCTCAACAACAATGATCGTGTGATAGATTTTGAACAGTGATGGGTGTGACTGTGTGATGGATTTTAACATTAAGAGGCTTTTAGATAAATATAGTAGAAATACTTACCAAAAAAAAAAGTACAATGAAAACGTTCTCTGCCCAAGTACATACACTGCCAAATAATTCTTCTACCCAAGGAGTACATACACAATATGCTCCCTCCGAAAGTTCGGAACTTACTACACATGCTCAATAATTATTATTTTTAGTTTTTAAAATTTATTTATTTTTTTATATTCATGATTTTCATGTTAGAGATTACATGTCTTTAAAAATTAAATCTTAAAATCCATTTCAAAAATAAATTTATTAAGAAGCCCATATTTCTACATATGCGGACTTGACCACGTAGAAACCAGGTCCTTCCCTATAGGAAAATTGTTTCAGACGGGTTGATCCGCATTTCTACATATGTGTTCCAGAAAGTGCTAAGCATCCATCTTCATGTATTCTGTTTAAAAATAATGGAAACTAACCATCTAAATGTTTTTTTACTAGAATTATTATTTTTAATTTTTAAAATTTATTTGTTTTTTCATATTCATGATCTTCAGGTTAGAGATGACATGTCTTTAACCCATTTCAAAAATAAATTTATTAAGATGCGGGCCGGGCCGCATAGAAACCAGATCCTTCAACATATTTATCTTATCGTTGACAGTCGAACCGACTGGTGGCCTTTAGCTATCCTTCAACGTGCCCTTTTGTTCACTCCACGTGTCAAGAATAGCACACACGTGTCATCAACAGACACAAGTTCAGACACATCACCCTTCCCTAAAACCCTTTAACCCTGAGGACCCAAGACCCAAAAAGAACCACCTGTTCCTGAGTTCTCTCCTCTCTCTCTTTCTCTCTCTAAAATCTGTCAGTCATTCTCCCTCTCTAAAATCAACTCTCTCTCTCTCTATATCTAAAATCAGTGTCTCATCCTAATCTCTCTCTCCATGTCTGAACCACAGTTTGAACAGGAAAAACCCACTCCCCCAACTGGAACTGGTGGAGATGCACCCACTTCTCCATCTCCTCAAGATGCCCACCGCACCCATCCACCACATAATGGTAAAACCCGACCCTACCTATTTCTATCATCTCTATAATTAAGGGTTTATGATGCATCCATGTATTATGTACGCCTGGACCCGTATTTCATGCTCAAAAGCCGGCGGTTAGGATTCATTCTAAGCCTACCCCCCCTGGATCTATAACTCGTGCTTATAAGCCGGCGGTTAGGATTCATTCTGAGCCTAACCGTGTGTCATGTTTGTGCTGATGCTTATGATTGAGTCTTTACCGTGCTTGACTTGACCCCAATTGGACGTCCATTTTTCTATTAAACTCGCACTAATGAAAAATATAGAAAACTATTTACAATAAAATAAAATGATCAAAATATTTTTAAATTTTTAAAAGGTATTTTGATCATTATATTTTATAAAAAATTATTGTTAATATTTTTTTTTTTTTTTATAGGTGTGTCCCAATGAAAAATTATTATTATTAGTTTTTTTATAAGCGTGCCTCAATGAGAAGATGGCACGAATCAAAGTTCATATTCAGAAAAATTGTATTAAAAAAATTTAAAAAAAAAATTTTGAAACGTCTGATCCAAGATCAGATCGTGAGAGTCTCTGGTGATTAAAAAAAAAAAATTGGACGGCTGGATGGTAGGGGGAGTATAGGACTTCTATGTCTTTGGGGTAGGGGGAACACAGAGAGCTTTCCCTTGTATTCACGTATCATATTGTGCATGAAAAATCAAATCAGGTGTATATCTGGGATTTTCAGTGTAGAGGAGCAAAGCTGAGATTCTAAATTGCTCGGTTTGTGTCGCTCTTTATAGTTAAGTAAATAATATTATGCTCATGCGGGTGTTTACTGTCTATATACTCGCTTGGGTAAAACCTCATCTAGAATTAAATTTAGAACCCCAAAATTACAATAATAGAAAAATATCGAATTGCACCCATAATGTCTCAATGTTAATTAGACACCATCTAATTTTTAGACGGTACGATCTAAGTATTATAGAACTTAAAATGTAATTTTTTTTTTCTTTTTGAGAATAATCTAACCAGTTATCTTAGGTGGTTTTCAAATCTTCATATCGAAAAAGAATATGAAGTAGTTCTTCTGACCGACCGAATAGATGTACACTCCGCTCCTGCAGGAGCATTCATGCTCATATTACTAATGAGACTGTATTTGTATTAATAATTTGCATGGGTGTCACTTCTGAAGCACTATCCTTAAATTATTAGCTTTGTCACATGGACACTGGACTTTGATATTTGCCTTTATTCTTAGAACCTGCTTATAAAAGTAGTGAAAAGCTAACTAATGTCACCTTAAATCATAGTGCATGATGGGAAATGTATCAAACTACACGTGAGAGATCGGCTATTTGATATTTTAAAATTTTTGTTTAATTTCAAAATACCCATGAAAATATACATGATTATACTTAAAACAGTTAAAAAATGTGTGTTTTGAGAGTGATTAGTGGGTAAAGCAAAGCTCTCACACAAGAGCTTAGCAGGGGAAGTCTGTACTTCCATTGTTTAACCACCACGAGAGAACCGATTTGAACTACTGATGGAAATGAAGCGAAAAGCAAGCCTTCTACTTGATTTGGATCATTTTTTAGGGTTCAATTTTTTATAATTACTGACGAAAATAGATTCTCAAGCCATCCTAAAAAACATTTATATCAAAATGACATTTATGATAAAATTTAGAGCTGCGCCTTAATTGGATTGTTTTTAAGGTTTCAACCTTATGCAAACCACACCCTTTCATGTAGTTTTGTGTGTGTTTATACATCATCATTTGGGAGCTAGTGAAAATGAAATATTCTAATATGATCATACGTATGCCAACATTAACAGTCACACCAGCTGATGTATTCCTGTGGAGAAGGAAGAAGCTTAGTTTCTCTGTACTCGTGGCTGCAACTCTAACCTGGCTTTTGTTCGACAAGGTTGGATACACCCCCATCACTATGGTTTCGTGGGTCGCCCTGTTCGTTGTCACTGTCGTGTTTGTTTCTGCACATATGGCCTCACTTTTCAATAGGTACGCCATTGACTACTAACCAAGTAGGTATAATTCAACAAATTACATTAGAATTTTTCTGCACATTTTTGTACTTGACGCTTTCAATTTATTTAAAATAAAATCTTAAAGAGATCCTTCATTATGCATACGAATAATAGAATTTAATCAAATTTCAATCGACAAAAATGTAGGCAGTTATGAAAATATTTTTCAAACAAAATGCAATTGAAAATATTAGCTATATTGGTGAATTGGTGAAAATGATCTCAATTTCAAATGCTGGGTTCATAGGGAGTTGCCACCAATACCTAAATTGGAGATCAAAGAGCAGTGGACTGCTGAGATGGCTTCTGTATTGAGTGAGCGGCTTAACAACATTGCCCGATGGGTGCACGAAATGGGTACGAGGCGGGACTATATGCGGTTTGCCCGAGTGGTAGCTGGTCTGGGGCTTCTCTCAGTGACGGGTAGCTGGTTCGACACGCTTACAACGGTTTACATTAGTGAGTCTTTTCTTCCTTTTCCGGTCGAGTTCATCTCATTCTAAGGGTTACTCTTCCATGTCTATTGTCATAAGAGTGACATGAAGCTTATAATTTTGAATCTATTCAGAATGTGGATCAGGATGGACTTTTTTATAGGGAAAATTATAGATATCCTCCTGAATGAAATTAGACATTTTTCCCTATACTTTTAGTATTACACTCACAACTCAAATGCTATCTATTTTTTCTTGCCTTTACCCGTAAAAAAAGTCGAAATATTTGAAACTAAATCAATGGGGAGAGATGTCAAAATATTTAAGATTGAAGCAATGGGGAGAGGATCCACAAAGCTCATTTTGGGGTATCAATTATTCTTCTTTTTTTATATTTACACAAATGTGCCCACACACAAGGGCACAGGCTTAGGGTTGACCCGACCTTGATCCCAGACCAATAACCAATAAGTCTAGGACGGACCTCGAATCGGACCTTATCGGGTCCAATATCCAGGTGCAGATCCCGGCCCAAGTCGGTGGACTAGTAGGACCAACCTGTTTGCCGCCCCACTTCTAGAGGAAGAGGAAATTATCTCTGTGCGTGTAGCTATCTTTTAATCACATACCTCTGTATTTCGTCTTATTTCAATTCAGTGGCTGATATTTGTTTGGACTTGAATGAAACAACAAAAATTGGAATAACATGTTTGCAATTGAATGATGGGATTGCAGGTTTATTATTGGCATTAATCTTGCCGCCTTTGTATGTAAAATATAATCACCTGCTCAACAAATACATGGAGTCAATTATAGAAAGAGGAAGAAGATTATACGAGATGGTGGACCAGAAGTTTCTGAGAAAAATCAAGAACAGGTCCCAAAAGGAGAAAAAAGTGGAATGAGAAATCACTTTTTCTGCTTCATTCTTTTTTCTCTTTGCTTGTGACTGGGAGCTTTGTTTCCTTTTTTTTCTTTGTATTACTAGGGTTATGCAGCTTGTACTTAATGATGTATGCAAAGAATTAAGCCTTCCATAAAAGAGTGATTTGCTCTTTATAATCTCTAGGTGTAGATGCTCATTATGCAGATTGATTGCTGATTTTTAGCTACTTTCTAATTCTGGTAGTTGTGGTTTCAGCGGCGTTGTAGTCTAGTAATGGGTCGAGTAGCCCGATTGCCTTGGCCTTAAAAGGTAGGGCAAGGCACAAAATGTAGCCCGAGGACCTAGTAGACGAAGGCCTGGCCTGCTCGGCCCAGCCGTTTTTTTTTTTTTTTTTTTTTTTTTTTTACCTAGTAGACGAAGGCCTGGCCTGCTCGGCCCAGCCGTTTTTTTTTTTTTTTTTTTTTTTTTTTTTTTTTTTTTTTTTTTTTTTGTGTAAGTGCTTTTTCTTTTATTTTTTTCTTGGCCACGCTCAGGCTTAATGAGGCTAAGGCCAGACTTGGCATACCGAGGTTAAGCCCATGCCTTGGCCTAGCCTAGGCTAAGCTCATTGCCACCCTTGAGAAAGAAAAAAAAAAATTTCTTTATTAATTTTTTTGGGTAGTTTAGTGGGGAATGACGAGGCCCTAGGGAAAATTATAAAAATAAATAAATAAATAAATAAAACCTCAAAATTACTTCTACGTAGTTTACCTTCAACTTAATTTTTTTTTTTTTTTATAAAATACATTTTTTATGTAAATACTTTTCAATCAAATAAAAAAAAAAATGTAAATTATTTTATTTTAAAATAGGGGCGCTGGATGTAAATTACTATATTTTTACTTTGACCAGACATTTTTTGCTTTCTATCCCATCAAAATAGAGGCTTTGGACGTGGTGTATATGTTGTCCGCAGTAAAATGCGGTGCGGCAGTAGCTTCGGCACTATATAAGTGGACGTGGTGTATATGTTGTCCGACAGTAAAATGCGGTGCGGCAGTAGCTTCGGCACTATATAAAGTGCAATGAAGCAGGTGTAAAAGGTGGTCTGGTAGTTGCAAAAAGCGGTCTAGGCAAATCGGATTTTAAGAATCCGGCATTATGCAAAGGGTATACAGTTTTGGTTCGGTAAATTGCATGCGCTTTGATAATGTGGTGGTGCGTTTTGGCAATACCCTATTAGGGTTTAAAAGTCAACATAAAAATCTGGTTAAAATGATTTGCGTTTGGTCAAAATGATTTGCGTCTAGAAGGGTATTTATATTTAAAAAGGAATTTTTTTTATTTTTAGGGTATTTGTTTGTTTTGGAAAAAAAGGCGAGAAAAAAAAAAAAGTTTAAGGGGATAATTGGTCTTGGTTTTATTTGTAGTTTTAATTATTATTTTTAGTTTTAAAATTTTATTCACTTATTTATACTCATGAAATCAATGGAAATCAACCGTTTAAATATTTTTTTATTATAATTATTATTTTTAATTTTTAAAATATATTTATTTATTCATATTTATGAAAATAATTCAACTTTTTTTATTAAAATTATTATTTTTAATTTTAAAATTTATTTATTTATTCATATATCTCCATGTTAGAGATTTACATAGATTACATGTTCTTAAAAATTAAGTTTTAAAATCCATCTCGAAATTAGATTTATTAAGATGCCCACCCGTATTTCTATATATGAAGGTTTTGCCGCGCAGAAAGAAACTGGGTCTTCCTTTTATAGTGAACGGCGAGTGCGGTTTATAAATAAAGTTATTATTTTAATGCCGGTTTCCCACTGTGACCCATGGAAAGAGACGAGGTTGTCCGGTTGTTCTTGAAGTTTCTCAGCTACTACTACGAACTTGTATTGGGTGTGCATCCAACAGAAAAAGTTGAAGGTACCATAAAGAAGAATGACTAGACCCGACCCGAGCTACCCGAACTATAGTGACTATTGAAGTCAGTCATAATTGATTAAATTATCATTCTTGGCTGTGATAAAAGAAAAAGTTTATATAAAGTTACAATTTTAAAATGTAAAATTACATATGCATTTTAAAAATCTATCGGAAAATGTTGTTTTAGTGTTAAAAAACTTCTAAGTGATCATCTCGACATCGAGATGTATGAATATAGAAAAAAAATATTTTGAGTCGTAGAAATAGTGCAGCTTGCAATACATTATCTAGACCGTTCATTTTCAAGATTTTCATATGTTTATAGATATACTTGGTTTTGACCACTTTTTTAGTTTAAAATTATATAATTAGATATGAAAATAGATTTTAAGATAATCTTAAGAATTTTTGCACCAAAATTACATGTTATGATAAAATTTGATGGTGCACCTTACTTATTGTTTAAGGTTGCAACCTTATAGAAACGACACCGTATGATCAATGGTGATAGCGTGGGATTAATTTGGAGTAAGATTTTAATGGTATAGATAGCGTGGGATTAATTTGGAGTAAGATTTTGAGCTCTGGAGGGGATATGAAATATGGAGTATTGGGGGAGTATGGATCAATATTTTCAGTTGCTGAGTTGATTATAATTTGGAGCCATTTTTTTCGTCTCTTTGTGGGGGGTGATTGTTACTAACCAATTTTTCGGACCTTATATTTTGAGTTCTAAATCAATTTTGTTATTGACAGTGAGGGATGAACAAAATTTAGGGAAGATGTTAGTAGAGGATTCGGATATCCTAATTACTTATAGAAGGATTGCGATTTAATTTTCATTTTATTAAAACTCTAAAAGAAAATTGTTTTATGCGGGCTGGACCGCATTTCTACATATACGGTCCAAAAGCATAAAGCATCCACCTTAAAGATGGATGTAAATATGTGATCTATCTAAAAACAATTGAAACTATGCATATTTTTTTAATAGAATTATTTTTTTAGTTTTTAAAATTATTTATTTTTATTTATTCATGATCTTCATGTTAGAGATTACATATCTTTAAAAATTAAGTCCAAAAATCCATCTCAAAAAGATATTTATTAAGGGGCACGTCTTTCTAAATGTGCAGGCTTGGCCCGCATGCTAACTGCGTCCAACTCTAAAATCAAGTTGTCTACTAATTATCCCCAAACCTTGAACAAAAGGGGTGTTCCAATGGGGCCTATAGGTGGGTTAAGAATATATCAAGTTGCTTGCTAATTGCTTTTATCGAAAAAGTATCTTAAAAAATTTTAGAGAGAGAAACTATCTCAAATTTTACTTTTTAAAGAAAGAAAGTCTTAAGCTTTTAAAGAGAGAAACCATATCAAATTTTAAAGAGAGAAAAGTACCTAAAGATTGTAGATGGAGAAACTATATCAAAATTTAGAGGGAGTACCTATATATTTTTAGAGGTAAAATCTATCGTAAAATTTTTAGAGAGATTAACTATCTAATATCTTAAGTTTTAGAGGGAAAAATATTCTTAAAATTTTAGAGAGAGAAACTATAATATATTTTAGAAAGAAAAGCTGCCAGAAAAGTTTTAGAGATTGTTATACGTCATTTTTTACGTACTTAAATCTCCGAGGCAAATAAATAGAGAGTCAGTAGTAACCTGATCCCACAAATACCTAAGACACGGCCAGACCACGGGGACACTACAGGAATAAGCCTAAAATTGGGCGACCCCTAAAACTGTATCAGAATGGCTTCAAAGTTTCATCGTGTTCAAATAAGTTTTGATATGATCAGGATGAAACTTGGTTTTCAAACCTACTTCCTATCATAATGAAAATAGACCCTATAACTGCAGCCATATTTTTTAGGTCTCAAAATAGTATCAAAACTACTTCATTACATCCGGAACGTCAAAAAACCTCCAGGGACCAAATTTGGACTCAATCGAACCCTCCGGGATCCTTTTGGGCATCACTTACAATAAAATGGTATGCTTTACACTATTGCGGTGCAGCTTTGGTGAACTGTATTTTCTCATTTCGGGATGATTTTCAAATGATCATATCTCGCTCGTTTTAAGTCCAATTAACCTCAAATTTAGACACGAGCTAGATCTTGACGATCAGATCATTTTGATATAAGGTAGGCATCTTGGCATGACCCAAAATAAGAGAATTTCTAGACATAATATGTACTCAGAAATACTAAAATTCGAAATTTATACAAGAGAATATCTAATTCTTTGGAAGGCCATAGCACAAGATCCCGATGTTGGATCGTCACAAATATGGGTTTGTTGCAACCGTGCTTCGAAGAGCTACAGTTTGGTACAAGTTTTGCACACAATCAGAAACTAGAAGACATGAATTTCATGGTCGAAGAAATGCATACTTTTTCGGCAACGTACCAATTTTGGAATACGCTGAAATCAAGACTAAAACGGACGAAATTTACTGCAAAATGATTGTGACAATAGCATCTTCAAGTTGTGATAAAAATGAAGGCTTGGAACATCACAAATCAACTTACATTGATAGATGAAGAATTGCAAAGTTTATGGACTTGACCGGATTTTTTGTTCTTCCTAAAAAATCCGTTTCAAGACGATCAAAGGGTATGAGAACGCTAAAAAAAGCACAAGCATCAAATCTCCGACGTTTGATCACCTGAATTACCACTATTGGTGTCTGAAAAAGCTCCCAAAGACTAACAATGACAATAGGCCCCTTATGGAGAGATGGTTTTGTCATTTGTTGAAATGTGTTTAAGGGCATTTTCGCCTTTTTGATCCAAATTTGAGATTATTGTTTTAATTTAATAAATATTTATTTTGTGATAATTTTGAGTACTTTTGAGGATTACACCTTTGTTTCAATGTTGCTCTATATAAAGAAACCCATGTCACTTGTATTAGGGTCTTTGAACTCTCTTTTAATTTTTGCCATACATTTGCAATACTTGAACATTTTGGAAAGAATTTTAGCTGATTCTCTTTGCTTTGCTCACGAGTTCACGACTAAAAGGAGAAGAGAGAGAAACACTTGTTAGAGAGGAAAATACCCCTAGACCACCATACACCACAGCCCATTTCCTACTCCACTCATCATAGTCCATTTCGTACACCATACATTACCCCGTATACCACCATACCCTACACCTCATCCTGTACACCACACCTTACACCTAAATCCTAACCCTTTCTCTCCCATGTGCATTCAAGGAAACACACGGAGGTTCATCTGCACACACCATAAGTCCACTCTCTTCTTTCTCTCTTCTCCTTTCTTTCTCTCTTGTTCTTCTCACTCTATCTTCCCTACACGAGCTTAGGCGGGCCCTGTGTTCCCCTTGTCTTCCTTTCTTCTCTTGTTCTCTCGTCTTTTCTTGTCTGAAGTTACAGACCTACACCTAAGGTGGGTCTGACTTCCTCCTCTATTTCTTTCGTCTTATTCTTTCCTTGCCCGTGCTCTACAAGCGCACCTCTGCCCGCGTTCTATAAGCGCATCTCTGCCCGCCCTCTGCACGCGCATTCCTACCCGTGCTCTCTACAGTGCACGTCAGCCCACGCTCTTTGCATGGGCACTCCGACCCACCCTCTCTACAGTGCACTCCTGCCCCGCACTCTCTGCATGTGCACTCTTATCCGCGCTTTCGTACCCATGCTCTCTACAGCGCAATCCTGCCCGTGCTTTCTCCACACACATTGTTACCCGCGTTCTGCACGCACACTCGTACTCGTACTCGCACTCTCTACCGCGCACTCCTGCCTGCGCTCTCTGCAGCGCACTTCCTGCCCGCGCTTAGCCCAACGTACTCTCTGCCCGCTCTCAACTATGCATCTCCACCTGCACCTCATCCCACATACTTCCTGCACCATTACCCATTCACGTCCCTCTCTCACACCTGCACCTTCACACCATATCATTTTTATCTATATATTCTTACCCTTTTTTTCCTCCTTTACACCCACGCCTAGTCATTCACACTTGCCCTTCTTTCTTCCTTAAACTACACCCATTTTAATCCTTTTATTCCATCATCTTCTTATCTCATCTTCGTTGTTGATTTCTCCTCTCATCGCTTAAAACACTTAATCAGGGAACATTCTGATATAGTATTTTAGAGTCCTAATTCTGGGATCGATACTCTAACTACCTCCTGGTACAGTGAATTGAGGTTGCAAGAGGCATAACTTTTTTTGCACCCATTTATTCGAGTTGGAGTCATCCTGAGTTAGTCTTCTTTGGGATTCTGATTCTCTTGTTGTTCTAATCACCTGGTCATATAGTGTTCAGGCTGTGAGAGACCTTCTTCTCACCCATTTCTAAGCCATTCAGAGCCACTTGTTTGGTAAAAGGTACATTCAAGAGGAGCATACTTTTCACGAACTTCATTTGTAGTTTATTGAAGCAACAGTATGAGATGAGGTGTTGACGTTCGAGAGAGAGCTGTGTCCAAACCGAGTTGCTGAACAGTCGGAGGGCTTTCGTTAATTGATTTAAGAGGGCGCTTGCCCGGGCTTATCCCACAAACCCAATCACGGTGAGGTATGTGCATTAGTCTATCTTTTCACTGTCATTTTAAAATCCTCTCACAAGTTGATCACCTCTATCCGCAAGAGTGACACACGAGAACGTCCAAGCAACCCTCATGAGGCCACGCAGTTGTTCAAGCGGGGGTCCAATCCCGGATCCGACCCAGGCACCCTTGACCAGAGATATAAATATCTTAAATTATTTAGAGAGAGAAACTATTCCAAATATAAACTTTAAAGAGAAAAAATATTAAAATTTTAGAGATAGAAACTACCTAAAAATATTTAGAAAGAGCAATTATCTCAAAAAAATTAGAGAAAGAAACTATTGCAAATTTTATATTTTAGAGAGAGAAAATATCTTAAAATTTTAGATAGAGAAACTATATCAAATTTTAAATAGATAAAGTGCCTACAATTTTTAGATAGAGAAACTATTTCAAAAAATTTAGAGAGTGAAACTATTTCAAATTTTTAGAGAGAAACTTTCTCAAATTTTAAGTTTTAGAGAGAGAAAATATATGAAAATTTTAGAGAGAAACTATTTCAAATTTTAAATAGAGAAACTATCTCAAAATTTTAGAGTGAGAAAATATCTCAAATTTTAAGTTTTCGAGAGAGAAAGCATCTTAAAATTTAAGAGAGTAACCATATCAAATTTGAGAGAGAAAGAGAGAATACTTAAATTTTTTTGGAAAGAAACTATTTCAAAAAATTTAGATAGAAATTATCTTAAATTTTAAAATTTAGTATTTTAGAATTTTAGAGAGAACAACTATATCATATTTTAGAAAGAGAAACTACCTCAAAAAATTTAGAGAGACAAACTATCTCAAAATTATTAAAGAGGAAACTATATCAAATTTAAAGTTTTAGAGAGAGAGTATCTTAACATTTTAGAGAGAGAAAATATATTAAATTTTGAAGAAAGAAAGCACGTGACAATTTTATATCTCAAAAAACAATTTCGAAATTTGAGCTTGGAAGAGAAAGTATATTAACATTTTAGAGACAGAAACCATATAAAAAAAATCCATAATTTTTTTTTATTTCAAATATCCAAAATTCCTTTGAGGGTTTTGGCATTCAAAAAATTACATCAGCGCCCTTTTTCCAGTCAAATTGGCTGGAGAAGAATCAAATCTTTTCTCACGATCCACATATCAAATATTGGTTTCTCTTGGAGTTTATGTGCTAATAATAACAAAAGGCGTGTTTGATTGCTGGAAAAATCATCTATGACCAACATCTATAGCTGCGACTTCCGTGGTATAGCATGGATTTGGGATATGAAACTCACAACTTCCAAATTTCAATGTTGATGTCTTGGAAGTCGGTAGATGTTGCAGCTTCCAAAACAACATAGCACTCCAGCTTAACATCACGAAGTGTTATAATGCCAGAAGTCTCAAATTCCAGCATTCAAATACGAGACGGTTTTGGGATTGTTGTGTTTGAGGAGTTAGGATTGGTCTTTCTTGGATCTAGGAGTGCTCCTTCCTGTTTTTTCTGTCTTGTACCATGAGCATTGCTGATTGCTGCACTATCGTGAAGATAATGATTAGCACATGGTTTGAAAATTACATTCCATTCTAGTTTGACCGGTGTTTGATTACTCAGGCAAGTCGACTCAGACTCGTCGGAATAACTCGACCTCACTACCCCTGGTGAGCCCGAGTATCCCCAAATTTGGTTTCTAACTTGAAGATTTAAAATAATAATAATAAATCATAAAAATTCAAACAATAAAAAATTTACTTGTAATATATTTTTTTACACAAAAATCGAAAAACATTCTGACTATTAGTATTTATTTTGTACTGTTTTCCTTCTTTTTGAACTATTTCTAAAATACCCCTCAAAAATTGGTTTTTTCGTATCCATCTTTTCGCCATTTCTTTTAACGTGTTTTGTTTAATTTTAAATTAAAGATTTTTTTTTTAATTTTTTAATATTTTTAAATTTTTTAACACTTCTTAGACTTGGCTACTGTGGTCAAAGACTCGAGAACCCGGGCCAAGTCGCTCTTTCCATCGTTGACCCAAATATGTTTTCATCCATCTGGTTTGGACACAGTGTGGAAGCTCGAGCCGTTTTGAATATGGCTGTCGACCCCGGGGGAATACCTAAAATTTGACGCGTTGAGGAGTCACTAGAAAGTCGAATATATCGTTCACATCTTTACTTTAAAGTTTAAACTTCGCAGTCCCTTTCTTCCACCCGCTCATGTATCTTCTCTCTCTCTCTCTCTAAATGCCTTCTCTGTGATCCTTGTGTCTCACGAGTCCTCTCTCTCTCTAACGCCGGCGGAGCTGAACTCTGATAACAGAGCAATTAGAATCTACTCTCTCTCGTGAAGGAGTTCTGGAAAGAGTAGGTTAATCAATTCGCTATAGAAATAAAGGTATGTACAGCTTTTCTGAGTATTACATGTACCTTTTCGGATAAAAAGTTTAGAGAGTTCGTATTTTTGAGAAGTGGGTTCTTTTTTTCTATTGAATTTTCGGTGAATATGTATCCACATTGTACAGGATTTTTTTCTTTTGGGGTTTCTAAAGATTTCTTGGAATTGGGTGCTAAAGTTTAAGATATTATTAGCGGATGGGGCTTTAAATTTGAAGAAAGGATCGGGGTTCTTCTTTTGGTTGCTTTCAATTGGCAAGCACAATTTCACGTTATGATGAATTATCTACATTTATGTCATTTGCTTATTACTTCAAGGCTTTGTTGGATCTCTCTGATTGTAGCCTTTGTTGGATATCTCTGATTGTAGGCTTTGTTGGATCTCTCTGATTGTAGGCTTTGTTGGATCTCTCTGATTGTAGGCTTTGTTGGATCTCTCTGATTGTAGGCTTTGTTGGATCTCTCTGACTTAAAATTGTAGGCTTTGTTGGATCTCTCTGAAGTAAAATTGTGGAGTTGCATGAAAGCTTTTGTTTTTTTGTTTCTGTTTGTTGGTTTTGTTAGTCGCATGAATTTAGGGTCAATGAAAGATTTACTCTAGTTGTTCCCTATCTTTTGGTTTTATTAGTGGCATGAAATCTGTTCTTTTCCCTTTCCTTTTTTTGGTTATAGTCGGAAAGATTTACTCTAGTTGTTCCCTACTTGCCTTCTTTCAACATCTTCTTACAAAATAAAAATTACCAATTCAAATTAAAAATTACCAAATGAAATTAAACAAAAAAAAAATTTTGTGTGCAAAACGGAGAGAGGGAGAAGGGGTGCGGGGATAGAGAGAAATGTGGTAGGGTGGGTTTTAGATAAGGCATGTCTTTTTAGATTTGTTTGACCTAAAAAAGCATGTTTAAATTAGCTTAGGGGGTTAGAAGAAATAAAACTACAATTTTTTTTTACCCCACGATATCTTGTAAAACTTAGGTCTATTGTGAAATGAAACCTAAAATAGAGGTATAAAGATATTTTCCTTTGTTTTTTTTTTTTGCCCAAATATAGTAGATCTTTAAGATTTTTGTAAGTAAATAGAGCTATATCAATATGCAAGTTAGATTTTGAACTCAATCAAAATATCCACAAATATATGGCATGCAATTCTTAGCAAAATACCCACAAAAACGTTCTTGTAAATTTTTGGAACTCAAGAGGACGTACAAATATCACTAACTTTTTTATACACTAAATAATCTCAACCAAAAATCAATTGCAACTATTGATAAAGTCTTCTAAGCAATCTTAATAAAATTTCTAGCAAGCATGCACCCATCATAAATCATTCGAACGATATAAGATAATGTCCAATACTTTTTCCCTTGCTCATACAATATTTCTCAACCTTCTTATAATATTTCTAGATGCAAAAGATGAAGAAAGTTGAAATTAACTCACCAAATTCATGTGAATTTGTAAGCACAGATTGATAGCTTTTCCAGAGAGAGAATGTGGCTGAAAATGAGTTAAGATAAAGCTTCTTTGTGATGCAACACGGTGCTGGAATCGAGAGGCACGTCCATGTGACACTGGAGGGCTCTCACAGAGATGTGAGGCACGTCTCTTGCACCCAACTCACAAGGAAGCATAAGAGAGAAAGAGGTTTTTAGAGAGAGAAAGAGAGCTCTTGCTTGGTACCCTAGCCTCTCAAAACCATTTCCATAAATATAGCTGCAAAAGGAAAAAATAGAGAGACACATGTAGAGAGAGAAATGACAAATGTTGCCTCTCAATGGCCACTTGTCCCGCTCTTCACATGGGTCTTTCTTATTCTCCACATAAAGCACTAGCTTATTTTAAAATACTCAACTTTAAAATAGATTTTGAGTAGAGAAGAAAACAAAATAAATAAATCAAAATTTGGAACCTTATTTTGTAAATATTTAGAAACACAATTTTCTCTTAACATTTTTTGACACATTTTGTTGCTGAATTCACTTGTCCTATATAATAGAAACAAAATTCAAACACTTTCCTATCTTGTTTGAATTTTGTTTCTATTACTATGGTTTTATTGAGTACATTTTCTAGGTAGTCAACTACTCATTTTTATGGATGATAGATGCAGGAAGAGTGTGATTGCGACTAGATTTGAGTTCCTATTTTAACTTATGATCAATGCAGGATTCTTTATTTTAAGATTACTGTGGATCATTCATTTAAGTTGTGATTGCAACTAAATTTTAGTTCCTATTTTAACTGAGGAAATAGCATGTGTACAATGTGCATTTGATTACACTTTGTAGATCGAATTTCAGCTGATTCGTTATTTTAATATTAGTGTAGATCATTCATTTTTCTTAAGATTAGTTTTTAATTTGCACGTCCCTCTTTCAACATACATTGTAACCGCTGATTTTGTATGATACGCAGTGCCAATCGTGTCTACAATTCCAGTTGCTTGGTGTTGAGTTCTAGTTGATAAAATTTCAATGGATTTAGTCAGTGGAGCAATTATAGGCGCTATAGCGGGTGAAATACTGAAAGCCTTGCTCGATGCTACAAATATCGTTTATGAATGCAAATCTCAATGTGAAAAGCTGAAATCCACTTTGCAACACATTGTGCCAAAACTCGAAGACATTGAGCAGTTACGGTTGCAACTAACTGATTGCGAACCAGCTGACTTTAAAGAGTTGAAGAGCCGACTAGAAAGTGGTAAAGTGTTGGTATACAAGTGTATGAAACTTCGATTTTGGAAGGTGCATAAGAAATATAGTTATGGAAAGAAGTTAATTGAGCTTGATGAGTATCTGGTCAGATTCTTTGATCTGAATTTGGCTGCTGATACAAATTTGGACACAAAACAACTTAGGATAGAATTTAAGGAGATGAGGAGGTTACTTGATGGGCGGGGTATTGCAAGCGAGTCTTCCTATGCTCTTCCTGGACTACCCGATTGTCCTGTTGGCTTGAGTGATTCTTTACGTGAGCTCAAGGCGAAGTTCTTTGCAGATGATGTTTCTGTTCTTGGAATCTGTGCTCAAGGTGGCTATGGTAAGACAACATTGGCCTCAATGCTCTGTAGGGAGGAGGATGTGAAAGGTATGGTCCTCGAATTCCTTTTTTTTCTTTTCTTTTTTTTCAGTTGACTTTGCTTTACATACTTGTTTTCTTATTTAACATTATTAAGTTAAATATCGACATGATGCTACCCTTTTTATGATGCACTGATGATTTTTTTCGAGTTCCTTCTTTTCCCCTCATACAACTAAGTTCTACTCAGTAATGATGCTTACTATCTTCTTCTTCTTTTTTCTTGTTTTTTTTTTTTTGGAATTCATAGACAAATTTCAATGAGGTAGTTATATGTGGGTTTACAAACTGCCAGAAGACAAAACGAAACTTAGTACGTATTAGCTTCAGCCGTGCATGGTCTTAATGACAGTTGGTTAAGTTGGTAATAATAAAGATGTCATTTTTATATGACCTCAGATATTAACTACCACACAAAGTAATTAATTATGAAAATATTTTTAATGAACCTAAGAGTTTTCACATTTATAACCTTAGAGATTTGACCTTTATATGCCAAATCTATTTGAAATCTCAAGACTTCCATGAGCCAATTTGTATTCTTAGTTTGCAAAGACAAGCCGTAAGAAAAATGAAGAAGAGTTCATTTCTTCCATCTTCTTAAGACGCAGATAACCCAATAGGTAATTGCAGGACATGTACATCTCTATTTTGTTATTAATCCATTCTATTATAATTGGCCAATATCATTTATTAATTCATACTCAGAATCAGGTGAATTTTTTTATTGGTAATATGCTTTTTCTCTTTTCAATTTGGGTTAAGCTACTAATAAACGAATTGGACTTAATCAACCTTATCATAACAGTGTTATATGTTTGGTTTGACAGGTCGCTTCAAAAACAATATATTCTTCATTATCGTTTCAAACTCACCTGATGTATTGAGCAGTCTGAGTGGATTATATGAGCAACTAACCAGTCGAAAACCAGACTTCCGAAATGTTGAAGATGCAAGGAGGCAACTATTACACATTCTAACTAAGAAGGAGCCAGAACCCATCTTAGTGGTGCTTGATGATGTTTGGTCTGATACAGTCCTTGAGGACCTGCTATTTAACAAGACTAAAGGATGTAAAACACTTGTAACATCGAGAAATGTTCTTCGATCGTTTGATTCCAGATATGAATTGGGGCTGCTTAAGGACAAAGATGCAATGTCTCTCTTCTGTCACTCGGCTTTTGCTAACATAACCACCCCAGAGAGAATAGATGAGGATCTAGTTTGGAAGGTAATCTATTTGCAATGAAAATGTAACAATTAGCATATTTGTCTGCTTGTATAAGGAGAAACATATTTGTTTGCAGCTTATGGCATCATTGATATTGTGTGGTATACTTTTATAATTTCTAGATTTAGGATGGAGTGATCTCAGAGTGGGTTACAATGATATGACTAGAAACTTCTAACTGAACAATGCATCATAAGAATTATGAGCCTGACATTAATGTAAGGGACATCTATAAAAAATAATTTATTTTCTTATTTCCAATTAGAAAAATTAAACCATGATGAGCAAGTTCTGCGTTGTTATTTTCCTAGATCATATTCAGACAATTATAGATGCATTTGTTGGTAACAACAAAAAGGTTGGAATATCTATGATATCGTTTATCGATGACGAAGATCAAACATTTATTGTTTAAATCCTCATAAGTCCTATTTTTTCTTATTCTTTTCATTCTTTGAACTCCTCCTTTTTATTGACCTCTTAATATGTAGGAGATGATATGTTCAACTGCTGAACATTACAATGTTCAGGTCTGGATTGTGATAGGAATAGTAGACATTGTACATCTAGCTGTTTCCAATGTCTGTCAACTCCCAAGAGTAGCATAAAGTTTGCTGGTTTTGTAAGGTCCAAGTAGCATATGGGTGCATGTGATTTTTAAAGAGTTTTGATCATGAATTATTTGAATAGGTGAAAATAACATTCCTGAAAATTTTGAAAATCTGAAAGATTCTTGAGCTTTTTATTAGTACATTTATCTTCACTTCAATGGTCTTGTTCTTATTTCAATATAATTATATGTCATTTAATTGCAGATAGTGAAATATTGCAAGGGCTTGCCATTGGCTCTGAGAGTAATTGGACACTCTTTGAGATATGAACCTGCAAAAAAGTGGAAGATCATTGAGCGTGAGTTGTCAAAAGGAAGCTCCATCTTTGCCTCCCATCACCAACTACTACATTGCCTTTCCACGAGCTTGACATCCTTGAATAAACCTCTCAAGGATTGCTTTCTAGACTTGGGTTCCTTCCCTGAAGATAAAAGAATTCCTGCAGCTTCACTTATAGACATGTGGGTGGAACTTCATGGCATGGATGAAGATGAAGCCTATGTTGCACTACTTGAACTCTCAAGCCGAACTCTTATATCGTTGGTAGAAAATGCAAGGTACGTCATGCCTACTTCTTGGGTGAGAATTATTTTTTTTTTTTATTACTGACTTTTACATAATAAAACAACATGTGTGGATCTATTGGCTCTTTGTTTATTAACTTTTGATCTAGTGTTTACCTCATTCTCGCAAAACTTGAGGAATACCCTTCTTTTACATACCCATTAGGACTCAGTTCCCTTAGTATTATTGGAACTTGATTCGTATATTATATTAGTACCAAACTGTGTTCAGTCTGTGTTGTACTCATATCAAATTATGATTGCTAGAATTATGTTTTAATGATGTGGAATGTGTAGAGGCAGAAACCTCCATCCCGGGTACAGGATAAAATTAGGCTCTAAGAAAGCTCTTTTTGACACTAATCTGAAAATCTAGTATGCATGTAATTGTACTCCTGTAGGCCAGATATGGCAACCCAAGTAGTATTAGCAAGGGCTAAAGTCATGCATAAGACTATGATGAGGTGTGCACGAAACACGGGAGAGGCAGATTGGCCGTTTTCAGCGTGCAAATTAGATGGACGCATGTTCCTTGAGTCTTATATAGTGCAGGGAAACTACAGAATAAATGAAGATGGATCCTAAAGGGAAAAATCATCCATTTGACCAAATTTGACATTTAGCACATAGAAGTACCGAATTGAGAGACTCTATCATTCCTTACATGATTCCTACAAGTGAAAGTTTAGATAATGCATCATTCGATGAGACAAACACAAATCGAGATTCTGATGGTATGGGTGATCACATGAGAAGGTCAACTAGAGTGAAATCACCTGTAAAATACTCACTATTGAGAGCTTGGTTCATTGTATGATGCAGTAAGTGATTTCTTTTCATTGAAATAGTCGGAGCGTACTAGTGTCCTTTTTTTTTCCCATATATCAATATCCAATATTCCTACGAAGAGTTCATTGAGAAGGTTTACTGATGGAGCTTGTGCTGACATTTCTAGTTTAGTTCTGTAATTTGAAAGAAGCCAGACCACTTAGCCAAAGAGTGGAGGACCTAACTGGAGGTAGTGAACAAAAAAGAGAGCAACATAGATTGAGCGAGTAGGAGACAGACTTTGTTGGAACGTCTACTGATTCATTTCATTGCTACTACGTGTTATACCTATATGGATGCATTGAGTCCAGCATCACCTCTTCCACAACATGTAGAATGGGCTATGATGTGAATGAATATACTCATAAATATGCTAGGCATTAGAGTTTCTTGTGGTTGGAGCCTCTCATGAACCCTTTTTCATTTTGGAGGGAATCACTATTGACTTACATGAGGCTGAAACATTTCCAGGCATATCATCTAACCTTGGTTCATTTTATGAAACCTTTGAATCTACCACAGATTTATCTCAACATTAGCTAGAAGGTGCAGTTGTTTGTTTTAATGAACCCCATTTTTTAGAGTGATTAATCACACTGCATTGAGAAATGCTCTCTACAAACACTACTATTTGAGGTGGCCTTGTAATAATTGGGATTGTATCCTCAAGGAAACTTCCTAGACAATTTGTGCATTTAGGTGGAATGACTTGGAGCTCCTGGTGTGTACCTTCTACTACTCTGGGAGTCTTTGGTGTGGCATGCATAGAGGCAAAACCCCTTTAGTTGACATTTAGGACCTTGAGAAATGCATGACACTTCTTTTTCACTTGTCATTCATGATATTAAGGAGAATTTTGGTTATTTACACCTTGTATAGAAACTTGGATTAGTTTGACTGAAAAGTGAAGCTCCTTTTTCTATCAAAATTGATATGCTCAGGATGTGGATTCTTTCCTTCGATTTGTACTTCTTCATACATCTCTGGTAAAGACCTGTTGTTAAGAAACAAGGTGATTATTATTTTGGTATTCTACCAATAGCACTTTTTTGGAAAATAGATATACATGATTTTCCGGTTAATCAGAGGGTGTTTCACTGCTTCAGTCCTATTTGTTTTTGTCTATTTATCTTACTACAAGATTATTGAATAGGTCATAAGACATTATTAGGACAAACACTTGCGAAATAATTTATTAAGTATATTGTTTTATTAAAAAAGCATTATGAAAATTGTACTTTAGATGACTAAATCAACAGACTATATTTGCTCATGGTTGTATCCAAATTGTTCTGCAATAACTCGGAACTATATTTATTAGGAAAGAAGCTGGGGAAGAGGATGGCAGCTTTAGTGGGCTTTTTGTCCTTCAACATGATATACTCAGAGAACTTGCCCTCCATGCTAACCGTGACAGTACCATTAATCAAAAGAAGAGATTGATCATGGAAAAAAGAGAAAACTGCCTTCCCAAGAGCTGGATCGAACATAAAGATCAACCTTTTGATGCCCAAATTGTTTCCATCTACACAGGTTGGTTCGCATCTTTCATATTGTTTTCTTGCTTCTTTTTCTAGTTCACAAAGTTCTTTCACCCAAAATGATGTCTTCCATGTGCAGGGTATATGGGTGAGTCAGATGGGTATGATATGCGATTCCCTAAAACTGAGGCTCTGATCTTGAATTTCTCTTCTGCAAATTATTGTATACCTGCATTTATCAAGACCATGGAGAAGCTGAAATTTCTATCCATCACAAACCATGGCACCAGTCTGGCCAAACTAAGTGGCTGGCCACCATTTGAATCTCTGCCCCATCTCAAGAGGATCAGGTTAGAGAGGATAATAATCCCTTCCTTTCACATGAATTTGCAGCCATTGAAGAGCCTGCAAAAGCTATATTTATTATTCTGTGAGCTCAACCAATCCATGTCTTGCTCTGATCCAAATGTTTCCAATCAGTTCTCTGAGCTAAAAGAGAATTCAATGGACTATGAACCCTTCAAATCTCCTGTGTCAAAAGATATCCAAATGGACCGTAAACCCATTAAATCTCCTGAATCAAAGGAGATTGAAATGGACTATATCTCCACTATATTTCCCAAGCTAAAAGAGATTGAAATGGATTACTGTGGGGATCTCAGAGATTTTCCTTCTTGGGTTTGCAGATTGACCCATCTCAAGAAATTCTCAATCACCAATTGCCATGATCTATGTAACTTACCAGAAGAAGTGGGTGGCTTGAGATACTTAGAGGTATTGAGTTTGCATGCTTGTACAAGATTGAGTGAACTTCCTAGATCAATAACCAGGCTTTCAAGCTTGAAATTGCTTGATATATCCGAGTGTTTGAACATTGTTGGGTTGCCTAATGATCTGCATGGTCTAAGTGGGTTGGAAAAGATTGACATGAGCCGGTGCTCGCAAATTAGGAGGCTGCCTGGTTCAGTTGCAGAGCTAAGGGGTCTTAAGAATGTGATATGCGATGAGGAGATTGCAAATCAATGGGAAGAGATCAAGCTGCAATCTCTTAGTGGACTTCATGTGCGTGTTGTGGAAGAAGAGGCTACACTGGACTGGCTTGAAAGGTAGTTGACATTGTCTTTTTGAGTTCGCAAGGATGATGCGCAGAGATAAGAGTCATTTTAGCTATAAGATTGGTGGCCGATCTTTCAGATATGAAAGGAGACAATTAATGGCGATGATACTTGTAGGAGAGGAGTCTTTTATGTATGCATGTTGTATTCATGTTTGTGAGGTTCTTATTTGTGTTGTATTCATATACTTGAGGTTCCAAGTAAATATGTATTCATGTGTTGTTTAAAGAGCTCATCGAACCAAAAGTCATTATATCTTCTCGGATAAAATAAACACGGGAACCAGATAATCAGTTGAGAAAATAATAGAAAGTGAATTCTTAATGGAATAACACGAGTTCGGATTGGAAGTCTCCTCTCACTCTCTCTCTCTCTGTCTCTGTCTAAGTATTTGATCTTTGATAGGAGAAGCAGGCTAAATAGAAATAAGAGAAAATTATTTTCGATAAAAAAAATAGAGTGCAGTTTGTATAGAGCCGAGGCTGTAAACAATCAAAGTAAAGCCCACCTTCAAATATTGTCGAGAAATATGGTTTCAATATTAGAAATCTTTATGATAGCTTTAAAATATATTTTCATCTCTAATTATAAAATTTAAACATTAAAAAATAGTGTAGATCGAGCATATCTATGAAAACTTAAAAATCTTGAAAATAGATTTCCAAAAATAGATTACAAGATGTACTATTTCCAAAACTTGAAATCTATTTTTTTCTCAGGGGCATCAAAACAACCTCTTCTAGTGAAATTTTTTAGGTCGGCCCTAAATGGATTGTTTAGAGCCTCACACTTTTATATAAATTTTTTCCTGAAATAAATCGACTAAAATGCTATGCAACTCATAGGCATGTGTTGTTTATTTTATTGATGAGAAATCATTTTTTGTTAGGTGTGTCCCTATAAGGACCCTATAAGGAGCGTGCAGGTCTCACAAATTTCATATAAAGATGATATGTAGAAAAATAAATAAATGTCCCGTTGGGCACATGGTGTAGACACCCCAATCTCGACTAGAAAGATTATTGATAGGTTGAAATATCCCAAGCAAACTACCTAGGTATTTTAAACCGTTCACCCCACCATGACCCCCTACCCGGGTACTTTAAATCATTCACCCCACCATGACCCCTACCCGGGTACTTTAAACCATTCACCCCACCATGACCCTTCTCCATAAACCTAGCTTCCACCAAACCCTAATTGCTCCAGAAGGTCCAAGGGCGTCAAGAGGCTGAACAAGGTGAGGTAGACCCAAAGTGGCCTGACTATGAAGTATTCAAGACGAAAGGCACTAATGTTACCTCAACAGGGACCTAAGCCCCGACCAAACATCTAACAACAAGATATTAAAAGCACTGAAGTCATAGCATGGGGGACCCGGGACACCAAAGGCCTGGCACCAATGCCATTCCAAATGGTGTTATGTCCCGGACCCCCATTTTCAATATGAAACAGGATCAAAAGCCCTGGCGGCAGTGCCAATGTCGCCAACACCATTTCAACCGGCGCCAGGTCTTAAGACCTTCAGTAGGCGGGACATAGCCTAGCCGATGTGACTGAAGTGACGAGCAGATATATCAGTCCGTACCCACCGATATGGCATGCCCGTACTGACATGTCAGCTGTCAGTACGGAGTGAGGTTGTCGATTTTTTGTTGGTTGATGATAAGACGAATGTACAACCAAGACTGTTGGACAAATGGTATCCGGCGACAGTCGGAATGTTGTCAGTGCTAATTGGAATCGATTCAAAATGCGAATGATCAAATCAGAGGTACCAGAACACGACACATGTCCTGAATTATGCTTGAAGGCAGTCAGAATGCCACGGACGCCATTGCCTATGGCGTCGGAATCTAACAAGTCGTACATAATGAGCAATTAATATCTACTGACTGTCATTATTACAGCATTAATGACATGGTGTCATTCCAACCAATGCTAGTCCAAATAGGGTCGAAGCTCTGATGACCCAAAAAGTCGTACAAAACTAGATACAGGCTGACATGGGTTCATTTTCGCCTATAAAAAGCCTGTTTTACCTTAGGAAAAAACTCCAAGTTTTCTTGATCTTGTGCCTAGAATATGCCAAAAAATCTCTTGATCTTAAGTCTAAGCATGAGCTTGAGAGAAGAGCCCCTTTGAGCAAATCCCCATACTACCAAACCTTTCAATTCAAAACTACAAACACAAACTCCTTGCACTTCAAACCGAAGACGGTCCGGATAATCAGATCATTTGGGCCCCTTTCTTCCTACTTCTATTTGCCCCATTAAGAACTGAGAAAGTTCGGGTTGATTGTGAAACTTTACTATCTAAATCAATGCCAAACTCTAGGCCTCAGGCCTGTGGACCTGGCCTAGATGTTGTTTTCTTCTTTTTCGATTGGTTTTATTATTGTTTATTTTCTTAGTTAGGACTTTCTTATTTCTTTATTTCATGATTTGATTTCACTTTTTTCCCTCTTTGAATCTTTGCATTTACTCTTCTTTTAGCTACTTTTATATATGTTTTTTCTCTATCTTCCCCTATTTATGATCTATTCCCCTGTTTTCTCATTAAATGTAGTCTTTAATATGTATAGTTAGTTATGTTTGATCTTCTCCTTTCTTTCTTTATCCTCTCTTTACATGATCATCTTTTTTTTTGCTAGTTTGTATTTATTTCCTTTGTTTTAGTGTATTTATTACTCTTCCTTATTCCTTTGTTTAATGAACCAAATCTCCTTTTCTCAACAAACCCTTTTTATCTCTCACCCTCCTCGTTAAAGCAATCTCTATTCCTTTCTTGAGAACATTTATTTTCTAGTTAAGATTTTTGTGTTTATTTCTCTTCCTCTCTTTATTACTAGTAATAATGGTATAGATCTCTTTCTCCATCATTTTCTTTTTTATAAAATAGTTATCTCATTTCTTTTTATAGAAAATATTCTTATTGGTTAGTTATATTTATGTCTCGTGCTTGTTTCCTTCATTTTATATCATAGATTCTCTCCCCTCACCCTAACCTTTCATCTTCTCGTTTGGTAATAGTATTTTCATACCTTGCTTCATTTATTTCCTTGATTGATTGTGTCCAATCTCCTTCCCTCTTTCTTATTCATGTAATAATGTAGATCTCTCCTATCTCTCATGTGTTCTAATTGAATGTTTGATTGGTTCTTCGTTATTATGCTCTTCCATCTTAATTAGGGGTATCTTACTTTAACCTATTTTCTTTTCCCTTGACCTTATGGTTTGAATCTCATCTTCCTCACTCCTCTCATTCCCCATTCTTTTATATTTATTTTGTCTTTTTCTTTCTTATATTTTGTTCAATAGGCTAGCCATCCCCATTCTCTTTTAGTTACATCTTTTTTTTCTCATCTTCTTATTATCTTTTGTTAATAATTTGTGCTTAACCACTTTTCCCATTTTTTAATGTACCACTCCTTATTCCTCTCTATTTCTTTCATCTTAACCCTCTTTCTTATATCATATCCTCTTATTTCTTTTTTATATTTGGTTTTATTGCTCTCATTGCATGTTATTTATTAATATTAGTTTTCTTCCCTCCTCTCTTCCATTTTGTTTCTTTTCATGTTAAATTATTATCTTTATTTGCATTTCATATTTATATCTCTATGCCTTGTTGATGAGGATCTCATCTTTTCTTTCTTCGTAACCATGCCCGTATCTTTATGGTATTATCTCTCTCTTTCATCCTATGTTATGCATGTTTAGATTAGCTTTATTCTTTTGTCTTCATCCTTTTTTATTTCTTATTTTTCTTACATCTAGTAGTTAGATTATTTACTCATGTTTACTTGCATCTTCCTACTTTAGTTGTTTATTTGTGATTTTTTCATTTGTTCTCTTCTTAAATCCATTTGTTTAAAATGTCACTTTTATCTACAAACCCCTTTTGAAATCTTCTTGGTTGAGTTCCCTTCTATCTTAACCTTGGAACTCAACCAAGAAGATTTCAAAAGGGGTTTGTAGATAAAAGTGATATTTTAAACAAATGGATTTAAGACAAAAGGTTTTAAGACCCAATTCTCCCTTGGACGTGTTAATGGCAAAAGGCGTGTTTGATTGCTAGAAACGTTATCTTCGACCAATATCAATAGTTGCGACTTTCGTGCTATAGTATGGAATATTTTACTTCCAAGCATGAGTAGGGATATGAAAGTCGCAATTTCCAAATTTCATTGTTGATTTGGTGAAAGTCCCGGCTTCGAAAACAACATAGCACTTCCCGCTTAACAGCAGAAAAGTGTTGTAATGCCAAAAGTCTCAAATTCCACTAATCAAACACGTGCACAATCTCGCAAGTATGTGTTGTGAACATTTGGCAGACTTATAGTGGCCCTATGGTATTCTAACAGGGGAGAGACATCTTGCTTCATGAAATTGGTGACATTCTTCAATCACATGATATTGAAATACTCCATTGTTACTGTGACGCCAATGCTGAAGCTGATTCTTTAGCCAATGGAGGTACCTATCAATCCTTATTTGTGATTACCAATTTCGTGTGATGTACCCTTATGTATTTCATTCCCTTGTAACTTCATTGGTCTATAGTTAATAAAAGTCGTGTGGTAATGTTCAAAAAAAAAAAAAAGAGACATCTTGCTTCCACGATGGGACGGTGAAGATAATGCTTAGAACAATATTTGTAAATTGCATTTCACTCTGGTATGATGAAGTATTCTAGAACTCAAACTGGTGGGTTGAGCTGGTCATCCACTAGCTCAAATGTGATTCAGATTTGGTCGAGCTAGTTTGCCAATCCTCTGAAGTTTGTTATAAAAAATGAAAACCAAACAAAATGTAGACTGTACAACCCAAACCAGTGTTTGATTACTTGGACGAGCCAGTTTGGACTTGCCCAAATAACTCAAGCTTGCCACCTTGAAGGTCCCAAGTATTCCCAAGTTGGGTGTCCAATTCAAGAATTTTAAAAAATTAAAAATAAAAAATCATAATAAAGATTGGAAAATATTTTGACGTACATTTTTCTTATTTTGGATTATTTTTGAAGTGCCCCCACAAATTGATTTTTTCATAATTTATTTTTTCGCTACCTTTTTAACCACATATATTAAAGATATTTTCTTCTTTTTTAAGTACATTTTATTATTTGTTATTTTTAAACATTTGGCCTACTCAGCTGGGCCAGGGCGAGCACCAGGCCTAATCGCTATTTCTAAAACCAATCCAATATCCCTTTGATTTTAAGCCAGTAACATAACGCAGCCGATTTTGAATCAACTTGCTATCAGGTCATCCATGCATAGGGTTCTCACCAAAAATAAGGGTGGCGATACTACTAGCATCATACTAGGCAGGGCTCCTTTCTTTGATAACGCGTTTTCCACAAGGAAAAAGATTATTAAAAACCGAGGTTCTAAACAATCAATTTAGTGCGCATATCAAAAGATCATTAAAATAGATCCTTTTGCAAACTCTAAAATCCTCAAATTGATCACCTCGACCTCAATATGTATAAACATGAGAAAAAATGGATTTCAAGTCTCAAAAATAATACATCTTATAATGTATTTTCGGACCGTCAATTTTCAAGATTTTCAAATGTTCATAGATCTACTCGATCTACATTGTTGTTAAAATTTTAAATTTTATAATTAAAAATAAAAATCAATCTTCATGCCATCACAAAGATTTTCAATATTTAAACATCTTCTTTCAATACTATTTGAAGATGCGCTTTACTACTATTGTTTAGAGCCTCGGCCCTATACAAACCACACAATTGACAAGAAATTGGAAATATCGCTGACGCCGTTACTTCAAAACTTTTTAGGTTTAAACTTCGCAGTCCGTTCTTCCACCAACTCAGGTTCCTTAACTCAGCTATCGTCTCTGTCTCTAAATTATCTCTTCATGATCCTTGTGTCTTCACTCTGTGTCTCTTCTCTCTCTAACATGGGAGGAGCTGAACTCTGAAACTGGGCAATTAGAATTTACTGTCTTTCTCTCAGTGAAGGAGTACTGGAAAACGAGTAGCTTCATCAATTCGTTATCTAACTAAAGGTATGTAAAGCTTTTCTGATTATTCCATGTACCTTTTCGGATAAAAAATTAGAGAGTTCGGATATTTGAGAATTGGGTTCTGTTGTTCTATTGAATTTTCGGTGAATATGTATCCTCATTTTACAGGACTTTTTTTTTTTTGGGTTTCTAAGGAGTTCTTGGAATTGGGTGCTAAAGTTTAAGATATTATTAGGGATGGGCCTTTGAATTTGAAGAATTGGTATTCTGGTTCCATTCAATTGTCAAGCACAATTTCACCTTATGATCAGTTAGCTACCTTTATGTCGTTTGCTTATTGCTTCAAGACTTTGTTGGGTCTCTCTCTCTCTAAATTGTGAAGTTGTATGAAAGCTGTTTTTCTTTTCTTCCCCTTTTCTTTTGGTTTTATTAGTTGCATGAAAGCTGTTATTTTCTCGTTCTTTTTTTGGGTTTATAGTCATGGAAAGATTTACTCTGACTGTTCCCTACTTGTCTGCTTTCAACATTTCTTAAAAATAAAAATTACCAATTCAAATTAAAAATTAACAATTACCGGTTGGAATTAAACAAAAAAGAAAAAAAAAAAAAATTTCTGTGCACTCTCATTGCTTATTTGGAAACATTTTGTTGCTGAATTCACTTGTACTATGGTTTTATTGAGTACTTTTTCAAGGTAGTCAACTGGTCATTTTTATGTATGATAGATGCAGGAAGAGTGCGATTGCCACCAAATTTTGAGTTCCTATTTTAACTTGTGATAGATGTAGGATTCATTATTTTAAGATTGGTGTAGATCATTCATTTAAGTTGTGATTGCGACTAAATTTGAGTTCTATTTTAACTGAGGAAATAGTATATGTGCATTTGATTAATACATTGTACAATTAGCATACACTTTGTAGATCTAATATCAGCTGATTCAGTATTTTAAGATTAGTGTTGATCATTCATTTTTCTTAAGATTAGTTTTTAATTTGCACTTCCCTCTTTCAACATACCTTGTCACCCCTGATGCGGTATGATATGCAGTGCCAACAGAGTTTACAATTCCCATTGCTTGGTGTTGAGTTAATGTCAATGGATTTATTCAGTGGAGCAGCTATAGGTGACATAGCGGGTGAATTACTGAGAGCTTTACTAGATGCTAAAAATATGGTTAAAGACTGCAAATCTCATTGTGAAAAGCTGAAATCCACTTTGCAACACCTTATTCCAAAACTCAAAGCAATTGACCAGTTACGGTTGCAACTAACTGATAGCCAACCAGCTGATTTTGTAGAGTTGAAGAGCCAACTAGAAAGTGGTATGGTGTTGGTACACAAGTGTACAAAACTTCAATTTTGGGAGTTGTTTAAGATATATCGTTGTGCAAAGCAGTTAATTCAGCTTGATGAGTATCTTGTCAGATTCTTTAATCTGAATTTGGCTGCTGATACAAATTTGGACACGAAATATATTAGGACCAATACAAAGGACCTAATAAGGTTATTTGCTGGGCGGCTGGGTATTGCAAGCGAGTCTTCCTGTGCTCTTCCTGGACTACCCGATCTTCCTGTTGGCTTGAGTGATTCTTTACGTGAGCTCAAGGCAAAGTTCTTTTCAGATGAGATGTCTGTTCTCGGCCTTTGTGCTCAAGGTGGCTATGGTAAAACAACATTGGCCTCAATGTTCTGTAGGGAGGAGGATGTGAAAGGTATGGTTCTTGAATTCCTTTTTTTCTCTTTCTTTTTGTTTTTTCAGTTGACTTTGCTTTAATGTACTTGTTTTCTTATTTAACTCTATTAATGGAAATATCGACATGCTGCTTCCTTTTCGATGATGCGCTGATGATTTTTTCTCCAGTTCCTTCTTTTTCCCCTCATTTTCGATGATGCGCTGGGTAAGTTGGTAATATTAAAGATGCCTTTTTGTTGTTAATATTAAAGATGTCTTTTTTGTATGACCTCAGATATTAAAAACCAGACAAACTAATTAATTATGAAAAAAAAAATAATGAACCTAAGAGATTTCACCTTTATATGCCAAATCTATTTAAAATCTCAAGACTTCCATGAGCCAATTTCTCTCCTTAGTTTGCAATGACATGCCCGTAAGAAAAATGAAGAAGAATTCAGTTCTTCCATACCTTGCCCCGCCTGACTGATGAAATTCTATTTTGTAATATGATTTTTCTCTTTTCTATTTGGGTTAAGCTACTAATAAACGAATTGGACTTAACCAACCTTATCCTAACAGTGTTATATATCCGGTTTGACAGGTCGATTCAAAAACAATATATTCTTCTTTATCGTTTCAAACTCACCCGATGTATTGAGCATTCTGAGTGGATTATATGAGCAACTAACCAGTCGAAAACCAGACTTCCGAAATGTTGAAGATGCAAGGAGGCAACTATTATACATTCTAACTAAGAAGGAGCCAGAACCCATCTTAGTGGTGCTTGATGATGTTTGGTCTGATACAGTCCTTGAGGACCTGCTATTTAACAAGACTAAAGGATGTAAAACACTGGTAACGTCGCGAAATGTTCTTCGATCATTTGATTCCAAATATGAATTGGGGCTGCTTAAGGACAAAGATGCAATGTCTCTCTTTCGTCACTCGGCTTTCTCTAACATAACCACCCCACAGAGAATAGATGAGGATCTAGTTTGGAAGGTAATCTATATGCAATGAAAATATAACAATTAGCATATTTGTCTGCTTATATAAGGAGAAACATATTTGTTTGCAGGTTATGGCATCATTGATATTGTGTGGTATACTTTTTATGAATTTCTAGATTTTGGACGGGGTGATTCTCAGAGTGGGTTACATTGATGTAACTAGAAACTTCTGACTGAACAAATGTATCATAAGAAATTATGAACCTGACATTAATTTAAGGGACATCTATAAAAAATAATTTATTTTGTTATTCCTACTTAGAAAAATTAAACCATGATGAACAAGTTCAGTATTGTTATTTTCCTTGTTCATATTCAGACAATGCAACAAGGTTGGGATATCTATGATATCGTTTATCAATGACAAAGATCAAACATCTCTTGTTTAAATCCTCATAAGTCCTATTTTTTCTTGTTCTTTTTCATTCTTTGAACTCCTTCCTTTTATTGACCTCTTAATATGTAGGAGATGAAGTGCTCAACAGCTGAACACTACAATGTTCATGTCTAGAATGTGATAGGAATAGTAGACGTTGTACATCTAGCTGTTCCCAATGTCTATCAACTCCCAAGAGTAGCATAAACTTTGCTTGTTTTGTATGGTCCGAGTAGCATATGGGTGCATTTGATATTTGAAATAGTTTTGATCATGAATTATTTGAATAGGTGAAAAAAACATTCTTGAAAATTTTGAGAATCTGAAAGATTTATTAGTAAATTTATCTTCACTTCAATGGTCTTGTTCTTATTTCAATATAATTAAATGTCATTTAATTGTAGATAGTGAAATATTGCAAGGGCTTGCCATTGGCTCTGAAAGTAATTGGGCACTCTTTGAGATATGAACCTGCACAAAAGTGGAAGATCACTGAGTGTAAGTTGTCAAAAGGAAGCTCCATCTTTGCCTCCCATGAGGAATTACTACATTGCCTTTCCACGAGTTTGACACCCTTGAATAAACCTCTCAAGGATTGCTTTCTAGACTTGGGTTCCTTCCCTGAAGATAAAAGAATTCCTGCAGCTTCACTTATAGACATGTGGGTGGAACTTCGTGGCATGGATGAAGATGAAGCCTATGTTGCACTACTTGAACTCTCAAGACGAACTCTTATATCATTGGTAGAAAATACAAGGTATGTCATGCCTACTTTGTGGGTGGGAATTATTTTCGTTTCTTTATGACTAACTTTTATGTAGTAAAGAAATATGTGTAGATCTACTATTGGCTCTTTGTTTATTAACTTTTCATCCAGTGTTTACCTCATTCTTGCAAAACTTGAGGAATAACCTTCATTTACATACCCGTTAGAACTCAGTTCCCTTAGTATTATTGGAACTTGATTTGTATATAACATAAGTACCAAATTGTGTTCAGTCTGTGTTGTACTCATATCAAATTATGATCGCTAGAATTGTGGTTTAATGATGTGGAATGTGTAGAGCAGAAACCTCCAACCCTGGTGCAAGAAAAATTTAGGCTCAAAGAAAGCTCTTTTTAACACTAATATCAAAATCTAGTATGCATGTTGTTGTACTCCCGTAGGCCTGATATGGCAACCCTAGTACTAATGAGGGCTAAAATCATGCATAAGAATATGATGAGGTGTGCACAAAACATGGGAGAGGCAAATTAACAGGTTTCAGCCTGCAAAGTATATGGATACATTTTCCTTTAGTCTTATATAGTGAAGGGACACTATATAAGTTAAAGTTTGGATAATGCATCATTGGATGAGACAAACACAGATCAAGATTTTCATGGTGTGGCTGACCAAATGAGAAGGTCAACTACAGTGCAATCACCTGTAAAATCCTCACTGTTGAGAGGTTGGTTCATTGTATGCTGCAGTAAGTGATTTCCTTTTATTGAAATAGTGAGAGCGTACTAGTGTCCTTTTTATCAATGTCCAATTTTCTGACGAAGAGTTCATCGAGAAGGTTTACTACTGAAGCTTGTTCTGACATTTCTAGTTAAGTTCTGTAATTTGACAGCAGCCAGACCACTTGGACGAAGAATGGAGGACCAAATTGAAGGTAGTGAACAAAAAAGAGAGCAACATAGATTAAGAGAGATTTTGTTGGAATGTATACTGATTCTTTTCATTGCTACTATAGGTTAAACCTATATAAACGCATTGAGTCTAGCATCAACTCTTCCACAACATGTAGACTGGGCAATGATGTGAATGAATATACTCATAAAATATTCTAGGCATTAAAATTTCTTTTGGTTGGAGCCTCTCATGAACCTGTTCATTTTGGAGGGAATCACTATTTACTTACATGAGGCAGAAACATTTTCAGGCATATCATCTAACCTTGGTCAATCTTATGAAACCTATGAATCTACTCAGATTGTCTCAACATTAGCAAGTAGGTGCAGCAGTTTGTGTTAATGAACCCCGTTTTTCAGAGGTGATTAATCACACTGCATCGTGATACGTTCTCTACAAAAACTACTATTTGAGGTGGCCTAGTAATAATTTGGATTGTATCCTCAAGGAAGGACAAACTTCCTAGACAATTTGTGCTTTTAGGTGGAATGTAAAAATATACGCCTAACCCTGAAGTCACCTTATGTTCAACTTGGAATGACTGGGAGCTTCTGGTGTGTACCTTCTACTACTCTGGGAGTCTTTGGTGTGGGATGCGTAGAGGCAAAACCCCTTTGATTGACATTTAGGACCTTGAGGAATGCATGACTTCTTTTTCAATTGTCATTCATGATATTAAGGAGAAATTTTGTTATTTCGACCTTGTATAGAAACTTGGATTAGTTTGACTGAAAAGTGAAGCTCCTTTTTCTATCAAAATTGATATGCTAACGATGTGGATTCTTTCCTTCGATTTGTACTTATTCATACATCTTTGGTCAAGACCTGTTGTTGAGATACAAGGCGATTATTATTTTGGTATTCTGCCAATAGAACTTCTTTGGAAAATAGATATACATGATTTTCTGGTTAATCAGAGGGTGTTTCACTGTTTCAGCCATATTTGTTTCTGTCTATTTATCTTACTTGAATAGGTCATAAGACATTATCAGGAAAAAGGCTTGAAAAATAGTTTATTAAGTATATTGTTTTATTAAAAAAACACTATGAAAACTGTACTTTAGATGACTAAGTCAACAAGACTAAATTTGCACATGGTTGTATTCAAATTCTTCTGCAATAATTGGAACTATATTTATTAGGAAAGAAGCTGGGGAAGACGATGGCAGCTTTAGTGGGCTTTTTGTCATTCAACATGATCTACTCAGAGAATTGGCCATCCATGTTAACCATGACAGTAACATAAATCAGAAGAAGAGATTGGTCATGGAAAAAAGAGAAGGCTGCCTTCCCGAGAGCTGGATAGAACATAAAGATCAACCTTTTGATGCCCAAATTGTTTCCATCTACACAAGTTGGTTCACATCTTTCATATTGTTTTCTTGTTTCTTCTTTTTCTAATTCACAAAGTTCTTTCACATAAAATGATGTCTTCCATGTGCAGGCAACATGAGTGAGTCAGATGGGTATGATATGCGATTCCCTAGAACTGAGGCTCTGATCTTGAACTTCTCTTCTGCAAATTATTGTATACCTCAATTTATCAAGACTATGGAGAATCTGAAATTTCTATCCATCACAAACCATGACACCTGTCTGGCCAAAGTAACGGGCTTGTCACCACTTGAATCTCTTCCCCATCTCAAGAGGATCAGGTTAGAGAGGATAATAATCCCTTCCTTTCACATGAATATGCAGCCATTGAAGAGCCTGCAAAAACTATGTTTGTTATTCTGTGAGCTCAACCAATCCATGTCTTGTTCTGATCCAAATGTTTCCAATCAGTTCTCTGAGCTGAAAGAGAATGCTATGGACTATGAACGCACCAAATCTCCTGTGTCAAAAGATATCCAAATGGACTGTAAACCCCTTAAATCTCCTGAGTCAAAGGAAATTGAAATGGACTATATCTCCACTATATTTCCAAAGCTAAAAGAGATTGAAATGGATTACTTTGGTGATCTCAGAGATTTTCCTTCTTGGGTTTGCAATATAACCCATCTCAATAAACTCTCAATCACCAATTGCCATGAACTATGTAAGTTACCAGAAGAAGTGGGTGGCTTGAAATACTTAGAGGTATTGAATTTGCATGCTTGTACAAGATTGAGTGAACTTCCTAGATCAATAACCAGGCTTTCGAACTTGAAATTGCTTGATATATCCCAGTGTTTGAGCATTGTTAGGTTGCCTAATGCTCTGCATGGTCTAAGTGTGTTGGAGAAGATTAATATGAGCCGGTGCTCACAAATTAGGAGGCTGCCTGGTTCAGTTGCAGAGCTAAGGGGTCTGAAGAAAGTGATATGCGATGAGGAGATTGCAAATCAATGGGAAATGATCGAGCTGCAATCTCTTCGTGGGCTTCAGGTGCATGTTGTGGAAGAAGAAGCTAGTTTGGACTGGCTTGAAATGTAATTGATATTGTCTATTTGAGTTGATGAAACGCAGAGGGAGATTCATTTTAGCTATAAGATTGGTGGCAGATCTTTCAGATATGAAAGGAGACAATCGATGGGGATGATACATGTAGGAGAGGAGTCTTTTATGCATGCATGTTGTATTCATGTTTGTTAGGTTCTTATTTGTGTATTCATATATTTGAGGTTCCTTCGAGCTCAATGAACCAAGATTCATCATATCTTTTCGAATAAAATAAACTCAGTAACGAGAGAATCAGTTGAGAAAACTCAGTAACGGGAGAACAGGTTGAGAAAATAATAGAAAGTGAACTTTTAATGGAATAGTTTGAAACTCTCTCTCTCTTTATGGATTTGTTCTTTGATAGGAGAAGCATGCTTAATAGAAATAAGAGAAAATATTTTCGATAAAAAAAAGTTAACCAAAATGCTATGCAACTTATAGGCACATGTTGGTCATTCTATTTTATAAGAAATCTTTTTTGTTAGGTGCGTCCCTATAAGGAGTGTGCATGTCTCATAAGATTTCATATAAAATGATTTGTAGAAAAATCTAAATAAGCATGATAGGCTCATATAAAATGATTTGTAGAAAAATCTAAATAAGCATGATAGGCTAAGCTATTATATTTGTCTATACGCTATGTCAGTCGTCCATTTAAATTAAATGGTTGAAAATAGCAATTTTTGCATGAGGACCTGTACAGGTTTCGTCCAAATGAATTACGAAAAGAAGCGACTAGAACTTAGAATGGTTGTGAGGTCTCCTCTTTCTAAAGTCTAGTGGGGGCGGCAATGGGTCGGGTCTAGCGGGACCCAAACTCGAATATATTTGGGTCCAAGTTTTGGACCTAGACCCGGACCCGACTCGTCCGAAAGTTAGACCCATACCCATACGCGTCGGGTCTCGGGTCTTGGGTCTGGTCGGGTCTATTGCCACCCTCATTATGAGCTTATTTTTTTGTAGCCTCCAATGGTGGATAGAGAACTAATTTTTGAAGGATGGGCGATTAGAGATAGAAAAAGACATTCGAGATCCAGAGAGAGTTATGCATCCAACAAACCGTTTGGAGGACTAAAGGAATACGAAAAGTATTGAGACGATTTTAGGATTGCGGCTTTGGCCTTTGAGTAAATTAAAAATTCTCAGGTATCCTTTATTGGATCCAAACCCTACCCGTGGGTTCGAAACTTTGACCAATACCCAGACCCGTGTCGGGTATACCCGACGGGCATGGGTTTGGTCCGGTCCATTGCCCCCTAGGCCCAGTTTCCTTGCTGCCGGTCAACCTTTCCAATTTCTCAGTGAACAGGTTTTTTTCGGTGTGACCAGATTTTTCGTTTATGCTACTCCCACGCAGAAGTAAATAGTGTGAATGCGTTGGCAGAAGGATCCTGTGTATGCGGTGTCGAGTCCAAATCGTTGGCCGAAGGATCCTGTGTATGCGGTGTCAGCATTTTGAGTTCATATCTTTTCATCGGCAAAAAAGGTTGCAGCCGTAGGCAAACGCTCATGCCGTCCAAAACCCCTCGTCCCTATCCTTATTTTGATTTTTCGTTTTTTGCGGGTGGTTCAGACGTAGGAGTCGAACTTGAGACATAGGGTGGCAAAACGCCGGTGGTGAACCACTCGATCCCAAGCCCAATTCGTAAACCCTTTGGAATTTTATTACACTAAACTTTCATATATACTTTTTTTAAGAGAAATCCGTTTTACTACCCTCTTATATATCCATTATTAGAGTTTTTTCTAGATTTTTTTGTATTTTGGATTTGTACTTATTTTTCTTACTTTTTTCATTATTTTCAAAATACAATCACTATCGAGCATACTTAGCAAGTGTCGATTGAAAATACGATTTTTTAAAAGTCTTTTGATTTTTTTAAATACATTTAAAACTCTGAATTTTTCAAAAGATCTTCAAAAAAATATGTGTTTTTATTGGAACCAATATAAATTCCTATTTTATCTTTTTCCAAAAAAACTTTTCAGAAAAACTTTTTCCCAAGAACTTTGTTTCTTCATTAACTTAATATGATTGAATTTGGTTTAAAGATGAGTACATTAATAGCGTGCTAGCGCGAAAGCCATTGTGCGGTAGCGCATATGTTTTCTTGCTGGAACAGAGGAAGCGTTCGTTTAGGATATAGACTACGCTAAGGGACAAAGTGAATCTACGTTAGCAAGACTAAGGGGTGCCCCAATTGCAATTGCACCAACACCCAACCAATAGCAAAGTCCGAGGCATCCGAGTGCACCTCAAATGGGACTACATAGTCGCGGAGCCACAACGGGCTCACAGGTTATGGCCTTCTTCAAATCTTCAAAGACTTCCTTGGGAATAAATTACCAATCTTGATTTAACAAAAAAATCCATTAAAAATTTCACTTATGAGTTCTCTTAAAAAAGGTGTACGAAAAAATACAAGCAATATATTCTTAAAAAAATAATTAAAACAATCGTATATCTTAAAATAATAGGCAAAATTAGATAACGAGTAACCTATAAAAATCCTTTTCTTTTTTTTAAATCAAAGTGTACTTATAAAGAGTTAGAGAAAGATTCAATTATACTAAAGATTTAAGTACCTAGGAATTCAGTGCGAGTTAAGCATTTTGTTATTTTTTTATGCATAGAGAAGTTTGATTTATTTCTTTTTTTATTTTTTTTTATTTTTTTTTATTTTTTATTTTTTATTTTTTTTTATTTTATTGGTATATATAATATAGCATTTTAGATAGACAACTATTTTACATATTTGGGTCTTAGCATTTTGTTTTAAGTAGCTGCAATCCTATATTGAGGGTGTTTTATGTTTTTTTTCTTTTAAAAATAATCTTATATCTTGGTTCATAATTCATGTTATTTGCTAATTAGTTCTTGTGTTTATTATTGTTGTTGTTGTTTCATATTGTGCTCTCTCAATAAATTTATGATATGTTTTGTGATGTAACAACAGAGAAAGCATTATTGCTAGATTTAGTGAAAATTTCAACAAAACATTGTTAAGTATTACTCTAATGCTATAAATTATTGTTTATTGGCTTTAATATATATATATATAGTAGTTGCAAATCAAAGTTTATATATATACATCTTTGCATATCCTATTTTTTCACTACACTTTTTTTAACCAAATCCGAAATATTCACGATTCTATAGTTTACCTTATTTTTTGGTGGTCCATATTTTTTAAATAAATCTTATTTGTTGCCGATGTTTTGGCATGCCTATATTTTATTACTTCCTGGATTACTACCTATACTTTGAACCTTGAAATTCAAAGTGGTAAAAGAATACATGATTTTGGATATTCTATATCTAAAGTCAAGTTAGAAAGTCTTAACTCTAGATCTTAAATGTCCGAACTTAACTCTAACTTAAATGTCCGAACTCAAGTGGTAATGAAAATCTTGACTTTAATTTTTTAAGACGTTAATCAAAATCAAGTTCAAATCTTCAAAGGAACAAAGTTAAGAAGATCTAAAGTAAGTGTAAAAAAAATTGGAAAAATATCTTTGTACTATTTATTTTTTGTTTTCATATCTCAATATACTCAAAGATTCATCTCCTAATCTTATAATTAACTTTATCCACTTTTAACTATTTTTTTAACCATAATAAATATAAAAAAGACATGCTCATTCTAAGCCCTTCTTCTTTTTACATGATATATTTTCTTCAAATTTCTCTCTCTAACATTCACCCTCTTTATCTCTCTAACGGGAGGAGATAGTGAGTGAGAAATACGGGGGGAGAAAGAGTGGGAAAATAAGTAAACAGAGATTTAGGGGAAAACATGAGAGACATGATTGTGTTTAGAAATGATATGTTTTTTTTATATTTGTTTGGTATAAAAAAATAAATTTAAAGGGGATAAAGTTGATTTATGAGGTTAAAATTAAAATATATAAAACTTAAAAATTTTATGAGTCAAAATCTATCTTGATAATTCTATTGAGAAATAAAATTTAAAAATAAGAATAAAGATATATTTTTCAAAAAAAAAAAAAATTCATGACTTATTTTCGGAGTGGTTGAATTTGAAGGGTATTTTGGAAAAATAAAAATAAAAAAGAGGTATGAAATCAAATTAAAAGTTTAAGAGGGTAGGGATGGAATTGTAATAACGGACATCATAAATTTCTCTTTTCTAAAAGAGTTGATTAGTAATTCCACATCTGAGAGGATCGAAATAACACTATGGCCGTCCGATTGGCAGGATGTTCTTCCTTTCTCGCCATCCAATACACTAATGGACGGCGATAAACAACCTGGGAACAGTAGTGGATTACATTGTTATATTTTACTTTCATCTTTGAAGACGCTAACACCTTTTTGGCTCCGTGCTCTTAGCCTCAGACGTCAAATCCTCTCGAGTAGGTGCCTGAAAACCCTAGCCTTTCTCTTTTCCATTGGGGCACCTCAAATCCGTCGAGTAAGTTCCCTTAAACCCTGGCCTCTCTCTTTTTTTGAATGGGTTTTGACCCTAATTCGTTGAAATTTTCTTAAAAACCCTAAGTTTCCTTTTAAATTATGTGGTTCTTGCCCTAGGTTATCAAATTAGGTGCAATGGGAAGTCAGGTTTTCCTTCTGTAGACGTTATCCTGGATTTCGTTTTGAAAGGACTGATTTTTTACGCTTTATCTTTTAAGAGGATCAGTTATGGAAAGAAGTAGAACTTGCCTGAATATAATCATGTTCTGGTTTTTATTTTCTCCACTACGCTTAAGATATTCGTGATTTGATCTTAGTTTTGATAAGTATTTGTGTGCAGATATCTTACTCTTGTAGTAACAGTGAAATTAGAGTTTCTTTTTTCTGGTTAGGGATTTGGTCCCTGAGATCGGGGTTTATGTTCGTAAAAGAAAAAATTAACAGAAAAAAATGGATCCTTGTGTACATGGATTCAGGATTGTTTTAAGTATTTTTCTAGGTGTAGCAGAAATGCCAACTTTTTTTAGTAATGGCTAATACATTAAAGTTTATCTTGAATAGATGGTAATTTGCCGTTGCGATTTTGGATTTTCTACTAAGATTTATTTATGGAGTTTTGGGTTTTTATGTTTTTCATGGTTTTGTCTAGAATCCATAATATGGAAGATAGATTTTCGAATATGTTCGTTTCTTTTTTCCAATATGTTTGTGGCTTTTATTAATGTTTTCATGGTTTCCTCCAGAACACCTAAATATGGAAGATAATTTCCGAATATGTTGGGAGTTTTTTTTCCTATATGTTTTTATTTATCAAATCATTACTATTTTTCTATTTACCCATTGTTCTGGGGGCTAGGGTTAGGAACTGGGAGGTTTATTTGTTATCTCAAATCTTCTTATAAAATCATTTATTTTTCTGTTGATTGTTAATAAAATTTTCATTAATATGTTAAAATTTTAAGTCGTTACTAGTTCTGTATTCACAAAATTGATTTGTTATCTTAAATCTTCTTATAAAATCATTCCTTTTTTTCCTGTGATAGTTAACAGAAATTTCTTTTATATATTTAAGTCGTGTATAGGTGTATATTCACAAAATGGCTTCTATGCATGAGCATCTACCAAACTACAAAGTTGAAACTCTTTTGGGAGGATTTCTGGACACTATCATGTGCCAGGTGGTAATCTACTAAATTGGTTTCCTTTAGAGTGATGAATAGATACATATAGGTTGCTGAGGATTGAAAAAATCATGTAGAATATTGTTTACTAGTTTCCATTGCAGTATTGAATCTTTCGGTGCTTGAGCAATAATATTATTTGATTCTCCTACCACCCATTCCATCCACACTGGTTTTGGATTGCGCAAACCAATTAGCAAATCGCATACCTCAGCCTCGCTTCCAGCAGATATGGATAGAAGACCAAAATACATCATTTTGATGCTTAGCATGTGATCTATTATCATTTCTATGAAATCTTTCCTGGAAATCTTATGGAGTTTCAGGTCTGGTACTAGTGCTGGTATGATAAAGTGCATCAATAGATTAAGTTGTGGAATCCCATGAAGCCTCTCTAATACACTTTGCTTTTTCCTCCAAATTTTCCGATATGTATATAATCTAAAGTTTCTCTTAGCATTTATATTAAATATCCTGGTTTTGAAATAATTCAAGGCTTTTGATGAATAAATAAATAAATAAAATGAATAATAACGTCTTCTACTTTTTCTCCCAATTGTACTACTTTGTTTAATATACCTGTTACAGGAGTATCTTAGTTTTGAACTAATGGTTTCTGCAAATTTCATTTACAAATGTTTACATTATGATTCATCAAAAAAAACAATTACGAAGCTTTTCTGATAATATTTACGGTTTCTGCTTCTGTTTTTGCAGTTGTATTTGATCCCCTTTGTTATTCTTCTTGGTTGGTAAGTTTCGTTGTTTCGTATGGCAACCTTGAAGGAACTTCTTCCCCATCCAAAGTCGACAACCACTGGTGTCTATGACTTCTCATCAGACCCATGGTTCAAAGATCGCTTCATTGACCCTGCAAAATCCAGTATTAATTCAGCTTCCAAAGCCAAACCCATCCCTCCTTATGGGAAACGAGCTGGTTTTGTTCCTCGAAAACCTGAAGATTTTGGAGATGGTGGGGCCTTTCCTGAGATCCACATCGCCCAGTATCCACTTGGTATGGGCCGAAAAGAAGAGAAGAGAGACTCAAAAATCCTTCCCCTCACTGTAGATGCACATGGTAATGTTGCGTTTGATGCCATAGTCAAACAAAATGAGAATGCATCCAAGATTGTCTATTCGCAACACAAAGACTTGCTCCCAAAGTTGATGAATGATGAGGAAAAGAAGGATGAAGAAGAAGAAGAAGAAATAGCAAATACAACACAGAGAACAAAGGAAGCTTTGGAGAAGATAGTGAATGTTCGTTTGAGTGCTGCCCAACCAAAGAATGTTCCCCAACAATCCACCGATGCCACGTTCATCAAATATAAACCGTCACAACAATCAGCTGCATTCAATTCAGGTGCAAAAGAGAGGATTATTCGAATGGTCGACATGCCTGTTGACCCACTCGAGCCCCCAAAATTCAAGCACAAGAGGGTGCCTAAAGCCTTGGGTTCGCCCCCTGTTCCTGTTATGCATTCACCACCTCGTCCTGTTACAGTGAAAGACCAACAAGACTGGAAAATCCCACCATGTATCTCTAATTGGAAGAACCCAAAAGGGTACACGATCCCTTTAGACAAGCGTCTTGCTGCTGATGGGCGAGGGCTCCAAGAGGTTCAGATCAATGATAACTTTGCAAAACTCTCAGAGGCCTTGTATGTTGCAGAGCAAAAGGCTCGAGAAGCTGTAGAGATGAGGTCTAAGATACAAAGGGAGCTCATGCTCAAAGAGAAGAATAGGAAGGAGCAAGAGTTACGTGCTCTTGCTCAAAAAGCAAGGTCAGAGAGGACTGGGGCAGGGCCTGTAGTTGCCGCCTCAGATAAAGGTGCGATCGATGGGGCCGAGGAGGTCACCCCATCTTTTAATGGAGGTGAGAGAAGGGGAGATTTCGATAGGGTAAAAGAAAATATTAGAGAGACAAAGGAGGGGAGAGAAGAGAGGCTGAAGCGGGAAGCGATTCGTGAGGAAAGAAGGCGGGAGAGAGAGAGGGAGAGGAGATTGGAGGCAAAGGAAGTAGCCATGGGTAAGAAGAGCAAGATAACGAGGGATAGGGATAGGGATATTAGTGAGAAGGTTGCTCTTGGTATGGCCACTACTGGCAGGTCGGGTGAAGTCATGTATGACCAAAGGCTTTTCAACCAAGAGAAGGGTATGGAGTCTGGGTTTGCAACCGATGACCAATACAACATATACGATAAGGGTTTGTTCACTGCTCAATCTACGCTCTCTACTCTCTATAGGCCCAAGAAAGATGCTGATTCTGATATGTATGGAGGAGCGGATGAGCAGCTTGAAAAGGTTTTGAAGACTGATCGATTCAGGCCTGACAGAGGGTTTGAAGGGGCTAGCGAGAAGACGGGGCCTAGAGATAGGCCTGTTGAGTTTGAGAAAGAAGCAGAAGAGGCTGATCCTTTTGGTTTGGATCAGTTCTTGACAGAGGTGAAGAAAGGGAAGAAGGCTATGGACAAAATCGGGGGTGGCGGTACCATGAAGGCCAGTGCTGGTGCTGCAATGAGGGAAAGCTACGAGGGGGGGTCGAGCAGGACACGTGTCGACTTTGAAAGAGGACGGTGAAGAAATCTTCATTTCCCCTTAGAAATAGTGAAAGGAGATCGCATGTGAAATGATATAAATGAGTGATTTAAAAAATGGATTGGTGATTCAATCAGGCACCCCAAAAATTGGTTTGGATTAGTGAATCGGCAGTCTTGCCGTTTTATTGTGTGGAAAAAACAATGAACCGGTGAAAAAACACATGAAAAGACGAACTAGTCAAAAACTAGTTTGGATCGGTGAATCGGCAGTTTGGATCACCGTTTTACTATATAAATTTGTTGTTTTACTATGCAGAACCGTCGGTTCCCTTCTAAACTTGGCTATTTTCTTATATGTACACTGACCAATTCCCAGGTCGGATGGGGGGATTTTGTGCTGACCCAGTGTTTCTTAAATCCCTGTATTTGTATTTGCTTTTTTTTCCTTCTCCGTAAATGTGCATGGAACTATCGTACTGATTTTCCTCGACAGGCTTTGAGTGAGACTCTATAGGTCTTGCCTTTTTCCTTGACAGGCTTTGAGTGAGACTCTTTAGGTCTTGCCTTCAGCATTTGGATGCTTCATCTTATTTACTCCTATCTATTTGTTAATTTATACAGTGCCAATGCCTCGATATTTTTTTGTTTTTTTTTTTTAAAGAAAAATTACACATATATCTGTTATATTTTGCATTATTACGCATATACTGTACAGTTTCCGTTATAAAATACCTGTCTGTTTTTAACTTTTTATAACACAATTTTTTTAAAAAGATGATTTTATTTTTTTTAGAGTGTTCAATATCCGAATTGAAGGGTTTTTCGGATGTTCAACATTCGAAAATAGTCAAAAGTTTAATGTTTGCAGTTTTATTTTCGAATGTTGAACATTCGAAAATAATTTTGGATGTTGGATATCCGAAAATAATTTCGGATGTTGGACATCCGAAAATAGCACATTTTCGGATATTGAATGTTTGAAAATGTGCTTGCGAAAGAAACTTTTTGGAATTTCGTAAGCATATTTTCGGATGTTGAACATTCACATTTTGGATGTTTATCATCCAAAAATAATTTCGGATGATGGACATTCGAAAATAGCCACATTGTGCCGGTAGAATGTTAACGTTAAAGTAAATAAGATGAAGCATCCAAATGCTGAAGGCAAGATAGATAATTAGTGGTCAAAATAGATTTCCAGAAAAAAGATAAAGTCGTTATTTTTAAAAAATTACGTTATGAAAGGTAAAAAATGAAAAAATATGTAATAAAGGAAACTTTTTTATATGTAATAACCTAAAATATATCAGATACGTATATAATTCTCTCTTCCATTGCTTGGGTACGTGTTTTTGTTAAAGCCGCATCTGTTGCATCCAAGGACGTTACGTCTTAAGATGGTTTTGAAGGTAGCTGTTTTATCTGAAATTTTTTTTTTTTCTAAAGGAAAATATTATATGAGACACCAACCTTATACTTTAGGAAGTAAGGTACATTTCAAAAACCTACGATAAAAGTTGTTTTGCTGCGGAAAAAATATCTCCACTTGATCATCTCAACTTGAAGATGTAATCGCTAATAGCTGGTAAATTCAATTGTTCATATTTATATATTGGGTATGGTTTCTGTAAGGTGGCAACTTTAATCAATCTCCAATTAAGGCACACCTTCAAATTTTATCATAAGATTTAATTTCGTTGCAAAAAAATCCTAGGATTGTCTTAAAATCTATTTTCATATCTAATTAGAAAATTCTAAACTCCCAAAATGGTTAAAATCAAGTAGATCTATAAACATATGAAAATCTTGAAAATGAACGGTCTAGATAATGTGTTGCAAGATGCGCTATTTATGGGACTCAAAAATGTTTTTTTTTCATATTCGCACATCTTGATGGTGAGATGATCAATTAAAAGGTTTTTCAATATTAAAACAACATTTCCAATAATATTAAAACAACATTTCCAATAGATTTTTGAGGTGCACCTATAATTCTACATTTTAAGATTGCAACCTTATATAAACTTTTTTTATATATATTACAGACCCCTTAAAAAATATTTTATCTTTTAATACATTATCTTAATTTTTTATTTTCTACATTTTAAGTATTTATAGATCTATTCGATATACACTATTTTTGAAACTTTAAATTTTATAATTAGTGGTCAAAATAGATTTCCAAACCGTCATAAGCGTTTTTGGCACCTAAATTACATCGATCAATAGATTTTGATGGTGCGCCTTACTTTGAATATTTAAGACTAACACCTTATAAAAACCACACTTTTTTTCTTATGGTTTTATTGGCTGTGTATTTGGTTCAATTTAGAGCCTTAACCCTTGGTACATACTACAGGTAAATAGTCTCCTAGTATACAATCCCAATGGTTCTAGGCATTATAATGTAATCTACTCATCTGATTTGCAGTGTGAGAACTTGATTACTCTCCCTCTCCGCACTTGTTTTTTTGATATTTTCTTACCAATCACTTGACCAATAACTCACTTCAAGCAATTGGGATGTTTAAAGTCACATGACAGGGATCTCAGCTTGAGGCAATTATTATTCCACAAATATTATGCTCTATATATGCTAACAAGAGTTGGATGTTTCAATTGGTAATTGATCTCTCTCTCTCTTCCTTGTGTGCACGTGTGTCTTGGTAGTCATGATTTTACATTATATATACATATAAAGAAAATATGAGATTAGCCCGCTAGCTCATATGAATATATGAGCCCAACATTCCAGATTGATTATGGGCTGATCTGATGATTACGAATGTCCGGTAGTATTTACATTTTAATTTTTTTTCTACAAATCCAAATCACTTAAAATTTTAGATGTCTGTTTATAAAAAATAGGTGAATCTTCAAAAAATATCAAAAAAAATATTTTGCATAAAATAAATTGACTAAAATACCCCCAAAAAGTTTAGGGGGTATTTTTGGTCATTTTTTATCGAATAATTGTTTTTATATTTTTATTAGGTGCGCCTTGATAAGAAGAACGCACACCTAAAATTTCAAATGATTTGGATTTGTAAAAAAAAGAATAAAATTCAAGCATTATCAGACATCCATGATCGTCAGATCGACCCAGAATCAATCTGGGCTGTTGGACTCATATATTCATATGAGCCAGAGGGTTAATCCCATCTTTTCTTATATATATATATATATATATATATATATATATATGTATAGGGAAATGATCTAATGCAATGGTTATATAATAGTATAATGCAACCACATCTCAAAAATACCATATTTTTGGCATTTGTATGATCCCAAATTTTACACACACATTCTCTTTTTTCTCATAATCAATCTTACGAAAAGAAAAAAATCAATTTTCACCCTAGATATGGTCAAAATTAGTACCCATCCAACAATGAATCTCGACCATCCATTTGGTGAACTTCAAGATCTAGGCCTTAACAAATTCAAAATCACTTTTTCTTTTTTAGAATTGTTAATCTAATGATGATAATACTATCTAAAAATTTTGAAAATAAAAAATCCTTCTGAGACTTATATCTAACCATCTCAATAACATGGACGACTTATATTAATTGGGCTAGAATGAAAACTTTCTAGAGCATTTTTTCAAACTTTTCTTTTTTGTAATTGGTCTTCAGAATGAAAAGAGTGTACATTTAAAAATTTATGTCAAACAAATCTCTCTAACATGGTTTTTGGAAGACGGTTGCATTATACTATTATACAACCGTTGTATGAAATCATTCCCCTATATAAATCATAGATTGAATTCAACTTTGATTTCATGCAACCGTTGCATTATAGTATAATGCAACCACACTTCTAGAAAATCATGTTTGTGGTATTTGTATGACCCAAAATTTTGCATACATTATCTTCATCTCAATAATCAATCCCAAACAAAAGTTCAATTTAAACCCTAGATGTAGTTAAATTGAGTACCCTCCAACAACTAATATAGACCATTCATTTGGGCTCCCTTTGGGACCTGAAAATCTATTACATAAAACATATTACAAAGAAATATGAGATTTACCATGTTCATATTACAAGGAAATATGAGATTTACCATGTTTGGGTACACTTCAATAGTAAAAAAAACAACTAATGTAGACCATTCATTCGGGCGCTTTTTAGTACGTTAAAATCTATTACAGAAAACATATTACAAGGAAATATGAGATTTACCATGTTTGGGTAAACTTAATAAGATTTCCCCAAAATACGCGAAATCTATTGCGGTCAGAATTGCTGTGAAATCTATTACGCGTTTAACCGGTAATCTAATTATGCGTATCTCTTACCCTCAAAAAATTAGCTGTGAAATCTATTACATGCTGGTAATCTATCTAACTACGCGTATCTCTTACCCTCACAAAATCATCTATCTCCTGCCATTCTCCAAGTGCCCATACATTGTATCTCTTAACCTCAAAAAATTATCTATCTCCTGCCATTTCTCTGTATGCCTATCCATTTTCATATCTATTTCTACATCCCCTATCCCTAATTTGGGTTGTATCCCTCAGCCATCAGTTATCATATAAAAACAAAATTAACAATTGATAATCAATGAGAAATTACATAACATAATCATAATAAAAAATTTTACACAACATAATTCTCGTAAGAGATTAGTATTAGCTCAATTGAAATATGATACCTCTTTAGTCTCATGCCTCAAAAGTTTCTACTACAAGTACCAAACCTTCTAATTTTCTAATGAAATTTCTTCCCATTTTTTAATTTATATCATAAAGATTTTGAATTTGGCATCATAAATTTATTGTTTATTTGAAATTATATAGAGAGACATTTGAAAGAATTCTATAATAAATAAATAAAAATAAGGCTTATCACAATAAAATCATGTTATTCCAATCATATTATTTCAATGACTTATCATATTGAAACCAAAGTCTAATCATGTTAGAAGACATGTGATTCCATGTAAGTGCCAAAAGCATGCAAAATGAGTAGAAAATTGTGTCATGATAACTTTAGAATGGTACAAATTATTATTATAAAATCTTTTTGGAATAGTGATGATGTTAGTTTTAGAAAATATTTTTGGAATTGTGTGATGATGATTTTAATTCCGCATCTAAGTGGAATTTTGTGACAAAAAAAAAGAAACAATAGTTTATAAGCAAGTGCTAGTAAAATATTCGTAATGCATTTCTCATAGTTCTTCCAGATATAACCAAACAGTAGCAATGTATTTCCCATGTTGCATCTAAATACTACCAAAACAATAACATTCCATTTGCAGGTAATATATTATGCAGTAATGTATTATACCAGTAATATATTTCACAAACAATATATTTTCAGGTATCCAAACGACCCTTTGGTGAATTTCAAGAACTTAGTCTTTACAAATTCAAAATCACTTCTTCTTTTTTTTCACAATTGTTAATTGACCATAAAGGCATCTAAAAACAATTGGAAAAGAAAAAAAATCCTTCTAAGGACTAGTTCTAAGCATCTTATCCAAATGGACGGCCATGTTAATTGGGCTAAAAAAATACTTTCTGGGTTATGTTTTCAAATTTTTCTTTTTTGTGATTGTTCATTAGAATGAAAATAATGTATATTTTAAAATTTGGATCAAACAAATGAACCTAACATAGTTTCTTAATATACAAGGACCTGATTTCTATGCAGCCAAGCCTGCATATGTAGATATACAGGCCTCTTAATAAATCACTTTTTGAGATGGATTTTAAGACTTAATTTTTAAGGACATGTAATCTCTTACATGGACATTATAAATATGAAAAAATAAATAAATTTTAAAAATTAAAAATAATAATTTTAATAAGAAAACATTTGGACCGTTCGTTTCCATGGTTTTTAGATGGAACTCCTACTTGCATCCATCTTGAAGATTTATGTTTTACACTTTCGGACCGCACATGCAGAAATGCGATCCAGCCTGCATGAAACAACTTTCCTATATATAAAGACATATACATCCATACAAAGGTCGAGTTAGAATTAGTCATAAAGAGTGAATTTCTTAAATATGTGGTTTCTTCTAGCTAAAAATTGATTTTCTAATGAGGAATTAGTAACTTGATTAGCGTTCGACCATCAAGATTGGAATACTCAGCGTTTCGCATATTTTAATTTTATTTTCTTTCCTATATTATTTTGAATAATGATCCTATGAGATCATCCCACACTCATGTGTGTAGGACCCTAAAAGATCACTATTAAATTTGGCACAGATTTCTAAAAAAGTTATAACATGGGTGTGGGACTTAACTTTTCTAGAGATATGTACCAAATTTAATGGTGATCTTTTGGAGTCGTAGATATGAGTGTGAGAGGGTCATGTAGGATCGTTACTCTATTATTTTTATGTGGCCTATTTAACTAAAGAAAGAATTAGATAAGGTTGATACCTTAAAATGTATAATTATGGTGAACCGCTAAAGTCCTACAAAAGCTTGTTGTGGTGCCGTCGATATGGAGAAAATAAAAAGAAATTTTAAGTATTAAAAATAATATATTTTGTAACACATTATTTAATTGTCCGTTTTCAATATTTTTACATGTTTATAAATCTTTTTTATTTGAATCGTTTCTAGAGTATAAAATTTTATAATTAGAGAAAAAAACTAGATTCCCAAACCATCTTAAAAATTTATAACACCAAAATTGTGAAATAAAAGTATATATTGTCTAGGTTAATATGGATAATCAGTATATTTAAGAAGGTTGTATTTATGATAAATCGGGGACGCTGCTGATACTGATGCAACAAAACATACGAAATATTGGAACGGGAAGATGCGTGGGCTTGACTTAGACATGAAAGGAAAGAGAGACCTTAGGAAGAAGGAAATAATGGAATGGCACCAAATCATTAATTTCGACCACCGTACATAGACGGATTCTCTCATAATACAGGGAGAGATAACATTCAAATAGAGAGAAAATGAGAGAGAAAACTCCTAGAGCGAGAAAGTCAAAGAGCTGGAGGATCTCCACCCCAGCAGGATAACATTCAAATAGAGAGAAAATTACTGAAAATGAGCGAGAAAACTCCTAGAGCGAGAAAGTCAAAGAGGTGGAGGATCTCCAACCCAGCAGAGAACATTGCACTTGCAGAGTCGGGAATCAACGCACTTTGGAACTGTCCCTTGCTCTTGAAGTCTCCAAATTTGGAACTGTGCCTTGCTCTCTCTCTCTCTCTCTCTCTCTCTCCTGTTCTTATTTACTCCCTCTCTCCAGCAAGAGCAAATCCCCAATGGCTGGTGCTCATGTCCATGCTCAAATAATCAAGTATGGGTTCATCAAGAACACATTTTTGCTGAACAATTTGCTCGTAATGTATTCTAAGTGACACTGTTTGGGCGGAGCCTGCAAAGTTTTTGGTCGAATTCCTGAGAGAAACCTTGTATCTTGGACTTCCATGATCACTGGAACTGTTCAGAATGGAGAGCTGGTAGATGGGTTGTTTCTCTTTCTAGAGATGAAAAGGGGAGGATTCATGGCCAATGAATTTTCTTTGGGTAGTGTTTTGATGGACTGCTCAGGCTTAAAGACTCTGAACTTTGGGTTTTCATTGCATGGTTATGCTCTAAAGATTGGAATTGAGCTTAACTTATTTGTTGGGTGTGCTCTATTGGATTTCTATGGAAAATTAAGGCTCATTTTCATTGCAGAGCAAGTCTTTGAGAGCATTACAGATCCTGATGTAGCATGTTGGAATGCCTTGGTTGAAAGTTATGTGAATAATAGAAAAGGCAATCTAGCCAAATCAGCCACAATCACCGGGGAGAGAGAGGTTTATTGGGGAAACACAGAGAGAGAGAGAGAGAGAGAGAGAGAGAGAGAGGTTGGTTGGGAAACACAGGCAGAGAGATAGAGAGGGGTTGGGGGTGAGAGAAAGGGTTTGGGGAAACACGGGTAGAGAGAGAGCAAGAGACCCGGAGAGAGAAAGTGAGGGAGAGAGAGAAGAGGGGTTTGGGAGAATATCAAGGAAGAGAGAAGGATAGAAATTAGCTGGAATAGCCTGAGGGTAGGAGATATATTTTGAGCCCTTTTGGTCTATTGATATATGAAAACAAAAAATAGAGAGATATATGGATATTTTCCAATATTTTACAGTGATCCGTTGGTTTTTGCTCAAAGCGCCCATAAATTGCAACAATCCCATATTGATATATGAAAACAAAAAATAGAGAGATATATGGATATTTTCCAATATTTTACAGTGATCCGTTGGTTTTTGCTCAAAGCGCCCATAAATTGCAACAATCCCAGAGAGAGAGTGGATCCGATAAATTACTGAGAAAAAAAAACAGATAATTCAAAAACGACTCGAGAGAGACAGATCTTAGAGTCGAAATACGACTCGAGAAACTGACTGGGAGAACAACAGACTCGTCTTGAAAATCAACAACAATGGTTCAGGGATGAGGTATGGACACAGCTAAGATAAATCTAACTGATACCATGTGAAGCGTCTCAGATTTCTCAGAAGAGGCTCAGTGTGTACCTCTCTTCTTTTCACATTGATTAATGGACTCTAAGTCTCTGTAGAGAAACCTGAGACTCTTCACATCGTATCTGTCACGCCCCAAGAATTTACAATACTGATATTCCTGAGATGTGACAGTCAAAACCTATATACATCTCTTGATATGACAAATTTACAGTGGCGAATTCTTACAAAGTAAAAAAAAAAAGTTTAAGCACAACTACAATATCTTCCAGAGTTGATCCTGACGAGCAGTCAAAATGAAACCACAGTTATCCTGAAAAAAATGTTTACCATAATTTGATGAGTTTGGCTACTCAGTAAGTGATCATCATAATCCTAAAAATAATCATGGTTGAAAGATATTTATATTTTCAAAAATGAGATCTATTAACAGAAATGCATCAACAGTTTCACTTTCAAAATGCATAATTAAGTATAATTCGAATAATTGAAATGCGTATAACATTTTAACGTCAATGCATAATTCAAAAGATTTCACAAAATACCCTATTGGCGTTTCAAGTAGGTCACCTATATACTCCATCAGCATACTGATGAGTCCACTTAATCCATGCAGGTCCGCTTATACCCCACCGGCATACCGGATGAGTCCACTTAATTCCTACCGGCGTATCGGATAAGTCCACTTATACCTCACCGGCGAACCGGATGAGTCCACTTGCATACTTAAAGTATTTTTAAATCTCTTTAAACATTTGAAAGCAGCAATATCGTGTACTCAATATATAACTGAAATTATTAATATGAATTTCGCTAAAACCATTAATAACAGTCACTTTCAATAACATTTCAAAAATAACCAGTCAAATATTTTGGGCTTAGATTTAGAAAGGTAGCAGTTCGTAAAGACATTCTAGCATAATTGCCAATCTAATATGTATAGAAAAACTCTTATAGAAATTCAAGAATACGGAATTATCACAATTTATGGGATGTTAATTCGTAAATAAACATTTCACATACAATGCTATAATCAATTGCAAAAATATCAGTTTTCAAATAATAAGGCAGTCATTTGCATGAATTTTACAATGTCTAAATATTCAAAAACAGTAGAAAGAAATCTCACAATTTTACTAAAAGCAGAATATCACATTTATTTCTAATAATTTTACAGTATCTAAAATACTCTAACAATAGACAAGATAAATAAATAAATTTATTCTAAGAATTTACAGCATTTAAAATTTCTAACATAGATAAAATATCACAATTTTATTAAAAAGATTATTTTTCAAGATAATGAGGCCGCTTGCGCATAAAATTTATCGCGCCGAAAATTCATGATAATAAGCAGAAGTAATTATTTCATTTGTAAAACGAACGAATTATTTTTCAAGATAATTAAGTCACTTACCTAAAATATTTGAGAGGGAGCTTCCGATAAAAATTAGGCTAAAGAGAGAAAGAGCTCACTACGTTTCAACTAGAGAGAGAAATATCTCAAAAATTTTATAGGGTGGGAGTCCTCGACTCTCCTATTTAAATTCTTAAGACACCTTATTATTTTATTTTATTAAGTTACACCTCATACATGAGGTGTAACAATTATATTACACCTAAACGTTTAAAGCCCACGTCCACTGAAGGACGTGGTAAGGCAAGGCAGCAAAAACTTAAACCAAAAGCTTTTGAAAGTAGTGATGGTCCCTAAGGACCATCATGCTCATATGGATCATCACTTATTAAAAGTTTCTTTTCTTTTCTTTTTTTTTGAAATTTTAAGATTATTACATTCTTTCCCCTTGAAGAAATTTAGTTCTTTGAATTTGTGTACCTGATTATTGAAAAAGATAGCGATATTTTTTCTGATATCATCTTCTCGTTCCCCAGTCGACTCCTCTCTTGAATGGTATTGCCATAATATACAGACCAAAAGAATCTCCTTGTTGCGCAACATTTGTACCCTTCTATCCAGTATCAAAATTGGCTGCTCAATGAAGGATAGGTCCTTCCTGATCGGTAAAGGTTCATATTTCAATATATGGGATGGGTCGGGCTGATATTTTCGTAGTGATGATACATGGAAGACATTATGGACGTTTGCTAATTCAGGTGGTAAGGCAAGTCTATAAGCGACACCTCCGATTCTTTCCAAGATTTCAAATGGTCCGATGTAACGTCGGCTCAGCTTTCCTTTCTTGCCGAATCTCATAATGCTTTTTATTGGTGAGATTTTTAGGAAAACTCGATCACCTTCCTCAAATTCAAGATCTCTTTTTTGGTTATAGGCATAACTCTTTTGCCGACTCTGAGCTGTCATGAGCCTTTCTCGAATTAATGATATCTTATCTGTAGTTACCTGGACAATTTTTGGCCCCAAAAGCTTTCTTTCACCAACCTCGTCCCAATAGATAGGTGACCTGCATTTCCTTCCATACATGGCTTCATATGGTGCAATCTGAATACTGGCTTGGAAGCTATTATTACAAGCAAACTCAATCAACGGTAAATGGTCATCCCAGCTTCCTGTAAAGTCAATGACACAGGCCCTCAACATATCTTCTAAGGTTTGGATGGTCCTCTCTGATTGTCCATCAGTTTGGGGGTGAAAGGCAGTGCTAAAGGTGAGTCTCGTCCCCATAGCTGACTGTAGCTTAGCCCAAAATTTAGAAATAAACCGAGTATCCCGATCCGATACAATACTGATCGGAACTCCATGCAACCGCACTATTTTTTTAATGTACAACTGGGCCAATCGTTCCAAAGTGTACGTCATGTGAATCGGCAGAAAGTGGGCAGCTTTGGTCAGCCCGTCCACAATGACCCAAATGCTATTTCTTGAATTTATTCTAAGCAAGCCGGAGACAAAATCCATAGAGATGTGCTCCCACTTCCACTCTAGCATAGGTAAAGGCTGCAACAACCCAGCGAGCCTTTGATGCTTAGCTTTTACTTGCTGGCATGTTAAGCACTTAGACACAAATAGTGTTACATCTTTTTTCATATTATTCCACCAAAAGGTTTTCTTCAAGTCCTGATATATTTTAATACTTCCGGGATGTATCGTATAATGAGAGTGATGTGCTTCTTCCAAGATAGCTTTATTCATACTCTCATCATTTGGGACACAAATTCGACCTTTGAATCTTAGCAAATCCTCACTACATATAGAGAATTTGTCTCTCTTTCCCAGCTTCACCTCTTCTACAATTGTTATTAGCTGAGGGTCTTTTTTTTGTGCCGATCGAATCTGTTGGATTAATTGGGGTTCTACCTTAATGTTGGCAATCACACTTACCATATCATTAATGGACGGAGCCTGATGCCAATCCACTATTTCCTCTAACAATCTTATTTCTTGGATCTTTAAGACTCCCATAGATTTTCTACTTAGAGCGTCGGCCACAACATTAGCTTTTACTGAATGATAATAGATTGTACAATTATAATCTTTTAAGAAATCCATCCATCTTATCTGCCGCATATTTAAATCCTTCTGAGAGAAGAGATATTTCAAGCTCTTATGATCCGTGTATATTTCGAATTGCTCACCATATAGATGATGCCTCCACATTTTCAAAGCGAATATTATTGCAGCCAGCTCCAAGTCATGAATTGGATATTTTTTCTCATATTCTTTCAACTGTCTGGATGCATATGCCACTAGTTTCCAATATTGCATTAATACACAACCCAAGCCTTTATGTGAAGCATCACTATAAATCACAAATCCCCCACTCCCCTCAGGAATAGTTAAAATAGGTGCTGAAGTTAATCGAACTTTTAGTTCTCGAAAACTCTCCTCACATTCACTTGTCTACTCAAATTTGACATTTTTATGTGTCAATGGGGTTGCGATTCGAGAAAATTCTTCGACAAATTTTCTGTAATATCCTGCCAATCCCAAAAAGCTTCGAACTTCAGTCACATTACTTGGTTGTTTCCAATTAACAACGGCTTCAACCTTTGAAGGATCAACTGATAGACCTTCCTTGGATATGATATGTCCTAAAAATGTCACTTGTTCAAGCCAAAATTCACATTTATTAAGTTTGACATACAATTTTTTTTCTCTTAATATTTGCAATACCATTCTTACATGTTGTTCATGATCCTTCTGATTCTTGGAATAAATTAAATCATCGATTAATACCACAATAAATTTATCCAAAAAGAGCTTAAAGACCCGATTCATCAAATCCATAAATGCAGCCGGTGCATTGGTTAATCCAAAAGCCATGTCTAAAAATTCATAATAGCCATACCTTGTTCTGAAAGCTGTCTTGTGAATATCTTCACTTTTAATCTTAAGCTGATAATATCCAGATCTAAGATCAATTTTTTAAAACACTTGTGATCATTGTAATTTATCAAATAAATCACCAATTCTAGGCAATGGATACTTATTTTTCACTCACTTGGTTCAACTGTCTATAATCGATACACAATCTCATAGTCCCATCTTTCTTTTTAACAAACAATACCGGAGCACCCCAAGGTGACACATTGGGCCTAATAAAACCTTTATCTAATAATTCTTTCAATTGTTGTTTAAGTTCTTTAAATTCTGCAGGTGCCATTCTGTAAGGTGCCTTAGAAATTGGGGCTACCCCTGGCAATAATTCAATAGAGAATTCAATTTCCCTATCAGGCGGTAATCCTGACAATTCTTCAGGGAAAACGTCGGGAAATTCTCGGGTAACCGGAGTGGTATCCAAATTTATTTTTTCCTTATCTTCTTTGATATAGGCAAGAAAGCCTTGACACCCTTTTCGAATGAGGCGATTAGCTCGAATACAGGAGATTAAATATGATGGGGAGTCTTTTTTGATACCATTAAAGTAAAATACGGGTTGATTCGGAATATTAAAGGTAACCATTTTCTTGCAACAATAAATACTTGTGTGGTATGCAGAAATTCAATCCATGCCTAAGATTACATCAAAATCTTGAATTTCTAGGAGTATTAAATCAACCAGCGGTTTTTTTTCTTCTATCTTTATTATACAGGATTTATACACTATATTGGTGTTACTTGAATTTTCCATCGGTGTGGCTACCTCTAGAATGTATTCTAATTGTTCTGGTTCTATCTTTAAGTGGCATGCAAAGCGTAGTGATACAAATAAATGAGTAGATCCAAGATCAATCAAAACATGAGCTATTTTTTGAAAGATAATAAGAGTAACTTGGATCACTGATTTTGAGGCCTGAGCGTCTTGCTGAGTGATCGTAAATACTCTTCCCTTCATCTGAGGCTTTTGAGCTATCTCTCCCTGCTTTGGAAGTTGTTGCATCTGTAAGCTAGGAGATTCTCTAATCTGGTGCCCCAATTTTCCACATTTAAAACAGGCTCCAGAATTTCAATAACAAGGGCTCGATCCATGGTTTTTCCCACATTTTTTACATGGTTCTATTGGGCATTGAAGTGGCAAGGACCTTGGCCTCTTGTTTGCCCTTTCAAACTGTTGTCGATTAGATGGTGTGAGTCTAACCTGAGTTTTTTTATTTTTCATCTTTTGGAAATCTTTGAAATCTTTTTCGACAATTTGGGCTCGATCCACTATTTCAACATAAGTTCTCAATTTTAATCATATGTGGTGCAAACCTAACCAATTCAGTAAACTTGGCCTTGTACTGCGCTACTTTCCGATTTCCTTGGATTAATTCCAAACATTCCATTTCTTTTTGGTCTCGAATAAAATCTGGGAAATATTTTTCATTAAATGCCTCTAGAAATAATTTCCAAGTCAAGGGTTTAATTTCTTTGACCAATACTCTCTTGCCATTCGCCACTAATATTGTGCTTCACCTTCTAACATAAAAACTGCCAAGGCCACCTTCCTATCATCAGGACATTCCATTACCTCGAATATTGTTTCCAATTGCATAATCCATCCCTCGGCTTCTAGTGGGTTTACAACACCCTTAAAAGAAGATGGGTTCAATTTCTTAAATTGTTCAATATTACTCCCACTATTTCCCGTAACTGACTGCCTAGGAGAATTGTGGTTTTCCATCTGATGTTGCATTAGAGCAACCATATTTTCAATTATTCTAGATCTTGACTTCGTTCCGGTCTGTACACACAATAAATGTGATTTTAAGTATATTCTTTTTAAATTTCCTAAGAATCTTAAACCTATTGCTCTGATACCATAAATTGTCACGCCCCAAGAATTTACAATGCTGATATTCCTGAGATGTGACAGTCAAAACCTATATACATCTCTTGATAAGACAAATTTACAGTAGCGAATTCTTACAAAGTAACAAAAGAAAGTTTAAGCACAACTACAATATCTTCCAGAATTGATCCTGACGAGCAGTCAAAATGAAACTACAGTTATCTTGAAAAAAATGTTTACCATAATTTGATGAGTTTGGCTACTCAGTAAGTGATCATCATAATCCTAAAAATAATCATGGTTGAAAGATATCAATATTTTCAAAAAGGAAATCTATTAACAGAAATGCATCAACAGTTTTACTTTCAAAATGCATAATTAAGTATAATTCGAATAATTGAAATGCGTATAACATTTTAATGTCAATGCATAATTCAAAAGATTTCACAAAATACCCTACTAGCGTCCCAAGTAGGTCACCTATATACTCCATCAACGTCCTGATGGGTCCACTTAATCCCTGCAGATCCGCTTATATCTCATCGGCATACCGGATGAGTCCACTTAATCCCTACCGACGTACCGGATAGTCCATTTATACCTCACCGGCGAACCGGATGAGTCCACTTACATACTTAAAGTATTTCTAAATCTCTTTAAACATTCGAAAGCAACAATATCATGTACTCAACATAGCACTGGAATTATTAATATGAATTTCACTAAAACCATTAATAACAGTCACTTTCAATAATATTTCAAAAATAACCAGTCAAATATTTTGGGCTCAAATTTAGAAAGGTAGCAGTTTGTAAAGACATTCTAGCATAATTGCCAATCTAATATGTATAGAAAAACTCTTATAGAAATTCAAGAATACGGAATTATCACACTTTATGGAATGTCAATTCGCAAATAAACATTTCACAGACAATACTATAATCAATTACAAAAATATCAGTTTTCAAATAATAAGGCAGTCATTTGCACATGAATTTTACAATGTCTAAATATTCAAAAACAGTAGAAAGAAATCTCACAATTTTACTAAAAGCATAAATATCACATTTATTTCTAATAATTTTACAGTATCTAAAATTCTCTAACAATAGACAAGAAAAATAAATAAATTTATTTCTAAGAATTTACAGCATTTAAAATTTTTAACATAGATAAAATATCATAATTTTATTAAAAAGATTATTTTTCAAAATAATGAGGTCGCTTGCGCATAAAATTTATCGCGCCTAAAATTTATGATAATAAGCAGAAGTAATTATTTCATTTCGTTTTTAAAAAAAACAAATTATTTTTCAAGATAATGAAGTCATTTACCTAAAATATTTGAGAGGGAGCTTCCGATAAAAATTCGGCTAAAGAGAGAAAGAGCTCATTGCGTTTCGACTAGATCTCAAAAATTTTCTAAGGTGGGAGTCCTCGGCTCTCCTATTTAAATTCTTAAGACACCTTATTATTTTATTTTATTACGTTACACCTCATACATGAGGTATAACAATTATATTATACCTGAACGTTTAAAGCCCACCTCCATTAAAGGACGTGGTAAGGCAGCAAAAACTTAAACCAAAAGCTTTTGAAAGTAGTGATGGTCCTTAAGGACCATCATGCTCATTTGGACCATCACTTATTAAAAGTTTCTTTTCTTTTTCTTTTTTTTTTTTGAAATTTTAGGATTATTACAGTATCAGAGCCTGATTCGTCTTTGTTGTGTCCATTCATCATCTCTCTGTCGAGTCGTGTTTCAACTCTCCGATCTGTCATCTCTGTCTAGTCGTGTTTTGACTCTCTGATCTATCTCTCAGTTGAGTTGTGCTTCAACTCTCTGATCTGTCTATGCCGAATTGTGTTTCAATGGTAAGCATCCCCGGCCAATTCTATGAACTTTTTTTCTTTTTTCAGCCATCGTTTTTTTAGCCATCATGTGTTGTCTCTTGGCTTTATGAGACTCTCTCTAACTTGCCCTCTGCATCTCTCAGTGTGTTTCCTTCTGTGTTCGCTGTCGGGCTTTTTTTCTTCACCGACTAAACCACGACAATTTTTTACACCGTCTAAGGTGCTTTTTACAAAGTGTCTAAACAAAGGAAAAAGCTTTTTTTATGCACAGTGGGTGCAGGTGTTAAGCGAAACGAGTGCGAAGTTCTTTAGTACAAAACTTTGAAAGATCACCTTGTGAAGGATCATACTATTGAACCATTCTTATTAGGTTATTTACGTAAAATTTTGCATCTCTCTTGATATTTGTATCCGCCATTGTTACCTATTTCTGTTTTTGGTAAAGATCTAAAGTTCTTCTTTGTTACTCGAGCCTACTATGATACGGTTGTATGTTCGTGAAGCCCTTTGTACCTGATGCTTGCTGATCTGTTGTTAGTCGTAGTGAATGATGCGTTAAATAAGTAAATAGGTATTAACAACCTTGCAAATGAGAAAGGAGATTCGGTAGAAAAGCGATTTGCAATTGGGTTGGGAGCAATTCCAGGAATCAAGGTTGTTCAGCCATCTTCCTATTTCCATGGTTAATACGTATAGAATATAGAACTAGATATAGATGAATCCGCCCGGCAAAGAAAGCCCTTATATCGAGAGCAAACCGGTTTACCTAAGGGAGCTCGACCAAGAATTCGACTTTTTGCTTCAACCCCCTCTCCTTTTAGTCGAGTGGACTTTGGTCCCGTAAAATCGAACGTCAACTCGTATTCACTCGTTGAGCCCCCTACTCATAATAAGGCAACAATTCGAGTTGGAAATGGTATCATTAGATCTGCTAATACATATGTAATAGATGTCATATTTCTAGTTCTATTATGGCCGAGATGAGATTGTGCCGAAGGAACAGCAAGGTAACGGTTTGGCTATGTTCACGTAGCAACATAAAGAGTGCATGCAGACCAATCGATTCTTGTTTTTGCGCGGCCAACAAATGCCAACCTACGGTTGGCAGGCATAAGGCCTAACCAAACGGGGCTGCAAGAGCCCAACAAAGCTATCGCTCTTATCGCTGGACCTGTCGGTAGACAAGAGCTGCTGCGCCAAATGCTCCGGAGGCAAAAAGGTCGGTTTGACAGACGTGAGCACCTTAAAATACCGCTTTTACTAGCGCTAGACTGTAGAAAGGTACAGATTGGGGCTGCAAGAGGTAGCTTCGCAATCCAACCTACAGTAGCTACAGCTAGCGGTAGCGGATTACAGGTCTCTATTCGAGCCTCCGTTTCTAAGACGTGTTGATCTGCCTCTGTTTTATGTGCTCGGTGATCAAGCAATCTGAGCATGGCAACTACTGCTTCTACTGGCTATGCTCTGCATATGAAGATCCAATTGCTCGTTTCACAACTTGATATTCTAACTGTTCTCTCTCATAGCATCTTAAGTTTGAGGGGGAGTGTGAAAAGAAAGTATATATTATCTACCATGTTAATATGGAAGGTGCATATTGTAATCTATATTTTTGGGAATGGTAGAAAGAATATCTTGGATTTATAGTAAGTCTGGGTATAGTATAGGATTTATTCTTTTTATTGTCATCTATAATTTGTCTATAAAAGACAAGTTTGTATATTTATATGTTCAATCGACATTGAGTCTCTTCAAAAAAACTTGAGACTTTTCACAAAAATAACATCTCATGACAAAGTTTGGAAGTGCACCTTACTAAACCACACCCGTTTAACTAAAGGCCACCAATTAAAAATAAGATGAAATTAATTCTTATAAGAAATAATAATGAAACTACCCTTTCGAATTATAAAAAGAATTTTGGCCATTTTATATATTTTTTTGACTGAATTTGGTCATTTTATTTTATTGTAATTAATTTTTCTTTTTCAACCGGTGGGCCATAATCCATACTCTCCGTCCTAAATCAAACAAAATTTATTTATGAAAAAAAACTCAAATTGAAAAGTCCTATATTCTCCCCACTATCCAACGTTTAATCACATTTGCATAACTATTTTAGGATAGGAATTGAGCTTGGGTCAAGACGGTAGAGGCTGGATTTTCACAGTACAATATCTCAAATTTCATTCCTATTTAACTTTGTCAAAAAAAATATAACTTTAGGATATTTGATCGAAGGTGCAAAGCCAAAACAAAACAAAATAAAATTCGTCTTGAAACCCTACATGACTTGATAACTCTTAGTATTTGTACGCCTGCAATTAAAAAACAACTTTAGGATATTTGATCGAAGATGCAAAGCCAAAACAAAAACAAAATAAAATTCGCCTTGAAACCGTACATGACTTGATAACTCTTAGTATTTGTACGCCTGCAATCCTTCTCGACTGACCTCAAAATCAACCGGAAAAGTTAAGAAACTGGAAAAGTTAAGAAGCTCTTATAAATTTTTCATAAAAAGATTTAAAAACAGTTTCTTATTTTGAATGAGATTATAAATTTTTCATAAAGAGACTTAAAAAAGAAACAGTCTCTTATTTTGAATGAGATACATTTCATTTTCTCTTATTTTGAATGAGATTATAAATTTTTCATAAAAAGATTTAAAAAAGAAAACAGTTTCTTATTTTGAATGAGATACATTTCATTTTCTCATAGCCAATTTTTTTTTTTGAAGGAGTTTAAGACTTCATTCCCCATAACCAAAAACTTTGATCTGGATTAGGTTGAAGAACCCCCATTTTTTCCTCATAGAAAGATCAAAACACCCCTGTACTATATTTCCACCCTAAGAAGAACAACGAAAGGAAAATTTATATAATATATTAACTATCTGCCCCAAAAAAATCTACGTTTTGATTTGATTCCAAAACGCATATCAAAATACAAATGATTTTAACTTCCAAAAAGAAAAATTGCAGTCAGGCGTACCACGTCATGTGCGCCCTGAAGCCGGGCACCCATGAGCTGCGGCATGCACCCTGATGCGCATAATGCAGGAGGCACTCGCATTTGATACCACTGCTCTGAACCCACTGAAATCTCCTGAGCTAGTGAAGATCGAAATGGAATGCAAGATCACTGTACGATCGAAATGCACATGACCGACCTACATTCTGCCATTTCTCGAAGAACTTTCTTAATGTGAAACAGAAAAACCCAATCACAGAGGCTCCCAATTACCAATGATGTGTGTAAATTCCCAAGAACGAAATGAGAAATTGAGAGGTATTCACTTGCGGGAGATTGAATGAGCTTCCAGATGTGAAAGGAAAGTATCTCTTGTGCATAAGGTTAATATGAAAAGTATATATTGAAGGGTTAGTAGAGCATGTACTTTATGGTAAGTCAAAGTATAGTATAAAAATCAGTGATTTATTTTTATATTTTCTGATCTGTAATTTGTTTATAAAAGATAAATCTGTATATTCATGTGATTAAGGGACACTCAGATAAATTTGAGACTCTTCACACAGGGTATCAAAGTTTCATCTTAATATTGTTCATTCCTCAGTGAGGTTCATCTTAGTTGTGTCCATTCCTCGTCCCTGAAGTATTGTTGATAATTTTCAAGACGAGTCTCTTGCTCACCTAGACGGTGCAACTTCTGTCGAGTCGTATTTCGACTTTCTGTTGAGTCATGTTTCGACTCTCTGATTTGTCCTCTCTACCACGTCGTGTTTCGGATCTCTGATTTGTCCTTATGTCGAGTCGTGTTTCAATACTCTGATTTGTTTGATCTTTCCAAAAGTTCCTGAAGTGATATGTTCTTGAGGCTTGTTGATCAACCGCTGCTTTATGTACTTGTTGATCAAGCAATCTAAGCGTAACAACCTCTGTTTCTTCTAATCATGCTACGCACTTGAAGATCCAACTGCACGATCCGCATCTTAATATTCAAACTCCAACTACTCTCTCGTTACATCTTGAGTTTCAGAAGGAGTGTAAAAGAAACTATTTCTTATATATCTAGTTAAGATGGAAAATATATATTGCAATCAATATATATGAAAAAAGTTAATCGAATATTTGTACTTTATGGTAAGTATATGTATAGTTTTAAGTTTATGTGATTTAGTTTCTGCTATTGTCATCTTGAATTTGTCCAGAAAAAACAAGCATGTATATTCATATAACTAAAGGAAAACTTTCTATGTTCCCCCTACAACATAGAAGTTCTATCCTCTTACCATCCAGCCGTCTATTTTTTATCAAAAGAGCCACTCACCGTTTGATCTTAGATCCAACATCTCAAAGTATTTTATTTGTAGTTTTTTAATGCAAATTTTCTGAATATGAAATTTGGTACATACCATCTTCTCATTGGGGCACACCTATAAAAAAATATTAACAATAATTTTTTATTTTTTATCAAGAGAACCACTCACCGTTTGATCTTAGATCCAACATCTCAAAGTATTTTATTTTTAATTTTTTTAATACAAATTTTCTGAATATAAAATTTGATACGTACCATCTTCTCATTGGGGCACACCTATAAAAAAATATTAACAATAATTTTTTGATAAAAATAATGACCAAAATACCCCTTAAAACCTTCAGGGGTATTTTGTTGATTTTATTTTATTGAAAATATTTTTTTATATTTTTTATTGACACGATTTTAATAGAAGAATGGACGTTCAAAATTTAATGTCAAAATAGTTTATAGAAAAAATAAATAAACAAATAGTAAAAAGATGTCACATTGTGATTCGAGCAATCTTAACCCTTCATTAAAAAATAGACTATTTGAATAAAGAGGACGATTGAACTTCTATATTATAAAGAAAACATAAAAAGCTTTTCCTATAATTAATGGAAACAGTTTTTTCAAAGAAACCTGACACTCTTCACACCTGAAAACTGACAACCCCCAAGAAAGTACTACAAATTTTGAATAACGGAAGCACTTCCAAAGGAAAATTGATCCAAGGAACCCACTGTCGAGCATGTTTGTCGAAACATGGTCAAATTAATAAGAACCAACCAGACCATTAAGTCGTGCACGATTTCATTAACAAATTGTATGAGATACTGGAGCACCAGTTCTGTGAGTGGTGTGGCACTAAATAGAGAGATTCAAAAGAGAGACACTATAATCCTTGTGTGGCAATAAACAGCAATTCTTAGCCCAACCTTAAATCATTGTAGCATCCCACCGTCAAACTATAAGAGAAACTGTTGTAACAGTACAAATCCCTTGAAACAGAACTAGAACACTAGAGAGAGAGAGAGAAAGAGAGTTTCATCCATGTCCAGAGTTCCCCACCCCACCTTGTATAAAGTACAATGAGCTGTGACATTTAACATACATTCCTGGAACGAAGGACAGGGAGACCATTCCTCTCTCTCTCTCTCTCTCTCTCTCTCTCAAAGCAGTTAACCAGCAGCACCAAGACTACCCGCTTCTCACTCAACCCCACCTCCAAACTAGGCTAATATTACATCACAGCAAGAGCAATGGTTGCACTCACCTAAACCATGTCCCAAAAGCTAATGTCACCTAACTCCATGTATGATCCGTGGCTTCCAAAGACATGAAACCCTAGCTTAGAAAGAAGAGAGTGGAGAAACTCTTTAATTTAAGCTTACATTGCATAGACGATCTCACCACTACTATCAACGTCAAGATCGGGATCCGTTTCTAGGTCTTCCATGTCATCATCATCATCCATGTCCAGGCTTCCTGTGAGATAATGGCCAAGGCCACGGGTACCAGCTGCGGGTATGGTGGCTTCTGCTATGATCTGCATAATTTCATCTGCACTTTGCATGGGTTGGTCTGGTTCCTCAAACTGATTATTCATGGTATGATCATTCATGAGGTCGCCAGGAAGGTTCTTTAAGAACCACTCGTGGTTTTGAATCTCAGGTATCGTTATCCTCTGTAAAAGAAAAAACAGAAATATAGACTCCTTGTTTGGGTTCCATCCTTTCTTCCGGGGGAAAGAAAGTCTAATAATACAAGAGACTGCAGAAAATCATAGTGCATTTACTTTTTTAAAGTGAAATCCAACAGGTTTGAGCGCAGTCAAAACTAGATTTCAAAGGACCAGAACCGTCACAGGTTCGGTGACAGGTCTAATTTGATAACACTAGTATGTATAAATGCAATAGACAATGGAGAGAGTACGACCCAACATTTGGATCGTGTATGGTCCTGGAGGACCCATGCTCTATGTCACCTTCTATCATTGCCTTTGAAGATGACGAGCTTACGGGACTAGGAAAGTGGATTTTGGTATGTCTTCGCTGTTTCTTATTCTGTAGGGAAGATCTCCAAAATTTTATTTTTCTCCCACTGAACTTAAATACATAAATTTTTTTTTTTTTTATAATGAACAATTGTACGACTGAAATAAAATGAGATTGTTACCTTCTTCCATTATGTCAAGAAACTGAATCAGAGAGAGTAATGGACTAGAACCTCTGCAATTTTGATTAGCAATAATACCAACACGCATACTTTACAACCAATTTAGTGGATGGATTTTCCTTTTGTGGAAGTATACCATGAACAGCTGGTAATGGTATATGAGACTGAGTCCTAGGCTATCTACCAACCATTCTCAATGAAAGTCATTGGAGATTAACCATAGCAGTGTGAATGCATGTCATCAGATGGTACCGTCAATCTCATTCATTTGCTGTTGAGAATTGAAGGTGGATAATCCAGCTGCTTACCATAAAACAAAGAGTTTGTGCATGGCATACTTTCGTTTTTCTTCTTTATTACAATACTTTCCAAATGCATATTCCAACATTAGGTCAAATGCAAAACTCAAGTTCCGGCCTCCTATCAAAAACCATAAACTTTTTGACTGGGTACTGGAATTTACAGCTTTATGATTTGGTGAGTACCACAGTGAAGCAGAGGCAGTTGATGAGATAAAATACCCAAGCTAGAAAAAGTGGCTTCAGAGCATTTTTTCTAGTCTGTGTTGTGCCACGCAAGGGGGCGGACAGGGTTACTTACCATTGCTGGGTTGGCGACAAAAATCCTTGAGATGAGCTGTTGACACTCTTGGGATATGTGCACATAATCAGGGATAGAGTACTGTACATTCAAGATTCGCTGCAGAAACAAACAAAAAAAAAAGGAAAAAAAAACAAAAACAGAAAATGAACTTGATGATACATGATGGATGCACCGTGGTTAAGTACTCATTCAAATTTTATGTGTATAACAACCTGTATGGTTTTCCTGAAATTCTTGGGCTCCTCTGGATCCTCAAACGGGTACGCACCCACCAGCATGACATACAAGGTTACACCACAAGACCACACATCTGCAATCTGCATTCCAAAGAGAGGACCACTTAAGAAGCTTACAACTACAGACATTGTAATTTCCCGATGTATACGTATAGGAGAAGCATAAAATCTATCCTGGTCAAAAGACTAGCAAACAGTTCCCACTTTGGATGTCCCGCATTAAGAACATGGGCAATTATATATGACACTGAATCCTAAAGAATTTCTGGAATTTCTTGAATAATCCTGTAAGACACCTGTTACTACCATAGTCATCACATTTTGGCAATTCCAAAGTTGATGTTCAAAAGTGTTTTTTCTCCCGACTACCAAACTGTCACATCATATATTTAGGTTGGATACATTCATAAATTCCGTGATCCAGTCTAAAATGATGAATTTGAAACCATCTGCTATGTGATCCAATCTAAAATGATGAATTTGAATTCATTTGCTCACACAAGCCAGATGGATTGAACAATGGATTGAACAACTTCATGCGTACAAATGACAACACAGGCCATACAGAACATGGAAAAGGCTGTCATAATACATACAAAGCATAGAGTGTGGTCATTTTGTGCCAATTATGAGATTTTCTAAAAAGCATACGCATTATCAAAAGAAAGCAGACAGCATTTAAATAATTCTCTCTCCAGCTTGGTGCTCTAGAATTTATGATTTTCAAAATTTGATGTATCTAATTACCTCAAAACCAGTTGTTACTGCAACTTATCAACATTATATCCATGTGAGAAGCACCAAAATTATTTTCCTTCCATAAAGCATCAGCAACACTGAGAGGAAGAACAGCAGAAGGGGTATTCACTTCCAAAACCTCAAAGGAGTCAACCAGCATTTTCCATATGCAATTCAATCCATCAAGGTTACCCCAGGGAAAACAAAAAAACATAGGTTGAAACTAATTTCCAAAATCCAAGGATCACACAACCGACCAAAAATACTGAAAAGAGAAATCAGTCCACCCTTTGTTCCTCACATGCGTCTAATGTTCTACTTCTCGGCCCATATGAAAGGAAAAATCAAGGACTTTCTCAAGAATAGCTCTACCAAAACAATTATGACTTGAGATCCCAATGGTATCCCCCATTTCAAGTACAACTATACTGCATTCCTATCAATGCAAGGTTACTCATAAAAAACTGCTCAGGACTTGAGATTGTTCCAGGTACTCCATGGTCATGTGGGTCATAAGTGTAATCACAGAGCTTTCCAAATCCACAGAACACAACCTGAACCCAAATGGAAGACATAGCAGAAAGCCCAAGACTAATAGTAGAGTTGTTAGGGCTAAACCACCAATAGGTATCTTGTTATCAGAACCGGATCAGACCAGCCAGTCAGACTGAGAACTCGAACCAGACCAGACCAGCTGGTCAGACTAGGAACTAGTTCCCACTGGGATCGGGTAAGAAGTCCTGGACCAGTGTGGTCCAAAAACCAGAATGACTTGTCTGGTGGACTGGCCGCTTCAACCAATCCAAGTTGAACAGGCCAGCACTGACCCTGTTCTCTTTCTTGACGTATTTTTCTTGGGTTCATTTTCTGCCCATATTTTTCTTGGGTTCATTTTCTGCCCAGAATGGCTGGAAAGTTGGGTCTTTTCAATGTCGCTTAGGTTTCACCCAGACCATGAACTTAAAACCCAAAAATAAGAGAAAGGACTCCCTCCCTCCCTCCCTCCCTCCCTCACTCACTCACTCACTCACTCACACACACACACACACACATCTCTCTCACACACACACACACTTCATCGGTATAGTTCATTAGTTCTGTAAAGGATTTCCAAACAAGTATGAATAGAGACAAATTGTTGTGACTTCTACCAAACGATATGGACAAATTATTGTGTCTTCAACTAAAAGTAGTCATCATCCAAAAGCTTAGTATATCACATCAGACACACTATTCCAAACCACAGAAAGCGTATATCAGCTCTTATTAGGAACACTAAAGTTTTCACTTCTCACTTGTCCTCCCATTGTTGAAGGGGAATCAGTGCTAAAGGGACACTGGTCCACTCATTGTGAAAGCAACCAGAATCAGCTAATATCAGGGAGAGGATTTTTTCAAGAGTGAAGGGATATCTCTATCTTTCTCCCATGTGGTTCAAGAAGACAATGTCTACACAAACACTCTCCCTTGAAGAGGACAGAGTGAACTCCACAAAATATACGAACCACAATTATGCTCCAATGACCTTTTCTTTTCTAGGTTATTTGTTTTAGCTTGCATGTGCTATTCTACTTAACATTTAACACCGCCCTTATATTAAACAACTATCCGTTTGAAATAGAAAGAATAAACATAAACCACTGTCTGAAAATTCAGAGCCTCATGCAGTGAACTCCAAGAGTCCAAGAGTGTCTCAACTATTCTGAAGAATAAGCAGTGAAAACTTTGGACCCCTTTTACATAATCAAACAGGTGATTCTAGTTAGTGAGTCAAAGAAGATATTTGGAGCCCTGAACAGATGTCTGATTCAAACTATTCATCAATGATCCACATCAAAAAATGAAACTGCTCCCCACAAAGAGGGAATGTAACTAGGTGAGGTGAAAATACTTCCGAAGTTACTTCCAGAAAAAAACAAAACTAGAGGTGGTAAAGAGAAGTATTCTCCTGATCTAAAATCCCTAAAATGAAAGTGTCCAACTGATTACAATAAAGCCTTCCAATAAGTAGCATAAGTTTGGAGGATTAGGATATAACATGCAAACATCTCAAATCAACGGAGACAGGATTGTGCAAGAACGAAGAAGAGGATCATCTAAGTCTTGGGGAAAACAGAAAGAAAACACAAAATTTGCAAATTTTTTCCATATACGTCCTCCCATAAGCAGAAACCGATTAGACACAACCTCGGTCTCTTTATCAAGCACAAATTTGTTCCTAGAGTTGATCATTCTTTCTAATGCAGGACGCAAGTTATACACATTAGATATAAGGCAAGTAACGTTCATTGTACATTACAAAACAATTTCATTTGGGTAAAGCTACGTAACTTGGACATGCATATATACATTACATACAGTGCATCGAATGTAACCCAATGGGCAAAGAGATATCCGAACAATACATATATGCATAAAGAATACTAAAAGGAAATAAACTGAAAAATAAGAAGAGTTCTAGCCAGGGGTTAATAAAGTAACACATTGTAAGACCATGGCAGTAAGACCACAATGAAAATGTGTACTTAACTCTTATTAAAAGGCTAGTCAATAAGATCTAGTTACCTATACCTCAGCAAACAGTAGTCATAAAAACCAACAAAAAACTTGATTTCAATTAAGCATACCTTGCCATCATATTCCTTCTTGAGCAGAACTTCTGGAGCAATGTATGCAGGAGTTCCAACTGTTGATTTTGGTTGTGAATGCAATACTGATGACTGGGAAAAAAAAACGAAAATCACTACTGCCAGAAATTAACATTATCTAAAAGAGAAACTGATCATAACATAGTAGAGATCCATAAAACAGTATTTAAGTCGAGACCTCATTATTATCCAAGACCATACCATAAGGTAAGAACATCATAACTCTAGCAGATGGCCCCCAAGTGGTATTATCAACAGTTCATCAAAGAGAGAGAACAAGACCACGTAACAAAGTTCAACGCATTTATTGTTGGAAAGAAGCATCATCCTCAACTAATTGCCCAAGCAACTATAGATTAGCTAGTTTGAAAGTCTCTGTAAACTTCAGACTCACAATGTTCATCACGCATGCGTGTCATTGACCAATTAATTCTGATCCAGAACCTCTGGTCCAATACGATGGTACTCATCGCATGTTACTGAATGCATCCCATTGTTATAGAATTGAAAAGATAAATATGGTGCTAGACAGGACTGTCAAATGATCACACCGAACTAGCAAGTTGGACCAGGAATCAGGCAAAAATCAGTTGGGTCCATCTTATAACCCAAAAACCTATAAAAAGAATGAGTACCAGTAAGAAACAGTGACTGGATGAACATGACACTTTTTTTTTTAATTTTAAATTTTACAATTTTCTTTTCTTATCGATGTTCTTCTTTACTTTTTATATTGACAAGGCTGGTGTGACCGGTTGAACTGGACTGGCTTCCTCACCAGTTCAATGAACAGTCTAGTCATTTAAAACATCGGTCACAACACTCACAATTATTAAAAAGTAGCATTAATGCTTGCAACGAAGATAAACAACCAGATGTTACCTTTGAATATTGAAGTCAATATTACCTTTGAATATCCGAAGTCGCATATTTTTAGACGAGGGGCAGGACTTCCATCCAAGAGTGTGTTCTCCAATTTTAGATCACGGTGACAAACTTGCTTCAAGGTACAGAAACATCATTTGTCCATACACGTATCGAAGACAAAGATAAAGGAAATAACCTACTAAATTTAAGTACCATTGAATGGCAATAGCTGACGCCTGATATAAGCTGCTGGAAGAAGAAACGTGCCTGCATAGAAAAAGCATAATATAAGTCCTTCATTTCATTTTGGGAAAGAGTGTCCTGCTCTAATGGAGTATGGCCCATGGTACTCCAAAGGAGCATCTATTCTCCATTCCCGATCATGCTTGGGTGCATGGTTTGCAGGGCCCCACTACAATTTTCTCAGCCATCCACAAATCGACAGCGGATGGCCATTGGGACTGCTGTAATCCATAGTCCATAGGTTATAGTAGGTTTTTCCCTATCTTTCTGATAAGCAAAGAGCATTAAACAATGAGCAAATACATGCGAACAATATGACAGAAAGAGTAGCAGGTTAAAAAACCTCATCCTCACTGAAGCGTCCTGCATTACATATGCGTTCAAACAGCTCCCCCCCAGATGCATATTCCATCACAATGGCCAAGTGTGTAGGAGTTAATATCACCTGGAGAAAGATCCAGAAAAGAACAACATGATTTTCAAACCCCAAATGAATGCATTTTGTACAGAATAACGCCTAGTGTAACGAACCTCTTTAAACCTAACAATGTTGGGGTGCCTCAGTGACCTGTGATTGATAATCTCCCTCTGAACGTTCTCATCTATCTGTTACACACAGAAATGTATTAAGTGGCCAGTCCCCAAGCTTGATGTCAAAGTGACAGTCTCTCTAGACATGTGAATTCTTGCAGCCATGCTAAGTCAGGATCAAACACAATTTTTCACATTGTTTCATCCCCACCCACCTTCACCCAACTTTGACTTTAAAATATTAAACAAAAAAAGTCAATCCATGTTAAATTAACACGGCATTAGAATCCCGTCATTGCTGCAACAATGATAAACACCTATTCAACAACTATGTCCAAAATAAATATGTTTAATAAGCCAAGGTCGTTGAAGAAACAAAGATCAGCAATATTGCCAAACAACTTTCTTGAAAACAGAGTACAATAAAGTGTTGGCTAGAAGGCATGCATGACAGTAATTTTAAGCACTACAACGAATTGTTGGCTAGAACCCTGTACATATGCTCCTGAAGTTTTCTAAGCGTCAATAGATCTATATCACAGTCGGTTCTCCCAACAATATGCCATTAGAAGAAATCAATAGATTCAACACCAGCATATTTTTAAACTATATTGTAATATAACAGTAAAAGAGCCCATCCAACCTATTAATGATAAAATTATCATGAACTTAATTATGAATACAAAGAAGTTTACAACAAAAATAGAAAGTACATAGACAAAAAAAATATTCTACTCACCCTCACCAAAAAGGTCCCTTGGGATCTGCTTATGACATATATTAACTATATTATATCAGTTTCAAAAGCAAGAGAAGATCAAGCAGCAACTTTCACGGACCCGAAATATATCATTGTCCTCTACACTTCTATAGAGTTCATTTAGCTATACATATCAACCCAATTCAGCACAACAAACAATGGCATAATCAAGAGAGACTGGGGGACAGAGAAAAATCAAAATATTCAGCTTCCTTAACAACATATTAAGAATTGCAATGAAAATTGTAATCACCCACATATTGGCTGTATGTGATAAACAAAAAGATAAGATTTGTTTATATAAAGAAATAAGAAACTTATTCATCTTGTTGATAAATAGAAAAACAAGTTTATGTTCTTGGGACATCAAACAGGCATTTTAATGTGCTCAATTTATGACAAATAAAGAAGCTACTTAATGGATGATCCTTTTCACAAAATCCAAACAATTCCATCAATTTCTCAAACTTTACATGCCGCATGCAACTCCATTATTTCCCAAAAATGCAACCAAAAATACCAATGTATTTTTGTCATGCAGAAAAGCTCTAATTAACCCACCTTTGCATATCAATTCAGTTCAAATTACAGGCAAAATAACAATTCAAACACATCAAACAAAACAGTCAAAAAGAAAAGAAAAAAGGAAATAAAAGAAAAGTAGAAAAAAAAGAAAGTCAATAATTGACCAATTTTCTCATAAAATAACAAGCGACTAAGTTCATAAACCTCATCGAAGAAATCTAAAATAGTGTGAAATTATATTATACAGAAGAATTAGAAGGAAAAAGAAAAAATAAATTGACTCCACAATAAATGAACAAATTGATAAACATGTTACAAGATTAGGTCAACCAATCAAAAGAAAAGAAACTATTAATACCAAAAACAAACACTATTCCCAACAAAAATAAATGAGAAGCTAACTACAAGCCTTCACACACACTATATGATTAATGAGTTCAAATATAGAAACCAGATTAACTATCAATAATAACAATAATAATAAGAACAACAACAACAACAACAACAGACCACGAAGTGATTAAATCAATACAACATATCACACAGCTACCAAATTACATTTTTTAACAGGAAAAGTGAAAACGAACCGCCCACAAAAAATCCATTAAAAACCAACTTACCCAGAAAAAAGAAAGAAACTACCCAAAAATGAAAATTTAAACAACAAACCTTCTCGCCTCTCTCTATATATTTAACAGCAACTAGCTCCTTGGTTTGCTTGTCTCTCATCAACCTGGCAACCCCAAAATTACCAGAGCCTATGTCCTTTACGAGCTCATAACGATCACTATCGTGCATTATAGGCATGTCCATGCCTGGCCCAACTGTGAGAGCAGTCCGATCCATGGCTCCGAAAATATCAAACTTAGAAGCCAAAAAAATCCTCTGATTACGATCAAGCTCACTTTCTGGAACAGGTAATCACTGGAAACACTATCCAGAAAAACCTACATCCGAAAAAAAAATAAAAATAAAATGAAAAATTCATCAGGAAATATAGCTCTCTAAAAAAATTTTCAAAAAAAGATAGAATTTAATCAGCAAGCTGAAAACCTGACTAGTTTTTATAATTCCATTGCATTTACAACCAAATCATCCCCAAAACTCTATCTCAAACAATCTCCCCTCAAAAAACCGAAAACCAAAACTCCCCAAAAATAACAAAATTTAAAATTTAGCAAGTCAGAGGTGATCTAGAATCCGAGACACTCATTAATTCAAAGAAAACAAAACCTGAAAAACATCTTTGCTCTTCTCCAAGGTTCTTGACCAATCTCAACCCAAATAAAACACCAAAACACTCAAAAAAATAAAAAATAAAAATAACAGAATTGAAGAAGCGAGGGGTGATCAATGATCTAAACACTCACCTGTGCAAGCAAAAATACATTTTTTTTCTCTTTCCTCGAATTTAGAGTGGATAATTCGCCACACGAGAGGTTCACCAGAAAGAAGGCTTCTTCTCGTGAACTGTTTTAGAGTGAGAAAAACTTTTAGAGAGAGAAAGGGGAAAGAGAGAGAAAGGGCACGGGGCGAGAAGAGAGAGAAACCCTTTTAGAGAGAGAGAGAGAGAGAGAGAGAGAGGGGAGATATTTCTGATCTGGCGACTCGAAATTTTAATAGACATTTTATTTACTCGATGAACTTTTCTATTTATTTTTGTTTGGTAACCGGCTAAAAGCTTTGGGTTAGCCATGTAGAACTATGGGCTGCCACGTAGCGTTTTTCCACCGCCTTTACCGGTTAAAGCCGGTAAGAGTCAGAAGCTCTTTTGCCCAAAGACTTTTTAAGACTTTTTTATTCGTAGTTTATTATAGGATAAAGGCGTGCAGTGAGTACAATTACTATTATGACCTCGAGTTTTCTAGGAAGTTTCAAGCATGTACCTGTTTGGTATGGAGGCTAGAAAGTTTTGTCTAATCGGATGCGGATTTCCCGTGATATTTCGAAAGAGCCCTCCTTATTTACATTACCGTTGGAAAAAAAATTTAAAAAAATTAGGTTTTTTTGGTTTTCAAAGTTTGGATGGGGATCATTTTCCTGTAATACAGGCTAAAACATACTTGTCTTTTAAGAGAAGGGAAATACCTCGGTTTACACCTGCATAGTACACAAATGACATCCACTTTTTGTTTTCATAATCAACATTGGAGATTGATGGTTCTCATCATAATGCAAGTTTAGAATTATGGTTAATCTCCACCATCCATTATTGGGGACTAAGATATATCGATCGTGTATGGTATACTTTTATTTTTTGAAAACCCCAAAACATGAATTTTTCTTCGTAGCACCAATTGTAGTCACTATAGGTATCCTTATGCATTGTTCCTTTTTTTTTTAGGGGTATACTGGATATTTTTTATATGCGATAAAAGAGTATCCTTTATTATTGTTATTATTTTATGTGTCATGGTGCCTTCTAATTCCTATTACTTACTAATTTAATAAATTTTTCGCGTGATTAGTGCGGTATGACACATGGCTTTCTTCAGTTCTGAACCATACTCAAATAATTTATTTTCTTTATGGAACCAGCACTTGGCGGGAGGATCCAGAAGCATAAATAGAAAACCCTAACTATTTGTAATAAATATTTAATTTTTTTCTTTTTATTTTAAATATTTTTGGATGATTGAGCTTGGCTTAGAACCCAAGACCAAAGTGCTGTGAGCCTTAGGGTTGATGCATGTTCTATGTCAAAGAACAATAGAATAAGGATATTTTTCCCATTCTTTACTTAGGCTGTGGCCTCACATATTTCATGGGGACAAATACCTCAATAAAACATTTGCGTGCATTCCCAGGCTCACCCTTTTAAGTATAGTTTATACTAAACAATTCCTAAAGAAAGAAAGATTTTCTCTAAAAACACATTATATTATTTACACATGGGTCCTTTTTTACTACTTACTATTTTCAAATTCTGAAAAGCTTCTAAACGTGTATGGAAAATAACAGCTATATACTATATTGCCACCTTGAATTAAGTGCCAAAAAATATGACCCTCACTTGGGGCACAACCTCTAGGCTTAATGGTCAAAACGTAAAGGTATGAGAGGCTAGGATTATTGTTCATGTTCTTTATTATTTTTACCCTTTGTGCTTTGTCAAAGGGTTTTGCAAAAATATTCTCCAAAATTTCCCACCATATGATATTCTATTCTTAGCATACTTAGAGAAAAGGAAGGCCTTCCAAACACCAAAAAATAGTGGTGCAATGCATTTTACGTCGTCATCTTAAATTTGTTTTTCAACTAATTGGGCCTGGCTATACCAATCTACTTTATAAAAGGACATACTCGATAAGTTTTCACTACTTGCAACCATGTCTGAACGTACCTACATTTGCTTTTTATATATTCAGGCTAAATAATCATATGTTCTTGCTTGAGGTAGGATATTACCGAGTCCCAATAATTAGACACAAGCAATAAATAATAACAAGACCCTTTAAATTACAAATTTTCATTTTTTTTTTCCCTTTACAATATAAATTTAGGCCTTAGATTATGACTCCTCAATGCCTTGTCGTGAGTATTGTATCCATAGAATCAAGTTGAGAGTATATCTCTTATTATACCATGGAGAGATTCGCGTTACATCCATGGATTTTTATTAATCCTTCTTATTTCTTAGAAGCCAAACATTGTTAAAAATCAAATTTATAATGAAAACCCGTCTGGTCTATTCCTGCAGGAGCACACTATATACTTGCTCCCTTAGGAAGTATTATTCTTGTAGGAACAAAACACCTCGTTACAATGATTATTCTAATTTAAAATTTTGGAATCAATCTTATAATTACTATATTAGCACTTTTACTTAAAAATAGATCAACTTTTTTAAAAAAAAAAATACTGATATCTAGCCATCCAAAAGTAAGATCATTTCTAACCAATCTTAGAACATTATTTTTCCAATAACATAAAATTGCTTATCATGTTCAAGATTGGTCACTCGGCTGATAAAGCTTCATTTCCAAAAGAAAAGTGTTTTGATAGGTCAACCCTCATCAAAATAAATAAAGCCTCACCTCAAAACTTACAAAAAACAATGTAGTTTTGGAGGCGAAAAACTTTCCAATCGATCATCTCGATCTTGACCATTGTGGCTGTAAAAAAAAAAAAAGATTTCAAGACCTAAAAATAATATATATATTATCTAGATTGCTCATTTTCAAGTGTTCACGAATTTGTAAGATTTGTACCATTTTTGTACAACAAATTTCATAATCAATTGTGAAAATTGATTTTAGAGCCATCACATAGATTTTCTCCGTCCAAAATATTTTCCCGATGAGATTTCAAAGGGGGGCTTTATATTTTTCATAAAGCCCAAGTCTTGCAGAAACTGCGCCCTTTCCAAAGTCGCCCCGGAAAACGCCGACCGTCTCTTTATCAGTGAACACAAGATATGCTCCCGTGGGAGCACACAACATTTGACAAATAAACAATCAAATGATCGTTCGAGTTGACAAGTAAGCGTTGGGACCCCTCAAAAGTAACTAAGGGCAATTTTGTCTTTTTAGAGAGAGAAAGTAATTATCCAAATAGAAATGTCTACAAGAAATAAGGAGATATATAAGTTAGGGTTGAGGAGAAGTAGGTATTGTGCGTGACATTTCCTGTGTTAAAAGCATTAAAATAAAATAGTGTCACGGGATCCGTCGCTTCGGTTGTTACCTTTTTTAAGGAAAAGTTATAGAAAGCCTCAACAAAGTGTCACATCTCATGTGGTCGCCCCGGTTAGGGCCAGGAATATTTCCGCCAGGTCGGCATGGCTACAGGGAGAAACAAAGTTGTTTTTAGAGAGAGAAATTGATTCTTTTTCATCGATAAGATTGAAGAGAGCACTTCGAGTCGGCTATGATTGTTAGGTTCAGGGTTTGAAAATTTGGCGAGCTTCGGTTCGATTCGAAAATCGGTAAAGAGCGTATCGATTCTATTATACAGTATTTCTTATGATTTTTATGGTTTTTTGTTATTTTTTTATAATTTTTTATCTTTTTCAACTTTATAATTGAATCTTACAGGCTTTATTTTAAATTTTTCAGCCATTTCAGTCAATAAAATATAGTAAAAATCATCGATTTTGATCGAAAAAATTTGGATATGTGAAAAACCCAAAAAACGTTTTAGGGTTCCGCCATTTCTTTGATTTCAAGCAAAAGATGGCTCATTTTTTTGTAAAATCCGATGGTTAATGATCGTAAGAGTGTTGTTCATAAGTTTTTGTTCATACTTTATGAGTATTTTGGATGAATACATATCAAATTTGAATTTGAAGCCACGGGTGCACGAAAAACAAGTAAAACTGTGCTTTTTTTTTTTTTTTTTCCGTCATCCTATCAAATTCACTCACTTTTTTGTAAATAATATGTTAAATTTATAGCCTATTGATTCGTTATAGTGTTGTTTATCATCACATATATTCAATTTGATTATATTTATTCAATTTAAGTTTGATTTTTGAGAAAAAAAAGACTAATGTCTGTGAAGAAAAAATGGACTACGCTTTTTCTTTTTTTTTTTCGCCATTCTATCAATTTCTCTCAATATTTTGCAAATAATATGTTAAACTTATAGGCTTTTGATTCGTTATAGTGTTGTTGATCATCACATATATTCAATTTGATTATATTTATTCAATTTGAGTTTGATTTTTGAAAAAATAAAGACTGATGTCTGTGAAAAAAAAATGGACGGAGTTTTTTTTTTTTTTTTTCCGCCATTTTATCAATTTCACTCAATATTTTGCAAATAATGTGTTAAATTTATAGGGTCTTGATTCGTTATAGTGTTGTTTATCATCACATGTATTCAATTTGAGCTTGATTTTTGAGATTTAATGACTGATGTCTGTGAAGAATTACGTTTTTTTTTTTTTTTTTTCCTCAATTCAATCGATTTTATTTAATATTTTGATAATAATATATTAATATTATAAGGTTTTGATTCCTTATAGTGTTGTTTATCAAAACATGTATTCCATTTGATGTAATTTATTGGAATTGAGACGAATTTTTTAGTTGGAATGACTGATGTTAGGTGAGTCTGTGAAGAACTGCATTTTTTTTTTTTTTAATTCATGATCAATTTTTTTGAAAAATTGTGACCAGTTTTTTATTATCATGAGGAATTAAACAATATTTTTAATTTTTATTGTTAAATTTTTAGTTCAAAAATTTGCATGTTGATAGATTATTTATGCAAAAAAATACATGTTATTATATTTTTAATGCAAAACTGTATTTTTTAATTTGTTGTTAATGCAAAAAAATACATTAACAAATACATGTTGTTAAATTGTATTATATTTTTAAAGTGAATATCATTGTAAAAAAATCGTGGCATGTACGATAATTATATTATCTTGCATTTTTTAATTTTATTATTAAATTTTTAATGAAAAAAATGTATGTTCTTGATAATTGAGTTGTAGCCATGTTTGGAGCTTGCATTTTTTATTATATTATCTTGCATATTTGTAATTGAGATGTATGACTATTTGTGATCATTTCAATTGAGTTAGGATTGTGCTCACTATATCATTGTAAATTTTATTTGTGGCATTGTGAATGACTATATCATTATAAATGTTTTTTGTGTCAAATATACGTGTAGTGGCATTATGGATGACTATATTATTGTAATTTTTTTCTTGATTCTAAGTGTGACTTATACAGACTTTTTTTATCTATAATGTTGCATAAATATTTTGTTTTTCTCAATAGGAACTAATTCATGTTTGTCGAAATGAAGATTTGTGACAAGTCCATATGTATTGGCATTGTGAATTATTATACCATTGTAAATATATTTTTTATTGATACTATATCAATGTAAATTTTTTGTTCTATATGTAGTGGCTGATATAGGCTATTTTTATCTATAATGTTGCATAAACAAATTATTTTTCTCAGTTAGAAGTAAAAAAATTTTGTCAATAGAAATATTTTGCATTAACAACAAATATAACTTCATGATACATATTCTCTCTACACATGGTGATTATTTTTCATGTTGAATTGTCAGGTAAATTTTTAACCATTTACAAAAAACAGTTGAACCATGGGAAGATCTGCGGAAGACCCTGCATAGCAATATGGGGTCAGACTTGATCCCAACAAAAAAGACAAAATTATTTGTAATTACTGCCAAATAGTGATAAGTAGTGGGGTACATAAGTTCAAACAACACTTGGCAGGGGTTAAGGGAGATGTTTCTGCGTGTAATAGTGTCCCTAATAATATAAAAAAGCAGATGGCGGTATTTCTCAAGGCTACCAAAGGTAAAAAAATTGCAAAACAGATGATGGATGAGGAGATAGCTGGTTTATATACATCATCAAGCGAGAATGATCCAGAAAAGCAATATAATAATGACTTGGAGATGGCCACAAGAATGAGTTTACAAGAAACATACCATTAGGAACGCGGGTTTAGAATGCCTGGTGGTTATGACATGGGCATGCATGGTGGGCCCAGCTCAGACATGCATGGCGGGCCCAGCTCGAGCATGTATGGCGGGCCCAGCTCAAATATGTATGGAGGGGTTGGTGGCAATATATATCAAGAGGAATCAGACGTTGAAGAAATTGTTTTTAGCTTATCTAGGAGTGTCAGTATTGCAGGTCATGGTCGTATAGACTCATTTCTCTCAAAGCCTAAGTCAGAACAGATGACCCTCAAAAGCATGGTGAAAGGTACGAGAAACATGTTGGGCAGATATGTTGGTAAGTGGTTCTACGATAAAGGGATCCCCTTTGATGCAGTCAATAGTCTATATTTTCCACCTATGGTAGATGCAATCCAGAGAGGCGGGCCCGAGGTAAAACCCCCGACGGCATATGAGCTCAGTGTGCTAATATTGGATGAAGAGGTGGAGGAAGTTAGAAAGTGGATTGAAGAATATAAACAGAGTTAACCAAGAACATGCATTACTCTCATGAGTGATGGTTGGTTGAATAAAGTTAGCAAAAAAGAGTTTTTAAACTTCTTGGCCTATTCACTAAAAGGTACAGCGTTTTTGTCTAGCAAAGATGTATCAGAGACGAAGAAGGATGCAAACTTCTACATACGACTATATGATCAGATAGTGGAGGAGGTGGGAGATAAACTTGTAGTCTAGTTTATTACAGACAATGTGCGTGCATGTGTTTCTGTGAGCAGCAAGTTGATGGATAAGAGAAAGCATCTAGTATGGACCCCGTGTGCTGCACAAAGCATCGATCTTATGTTAGAGGAGATCGGTGAGATCAAATATTGAAGGAGACTCTACAGGAAGCGAGGTTGGTGTCAATATTTTTATATAACCATTCTAAGATTTTATTTTTGTTCAGAGAACAGTCTAAGAAAAAAGAGATAATCAGGCCTGCCATAACCCGCTTTGCGACAGATCCTCCATTCGGGAATCTGAAGGTGCAATAAAGAGATTGTTTACCAGTGAAGAGTGGTCAAATGACCGCCTCTCGAAGTCCAGTATCGGGCTAAAAGTGGAAGGCATAGTCTCAAATAGGAGGTTTTTGTTTCGATCTTTCAGTATTATAGAGGCCACTGCCCCTTTGGTCACGGTGTTAAGAATGGTGGATGCTGATAAGATAGCTGTCATGGGCATCCTTTATGAATGTATCAAGAGGGCCAAATCACCTATTGGGGAGAAGTGTAGTTTTGCTAGTAAAGTGATCGAGATTATAGAAAGAAGGTGGAACACCAAATTTGGACATCCAATTCATTATGCAGGTAAATATATATTTATATCATCAAAATGTTTCATTCTAAATTATTTTTTTTATGAAATTTTAAATGACATTTCTCTATCTATATATTTTCTAGGTTACTACTTCAACCCAAAAATTTTCTATTTGACACCTGAACATCCCCACTATATTATGGAAGGGGTCAGATACATTATTGCCAGGTTAGAGAGAAGCCATCAAAACCAGGTAGCAACAATACAAGAGGTATTATTTAATATTTGGGTAAGAACTTGATTGAGTTATTATATTTGTGAGGAATAATACACTAAAACGAAATATTTTGTTTTAGCTTGCTATGTATAGGGATGTTACAGGATCGTTCGGAACTAGACTTGCCAGGAATTCTCGAACTAAGATGGATCCAGGTTATCCTCTAACTAATATTTTGTTCATTCATATATTTAATCTTATGAATTGTTCTTGCCCTTACAATGCTTTTTACATTTTAATCCAGCTGAATGGTGGAAGATATATGGTAGTGATGCACATCACCTAAATAGGATAACAATCAAGGTGCTCTCGCATATATGTTCTGCTACTGGCTGTAAGCGAATTGGAGTATATTCCAATAGTTGCACACTACTAGGAGGAATCAACTCGCTTCAAAGAAGCTTCACAAATTAGTCTACGTTCATTATAACTTAAACCTTCGAGAGCGACAAATAAGAAGGAAGCTTGAAGACTATGGGCTGATAGACTTGGACACAATATTTATTACAGACACAGCAGAATAATGGGTAGTAGAAGAAGATGAGCCAGTGTTGCACAAGAGAGTGTTTATTGATGCTATCGGTGAGGAAGATCTTGAAGAAGGTGATGAACAACATGAAAGAGGAAGCAGCCCTCCAACATATCCACAATTCGTCAGAGATATCGGTGATATTGCACCTAATGAAGGAAAGTGGGAAGGGGGCTTAAGGGGAAATGAGAGAGATAATGATTCTGAGGCCACCCAATCCCAGTCAAATTATTCACATATCGATTCCCAACAACAAGAGGGTAGGGATGAGCAGATAGTGTATGTGAGCATGAAGAATGGACAAGCTTCGGGGATTTTGGATTAAGACCACAACTAACACTCAGGGATTTGGGTATAGTCAAGTGCCTACTAATTTTGATGATTCGTTTTTAGAACGAGTCAATGCATTGTCAAGCGAATTCGATCAATGGAACCAGCGTGATCAAGATAAAGAATGACGTCGTCTGTCATTTTATTTTTAGATCGTATGTTACGAATTGTATGCTTTATTGTAGTCCATGTATGATGATATACTTAATCCATGATAATTCTATGTTTACCCTTTTGTGTGATGTAAATTAAATGGTAAATAGTAGTTCATGCAGGAAAAGAACATATCAATATTCTCATATTCATGCAAAGAAATGAAAATTCTTAATGGAGTACCCTTATTTCTCATTGAATTACTAAAAAACAACTTTATAATGAATTTTAATAATTTTTTCAGATTTTTTTTAAAGTTTAATCCGATCGATTCGTCGATCCAGATGGGTTTTTGGGATGCCCGATCTGGATCACCGATCTGCTTTTTAAAGCACTGGTTTGGTTTGGTTTGAGAATCGATCACCTGTCCCGATTCTGTTAATACATAGGAAATTGTCAGGGTCTAGAAGAGTATTGTGATTTGCTATAGTAAAACGGTGTTTCGCTACAATTTATTATTGCAATAAAATTGCTTATTCACTTATCTTTTTCTTTTTTTTTTACCGGTAACGTACGACTTATCATTAATTCATATATAAAATATAAGATGTTCAAGCAAAGAAACAAGATTACAGAAATGAAGTAACCAATATAGATTCATCCGCCTCTCTATAACATTGTTGGACCGTTGTCATAGAGGCTGACAAAATATCTCAAATTTGATGAAAAATAGTCATTAATCTCCAAAGAATATGGGCCTTTCTCTTACTCTAGGCAATGACATTTGCCTAGTCTCCTTAATCCTGTCCCCTTCCAAAGTGCATAGCAATTTCAATCCTTCTAATAAACCCTGTGCTTCCGCCTCATTTGCTGTTGTGATACCACAAGGACCTGGGTAAGAAAATATAATGTGACCCAAATTATTTCTGATGAGTCCACCATAGCCAGTCGGCCCTGAATTGCCAAGTGAACTTCTATCAAAATTAAGTTTGGAGGAATTCACTGGTGGTGGTATCCAAACAACCTCACTACGAGTGTTGGTGGTAACACCCATAGTCGCCACTGCCAGGCGATTGATAATGATAAGACTTTTATGAATAAATCCAATATCCTTATGTACAAAGAACCAATTAGCTGCAATTGTCAAAATATTTGTTTTTTCATATAGACAGATCTGTACATATACTATCAAATACTCTTTTTTTTTTCTCCTTCCACACATTCCAAATAAGGCTAGCCCAAATAGATCTCCAAAGAATAATTCTCATCTTTGAAATATCAGATGTGATCCATTGGTCAAGAAGAACTCTGACAATTTAGAGAGAAAAAAAAGTTTGTCTATGGCGAAATATAGAAAAGAACAACTAGTGAGAGAAAAAAGAAAATGAGCCCTTTTTTCTCATGAAATTTAAGAGAGAGCGAGAGAGAGAGAGAGAGAGAGAGAGAGAGAGGCTCCTTAATCGTGAAAATAATCGAGGCTTTGCTATCGTGTTCTCATGTTGTTGAAAATACGGGAAGAAGGTCAATATATTGCCATAGCGGTTTTAAAAGTCATTTCCACAACAAAAGTACAGTTTGGGGATTGTGAGTGATGAGTTCCCTTTGTCAAAGGCAACATGACTTGCGAGTAGGGGCAGCAATGAATCCGAACCCCACAGGGACCTGATGGCTATACTTCACACAAGTCGGGTATGGGTCTAGCATTTAGCATTTGGACCTGGTAGATCAGGTATAAGTTCAAAACTTGGACCCAAACACTATATGGGTCCGGGTTCGTTTCGAAGTAGACTCTACCCATACCCGTAAATTGTTAGAAACAAAATATCTTACTTTAAGCCATATTCATTTTGGTGTATTAAGAATCATATATAATTAGATCTAGTAGTCATCCTTAGCTATTAAACGACAAATCACACGATTTGAAATCTAATAGCGGGTGGTATATGATGGTAAAAAAAATGGGCAAAAAAATAAATAAAAGAAGCTCATAGTGAAGATGTCAAAGACAATAGACTTGAGACATGATGGGGTAGACCCGAGACCCAATGGGTATGGGTATGGGTCCAATTTTGGGACCTGACAGGTCAGGTTTGGGTCAAAAACTTGGACCTGAATCTATTCGGGTCTGGGTCCGAGGCCAGTAGAACCCGACCCGTTGCCACCCCTAGCGGCAATGGACCCAGACCCGACATGAAACCTGAGGGGTAGACCCGATCTTGGTCCGAGTATGGGTCTAAAAATTGGACCCAACAGGAAGGATCTGAGTCCAAATCTTGGATCCGAATACTATTCATGTTCAGGTCCATATCCGGTAATATTTTTCCGGTCTCAATATATGAAATATATTTAAATATAATTAAATACATAGATATTTAAATTTTTGGGTTGGGTGATCGGGTTCGGGTCCGGATCAAGGTCAAGGTCCCACACTACATTTTCGGGTCTGGATCCGGCGAATTTGGGTATGGGTCACATCTCATTTTTTGGGTTTGGGTCCATTCCGACCTGACCCATTGCTACCCCTACTTGCAAGTAACCCCTGTCAAAAAATCCGGTGAGGGCTGGTAATGGGTCTTGCCTAGAAGAAATAGCCGTGGTTATTAGATATTGGTTTTGGCTTTATCCTAGTCCAGACAGTGCCGAAGAGGCCCTGGATCAAGTATTGCCTACGGCTTGACTAGTTGGCCCAAGCTAAGCAAGGAAAGCATAAAAAACAAAAAACAAACTTGGCCAGAGCTAGGACTGGCACCAAGGCAGGCCAGCCCTAGCTTTGACATGGCTGTTGCTCCTATAGGACTGCCATGTAGTGGCCCGACTCAACCCTCGGGTTATGGTGGCTCGGCTCTCTTACGCAATTTTTGGCCTAGGCCCTAAATTTTTAGGGCCGGGGTGGGCCACCAAGCTATTGCAAGCCTCTGCCCACCCCTATGGACAAGGATTTTTCACAATTAGGGCACGCGACCAAGTGCCAACCCCAAGTCTTGGTTATAGAGAAAAGGATATTTAGATGTATTAGTCCCTATGGAGGGGTGGAATGACGTCAATTTTGTATGGAGGTACAAGTGGAGAGAGAGAGAGAGTTAGAGAGAGAAAGTATATATGTTGACATGGAGCAATGCTTGACGGGAACAAAAGTCATCATCACTTTTTATAATCAATTTATATGGATAAAAAGTTGAGACTTCTTCTCTCCATTTCGTAAAGGGCAACGAATGTGTGGCTCTAGAGAGAGAGTAGGAGTAGGGCAATGTCTCTCTATAGAGAGAGTAGGGAGTATAGAGCAAGACAGATGGGAGATCAACACAAATCACATACCAATTCTTTAAGGGTGAGTTAATTTTGAAGTGCTTGTGTTTCTTGAGAGAATGTTGCACAGGTCCTCTATGACCCTTTACTTTTTATAGTGCTACTTTATTTTTTAGGAAAATTATAGTTAATATATTTAAATTTTAATAAAATTTTAAAAAAAACCATCAAATTCTCAAAATTTTGTCTACACCTTCTTTTTTTTTTTGGATTTTTTTTAGACGAAAATACCATTTATAGTAGTCTATTTACCGTAAATAAAATTACAATAATTTAAATACCATAATATTTACAAAAGTCTATACGTCTATTCACCATAAATAGTATTACAATAATTTAAATACCATAATGTTTACAAAAGTCTATACAGTAATATATATACCGTTATAAAAAAGAGAATTTATATCGCAATTTAATTACGGTATTACTTTCACATGATATTACGATACTCGCAGTATCGTAGTACTTCCTTCAAATTATACGGTAATATGGCTACCGTAATGTGCTGAAACCTCTACCGCGGCTGAGCAGTGCATGCAACAAATGTGTGCTGTATTGCCCACTAATTTATTATGCGAAGATAAAGGGATTACAACAGTTAGATAATGGTTACTAGAGAGAAGAAGCCATTTCTTTATAATGGTTACTTTGTGCATAACATTCATCATTATTGCACTGCAATGCTATTTGAAGATTCAACTAAAAAAAACTTACAACCTACACCAAATCTTCAAATGCCTTATTATATGCTTATTGAAATTTATTTCGAAGAAATTTTGCAACAATATGCACGCATCACATCAAATTGAAGAAGACAACAACAACAATGATGGAAGTAGAGCATTACGGTATTAAGAATACTGTAAGCGTTTTATAAGATATTACGGTATTCTATATACTGTAATATAAATTCAAAATGTTGCGGTATTCTTTATACCGTAATACCAACTCAATGTATAACGGTATTTATATTACTGTAAAGATGATAAGTTCCAAAAAATGACGAAAATTGATAAAAAGGGTGTGTGTGAGGTTTTGAGAAGTTGGGGTTTGTTTTCTTTCTAATTTTATTAAAATTTAGGTATATTAGCGATAATTTTCCTATTTTCTAATAATAATAATAATAATAGAGTTGTGACTTTCTTGTAATAATAATAATGGTCTCACAGTATATAATTTCTTTTAATGAAAAACTGCTCTCTTTATTAATAGAGTAATGACCCTATAGGACTCTCTCCCACTTATGTGTGTAGGAACCCAAAAGATCACCAATAAAGTTAGCACGGATATCTAAAAAAGTTATCATATGGGTGTAGAACTTGACTTTTCTATAGATTCGTGCCAAATTTAATGATGATCCTTTGAGATCATACACACATGGATGGGGGAGTCCTATTAATATAAAAGGTTACAAATTCATAACAACGAAAAAGTTCGAAATTACTATGTATGGATAATCGAAAGCTCCGGTAATGTGACACCATGTTCTGCCAAGGTGTTTATCAAGGCAGGTAGGCCAGTTTGATCATCGAAAGAGGCTTGGTTAGTTCGATTGAAAGTTTGAAAGCTGATCAACATCAATGTTTAGTCAATTTTAGTATTATCTTATTAAACTACTTAAACAGTCGAACAATTTTTTTCATAATCTTATCATATGGTTCCACTAGTTCAACCAGACTGATCTTGTTTGGACCATCAGACCTTTCACCAATTCGGATACCTCACATTCAAATGATAAAAAGGGAAGAAAATAGAAAGAGAACAATTAACGCTTCCTTTTCTAGCTTTTCTACAATGTTATTTCAATATTACTCCAAATTAGCAAGTGTGAACACATTTCAGAGTAATCACCTAACTATTTTTTAAAGGGTGTGGTTTGTATTAAGTCAAGGCTTTAAACAATTAAAGTAAAACGCACCTTCAAATAATATCGAGAAATGTGGTTTCAATATTTGAAATTTTTAGAATAGCCTTAAAATATATTTTCATAATTAATTATAAAATTTAAAGGTTAAAAAATAATGTAGATCAAACAGATCTATAAAAACTTGAAAATCTTAACAATAGAAGGTCAAAAAATACGTTATAAGATGCACTATTTCCAAAACTTGAAATCTATTTTTTTCTCATATCCATGCATCTTGCTGTCGAGATGATCAAATTGTGGATATTTGGGCATCAAAACAACTTCTACTAGTGAAATGTTTTATGCGATCTCTAATATGATTGTTCAGAGCCTCGGCTCTATAAACTTTTTCCTTTTTTAAATTCCAAAACACTTTTTTTTTTTTTTTTTTTTTTTTTTTTGACAAATACCAATAACCCAAAAAAAAATTGACGAAAACACCTTAAATTTTTCACTCCACTATTCTCACTTTCAAAAACATTTACTCCATAGTTTGCTTTTTCATTATCTTTATCAATCGATAGTCATGCACATCCCTCTTCTCATGGGGCATCGTTGACTTCTACATGATACATCACTCACAAAATTAATTTCCACTTTTGGGTAGTTGTATGGATGTGTAAGGATGTCATGCATGATGATAGTCTCAACCACTTATCATTTTCTTTACTTTTTAAATTATAATTTCAATGAAATAAATTGCATTGATATGTTTTCTCACCTAACCTTAGTTTGTCCTGTGCAATAAATAAAAAAGGAAAACGAGAGTGACACATTATCAACACAGGGAAGGGAGGATAACAAAAACATATTAAAATCAATATTTATTCGATATTGTTATTTTTTTCCATAAAATATTATATTTTGATATTTGAATGAAATATATAAAAATTTAAAATAAAAATTGCACAAGGAAAGGTGCACTATAAAATGATAAAGTGGTCAAAATAAGAAAGAAAGTGGGGGAAGATAGGGATTTGTGGTCATTATTCTCATTTTATTTTTTTATAAATTTGCAATTGCATTTTTTTTATGTTGTTTCTTGCTATTGTATTCATAAAATTTGGGAACCTAAGGGACTTCTTTAGTGATAATATCTCCTTTTTTCTTAAGGGCAAACTTTCTATACTTTTCCTACCGCATAAAATTTATATACTTCACCTTATCCAACCGTCTATTCTGAATGAAAAGCTAAGATTGCCCCAATCACAATATCATGTAGCAGCACTATTTTATTTTTAATTGTTTGTCTATAAATTATTTTGACACCAAATTTTGGACGTTCAATCCTATATTAAACTCGCACAAGCTAAAAATATAAAAATTTTATTTTCAATAAAATAAAATAACCAAAATACCCCTCAAAAATTTAAGGGGTACTTGGTCATTATAATTTATCAAAAAATATTTTTTATAAAGGCGCCCTAATTAGAAGATGGCACGTACCAAATTTTATATTCATAAAATTTGTATAAAAAAACTAAAAATAAAATACTTTGAAACATCAGATCTAAGATCAATCGGTGAGTGGCTATCTTGATCAAAATTGGACAGCTGGATGTAGAGAAAGCATAGATCTTATGATATAGGAGAAGTATAGAAACCTTTCTCTTTTTTTAATTTGGAATGAGAAAACACATGTTTAGAGCCTCATTTATGGCTTTCTAGAAACAATTGAAAAGTACTTGTGCATGTATAATCACATTTCAAAATAATTCCTACACTATTGCGTTATAATAATAGAATTAAATAACCATAAAGGCATAAACATATCCTATAACTAGACATTATATAGTGTTAAAGACTTTAAGAGCTTATATGGATGTACTCATTGTGTCTGATAATTCATTGTTTCAATAAAATTATTCTCGATAATGAATTGTCAGGTCTTTCGCAAAGTCCATCATAAACTTATCTAAGATACTTATAAACATATTTAGATACAAGTTTATCTTTCCAAACAAATACTTCACTTTCCTTTCTCTATTCTTGCGGGATGAAAAACCCACAATTTCTCTGTCTACAATGAAACATTTTGGAAAAACTATAGTATTAAATTATATTATTTTGAAGTAATACATAGTATTTTACAAAACTAAAATATTAACAAGACATTCTCACATTCATTGCAAGGAAGATGCTAAGGTGATTTCATGTTTAAGTGCGGTCTCATTTCAAAATCTATTTGAGATGGAACTTAGGAGAAAATTTTTAGAAGTCGACATCTTGACCACCTAGATCATAAATCTGAAAAAAGAAATGGAATTTGAATAAAAAATATAGAAGAATTAAATTGAATGTCAAAAAATGATTAAAAAATGAAGTTTAAAATAGTCTATACTTAACATTTAAAATTTATTTATAGTTTTGTGGTCAACGTGTTAAATTTTTTATCTAAAATCTATCTCTAAGATATAGTTTTTTTTTTTTTGTCAAAAAAAAAGAAGCTGAAATATATTATTAATAGACGTGGATCTTGTAGTAATTCGGTTATATCTCGAACGATTCATTGCTCAATTATTCATTTTTTAGTAATCAAAAACTTAAAAAACATGTATATAGTTGAAAGTTTGCCTGCATTTTTTTTTCCCTCAAAACTATGTATGAAATAGTTAGGCTGAACCGGTTAGACAAAATGCATTGTACTTAGAAAATATAAATATGAAAGTATAATTTGATATGCATGAAGAATCCCAATGCATGCACAATGTATCACATGTTCCTATTTTATTTTATTTTTTTGATAGATAAGTGGGGATTACAAGCGCGTACCTGTTTTGGAAAGAGTCAATTTTTTAAATTGTTAGTGAGAATGGACGCCATGACTTTTAACTGAAGCTCAGGTGGTACTACGACCACAACCCCAGCCCCATTCTAGAGTGATCAAAAGTAATATGTGTCTGCTTTCAATAATGAGATCACATAAATATTTCTCTTTTTTTTTGTCTTTATGCCAATAGGAACACCAAAGTTTAGTTCTCTTTCTATTATTTTTGTTTTTGTTAAGTATGTTATTTATTAATAACTATTTGAACATAGCCAAATATAAAAAAGTTTGAGTTTAACATGAAATAACAGGCATTTGTAATTATCTTTCCCCATCAGAATTTGTGGTCTATTCATAAATATATTTATAAGCTGCAACTAAAATCTATCATAAGTCAATGTGGAAGCTCATGGTATTTATTTTGTGCAGATCTTCATTTTTTATTCAATGCTATCTAAAGCATGTTGAGAGCTATTTCATCTCATGAATAGTAAAGATTGGAGCTACGCAAAGGAACACAAAAAACCCCATAGAAAAGTATATGATTGCCATTTGATTATTTCTAGACATGAAAGATTCATTATATTGTACAAGAAGTTGGATAAGTTTTTTAGTATTGCACATTAATTGAATCAACAACTAAGCACGAAATTTTCAGATTGTTTTGTTTGGTTTTAGTATAAAATCAAGAAATATAACTGTTAATCTTGCACCAGTACTGAAGTTTTAAAAAATAGAGAGACACAAGCAGGTATGTGATGCAAATAAAAAAATAATTTTGTTTTTTACGACTTAAAAAATATGTTATTTGAATTCTTTTAGTTTTTTGTAGGGTTGCTTTTGTCTTTTTTTAGTCATAGAGATTTAATGGGTAGAATTATAAATTTATTTATTTATTTAAAAAATGAATATAGATAGGGATTAATATGATTGGGTTAGTTAGGATATGTTAGACTTGTTTTAAATAGATAAAGAAGATATATAGTGAAGTTTTCTATATTGATTCATTGGAACTTATGATGAGTAGGATTGAAACTCTTAACAAGACCCCCCATTTCCTTTAATATTAAATAGAATATTGTACAATAAAAAGACATGCCTATTAAAAACTTACATTAAAATAACTTTATGAACTATGAAGACTCTTAATTTAATATGGGCACAACCCTTAAATGGCCTCCTACAAGGCCAAATTAATTTCACTTTGCATTGGAATTTCTAATAAAGACCTCATCAAACTCCATATCTCTCTCTATGAGTTATTATCGTTATAGTTTTTGTTCTCAAATTACATAAGGAAATCTTTATTTTTCTTTATTTGAGATATTTGCTATTTTTTCCTGATTTTGCATGTCTTTTTTTGTTTCTTACGATTTTCTTTTAGAAGTTCAACAATTCTAAGACCCTTTTATAGCAAAACAATCTAAGAAATAATAAGTCAATATAGTATCCCTCACATAAGCCAAAACCAAAACATATGCTTTTTTAAAAAAAAATTAAAATGAGAAAACAAAGAAAAAATTGTCTATTATAGGAAATGGGCATCTCAAGTTCATTTCTTGAGCTACCAGCAAAAAAACAAAAGAAGGTTATGGAACTTGTGTTTCTAGAGGAGCACATATCCAATGCAAGGCAAACCCATAAGATGACTTATTTATTTGACCAAAACTTTATTAACACTTCCTACTTTTATTTTAACTAGTGATTTAAAAATAGATTGGTGACCCGATTGGGGCACCCCCAAAATTGTTCCGGATTGATGAATCGGCGGTCTGGACCACCATTTCACTGTGTGGACTGTGGAGTGAATTGGCCAAAAAAGAGGTAAAAAACAGTGAACCGGCCAAAAACTGATCTGGATAGGTGTGGTCAAAATTGTCGTTTTATTGTAGACTGTAGAGAATCGCCATTTTATTGTGCAGAACGGCCTGTTCCCTTCTAGATTCATCCTTTTTCCTATGTATATGCAAAACCCGAATGAGGTGACCAATTCATCGGACTGGATAATTCCGTGCCACCGATGTTTTTTAAAATCAATGATTTTAACCAAACGTTTGCCTGCAACTCAAGTAATAATTAGCGACCTCATTTCTCTCTTAAAAAACCATATTCAATTTTTAAGTTTTAGAGATAAAATATCTTAAAATTTTAGAGAGAGAAATTATATCTAATTTTAGAGAGAGAAACTACCTACAAATTTTAGAGATAAACTCTCAAATTTTATGTTTTAGAGTGAGAAAGTATTTTAAAATATTAGAAAGAGAAAATATATCAGATTTTAGGGAGAGAAATTACCTGAAAATTTTTAAAGAGAGAAACTATCTAAAAATCTTTTGAAAGAGAAATTATCTCAAATTTTAAGCTTTAGAGAGAAAAAATATATTAATATTGTAGAGAGATAAATTATATCAAATTTTGGAGTGAAAAACTACCTTAAAGTTTTTAGAGAGAGAAACTCTCTAGAGATAGAAAGCATCTTAAAATTTTAGAAATAAATTATACCAAAATTTAGAAAAAAGAACTACTTGAAAATTTTAGCAAAAATGGGAAAAACCATGTTTGAGTAATTTTTTCAGGTAATCATTTGCACATATTTTCCTGACAAATTTCACACACGCCAAGAAGAAAGAGAAAGAACGAAAAGATTGTGATTGAAATCAGATTAAACCATTTCAATTTTTAGCATATTAAAAATATTTATTTTGGTAGTCCAACACTAAGGGGCATTTGGGTATCTGAAAATCTATTACAGGGAAATATATTACAAACAAATATAAGATTTACCATGTCTGGGTACACTTCAACAGTAAGAAAAAATGGAAATAAATTAACAGTAAGATAATGGAAATAAATTACACAAGATTTCTCCAAAATACGTGAATTATATTATACGCAGGATAGCTGTTAAATCTATTATGTGTTAATCTAACTAGATCTTCTGCCCAAAAAAATCCTCTATGTCTCGCCATTCTCCCTCTCTCCTATACACATCCATTCTCCCGACATTCTCCCTTTCTCTTGAGCACATCAAATTCTATTTTCTATCTCTGTGTTGTTTTTTATTTTTTTTTCATCAATCCAAAGCGGATTTAGATTGTTTTTAATTTTTCTCATCAATCTAAAAGGGATTTAGATTGATAGGTTGTTTCAGAAGATTTATGATATCTCTTCATCAATCCAAAAAGGATAAATTATAATGATTACTAAATCTTTTGAAGAAAAAAAAAAGAATTTTTTTGGGATTAGGATTTAGTTCGAGACAAAAAAATGATAAATTATATTTTATTTAAATTATAATGATTACTCTTTCGAAAAAAATGGATTTTTTGGGATTAGCATTTAGATACAGATAAAGAAGTAATAAATTACTTACAATATATTAGCTGTATTTTTTTTTTTTCACATGACCTCCTCCAATATCTCAATCTAATTTTTAAAATACTTTGCCATTTTAGAATAATTTTTTTAAAAAAATACATCATCATTTACCATTTAAACTACAAATTAACGATATTTAAAAATTGTGACTAAAATAGTTCACTCGATGTTTATGACCAATATTAATTCACACTATTAAGTTATTATTCTTTGAGGTATGACAAGCATAGTATAGTCATGCTATCTATATAGATGCATTTTAATATTAAATAAGAATGTCTACAAATAGACCATTTATCTTTTGTGAATGGAGGTCACAATCATTCTCAAATATTAGATGTTAAATTGGATGGCTTGAGGTGAGTCATGAAGTGAATTCTTTTTTTGAAATTTTGTATTTATTCATTGACACAGGTACAACCACCCATTTTAAAATTTAAAGGACGAGAATGATTGTTCGTACAAAAGATAAATGGCCTGTTTGTAGACAATTCTATATTAAAGCGCTATATCCAGCTAGAGAAATGTAAGAGCAAATTTAAAGTGCAATGTAGACAATTCCATATTAAACCGTATCAAATAATAGCATTGTATTTCCCAGGTTGTATCTAAATACTACCCAAACAGTAACAATCCATTTACATGTAATGTATTACACCAGTAATATATTTCACAATAATATATTTCTATGTATCCAAACATCCCCTGAGAATCAAACTCAATATAAGTATTGCTAACATCAACTGCTAACCACTCTTGCTCAAGACTTTTATAAAAGTCTACTATATAATTTAAACATCTTAAAAATCTTTGTAATTCGGTTTTGTTTAAAATAATATCAGGAAATTTATCAGCAAGTTGAATAGATCTTTCGATTGGTATAATTGTACCATAATGAATATGATGGCATAAAAATCTTATTTTTGTTTGGAAAAGATTTATCTTTTTAGCAGATACTACTAAACCTGCATGTTTGATTGCTTGTACAAATGTATGAATATATTTAAAATGTTATTCTATAGTATCTGAGAAGACTAAAAGATCATCAATATATATTATCATAAATTTATAATATGGGTTAAATATTTCATTCATTATTTTTTGAAATTTTGATGGAGCATTTTTTAATCCGAATGGCATTACGTTCCATTCATATTGTCCAAATGGAACATTGAATGCAGTTTTATATTTATCTTCTTCTTTTATTTATATTTGCCAATAACCAGATTTTAAATCAAAGTTAGAAAAGATTGTAGCAGTAGCAAGTCTATCTAGTAAGTCTTTTTTATTTGGTATTGGATACCTAATCCATTGTAAAACTTTATTTAAAGGTTTATAATTTATTACTAATCTTGGTACGCCTCTTTCTTTTTCCGCATTTTTATTGACATAAAAAGCAGCACAGCTCCAAGGAGATGCACTTATTCTTATTAGATTTTTTCTTTGTAATTCATCAATTTCTTTTTTACAGAATTCTAATAAGGTTGTATTCATCTGTACTGGTCTAGCCTTGGTAGGAATTTTTGATTCATCAAACCCCTTTTCGTAAGGTAATCCTACTATATGTTTCTTTCTTGCCCAAAAGGCATTAAGAAGGTTACTACAAATTTCTGTTTCTATTTGAGTCCGAAGATTATTAATTTTTGTTATTATCTCAGGGTTTTCTAAGTCTTCTTCTATTTGTTTATATTTTATCTCTATTTTGAGGGAACATAGAAACTTTTTTTTATTATCCATTTTGTCTTTGACTCTATTGATTTCTTTAAGTTTTGGTTTTTCTAGAAATTCAAACTTAATTGTTTGTCCTACTCTAGATGTTTCTATTCCTGTATTATTAATTGTTATGGGATATAGTAAGGTTAGGAATGGAATTCCAAGTATGACTGCCTGACTTAAGTTTTTTACCATAATAAAAGGTGTTGGAAAACAGTGTCCATTATTACATATCATGGCATTTGATAATTTGTATTTAATAAATAATCTACTACCATCAGCAGTATTAAATATTTGAGTAGTCTTATCAAAATATTTTGATGGAACTAAACCTTCATTAATACAATTTAAATCTGCACCTGAATCTACTAAAGCTAATGTTTGAAAATTATATTTCTCTTCGATGACAATTTTTACTAATATAAACCATTTTTGAGAAATAATTTTATTTACTAAGTTTACCGATATATTTTCTTCAACTTCTTTGGTTTTGAAGGTTTCTGGTTCTTTATCACTAGGATCTGCTAGTTGATCGAATTCGATTTCGTCTGTATCAGTTATAACTCCTGATATGTCATTCTGTAATTCTAATATTTTGATTCTAGTTTTTAATTGTCCTATTTCTGTTTTTATTTCATTTACTTCTTTTTTTAATTCGGATATTGTCGGTTCTCTTTGAAGTATATCTTTTTTATTAATTCGTTTGAGTATTTCAGCAAAATTGTAATCCTCTAGTGGTTTGAGTAATGAAATCGGTTTATTTTTTGCTTTTGTTAATGTGATAAATTGGGTAATAATTTCTCTATTTTCCTCTGGATCATTTATTTTTTCTATAAGGTCTAATATTAATGTATCTTCTTTGGATATCATATTACAGGAACATTCTTCTATATTCTGTTCAGATCCAAATTGTTCTATTGAGGACATGAAATAATCTTCATCTTCTATTTGTCCTACCATTGTAGTATCAGTGGAAGATTCAGAAGAATCATCATCATATATTTGTATTATATCATATAGTTATATCATATATAAAAAGTCTTCCCAACGTCTATATGCGAAAATGAACAGTGGATTTCGCCTACCATCATCACGATCCAAAGTTCATCGCACGGTCACAATTATCCGGTAGTATTTTAATTTTAATTTTTTTTCTACACATCAGAATGATTTGAAATTTGGAATATATACACATCTTAGTGAGGCGCACTTAGTAAAAATATTAAAAAAATAATTCTCGAAACAATTGACCAAAATACCCCTAAAACTTTTTAAGGGGTATTTTGGTCAATTTATTTCACATAAAATATTTTTTTTGATATTTTTTATAGATAAGTCTATTTTTTATGAACATACGCTCCAAATTTTAGATTATTCTGATTTATAAAAAAATAAAAAATAAAATATTATTGAACAATCGTGACCGTGCGATGAACTGTGGACGGTGATGAGGATATGCGAAATCACTATTTATTTTCGCCTATAGGTGTTTTGTAGTATTATATATATATATATATATAAAAGGAACCCTTAAATGTGCACCCCGACAAATATTCAATGATCTCTCTCATTGATTTTCTCTCCATCTACTTCTCACATTTAGTTCTCTCCCCCTTAAGGCTATCCATTTTTTTTTTTGTCTTTTTATTTTTCTCTTTATCTCTCTCTCCCCACGTCCCACTTTTTCTTTCAATATCCTTTCCACATCTCTCTACCTTAAAGATAGGATTGGGTTTGTGTCTCTCTATGCCCCTTAAAAATGGAAAGCTATCTATCCTGTGATTCTCTCTCTTCTCTTAAATATAGCAAACATCTCTTTCACTCTCTTAAATATTATTTTTTAGGGAAATTATAGGAAATATACTTTTATTTTCACCTAATTGGAAAAATACTTTCATAAACCTCATCCACATCTCTTTTTTTTTTATCAAAATGACCTTCATAATAGCCATAATATTATTATTATTATTATTATTATTATTATTATTATTAGTGTGAAGCCCTAGCATTACGGTACTTAAAGTACTGTAATGCCTACCCCATTTTATATAGCATTTTAAATGCTGTGATAACTCGAAGTATTTTGAATACTAAAACTGAGGAAAATTGATGTATATAAAGTTTATGAAAGTTGAGAGTTTTTTTTCTTATTAGTAAAAAATTAAAGTATATTTATGATAATTTCCCTATTTTTATATTAAACTACGTGCATACTTTCTCTCTCTCCCTCCTAATATAGGTGAGTGATTTGTCTCTCCCTCTTAAAATAAGTGTATGATATGTTTCTCGAAGATGAGAATGTATCCTACAATCTCTATAGAATTAGGGCTCTTTCTTGGATATGCATATTCTCTCTCCCTCCTAAAATCTCAAACATGAGAATGTATCTGACAATTTCTATAGAATTAGTGCCTCTTATTATTTTCGCTACATATGTCCACCCCTTAACTCTGATTATGCATACTCCCTCTCTCCCTCCTAAAATAAGAGTGTGATCTGTCTCTCCTTCCTAAAATAGGAGTATGATTAGTTTTGCAAAGATGAGCATATATCCTACAAATATGATTAGTTTTGCAAAGATGAGCATATATCCTACAACCTCTATACAATTAAGACCCTTTCTTACTTTCGTGACATTTGTCCACCCTTTAACTCTGGTTGTGCATACTCTCTCTCTTCCTCCTAAAATAGGTGTGTGATATGTTTCTCCCTCCTAAAATGGATACTTGATCTCTCTTTTAAAGATGAGAATGTATCCTACAATGATTATAGAATTAGGGTCCATTTTTATTTTCATAACATATGTTCACTCCTTAACTCTAGCTTAATCATGTTTTATAGATACATAGCAATTATATGGAAATATGTGTTAAAAGAGAGTTTGGCACAACGTATCACACTCGCATAAAGCACATCATTCAAAACAATAAGCTATTCCTACTTTATTGACTTCATTGGTTTGAACTGCCTTTTTTTTCTTTTTTTTTTTTCTTTTGAATAATTTGGTCAAATCAAGCCTTGCAATCTCAATTTTTTAGAATATATAATCAAATCATGATTTTTTCAATTATAGGTCAATATGCTTTCTCTATGGCATCATTAAGTGCCACACTATCCAAATCTTTAGATGCTTTTTATGCCTATTAGCACTGTTGGCTTCCACAGTCTTAACATACAAATGGGTGTCAAAGCATTGTGTGTTCAACAGTTAGAAAGGACCGCACTTCAATCTTAAATAATTGAAGTAAGATTACGTCCATATTTTACAAAAGATGAAGTTTTAGTGCTAAAAACCTCTATGATAGCTGGTAAATCTGTTGTCACCTCTAATTATTATCAAATTATAAAGCTTTAAAATGATGTAAATCAAACATATCTATAAACACATGAAACTCTTGAAAATAAAGGAATTAGGTAATATGTTACCAATTGTATTCGTTTTAAAACTCGAAATCCTTTTTTTTTAAATATATATCCATACATCTTGAGGTTCAAACACAACTTTTTTTTAGGGTTTTTGAGATGTGCCTTACTTCTACCTTACAAGACTGACACCGTATATAAACTTCTTTTAAAAAGACACATTTATATCTCTTTGGAAATGGTTCACAATTTCTTCTATTCCCATATAAAGTTAAAAAAGCTTTATATATGTCTTCAATTTTATAGTATAAAAATAAAACTACCTCAAATGACCTAGAGGAAAAAGTTATTCCAATAGGGAAAATCTTCCAAATGATTATCTCAAATTTATACATAGGATCTCAAAAGCTATGTCATGAGCCTTTTAGTTTGGAAAGTGCTCAAATACTTTCTCTGCTTTTTAGGTGCAGTTTGATCTAGTAAATAGGATTGAATCTCTCAAATTTGATCAAATACTATATATATATATATATATATATATATATATATATATGGGAAGATACTGCAAAACAACTATCGGAGAAAATAAACAGTGATTTCGTCTATACTCATCACCATCCAAACTTCATTGCACGATCACAGTTGTCTGATAGTATTTTAATTTTTAATTTTTTTTACTAATCAGAATGATCTGAAATTTGGAACGTGTATACATCTTAGTGAGTCACACCTAATAAAAATATGAAAAAAATAATGCGCAAAATATAAATTGACCAAAAGACCTCCCAAATCTTACAGGGGTATTTTGGTCAATTTATATTTTACGAATAATTTTTTTTCATATTTTTATTAGGTGCGCCTCACTAAGATATACATATGCTCCAAATTTCAAGTAATTTGAATATGTAGAAGAAAAAAAATGAAAAATAAAATACTACCGGACAACTGTGACCGTGCGATGAAGTTTGGATGGTGATGATGATAGGCGAAATCATTGTTCATTTTCACCTATAGATGTTGGGAAGAGTTTTTCATATATATATATATATATATATATATATATATATATATATATATATATATATATATATATATATAGTGTTTAAGCTAAATTTCTCTTTCATTAAGGGAACAGAATCACAACCCACTAAGGTAATGGAGGACAGGATCACATTCCTTTGAAGGAAGAAAAACTTTCCCTTTCACGAAGGAAAGAAAAAGGAAGGCTTTCTTGGTGGTTTTGTTACGTTCCCAGTAAGGAAAACTTTTTTATTTTATTTTTATACATTTCGCATTATGAGAAGGGGAAGCCTACCACAAGGGAGGGTTGATGATATTTAGCACAATGTTTGTGTGCTAAGTGCTAGCATAATATAAAAGGGTAGGGTCTCGTGTGTCCCCATATGCATCTATTATTGTGCGCCTAGTAAGGCAGGCAACAGGCCAGGTCTGGGTGGCGCCGGCCTTGGCCAGAGCCCAACCTGGGTGGGTGCCTAGAAGGCCAACCCAAGCCCAAATTGGGCCGAATGGCCTTGGCCCGTGCTAGGCAACTGGGGCTAATTAAAAAAAAAAACAGGAAGATAAAGATAAAGAATAAGATAGGTCTAGATCGGGCCGGCCCTATCATGGCCCAATCCCATGCCCGGCCCTCAGGTTGTGGAGGCCTGGCCCCCAGGGTACAAGTTGTGGCCTAGGCCCTACTTTTTCAGGGCCAGGTCGACCAGGCTAGGCCGCCAAGCCCAATGATCGCCCTATCATTCACCTTCCAAATTTCATCATGATGGTAGAATAAGGATCCGGTCCATCATCTTGACTACGATGTGAATCTAAAAAAGAACTAAAAAATTAAAATTAAAATTGAGCATTAAAAATAGTCCATTTTGTATTTTATTGTGGCTCGTTCATTTCAAATATCATAAAATCTACGACAATTTGGAGCTTCAAATTCATAGATATGTAATATAAATAGTTTTGTTGTGATTTAGGATCCATTTTGGATCCTTGAACCCTTGAAACCAGGTTGAATGCAGAGGAAGTGAACACACCAAAAACTTTGAATGGTTAGTCACTGATGGCAAAGTGCCTTTTTTTTACCAGCTTCTCTTTCATACATGTACACTATGGGAACACATTGTACATTTACTCATTCCGGCAAGAGAGCTGAGGAGGATTATCTCAATCAGAATTTTTGGTATACATTTTGGAATCACTAGATTGAGAATGTTACATCCCAAAATTATTAGTTCTAAAAAACGCTCCTAAGTTGGGTTTCACCGGTAAATCTACAATATGCTCCCACACTAGCACATATATTTTGGCAAATTATCATACAGAAATGTATATTATGCTGCTGTAGAAGCAAGTAATATACCTACTTCCTCTGGCAAATGACCTACTTGGGAGGAAATCTTCAATCTACAAATATGAAAACCGAATCACTAGATGATTATTTTTAAAAATGAAAATTTGAGTTTAAAGTTTTCTAATATTTTGATCTCACCCTTAAAAATTGGGTTGCCTTTTTTTTCTACATAATCTTTTTTTCAAGTCTTGGGACATGAATTTTTTCTCAAGTGCAAAGAGAGCGCAATTTATAAATTATTTTCATTTCGATGAGTTGAAAATGTCACATCTGCAAATTTTGGGGTCCTACAATTGCTCCTCTATTGGGTTTGACCCGATGGAGTAAATAGGCAGTCTGCTCCAGCGGGAGCATAAAAGCTTTTGACATTATTATATGTATGTGCCAGGGGAAATGTTTTGATAGAGCTGAGGCTCTAAACAATCAAATTAGAGCTCACCTAGAAAATTCCATTAGAAGAGGTTGTTTTGATGCCCAAATATCCTCAAATTGATCATCTCGACATCAAGATGCATTGACAAAAGAAAAAAATGGATTTCAAGTTTTCAAAATACTGCATCTTATAGTGCATTGTTTTATCGTCAATTTTCAAGATTTATAAGTTTTTGCTTGATCCAAACTATTTAAATTTTATAATTAGAGATGAAAATATATTTTAAAACTATCGCAAAGATTTCCATTATTGAAACCAAATTTCTAGAAGCTATTTGAAAGTGTGTTTTACTTTAATTGTTTAGAGCCTCGGCTCTATACAAACGGCACCCTTTCTTAAATCTCTCAAAAGTGTGGATTTTCATTTGACAAAGACTTCTATCTGTAATGCGAGGTCTACAATTCAAAGTATAAAGCATTAGGACCTATTATTGTCTAGAATTGACCTGAAGGACACAAGTTAATCACGATAGATGGACTGTCTTCTCAATTATCAAATCAACTTTGTCCAATGTTGACTTCGTGATAAAATTTGCTATGGTGAAAAAAGGAAGCTCGAAAGAAATTTATGTCAACCAAAAACTTATTGAAAAGATAAAATGCATTGCATCAAAATTTCTTATAATTTTCTCCAAATTTATCATTTTGGGTTTTATTTTTTATTCCTACTTAAATGCGTAATTGTTTGTTAAAATTCATATTTTTGAAATATTTTTTTACTTTAATCTCGATTTTCAGGTTTCAAGATTTTTTATTTTTATTTCCTACTTTTTTCATTCTCCACAATTGATTGTTTTTTTCCTTTTCTTTTTCCTAGTTACGTGTCTGACCTAGTATGGCTCATAACTAGTAGATGGCCAATTTGACACATCGGTTTGATCTTTCAAACAATTAAAAGATTTATTTTATATATATATATATATATATATATATATATATATATATGATTTCATACAACGGCTGTATAGTAATATGATGCAACAACCTTCAAAAACAATGTTATGGCCATTTGTTTGATCCAAAATTTGAAATATACATTCTTTTCATTCCAATGAACAATTACAAAAAATAAAAAAAATTTAAAAACACAATCTATAAAGTATTTTTTTAGCCCAATTAATATAGGCCGTTCATTTTGGTAAGGTTCTTAGATTTTGGCTTTAGATGGATTTTTTTTATTTCTAATTTTTTTGGATGAATTTATTATCATTAGGTGAACAATGTTAAAAATAAAATAAAATGATATTGAGTTTATAAAGGCTAAGATGTTGAAATTCACCAAATGAATGCTCTAGATTCGTTTTAGAAGGGACCCATTTTGTCTATATCTAGGGTTTAAACTGAACTTTTTTTTGTAGATTTATCGAGATGAAGAGAGTGTGTGTGATTTTGGGTCATACAAATACTATAAACATAGTTTTCTAGAAATGTCGCTGCATAATATTATGATACAACTGTTGCATGAAATCACTGCCCTTTATATCATGCAAACAACATGTCACATTCATCTTCAAGATCTACACCGAGAAAGGGATGGTGGAGGATGAGCTATTGTGTGGATGATGTTGGATTGGTGTATAAAAAAAGAGCACGTATAGTATGCTCCCTTGAGAGCATGGTTTACTACTCCTCCTTCGGTCAAATGACCTACTTGGGATGATTTTTTCAATCTGAAATTTTATTGGATCATTAGATGATTATTCTCAAAAAAATCAAATTGGAATTTGAGTTTTCTAACATTTAGATCACCCCCTATAAAAATTTGTCAGTTACTATTCAATTTTGAGACATTATTTTTTTAATGTGCATAGAGGGTGCAATTAGGATTATTTTTTATTTATTTTTACTACGCTGAATCGGAGTGTTAAAAAGGTTATATCCCCAAATTTGGTGTCCTAAAATTAATCCTAGGTGGGGTTTTAACCAAGGGAGTAAATGGACAATATACTCCCGAGGGAGTATAATATATTTTGACATAAAAAAAACTCATCTTTGCATGAACAGTTAAATTACAAGTATCCACCACCATTTGTTAAGTGTGGATCGCCAAATGACTCATCAGGCGTCCATGGTTGAGAATGGACACTTGAGGTGGTATGCATCACATTATTCATATGGTACATATGTCGTGGCAGTGATCACTCTTTAACAATAGAATCCATTTTTGATGTTGTAAAACCTTCTAATTGATCCTCTAGATATCAAGATATATGAATAGGAAATAAATAAGATTTCAAGTTTTAGAGATAGTGTGTCTTGCAACACATTATCTAGACCATCCATTTTTTAGTGTTTTTTTAACCATTCTTGGAGTTTAAGATTTTATAATTAGAGATGAAAATAGATTTTCAATACATTCTAATAAATTTTGACACCAAAGTTATATTTATGATAAATTTTGGAAGTGCACCTTAATACGATTGTTTAAGGTTGCAACCTTATACAAATCAAACCAATATAAAGAATGGGATCGTATATAATGAGACCATTTACCTTTGATGTAAAGAAGTCACAATTACTTACAAACATCCAATATGAAATTAGATAGCTTGGGTATGTCGCAAAGTTAGAGAAAATTTATTTTGAAATTTGAGCTTGGTCAATGGAATAAATGTAGCCATCTAATTTCACATCCAATAGTCAAGATTAATTGTGACTATTTTATACCAAAGATAAATTATCCCATTGTATACTTTTCCTAAATAATACATCCTTTAAAAGTTATCTTTTATATGTCAATTGAGAATGAAGTTCTACAAATATAACTTTTAATACATTTCACTAGGGGTATCTTTCAATCAAATGAATATGTTCCTAACGATCTGAGCCCTCAATTCGACAAAACTACCTTTCTCTTGCTATCAAAAGAGAGCAAGTTTCCCAATTTTACATGATCTTTTAAAAATAACAAATTACTAATTTTGTTTCTTACAAAAGTCTGTCAAAACCTAAAAATGGGCAACCTGGTACACTACTATTTTATAGGAAATGTCCAAAGTCCTCAATGCGGTCTAGATAATATATTACAAGATATATTATTTTTAAGATTTCGAATATTTTTTGTCCTCATAACCAAATATATCGAGGTCGGGATGATCAATCAAAAAACTTTTAGGTGAGGTTTGTGCAAGGTGTCCACCTTACAGTATTGAAGTGAGGCACACCTTAAATCTATATTGAAAGATGCAGTTACGATATTGGAAATCTTTATTATAGTTTGAAAGTCTATTATCGTTCCCCATTAAAAAAAGAAAAAGAAAAAAAAAAAAAGTCTGTTATCATTCCTACTTATAAAATTTAGAGATCTAAAAATGATGCAAATCAAGCAGAAATATCAATAATTTAAAATTTTGAAAATAGAATGTCCCAATAATGCATTGCAAAATGTACTATTTTCATGATTTGAAATTATTATTTTTTCACATCAATGCATGCAGATATATCAATAATTTAAAATTTTGAAAATAGAATGTTTCAATAATGCATTGCAAAATGTACTATTTTTGTAATTTGAAATTATTCCTTTTTCACATCAATGCATCTAGAGGTTGAGATGGTTAATTTGAGGATTTTTTTTGTATTTAAAGTTTGAAACAACATTTTTCTATAGATTTTGAAAAGTTTAACACTTAATATAAGCAGTGTTTTTTCAAAGTCTTTCATCAACCAACCTTTTCTTATAGGTTATTGACTACCTGCACTTTTATAGAATAGGACCCGGTTTCTGCCTTTTCTTATAGGTTACTACCTGCACTTCTATAGAATAGGACCCGGTTTCTACGAGTTCATGTAAAAATTAATCACTTCTTAAAAATCTATTCTTGAGATGGGTTTTTGGACATAATTTTTAAAGGTATGTAATCTCTAACATGAAGATCATAAAAATTAAAAAATAAATACATTTTAAAATTTTAAATACAAGAGAAACACTTGAATGGTTAGTGTCAATTGTGTGTAGATGGATCACCTATTTCCATCCATTTTTAAGATGAATGCTTTATACCTTGGGAGCCGCAACGATGGAAATGCGCTCCCGGCCGCATGAAGCAATTTTCGTATAGAATAGGGTTATCCTAGATTCCCTGCAAAAATGACCTAACTGCCCTTAAACCTTGTGCTTGTCCTTTTTGGGCTTTTTTAAGAAATGACAAATCTGCCATTGTCAAAGGTTTTAGCTAACAAACTACAGTCCCCAGGGCATTGTACCCGTGCTTTCAGCCGATCTTTTAAAATGACCATGTTACCCTCCAAAAAAAAATCCTCGATTCTCGAAATTAAGCAAATATATACACGCGAAGTGTATAACGTGGTATTGTGAACTATCCTCCGTCATCATTGCCTAAGGACGGCAGAGATGAGCGGCTGCTGTTTCAGTATGACAGAAGCTCAAATCTTTGCCGTCCAATGAAGATTCTGGACGGCTGATGTCCAGTCCTCGGTCATCTATACACATCACGCGTATAGCAAGAGGGGAGGTTTCGCACAATTTACTAAATTGCCCGTCACAGCGCACGTGCGCCTCAAGCGCAACGCTCGGGTACCCCCGCCTCTTTCTCCCACTCTCTCTCTCTAGAATCTCATTCCCTCTCTAAATATTAAATCTCATCTCTCTCTAAATATATCTCTCTGAAATCTCATTCTCTCTAAACTCTCTCTCTAAAATATCATTCTCTCTCTCTCTCTCATATTTATCCCTTTATTGTTCTCGCAGGCAAACAAATTCAACTTCATCCCTTTCCCCGCCTTCCATGTTAGAGAGCGTGCGTATACCCTTAAATGAGAGAGAGAGAGCAGGGTAGAGAGAGAAGGGGAAGAGAGCTAGAGAGAGAGAGGCCTAGAGAGAGAAAGAGATGCCACTTTTAGGCCATTGTTGGATGAACTGCACCTTTGAGTGAATAATCCATTGGAGATTTTTAGAGAGAGAAAATGGTTTCAGACTCAGAGTTGGTCGAGAGGCTCAAAGAATTCTTGAGCACAGCTGACCTCAACACCACAACCAACTCCACTGTTCGCAAACATCTCGAGAATGAGTTTGGAGTTGATCTTTCTGAGAAAAAAGCATTTATCAGAGACCAAATAAACCTATATTTTGACAGTTTAGAGGGCAATGAGGAGACCAAAGAGGAAGGAAGAGATCCCTCTGAATCAGAAGGTGAAGAGGATAGAGCGGTGGAAGAAGAGGAGGAGAAAGGAAAGGGCAGTAAAAGACGGTAACTTATTTTATTTATTTTTCCTTGTCCTGGATTAGTTTGTGTTGGTTTTTCTGTATTTTGTTTTTGTTATTTAATTCTTAAATTTTATTTGAAATCAGCGATTGGTTTTTTTTTGTGTAATTTGTTTCATTTTATCTGGGATAGGAGAGGACACGTTTTTTATCCAATTTAATGTTGGTTTTCTAGTCCCTCGTTGAAAGTGGGTTTTGTTTTACTGATTTTTATTTGTTTCCTCTGTGTTATTTGTCTCGTTTCGAATGGGAAATATTTTTTCAGGCTCTTCTCCTTCATTTTCATTTGACATTATGAATGTTTTTTCTTTCTTTCTTTCTTTAGTCCACTTCATTTCAGTTTTAGAAGTAGGTCCTGTTTCATTATCTCCGGGTTCCTTTTGTTTCTCTCATTTTCTTGGTAATCATAAATGTTTGTTTGTTTGTTTTTTTTTTATTTGCTGTCTTTGTTTTGCCTTTTTTGTGATTCTGAAGGCTTGATGAATCTTTAGTGTTTCAGATTTCTCATCACGTTTAAGTTCATCATTCATGCAAGGTTGTAGGTAAATTCTTGTCCTTTAGGTCGAAGGAAATATTTGCCTCATAAATTTGGGCAGAAAACAAGATTGGAGTAGTCAACTCGGAACTATAAGATGCATGATAAGATGTTTTTTTGTAGGTAAATTCTTGTCCTTTTAGGTCGAAGGAAATATTTGCCTCATAAATTTGGGCAGAAAACAAGATAGGGGTAATGAACTCGGAACTATAAGATGCATGATAAGATGTTTTGCCTTTTCATTTCAGTTTTTGATGGAGTTTGATATCGTGGATTTGGAGATGTATTTCATCAATTAGTTTCTTGTGCCAATCTTTGGGTGTGCAGAAAGATACTAAAAGGAACTTCGAGGGTCTTAAGCATGGGAATCCCCTTTTAGCAAACATCCATGTTTTGATCACCACTATATGAGTGGTTAGGTGCACTATTGGAAGAATTGGGTTGGGTTAGAGGCTTTTAGGTTGGTAGGAATTGGTACCAAATAATGCGCCTGTACAATATTTATGATTTGGTGATGTTTCATGGTGCCTTGTTTCGCTGGTGCATGTTGTGTTAGCATCTCACACATGAATTTTTAGCAGTGTTGATGAGCATTTTAGTGGCGTGGACGAAGTTTTAGTGATATTGATGAGTTTTTAGTGGTGTTGATTAGTTGGTCAATTTGAACAATTTTTTGTGTGCACCATAAGTATAAGGTGTTGGGCATTACGAGACATCATTGTCTAGGACATTGGAACTTATAGCCTCATTGAGGGTATGGCCTCAAATAGAGCATAATGGCGGATCAGGATTCGTGTAGCCGACCCCAATTAATTGGAAAAAGGCTATGATGATGATAGCGATTGTCTTGGACATTGGAATCAATATAATATTTCTCACCTTATATTCGTGACTGCAAGAATGTCTTGGATGCCTTGGAATCACCAATGTGAGATTTTAATGTACTGGACCATGATGGATTGAAAGTTTGTAAAGTTTAAACTACTTTCATATGGGTTTTCTGTTCCTTATATACTCAAAGAAGACTAGCATGTTGATATTTCTGTCTTCACTTTCTAAGATCCTGATATTGGTCCTTATTGCTTTTCATAGGTGCATTAATGTTCTCTTTGCTGTTGTCTTGCAGGCGGTTTGGTATTGATATGCTTTGGTTTGTGGGGATTTGGATGCCCAATGCCCTGTCTGAGAATGTTTAAGGTTATGGTTATGGTTATGACCAATTAGGCTTTAGAGAATAATGGCCTGTGGCCATTTTGATATTTAGGTTGCATTGAAATGACAATCCTATAAAACATGAGAGTAGTAAGTGGAATATGAATTGTGTACTTGTGGGTCATATGTAGAAGTCTTAGTTTTCCTCTGTTTGGTGTTAGAAGTGGTTATGTAATATTTTCATGATCAAGAGAAAAAGAAGTTGGAACTGTGTGCATGACTTTGGCTGGGGGAATTTTGTCAAGATATTTGGTCTGCAGACCAATCACCTACTTCGATCTCTATAAACTTTTGGCTTGTTAGGTTAAGATCAATGAATGCTTTGTCAACATTTATTCAGAAAAAAAGAGAAAGATCAACGAACGTTCTGAATGCTTTATTGAGTAAAATAGAATGTCAGCCTATCCTTCTCAATGATAAGGGTCACTACCTCAAGTGATTGCTTTTTTGTAATACCCCTGGTGAGTTAATCCAATGGTTTTGCAGATATTTGAGCATTTAAAATAGGTGTAGGAACTACGAAACTGTTTCACTGGTTGATTGCTGTACCAAATTTATTGGCTGATTTGAGCATATTGGCCATTTGGAGTGGAAACAATTGTTTGTAGTCTCCATTTAATGTGTTGTTGTGTTATATCCTTTGATCTTTGTAAATCTCTTCTCTTTTTGATACAAACATATAACATTGTCCTGGAAGCGGACCCTTCTTCGTCTAAATTCTCGCTTTGTGAGTTGGTTTTTCTCCCTCATTTCCGGTTGATGAATTGGTTTGATGTGCAACAAATGATATTTATTACTCGATCTGTTTTATGCATTACATTGAGGCATAGCTTATTAAACCAATTAAATGCTTTGATGGATGACAAACAGAACCGCATGAAGTTTTTAATCACGTGTAGTTATGCCTCTTTGTGTGCCTCCTGGTGGATTCTGTCAGCTGATCATTCTGTGGTGGATAACATTGTTTAGAGGGTTAGACCTTTGTGCTTTTCAAAACCACTATAGTCGTATGGATGTTTCTCAGCTACCTTGTACTGATCTTTTGGGAATCTGTTCCTAAACAGTCCCTACAGTTCTTTAAGATCACTGGTTGTTATAAAAATACTATAGGTTAAGTTTCAATCTCCAACTAAAAACATTTAGCCGATTTTCTAAACAATTTCATAGAATGTGAGCTTCAAAAATGTCCATGCATATGGATTTCAACTTAGTTATAGATGGGAGTAACAATGCCATAGGCATACTATGAATTGCAATTTGCATAATAGCTCTACAGCTATGCAATACTATGGTCAATGGCATCAACCTGGCCCTTGTATATCGCATAAAGAAAATTTGTGATGAATAAGGTTAGTTTCCTTGAATCTTTTTATTTATGAAATCCTGAATTTTTATAGGGTTCTTCCCTTACAGAATGAGCAAAGATAAGAAGAGAACTGGCGGAGGTGGATTTTCAAAACCATGTGGTCTTTCTCCAGAGCTTCAAGCATTCATGGGTGTCTCTGTGTTACCCCGAACTGAGGTAGAACTCAGAAAGGGTAGAATCTGTCTTCCAATGTCACTAGCTAGTTTGCTAATCAAAGGTTTTATCTTATGGCCTGATTTCTTCATTTACGATCATTACTTTTATATACTTCATTGTTATCCCTTTTATTTTATTTTTATAGGTTGTCAAGAGAATTTGGGCACATATTCGTGAACACAATTTGCAAGACCCGGCAAACAAGCGGAATATTATTTGTGATGAACAATTACGTTCTCTATTTGATGTTGATTCTATTGGCATGTTTCAAATGAACAAGGTTCTATCAAAACATATACTCCCGTTAGCTACAGAAAATGGTATGCGCATTTACATCTCTCAATTCATATATTTGAACCACTTTTTCTTGTTTGGCAGTTTTTGTGTTTTAATCTCTTGATTATTTAATCAAAGATGCTTGTGTCCATAGTACCTGTACTCATTATTGTTTGAAACTTGACTAGGTTTGCAACTAACTTAGTTGACTTGGTTTAACCGTGTGCCAATCATTTAGACCAAAGATGAATCTCAGCTGAGCCTTAAAATATTTTTTAGTTTCTAAACTCTATAATCCTTATTTTTTCGCTTTTGTTAAGGACTGCCCAAGTTGACTTGGGATTTGGCAAGTCGACTTAGCTCGGGAATTGTGATCATTGTTCAAGGCTTGCACGGGGCTTGCTACTTCAATGCCCTTTCCTTAGAGAGCTTCCTGTTTACAAAAATCCCTTTGAAGCTAGTGCTTTGATGTTGCGAAATGCCTCCAACTATGACCTGGCATACAATAAAAACAGTAGTTGGCACATCTGTAATTGGCAGGAGATATTTGTCAGAGGATTGTTCTACTTATTCTACTTAAATATGGATCTTTATCTAGCAACTTTAAGTCAGCTTCATAACCCTTGGCTATATAGGATATATCTAAAGCATGTGATAGGGATTAGGGGTTGTGATATCCTGTCTGGGCTCTCAAGAGCTGCGATTTTCCAGACTAGAAAAATTCATTTACTAGCAACTATTTCAATGGTTGTGGCCAAGCTTGGGTAAGCCCCTAATTTCATGATGGTTAATTGGTGATACTTAGTTAGGTCTGTTAATGCGCTAGAGCAACACCTTACTTTACCTTGGTCCTATTGGCTTGTTGGGATCTATTAAGCAGCTGGCTGGATCCATCTAGTGAGTTGCACAACTGACTAGTAGAGAAGATTAAAAGGTGGCTGATGATGTGGCCCAAGGTGGTTAGTAGTCTAATAGCTTTGAGTTATGGATCATATATCTAACAGTTTGTATCCATGAACTTATTCAAGAAATTACATGTGTCTTTCTGTTTCATGCTATGAGCCTTATTCATTCAGCTTTAGCTTGGCTTTTCTGAGATTTAAAGGTTAGTATGTTGTTGAGGTGTTGTTGATTATCATATTGGGATCCATATTTTTTGACAGCTTGCTTTGAGGTGGTGGGTTATTTATATTGTATTTGAGACAAGCTTGGGTTTCACCTTTCCCGTATATGTGTGCCTTCCATGTATCGCTCCCTATATGGTTCAGTTATATTATTAATCACAAGGAGACTTGTGGAACTCTATTGATCTCATTGTAACCGGATATGTATGATCAAAATGCGAATATAATAACATGGATTCTTAGTTCAGACTGAGGGATCTCATTCAACAAAACCAAGGAGCGATTGAACACATCAAGATACTCATTAAGCCCAATAATCCACAAAACTCCGTCCTTTATCAGGGCGACATCTGACATTTGCCTACCATTTAAATTCCTTATGAGAAGGATGTGATATAGCCCAATTTTATTCTAAGCATATGGGGAAGTACCTAAGCTAGGATCTGAAACAAGTTACACCCGAACTAATGGGCCTAAGGTCATTTATGTCTTTTGCCCATTTAACATTAAGAATCAAGTTAATAAAGTTAGTAGTCAGAGATACAATAGTTTTTCTTCTCCCCTGTAGCTCAGGTAAAAACTCGAGGGGATCTCATTTGACTGACTTCTGAAAGTATTGTGAGAAAGGAATGATTTATTTGTTGGGTTCCCTGGGACCTTATCCCTACCCTGTATAAATGCTTTCATCTTGTCCTCCACAAACCTACATTCCAAGCTTCCAGCACAATAGAGGCTGTCTAATATGGCATCTAATTGCTTTAGAGATGCATATATCTCTCAGCAATCTGCACATGGACATACACATCTCCAGCATAGTCATTCATAACCCATGGCTCTTCTTGATGGGCTTTCATCCTCACCAGATTGAGTTCACAATTCTTCTCCTAGCATCAGCTCCTTTTTCAGAAGAACTTGGCACTCCTGTTTGCTTTTAACTCACAATTTCTGCCACCTACTGATTTCTTTTGTTTGAAGATGTTCTCTTGGCATTTGTTCAGGCCAAAATGTTTACCTTTTCAAAGCGAATCTGTTCCTCCTTAATTTTAATTTTCCCATTACAGTTTTGCCCACTCTAAAAGGTGTCATCTACGGGCCCTATGCTCATTCCACCTCCCTGTGAGTTTTTTTTGGGTAAATACCACCCTGTCAGTTATATAAATACATTTAGATTATCCTCTACATCTTTCTTTTTGCAACTATTTTCTATTGTATAAAGTAAGGTCGTACAAGATATCAAAAAATAGGCTGCCCACAACTTTGAAGCTCTATACAAAAACCACTGAGAAGGTGGTAGGGGTAAAAAAAATTATATACAGCCATACAATTACAAAACAAAGGAACCAAAAACCAAAAACTGGAGATCTCTAAGCTCCTGCCAGTGATGCCCCTTCCCTGGCGAGAGCGTCAGCCATGTGGTTCACCTCTCGCTAGATATCCATCCATGAGATGGGAATATGCCTGCAAATGTCAAAAATTTCGTCACAAACAAGAGCTAGTCCCCAAAGGGGCGTGGTCTCCCCTGAGGTCCATACTCCATAGGATGACATTCCTAGAGTCTCCTTCCACAACTAGGTCAGTGCTCCAAAGTGGATTGAAGTTTTTGAGGCCTTCCAAGAGGGCGAGGGCTTCTGTTATAGTGGAATTGGCTCGACCAATGCATTTGGCGAAGGCGAATAGGGAAAGGCCATCGTGGTTTCTGATGATACTCCTAATGATGGTTGTTCCTAAATTGCCAAGCGAGCAACCATCAAAATTGAGTTGGGTTTTACCCAGTTCTGGAGGTCTCCACAGGGACGCTTGAGGTATACGACTAGGCCTAAGAGAGAGCAGTGCCTGCCAGTGGAGATGGAAGTCCGAGGCTGATAGGTGTTTGAAGCAACTGTGGTTTATGGTCCAAAAGATAACCGTGGATTTGATGCTGTCCCTCAGGGCATGCAGGGGGATTATGTGGCCCTGGAAGATGCGGTTGTTGCACTCTATTCATATTGCCCACAAAGTAGCCGCTTCTGAGGCCTTTCAAAGCATAATGCCTAATTTGGCTTAGGGGATATACTTTGTATATTCAAACAAATGGGGGATAGACCTAGGGGTTACCCAATACCAGTTGAACAGTTGAAGTAGGTCTTCCCACAGTTTGCTGACTAGGCTACTGTGGATGAAGAGGTGTGAATTTGTTTCCTTGTCAGCTGTGCACATCACGCAGCGGCTGGGAATGATCATTCCCTTCTTTGCAGTTGGTCGATCGTCAAGACCCGCTGCAAGAGGGCTATCCAGTTGAAAGATTTTGGGGGGGATGAAGATAACCATTCTTTCGTGACAATAGGAGGGAAGGTGGGGGAAGTTGGATGTGAATGGAGTTTGCGGTAAAAGGAGGAAACTGAGAATGTGCCGAACACAGTTAGAGACCAGATAATTTTATCCTCACCTTGAGGAGAGAGGTAGACTGAGTGAAGGAGGGCAGAGAGTTCAAGGAATGTTGTGAGCTCTCCATCACAGAGATGTCTTTTGAAGTTTGGATTCTAGGAGCGAGTGGTGCCCACCACTTCCAAGAGTCCGCAATTGAGGCAATGGTGTCTCTGGCTAGGAGGAAAAGATTAGGAAAGTAATCCCTCAGGGGGGTATGGCCAATCCAAAGATCGGACTAGAAGTTAATTCTATTGCTGATACTTGGGCGGAAGCGGATGTTGGCTCAGAAGTGGTGGAAACAATGCGATATGGATCTCCAAGCGCTAGAGGGTGAGTTGATGGCAACCCTGTGGGGCAACCCGAGAGATTGGTCAAGACGATATTTGTGATGGAGCACAAGTTGCCACAGATGGCCCTTCTGGGTGGCCAAATGTCACCACCATTTGCCCAACACAGCCAAATTGTTCTTTTCGAGTGTGTGGATCCGTAGCCCGCCTTGGGATTTAGGCTTGCACACTGTGGCCCATGAGATGAGGTGGTACTTTCTGAATTCCCCATCTCCGGACCACAGGAAGTTACGCATGACTTGCTCCAAGCGAGCAGCTATTGAGGCAGGCACATAGAAGATGGGGATGTTGGAGAGGTGGCCTTAATAAGGGTGACTCTACCTATGGGGGATAGGAATGTCCCATTCCAAGTAGCGAATTTGCGATTGAATTTGTCAGTAATGTGGCCCCATTGCTTATGTTTAGGCTTGCCATGGCAGAAAGGGAGGCCAAAGTAAGTTGATGGCAGGGTAGCTATTGCACAGCCCCACCTATCAACTAGGTCTTGGGTGGCCTGTGGTTCAAAGGCAATGCCGATGATTTTGGATTTGGCCATGGTCACCCTAAAGCCAGTGGCTAACTCAAAGCACTTGAGGAAAAGGAGTGAGTTGACCTGCTGCTTGGAGGCATCACAAAAGAGCAGGGTGTCGTTGGTGTATTGCAGGTGCAAAATCACGGGGCCTCCATTGCTGATATTGAAACTCTCCAGGAGGTTGCGATGGTACATTCTGGCCATTGGCCTGCTGAAAACCTCGGCCACAATGGTGAAGAGAAAGGGAGTCCCCTTAGCGGAGGCCCCTTGAGGAGTGGAAGAAGCTTTTGGGAGATCCACTTATAAGGATGGAAAATAAGGGGTTGGGGATGCAACTGTGAATCCATTTTCACCAGTGACTACCGAAGCCCATGCGGGAAAGGGTTTCATCCAAGACAACCAAATCAATGTGGTCGTAGCCTTTTCCCAGTCCAGCTTTATTAGGAGGTATGGGGTTTTGGATATGGTTCTAGAGTGTATGCACTCATGTGCAACAAGGGCTTCATCTAGTATTTGGCAGTCTTTCACAAAGGCCCTTGGTGGGGAGAGATTACCCATCCAAGCACCTCCTTGATTCTAGAGGCTAGGACCTTAGCCAGAATTTTGTAAGAACTGTTTATCTGGCTAATAGGTCTGAAGTCCTTGAGTTCATCAGCCCCTTCCACTTTGGGGATGAGGGCAATGAAGGTGGCATTCATGCCGTTGTTAATCACACCTCTTTCATGGAACTCCTCAAAGAAAGAGAGTATGTCAGAGCGAAAGGGTTCCCAAAACTTTTTGTAAAGGGCTATCTGGAAGTCAACAAGACTCGGAGCACGGTCCTGCCTGAGCTCAGAGATAGCTTTGAGGATTTCATTTTCCAAGGATGGGCGTTCTTGCCAAAGGGCTTTGTCTGGAGGGATGGACTGGAAGGAAAGGTTAGCCATCTCGAGGTTGGGTTTTGGTGGAGACTTGAATAGTTGTATGAACTGTGAAGAAATCGACGATGGCTTTTTCCACCTGGGGGGTTGGTCAAGGACAACACCGTCAATTACTATCTGAGTAATGGTGTTATCTCTTCTCCTACAATTGGCGATCTTGTGGAAAAAGTGTTGAGCTCGTCACACTTGAGCCACTTAACCCTCGAGCGATGTGCTCAGTAAATATCTTCCTTCTTGAGGGTGTTTTGGTAGTCCAGTTTGAGCTAGGTCTTGAGAAAGAGTTTGTTCAGGTTGAGGGTCGAGACTATTCAATGGGATCCCAGTCATTGATGGCCAAAAGAAGAGGATTCTTTTTAGAGTGGAAGTTTCTCGGTAATTGCCTACTCCAAGACTTTAGGAAACCCTAGAGGAGCTGAAGTTTCCTTTGAAACCAATAGCTGGCTCACTCATGCACTTGGTTAGAGAGAGACAATCACCACGAGGATATCAGAAAGGGTAGGCTTGTCCCTTCAAGCCATGCCATTTCGAAACGGAAGGGTTTAGGCCCTCCCCCGGCCGGCTGGGTGTTTAGGAGTATGGGCTTGTGGTCTGAGGTAGGTTTGGGGAGGGTAGTGTAAGTCCTGGGGAAAGAAGAGCCCCACTCCGAGCTGATGAGTTAACGTCCAGTTTGGAGAGGGAGGGAGAGATTGAATGTTTGGACCAGGTGAAAACTGCTCCTTGGGGGGAATGTCTAAAAGTTCATTCCTGAAAATGAAGTATGAAAAGTCAAGCACGAATTGAGTGATTCTAGAGCTCGAATTCCTCTCTAACGATCACCTCGTGACATTAAAGTCTCTCTTTATGGACCAACGAGTGGGAGGGACGGCATCAAGCTTGTCCCAAAGAAGTCCTCTGTAAGAGTCCGAATTGGGGCTAGAAACCGCTGTGAACTTCCATGGGAGCCAGTCAGAAGTTATAGTAAGGGCAATGATCCAGCGAAGAAGCAATATCGGTGGATGTGAGGGCATGAGAGGTATGGTCCCAGATAACCCAAATGCCCCCTGAGGCTCTAGCGGCAGCTAGAGCCACCCATGGCATGGTCTGTGACCCTGAACCTGGCAAACTTCCCTAGGGGGGGGCATGTTGTAAGTTTCTACGAGAGTGAGGACAAAGGAGAATGCTTAGTATAGAAGGCACAAATAGAGTTGTGCTTAAGGGGGTCTCTCAATTCCTTAATATTCCACGTTAATAACTTCATGGTGAGGATATTCCACGTTAATAACTTCATGGTGAGGAGTGGGGGTTGGGGGCACATCTGGATGAGCGTTTTGGGGGGGGGGGGGGGGGGGGGGAGTTCTTTGGGCGTAGGAAGGAGCACATGATGAGGAAGGAGCAACAGTCTCGTAATTTACTCTAAATTGAAGATTGGAGAGCTGTCTTTTACCCTTCTTACTTACTTTAAATCTGGTTTGAGCGTCGGCTTTGAGGAAGGCATCAATGTCCACCGTCAAGCTGTCAAATTTGAAACCCTTGACCTTTAGAATCTCCTGGATGTTGCTCTAAGCCTTGTCCATTTCGTTGACAAAGCTAGAATCCACAGAGGGAGGGGAGGCCGAGTGGGACCCTGTGGTTGAACTGGTTTGGTGGGAGGGGAATGAGGGTGGTGCAGGGGGGCATCCCTATTGGGAGAGGAGGGGAGGAAAAGGTTGGGACATGACATTTAGGTTGGGAGAAGCAGGGGAGGGGTGGGGGCTAAGGTGAGGGGGAGTGGTGGGGGGACCAGAATGGCGTCCAAGGGAGGTGGATTGAAAAAGTGAGGGTTATGGAGGGGGGAGAATGCCAAGGGTGAGGGGTTGAGGGGGTTAAGGGTTTAGGTTGGAAAAAGATGGGTGGTTGTTGTACCAAGGGAGAAAGGGGAGAGGTGGGTTGGGATGGTGGGGGAGTGGAGTGAAGTAAGGTAGAGGGATAGAGGTAACATTTGGGAAGGGAGGGTGTGTGGACGGGGGAAGGAATGGGTGGTTGACAGGGGGAAGAGGGTATCCCTTGGGGATGGGGAGGGATTGAGGGAGGAAGAGAGGGAGGAAATCCGCGATGGGGTTTAGCGAATGGTCCAGCAGGAGTGGAGGCAATAGGTTAGGGGAGAGATGGGTTGCGAGAGGGGGGAAGGAGAGCCATGGGTGATGGTGGGAATGATGGTGTGGGGGTTGAGCAGGAGGGGAGGCAATATAGAACCAGAGGCGAAGGGAGAGAAGGTGGACGAAGAATGGGATGTTGTGGAGATTATAGGCCAAGATGGTGGCAGTGGTGACGCTAGGGGATGGGTCGTCGAGATAGGTGTGGATGAGCTATATTACTACCTAGTTTGAGAGAAAAGAGGTTTGCCAAGAATGAAATGGTGGAGAGGGCCATCGGTTGGATGGTAGGCTGCCAGGGGGGACAGTGTTGGTAGGTTCCCCTGAATGGGTTGCGGGATGGAGGCCTCGGGCAAGATGAGGGGCGAGGCTGAGCCGTTGAATGATGGTGTGACGCTTGGTACATGTGGCGGGTCCGCATGTGGGGAGGGCAGTTGAGAAGGGGAAGCAGGTGGAAAGGAGACAAGTGTTTTATCTATGAGGGAGTAACGTGGCAGGGGTGTTAGCATTTGAGGTCTAAAGTTGAGGGTGGTTGGGAGGGTGCAGAGTATGGGGACAAGTGATCACTAGAGGAGAGTAAGGGCAATAGGTGGCTAGTGGGGGGGAGAAGTGAAGATTAAGTGCCAGCTTGGGGGGGAGGTCAGGTGGCGAGTGGTCAATGGGGAATAGAGGGGGGGAAGTCCAAGGGGTAGAGATGCCGATGTCAGCCTGAGGCTGTTGCCTCGGTCGTGGGATGGTAGGGGGAGGTCTCTTGATGAGGATTAATGTGGACCCTCGGAAGATGGAATCTACGTTGTGCTTGGCATTTCTCCAGTGTCAAAGGTCCACCCATTTTGGTGCGCAGGAGGGTCAGGTTGGCCCGTCGGTTGGACTGGCCCTTGGAGGGAGGAGAGGCCATAATCCAAGAGATGTGCACACACTAAAATTCCCCTTCGATGTGTAACCACAATTTGAAGGGGATAGGTTGAGGGTTTAAGACCAGTCAACAGTTGAATGGAGTCCATGAGGAGGAATTCACAAGATCTCTAATGGATCGAAACGAAGTTGCCACCGAAGTCGCCGATGAGCTTGAAAGTGATGGGGTGGTAAACATGCAAAGGGATATTGGTTGCTCTAAGCGATATCCTCTACTTGTGGTAGGCTCCCGAGAGATTGGACCACAAAGCCAGGGACAGAGACGCTCCTTTGAAGGTGGGTGGTTGGAGATGAAGAGCTCTGTGGGCGGACGCCTCTGAGGGAATGCGGCCCCATTTCTCAATACCCCTGATATCATCTCTTCGTGAGTTGAAGTGGCCCACTATGGATGAGAGAGCTTTCTTCGTATGGAGCAAGATGTGTTGTCCTACCAAAGAGATGTGGTCTTGAGAGGTGTGATGTCCTTGAAGAGGTGGTAGATGCACGGGTGAAGCGGCATGTTTGAGAGGTTGAGGAAGAGGGCGGGCAGAGGGCGGAGGAGGCTGGGGGTAAGGGAGGAGGTTTTAAGCAAGTGGGCGTAGTTCTAGCAGAGAGGAGGGAAGGAAAGGGAGGGGCTTCGATGGATGGGGTGCCAAACATGATTCATAAGGGACCTAAATAATGTAGTGAAGAACTCACGAAAAGAAAGCAAAGAACCGAAAATTTTATTGACAATAATGGTAGAGGCTTATAAACCAAGCATCATAGTTCTCTAGTTAAACCAGGACTCTCAAATAGTATTCAACTCATAGTTGCTAGGATTAGGAGCAAGATCGGAATTTGGAATAGGGAATCAGTAAATGCTAGAATATCCCTATGGTTGGGAGTACCGTCCATACAATGCTTATGCTAGGGATCTGGATACTCAAATGTTAGGGATTGAGATCCCAACCTTTTGGGAATCTTGATCCCTACCTCAAAGAGCATGCCATACAATGCTTATGTCAGGGATCTGGATACCCAAATGTTAGGGATTGAAATGCCAACCTTTTGGGAATCTTGATTCCTATCTCAAAGAGCATGTATAGTCTAAGAATATATATACTTTTAAAAGTAGGGATCTCTTTATTTATAACCAATAAGCAATGCAACTATTTTGATAGTATGGTTGTTTTGCTAGCTGGCTATAAATAAAGAAAACCATGAGTTTGGTTCTTGTCTTGGTCTTGGGATCCTAACAATAGAAACCGGGATTCCTAACAGTGAGGATCGAGATCCCAAAATTTAATAAGCTAGATCCCGTAGAGTTCCCTTTCCCAGAGCGTCGGATCAAGATTGAAGAGCTAGATCATCACATTTATTGGGAGATCCCAATAACTATGATTCAACTCTACCCCTAAATCTTCTAGATGAACCTCATTTACAATAAAAAAACCTTAACTTAGAACTAAAGAAATTCTGGTTGAAATAGAAATCCTTCCTAAAATAAAATAAAATTCATTACAACACTTGTACTCGTGATGAAATAAACTCTAGCTACTGTTCCGAACAGCCCCTAAAATCCAAAAAAAAAAAAAAATCCCCATAGAGTTTAAAAAAACGTAAAAACTGCCAAAAGTACATCCCTAAAATTTAATAGAAAAGTAAAAAATATGAGGCATCATCATGCCTGCATCAGATCTCTTGGTTGAAGAAAACTTGTCCTCGAATTTTTTTTTTACATCAAAATTTTATAAAGAATAAAAAAAAGGAAAATCAATGATTGAGAGATGTCAAGGCTAAATATCAGAATTCCAACATTGAAATTGTGTTGCCATATTGGCCTCTTGGTTAGCTCCCCTAAGGATGTGCATAAAAATGACATCAGGGTGTCACAAATATCAAAGATCTCACCAAATATCATAGTCAACCTCAACCGAATAGAGGATTCTTATGGGTCCCTTTGATCGTATGACGTTGGGACAATCCTCTTCAAAACGCGCCTCGAGTTTTAAAGTGTGCCAATATGAATTCTTTATCAAAGCCACAAATTTCTTTGACCTTTTACTTCTTTTCTGGCACTAAGATTATTTGCAGTAGGAAGAAATCCTTAAGAAACAGATCACTAAGATTATTTGTGGTAGGAAGAAATCCTTAATGAACAGATCTTGATATGTGAGTTCAGAAATTGAGTCAAATATATCAAATTTAACTATCCCAGAACCCACATTGAAAATTGATATGAAAGTCTTAAACTAAAAAATTGGCTTTTTAGAAACTTCTTTTGAAGATATTGCCTACAAAACTGATGGATTGGGTTTAGACATTGTAGAACTCTGACTCCTAATTCCAACAAGTACCAATAATAGTGATTCTAAACCAGGAGTTATGCTATGTGGAAGGTACATTTTTAAGATCAGCTCATGTACCGCCTGAATCTTGGCTACTTCAAGTTATATGTCTCTATGCAAAAAACATATACTTCCTTTCTCTCTGTGGGACATGATTATTGGGTTAAGGATCCACCATGCTTCCTGCGCATCATTCTAATTCCAACATCTAGACCCGTAAAATTCTTTTCCTCAGCAACTTTAAGAACCTTAACCGAGCTTTCAAACCCATCAACCTCGTTTTCAACATACACCTTGCCGAACGCTTTGAATGCAAAGTCTGTACACATTGACTTCATACAAAATTCTTGCCAAAGACTTCCTCTAGAAAACCTAAGGTTTCCTGCTTCTCCTTGCCATGGCTATCATCGTCTTCACCTATTTTCTGTTCACCTCACCATCTATGGTTTCTTCATCATTTATGGTTTCACCTCACCATCTATGGTTTCTTCATCATTTTCAAGATCTAATCTCTCCCTACTATCTCTAGGAGAAAGGCTTCCAATTTCCTGAACCTATTCTGAAGGTTCTTCATCAAAAATAGATCACATACAAGATCACGTTTTTCATAATAGATTGAACCAACTATAGGATCAAAGACGGGTGACTTAAACTGGAAAATTGTAGGACATATCTGCAATCAAATTTTCCTCATACAACTCTGAGTCGAATATAGGATCTTCTTCTTCTTCCTCATCAAATATATGTTTCAATAGGCACTCATCATGAGCAAGATCTTCAGTCCACCCCTAGTTGTGACTAAAGCTTCATCCTTTCTATCATTATTGAAAGAACTCTCATATGTCAACTCAAATTTGTAGGATTCATGTCTGACTTTGTCTTGAACGACTAAACATCAATTAGAGCAGGTTGGATGCACCTTTTCCGTCATATCCTAGAACCTCCTTTGGGTTGAACACTTTCAACACATTTCACATGCTAGTTCCTTAGTTCTCCTTTCCAAATCATTAAATTCCTCTCATGCAACTTTGTCATCATTTTGACCACGAACTCGAGCAAACATGCAACAGATCTTAGGGCGCTTTGGGGATGGGGATTGCTCTGATACCAACTAATGCATTGGAGAATTTGGAGAAAGAACTCAAGTGACTTAAAATTTGATTGAAGATAGTGGTGGAAGCCAAGCTTCTTAGGTCTCTGATTCAACCAGGGCTTCCAAAACAATTGATATTCATCTCTACTTCTTATTCGTTTACATGAACCCCTATTATAATAAAAGACTCATTAATTAGACTTCGAGAAATCCTGATCTTAGTTGAAATAGAAGTCTTAATTAAAGCAAATTTTTAATGGCATTTTTACACGTGATTAAATTAATAATGCCACTAAGGAGTCGTCAACTTTTCCAAACATCCCCTGAAGTCCTAAAAACTAGAAAACCCTTAAATCCTTAAAAGCTTAAAAACTCTAGAATAAACCCTAAAAAAATCTTTAAAATATATGCTTAAAATTCAATAGGAAAAATTCAAACGAAGCGTCCTATCCTTGTGGACACTTGAGATTCAGCTCAATATTTTGGACCTAGATTAGACGATTTCTTCATCTTAGACCATAGATAGGACTCTTAAGCACCCAGAGGAGTCGTCCAATGTACTATAATACCCCCTGGATACCAGAAGCAGACTATACCGACACCTATACTTTCCATAAACTTCGCCCTAATAAAACTCAATCAATTGCACATCAAACCTATTCCACGTTATAGGGAATTGAAAGAGCTTTCCAATGGTCCAAGAATCACTCAATTCTGATATACGGTTTGAAAGTTATGCGTTAAGTTCTAAACAATATCTGAAATAAGCATCTAGTCCTCCATGGAAAATAATTTACTTAATTCCATATCAGTCCCTTACATGATTTGGAATCCTAGTTCCCACATCTTTTAATTCCTAAGATGCCTAGCCTCAAAACTCTATAAATAGTATTCTCTCTACCCATTAGAGCATTTAGACACTCTAAAAAACTCTTAGAATTCTACGAGTGGTCTCCAAGAAAGCTACAGGGGCTCCATAAAGAGAACCCCTAGAACTCTTGTGAGTTTTCTGGACTCTTTGAGAAGAGAGAAAATCCTAGATACCCTAGCTCTAGGACTAGAACCCTAGATATTGTAGCCCTAGGATCAGAAACCCTGGATCATCCCTAGGTCAAATCCTTAAGCCCTAGATCTGCCCTAGGTCAGACCTAAGCCCTAGATCAACCCTAGGTCAGCCAGCCCTAAGCCCTAGATTAAGACCCGAAACCTAGATTTAACCCAAGGGACTCTGAATCCAACCATAGAAACCCTTGATCCGATCCTCAAGAACCCTATATCAGTCCGTTCTCATATCAGTAACGGTCCACCACAATGTGTATGATGGTTATTCATTTGGATTTGATGTATCAGCCTGTACTTCTGGTACTTTCTTTCCTTTTACTTTCCTTTTTAATTATTTTATTTATTTTTTATTTTTTCCTATTATGTTCTTCCTTTGATTTCTTATTTGAGTTCCCTTTTGGTTAAATGTTTTAGAAAACTTAAGATCATTGCTTAGGTGGTGTGCTACGGGTAGTAGTAGCTATACTTTTGGTGGGATTCTTTCGTTAACCTTTTGAGTCATTTTATTCGTAATTTTATTTTCCTTCCTCAATTTCTTGTTTCTTAGAAATAGGTAACCCTCTCTACCATAGTTCCTGCAGCCTAGGACGATTAGGCGCAAAAATAAGTGGCAAATAGTTTCATGCTTGCCGTGAGGCTCATTGAGTTCTTTTTTTTTTTACTTTTTGTTTTTCAAACCTTCACCAGACTCGAGCAAAAGGACGCACACACCCCACATGCTTGCATGCGGGTCCAATATGGTAGCCACATACAACTACCGAACTAACCCAACTACCCTTCCCCCTACAGGTCACAGATGGGCCAACCTCCCACCTGCATGCAACCCAGAACTGGTCCATACATGGCTAGATCTAGGCTGCAAGCATGTCTAATCTATAGGTCATACACGACTTATTCTAGGACGCACGTGGCCTGATCTATGTTGTATGTTGCCTGATCAGGACCACATGCAGCATGTTCCAGTCTCGTGCAACATGCTTGCGACACATAGTCCACTCTCACACCTGTACGATCACTTTTGGACCCACCTGTAGGTGAATGGCCTCCACCCTGCCTCAAGTTTTGATTTTGTTCAGATTAGTTTCTCTTGCACCTGTTCAAATATTGTTCAGACCCTAACCAGCTGTTCAGGTTAGCTTTGTGGTAGTGACACATTATCCAGTCTTGGACCTTTCGATTACTACTACAAAGTTACACCCCTGCTAGCACCTTATTGGCCCGCCACTGCATCATGCATGTGTTCAGCTATTGCTTTATGCATTGATACTATTTTGTCTATTAATTCTGTCAGGTAGTTAAAAATGTCTCCAATAAGCTTTCCTACGGAGCACCCATATCCTTGCCATCCACACGCCCGAGTCCTGTACTCTTGAGTACCCTCCGCAATAATCCTCTTTTTAAGAGACCACCATTCACACTGCAACAGTTCAATCCAATGATGGTTATGAGCTCTATGATCATGAGTTATGTAAGTACTACCAAAACAACTATGTTTGGATGGCCAAGACCGTGCGATCCAGTCACCGAGATACTCTTGAAGAGCCAAGAATGCAGACTACTGGCTGCTTGATTGTCTATCTTTCTACCCGACTGTTTACCCCTGCATCTCCCTTCTTGGCTTTCAACTATCTCATATTTTAAATATTATGCCAATCTCTTGATCTCCCTCCTGTATCTCAACACGCTAATCCCCCTATTTTCCTTTTAATTTCTCATCATACCATGAGCTGAAAAACTTTGTAGACTTAAGTGATATGGACACACTTGCTATAGTTTTTAGCGCATTTCATCACACCAAGGACACAAAACTCATGTTTGACGCTTCAAAAATTTGGACCCTTTCTGTTTACCTTTCTTGTTGAAATCCCATTGTAAAAGTACTTAAGTCACTTCAAATCTCACCTCCCCGTTATCTATATAATGCAAAGATGTGCTGTGTCGAAAATACCAATCTCAGGGTTGACATTTTTTACGACATTTTTTACGCTTGTATTTTTCTTAGAGGCACATGTATCTGTGCATGGTAGCATAGCTGTAGACTGATGCCCATACTTTGGTTTTCGATTGACCTGTATATGTTACATAGAAGATGGGATCCCAGAAATATGATGGCTTGAAATCCTAATGCCAAGTTCTCTTTCAAGAACATATTAGCTAGAGTGCTAGACTACCAGCCATGAAGTTTACCTCCCTGTTTACACACCGTCGAGTATAACTGAAGTTTTTTTTACCAAGGCTAAATCTTCTGAATTGAATTATGTAGCCATCTGATTGTGTTCATCTTTCAATGCGCATGCCAAACCCTTGAAAATTAGCTGTTTTTTAACCTGGGGTCGTTGGTCCCATGGATTACTCTACTTTGCCCAAGGGCACAAAGAACATTTGACCCCTTCTCCACCCACATCTTTGACTACCCTTGGACGCACTTGGGCCCTAGATAACTAGATCGATCCTTTGAAAACATAACATGGTCTGTTATTTTCTTTTCAGCACAATTAATTTTGTATATGTTCTGTGAAATGCTTTTTCATTGGCCTTTATGATGTTATTATTTTATTGTATTTTTTAGCAACCTTCTTTAGAGCCTGTCAACCATTTCATTTTTCCTTTCACATGTCGGCATCTCCATTCATATGTTTATGGGCCTGATATTATATTTTTGGTGTAGTTGGTGTTTGTGTAAATTAAATTTTGGGTTGTTTTTCTAGAAAGGTTCAACTTCCTCTTGTTTATAGGAATTTCTGCTTTCCTTCCCGTCTCATCTTGTAACTATTTGTTGTTGGATCAGTGGCAATTTTTCTTGTTGATGCGAGTAAGTTCTTGGCCTAGGATTGTTTGGCATTATTGAGTTCAAGTATCTTTTATCACAAGGTGAAAGAACAAATCTTACACGTAATCCAATCTGTCAAGTCACTCTTTTGGTGTATAGGCCTTACGTATAGGTCAATAAATCTGCATTGGATACAAAATTTTGATTATGATAATTCTTTCATTGCATTGTGGTAGTTGATTCCTGTTTCTTTTATTGCCTGGAGAAGCATGTTGAATGCTGATTTTGTCAGTTAGGAACAATATTTTGAATCACGTTTTAGCTTTGGTGTGTCATACCAGTTTTTGTTTCATGCTGTGTCCAATATTTTTCAGGTCCAGATGTGTCAGTACCAAAGGTAAAACCAGATGTGTCAGTACCAAAGGTGAAACGACAAAAACAAGAGAAAGGTCAAGGGGGAAAAGGTTCAGCTTTACTTGCACCTCTTCCGCTTTCAGATGCCCTCATAAAGTTTATTGGTACTGGTGAAAATGCACTACCACGTAGTGAAGTTATTAAAAGAATATGGAACCACATAAAACAGAATGAACTTCAGGTACACAACTGATCTTACTTTTTGTGAGATATAATGGTTAACAATATTGAAAAGATGGTTTACGCATCTCTAATGCACCCTGGAGTACATACTGAACTTCACTATGCATTTTCTTTAGATGTATGCATGGCTACATACTTATTTTATCTTTTAGGACAACGAAGTTGCTTATTGGCCAAATGCCTACCTCTCTCTCACTTCAAACCCCCCCCCCCCCCCCCCCCCCCCCCCCCCCCCCCCCCGCCTCTTAATTGGTTGCTTGTGTAGATTATGGAACTCCATGTAGCCATCTGTTCATATAATAATAGCTGAGAGATTCTCTGTTAAGAAATTTCAAGGGTTTCTAGGCTTGTTCAGGCCCATGACGCCAGTTATTAAGCCTAGGTTTAACTTCATTACTGTGTTGGCAGTATTCAGATTGGTAAGGAGATTGATTTTGCAGATATACAAAAGTTGGGACCGTGTACCTTATTTGCACCAACTATGGAAAAACATAGCCCATGGGGTTAATCACCATCTGCTGAAATAATGGATGCCAATGGATGGCGTGGGAACCACAATTAGGGTTGTCTTAGATTACCTTTACCCAGTTTGATCACTCATCCAGCTGTCCTGATTACAGTACTAGTTTGGCTGGTTCTCTAGTCTAAAACCCTGCCCTGTTTGATTTTTCAGTCCAGTTCATTTGCTAGTTCAGTTCATCCATTTGACTAAATTGGTTTGCTGAACCCTCTGGTTCTCCAAGTTGCTACTCAGTTCACAGTGTTGATCCAGTTCACTCATTTTTCTCATCCAGGTAATGTTGCTTACATGTCCATTCACTAATTAGAAGTATGTTGTTGTCTTGATAGTTGAAATATATGTGTTTTGCTTTTGTCAACTTTATATGTTGTTTTAGTTTAACCATAAATTCTGTCCTTCTGATCTTATGAATTCATTTGATTTACAGATTAAATTATCTGTGTAAGCATATGAACCTAAGGAACAATTAACAATTTGTTACTCAAGGATAAAATTGCCTACAAGAATGACTTGTAGCTTATATGTGTTACTGAACAACTATCTGCAAGTAGGACTGTAGGACCAAGGGATTGGTTCCTACTTCCTACACAAGTGGTACTTTGGGTTTGGTGTGCTTCGCTTTTTGGGAAACTATGATGTATCGATACTTCAATACGGGCATGGCATCTGCATTGGACACAATACTCTTAAAATTGTAATAGTTTGATGGTGCTGTTGTGAACGGAAGCTAAAAAACCCGACAAGTTGAATTTTGGCAATGTTAAGAGCGAGAAAAATAAAACTGGCCACAAGAAAGTGCTAAGAACAGGCAAAAATCACTAAGCAAGCAAGAAAAAAAGAAGAAGGAATTTACATGGTTCAACATTGATGTAACAACATCCAACGGCAAAGAAGATTGATGGTTTGCACCATGCAATAGAAAAAATAGTAACAGAAATGTCTTACCTGGAAGAACCAGACAATACAAACTCATTCTCTCAAGTCCCTATCTATACTTTCTCTCTCTACATCCAAGGTCTCACTTTTTCTTGCGTGATGCTCTTTACACCTCCTTTCTCTCTCTCTCCTCATACAAGCCAACTTTTTCTAGTAAAAAGGAAACCCCCAAAAGAGTCACGTGGATGCTCTTCACTGTCTTCCTATGAAGTGATAGACCTAATCCCATTACTACACTACTTTTTGGTAATTCAACCTATTACCAGGGATTTATTCCCCCTCTAAATCAGAAAGTAATATCGATCACTTCTTACACATTCAAAAGGTATTTCCCAGAAAAATAGGACTTCAAATCCTATAAATTAGGAAACTGAAAAAGTGACCCCGCATTTTGCCTTGGGATTCATGACCTCCCAATAAATCTCCATCCTAGCTTGAATTCCAAAAACAGTACCATTTGATCATCTTTTGCACTCACCTTGGCAACATAGTAATCGAGTCCAAGTACAACTTGAACTTTTATAATGGAACCAGCTTTGTCATCATTATTCATAACATTTTTCTTAGTACCAATCTTCAACAAGATATCATTCTCAGCCAGTGGTTTAAAAAACGGATCGGTGCTCTTGATCTGGCACTCCAAAAACCCATCCGGATTGGTGAATCGGCGATTCGGATCGGAAATCGGTCCAATCAATCGGATTAAGCTTTAAAAAAATCTAAAAAAATTATTAAAATTCATTATAAATGTTGTTTTTTAATAATCCAATACGAAATCGGGGTACTACATTATTAATTTTAATTTTTTTCATCAATATGTGAATATTGAGTTTTTTTTCTCTGTATGAACTTATTTTAACAAATAGGCTTGTTGTATTTTTGACAAAAATAAGAAATGAGTTTTTTTGACAAAAATATGAACTTATTTTAACAAAAATAAGAAATGAGTTTTTTTGACAAAAATACCTGCATTTTTTTTTAAAAAGAACTTTTTATTTTTTTGACAATAACTTTTTGTTTTTTATTTGTTTTTGACAAAAACCTTTTTTTTTTTTTCGACAAGAAAAAGAATTGATAAGAGCCTTTCATTTGTTTTATACGAAACTTTTTATTTTGTAGATAAGGAAAAAAAAATTTACAAAAAGCGAAATTGATAAAAACCTTTTATTTTTATTTTTTAGAAAAAGCCTTTACTTTTTTTGATAAGAAAAAAATTTGACAAAAAATTTAATTTTTTTTATACAAAACTTTTTATTTTATTGATAAGAAAAAAATTTCACAAAAAGCGAAATTGATAAAAACCTTTTATTTTTATTTTCTACAAAAAACCTTTAATTTTTTTGATAAGAAAATAATTTGACAAAAAAAAAAAAAAATTCCTCAACGAGAGGAATTGAACTCGTGTCCGTCCTCACAATGAGCACACGCAATAACCGGTATAACACTTGCAACTTAGTGTTTATAAAACCGTTAACAAAATATATAATATATGAACATTTTAAGGTATTACCTTTTCACATAGTCTCACATCGAAGAGAGAAGCAAATTTATATGAATAAATAGTTCTTTGTACTCACCATTCGTAACGTGTGTGAGGCAACGAGATTATGCAAAGCGTGTGGATCGTGAGCACACGTGCGTGAAAGAACTTAGGGCACCGCGAAGCGTGTGGACCCGTGTGCTCTCGGTCTCTGACGAATTTTGCCTCAAAATTTCCCAAAGTTTACAAAAATGCCCTTTGACTGTAGAAGATTGATTGGGCGGGTCCTGACATCATGACGCGAAGAACTGGGCGATTTACTGTGCAGAATCGTCGATTCTCTCTAGAACCGGGCGATTCCCGACTTTACAAAAGAACCGACACGGAATTACCGATTCCCGATTCGAATTGGCCGATTCCGTGCCGACTCGGCGATTTTTAAAACACTGTCCTCAGCAATTATCTCACAGATAAAATGGTACATGCTGCTAGTATGCTTCATCCTTGCATGATAGACTTGGTTCTTCGCCAAACATATTACGGTTTGATTATTACAATAAATGACTGTTCCACCTCATAGTAATCCCAAATCACTTGCAAGCTCTCCAAGCGAAACGGCTTCTTTCACTGCTTTGTAGCAGCTATGTATTATGCTTTGGTCTTAGACAAGGCAACTGTGCGTCATAGCATCGACCTCCAACTAATCGGAGTTCCAGCAAGTGTAAACCCATAACTTGCAGTAGACGTTCTACAATCCAAATCACCTTCCAAATCAACATCCACATAACCAACGACCTTGTTACCGAACTTGCTACTATTTTTAAACACTAAACCTACATTTGATGTGTCCCTTACGTAGTGCAATATTCATTTTACTGCATGTCGATGCTCCTTTCTTGATACTTTAACAATATTAACAACATGCTGGATGAGTACAAACAATCGCATAAATGAGGCTTCCCGTTACACTTGCATAAGGAACATGAGACATATACTCCATTTCAACAGTTGTATTTGAAGATCAGGTGGCCGACATGTGCATTAAGTGGAGTAACCACAGGCTTTGAATTCTCCATATTGAATCTTATGAGGACCTTGTCATTGTACTACTTCTAAGATAGCTACGATTTGCCCAACTTTCTGTTTCTTCGTATCTCCACTTGTAGTACACATTCTTTTATCTCAAATTTTACCAAGCCAAGTCTTTACTTTACTAATTTTTGAAGAATTCTTCACAAACGACAACAATAAACATATCATCTACATAAGCAACAAGTAGATAAACAAATCATCAGTAAATCTCTGAAAACATACACAATTGTCATACTTACATCCGACACCCCCATATCTCATCATGAATGTATAAGCATATTTTTACCATTACTTAGGAAATTGCTTAGGCCGTATGTTAACTTTTTAATATTGCAAACATGGTCATGTTTGCCTTTGAACTCAAACCCTTTTGGATAAATCAATCTATCCCTCCGTGCCAGAATGCATTTTTAACATCATGTTGTTCCAATTCCAAATCAAATAATGCAACTATGATTAGTAACACTCGATAGTGTTTTGCAACTGAAGAGAATATTTCATTATTCAACTCCTTCCCTATACAGTCTTTTGTGACCAACCATGCTTTGAACTGATCACCACTGAAAGTTTGGTCATATTTCCTTCTTCCTATAAACCTGTCTATATCAAATGACTCTCGTTGGGCAACTTCACAAGATCCCATATCATATTCGCTTGAAGAAACTCCATCTCCTCATTCATGACATAACTCCACCTGCTACTATTAAGTGTCAACATCATCCTAAGTTTCCTTAATAGGTGGATGGCTCTTGGCTTGAAGCAGCAAATGCATACGCTATCATGTCCTCATTACTGTACCATTAGCTTCTTGGTTCTCTTTACCCTTTCAAGATGATGCTCTTCATCATGTGGACTAGGTTCAACAACCTCGTCAGGCTCAATATTCTCTTCCACTCTTTCATGGAAAATTTTTGACACATCTTATGGGTTACTTTCTAGTGTTAAAATCCACCTCAACAACGTCACCACCATCATGTTTGCAATTTTTCTTCTCAACATGCTTCAACATGGCATGCTCATCAAACTTAACATCATTGGTGATAATAAAACTTAGGCAACTCAGGGTAAGAGCGCCACAATCTATAGCCTTTAATTCCATCCCATAACCAAGGAAAATGTACTTCGACTTCAAACTCAATTTATCACCTTTCACATGAACATATGTTGGACACTATCAAACGAGAATAATCCTTTTGCAATGTTTTGGACCTTATCGTTGTAAATGAGTGACCCATTGATGAGGTAGCATGTTGAAAAACCAATGTTAAAAGGCTGCATGCCTTCTTTGGAAGTATCTTTTTTGTGCATGTAGCGAATCCATTCTATTGCGGCGTCTTTGGATTTTAGTGACAGAAAGTGGCTTTGTCTTTGTAGAAGTTCACAAACTCCGTCGAAGTGTATTCTCCAACATTATCAGTCCTCAAGTGTTTCACCTACTTCCCAGTTTGTCCTTGACTTTAGCTTTCAGTGGTTTGATGTGTTAAAGACATGCTTTCTTTTTCAAGGTGTAAATTCGTAACTTTTTCGAGAAATCATCCACAAAGGAAACAAAGTATAGAGATCCTTCTTTTGAGATAACTGACAATGGCTCCCATACATTTGAATTGACATACCTAAAAATGTCTCTAGTGGTATGCATAGATATGCGAAACTGCACCTACACTGCTTGCCTTAGATATGGTACTCACAAAAGTCCGACTTTCACTTCTTCACACCATTGATCAACTGATGTTTGCTTAGCTCTTTCAAAATTCTCTCTCATGTTGCCGAGCCACATATGCCCCAGCTATCGGAATCACCACCATCAGATATCGAAGTGCTACTCTGTCCCATAGTTATTGGGAACAAGAACTTCTGGGAACAGGAGCGCGGAGCGAGTCTAGCTCAAAGTTCCCTAGGTTGTAAAGCGAGCTCCGTACATGGCCTGGGGATGGGAGCGAGTTCCATGACTTCTAGGGAGCGCATTGCTATCTAGATGGGAGCGAGTTCCCTACCAAAAGGGATCGCGTTGTGCCATTATTAGGATTGGGGTTCTGGAATTCACTCTTTCTATATATTATAAACTTAGAGCGAATTCCATTAGATAGCATGTTTAACTCTTTACGAATCCATGGTTCTAAGGTATCAATATAATAAAAGATCATGGCATTGAGATTGCCTTCAAATTTTTGATGTCATTGGAGCATGATTTCATACCGCATTCGGCAAACAACGATATTGGGGTGCATTGGAGAATGATTTCATACCAAATTCGGTGAAAAACCTTATTGTGGTGCATTGGAGCATGATTTCTCACCAAATTCGGTAATGACAATATCGTGGTATACAGTGCACCACTACACCTTAGTTATACAATACCCTTCTCTAAATTGACACTCGATGTTGGGCAAGATTGACCTCACTTCACAATAAAATTGCAATGTGGCTGACTTTTGAACCTCTTTCCAATGTTGTCCCTATTCTAGTTGCCTTTGTTTAAACTTGGACACAAGTGTCATTGCAAAATGTGCGCGTCATAGAAAATTTGAGGAAAACTATATACGAATAAAATAAACTTTGTAGGTGTAGCTCGCTCCAATGGTATAAGATACTCTATTCCTGATGTGATGGAATCGTGGTTCAGAATGATATTGGAGCCATGATCTTGGGCATGTGGATCTGGGTCCCACTTGCTAGGGAACTCGTTCCCCAAATTATAGGAATCGAGTTCCCATAACTCCGGATAAGAGATCCAAATATGCAAGGAAGTGTCTAGAATTGAGATCTAATCACTCGGTGCACGAGATCAAGACTCCATGGCAGAAGCGGACCCCTACATGGGCGCTCCCGGTAACTATGCTCTCTGTCCATGATAGTGCTCATAAGCTGTACATGCAAATTCTGTCCAATCTTCTTGCCTTTCATCATAACTAATTTTGACTCCACCTACACCAACAAATTTGCAGCCATTGGGGTCTAAGACACCCAAAGAGAGAAGGTTTTTTAACAAATCTAAAACATGTCTCACACCAGTCAAGGTTCTCACAACTTCATCATAATGTTGATATTAACTATCCCTACACCGACGATCTTACAGGTCGCGTCATTCCCCATCACAGTTGAGCCACCTTCAAATCTCCTCCAGTATCTGGAGAACTTGTCCATGTGAGGGTACATATGATAGGGACACCCCAAATCAAGAGCCCATGAGAATTTAAAGTAAACTCAACTTGTCTAGACTGATAATACATTTTTTGTTCCACTTTTTAAGCCCCCCATCAACCAAATTAGCTTCAAGAAGGGATTCATTTCCCTTCTCTTTAAGTTTGATAATCCCTCTTCACATGCCTCTTTTTTTTACAGTAATAGCAATAAACATCAATCATATATGATTTTGATTTAGACAGGGACCTGCCCATTCTTTCATATCCCCTTTCTTTTATCTCAATCGACCTCTTGCATGAGCCTGGGCATCACCCTCCTTCCTCATATCACTCAAGAGAAGAGTTGTTGTCACATTTTCTATCTCTATGTTATCTTTTCTGAAGAGCAACGCTGTGACAAGTTGATTATATGACTGAGGGAGAGAACTTAATAGCATCATAGCCCTATTCTCTTCCTTCTTGACACGAATGCTCAATAATCAATGAATAATTTTATTAAATTGATTCAGATGCTCAAGGATATCGTACCTTCATTTATCATCAGGGTGTGCAACAATTGCTTCCAATTCAATGGTTTCATGAGGGACTTCATCATATACATGCTTTGTAGCCTTGACCAAAGCTTTCTTGCGGAATCCTCCTTGATGACTTTATACAACACATCGCTCGATAGTGCACAAGTTAATAGTGCTCATAGGCCTTAGATCCAAGTCTTTCCAGTCCTCGTGGGACATGGATTCTAGTTTCTTCGTCATTTCTTTCAATGCTTTATCTAAATTGTGTTGCACTAGCAACTCCCAACATTGATCTGCCAAATTCCATAGTTGTTTCTGCCATCAAATATCTCCACCTCAAACTTTGCATTTGAGATCTTCATTACCATTGCAACAACCCTAAAACCAGATTTCGATACCAGTTGTGTGCGGAAGCTCTAGAACCCGACAGGTTGATTTTTGGCAAAGCAAAGAACTGGAAAAAGAAAACGGCGACAGACAATCAACATGCACAAGCAAAAATTGCAAAGGGAGAGAAAAAAACACAAATAACTTCATGGTTCATCTTAGATATAACTACATCCACAGGTGAAGACGATCAACAGATTCCACTATGCAACAAAAAAAGAGTACAAGAAAGCTCTTACCCGAAAGAACCAGATAACGCAAACTCAATCTCTCAAGCTTCTCTGTAAACCCAAATTCTCCTTTTTCTTGTATTGTGCTCTCTCTCTTTCTACAAGCCAACCATTTTTAGAGATAAGAACACCCCAAAAGAGAGAATGCCCTTCTCTATCTTCATATAAGTGATAAACCTAATCCCATCACTGTCCTACTTTTTGGTGAGTCAACTGTGGGAAGATATCGGTTCACTTTGCATAGGATTTATACCCCCTCAAAATAGGAAAGTAATCGTTTTTTACACAGTAGAAAGATTTTTCACACAAAAATGGGAAACCAAAACCTAAAAATTAGGAATCCCAAAAAGTGGCCCACTTTTTGCCTTGGGATTCAACACATCCCAACAGGTGCAGCCATGTGTACTGCCATATTCACACATATAGGGGGGAAACTTGGGTTTTGGTTTAGAGAATTGTATGGGCACACGGTCTGCAAACCGAGATCCCTTGGTGGCTTAGGCATCCGTAGTCTCCAGAAGAACAACCTAGCTTTACTAGGTAAATGGTGTGGAAAATTGCTGTCCAGTTGTGGCATCAGTTTCTGACCCATAAATACCATCTCAGCTCCTCCCCTTGGTTCCTCCCGGGAAGACCTCACTAGTCTTCCTCCGGTTTTTGGAAATCCATTCTTGATCTCCATATCTTTAAAACCCATATTCGCTTCCATCCTAGAGTGAGGGACAGAATTAGGTTCTGGAATGATTTCTGGATTGGCCATATTGCCCTAATGTTTGCTTCCCCAGCTTGTATCGACTAGCAAGAGATCCTGAGGCCCTGCTTATGGACCGTCAAAACCCTCGAGTATGGAACCCTGACTTTCGTAGAGATCCAACAGACGAGGGATCCCCGGCCTTCATGGAACTCTCCCCTTTACTTCATTACCTCTCCACCCGCCCAAGGAGAAGACCAAATTTTATGGTTTCCTACTCCTCAAGGAGTCTTTTCAGTCTCTTCTTTCTACCTAAAACTCATTACCCTCCAGCCAAACTCTCTCTCCAGCAACTGTCTTCATCCCTAGCTTGGGTTCACTAATCCCCCCAAATATCCAGGTCTTCAACTGGGTGGCCATTTTGGAGTGAGCTTTGACGGTTGATCAACTACAAAAATGGGGATTGCAACTTCCCGACCTCTGTGTTAGGTGCATGGCAGATGAAGAAACAAACTCTCGCCTATTCATCCATTGCACCACAGTTGGCCTTTTGTGGGAAGACCTTCTCCAATTGTTCAGGTGGTCGTGGGTTACACCACAGTTAGTGCCCTAGCTCTTCCGCCTTATGCAATTTTTACCTTGGCCTAGATTGGGGTTCATGCTTTGGAAGGCCTCAGTGGCCGCAAACCTGTGGACCCTCTGGAGAGAAAGCAATCCAAGGATTTTTCAGGGCTAATTTTCTCATTGAGAAACCTTAAAAGCCAAAGTCAGGTCCACGGTGATATTCTGGGCCACCAACCACAACCACTACCACTGCAAGCTTCTTTCCTCCTCGGACCTCCACCATTCTCCACAGATCGAGACCGGTTTCTTGTGCATCCCTGTGGAGGCCTCAGGTCCCTCGGCAAACCAAGTTATATTTTGATGGTTGCTCCATGGGTAAACCAGGCCCAGTGCGCATCGGGGGCCTCGTTAGGAACCATGTTGGTGCCACTCTCCTTTACTTCGCTCTCCCAATTGGCATTGCGGATTACACCTCAGCGAAAGCCTGTGCGCTCTTGGAGGGACTCAAACTCTTCAACCTGTCTTGGAGCACAGTCCTTATGTCGAGGGTGACTTGAGAAACGTTATCTCCTAGGCCTCAAGAGGCCCCCCCCCCCTGGAGACTCACAGCAGGATTTGATGAAATCTTTGATATTTGCGACCGTACACAGGTCTTATGGAGCATACTTGGCGCGAGGCCAACCACGTGGTCGACACTCTTCCTAAGGAGGTTGCCTCTCTAACTATCCCTAGTAGATCTTTCGCTGTGCTGGATTCTAGAATGCTTTGAATTTCCATTTTGTTTTTTGGTTGTAACCTTTTGATTTATATCAATTTTACTTTGGTCACCTCTTCGGTGGCAGAAAATTGCCCCTTGCTAGGGGCATTTTTGTATATTGTACATTCCTCTTACTTAATACAGTACAGTAAACAGTTTAAAAAAAAACGAATTGTATGGGTTTGATAGGCAGCTAGGTTATGGTTAAGTTTAAGATGATGCAGTAATGTGGGGGTTGAGGAACTGACACTTAAATGGTGGAAATCACCAAGAAGCTTAAGGAAGCCAGTCTTTACTCAATTCCCAAACTTCATGGCTTGGCCATAGGGCTAATACATATATTTACAGTGGTTTTTGATGTCTAGTGCTAGCTTGGCTTGGATTGCAGGAAACCTTAAGACTTAACTTTTCGAAAATAGGAAATGCTCATGAAAAAAATGAAAGCTATGAAAACGATAATTAATTTAGGATTTCTAATAAAACTCAGCTAGCTAAAGCTAAAATTTGTCACCAAGTTTCCGGCCATAATTGAAGGTTGGACCACAACGGAAAATTTATAGAAATAGAGATTGTAGATCTTGAAGAGATCTTTCAGATATGCTTTGGCACACCTCACACTGGCATCTGGGTGAAAAGTTACGTCTCCTGGAAGCAATATGCATCACTATGCGGTTTCTATTTTGCTATCATAATCATCAAAATTAGTACTTCTTGGTTACGCTTTCCTGACTTTTTCTTTCTCATGTTGGCTTTTTATTTATCTTTTTGTATTAACCTCTCTATTTTGATATTCTCATTTCTTTGCTGAGGTAATTCTTTGTTTCCTGTTTATTTCATTTTCTTGTGTTCATTAATCTTCTCCCCAAGATGTCAAACCAATTCGTATTTAGAGGCGGACAAGTGTACTCTTTTCCTGGCTAAGTACATTGTCAGGTCTGAGTTCCTTGGTAGGCCTGTATCTGATTGGGATGTTCTTCTCAATGGTGTTTCCCTTTGCTTCAGTTTACTATGTTATATACTTCATACATTTCAATGAATGAAACATCATTACCTATTAAAAAGCCATGGCTATAGCCCGAACTCGTGATGCATTGAAGATGGAAATACTAATAATTCAGTTTCAGTATCTTTTGAGGTAAATTTCTTTTCCGTTAGTAGGCATCTGAACTTTTACTGACACTCCTAGTGAACGAATAAAATAAATTTTTATCTTTTGTTTGTTCTTGTCCATTGAGATATGACCTGCAAACTTGACGCAACTGTAAAATTTAGCAGCTTATTACTCTCTGTATATTTATTCCGACAATGTGCCTTAATTTTAAGGACCCTTCCGACAAGAGGAGAATCATCTGTGACAAGAAGCTGAAGGAATTGTTAGAAGTTGACACGTTCAATGGCTTTAGCGTAGCAAAGCTGTTGGCCCCGCATTTCATTAAAACCGAATAGTGATCAGCCCCTTGCAGTGCTGCTTGCACAAAAAGAGCAAGCACATGCGAGTTTTGTTAGTATGAGAGGTAATATAACAAGACAATAATTTACAAAGACATGCTTATGTTTTATTTATTGCGTTTTGCTCTTAGCCCATGTTTGTTTTTCTTCTTACAGATTAAGTTGAAAGGAAATTCAGGGAATCTGGAAATTGTTGCCTATATCTTGAGCAAATGTCATGACATTCTCTTTATTCTGTTGTTTTTGTGTTTCCAATTTGTTTTTTGCCGTCTTACAGGTGCTGGTCCCCTATAAATTTAAGAATTATCTTTTAACTTCTTTTATAGCCAATTAAGGGCAATTATATCAGTTCTTGTTCAGTGAATATGCCAATTTATTTGATCTCATTTTCTTTCTCTTCTGCATTTATTAGGACATGATGTATAGGTTGTGTTGGATGAGCTCCTGGAAATATTTTGTTGTTTATAAATATATATGCCTGACAAATATCTCCATGTCATGAAAATCTTGATGAAACTTAAATTTCAGAAATAAAGAACCTAAATCGTTCGTAAAAAAAACTAAAAAGGAATACATCCAATAATTTTTCTTTTGTGATTTGTGAAGTTTTCTTAGCAATTTCTGAGTTTTTCCTTTCATTAACTGAAACAAAGCTAAAAAGAACAGGGAGGCTTTCAAAATTTCAGTTCTCATCAGTAAATTCCCGTGAACAAATTTTGTCAATGTTGTGTTAACCATTTACGCGTTGTTTCGACATTCTGTTTTTTCAGGTTAGAAATAAAGCTCCCTTAAAACTGTCTCAATTAAGTGTCATACTACTTGATGTGTCACTTTTCTGTGATACCTTTTCAGGAATTAAACCCCATGCCGCCAAGAGGGGGTTTTGCTGATAAAAGAAAAGGCTCGTTTGCTGTTATCGGCAGAAAAATATGGATATTGTCAAGAGCTTTTATATGATTTTTGAGTGCCTATTTTTTAAAGGGTGTGGTTTCTATAAGGTTGCAACCTTAAACAATCCAATTGAGGCGCACCTCCAAATTTTATCATAATATGTAATTTTGGTCTAAATTTTCTTTAGGATTATCTGAAATTATATTTTCGTATCTAATTATATAATTTTAAACTTCAAAAATAGTTAAAATCAAGTAAATCTATAAACATATGAAAATCTTAAAAATGGATGGTCTAGATATTGTTTTGTAAGATGCACTATTTTTGAGACTCAATGTTTTTCTTTTATATTCATGCATCTCGATGTCTAGATGATCAATTAGAGGGTTTTTCAACATTAAAACAACTTTTTCTTATAGATTTAGAAGTGCATGTACAATTCTACATTTTAAGGTTGCAATTATAGTTAGCAAGTCGGCATTTAAAACGTGACTTTTTAAAAAAAAAGTACAGGGTTTTTTACAAAAACGTTTAAAACTGTGACTTTTTTTTTAAAAGAATTGAAAAAATATGCGCTTTTTTCACATAAACCTTTAAAATGCGCCTTTCAATCTTTATGAAAGAATCGGTCCAAAAAAACTTTGCCTTCTTAATACAATATTTTTTCTTTTCTAGAAGGCAAATTTTTTTTTCCTGTTTTGTGTAATTGTTATTTCCATGCTTTCTAAAAAGTAAAAATACATTATTTCCAAAAAAAAAAATTCCCTAAAAAATCAATTTTTATCCCCAATTATATTGTTAGGGTTGATTATCTTAGGGTTATGCTCAAATCCATTGAATTAAATTAGAATAAAATATCATAAAAATCATTGAATAAAAAATCCTCAAATTTTGACTTGGCAAATTCCACCAAAAAATCCATTCAAATTAGGGTTCAAAGAGCTAGATTATCATAATTTGTACATCTTAAATCCTTAAAACAAAAGTTAAAAGAGTAATAAAAATAAATAAAAGAATAAAATTAAATTAGAGCTCAATCCCTAATCCTAATTAATGATTAGAAATCTTAGATTAGTAAATCCTTAAAACAAAAACTTCAAAAAAAAAAAGCCCTCTCAATCTCCAAACTTAACTCATGATTGGAAATCTTGGATTCGGGTTTAGATCCATCGTGTTCTTCATCTTCTTAGAGATTTTATGTCCATATTGTTTTTATGTGCTTATGCATGCTCTCTCTCTCACTTTGTGTTTCTTTATGGAAGATTTTGTGTTTGCTTCTCTCTCACTCTGTATATTGTTCGTCTTCTTGTTCTATGTTTCTTCTTGGTCTACTGTGTTTATTGCTCGGATAACCAAAAAAGGTGTACATTTTCCCATTGTTTCAGTATGGTTATAAAGGGACGATCACCATACGGAGAGAGAAATGAATATACTCAACTCAATTCTACTTATCTCACATTGCTTTCTTTTTCTTTTTTGCGTCATGTACTAAAGTATGTGTGATGTTTGTTAAAGCATTTAATGAGAAAATTCATATCGTATATTTGTCAGCAACTTATCAGTTTATTTTTTTATTTCTACTTAATTTTATTTTAATTTTTTCTTAATTTTATTTTAATTTCTGCTTAATTTTATTTTAAACTATGTCTTTTTTTTCACTCCGATTTTTTGAGCCTAGTCTGATATATTTGTGATATTTTTACATAAAGTATTTTTGTCAATCCGTATTTTTTACTCGATTTTTCATTTAACTTTTTAAATAAGAACGATTTATTTTCGATTTTATGGGGAGCTGTTATATTTATCTTCCCAACTTGCTAACTATGCTTGCAACTTTATATAAAATATTTCCTTCTTTAAAATGCCGTTAATGGTAGATAAAAATAAGGCTGGAACAGGCTACCTGGACGACGTCACACAGCCTTCGCATTATTACCCATAGACATAAATTTACTGCATGGAGAATTGTTGCGGGCTGGACTGCATTTCTAGATATGCATTCAGAAAGTGTGAAGCATCTATTTTAAAATGGAAACTAGCTATTCAGATGTTTTTTTACTAAAATTATTATTTTTAGTTTTTAAAATTTATTTATTTATTCATATTCATGATCTCCATGTTAGAGATTACATGTCTTTAAAAATTAAGTCTTAAAATCCATCTCAAAAATAGATTTATTAAGAGGCATGCATTTTTACATATGCGGCATCAGTCACATTGAAACCAGGTCCTTATTGAATTCCTTGCCGGATTAGACTTATAACCAGCATTTGCAAAGTCGGCCGAGCAATCTCTACTCAGCCGATTTTCTCGGGCTTGGGCCCTTGCAGAGCAGTTGTCTCGATTGGAGTCCAACTCGGGTATTTAAAGAAAACCAAATTAAAATAATTATAAAAAATATTTTAAAAAATAAGAAATATATTTGAAACATGTTTATTTAAGTTTTTTATCCTTTGGCAAATATTAGAAAGTATTTTGGCCATAAATACTTATATTTACATTTTCTCACCTTTTTTAAAACATTTGCTACTTTTTAACTACAATTTGTTGTGTTTTGTTAAATTTTATTTTAAATATATTTTTCCTATTTATTGAGATTTTTTATTTTTTAAATTTTTAATAATTTTCAGGTGCTAGAGGTCTGGACGGGCCGAGTTACTCAAACTCGGGCGAGCACGCGTGCTGGGGACATGGGCCGAGTAGTCGACTTTTCCAACACTGCTTATAACAGTAGCACAACTATTCCATTTTTAAACTCTCATCATTTTCGTCAAAATTCTATCATTCTTTCCTTTCCCTGTATGTGCTCTCTCTCTCTCTCTCTCTTCTCCCACGCCGCGAATCCGATTGTTTTTGCCCTGTAGGAATCGGAGCCAGATTTTTTCGTGCCCCTTATTTCTCTCTACAAAATTAAAATCCTAAGCGTACGGTGCCTATGGAAAACAAATTGTGAAAGCCTTAGACTTGGTCACTTCAACGAGTCGTACTAGTCTCTGGGAGTAAGAGACACGAAAAGCTACAAATGTGGATCAAAAGAGTGCCCTTGATGCCTTCTTAAATATTAGTAAATGAATGGGGTCTCACCCTCAAAATACTTCTCTCTCATCCATTTTAAACATTCAAAATCTCTCTTTCTCTCTCTTTTCCATTTTACATAATTCAAAGTCGCACTCACTCTATTCCATTTTACATATTGAAAGTCGGTCTCTCACACACACACACAAATTAGACACATGAGGATCATATAAGATAACAAAAAAAGTTCCTGATCCCATATGGTTCAGGTGAAAATTCCAAAAAGCAGTGGAGTGCAGAAAAAAACAACACTGGGTTTCATGTAGTCAATGGAAAAAGGCCTAGAAAGTGAAGAACATAAAAAGGAGAGTGGCACTTGAGGCACAGGGCATGGACTTATAAATGAAGGAACACAGCAACCACCATCCATCATGGACTCCCACAAGACCAACACCTTCTTCATTGCTTCACAAAAGGGGTTACCTTTGCCTTGTAATCATTAGGGTTGGGTGGAAGATTCTTTTCCTTGTTACAAAAAGTCCTATCATGCGTACTGGATGAGAGTGCAAAAACTGTAGAGAGAGAAACTTTCTCTCTCTACCCTTCACTTTCTCTTTCTACCCCCCTTCCACTTAAAAGTCAAAAGTGGCAACCCCACATCCATACAAAACAAATTACTTGCTTTGGAACAGACATTTACTATAGAGAAAGAGAGACCTCCTTTCTAATTAAAAGTCAAAAGTGGCATCTTCACACCCAAACAAATCAAGTAACTTGCTTTGGAACTTTGGAATCCTTATTTAGAGAGAGAGAGAGAGTCCCAAGTTTTTTTTTTTTTTTTTTGGAGAAATAAATAACTCCCCCAAGTCAAAAGTCGCATCTCCACATCCAAAAAAAAAATTTATCTAATGAAATTTTTTTTTTTTTTACTGCCATGAAGCCTTTTCCCTATTTAACTAATATTAAGTAAAGAAGCTCCCAAGTCATGATGACAATGGATAAGAACTTGAATTCCTACTAAAGATTGAGAATCTTATTTATTTATTGACTCACTAATCCATTATTCAATTGATTTTTATAACTAGGGAATAAATAATTATTTGATGAACTTGTTTATTCATTTTGTTGACATGGGAATCATGAGATAAGGCAGGTAGCCAAACGCAGGTGCATTACAACCAAGAATAATTCCCAAGGATCTCATCTCAACCGCTTTATCCAAGGGTATTTTTGGTATTTTATTAAATATTGTGCCAAGGGTATTTTTGGTATTCTAGAAAATGCTATGCGAATTTGAAGAGGGGAAAGGTTTTTGACAGGGGTTACTCAGGCTGTGTTGGTAAAAAAATATTGACTTGAAGGAGGGGTAAATTGCCAAAGCACCCATGATAAATAATAAAATGACCAAAATCATGAGAATCCATAGAGATGCTCCTTAGGAATTGATTACTGTTGGTGTGTGCAGCCCATGGCATAAAGTGTGTAGCCTCTGTTGGAGACTAAACGGTCCCCTCCATTATGTTCAGTTTCATCATTTTAGGTCGATTCCCAACTCTCTCTTTCTCTCTCTAACATTTTCATCATTCAGAGACAAATACCCTCTCTCTCTCTCTCATCTCCATGTAAAAAAAGACCGCACAGCATTTGAAAGTAATGCTTATATTTGTGGAATCTTAATCCCTATCTGTTAAGACTTAAAAAGTAGAGAGCACTTGAGAAGGTGAGGTAATATCCTATGGTGGCTTGAGAGAGAGAGAGAGCAATTTCCCATTTAAAAATGACCAAAGACGAGAGAGAAAAAGGCAAAGTCAAGCACTAGAGAGCGATGGCTAGGTATGACAACAGGTTGGATCGAGGTCCAGGTTCGATCAAAAAATATTATTAGACCAAGACCTGAACCCGAATAGTGTTCAGGTCCAAAATTTGGATATTAACCTAATCCACATATCCAATTTTTTAACCCATACTCATACTCGGATCAAGTCTACCTCTCAAGTCTCGGGTCGGGTCCGGATTAGAGTGACCTCACCCAATTCAAATGGAAGAGGCATGGTTTGAACACTCAAGGTGGTTGTAGCCTAATTGGGGCAATAAAAATCCAGGTTAAAATTAGAAAGAGAATGATCATACCTACCCCAAAAAAAAAATAACTCTTTCGAGAATATTCTTAACATTTTTTATAAATGCTCTTCGTCAGGCCTAACGAATTCTAGGGAGATGGAGAGTCACATTATTCATTACCAAAGCACTAGTCAATTAGCTTGGGTTTCGAGAGAGGAGAATCACTCCCCTTCGTACCGTTGCTGTAAGGTATCGAACCTGAATTAATAAACCAGTCTAGAGAGAGAGGGGGGAAGAGAGAGAAAATGGATTATTAAATTAGAGAGAGAAAGAGAAAGCTAATGAGTTTAGAGAGAGAGAGCTACTTTCTCAATGCGCAAACCACACACACCAAAAACTACAATTCTTTATCCCAACTAAAAAAATGAGAGGTGGGGCGTGGGAAGCGAGGCGTCCCCCTCTTTTTCAGCTTAGACACGGCACGTGTCCCGAAACGAGGAAGGCGGACGCGACACGGGTGGACAGGAATCCTTTGCGGGTCCCAACTCATATTCTACCACGTCACTCGCTGCCAAACCGACGCGGCGAACCGCGACGAAGATTCTCTTTCTTTACGCATTTTTCTTCTCATTGGCCCCAAGAATGCACACCCTGACCCCACCATCCTTATTTTCTCTCTCTACTCTACTTTCTCTCTCTACTCTCTATTGGCTATTTCTATTGTGCCTCGCTACTACTATTGTGAAACCCCCTATTCTTATCGATCCCCACCCCATAACTGCTTTCAAATATAATTTAATTTAATTTAATTTATTTATTTATATTTTTTTAATCATTAATTCAAATCGATCCAAACCGATCGGATCACCGATCCAACGATCTAATATTGATTTGTAGGTAAACGATCCACCCACTTATTTTTTTTAAACTTTGGTTCATTTTGTTATTGGGCGTTATTCTTTCAACCTTGATTTAGCTTATGGCCCTCTCACTCTAACGATCATTTGGATTTAGTTCTCTCTACCATCTTTTTTTTTTTTTCTTTCTTTCTTTCGAAATAGTTATTTACCCATCTTACTCTTTCATCGTTGCAGATTTATCTAGGGTTTTAAATCCTTAAAATTCAAGCTGAATCATATTCAAAAGGGGGTTTATTTTAGTCTTCTAAGAATTGCCTGATATCATTATCTTTTTAATTTTTTTAATTGATTTTTGGATAAATTCAAAATCGCAATCCGACCTATCAAATCAGTGCAATAGTGAGATAGGACTCCGATTGGTGTCCCTTCTTACGGTGGTTACCATTTTTAATCAAAATCCTACAAGTCAAAGTAAGGGGCAAGATGGGCCATCCAAATTTTGTTGCCAATGCCTCTAGAGAGAGAAATAATCAAATGAGATAGAAAACTATATAATAGAAAAGAGCAACGAGAAAAGAGAGAAATAATCAAATGAGATAGAAAACTATATAATAGAAAAGAGAAAAGAGAGAGAGAGAATAGAGAGACAAGCTCTTTGAAAACTTAAAAGTGGGTGTACGACTGGGTCAGATTTAACTTCTTTCGAACGAATCCCATTCTCTTTCTTCTCTTTCTCTTTTTTTATTTGCCGTTCTTTTTACTTGGAAAAGTAGGTTGCCTTTCCCACTTATCCATGTACTTGTTGGTCCTCATCCCCACTAGCCTTAGCTCCTGTTTGGTTAATCTGGATCGCCCTCATTCTCCTTACAAATATCATATATGAAAATATAAGGTTTCCTAGGGGAAAAATACGATTAAAATAACTAGATATTTATTTTTTATAAGTTTTATGAAATATGAAAAAATTTATATTAAAGAATCAAAATCATTATAGGAAAAATCAAATCGGTACAGTTAGCTGGAAATGGGGCTGGAAACGATTACTCGATACCAATCGATAAACCACAACCGATAAACCAACCGTTCAACAGGCCTAACCGAGCAAGTCATGGGAGATCAAAAAAATGTGTAAAGAAATAAAAAATACAAAACCAAATCTAATAAAATATAAAAATATATTTAAAGCATGATTAAACAAAGTACATCCATAATGAAGTTGAAAATTAAGGAAAAATATGGATTTTAAATAATCTGTTTGTGCTTAAGGGTATTTTTGAATTTTTTTAAAAAAATATGAAAAAAAATATAAAAATAAGTTTTAATGGCCAAAACAATTTCCAATCTTTGTCAAATGATGAAAAATATTAAAAAATAATACATTACAAATAAAACTCCTTATTTTTTGAGATTTTATATAATTTTTTTATAATACCCAAGTGGTTAACCAAAATCATTGTCTAACAGGGTGGTTATAATTTGAACCGCCCAAATTTTTCTATACTTGCCAAAATCCTTGTCAAATCATTAAATGACTAAAAAAAATCGAAATAAATAATTTTTTATTTAATTTCCATTTTACTCATTTGCCTCTTGAAAATATATTTTCATAAATGTCCAAATTGCATATGAGACAAGAACATGAGTGGACATAGGCATTTTTAGTAATTTTGAAATGTATTATTGTGTGTTATGCTTGGATGATGATGATGATGGTGATTATTCTTGGTTATGATTGGGGGCTCTTGGTCGGGTCAAATTGGTGAAGCACTAGCTCCCCGGTTTGTTCAGGGTTCTCAATATTCAATTCGGATATTTGAGTAATTTTTTTTTAAAAAAATTACCAGAGTAAAAGAAACTTCAACCTATCTGATAATTCTTTTGACAAGAGATTTGGACTTGCTATAGTTTGCATAAAGTTGCAACCATAAACAATCAAATTAAAGCGCACCTCAAAATTTTATCATAAGTATAATTTTCATATAAAAATTCTTATGATAATTTGAGAATCTATTTTCATATCTAATTATGAAATTTTAAATTTTAAAAATAGTTCAAATCAAGTAGATCTATAAATACATTAAAATCTTAGAAATAAACGTTCTAGATAATGTGTGGTAAGATATACTATTCCAAAAACTCGAATTTTTTTTTTTTTTTTTATATATTCATACATCTCGTTGTCGAAATGATCAATGAGAGAGTTTTCCCACATCTAAACAACCTAAAAAGGATTTTTGAGTAATTCTGCAACCTTATGTAAACTTTTCTTTTAGACATTATCTTCTTAAATTATAACTTTCTCAAAAAATATTTTAATTTTATCTACGCATCATTTGACACAGAGTCGAGCCACAAGAAGGTACAGGATAATAAAACAAGAGAGAGGAAGAGAGGAAGACTGGTATCTGTTTTGCGAGGAATCTAGAGAGAGAGAGGGTCACAAAAACCTTTTTTTGGTGAGAGAGACGGTTGGTGTATGCTTAGAGAGAGAAGGACGTGTCTGGAATCCAATGACTGAGAAAGCATATTATGGGATACCGTGGAATCTGTGAATTTTACTTTGACGTGAGAGAAGGGAATCCGATTTTGCCTCAATGCTTAGAGAGAGAATATTGTGATAGTTAGAGAGAGAATAATGTGACAGTTAGAGAGAGAATATATAACAAACCTGAAGAGAATAAGAGAGAGGTTCTCGGATTCCGAAACTTGAAAGAGGGGTTTGTAGTTTCAATGGAGCGAGAAAAGTAGAAAGATTTTTCAGTTCTCTTTCTAGAGAGAGAAACTGATGTAGAGAAATTGTTCTCTTTTTAGAGAGAGAAAGAGACAGATTAGGAATAGAAAGGGAGAGAACCATCTAAAGAGACGTTTGCAATTAGAGAGAGATTAGCTGTGGAATTCGAAGATGAGAGCTCAATAATTGTAAAGGCGTTTCTTTAGTGAGAGAGATGCTGGTGATTAGTGATAAAAAAAGATACTTTACAATAAAAATGGGCACATCCAGAGAGAGAGAGAGAAAGACATTTTAATCAGTGAGAGAGAGAATTGGGTTTTTAAAGAGTGAAAAAGGTAATTATGGAAAGAAGCAAAGTGAGAGAAAGCAATAGAAAATGAGAGTTGGGGGTGAGGGAGTGATGAGAGTTTTAGAGAGAGAAAATCGGTCTTAGAGAGAGAAACTTGTCTGTTAGAGTTAGAGAGAGAAAGTGGCTAGACTTAGAGAGAGAAAGTGGCATGAGTTAGGGAGAGAAAATTGGAATCTGGCTGTAAAAGTGGTCATTTCGGAGAGAGAGAGAGAGATAGGGATGGTGGTGGGAATTGGAATCTTAAAAGAGAGAAAGATAGTGATAGAGAGAGATACTGGTGCGCTTGTGGAAAGATAGTGATAGAGAGAGATACTGGCGTTCGTGGAATCTGACGGCTGTAAATAGTTGTCATTTTCCCTCTCTAAAAGCATCTCCAACTTATGATATCGAATCCCGGGCCCCACCCGTTCTTCCCCATCCTTATCCTCTTCCCCCCTCTTTCTCTCTCTAAAAACCACCCTTTCTCTCTCTAAAAAGCTAGTCTTTTTTCTCATCGTATTCTCTCTCTAACGCGGATTCCGTCTCCACGTGTCTTGGCGGCAGCGACGCGTCGAAGCCGATCCCCCGCGAACCACACTTTCTCTCTCTAAACCCGACTTTCTCTCTCTAAAAACCAGACGTCGTGATTCTTATAACACGTGGCGGTTCGTGGACGAGTCGATGCGGCGATGGGCAGCGGTGGTTTGACGGACGAATCACGAGCAATCAGCGACGACGATTCTCTCGAAACCGCCAAAGAATCTAAGGAATCTATGCCACGTGTCGTTAGTTTATTCGTCAAGTACAATCGTTCGGACCTCGCCGGACATTCCCACCCTTTCGTTCCCCGAAAGGCCGCGAGGTCAAAAATGGTAATTTAATAACACAGAGCTCTTCATCTCCATGGAAGATGACTAAAGTGCCCCCGTTTATAAATAGAATGACGATATTCTCCTTGGTATATTGTGAAGAGTGGTTAAGTGAGCATATTTTATTATTATTTTGTGGGTGGGGTTTGCATAAGGTGCCTACATTATACCATACAAATAAGATTTATATCTCCGATGATGTCGAAAATCTTACAATGATTTGAAATTTTAACTTTAATTTTAATTATGAAGTTTAGAATTTAAAAAACAGTGTAAATCAAATAAATTTATAAACATTTATAAATCTTGAAAATAGACTGCCTAAAAACTCGTCACAAGATACAATTTTTATTGGATTTTTGACGTGCAACATACTTTTATAGTATAAGGTTGCAACGTAAACTTACCTACTTCTTTTACAAGAAAGGCATTTTTTAGTTTTTACAAGTTGTGAGCACAACCATTAGTTACACTATATACTCCAAGGAGTACATATTTATATATAGTCTCAAGGAGTATATAGTTTGCAACATCCTACTAAGGAATGTGGATGTTGCTAGGCTTACTATATGCCATGCTATTGATGTGTGGCGTACATTTTTCCAACTCAATGCCCCAAGCTTCATAGTAAATGACATGGTTCTATTCTTCCTGGGACTCGATGAAGGGAAATGATCTACAAATTTGAAATGGAGTTTCAAAAGTTAACTTAGTGTAAATGACAGTTCTATTCCCTTGGGGCTGAAGGATGGTATAGAATGTGAAGGAAACTACTTAAAAGTTTTGTGAGGAAATTAAGAATCTAAAATTTTCAAACTTCAGGATTTGATAATTCTAAGCATCGAAAATGTAGAAAGTTTTGGATTTTGAAATCCAAGGAAAGGATTCATCCTTCCCGAACGGGGCATAAATGAAAAATGAACATTGTGGATAGAGTTAGAGCCATGAAAAGTTATAGGATTAGCATAACTACATTGTTTTGGTTTTGGTAACTGAAAGCTTGGATTCCATACTGGAATTTGGCCATGTGGAGTGCAAAGAAAATTAAAGTGTACCTAACTTTAGAAAATTTACGGTTATCGACTTCGATTCTTGGCAAATTCATGCTGAATTTTGAGACCAAATGTCACAAAAGGTCTTCAATGTTTATCCAAGAAATGAAACGACTTTGTTTTGGCCAAATTTAATGCGCGACGTTGCTTTTTATGAAAATTTCTTATTTTGTCAGGAATCAACAGCCCAATGGCACACATAATTTTGACGACACTCACACCTTAGCTGTAATATTCTTACCTACAATGACCCTAGAAAAATAAAAAAAACTCATACTGCAGTACGGTGCTTCTGCGTTCGACCTCGAGGTTCAAATTCTAAGCTCAAAACCTACATAAAAAAACATGGGTGAGAAAAACAAGCATAAAAATTCAGTACATTTTAGTGGGAAAGATTAGCATTAGAATGTAGCATAATTCAATGACAAAACTAGCAATTAAATCATGCAGTGCATTTGCAACAATGGGGAGATTGGGAAGTGAAGAAAACTTCCAAAGAAAAAGCCAACCACTATGGGACCACTCACCATAAGGATCATTATGGTAATTTATAAAAAGTTCTCAACTTTCTCATACCCTCATTTACATTCGTCCAATTGATGTTAAGGGCAATTTTGTAATTTCACACCACGAAACCTAAAGGCCATAAAAAAGGTCAAAAAAAAAAAGGAAAAAAAAAATCCACCTCTTTTCGGTATAGCCCTACCTACTCCAAAGAATCTTGGAAAAAAATTGAATAAAAGTAAAATATAAATTTAATTTGATTTTAAATATTTTTATTGGAGATTCTACCTTATCGGAATCTCATATCACCCTTAGTTTTTCATTTGAAATAACCCCGGTTTAGCATTAAAAAGCAGTTTTTTAGCAGAAAAAAACCGTTTTGGGGGACTTAAAGGTGCAAAAATGGAGTTTTTCAATAATTAAAAGCGGTATTTTTGGTGATAAAAAGTGGTTTCTCAAAATACAAAGGTACAAAATTATGCGACGCCACGACCTTGAAAACCGTCCGTAAATCCACTAATAAAAAGGATCTTTCTATTTTATTGCAACCCTTCATATTTTCGTGTATATATTCCCTGGGTTTTTTTTTCTTACAGATCCTTTACACCATCATCTGAAACCCCACAACCACGATTGGTATCTCTTTTATTCTGGTTTTTTTAAGAACCCAAAACCACTATTGGGTCTATTAATTGGGGTTTCTTGGGGCATTAGATCTGTGGAGATTGGGAAATGGGGTCTCCTTCTGAGCTTAGTTTGGATTATAAACCGCCCTGTAAGGGTGAAGAGCGGTTTTCGAAGCCATCTGGGGCGAATGAGCGGTTTTTCAAGGCTGTTCTTGAGGTGGGGGGAAATGGGGTGGACAGGGTTGTGAGGATTGAGGAGCTTGTTGCTTGTTTGGAAGAGGAGAGGAGGAAGATTGATGTCTTTAAAAGAGAGCTACCTCTCTGCATGCTTCTATTGAATGATGGTGGGTTTTCTTTTTTATTGTTTTGTTTTTTTAGCTATGCAGTATGAAATTTCATTGATTTGGTTTTTTTTTTTCTTTTTTTGGGTTTTTTTGCCTACTTTTTCTTAATATTTATGGGTTTTTTCTCCTTTACTCTTTTTTCTTTTAGTTTTTGTTTTCATTTTGGATTTATTATCTGTTTCTGGTTAGTTGTAAGTATTCGTATGATGGGAATTGTATTGGGTTTTTTGGAATTTACCTTTTCATTTTGTCAAATTGTGGATGTGGTCGAAAGTTGTTGGCTTTTTTCTTTTGGGTTTTTTTTTTTCCTTTGTTTTTGGATTATGAGAAGGTACATATGGATTGGAATTAAGTATTTTTCTTTCTTCGGTATTGCTGATTTTGTTTTTGTGATTTTATTTATTTTTTGTTCCTTTGTTTTTGTGATTTTACTTATTTTTTGTTCATTTTGTTTTGGTGAATAGCAATCGATGATTTGAAGGAACAGGCAAGGCAATGCAGATTGAGAGGCCCTGTGCTTGAAGAATTTATACCGATCAAAAAGGCACAGGAAGAGAGAGAAAATGAAGCGAAAGCCGAGAGAGATTGCAAGGACAAGATGAACTGGATGAGCTCTGCACAACTGTGGAGTGATAACTCTGATAACTCGGAGGAGAAGAAAGAGGTAAAGGATTAATAATAACAAATGGCTTCTTAAAATAAGCATAAAGGATTTTCCTATTTTCTGGGTATTGGGAGCTTTCTTTTCTTCAAGGAAAAATAGTTTCGCTCCCTTTGTTCTTCTTCGTCTTTTTGGGTTTTTTTTCCCTTTCATCCTGCCTAGAATTTTATTTTTATTTTTTATGGGCGGTCTTTTGATCCATGGATTTTAAAGCAGTAAGTTTTTTGTAACACCTATTTCTATTTTTTCCCTCATTCTGTTATTTCTGGATTCTCTTTCCAAAAGAATTGAAGTCGGTTTCTCGTTTCCTTTGCTATGTTTAATGGAGAGAGAGAGAGAGAGAGAGAGAGAGAGAGAGAGAGAGAGAGAGATGCTTTCCATTTTTGCTGTTTCCTTTTCCCAATTGGGTTATAGAAAGCATCTTGTTTATTATTATAGGCGTAATAGTTATCAGTCTGTGTTTTTTCCCTTACCTTTCTATTTTGAGTTTGTATTTGATTCTTTATAGTTTGTAATAACTTCTCTATTTTTATTTCACTCTTACAATATCAGAAACTCGATGAGTATGAAGCTCCATCAGAGGAGTTGCAGAAAACAGATTTTGGGGAGAAGGCGTATACCATAGGCAGGTATAGGAATAGTGGTGGAGCTTTTGTTCCTCTTAATGGAAATGGGAATGGCAATGGCCTAGTCAGGAAAGAAGAAAATGATATTGTCGATCTTTCGCTCTCTAATGGTGGTATTAAGGAATTGGGGCATGTGTCTCCAAAAGGGAGTTGCAGAGGGAATGCGGGTTCTTCTCAGTCTGCCCTTCAGAGGAAGGCTAGGAGGTGCTGGTCTCCTGAATTGCACCGCCGCTTTGTCAATGCTCTGCAACAACTCGGTGGATCTCAGGGTAAGTTTTCATTAATCTCTTTCTATGTTTTACATCTCTGGCTCTCTCTCTCTCTCTCTCTCTCTCTCTGTGCTTGTTTCTCTCTCCAAGTTGTCAAAACCCTATCGCTCTCTCTTTCAGGACCTCTCTTAGATTATTATTCAAGGATGTCTTCTCTGTGTTTCTCTAGAAAGCTTCAATTGTAATGAGAAACTTGGATTCAATGGAGTTTATTTGGATTAGAAAACAGTGAAGATTAATTAAGTGTGGGGACTGTTGAATTTGACAGAGTAAATGGAAGGAAGAAGTAAAATGGAGGTCTCTGGTTCAATGAACTGTAATGGTTCACCACTGAGTAGATAAGTGATGCATGCAAAGACAGAAAACAATCAAAGTTAAAATAGGAAAAGAAGCAAAAAAATGTGATTTTCATTGTGTTCTAAGCAATTCAGAGACCCATATGGTGCTGGAATGAAATAAGAAACCAAAATGGATACTAATTGAAGGAATCATTCAATTCACCGAAATGAGTTGGTTAATTTACAATCGATTATTAGTTTTGTTGAAATGGGTTTTCTGGTTTACAACTGAATACAATGAAATAGCAAGAAAATTCATCCAAAGTTTGCTTTTGAAACTTGTTCTTATGTTTATTCTTTGGATTGTTCCACAGTGGCCACACCAAAGCAGATCAGAGAGCTGATGAAGGTTGATGGCTTGACAAATGATGAAGTGAAAAGTCATTTGCAGGTGGATATTATGCATTAAAATTTCTTTTTCCTTTGTTTTAGTTATAATTTTGGTGGTTTTATTTGCAAATTTGTCTTTACAATCTCCCCATTTTTATGAATTGCAGAAGTATCGATTGCATACTAGGCGCCCAAATGTGTCAGTTTCTTCAGCAAATTCTAACCAGCAAAACCCTCCATTGGTTCTCTTGAGCAACCTTTGGGTTCCCCATGATAAATTATACAACCAAACTTCTTCTACTGCTTCTGGTTCTTCTTCACAAAGCTTCCAACTCGTGAAAAAAACCGCTTCCTCACAGTCTGGTTCTCCTCAAGGTCCATTTCAATATCCAGGAAAAGCCCGAACATCTGTTAATGGTGGAGATAGCGGGGGAGAAGAAGATGGTTTATCTGATGAAGAAACCAATTAACTCAAAACAAAAAATTATCGAATAATGACATAAAGAAACAGAGGAGTTGATGACCCATAGAGGGTTATCAACATGTCCCCAGGGGTGCTTGGGCTCAGTCATCAGTTGAAAGAGCTTGGGCAGAGAGATTTTGCATACTTATAGTTCTCTCTCTTATTTTGTTGTTTTTTTACTCTTTTTTATGTATAAGGAGGTTTTATGTAAACATCCACCGAGTGTATCTGAGGAGCATGGGTTTTGACTGTCCATAGAACCTTTCCTGGTCTTCTTTCTGTGTAAAAGATGATATGAGTAGATAATGAAAAGAATAATGACATTCGGGATACATCTCTCTCTTTCTCTCTCTCTGTTCTTTTCTGTAATATCATTTGTTTTTTTGTAAATTTTCCATAGGTACAACAGAGGAATGCTGCCTTCTATTGTTTATGATACATGGGAGAATTTGTTTTCTTATTCCAGTTGATAAGCAAAAGGTTTAAATTTCATGATATAGTTATGGAACAAAAAGAAATCCCAAGTGAGTTTGCTCTTTAGAAGCTCATATGATTTCCCTCTCCTGTGGTGTGTGCTTGCACAGGTAGCAGTGTATGCTGGATGGCGCAGATTGAAGGAGACACAAATGAACGATTGTATTTGTATCATTTTTAGAAAATGTGGGGTCATGATGAACCCAAATCTTGAACACATGTTGGATTCAACTAGGCACTCCAAATAAAAAAGAAAGAAGAAGATAGATGTGCAGTTGTGCACAAAAAATGTTGGTTCAATTGTCAGTCATTCTCGGCCATTCAAATCACCCCTTTCCCTTTAACCTGTCCTGCCTATATTGATCCTAGGCCAGTGACATTATCCGCTTGAGAGAAAAGCTCCAACCAGTGTATAGAACAGCTCATGCTAACTGGAGAGAAATTAGAGAACAAAAGTATAATTTTATGTGACAGTGCTTGGCTTTCCATGTCCTTTGGGCATCTAGACCATCCATTCATTCAAACGGACGAATCTATGTCCTTGGTACATCTAGACCATCCATTTCTTCATACGGACAAATCTAAGAGCGGATCCCACCCACTATCAAGTGTGGGTCCACTCCATGCTTTGCTTGATTGGGATATCTATTGGAGTGGACGGTCAAGATGAATCAAACCATCATGACCACTGAGGCTTCTATGTGCTTTGACAAATGACAATGCATTTGTGCTTTTTACCACTGTTGATATCTTCCAAAAGATCGTAATTTTGAAGTGATGGTTGTTATACCTTGGCCCTTGGACTAGATAATGACCAAAGTTGATTCTTCTCTAAAATTAGGTATCCATCAAAAATTTGTCTTTTTGCATATTTTGTTTCATGCTGTAAAAAATATATAGTAAAAATAAAGATATTGACATTTTATTTCTTTCTTTTTTTTACATATCGAGCACGCCAATGGTGGGCCGGCCCCCACATGATTCCAATGGGCAAACAAAACAAAGAAAAAAGATTAAATAAATGAATAATTAAGCTAAGAAGGCTATGTGTTTGGCTTCCTAAGAGGCAAGAGGAAAGCTGTGATAGAAGAGTCATGCTCATGGAAATAATCCAAAAACATTGATTCATATCTCTTGGGGGAAATCTAGGGAATCCACATGAATAGAGGTCTTTGAAAGGAACATTTTTTGTAAATTATAAGGAAATCAATTGTTGTAAAACCATGGGTAGCTTTCAACATAGGGTTTAGAGGAAGTTCTTTCTTGTTGATTATCTAATTAGGCTATTACTTGATTAAACAACTCATTTTAGATAGAGAAGAAGATAGGGGTGGATTGACCAACTGTTGTTTAGTGTGAAACTTAGTTCAATGGAGGAATCTATCTTACATTCTTCCCTTATCTTAAGTACTTGACATGTCCACATGCTAAATATCTTGTGTTGGCCAGCAATGGATATTGTGTATTATTTTATTGGTATGTGCATTATTTTATTGGTAGGGTTTCGGTGTGTCTAGGGAGGCACCTGTTACTTCAAGGATTCAAAATTGCGGAGGTCTTTCATCTATATCACCATAATTATGAATCTGAAACAAAAAGAGGATAAATAAATAAAAGAAAAATTTTAAGATCTACACTATTTTTGGAGCTCCAAACTTATGGGCCTGAGACAGAAATGGATTTATCGTTTATCTTTTTATACTGTTAATTTTCAATTTTCAAAGATTCTGAAATCTACTCCATTTTTGGAGCTTCTGATTTCGAAAAGCAAGGGTGTTTTAGCCCTAAATACCTGAAAGCCAGACCGGGCGCAAGATCAGCCTACTTGCCAAATACTTTCCTTGATTTATTTAATCATTTTCAAACCATTTTGTTTGTTGAGGGGATGCCTATCCTCAACGGACGGTCTGGATTTTCTCATCACAATGGAATCTGTTGATTAGGTGTGGTAGCTGACGGGGAATCATCGCCATCACTCCTAACATCTTATGACTTTTATACTGTGTATATGACAATCTCTAGTTCGTGCTATTCATTGGGTAATGCAGAGATTGGTGTAGGTTTTTTACCTACTGCATATTCTAATGTTCAAATATATATGGGAGAGGTTTCTATACTTTTTCTACAGCAGAGAAGATCTATGCTTCTCTTACCATCCAGCCGTCCAATTTTGATCAAGAGAGGCACTCATTGTTTGATCTTAGATCCGACATCTCAAAGTATTTTATTTTTAGTTTTTTTATATACAAATTGTATGAATATGAAATTTGGTACGTGCCATCTTCTCATTGGGGCGCACCTATAAAAAATATTAAAAATAAATTTTCAATAAAATATAATTACCAAAATACCCCTTTAAACTTTCAGGGGTATTTTTATCATTTTATTTTATTGGAAATATTTTGTTGTCACTTCTATGCTTCCCCTGTAGTATAGAAGTTCTATCCTCCCCTTATCCAACCCTCCATTCTGAATGGAGGGCTAAGATTGCCCCAATCACATTGTCACGTCTCTACACTATTTTATTTTTAATTTTTTTTCTATAAACTATTTTGATACCAAATTCTGGGCGTCCAATCCTCTATTAAACTTGCACTAGCAAAAAATATAAAAATAATATTTTCAATAAACAAAATGACTAAAATACCCCTAAAAGTTTCAAGGGGTATTTTGGTCATTATATTTTATCAAATAATTATTTTTTATAGGTGTGCCCCAATGAGAAGATGGCACGTACCAAATTTTATAGTCCTCCAATTTGTATAAAAAAAAACTAAATATAAAATTCTTTGAGACGTCGGATGTAAGATCAACCGGTACGTGGCTCTCTTGATCAAAATTGGACGGTTGGATGGTAGGGGGATGAAAGAACTTCTTTGTTGTAAGGGGAAGTATATAAAATTTTCTCATATATGTATTAGTAGTTAAAAGACAATTAATGTATCTTGTGGATGATGTCACACACTATGTGGGTGACACCGCTCTCCACTATTATTAATAAATACTTTTGTTTTTGTTAAGAATTTTTACTTTACCATTGACTAACTAATACCCCGAGACAAAAAGTTCCTACACTATAGGATAATAGTATCTGAGTGTCAAAATATGTTAAAGACTTTCAAGGGTATAGACCACCTAGTGGTGTAGCCTAACAAAACCCTATATATATATATATATGAGAAATGATCATATAGGACCTTCCCACACCCATGTTTGTAGGACCCCAAAGGATCACCATTAAATTTGACACGGATCTACAAAAAAGTCAAGTCCCACACCCATGTGATAATTTTTCTAGATATCAATGCCAACTTTAATGGTGATCCTTTAGGGTTGTACACCCATGGGTGGGAGAGGGTCCTATTGAGCAATGATCAAATGCAACAGTTGTATTATAGTATAATGAAACGACACTTCTAAAAAACCATGTTTGTGGTATTTGTATGACTCCAAATTTTGCACACACACTCTCTTCATCTCAATAATCAATCAAAAAAAAAAAAAAAATCAATTTGAACCCCTATATATAGTCAAAATGAGTCTCCTCCAAAAATGAATCTAGACCATTCATTTTGTGAATTTCAAGATCTTAGTCTTTATAGACTCAAGATCTTAGTCTTTATACACTCAAAATCATTTTTTTCTTTTTTTAACAATGTTCTTCTAATGATAATAAAGCCATCCAAAAAAATTGGAAATGAAAAAATCGTTTTAAGGCCTAGATCTAAGTATTGCACAAAAATGAACTGCCTATGCTAATTGGGTTTAAAAAATACTTTGTAGGTTGTATTTTCAATTTTTTTTTTTATTGTTCATTAGAATGAAAAGAGTGTACATTTCAAATTTTGAATCAGACGAATGGCCATAAGATAGTTTTTTAAGGTCAACGCATCATATTACCATACAACAGTTGCGTGAAATCATTTCCCTATATATATAGAGGGTTTGTCTAGAGTTAACCGTCTCTCAAAATACAAAATACAAAGGTTCAAGTTAGAAGGAGTTGTGATGGTTACATTTATTAAAACAATGATTACTTTTTTATTAAAAAATCATTTAAATATGTAACTTTACCATCAAACAAGGGCAAATCTGAAATTTTCATAAAAGTACAATAGCATTTTAAAAGTTGGTGTCGTGGAACTGTATTGTAGAGTACCTTTGTCCTTTAGTTAAAATTTTAACTTTACCCCTTATGGAGATGACAAAAGTACCATTTGTTTTGTAGTAATATTTACAAAACTGCCCTACAAAAGTAACCTTTTTGAAAAAATAGACTACAAAATTAATAAATACACCCTTCACAACTTTTTCTACCTTGAACCTATGTAATTTGAAGGGTTGTGAAGTTTAGATTATCTCATATATATATATATATATATATATATATATATATATATATATATATATATATATATATATATATATATATATATATATAGGGTTTGTCTAGAGTTAACAACCCTTCAAAATACAAAGATTCAAGTTAGAAGATGTTGTGATGTGTGTATTTATCAAAACAATGATTATTTTTTTATTAAAAAATTATTTAAATGGGTAATTTTATTATTAAGCAAGAACAAATTTGAAATTTTCACAAAAATACAATGGCATTTTGGAAGTTAGTGTCCTGAAACTTTATTTGTACAATGCCCTTGTCCTTTAGTTAAATTTTCAATTTTATCTCTTATGGAGATGATAAAAGTACCCTTTGTCTTGTAGTAATACTTATAAAACTACCCCACAAAAGTAACTTTTTTTAAAAAATAGACTGCAAAATTAATAAATCCACCCTTCACAACTCTCTCTATCTTGAACCTTTATAATTTGAAGGGTTGTGAAGTTTAGATTATCCCATATATATATATATATATATATGGGAAAAGATGGGATTAGCCCACTAGCTCATATGAACATACGAGTCTAATGTTTCAGATTGAATCTGGGCCGATCTGACGATCACGAATGGCTAGTAGTGTTTTAATTTTAGTTTTTTTTCTACAAATTCAAATCACTTAAAATTTAGGCGTATGTTCATAAAAAATAGGTGAATCTTTGAAAAATATCAGAAAACTATTTTATATGAAAAAATTGACCAAAATACCCCTGAAATGTTTCAAGGGGTAGTTTGGTCATTTTGTTTATCGCATATAATTTTTTTATATTTTTATTAGGTGCGCCTTGATGAGAAGAACACACACCTAAAATTTCAAGTGATTTGGATATGTAGAAATAAAATTTAAGCACTACCAGACCATCTGTGATTATCAGATCGACCCAAATTCAATCCGGACCGTTGGGCTCATATATTCTTATGAGCTAGTGGGCTAATCCCATCTTTTTCCATGTATATATATATATATATATATATATATATATATATATATATATATATATATGAAAATGTAGAATTATATATGCGCCTCAAAAATCCATCGGATAATGTTATTTTAATGTTGAAAAATCCTCTAATTGATCATCAAGATGTATGAATATGGAAAAAAAAAAAAAAAGAGTCTCAAAAATAGGGAATCTTTGCAACACATTATCTAGACCGTTTATTTTCAAGATGTTCATATGTTTATATATGTACTTGATTTTTAATCATTTTTGGAGTTCGAAATTTTATAATTAGAACTGAAAATGGATTTTCATATAATTTAAGAATGTTTTAGACCAAAATTACATGTTATGATAAATTTTCAAGGTACGTCTTAATGGGATTGTTTAAGGTTGCAACCTTATAGAAACCACATCCATATATTTATATTTATAAATGAAATTGTATACATTTATCTTTGATACAAGCATGTCATAATTACTTAAAACCATCCGATGTAAAGTCAAATAGCTTGGGTATGTCACAAAGTTCAAAAAAATTGCTTTCAAACTTTGAGCATGATCAATAGAATAAATGCAACTACCCAATTTCACATCCAATTGTCAAGATCCGTGTTTTAAAATGCAGCCGCATCGCCGCATATGCGGCTGCATCATGCGGTATGCTGTGGGCACCGCAACTGTACAGATTGCATATGCAGTTTTGAGTTATACGGCCACATATGCGCCGCATCAGAGACGCATCTGGCCACATCGTTATCTACAAAAAAAATCGATTGTGCCCCTCGAGGAGGGGCAAAATGGTCTTTTTGACCATAAAAATTCAGGGAAAACAGTTTGGGAGGGTATTAAACCCCCTAAACGATCATTCACAGCCACTTTCGTAGTTTTTTTGGGATCAAATCAAGAAAAAAAAATTTAGGAGGATTTTTTTTTTCATTCAGATCTTGGATTTGGGGATTGTTTGATCTTGGATAATGCTTAGAACATTTTGATTGTTGATTTGGGGAAGTTTAGGTGAATTTGTGACAAGAAATCGTGGGTTTTAGATGCCGTGAAGAAATTGAGCACTAAAATTGGAGATAGTGGATACAGAATCTTCGACAGCTAATAGTTTTGGAGTTAATCGTTAAACTAAAATACCTACTATCACATATATCACCTTCATATTTTTTTCTATGCATTAACCTACTTTTTTAGTTTTTTTAGAATTTTTTTTACATTTATTGATCGCATCATCGCAATGCACCTGCATCCGGACCGCATCGAGCCTTATCGCCGCATCGGCCCCCGCCACTGCTTTTGGCCGTATCCCACATTTTAAAACATTGGTCAAGATTAATTATAACCACCTTGTACCAAAGATAAATGATCTTGTTGTGTACTTTTCTTTATATATATATATATATATATATAAACAAATATAAAAAGATAAAGTAAGCAGCCTAGCTTAGATAAGCTAAATGCGCCAATGTCCCAAATTGAATTTGGGCTGATTTGACGATCATAAATGTCCGATAGTATTTGAATTTAAAATTTTCTTTTTTACAAATACAAATCACTTGAAATTTTAGACGTGTGTTCATAAAAAATAGGACAATATTTGAAAAATATTAAAAAAATATTTTACATAAAATAAATGATCAAAATACCCTTGTAAAATTTTGGGGGTATTTGGGTCAATTATTTTTTGCATATAATTGTTTTTATATTTTTATTAGGTGCGACTTGATGAGAAGAACACATACCTAAAATTTCAAGTCATTTGAATTTGTAAAAAAAAATTAAAATTCAAACATTACTGGATACTACCGGGCATTCGTGATCATCAGATCGGCCCAGATTCAATCTAGGCTATTGGAGCATTTAGCTTATGTAAGCTAGGCTGCACACCATATCTTTTTCCTATATATATATATATATATATATATATATATATATAGAGCAATGATTTCATGCAACCGTTGTATAGTAATATGATGCAACAACTTTAAAAAATCATCTTATGGCCATTTGTTTGATCCAAATTTTAATATATACACTATTTTCATTCTAATGAAAAATAAAAAATATAAAAAAATTGAAAACATAACCTTGAAAGTTTTTTTTTAGCGCAATTAACATAGGTCGTTCATTTTGGTGATATACTTAGATCTGGGCCTTAGAAGGATTTTTTCATTTCCAATTTCTTTTGGATGGCTCTAGTATCATTAGATGACCAATGTTAAAATATAAAAAATAATAATTTTGAGTTTATAAAAGCTAAGATCTTGAAATTCACAAAATGAATGGTCTAGATTCTTTTTTGGAGGGGACTCATTTTGACCATATCTAGGATCCAAATTAAAAAATTTTTTTGTGGGAGGTTCATTATTGAGATGAAGAGAGTGTGTGTGTAAAATTTGGGGTCATACAAATACCACAAACATGGTTTTCTAGAAGTGTCATTGTATTATACTATGATACGACCGTTGCATTAGATCAGTGCTCATATATATATATATATATATATATATATATATATATATATATATATATATATATATATAGGAAAACTCTTCCAAACGTCTATATGTGAAAATGAACAGTGATTTTGCCTACCCTCATCATCGTTCAAAGTTCATCGCACGGTCACGATTGTCTGGTAGTGCTTTGTTTTTTTTTTTTTTTACAAATCAGAATGATCTGAAATTTGGAGTGCGTGTACATCTTAGTGAGGCGCACCTAATTAAAATATAAAAATAATAATTCGTAAAAATAAAATTAACTAAAATACCCTTGAAAGATTTCAGGGGTGTTTTGGTTAATTTTTTCATGTAAAATACCTATTTTTTATGAATATACACTCCAAATTTTAGATCATTCCAATTTATAAAAAAGGAAAAGAAAAATAAAAAACTACCGAACGATAGTGACCGTGCGATGAACTTTGAACGATGATGACGGTAGGCGAAATCACTATTCATTTTGGCCTATAGGCGTTTTGTAGCATCTTATATATATATATATATATATATATATCTCCTGTCAGCCCACATTGAATCTGGGCCCAATCCAATGGTCACAACCTCATTTTAGATTTTTATTTTTATTTTTTTATACAAATCTAAATAACTTGAAATTTTGAGCGTCTATTCTTAAAAAATAGTAGAATCTAATAAAAATATAAAAAAATAATTCGTATAATATAAATTGATCAAAATACCCCCGAAACATTTTGAAAATATTTTAGTCAATTTATATTTTACGAATTATTATTTTTATGTATTTATTAGGTGTTCTTTGATGATTGGAGTGTATGTCTAAATTTTCAATTGATTTGGATCTATAGAAAAAAATGTAAATTCAAATATGAAATAAGGTCGTGACCTTCAAATCGGCTCAGATTCAATCTAGGCTACATTGTAGCAGTTAGCCCATGGGGTGACAACATCCATTCCCATATATATATATATATATATATATATATATATATATAGAAAAAGCTAACAATAGCTGGCCAGCTATAATTAATAGTAATGTAGGTGGAATAAGAGCCGTCAGATCTTCATTATGCGGTTCAGAATGAATACCACTATTTTAATTTTAATTATTTTTCTATAAATCGGATCATAATGAAATTTTAGATATGTATACTAAAAAATAGGGTGCATAAATAAAAAATATTCCCAAAATATAAAATTTTCGAAGTACCCCTAAAAAATGATGGGGGCATTTTGGTCATTTTAAATAATTGAAAATATTTTTTTTATATTTTCATAAGGTGTGGAATAGTGTTAGGTATATGCACCCAAAATTTTATATTAACCTGATTTATATAAAAAAATATTAAAATTAAAATAGTGATGTGCATTCTAAACTGCTTGGTGAAGATTTGATAGCTCTTATTCCACCTATGTACTATTCATTATAGCTGGCCAATTGTTGTAAGGTTTACCCATATATATATATATATATATATATATATATATATATATATATATATATATATATATATATATATATATATATATATATATATATATATATATATATATATATGTATGGTTTCCATAAGGTTGCAACCTTAAACAATCCAACTAAGGTGCAGATAATATGTTGTAATCCAAAAATATTGCAATTTTAGGTACATCCAAACTGGCCCTAATTATTTCCGATGCTTATAGGCGAAAATGAACAGTATTTCACCACCCTCATCACCATCCAAAGTTTATCACAAGGTCACGATTGTCTGGTAATGTTCCATTTCTCATTTTTTTTCTACAAATCGAAATAATCTGAAATTTACATGAAATAAATCAACCAAAATCGACGAATCTACAAAAAATATCATAAAAATAATTTATATGAAATAAATTGACCAAAATACCTCAAAAAATTTTCAAGGATAGTTTGATCAAATTTTTAATGAATTATTATTTTTTATATTTTTATTAGGTGCGGCTCACTAAGATGTACATATGCTTCAAATTTCAGATCCTTCAGATTTGTAAAAAAATTGAAAATGAAACAATACTAGACAATCATAACTGTGCAATGAACTTTGGACGGTAATGAGGGTAGGTGAATTACTGTTCATTTTCGCCTATAAGCGTTGAGAATAATTCGAGCCATTTTGGATGTACATAAAATTGCAATATTTTTGGATTGGAATCCAAAAATCTTGTGAAATTAATTGATCCGTTTGGACAACCACCTAAAATTTCAATACTTTTATATTGAAATAAAAAATCTTACAGTTCAAGGCAAAAGTTAAGATAAAAAAAATTCAAGTCTGACTTGAATTTTTCCTGATGAGCTTTCTCTCACCCATTCATGAATATCAAAAACGCCCAAAAACCCAACCCCATCTCTCTAAATGCCAGAACTTTCTCTCTCACATCAGCGAGGCTTCATGTTGTGTTTGAGCAATCCGGTGAATCAGGTAAGTCTTTTGATTATTCTCAATCTGTCAAGTCCACCACTAAATCGTTCCTGAAAAACGAATCACTGCTTATCTCTCTAAATTCAAAAAGGTGGTCATATCCAACCATTTGGGTGCATGATTGCCATTGAAAGAATTGAGTTTCAGGGTCATAACCGACAGTGAACACGCCATTGAGATGCTTGATTTAATGCCTCAATCAGTTCCAAGCATGGACTAGATTGAAATTCTCAAGGTGGGTACTGACGTTAGAACCCTTTTTACCCCTTCGAGTGCTTTATCGCTGGCAATGGCAGCTAGGGCTCAAGAAATCACTCTTCTGGACCCTGTTTGGATTCTCTGTAAGAATTTTGGAAAACCCTTTTATGCAATTCTCCATAAGATTGATGTGGGTATTGTTATAGACTTAGAGCTTGCTCGATCAGAGAACCATGCTCTCTCTATAGCAGGGGCAGTTCAGTCTTAGAAGCTAGCAGTTAGGGCAATTTCGAGGCTCCAATCTGTTCATGGTGGTGATATTGGCTTATTGTGTGATATGGTGGTTGAGCATGTTAGAGAATTTACTAGTTATGATAGAGTCATGGTGTATAAGTTTCATGAGGATGAGCATGGTGAGGTTGTTGCAGAGATTAGGCGGTTTGATCTTGAAACCTATCTTGGCCTTCATTACCCCAGCTACTGATATACCTCAAGCCTCGAGTATGAGGAGAGAGCGTATGTTATTGTGAGAGGAGTGCAAATATGCCTCCCGCACACCCTTGTTTCAGTGCCCTGTCCCTCTGCAAAACTCAATGTTCATCCAAACAATCCAACAAACTAATTTAAAAAGATGATAATATTTATAAATAAGGTTGAAAAAAATTACAATTTTTTTCAATGTGAAGGTTTTTTTATTTGACATCCAAACTAGCCCTTATATATATATATATATATATATATATATAGGAAAACTCCTAACGCATATAGGCGAAAATGAAGGGTATCATTTGTGGTTTATAGTCTTCCAACAATAGACCCATTATTCTTCACCTTCAGTATGCGGATAATATTTTGCTCCTTGCTAAAGCAAATATGGAACAACTTGTTTACAATACAGAGCGGGATGATCTCAGGATGATGATTGACCAGATCCGAACCACGAATTGATTTTAAAATATTGATAGATAGTGGGGTCAATCAAATTATAATATGATGTCAGATCTAATTAGATATGAGCATGCTCTCAGATCAGTGACATAGCCTATATTGATTCAAAAGCATAACATATTGAACGAAAGTGAATACAATCCTAAATCTAACAAAAACAACTTAAAAATAAAAGGAAAAGAGGAAGAGAAAAATACTTGGCCGGGCTAGTAGGTCCGGCAAACTTGAAGCTTCGAGGCCTCGCCCATATCATGACCGAGGGGTAAAAAGAAAAGGGGAAAGACCTTGACATCTACCCCCCGTGGCCTTAAAATACCCACATGCGTTATCATTTATGATCACCGAAACATGTACCAAAGACACAACCTCTAATCTATCGCCTCCATCTATAGTCGAAGCCCGTGAGCCTCATAATTTGTCAAAGGTAATCCCTTTCAACTCTATCATATGCCTTCTCGAAATCAATTTTGAGGAGGACACCTTTCTTGCCTATACTTCTTGTGGTATGTATAATCTCTTGTGCCAATAACACCCCATCCATAATCTGTATGTCCTTGATAAAGCTTGATTGAGGGCCCTCTACCACCTCATTTAGTATCCCCCTGAGTTTGTCAGCCAGGACCTTTGCAAGGATCTTGAAAGTCGCTGAAAGCAAGCTCGTAGGTATCATATCCTACAATGATTCCATATTATGCTTTTAGTAACTAGTGAGATGGAAGTAGAATTTAAGGATTTGTTGACCACCCCATCCTCAAATAATTGCTGAAGCCACTGCAGAACTTTCAAAATATCCCAGAAGTCTTGGAAGAATGCCACTGAAAACCAGCTAGTCCAGGTGTTTTGTCTCGAGGCAAACCAAATACAACTTCTTTAATCTCCTCTATACTGAATTCTACCTCCAGAGCCAAAGCTTTTTCTTTCGGAAGCTTTATGAAAGGAACCTTATCCGCATCGAATGGCAACCTGGACTTGAGGTGAACGCATGATGAAAGTAACGAACAATGAAATCTTACATCCCTAATATGTTATCATGATCCACGGTAGGAATCACTAATCCACTAATACTAATGGTTCTTCTTCTTGAATTGGCTATTGCATAGAAATACTCCGTATTATTATCCCCCTTCTTTTTTAGAAAGCTCTCCTTCATCTTGAGAAGGTTTTTCAATTTCGTCTTTAGCTATTCTCTACCTTGCTCATGGTCTTCATTTAGGCCCCCTCTTAGTTGTTATGTGGTTTAAACTCTTAATGGTACTCGAAACGTTTGTAACTTTTGCAACAATGTCTCCAAATTTAACATTTCCCCACTGTTTTATTCTTTGTTTCTATACTTTCAACTTTTCATTGATTTTATACCCAGCCCAGACCTCAATATGAGAATTATTCCAAACATCTATCTGTTCCTCTCTTAAACTCCATTCCCCCAGCAATATAAGTTCAAAGCGAAATGGGGAAGGGCTAAACACAAGGTATTCCTCACTTTCATTGTTTTTTTCCTGTGATCCTTAGTCGCAATATTGATCAAAGGGAAAAAAAGAGGCTTCTTGCTCAAAAAAAACGAGAGGCTTGCTCTTAAGAGAGAGAGAGACACGGTCCTTCGCTCAGTTGGAGGGTCATATAGAACGAGTGTCTCCGAGCTTTTTCATGGGTTCGAAAGGAAAAAGAGGTCTTGAGTATATACGAGAGAGATGTACTTTGAATAATTTAAATAAATTTTATTCTAAAAATCCCTAAATAAAATTGGAAAAGGCGTAAGGGTGGCAATGGACTCGACTAGACCCGGGACCCGACAGGTAGACCCAACCTTGGGTCTAGATATGAGTCCAAAGTTTGGACATAAAAGGTCGGGTCCAGGTGGCTGGACCCTGACCCAGACCTGAACCACCCAAATAATATGTGGGCATTCATAAATGTTGCCAATGCCTTTGTTTCTTAGGAATTTTTAGTTATTATGTAATGGGAAAAGTTTATATAGAGCCGAGGCTCTAAACAATCAAATTTGAGCCTACCTCAAAACTTTTACTAGAAGATGTTGTTTTGATGCTCAAATATCCTCAAATTCATCATCTACATCAAGATGCATGGGCATCAGAAAAAAATGGATTTCAAGTTTGGGAACTATTGTATTTGCAACGCATGTTTGGACCGTCAATTTTCAAGACTTTCAAGTTTTCATAGATATGTCGATCTACACTATTTTGAAGCTTTAAACCTTATAAATAAAGATGAAAATATATTTTAAGGCTATCACAAAGATTTCCAATATTGAAACTGCATTTTTCGACACTATTTGAAGGTAGGCTCTAATTTGATTGTTTAGAGCCTAGGCTCTATATAAACTGCACCCTTGTGTAAAATAGTAAGAAATGTAGGTATATGTGGGTATTTATAAATGTTGTAGTGATCGTTTGGATCCTAGGGTAAACAAAACCATATTTTGGTTCATAACATGGTTATGCAAACCCTGCCAAAACTTGGTTATTGAGAAATGGTTGTTTGGATAGCATGTAGATAATACCCCAGTTATGCAAAATCCCTCGTTTGGGTCATCTATTTGCGTAACTTTGGTTTACACTATTTAGGATACATTTGATAGGAATGAAACATTTTCATGCAAAATATTTTCATGTGAAAATTGCATTACACATATTTGGTATGTAACAATACATATAAAAAAATTTCCCATTATAAAAATTTTTACTAAAATTTTGGAGAGAGCAACTACCTATAACTTTTTAGAGATTGAAACTCTCCCATCATTTTTAGAGAGAAAATTGTCTCAAACTTTAAATTTTATATAGTTTCTCTCCAAATATTTTGAGATAGTTTCTCTCTCTAAAAATTTGAAATTTAAGATTGTTGAGATTTTTTCTCTTTCTAAAATTTGATATAGTTTCTCTCATTAAACTTTAAAATACTTTCCCTCTCTAAAACTTAAAATTTGAGAAAATTTCTTAAAAAGTTTTGATATAGTTTCTCTCTCAATTTTTTTTATATAATTTCTATCTCTAAAACTAGATATAGTTTCACTCTCTAAAGATTTAAGATACTTCCTCTCTAAAACTTGAATTTTGATATAATTTATCTATTTAAAATTTGAGATAAAATTCCCTTTAATTTTCTTGTGATAGTTTCTGTCTCTAAAAATTTAGGTCTTATTCTCTCTCTAAAATTTTAAGATACTTTCTCTCCCTAGAACTTGAAATTTAATATAGCTTCTCTCTTTAAAAATTTTGATATAGTTTTTTTTCCTAAAATTTTTTAGATAGTATCTCTCTCTAAAATTTGATATAGTTTATATCTCTAAAATTTTAAAATACTTTCTCTTTTTAAAACTTGAAATTTTGAGATAGTTTCTCTCACTAAAATTTTTCAGATATTTCTCTCTAAAAAAATTTAGGTAGTATCTCTCTCTAAAATTTTAACATTTGCTTTATCTCTAAAACTTGAAATTTAAGATAGTTTTCTCTCTCTAAAATTTTGGACAATTTCTCTCTCTAAATTTTGATATAGATTTTCTCTCTTAAATTTTGAGATATTTTCTCTATCTAAAACTTAAAAATTGAGATACTTTCTCTCTCTAAAATGTTTCAAGTAAATTATCTCTAAAATCTGATTTGTTGCTCTCTAAAGTTTGATTTGTTGCTCTCTAAAGTTTTAAGATACTTTCTCTTTCTATAAATTCAAATTTGATATGGGTATGCTTTCTAAAATTCTTAAAATAGTTGCTCTCTAAAAATTCAGGTAGTTTCTCTATCTAGAATTTGATATATTTTATCTCTCTAAAATTTTAATATACTTTATTCATCCAAATTTTATAATTAGATATAATTTTTCTCTCTAAAATTTTTGAGAAGGGTTCTCTCTCTAAATTTTTTATATAATTTCTCTCTAAAATGTGACATGGTTTCTCTCTCTAAAATTTGAGATATAGTTTATCTTTAAAAAATTTGAGATAGTTTCTCTCTCTAAACTTTTTTAGTAGTTTCTCTCTCTAAAATTTGATATAGTTTCTCTTTTTAAAATTATGAGATACTTTCTCTCTCTAAAACTTAAAATTTGAGGTGGTTACTCTCTCTAATTGTGTAGATGCTTTGGCATAATTAATGGTTTTGTATACCCATGTTTTAGCCACCTTTTTTAGTTTCATAAAATATCCAAAAAGTTGCCAAACATGGTTTTTTGTTGGATAACACGGTTATACAAAACCACGTTTTGTTTACCCTAGGATCCAAACGATCATGTTGTCAATAATATGAATATATGATGGTAAAAAAAAGGGCAAAAAAGAAAAAACAAGCTCATAGTCATAGCCCGCGTGTCTAGACCCGGGACCAGATGGGTAGACCCAATCTCGAACCTGGTCCATTCGGGTCCCGGACCAGCCCGTTGCCACCCCTAAAAAGGGGTACTACATATCAGTGTTCCCAAAATCGGCTGATTAGATCGCTACCGCTGGGGTGGCGAGTCCGATTAGGTCCAGTTTTGCGGTACACGTCATTAGACAGCCCTCTCCAAAAAAAATTGGATCCAAAACCAGCCGGTTCAATTCGAACCGGTAGTTTTTTCTCAAAACCAACAAGTTTTCCTAACTGGTCCGATTTACAGTTTTTATCGCCTGATATAACGATATAACGGTAACACCAATATAACGGCCGGTATTTATCATAAGACCTGTTATATGTAGCAGAAAAAGTATGAATCCAAAATTTCACCTTTTTTTATTCGATTTGCGGCCATATTTTGTTTTTTTATTGATTTTCAGCCATTTTTTGGCTTTTTTTGTGTTTTAATGGTTTAAATCACTATATAATGAACATAAAACAAGTAATTTAGATCTAAACATTGAAAAAAAAAATTTCTTGGATTGAAATGGCGGATTTTTTAGGTTTTTGAAAATTTCCACCATTCTTCCAATAATCTCCTCAATACCTAATGGTTCTTGAAGAAATTTGAGGATTTTGATTGCTATTTGAAGTATTTACTAGATTCAAGTTTTAATTTGTTCAGAAAACAAAAAATCAAGGGTTTCTTTTTGCCCGAAATGCTGCTGCTCAGAGAATCTGTGTTTATCCAAAACGCAGATTTTTATCCATTTATTGGTTGTTTTTTATCAAATTGAGTTGTGGATTTCGATCGTTGATGCTTCATATCTCAAATAAAATTGGTATGTTTTTTTATATGTTTTTTTTATGATTGATTAAATTGTTTTATATAAATTTTTTCGTTGCACCATATCATGAAATTTTCATAGATCTGAAATTTCTGCATTTTTTCAATTAAATTAAAAATATTGAATATTTTTTTATGATATTTGATGCGTTTGAAAGATGATCGAAGCCTTTACAATGCATGGATGTTTATTTGTTTGATTATCCAAACATTGAAGGTCGTTTCTTGCTCGAAATGTTGCTTCATTTTTTGGGTTTTCGAAAATTCGATTTTTCTAAAAAAAAATATTGTGTAATAAAATTATGTTTTTTGATGAATATGGGAAGGGTTTTGCTATTTTGCTTAAATAATTATGATTTTTTAATAATTTTTTTTTTATGAGAAGTGTTTTTCTATTTTGCTTAATAAAATTATTTTTAGTAGAATTATAAATTTTTAATAAAATTACGTTTTTTTAATAAAATTATGTTTTTTAATAAAATTATGTTTCTTTAATTAAATTACAGTTTTCTATTTTGCTTAATAAATTTATTCATTTTGATAAAATTAATTTATTTTTATGAATTTGATTATTCTTTTTGATAAGAGCATGATAATGTCGCTCGATTTTTTTGAATTATGTTTTTTTAAGTGCATGATATAGTTATATTTGTAATGATGGAAATGGAATATTTTGTTTTTTTTCAAGTGCATGTAAAAATTTTGGTTGCCTTATGTTTAATGAAACACTACACCATCGTTTTGTATGTGCTTGGTTCTTCTCTTTCTCAAAATTTTTTTTTTCCCATTTTCTATCAAGGTTTTTGGAATGTTATGGAAAGAGCCTTTAAAAGATCAGTCGATTTTTAAAAAATCGACTGACTAACTCAGGATCGGTCACTGGATGATCTCGATCTGGCCCGATTCGAGAGAGAGAGAGAGAGAGAGAGAGAGAGAGAGAGAGAGAGAGAGAGAGAGAGAGAGAGAGATTACAACGGTGATCTTAATTTTAAATCATCCATCACATTTTGAGAAATTGATTTTTCTAAAAAAAAATTCATTTTGCTTAGTAAAATTATGGTTTTTTATCAATATGGGAAGTTTTTTTTTTATATTGCTTAATAAAATTATCTTTCGAATAAAATTATGTTTTTTGATAAATATGGGAACTGCTTTTCTATTTTGCTTAACAAAAATATTGTTTTGATAAAATCATGGTTTTTTATGATGAATATGGGAAGTGGTTTTCCATTTTTCTTAGTAAATTATTTTTTGATAAAATTATGGTTTTTTAATAAAATTATGTTTTATGATAAGTATGGGAAATGTTTTTCTATTTTGCTTAATAAAATTATTTTTTGATCAAATTCTTTGTTCTACTATTCTTATTTTTTGATAAAATCAATGCACAACACACTGATATGGATATGGTAGATACATATAAGACCCTTAGACCATATCAATTGCAGTGTATTGATTTTTTATTTTGTTGTATATCATGAGATGTACTTTTGTGAAGTATGCCTTAATTAACTTCATCAAAAAAGTATTGTATGAATTATGCTTTATCTAACCATATGGAAAAGGTCCTTTCCATTTCTTGTTTAAATTAGGTTGTATTTTTATTTGATTTAATAGCATTAAGCTACTTTTGTCATTTGCAAAACAGTGCATAAACTTTCATTCATAATGTGAGCAATTTTTGTACAAAAAAAAATAGAAAGTTTTCAATGTAAGATTTGGGATGAATATGTTAATTCTTGGAAGAATATGTTACATGAAAAAAACATCTTCAAAAAATACCCTAAGATATTTTCATGTTCAGGACCATAGTATTCAAATATTAATTTATAAAAAGTTGTTTCAATTTTTTTTTGTAAGATAAATATATTTTATAAGATATTATATATTTAATATAAGTATTTCTATTTATTTTTATTTTTTTGAAAGTTTTAGATTTATTTTTTTTAAAAAAATCTACTTGATAGGTTAGTCGGGTTAACCACTCTGATTAGTCCGGTTCTGATTTAAACCATTCCCCAGCCCATGTCTGGTTAAGCGTTCTTCTTTTTCACGCTTGCTAACAGTACTTTACCACGCTTTCTAAATTTTAAGCGCGCAACAATCTCTCTCGAGAGGGACATTACCGTCATTACGTTTACTAACTATTGGTAATTTGCGAGGCCCTTTGAGCTCTCCTCTGTGTCTACACCTCTCACTCGGGCTCTCTACACTTGTTCGCGCGTGCAAACCCGCAAAACCCTCTATAACTAGTGCGCGCACCAATTTCATTATTTCAATCTCTTTCTCTCTCTCTCTATATCGCGAATGGACTGGTTTCTCTCACTACTACTCCGAATCACTATCATCCCCTATAATTCAGGGGTTTTCTGCAAATTCTAAGGTATTCATTCCATCCTTTCTCATATTTCCACCATTTCTTCTCCCTGCAAACCTTCATTGATGAAATTCAATATGCATTTCTCAGGTCTTTCAGCTTATCCACTGTAAGTGTTGCTTCAATTTGCAATTCCTTACTCTTAAAAGCTCTTTTAATCCGTATATCCATTTGTCGGAAAAAACCTAAGTTGAAAGCTAGTTTTGTGCATTTAATTGCATGTGTGGACTTGATTGCATAAATACTATTTTTTGCTTCCTTCAGTTAAATTCCTTTGCATATAAATTGTTGGCCTTTTGGAGAAATTGCTTAGATCATCATAATGGAGTTTTCCTTGAGTTTTGTGGCTTTATCCCAGAGTATTTTGGGTTATAATACAATTTTTATGGTATAATCCTTTTGGTTCTCTCATGAGGTGGCTAGAGTGAGAAAACTGTTTTGGTACTTCAAAGAGTTGAAGTTATTCAAGGATAATCTTAAGGTTTCGCGCAATGAGAATTTGGTGTAGATCTTGGTTATTTGGTTGAGAATGTGAAATAAAAGTATATATTGTATATCTGGTTAATATAGAAGGTGTATATTGTAATCAATAACTATGGGAAGGCTAGGATATTGTGTCTTGTATTTTATGGTAAGTCTGGGTATAGTTTAGGCATCTATGATTTAGTTTCTATTAGTGTCATCTGTAATTTGTCTATAAAATACAAGTCTGTATATTCATATCAATTAATGGACACTGAGTCTCTTTAGAGAAACGTGAGACTCTTCTGGTGTCTTTGTTTTGCTTCTGAGGTAGTATTGATGGCATAGTTACACCTGTGATGTCTTGTTGAGGTGGTAGATATTTAGAGCTGAACATTTTGTGCGGCTTCTGAGACCAAGCTAAGGTTTAACTCCATTGCTTGGTTTGTTCAATTCATTCATCCTTGTCCATTATTCAAGCTCAATTTTTTTTAATATCTTCTTAGCTAGAAGTACATATAAGTTATGAACTAGGGAGAGGAATATAAACAGGTTCATCCTTAGCAGTATTGCTCGCAACATGCTTATTTGATGTCTTCAACATATCGTTGGTCTCTTATCTTTCCCCTCCTTGTAGACAGCCCTTCAATGTTGTTCCCTGGCTAATATTGTGTTTATGGCATTCATTAGACAATATATGGAATTCCACAAGAATTTCGTTCAGTTATATTTTTTTTTTAATCATATTGGTAACTATGATTTGTATATATTCTGTAATGAGATTCTCAATGTGAAAAAGCTTTTGGATAGTTAATTTCATAATCTTTTATATTTTTTTAAAGGAAATTAAAGGAAGCATATGCCTTGCTTTTGCCTAGTACTTGCAGCCTTAGAGTTGCATCAGTTCTCGCAACCTATTATTGTTGCCTTAGTTTACTTAATTATGATTGTTTTCCTTAGATATGTAATAATTTACTAGCCTATGGCAACTTTTGATGTCCATGCAGGTTTCTTTCCCAAAATTACGTTAGAGCTTATGTGCTTGTTGATCGTGGATGATCAAAGATGAGGGAAATAGTGACTATCCAAGTTGGTGGGATTTCAAACTATATTGGCTCTCACTTCTGGAATTTTCAAGTAAGAAATTCTTATTTTGTTGCATCTCAAAGTGTTATCTTATTCTTACATGTCTGAAGTCTTCATCCTGATTAGATTGTCTTCAATTCGAGGCATATCTTTTGTACAATGTGAAAAACGGTTCAAATATCTTCTTCGTCATGAATGTCCTCTCTTGTTTTTGCTTTTCGATCATCTCGTTATTCCGTGTTGTGGCACAAGTGGAACCGTTCAAGTTACTATTTAAAGGTGTTTTGTGATGTTATGTAACATGGACATGTTTGTCAATGGCTTTTTGCTCATGTCGACACAAGGACATGACACCTGTGCATGACACTTTAGAAACCTAAACACTTTTCTTAGTCTTTCTTGAGAATCTCGCTATAAAAGTACTTAATGTCGCCTAAAATCCCACTTCACCTTCTTTAAACGGTATATGCACGTGTCCTGTTTGAAAGGCCACTTTTGATAATGGGGTCTCGGGCACTCATTTCTATGTTAGATGCTGAAATGTGTATCCATGTCTATGTAGCATAATTGTTAACTAGGATGTTGGAACATGATTGATGGTAAGTGATAACTTAGACTTTGGGCGGTACCAAAATATGCTCCTCAGCCTTATGTTGAAGTATAATGTTTGAAGAACGTACTTTCACACACACACACACCATACATGTCTTTTGTGAGTGTGAAGCTAACCAGATAAGGCCAGGCTATGGGTTATGTTCTTTCAAGGCCTTAAAAGTCTGATATTTTCATGGCTCTGACTTTAGTGAGAGTAAAAGAGTGACATAACTCTAGGATCCTGGCGTACTACGACCAAGAGTCATGAAACCTTGAGAGAGTCATGAGAGGGCTTTATCTCGAGCGAAAGGCACCGAGAGATTTAAGGGTTTCCCGTAGTCAACGGTTATTGTTATTATGCCTCATGACTGTGTGATGGGCCAGGGCATTGTGTTTTATGTGTCTTCTGATATGAGCTCGATGTTTAAGTGTGTTTTAGCCTTTTATGAGAAGGTTAAGGTTAAGGTTTAGTGAGGCCATTAGCCTAAATCCCTGACAAACAATAGAACCTTCTCATAGCATGTGCATAAACAATCTCAAATTGGAAGCCACTCTTCTAATTGATCCATTGTGAAGAGATATGCACATGTGCCAAGAGAGGAACCCTTGCACCTCGTGTGAGTTCATATCCTTGGTGTGCACCTGTAATCTGTTGGCTATGTGGCCTGTCAAGGCCTTAAAGCCGAGAGTCTTACGCTCAGTGGGAGTTAGAAAGAGACTGAATTTGGGTGTTTGGCGCACTGGGGCCCAAATTCGTATACCCCAAGTATTTTAAGCATTGAGAGTATATGTTTTGAGAGTGTGAACTCTAGGGGAGGTGTGAGGGTTACCTTTCAGTCAGGACTATATTGATTAGAATGCCTCATGGTTAATGTGATAAGCCAGGGTCTGGAGAATCCAATCGAGAATAATAGAACCCGAGTATTTAAAAGAGTATTCGCCCTGTATGGAATGGTCGACTCATGGGACATGAGCCCGTATCCTGACACGAGAACGTTCCATGTGTGCACCCATAGTCGTATGGGGAAGCCACTCTTTTATAGTATTATCGGACTTAGAAGAGCTAGTGCACATGTGCTTTGAGAAGACCCCTGTATTTGAGTAAGAACATGTCCCACAGGGGTGCATTGGTAATCCATTGAACCCCACGGTGACGGGAAGCTCTTGCTCAGCGACCTTGATGTGACCAATTCTGTGTCCTTGCCATAGACCATAGACAGTGGAGCATAGGTCCATTGGGTCGGCTTGAGACACCGGTGGAACGTCATTAGGGTTAGCCCAATGGAAGACTCCGACTAGTGTTATAAGTCTAGAGATCTCATTTACCTTTGGCCCAAGTTAATCTAAAATTGATGAGAAATGATTTTATATTGATGAGAAATTATGTAATAATGTTGAGAAATCATTTAGAGAATTTTTGGGATTTTTGGAGAATTTTTCAGATTTTTTAAACAATAAAAAAATGTGATTTTCAAATTTGTTTGACATAAATGCCAAACAAGGACATCCTATGGGGATGCCACATAGATCCCAAGTGGCCATAGGAATGCCACGTGGCATCCTCACCTCCCCACTCGTGGATGACATCATGTTGATGTCATATCCATGTGGGGACCTATTTGTCATTAGTTCTTTTGTTGGTATTATGTTATAACATGTTATCTTGTTATTCAAAGTGTTATATATTGTTATGACTTTAGTTTGATTTAAGTCACATATTTTGTTTTGCTCATGTATGCCATTTTTGGCTTGTGTGAAGTCATGGGATTTTGAGAATTAATTTGATTCATATTATTATCCACATTTGATTTTGTAGCGTGTGGGTATATCTTATGTGGCAACACCTTATGGGCTTGACCCATGTGAAGCTTTAGTGTTGTTAAAATCCTATTGGTGGTGTCATAAGATATTTTATTGACGTGTGGATGTCCCATATTACCATTATGTCTATGTCCTTGTTTTTTATTGACTCTCACAAATTATTCAAAAACTATAGGCATAAGTGTAAACATGAATTTGGACTTAATGGAAAATAAAATATGGAGCTAAGGCGTCAAGATAAAATGACTATAAACTTAGGTTTTAAGGAGTGAAGGGTGTCAAAAGCTCATCCATTGATCTTGGTGATAAAATATGGATGAGCGACTTGGATAAAAGCCTCTCATGTGCCATTGATCTAAGACATCAAGTATCATGATCAAATCCATCTTTATGATCTAAGTATAAATGTAACTTATGGGATCACTTATAACCCTAACTTGAGTATTAGAGAGAGGGAGCCCTCTTGACAAAAATGTGGCCACCCATGAGACTATCTTTTTCCTTGAGCTTTCATTTGAAACCCTTCTATGGAGTAGTCCTTCATTTATGTGATCAAGCTCATACTATTGCTTCATTAAGGTATTGATTTTTCTTCTTATATTTTTAATTCCTACGTCATTTCCATTATCAAAGCTTGCTGTAATTCTTAATTTACAGTAGCTTTTTTCATTTTTGGTCATGAAAACTTGATATTTGAAGACTCCCCAAGCAATAGTGTAGTCCATACACAGTATGTGTAGACTAGCTTTCTTACTCCATGATCTTTAGTAGTTTCAACTTGATTTTCTTGATCTTATTTTTCTGGAATTTTTACTGAGAATATACAATTGATGAGAGGTTTATTTCATCATATTTGAGCATAAAAGATAGTCCGTTGAGTTCTTTTTTGAATGTTGAAAAGTTCGTGTGGTCCCTTATAGACCACACGGTGTAGTTTCACTATAACTTCCTTATTTTGTGTAGTATCTCTCTCAAACTTTGAAGGGCTATTTTGATACATGTCTCTCTCATGATTTGATCCTCATTAAGTGAAATAAAAGTGATAATTTGTTTCCCATTGGATTGATCGCTTTGAGTTATTATTATCACTCGTGCTTTAGACAATGAGACAAAATTAAGTCTTCAACAGGCCCTTTTGTGGCCTGGGCACAAGGGGTTCGAACCCTGGTTCTCCCATGTATGTTTGCATGTTAATTTGATGTATTTACAATTATTAAATGAATTTATGATTGGTTAAATTAGTATGTTGTGTGAATATTGAGATTGTTCTTTAATCTTGCTATATGAGGTTTAATGCTATGCATTATTGTTTATGCGAATTGAAATCTTATTGGATTATTATGATCAAGTGTATGATGTATATGAGACATTGTGATATATGATGAGGATAAAGAATGAAGATGGAATTATCATATAATTTTGATATAATGAGGAATTGCGAGTGCAAGTCATGCAAAATATTGTGGATATGTACATTGTGAATATTGTATTTTTAATTGTATATTTGAGTAAGGGATTTGTAAGGGACCTATTAGGGTTGAGTTTTATTATTCAAATGTGTATAAACCCTGTTTGTAGGCTGAAATATATGTATTATGGTTTTGTATTGAGATATTCATGCATTTAAATCTTTGAGTTTTTGTACAAAAGAAAAGTTTTAAAAAATTGCATTTCTAGCCCATTGGTCTTATACCACTAACATAATCCACTAAAAACTTAGGGATTTTGAGTTACTCATTGGTTTGACTTTAACAAACTATATCATGAGCCCTTGATTAGTACTGAGATTCATGAGTTTGTTGGATCATACTGACAAGGTGACTCTGGATTCTGAGTCTAGCTGAGTGGAGTACGCTGATACCTAATTCAACTCCATAGGATTCTAATTTCTCTTGAAAATACTTTTAAATGCTGCAAAAAAAGTGAGATTTTTTGATATTTTTCTGAGCAAGAAATAGCGTTTTACTGATTGTTTTGAACAAATGACATATGAGGACAGACCATGGGGAGCTGCATGTGACAGCCAAATAGGTGTCCATGTGGGCTATGGGTCCTCCATGTCAGTGCCACGTGGAGATGACGTCGGGGTGATATCAAAGCCCCATGGGACCCCCTTGTCACTTTGTGGTTTGTTATTCAAAGGGTGATTTTAACTGTGGTAATTTTTGTGAATTTTGGGAAATTGAATTTTTTGGCATGTTTTATATGTGAAGTTTGAGTTTTTTTGCACGTGTGAACCCTTTTAAAAATGACAGGTTTGATATTTCATAGAGACAATTGTAATTTTCACTTAACTCACACATGTGGCACCATATGATTGGATACACATTCTTTTCTAAAATGGAAGGAAACTTTTAAATTTGAATTTTGTTGGAAAATATGCCTAATTACGCTAAGGAATGCTCCTAACTTTGATTTTTAACTTGATTAAGTGAAGAGAGCGTGGGAATTTTTATAAAAAGAAAATTTGGAGTGAATTATAGAATAAATGGAATATAATGGCGTTTTAATTACATCCACTCATCAAGATGGCATGATGGTGGATGGAAGGTTAGGATCAAGCCTCTCTTTGTGTTATAGATTATTGATATGAATGACCACGATTCTCCTATCTGGAAGCATCTCTACACTAGAGCCTATAAATACCCCATCTTCCTCTCATTTGAAATACACAACTCTCATTCCCTCTCTCTCTCTAGAGTGGTACGCCCCACTTTCTCACACTCTAGAGTGGCACCCCCTAGTCCTTGTTCCTCTTCCTTTTCTCTCATCATGTGAGTTAGACTCGAGTTTTGTGAGATGAAGTAAACCTAGAGAGAGAGTAGAATTGAGCTCCATTGAAGCTTGATTTAAGCTCCATAAGCTAGAGGATAATCAAGTAACCATAAGGCTTTCAAATTGAGGAAGATGTTCAATGTCTCCATTGTTTTTGAAGCAATTCATTGCTGTAAAATCTCATTTACAACAAGGTATTTCCATCTCATAGATCTACATTTCATGAGTTCTTGATCTTAAATTGATTCACGATGTTAAGGGAGTTATCTATGATCGATCGAACTAGTTTCCAAGAGTTTTTTCTATGAATTTTATAAGACTTAATTGACTGAAATTCTCTTGATTTTGGGATCAAGATCAGTCAGTTAAATCACATAATTGATTGGAGCAACTAGGAGAATTTTCAAGCGGAAACTGTCTGATTTTCTTCATGGCGTGCCTACTCATTTTGAGCTTGATCTTGTGATCTAAACCTATACATCTCCCATGTTTTTTCCCCTAGAGTTTGATCCCATATCTTGAAAGCCCTTTCATCCATAGAAATGTAGATCAATAGATGCTTGGCTTCCCATTACTTTGATAGAGTGGATTTGGGCATTGTTACGAGATTTACCATCACATTTCACACTATGGTATATAGCGATCTTAGCCGTGAACCGGGCAACAAGAGCTCTCAAAGACTTCTCATGATTATGTTATTTTGGTTACTTGAGCGTTCATGTGATTGTAATGAAGAGATCATGATTTGATGAGTCTTATGTTGAAAATTGATGTATAATTTGCCATGTAAATTTGCGTAGATGTTGAATTTTCAAGAGCACTAGTTAAGTGTTGTACACTTGATCTTCTTTATTAGTTTTGTTTTGGTTTTTTACCAGGGACCCAAAGTGAGTTGTATCCTCAATGTAATGAGTGTATAGAAGGGCTTTGATGATTGTAATTACTTTTATGTAACTGTAATTGAGGTATAAATTGCCATGTGTGTTGTAATTTGCAAGGAAATTGAGTTGTATTGTCAAGTTTGTCTCAAAAGTTTGATGTCTTGTACCTGAGATTTGGTTTCCACAGTGGTTTGAAAAACAGATCGTTGCCCCGGATTGGGCACCCCAAAAACCCATCCGGATCAGTGAATCGGCGTTTTGGATCGGGAATCGATCGAATCGGTTGGATTGGCCTTTAAAAAAATTCAAAAAAATTATTAAAAATCATTATAAATGCTTTTTTTAGGAATCCAATAAGAAATGAGGGTACTACATTAATAATTTTTATTTTTTTGCATCAATATGCAAATATTGAGATGTTCTTTCCCTGTATGAAGATTCTCATCAAACATTTATTAAAACCTAACTAAATACAATATTATACATTGAAATTAGAATTATTGGTTTGTATTTTATTATTTTATCATTATTTTACTTTACAAATAAGAATAAATTTGAAATTTGTCTTATAATGTCATCTAATTTAAAAATCTAATTTACAACTATAACAAAAAATAATACATTGCATAATGTATAATGTAAATAATTTAATAAATAGAATATAAGATTTGGTTATCATGGTAATTAGCATAATTATTAATTACAATATTATAATAAACGTGATTCAAAAAACTAGGGTATGACCCTCTCAAATAAATAAATCTAATGTATAATAATTAGTGTTGATAGAAATATAGAATTTAGTAACATAAATTTGCAATCATATTTTAATAAAATTAGGAAAATAAATAAAGAATTGCAATGTGGGATAATTGATAAAGCAACTTGAAATAAATTCTTAAGTCGTATGAGCTAGTGTTATTTTTCTTTCTTAAAATATCCGATAAACTAGTATTTTTATTAATGTTCAATAAACCAGAATTAGTAGTAATTTTTTTGCTTTTTTTAATATCCTATGAGCTAGTACTAATTTTTTTAATCCCAATTAGCTAATAGCCTAATAATATTAGTTTTTTTTTTTTTTTTGGGATAAGTAAATTTAAATTTTTTTGGTAAAGGATAAAGGTGGTGGGCCATATCAACTAATTATTATTTTTAATAATTTTCCTCATTTTTTATCTCTTAAAAGTTTTTTAAAAACTCACTATAAATATCTAAAAATAGTATTCTTTTAGTTTTTAAAAGAAATTAAGAGTAATGCATTATGTAATATCATTATTTTGTAAAATTGGTGCATATTGAGATGTTGTTTTCCTGTCTGGATGTCTGTATAATTATTAATTGTAATATAGTATTATAATATTATATCAAAACAATTTAAAAATATTAGAAAACACTTCCATATTATAAGATTACAAAAATTAATTTCCTGCATAAATTAGTATCACATCAAAGTATCAAACATTTATTAATTCGTTCTACTCATCCAAAATTATTAAACCTAACTAACTATAATAATATACATTGAAATTGAAGTTGTTGGTTTATAACTTTATATTTTATAATTATTTTACTATACAAAAAAAAATATAAAATGTCTTATAATAACATCTAATTTAAAAAATCTTATTTACAATTATAAGAAAAAAATAATATATTATAAAATTTATAATATAAATAAATTAATAAATAAAATACAATATTTGGTTATTAATAAATTAAAAAAATTCATATTTGCAGTGTGGGATAATTGATAAAGCAACTTGAAATAAATTCTAAAGTGGTATGAGTTAGTGTTATTTTCTCTCTTAAAATATCCTCTAAACTAATATTTTTTTTTTAATATTCAATAAACTAGTATTTGTATTATTATTATTATTTTTAATATCCTATGAGCTAGTACTAATTTTTTAATCTCAATTAACTAATTAATTAATTATTAATCATAAAATGAGATAATCCCATTAGATAATAACCAAATAAAGTTTTTATGTTTTTTTGGAGTAAGTAAATTTAAATTTTTTTGACGAAAGATAGGGGTGGTGGGCACCCAATTATTATTTTTAATAATTATTTTCCTTTTTTTATCGTATAATTTAAGTGCCACCATCGGGCGTACACCATCGGGCGTACACCATCGGGCTTACAAGTCATCTCACTACAAGTTGTTGCATTCTAAAGTTTATTAGGGAATTGTTCCACATCGAAGGGATGTGGGAAGAACCAGTCCTATAAAACAATCAAACCAACCCAACCCTTTGGGTATGCTGTTTTAGGTCCACGTGTAAGTGGGCTTTTTGCACGCTGACATAAGCAGTTGAGGTGTCAGTTGAGGCTTTAAATTCAGGCAGTCCATGACATCACTTAGACATAAGCAGATGAGGTGTCAGTTGGGCGATCCATGACATCACTTATACATAAGCAGTTGAGGAGGCTTTAAATTCAGGCGATCCATGACATCACTTAGTGACTCATGACATCATCGGGGCGATTCTACGTGGAGAATCGTCCGAATCCCGTTTTTCTACATGATCCAAGATGGGCTGGGCAACACCCGATCCGGATCGCCCGATTCTGGATCGGGTTGCCGAGTTTTAAAACACTGGGTTTCCATACACTACAAAGGCAACCTAGCTTTGATACAAACTTGAAACACAGCTGTTAAACCAAAAGAAAAAATGCTGTGGGATCATGCTTACAACATACATGGACCAGTTACCCCTGTTATTTTTCTCAATGGATCTCATTGTCCCCAGTCATGAGGTACCCTTGTTGGTGTTTACATCATTAGGTCCTCTTTCTATTCCATGGGCGACTTGATTATGACGATATTGATTGTTGATGCATTGCTCATCTTGAAGTCAAATCATATTTTTTGCATCAAGATCAGATTGGACATAAGGGGATATCACATGCATAGCAATGCAATACTTTTTTATTTTTTAATGTTTTCTATTCTGTCTGGTAAGAAGAAGGATTTCATTAAAGAGGAAAGAAAATCGTAGCAAAATAAAATGGATGCATGATTCCTTCTGTTACCGAATCAAAAGCTGCAATAGAAAGTCACATGCCGCCTCATAAATCCAATTATAAATGGCCTTGTGGCTTCAATACTTGGCATGTGGAATATGAATGATGAATATGGATGATGTAGAACTGTAAATCACACAACACTTGGCATGTGGAAGCCCCTACAGCGTCCTAATGGAAAGCAGTAGTTTGTCGAATATGGGTTAACAAAAGCATAGTGTGATGGTTCAATAGCTAGATTCACAATAGAAATTATTTCATGGGGTTTCATAAAGCATATGGATTTAACTTCTGCCCCAGTCGGGATGTTGCAAATAATGCATATGATCCTTGGAGGCAACATTTTCCTTCTTGCTTGGTTTTAAAAGTGTAGGTGCAAATGTGGTCCACTGTGGGGAGTTGCAAATAATGCATATGATCCTTGGAGGCAACATTTTCCTTCTTGCTTGGTTTTAAAAGTGTAGGTGCAAATGTGGTCCACTGTGGGGCACATGTGCTTTTACAGTTGTTATTTCTTGTATCATATTTTATATATTTGAGGTTGGAACTTACAATGCACATAGTAGCTTGTACAAACCCGTTCCAGGGATCATAATTTCAGTACAAGCCCTTTCCAGGGATCAAATAAATGCTCCTTTTCTCTCTTTGGTTATGCTTGGATGCTATGCTTCTTTTTTTCTATTTTGTGGAACATTCATTCATTTTCCAACGTTATTAATATTCAAAGAAAACCATAAAGCGTCTAAACAACTGTATTGTGGGTGTTCCTGCGTTAAGGGATCACATCTAATTTGTTCAGGTAAAGCAACACCGAGAATTCCTTGTTCATGAAATGGAGGGGAAAAGGCATTGTGATCATGCTGTCCATGTTGTCAACATAGTTGTTATTTGTGACCAGTGTTTTAAAACCTGGAAACGGGTTTTGGATAGCCTGCCATCGCACCATCTGAATCAGCTGGATTGGCAATCGGGATAGACTGAACCGGTGAAGGGGACCCAAATCCCCACCCACCAAATCCGATACAAATCGGCGGTATCCGGATCATTGGGTTAAACGCTTTTGGCAACCAACAAAAGTACATGTTAGTTGGTAATGTGAAACTTTCATTACCAAATTAATTCAGCATAAAAATCACAATGTCTTTGAACCAAGAGTTCAGATCAAGATAAAATATTGAACTCTTATTCTTCATGAAAAATAGAAGGAGAATGATGTACGAAAACAGTCCATTTACTATTGTAAACTAAGAAACGCAACAGTTCAAATCAGAGTTAAAATTGTGGTTAGTAACCAGGTTCTGGCTCTACTGAACCAACAATTCAAATCATAGTTAGCATAATGGTTTGAGTAATCAGATCTTGCCACTCCTACTGTGCACATTTTTTTATGTAAACTGAAATGCTGTGGGCACTGTCACTTCAAAAATGAGTGAGTATAAGAGTTATTAAAAAGTATAAGAGATTGTTCGAAAATGAGTCATCATCTAAGCCTTATCCCAACTATTTGAGGTCAGCTACATGAATCCTGTTCTGCCATTCTGCTCATAAGTTCGGGATTCACGACAAGATTTGTCAAAGTTCTCCTCTGGCTGCCCTACCTAGCACAACCCTCCTCCTTTAGCCGGGCTTGGGACTGGCATGACCGCTTGCACCTTTGAATGAGTGAATGATAAAAATGTATAATGGAGTGGGTTTGGATATTCTTAAATATGGAGGATCTTATACCTGATTTAACAGTTTGTACTTCTTTTGAAATTCCTTTGATAGCAATGCAGTTCTTGATTCTCGAATAAGCCTGCTGCCAAGAGAGGGTCAATGCAGTCTTAACTGATTTTGGCTAATAAATTGAGGACAAATATACTTTTACTTGCAAAAATTATTCAACACAAAATAATTAATGAACTAATATAAATAATTTTTAGTTAAATTTGATCTAGAAGAATATAATTATGTCTATCTATTCGAATTATGTATATAGAAAAATGCATGTGACATTTGCAGACATGGTCACTTTTATTTGTGGATGCATCTCATGATATTTGGTTTACTTTGTGGGCATGCATTGATGTCTTAAATTCTTAATAGTCTTACTCTTTGAAGGATGAGTTGCTTGGATTGGCGGAGGAAAACAATGGAGATCCTGTATACAAGAACACAGACATGGACATGGATGTCTTTTATCGTGCGGGTGAAACCCATCAGGTAAGCATTGTTTGGTTTGCATGATTTGAATTGTTATTATATACTTTCTTGTTTTCTCCTTGTTGCTTGAGTGTATTTGTTTGTGATTGATACATTCTTTTCTTTGATGGGAAATTTGCCATCTTAGGATAAAGTTTAAAAATATAAATATTATTAGGACAAAACTGTTGTATGTGAAGTAAGTCGCACATGGATGTCTTTTATCGTGTGGGTGAAACACATCAGGTAAGCATTGTTTGGTTTGCTTGAATTGTTATTATATACTTTCTTGGTTTCTCCTTGTTGCTGAAGTGTATTTGTTTGTGAATGATACATTCTTTTCTTTGATGGGCAATTTTCCATCTTAATATAAATTTTAAAAATATAAATATCATTAGGATAGAACTGTTGTATGTGAACTAAGTTGCAGTACCTGCTCATTTAAAAGATGTTCTTATGGTTCTTCCATCGTGCATGTACACAAACATTCCATACATATATATGAATTTCTATGTATGGATGTGTTTGACATCTCACATAAGCAACATAATGTATTCATGCTTACTCGTACTTCTCATGGAGGCATCATATAACATTGAAGGCCCAACTAATTATGAAAGCTGTGAAATTTAAAATGAATGTGATGTTTCATCACCTACTGACTTACTTCATTGAGCGATTACAATATTCGGTTCTCTCTCTTTCTTTCTCACTACATAAGCAGGTGTTTATGCGGGAACCCCACCAATTGTAGTAATTTGTATGACAAGTTTAGATTAGTAAGGACATAGTCCTCCCCTAGTCCATGAATGGTTTTATAATGGTCATCTTTTGCCTGTCGATGGCTTTCTCACTGTCTGAGTCAGATAAGAGTGCAAAGAGAGGCATTCCAAAGCTTTGGTAAAGATTTGTTTTTGAACTTCTTTGGATCCAAGTTGTTAGGGGCTTTGGATGTTCAAGCTGGCTGTGACTTCTTTGTCGAACCTCCAAGTGATTGCTTTGCAAATATCGATCAGAAGGGCACATGTAATAGAGAGGTGATCGTGATCTTCATTCTCAACTTTACATAAGAATCATCTAATGTTTCGAAGATGACCCCATTTTTTGCATTCTTTAGGTGGTTGGTGGCCCCTTTTGATAAGCTATCCATGCAAAAACCAAGAGGTTCTCCAGTGGTTTTTCATATATAGTTTCAAGTGTTTTATTTTTTGGCCCCATGTTCTCATGATTTCTTGGATGCCTTTTGATTTAATATCTAAGCTTATCTTCATCCCCACTCTGTAGATAGGTAGCCTTTTCCAAGGTTAGCTTCCAAGCCCTCACTCTTCATCCACTTTTAGGAAGAGGATGTCACAATGTATTTCCGTCCCAAATTTAGGAGATGTCTATGGATCGTCTAAGGCATAAGCCCTTATGATTTCCTCCCCATACAGTTCATACAAGAACCCCTCATTAAGACATGGATGGAACCAAATATTGATTTTGGAACCATCCCCTGCTATTCATTGGCTATTTCTTTTAATTAGTGCTTTTGTTTTTTGTATTCATTTCCATGCCCAAGACTCACTTCCATGTTCTAGAGTTCCACATGGAGCTTCTCCAAAGATACTTTCTTCTCATTAATCTTGTCCATACGGATCATCTTTTGCTAGCCAAGCCTCATCCAAGTTTAGCTGGTACGGATAAGTTAATATCCTCAATCGTTTTGGTGCCCATGTCCGAGCTTGCTCTTTGGTTTACAAATTGTGTTCCATTGGTTAGGTTTGGATGTTTTAGCTTTTGGGATTACCCTAAAGCAAGTTCCTTTGGAGCGTCTCCAGTGTGTATATTATATTGAAAGTGCGTTTGAAAACAGAGCACCAATGATTTGGCATGGGGGTACGACATATGACATGAGCAAGGTGAATCTTCCTAGATAGGATGGTTTATGATATCTCAAAAACTAGATGATATGTATGTTCATGCATGTCTATCTTGCACAAAAATGTGCTGTGCTGTAATTCAGTGCCTTCTTCCTCTTTGATCCATTTGATTATGGTGCCTTTGATTAATAAATGACATATATGTCCATGCATGTGTATCTCTTCATTACAATTGAGTAGGACCAGAGTGGGAGCCATTTGCTTTCAAGAGATTATCATATGGAGCACATACACCCTATTAAAAATAAAGAAAATAACAGTTGAGTACAGAAAACATGCTGCTTTTCATTAAATTATGTTCTTGGGTAGGACACAACCCTTTTAAAAATAAAGAAAAAAACAGTCAAGAGTACAGAAAACATGCTGCTTTTTATTAAATTTTCTTGGGTAGGATACAACACATCCCCACAAACAATGATTGCATTTGGAAACAATAACGGAAGCCAGCTTGAAATATTTGATCTTAGGTGCATTTCCCTTTGGAATCTTATTGTTCTTGGGGTCGGCCACACGAATCCTAATCCTCCATTCTGCTCTATTAAGGGCTATATCCTCAGTGAGGACAGTAGTCCCCATAACTTTTCTTGCTACTTCCAATCATGTCCTTGTCGGCCTACCCCTCGTCTTTTTTGGGCCTTCCACTTAAACTAACTTGCACCTCCTAACAGGTGATGTACTAGGTCTGCGCCACACATGGCCAGCCCACCTAAGTCTACTCTCTCTCATATTGGCGTCACACCTAAATTTTCCTAAATGTATTCATTTCAAATTCTATCCCTTGTCTTGCCACTCATCCATCTCAACATCCTCATCCCGCTACACTCATTCTATGGGTATATTGTTTTTTGACCACCTAAACATTCTGCCCCATAGAGCAAAGCTGGTCTCACAGCTGTCCTATAGAACAGATATGTTTATAATATCATATTGCTCCATGTCACTACAAACACCAAGGCTTAGAAAAACCCAGTGAGCAAGACAAAATCAAGGTGGAGCAAAATCCAAGAGCTCCTCCCTAACCCCAAGCATACCCATCTGAACTTTGACAAAAAAATGGTAAAATCCAAATGTAGTGGTGAACACCAACAACCACCCCGCCACCACAAAAAAAAAAAAAAAACATATATATATATATATGTGTGTGTGTGTGTGTTTACATGGAATTCCCCTTAATAATTGTTGCTTTCCTTCACCAATTCACCCCAAATGGAGCAGCATTTGCCATTTCTATTCAGAATGAAGACATGAACTAAAGAATGAGTGACTATTTATTTTGTTACAAATTTACACTACTAGTTTCTTCTTTATTGCACATAAGGCCCATCCTTCTATTAGAATGATGGCTTTATTTTTGGAAATGGGCTGAAGCATAGGTGGTCAGGGTGGCGGGTACCCCCAATGTGGCATTTTGGGTTCCATTCCCACCATTAATTCCCAAGCAAAAGGAGGTTATATTGATGCTTTGAGCTCTTGGAAAGACATGAGAAGGCCATTCTTTTCATTGTGTTTCTACTTGATTTCTTTATGAGGAAAGCATCGAGCATATAATAAGAATGTGAAGGTAAACAATCATATCTCAAAAGACATGAGAAGGCCATTCTTTTCATTGTGTTTCTTATATTACTTGATTTCATTGTGATGAAAGCATTGAGCATATAACAAGCATGTGAAGGTGGACATATCAAACAATCCTGGTAATTGCGTTTAAGGTGCTTTATACCCATATCTTTTGATTTGATTTCAAAATACCCCATCAATATACACATGACTATGAGTTTGGAATAGTTGAAGGAGAAATTGTTAAGTTGTTGAAAAATTAGGTGTATTTTAATAAATTTCCCTTTGTTCTTTGTTGAGGATTATGAACTTCAAGATTATGTTTTGAGAAGTTTGCTTTATGCTAGCTTTCTTATGGCTTCAAATGGATGAAGCATCTCTTCTATAGATTTTATTCTTTATCGTAGCTGTAAGCTATCAAGTTGTAGTGCATTCATGCTTCCCAACCCACACAAAAAACATATCAGCATATATTCTTATAACTTGGGCTATATGCAGGGCATTCCTACATACACCCCTCGTTTGCTCTCTATCGATATGCAAGGTGAGGCTTATGTTCCTCTCAACATGCCTAGTTCCCAATATTACCCTGTATCCGTAAACAGAAGACATTCTTGTTGCTTGTGAATATATACATACATACGTGCATACATGGTGTTAATTACATGCATACATGGTGTTAATTACATGCATACATACAGATATTCACACACGTACGTACATAATATGTGCATATAATTACATACAGTTACATACGTACAAACACATACATACATGCATACATATATGCTGTTAATTACTTACGTACATAAATACAAACATTCATACCTATGCATGCCTGCCTTTGGTTAGTTCAGCATTAGGAATTGAATTCAACTTGGGATGTAGTATTGCAATTGTCCCTGCAGAAGTCATGTTGTTAATTGTGCCAATGCTCTCTGATGGATGCTTCTTTGCTTAAAGCTGTACTGTTCTTTTTCACAAGAAGATCCTTAGAAAATAGGGGTCGATTTCTGTGGATTTACTATTGTACAGACATTGAATTCCAGCCTCGTCAATCAGTTTTTTCAGCTGATGAATCATACGTAGATAGCCAGCTGTATTAACATGCAACACCATGGGCCTATATGTTAGAGAATTATACAAAGTGGAAGATATCATTAGGGACCTATATAAGGAGCTCGTCCTATGGTGCTATTTCTATCTAATTGGGGGAACTCAAAATCCCTAGAGCAAAGTGATTGAGTTCCTTAGATTTAATAGTCTATAAACAATGCATCGATCCCTGTCATAAGGAGCTTCCGAAGAGCCTCAATCCATTGATCCCGCCCCTGATTCTGGAAACATTTTGGTCCCGTTCTCAACAACTATGGTTCTTATATATTTGTGCAAGTATACAAATGGTTTGTCCTTTATAATCCAAAAGGCCATGTATGGCAAGTAAATTAAGAATCGATCAACTTCCATGCCAAGGCAATACCTTTCAGTGCATATAAATTTGGATATCTTCATGGTCATCTGTATGCTTCAAACAACGAAATAGGCAATGTTATTGAGCAGCGTGTACTTGTTTAAGAGAGAGTATATGGTTTAGCTTCCATCTTTTATTCTGTAACACTTAATAAAGATGTCATATATAGATGCAAGGAGTGGGATAGGAAAAGGGAATGGAAGTGTGAATTAGAGATTGCTGATATTAGAAGTATTGGGGGTAAGAATAGGATATGGAATGAGGATCTAGGGCAAGCATGGTGCAGGATTGAGGGTTCTAGAGAGCCGGCTCCAACAGTATAGGTCTCTCTCTAATAAGATTTCAAAGCAAGCAAATGATGCATGCTTGAGTTCCCAAATTGACTTCTTAGCCGACTCATGCAATACCAGTATTGTTGGGTTCTTGTGGCCTGCCTAGAGAGCTTGTAAAAAATGTATAGTGGAATATGCACTTCAGTGGGAGTGTGTGTTGACTGACCAAGGGTTGGGCGGTTTATGGCTCTGGTCATGTCTAAAACCCGGCTCTGGTTATGTGGCACATCCGAAACGGGTTTGAAGTGGGTCATCCCTTGTTGAGGTCGGAGAAATGCCCAAGGATCATGTTTTTAGGCCAGGAGAACTGTGGTCTCTTGTGTGCGGTTGTAGGCATGTGAGACCAAGGGTCAAACCTTCAACAAACTTTCGCACAACATGTAAATATGACAATCGCATGGGAAGCAACACTTTTTACAGGGACATGTGTACATGTGCATTGAGAGAGCCCCTTTTGCACTGTAGTGACAAGTGTTAGACTTGCCCTTAAAGGGGAGAACTGTAATCCACATTCCAGTATCATAGTCCCATTGTTTTATTAATCAACTTTGACAAGCTAATCATGAGTCCCTGCTAAGAGACTGTGGGTCATGTGACTTTTTTGGGTTAGATAAGAGAACAATTGTGAATCATGGTTTTTGGGGCGAGTGGAGCGCCCTTAGTATCACTTTTTTTGACCCATTGGTACCAGTCCACTCCTAATATATTTTACTTTGGTATCATAAATGTTTATTTGATTTTTAAATATTTTTTTAGAATTTTAAAATATTAATTTCTGCGGTAACTTTTCATAAAAGGGTATTTTTGAAAATTTCAGAAATTTAAGGAAACACATGTGGGGCCAAGGATACAACCCCACATGTGGCACACTGTGTGCCTTAGGGACCGTGCCCCATTTTTCTTAAAGCTATAAAAAGAGACGAGGCACGTCACTATTTTTGGGAAAATTAGTGGTACGCCACTTTTAAGGGAAATAGAGGGGCACCCTATTTTAAAAAGTTCTTTTAAGAAAAAAAATGCCACGCCATTTTTTAGCAGCAAAGGGGGCATGCTACTTTTTGTGGCACAACCCCCCATGCTATTTTCTTTGGGAAGTAAGGGGCACACCCCCTTATTTTTTTGGGAAAATTACATACATATCCGTTATACTTTGCGTTATTACGGATGTACCAAATAGTTTCTGTGATTACATGTTTGTTCTGTTTTTGCCTTTTATAATGTAATTTTAAAAAGAAGGGTGTTGAACAACAGAATTGAAGGGTTTTTCAGATGTTCAACATCCGAAAATAGCTCGAAAGTTTAACGTTTACGTTCCAATTTTTCGATGTCAAATTTTCGGAAGTCCAACATCCGAAACCATTTTCAGATGTTCAACATTTGAGTATAGTCAACATCCGAAAATGTCACAATTTGGATATAATCCTTGATGGCAACCTGATAGTATATAGAAGACAATTTGGGTATAGTTTCTGATGGCAACCTGACAGTCCTGAAGCATACATGGTTGAAGGCCAATTTAGGGAATTGCCACCTGATGCAACCCCTGTTGAAGTTGTTTGATATACTCGAGTATATCTGCTCTTCCTTGTCAGAAAACGTGACTGCCCCTTTTATATACACAACATGTTTTCGGTTGTTGAACAACCGAAAACTTAACATTTTCGGATGTTGAACATTCGAAAATGTATCCAAAAAACCCTTCAATTCGGTTATTCAACACCCGTAAAAGGGTAAAGTCGTTTTTTTTAAAAAAATTGCATTATAAAAGGTAAAAAACAGATATACATGTAATAACGGAAACTATTTGGTACATCCGTAATAGCGCAAAGTATAACGGATATGTTTATAATTTTCCCTATTTTTTTTAAATTCAAATTTAAACATGATAAATCGAAATCTATTGAGATATATGGTTTCCCAATTTTTTGGGAAATCTAGATTAGATTTATCTAAAAGTTTGATTTCAAATTTAAAAAGATAAAGTTTAAATTTGATTGATTTAATTTTAAATAGGAGTGGATTGGGTTAAAGTGTACGGGGATAATGTTCCCAATCTTTCCATTCAAAATCATAATGGCTGATTTTTGTGATAGATGGCTCTGATTGCTCTCTCTCCCTACAGATTTCCTAGTTGTCCTAAAAGGCTCGGATGGAAATTAGCTAAGGAATCCTATTCAAACTAGAATCCTATTCATAAGTTTTTCTTCTATTTAAGGAGCTTGAAACTATTTGAGAGCTAATCACTAGATCTTTTCTCTCTTCAAAAGATCTCTCTCGCTCATGCACCAATTGGGGGATCTTTCTATCTCTCTCATGCCACCTTCTCTCTCTTTTTCAATGAAAAAGTGAGGCACGCCACCTTCTCTTTCCTCTAATTTTTTGTCCCTCTAATTTTTTTTGTCTTGAAAGTAAAAATTAGAGGTGACCTATTTTTCATGGAGAAACGCTAAACTAGGGTTTGCTGTATTTTTTTAAGGAAGAAGAGAGAAGCCCACTTTTGTTCCTATAGGGTTTGTATAAATCCTAGGTTATTTTTTGAGCTCTCTTAAACCCTAGAGAAAGAAGGATAGCCTACAAAGCTTCCCTATCTAAGAATTTACAACATCTTAAAGAAGAAAAAGTGTGCCATTGGTCAGGGAATCGGGTGTGGGGTGTACCAAGTCCTGGTTGGGTAACTCCAGATCCAGACATCTTCTAGTAAGTCTTCCTATTAGTTTTTAGGGAAAATTACAAAAAAACCCCAAGACTACACTTTCTATGCAACTTACCCTAACCTAACTTTTCTCTCACTTTTTTCCCCCAAACTACACTTTTTATGCAAATACCCCCCCAACCAAAGTAATAATAATAAAATTCCTAAACTGCCCTCCCTTACTTTTACCTTACCCACGGTCTGGCAGTAGGGCTCTGCCATTGTGTAAAGTGCGGTCCGGCAGTAGGACTCCTACACTGTGTAAAGTGCAGTCCGACAGTTGCAAAGGGTGGTCCGGCAGTAAATGTTACTGTATTCCAGGGCTCCGGCACTATGTAAAGGGCGGTCCGACAGTATGCAGTTTCGGTCTGGTAGTTGTCTTAGGGCAGCTCGACACTTGTGCGCTCCGGCAATATGCTATTGGGTTCCAAAAGTCAACGTCAAATCTAGCCAAAATGATTTTTGTGTACGGGAAGGGAATTTTTGACTAAAAAATATGGACTTTTTCCCTTGGGGGGCGGGGGGGGGGGGGTATTTGCATAGAAAGTTTGTTTTGGGGAAAAAAGTGAGAGAAAAAGTTAGGTTGGGGGTAAGTTGCATAGAAAGTGTGGTCCGGGGTTGTTTTTGTAATTTTTCCTAGTTTTTATTTATTTTCAGTTTTATTTTCTATCTTTCTGTAATTTTTTAGGAACTTATATTGTGTTAAAAATTGTTATAACAGCTAGTTTAAAGTTCCTTGATGGTTTTTATTTCTCTAGGCAGTAAAATAAAGATCCTAGGCTGTATTTAGGGCATTGTTTTAATTTTTCAGCAATATATTGTGGCACGTAGGTGGAATTCAAGTATTTGGAATAAAAGTAAAAAGAAATTTTTGAATTTAATCTCTTGAGTTCCACATAGCCACACCTTTCCTTGGTATCAGAGCTTCTATGTTTTGCTGCCATAGTTTAGTAGTTTTTTTTTATTTGATCCAAGAAACATGACTTCAAAAGGTTTCTTGGTTGAATTTATTAAAACTGAAAATTTTGATGGGAAAAACTGAAATACTATCTTAGTTGGAAAAGAAAAATTGGCTAGGGCCTCTTTGAAGGACTTAGCCTAATGCTCACTGAAGCACCCCCACCTGTCCTAAGAGGTAATGCTTGCCGTTAGAGATGCTCATGCTTAGCGGGAGCACGAAAACACTTTAGCAAATCATGTGCTACTTATGGCCATGGATGACTCTCATGCTCTTGAGTATGAGCACCTAAAGACTGCGAAGCAGATTCATGAACGACTTGAGACTGATTATGCCTCATCTCCCCTCTTGGGTATGAAGGAAGGGGGCATGTTAATTGAGCATATACAGCAATTTAGAGCCTTAGTTCGTGAACTCGAGGGCGCACAAGTCAAGTTGGATGAAAACATGCAGATCGACTAGTTGCTGAATTCTATGCCGAGCTCACGGGAAAACTTTATTTCAGGCCTTACAGCAAGGGAGAGCATGCCGAAGTAGGTCGAGATCATCACCTAACTCAAAGCCGAGGAAGGAAAGAGATTTTCTTGCAATTCTTCAGCCTTGAATAACTTCGTAAATGTGGTAAACCTTAAAACCCATTCTAGTTCATTCAAGAAGAAGAAAGGCAAAGAAAAGAATAAGAACAAAATGAATGAGGATCAAGAGGGAAATAATTGGTCAAAGAAAAAAAAGGATTTTAAGAATACCCAGTGCTATAATTGCAAGAAATCCGGCCACATTGCTAAGTATTGCAAAGCAACCAAGATTGTGAATCTCGAGGGCGATAGGGAGCATGCTTGTGTAGTCTTAGAGACTATGCTAGTTGACCCTAAAGTAGGGTCATGGTGTTTTGATTCAGGGTCCACTGTGCATGTGTCAAACACCAAGGATGGATATAGAAATTTCTGGCTTGTTGCGCCAAGCGTTCAGTATATCTATATGGGTGGGAATTAAAAGACTGAAATTCTGGGTATTGGAGATTTCATCCTTCAACTTGAGAATGGAAAAAGCATGGTACTAAAACAAACTCTTTATGCTCTTGAGATGAGGAAGAGATTGGTTTCGGTTGCTAAATTGGTTCAGGCAGGTTACTCCACCATGTTCATAGTGATATTTGTGGACCTATGAATGTGGCCGCTAAGGGTCACAAGAGGTACTTTATCACATTAAAAAGATGATCATTCCCATTTAGGCCATGTCTATTTGTTAAGAGAAGAAAAATTCTGAATGCCTAGATCGGTTCAAAGAGTATAAAACCGAGATAGAACCCCAAACCCGGAGGACTATTATATATTTGTCAAGATCAGTGGGAGTGATGTGGTTTTTCATCTTTTTGTATGTGGATGACATATTAATTGTTAGTATTTCTATTGGAGACAAAAGCTTTCTTGTCACATAATTTTGATATGAAGGATCTGGGAGAAGCCATGCAGAAAATTCTATACTGAAGTGCAATTGATGTATGGTCTGTCAGGGACAAGACAAGTTTTATCTTATGCCATGAGTTACGATTAGCAGGTTCCAGAATCATCCAAGCATGAAGCACTAGAAGGCCATCAAATGAGTACTGTCACATTTGAAGGGAATCGTTAATTACGCACTCACTTATGGAAGAGGCTCGGACATACAGATATAAGGATATTCAGATGCGGACTTTTAGCGCAATCTAGATGAAAGTAAGTCCACATCCGGATATATCTTCACGTTTGCAGGTGGAGCTGTTTCTTGGTGCTCAAAGAAACAGGATATAGTTGCATTCTTGACTATGGAGTCAGAGTATGTGGCAAGTTGTTTCACAGCTAAAAAAAGCAGTCTGGTTAAAGAAGTTCGTGAATCAACTCAAATTTGATCCAATGAAGTGCCCGTGCATGAGAATCTTTTGCCACAGCTATTTGCGTGTCAAAAGAGCTGAGGTTACTACCACATTTGCAATTAGATCCAAGCAGGAGAGATTCAGATTGCATATCTCCTGATTGAGACCATGTTAGCGGATCCTTAGATAAAAGGATTGGTAGCAATAGTTTTTTTGCCAAACTTGTACAAGGGATGGGCTTGAGAGAAATTGAGAGGGAGTGATTGTATGGCCTTCAAAGGCTAAGTGGGAGACGTTGGATTTTGGTAGCCTTTAAAAGCCTAGAGAGCTTGTAAAAAATATATAGTGGAATATGGACTTTAGTGGGAGTGTGTGTTGACTGATCAAGGGTTGGGCGGTTTATGGCCTTGATTATGTCTAAAACCCTTAGCGTTGGGCATGTGGCACATCCGTAAAGGGTTTGAAGTGGGTCATCCCTTGTTGAGGTCGGAGAGATGCCCAGGGATCATATTTATAAGCCAGGAGAATTGTGTGGTCGCTTGTATATGGTTGTAGGCCTGTGAGAGCAAGGGTCAAACCCTCAACAAACTTCCGCACAATATGTATATATGACAGTCGCATTGGAAGCAGCTCTTTTACAGGGACACGTGTACATGTGCATTCAGAGAGCTCTTTTTACACTGTACTGACAAATGCTAGACTTGCTCTTAAAGGGGAGAACTGTAATCCACATTCGATGATCATAGTCCCACCGTTTTATTATTCAACTTTGACAAGCCAATCATGATATAAGAAAACATTCTTTACAGTTGGTTGATTTGTTTCTCAAGCACTAGAGTTGCTAGTGCGAGCAGGACTTGAATAGTTAACAGTTATGCCCAAGCACATGAAGTTTTCTCATAAACCAGATCTGCTTTCTTAAAATATATCCTATCCTTTTTGTGGCTCATCTTGCATTGTATCTTTCAATGATTCTCTTATTTGTATTTTGTACTACACGTAAATCCCTTTTGGTTAAAAGGGGTTGGATATGGTAGGATCTACCAATTTTGCATTAATATTTTGCATTTCATTCTTCTTGATTTATTTCTTAGAAGACTATGATTAGTAAACTTAGTAATGGGTCGAGTAGTTTAAATAGATAATCCCTTATACTCAATATTCGTAATTTGATCTCCCTCGATTTATGGATTGGAAAATAAGTCTTTGAAAAGGTTAAAAAAAAAGATTAGATATAGTAGGAATTACCCAGTTCTATTTGTTCTTTGCATTTCATACTTCTTAATTCATCAATTAAAAAAATCCCATCATACCCTTTTGTTAAACTTTCTAAGTCTTGACAAGGCTCAATAGATCCATCCATTTACCTAATAATCTCCATGAGCCTTTTGATTCTGAAATAATATTTGAAAAAGTTTCTATATTTCTTATGAACTTATTATTTAAAGAACCTTTCATACCCACTATGCTCGCATTTGAGTTTCATATAATCTGTGTAGTAACTGCTATAGGCTCATCCCCATTAAAACTATGCAACAGCTGTAACTCTTATGCAATAATGGGTCTTATGTAGTGGTTCTTATGGTGTTATGGGCTCTCGCCCATTAAAACCTGCAACTCCTATGAATAATGGACCTCATGCCCATTAGAAATTGTTGTAACAGTTGTTGTTAACTGCTGCTGTAATTGTTGTAGTTCTTTTGCATGTTGACCTATCCATACTGTCCCAAAGGAATCTGTGTATATATGGGGCACATTGCCCTACGTTTTGTATTGTGTGAAAAACATATAGTATCTACTTTATCTTGTGCTTGAATATTACTGTTTATCTCTCTCAATCTTAACATGGTATCAAAGCAAGGCTTGAAACCCTAGGATATCCATTACTTACAGCAGTCCTAGAATCATGACTTTTCTTCCTTCTTAGGCTTGAAATTGTGGTGTATCAGCAACATAATAGTCCAAGTAAGATTATCTCACTTTCCTTTGCCAAGAAGTAACTTTTATACCAAATTCTTTCCATTTCTTGTCAAAAATAAAATCTAGTTTCTGACTTATCCCCCGCAAAAATTACACTCAAGTATATTCCATACTAGCCCATAGCTTTTTTGCCCAAAGTGTAGGGTTTGGAGTTTGAAAGAGAAGGAAAATATCAGAATCAATCACAATATTTCCTTGGGAAGCAGTCAATCTGACCACCCAGGATTGATGATAAATGCAATTAAGCTAGATGGGACAAACTACTTTAGAATAGTCCCAACCTGCCAAAATGTTCATATGAAGCCGAAAAAAATGGGTTATATCACAGGAAAAGTGAAAGAGCCTCCACAAATGTTCCATCCCATGATGAATGGGAAAGTGATAACTTAATAGTAATGGCATGGCTTCTTCATTCTATGCAGCCAAGTATCAACAGGGAACTGTTGTTTCTTAAGACTGCAAAGGTAATATGGGGATGCAGTTGCCAAGACATAAACGAAATGATATGCCTAGGATTTATCAATTGCATTGCGAAATAGCGATTGCAATAAGGGGAGATGACGTGGGATACTAAGGCGAAAGCAGTAAGAACTAGACCACTATTAGCCTATTAATCCCACAATTGATGGCATTAAAAAAAAGGCCGTGCAAAGAAGGATCTTTGAGTTCTTAGCAGGCCTACATCTGTCTTGAACATCAAAGAGTTCAGGTTCTAGGATAGTACATTGCCCTCTCTTGAATATGTCTATAATCATGCAAGGGGGGAAGGCCAGTAGAAAAGCTATGGAAGAATGACAAGACTCAAGCATCCATTATGAATGATCAGCCTTTGCAACAAGCTTTAAGCAAGGAAAAGTGGGTGTAAAAGGAGCAAATGGTGCTCCACTGTCGCCCGCCGGAAAGGAGGAACAAAAATGCTCCCATTGTGGAAAGAGGAGACACACCCAAGGGCATTGGTGGGACTTGCATCCAGACTTGAGACTGAAAACAAGGAATGCAAGTGTCCATACCGTATCAAGTGAGGAGGAGCTACACAACCCAATCTATCCAGTCCAAGAGATCAGGCCATCAAAGATTTACAGCACCAATTGACTGTTCTCAAGGCTTCACTCCGCTCTAAAACACTAGTGGAGCAGCCGGGTACATATGTAACTGCATCATGCTTCCAATTCTACCTCTTCTACATCTTGGATCATTGATTCAGGGGCCCTGATCATATGACCAGTAAGAAAATTGGTTACTTGTCTTTTCCTCCTACTCCTGGTGAAGTTAAACTTGCTAATTGATCCATGACCATTGCCTATGGGAGGGGAACATATAAACTTTCATCATCCTTGGCCTTACCCTCTGTAATACATGTGCCTTCTTTTCCTTCCAAATCTTCTCTCTATTAGCGGCCTGCCTAAACAACTAAATTTAAGTATCACATTTTATCCCTCACATTGCATTTTCAACTTGAAAGCAAAGAAGATGATTTGTGGTGGTCGTGAAGACAATGGGTTGTGTACCTGTTCAACACAGGATGTACTTCTACTACACTCGACTCTTGAGTCTAGAAGTCATGAGCATGTCCTCTTGTGGCACCCCCTCTTAGGTCAGATAAATTTATTTCTTTGGATGTTCCTCAGTTACAATGTCAGACATGTCAATTGTGTAAACATTGTAGAACCCATTTTCTTTTCTTTTTTTATTTATGAAACGGTTCACTGTTTTTAAGTATCAAGAGGAAGCATTACGTAATGTTTGGGGTACCCAAAAATTGGGCTGCCCTAAGGAAAGGTACCTTGTACAAAAAAGGTGCAAAAAAGAGAGATCAATCTATACAATGAATCTCAGTTACGATCTCGATATCGCAAAAAAGGGGAAAGTGGTCCAATCGAGGGATTGTTTGAAGCTCCTAGTCTAGCGAGGAGGTACGCTTCGGCATTTGCTTCCCTCCAAATGTTTCCAGGTAACTCTGAGGGGGTTGCTAATGTGTAAGATCGCGTCGACGATGTGGGCCAAGCGCCATAGGCACAGGGACCGCGAGGAAACCCATGCAATGGTATTCTTGGAATCACCTTCGATATGTAGGACATGGCCCCATGATGGGTCGAAAGTTTTGAGACCCACCTCAAGATGGGTGAGAGCCTCAGCAAAAGTGGAATCTGCATGCCCTATAGGACTGAAAAAGGAAAAAATGGTGCTACCATCATGGGATTTGAGGATTCCTTCAATGCCTGAGGGGCCGGGTTGCCGAGAGAGCAACCATCAGAATTAAGCTTATATTCCAAGCTCTTGTGGACACCACGTGGATGATCGAGAAATGGTGGGGGTTCGAAGATGGAGGAGTGATTGCCAATTCTGGGTAAAGTCCGAGTGAGCGAAGTGCCTGAAAGTATGCTGGTGTGTGGCCAAAAAGGTAACCAGATCGAGGATTTTGTCGAAGAACCGTACCCTAGTACTAGTTTCATCTCTGAAGGTTTTGTTATTCCATTCTAGCCAGCTGACCTATATGGTAGCTTCGATTGAGGCTCTCCAAAGAATTGAGGCCAGATGTTGCCCGAGGGGCTAGGAAGGAAGTGGTGAAAAGATGAGGGATGGACTTGGTAAGGACCCATGACCATTTAAATAGGGACAACAATCTGGTCCAAAGGGAGGTGGCAAAGTCACAATGGGGGAAAAGATGGTTATTAGTTTCTTCAGCTGAGGTACACATAACACACCTATTAGGTGATGGGAGGTCAATGGTTAGGAGTCTTGGGGATAGGGCAAGCCATAAGAACATCTGGATTTTGGGGGGGAATGATAGAGAACCAAGCTTTTGCCGCTATGGAGGGAGGATTGGGGGGGGGGGACGGATGAGGGGGAGGTGATCATGTGATACATGGATACCACATTGAAGACAAAAATTCTTTTCGAACCCAATTTTCTTCTAGTGAAAATAAAAGTTCTAAGCCTTCCCATCTTGTTCATTCTGATGTTTGGAGGTCTGCTCCTGTTATTTCTGTTTTTGGATATAGGTATTTTATCTCATTCATCGATGACTATTCTCGTTATACTTGGATATATTTTATGAAAAGCAGAGATGAAGTACCTTCAAATGTACAAATATTTCATAAAATGGTTCAGACCCAATTTGAGACCCAAATAAAAATTTTCCATTATGATAATGAAGGAGAGTATCTAAACCATGGATTAAAGAATTATTTTCTTGAACATGGTATAGAAACTCAGACATCATAATTCCCATACACCATAGCAGAATAGTGTGGCAGAACAGAAAAATAGATGCTTCTTAGTGAGAGGCATCTTAATAGGAATGAGGGTTCCTAATACATATTGGGATGAAGCAGTTCTTACTGCTACCTATATGATCAAGAGAGTCCCTACACCTGTTCTTGATGTGCTTATCCTTTCAAACTTCTCCAGCATACACTTCCTTTATTTTCTTTTCCACCAAAATTTTTGGTTGTCTGCTTTGTGTATGCATTGGGGCTGGCTAGAAATACTTAAGACCTCAATCTACCATGTGCGTGTTCCTAGGGTACTCAAACTCTCAGAAAGGATACAAATATTATATTACTATCCAAAAACTAAATAGATGTTTCAAAAGCTATTACAGAATGTACCCTATCTTTCTTCCCAAAGAGATCGGATATCCACTATGCCACCCAACAATCCTATTCCTTTTCCAATGATCATAGATGGTTCCAATAATCTAACCAAGGAACATTTGGAATTTACTAAGAAATAATTGAATGTGTACACTCGAGAAAGGAACAAGGGAAAGTCTAATGTAAATGATCAACCCCAACTTGACTGATCAATTATTTCTTCTCCTCCTACTCCTATACTCCTGAATTCAATATACCTATAGCCATAAGAAAAGAAAAACGAGTTGTACTTCTCATCATCAGTAAGTTTGTTTCTTATGCTTTACTTCCACCTGTTCTCGTGCATACCTTTTCTCGACTTCCTTTATTTCTATTCCCACCAAAGTTGCAGATGCATTGGCTCATCCACAATAGAAAGCAGTCATAATTGAGGAACTAATTGCCTTAGAGAAGCAGCAAACTTCGTATGTAATTGATCGGCCAAAGGGACATGTGGTAGGATGCGGGTGGGTGTATACCCTGAAGCACAAACCAGATGGTTTGATTGGGAGATACAAAGCTTGTCTGGTGGCTAAGGGTTTTACACAATTATATGGGGTTTGATTCTAAGGAAACTTTTGTTCCTCTGGTGTATGGGATTATTTATCTATTGCAGCAAATAGGATACGTCCACTCCACCAACTAGACGTGAAGAATGCTTCTCTCCATGGAGATCTGCAAGAGGAAATATATATGGAATTACCACCTGGGATTTAGCCTCAGGGGGTGAAAGGAAAGGTATGCAAGTTGAGGAAAGCTATATATGGATTGAACAATCACCTTGAGCTTGGTTCAAAAAATTCAGTATGACAATATATCATTTCGGATTTCAAAGGAGTGTTTTTTATTATTATGTATTTGTTAAAAGAGAATTTTGTTCTACCACAATACTGATAATGTATGTAGATGATATGGTGGTCACTAGAAAAAATGATAATGAAATTCAAAAAGTGAGAGTTTTTGGGGTGTTTTTGACATCAAGGTCTTGGTCCATTGAAATACTTCCTTGGAATAGAGGTGGCTAAGTCTAAACAAGGAATTTTTTTTGCCTCAAAGGAAGTATACTCTTGATCTTCTCAATGACATAGGAATGCTTGGAGCCAAACCAGCAGAATCTCCTAAGAGGTTAATAAAAACTGTATGATCAGTAGTCAGAGCCTCTGAGTGACCTTGCTGTATATCAGATATTAGTGGTTAGACTTATTTATTTAACTATCGTACTGCTAGACATTGCATATGTTGTAAGTGTGGCAAGTCAGTTTATGCACGCTCTGTGCTCCCATCACTTGGAGGTTGTTTATCGCATTTTATGATATTTAAAATCTACTCCAAGGAGAGGGCTACTTTATACCAGTCATGGTCACCTTGATGTATAAGGTTTCTGCAATGCCGATTGGGTCGGGTGCTCTCTTGATCGACAATCTACTAGTGGTTACTTTATGATAGTGGGTGTTAATTTAGTCACCTGGAAGAGTTAAAAGCATAGTGTTGTATCTTGATCTTCAGCATAAGCCGAATATTGATCAATGGCAATTGCTACATGTGAAATAATTTGGCTCCGTTTTCTTCTTTAAGAGATGGGTGTTAATATATCAACTCCTATTCCTCTACATTGTGATAGTCAAGCGG